>NC_134455.1:24320860-25679221 GCF_047948215.1 Lycorma delicatula
ATCTGTTTAAGGTTTAAAGTTATTTTTCAGTAATTTTGTTACCATTTTAGTCTGTACTCTTTATTTCAATAAGAATATATTTAGCAGCAGAAATTTTTTACTAAAACATATCTGTAGTTCAAATTTGATATCGATGATGAGGGACATTATATTTAAAACTGTGCACTAATTTTTTTGTGGTGGATATATACATTTGTACATCTTATTTAAAGTATTTTTACAACGTAATGCATTGACATTTATATATCTTAAATTTCATTTTACTTTTTGTTTTGTAAATTATTTATTATCAGTTGTTTTCTTATAAGAGTAACCTACATGTCGTTTAACATTTTACATTATTTTTTTCGTAATTATTTTTGTTTATAAAGTAAATTTATACTGTTTTGTATTGTCAATATTAGTGTATTCAATATGAACTTATACTTTGTTATCGATATGAATTTATTATGACTTACTTCATTAATAATGTGTGACTGTTACATTAACTAAATATAAGTATATACAGGATGACTCAGGAGGATAGGGCAATACTTTGACAATTCATTCTAGAGGCTAAAAATAAGAAAAAAGTTCATATAAACTTAGGTCTGAAAACCTTCGTTAGCGAGTTATACAGGGTGAAAGATTTCGCTGAATTTCAGCGAATTAAGGCTTTCTGAAATTCTGGGAAGGTCAATTTAGGGGCAAAATCAATTGTTTCTTATGGTTTTTTAGCTAAGAAATCAAAAAACATAGGTCCCAGAACTGTATCTCTCTTAGTTTCTAAGATATCCCGTGTAAAACGCCAAAAATAGGGTCAAAAAACACATTTTTTACGTTTGACATACAATAACGTTGTTAAATTGGCAATAAATCACATTTTTTAAACATAAATTGTAGAGAATTTAATTATAAGAAGATTGATGTAAATAATGTCAACCTGTGTGCTATTTCTATGGCGTAAATGATTTATTTAAGTGAAATCATTTATAATAATTTTAAATATGAAAAATTTTGTATGGATTTGTGAGTTACGTTTTGTTTTAACCCTGTACAGAAAGTTACATTTATGGAAAACATTTTAACGAATCTATGCAGATAGATTTGCATGGAACAGAAAAATCTAGAGATTGACCAAATTGTCAACTGTTTTTTAAGTACGAAAAATAATAATATTAACATGGAGTGGATTAAGGATATTTCATTAATAATTTTTCCATATAAAAACTTAATTTGTGACTGCAGGCTCTTCCTCAAAGAGTCAAATGCTGTATCATTTTTATTTTTGCAAGTCGCTTAATAAAATATTAATGAACAAGAAGTTTGTTAAATAAAGAATGTTTGCTCAGGAAATGGAAACTGAGAGTTTTGAACTTCAAGATCCACAATGGTATGACAGAAAGACATACACCAACAATGTATAAAGAACCTCAAATGCCTTTATCAGGCATGATGGGTAAAATTGCATGTACTAGTAGAATATAAATGTTGTTATAATGATACTGCAAACTATTAATCACTGTCTGCACAATTCAATGGTTATAAAAGAGGTAACTGTAGTTACCTCTTCTATAGTTGTAAATTCCATTAAATAAAATAAATTATTACACAAATTTTATGCAAATCTATCATTTATTCCATTGAGTGAATTATTCTATTATTATTATTTACTATGAAATAAATTCATTTGATAAATTTAACTGACTTTTGTCCTGTCAATAAAGTATATTTTACGATTCTTCTCAATAGTAGTGGACTGTATAAAGTAATTTGTAAATCTAGCCTATTGTGTGTATGACCTTACACTAATAGTAGTTAAATGAAAGAAAAAGTTTATTGGCTGTTATCTTAAAAATCCAAACTGAAAAAGGTACTATACTACAAAAATAAAAATCAACTTTAGGTAATGAATTAAATTTCATATTGTGCGTATTTAAAATTAAATAAACGTGCTAATAATGGCAATTGAATGGAAGAGAGTTTTAAACAATAGTGAAACTCTATACACAACAAATTCATAATTTAACTACCTACAAAAGGCCTTGTAAATCCTACAGTGTTGGCAGTCAATATATGAAGCGATTAAGCTACTTACTGTGACAGTAAACACCAAAAAAAACTACAGGCTTTCTCTTTCTGATAAGGCAGTAATTGAAGTAATCTGTAAAGGCGCTGAATGTTAGGTGTAATCTGAGATACAGAAGAGTGAACGTTTCTTGGCATTGGTTAAATTTTTATTGGCTTTCTCTTTCTGATAAGGTAGTTACTGAAGTAATCTGTGAGGGCGTTGAATGTTATGTGTAATCTGAAATACGGAAGAGTGAATGTTTCTCATCATCGGTTAAATTTGGCATTCTCTTTCTGATAATATAGTTACTGAAGTAATCTGTGAGGGCGTTGAATGTTAGGTGTAATCTGAGATACGAAAGAGTGAACGTTTCATGTCATTGATTAAATTTTTATCGGCTTTACCTCTTTGATAAGAAAGTTATAGAAAAAATCTGTGTGTGCGTTGAATGTTTGGTGTAATCTGAGGTACGGATGAGTGAATTTTTCTGGTCAATGGTTAAATTCTTATTGGATTTCTCTTTCTTATAATGTAGTTATTGAAGTAATCTGTGAGAGCGTTTAATGTTAGGTATAATCTGAGTTACGGAAGAATGAATGTTTTTCTTCATTGGTTAAATATTTATCGGCTTTCTCTTTCTGATAAGATAGTTATAACCTGTGAGGGCGTTGAATTTTCAAATATAAGTCCGTAATCAAATCATGATTGTTTTATTACATTCTCAAATATATTCTGTTAAAAAAGTGTTTTGAATGTATAAGAACTGCAAACCTAATCAATACAGGATGGAGATTTGATGCCAAGTCACTTGCTGTGTTCTGAAATTCTATCTGCATCTCTACTATTTTAAGTTATATCTTAGCAAATATCAATTGATACTTGAAAATAGAAATATTTTTGAAAATATATACTGTCAGAAAGTGTAAAAAAAAGTAATGTAAAATTACTCGACAAGGTAAAAAACCTTCCTAAAAAAATTAAGAATTTAAAAAAAAATTCTTTGTTACATTTCTTTAAGAAATTTTTTATTGTATATTTTAAGAGATTTATATTTAAGAATTTTATTTTTTTTTGACTGATGAATTAATTAATTTAATTCTATTATGATAGTTTTAGAGATTTTGCTTTATTTTTAATACTTGTGAAACATTTGTTTTTTCGTTGATAAATTTAGCTGGGGCGAATTTCGCTCGCGCTAGTATCTCGAGAACGGTAGCCGCTAGACGCGTGGGTTTAGGACCGATCGATCCGGGCGATGGAAAAGTTCCTTTCGGGTTAAGAATTTTAAAATGGCGTTAAAAATGCCCTAGGGCGCGCGCCGTTTTTGAGGTACGCCCTTTTTTTATGTAACAAAAGATATGTCCGAGCGATCCCGTTTCTTATGTATAATATAAATAAAATAACATCAGCTGTCAATAGTTAGCTATTACAACTATAAAAAATTAAAAATCATCCGTTTCTCTGAAAGTAATGATGACTGATCGATGCAGATCGTCGTTATACATTTACAGCGTTAACCGAATAGCTGTTAGATTATGAAAACCAACAATAATTTTAAAGGTCGAGTCGTAAATAATGATCGTTGCGTATATTAAATAACGATCAACGATGTACACACTTCGCTGAAAGTAATGATGACCTACATCGTCATCATAAATTTAAAATTAATCGTTCTGTTTGCAGTTAAAACATGTTTTATTATGAATTTTTCAGTGGATCGACTTTTTCGAAATTTGAACACATTCGTCATTGAAAGTAGCCGTTCTTTAATGTATTAGAATAAACCCGTGAAAAAAGACGTGGCGGTTCAACAGTCAATTTCTTTGTTGTAATTTTCTGGGCGTCTCAAAGCCGTGTTTTATTACGTATTTTGCAGTAAATCCAATCTTTCAGCGGGAAAATTTTACTACAAACACCGGATAATCGTGGAAAAAAACACGTTTAAATTGGTTCTAGGGGTGAAAGGTTAAAGCGGCTATTGAATGTAATCGTTATACGCTACTTGTAATATATATATTAATTCGAAACGATTGCGATCCTATACAAGTTTTCACTTTGGCCTTGCGGTCTTAAGCACACATTTTTTTTTTGTTGTTAAAAATAACACTTTTTAGGCGAGAATTAAGGAAAAAAAATATTTTCTACGTACGCTCGCTGACATCGAGAAATTAACAATAATGTTTTAATTATTTAAATAATAAATAATTGTCAGAATTACTGAATTTATTATTTAAATACTCAAAACATTACTGTGTTAATTAAGCAACGTTAGCGAGCGAAGCGAGCGTAGGTTAAGTTTGATTAAATTATATTTATAAAATAAATAACTATAAGTGGTTACATTGAGTGAATTCCTAATATGTACAAACTTGATTACCGAGGAAAAAAAAATTTTTTTTTATTGAAAAATTATTTTTATGCCCAGAATCAAGGAAATGCAGAATGATTCAGGAGGATAGGGAAAACTTTGACAACTCATTCTAGAGGCTAAAAATAAAAAAAAGGTTCACGTAAACATAGGTCCGAAAACGCTTCGCAAGCGAGTTATACAGGATGAAAGATTTCGCTCGAGTTTCAGTTCCTCCGGGTAAATTAAGGCTTTCTGAAATTCTGGGATGAACAATTAAGGGGCAAATTGAATTGTTTCTTATGGTTTTTGAGCTGGGAAATCGAAAAAAAATAACTCCCAGAACTGTATCTCTTAGTTTCTATGATATCCCGTGTAAAACGCCAAAAAATATTTAATTCTTATCGTAAAATTTTCAAAAATCTGTTAACAAGTGTAATATTGTATTCGTTTTACAGCGCGTAAAAATCAAGTCTGTTAAAAAAAGGGAAATTCTGTTTAGCTTTGTTTCGAAAAATGCCGCACATGGCTTGACCCTTGACGTTGTGTAATTAATTGAGCTGAAAGTTGCAAGCTGTATTTTTACTGTCCACCAGGGGCGGCTCGTAGCTAAAATTAGTGGCTCGTAGCTGTTCCAGAAAATTTTTTTCTGGGTCTTTTCAAGGCCGTGGTTAAAGTTTTCTGTAGAACAAAAGAACCCAAAAAAATTAATCAAATATAATAATATCACATTCAAGAATATGGTACACTGTTTTTAAGCACAATGTGCGTAAATAGTCTGTTTAACCGAATAAATAATAAAATGTTAAATAAAACGACGACTTAAAATAGTAAAAACACTATAACGCTTAAAATCACTATATTCCAACGGTGATTAATTTAAATTTCTATGTACACAGAAACAAATACGTAATTAGTTTATACTAATTACCTTCTCTTTCGCCCTTCCAGTGTGTTTTTGGACAGATTTGGCTATCGAAGAGCCCTTGCTTTCCGCAATATTCTGATCGCTACTGGAAAAACGAAAAAACTTGTATATTTCTTCCACCGTCTAAACTAAAAAGGAAACGAACAAGGAACATTCCATACATACGCGGAGTAAAAAAAATTACCTTCCACCAGCACGTCTGGCTCGGCATTGCGGGAGCGACAGTGCTCTCTCTCTCTCTCTCTTTCCCTTGTAGCCTCCCATGAAGCTTCCTATGTGCGCATGCGCACAACAGCCAGACACCACTCCGCTGGAACTGTAAAGCGCACAGTTACATACAAAGTTCTTTGTGTCTTTTTCATAGACTGGGGAATAACTGCTTACTGACATTAAGTTCCCACAGTGGCTACACGCGAGCCGGGACTGGTGTCCGCTTTTTGATATAAAAAGCATTCGAATTTGTGGCTATTTTAATAATAATAGTTAATGATTCGACTAGAGTATTATTCTGAGGTAGTTATTTAAAGGAAAAAGTTTAAAAATGAAAGACTATGGAAGACAAATATGGAAAAAAGACAAAGCTGTTTGTGATATTGGTATTTTTTCTTTTTAAATAGCACCTACAGTTAAGAAAGCAGTTTTACAACGTTAATTTTTATAGCCGAAACAATCTTAACGCAGGCTTTTTACTGTTAGATGCATAGCATCGGTGAAGTCTACCTCCGCCTTCCGACTTGCCGAAAGGGATTTTTTTATCTTGCAAAAATGTTACTTGTAATACACAATTTAAACTTTAGAGTAATTATTGATACTTCTAAATTCTGCGTCATTAGTAATAATTCGGTTTATTATAAACAATTAAATCACATTTTGAATTTCCTGTTTGTCAAATGGATAAAATTTTCTAATAATAGTAAGTTACTTAAATCGATCGATGTATTCTACTTGGTATATTTATTTTACTAGACCAAACTAACTCTATTAATGATTGGATAGCCTGTTTTACAAAACCTCAAAAATATTCAAAGGACAGTCTTTTTAGTTTTTTAAACTTTAAAAATTGCGCGATCAAGACAACCGCCTAATTCTCCTTTGTTCTAATTAGTAGGGTATCTACTAATGACTTTACTGTTAGAATCTAACAGAAGTCTATGCTAAGAACTATCAACCCTACCTCGTAAAATATCGACTGTTATGCCTCTTCCTAATTATTCTAACCGTTTCCCTTTTGTACACTATTGGCAAAAATTAGATTAATTTATAAATATTTCAAAGGTTATATAATATATCAAGATATGATAGATAATGTCTTGAAAAAAATTGAGCTCTGATAAATAAATCGTATTAAAATATCATTACATTTTTAAAATAGTTTCTTTAATGATTTTTACCCTATATTCATATAGTCAATCTCTGTGGCACAGTTGTAGTATCACGGTGTTACATCCGGTGGTCCCAGGTTCGAATCTCGTCAGGTATGCTATTTTTAATTCGCTACAAACTTATATTTCTAAATACCGTACAGTCTTTAAAAGCTTTCTGTAGTGAATAAATTCATCAAGCAAAAAACTAATTTTA
This sequence comes from Lycorma delicatula, assembly GCF_047948215.1. Lineage (NCBI taxonomy): Eukaryota > Metazoa > Arthropoda > Insecta > Hemiptera > Fulgoridae > Lycorma > Lycorma delicatula. The sequence goes on from NC_134455.1 coordinate 24,327,764, forward strand.
CACATTTGCAAGTGTAATAAATTATTACTGATTTTTTGCAATTATTTTAGAAAGTTACTCATGCTGTGAGCTTAACTTGTATTAAAATTGCTGTAACATATTTTTCAATAAAGACAATTTAAGGCAAGACGTCTCATTTTACAGGAAATTTAATCATTTTTAAGTGTATTTGTAATATTTTTCATATTAATCGCTGAAGGAATCTATATAACAAATTAACAAAAAAAAAGTTTTTTTTTAGGTTAAGTAAGTTATGAATTCATCCTGCTCGATTTTTCTTCCAAAACGTTGCAAAAGGTTCATGTATATTTGTTAATAGCATGCATTTTTATTATTTTTTTCTGTATTTTCCCCTCCCGCTGGAGCCGGTCCGCAGCCAAGCATAAACTCAGCTCCGTAGGGTGCCATCGCCTCAAGCTACCTCAATGGGGCCCATCACCGGGATTCCGGTCTTTACGCTCCGCCTCTAATGAGGAATCCCCAAAGGGATCCCCCACCGGGACTACGGTCTTCATAGCCTCCCCGAAGGTGCTGTGAAGGAGTCCCCGGCCAATCATTGATGGTGGGACCCCGGAGCTTCAAACTCTTCCTGGACGGAGCTGTCCCCCACAGACACCCAACAGCGCTAAGCAGACGCCGCATATTATGGCGCAGTTAAAGTCGTACATCCCCGCCCATCGGGTGCATGCTCATGAGAACTGCAGTAAAGAAATCGAGCCTCCCGCCGGTAGTCCTTCCGCAGGTGACCGGCCTCACCGCAGGTAAAACAATGGCCACTACGGTCTGGCCCAGTACAAGAATTGATTCTATGGTCCTCCTTTCAGGAGCAGAAAGAAAGGTCGTCAACCGAGCGCTTCATGACTGCAAGCACCCATCCCAATACGAACACGTCCGTCGGCCAATAATTTGTCTGCCAGGATAGGTGTCACGGTCACAGCGACCAGCTGCGTTTCACCATAAGCCGGTCGCATGGACAGAACGTCTATCGACACCGACTCCCCCGTAAACTTTCGAAGTTCCGTCACGAACTCATCCTGAGTATTAAAATATCCATGTCTTTGACAAGGACGTGAACCCTCCTGCCATCCCTCCCTGTCAGGGCCGTAGTGGTGGCCTCGACCTTTGCGGAAATATCCTTACTTATTCGTTCAGCCGCACCACTATCAGCCCGGAACCGCATATGAAGGTCCTCTCTCTGCCCCTTACGTGCGGAGAGGACCACAACTTCACCTGGCGACACAGCTCCTTTCACTGAGCGGAGGCGATCGGCGTAGGTTTTCCTCTCTAGTTTAACCACCACTGTCGTCGTCGGCGGGCCTACCGGTCGTTCCCTGACGATATCATTTGGCGTTGACCCCAACAGGTGCACAAGATAACTCTCCCTAACCCGTCGACCGAAATACTCGACTGAAGGACGTAAAGGTTGGTCGACTATTCCGAAAGTCCTGAGAAGCACACCGCCTTACTGTGACCATCCTTCATAACTCGGGGATCCGAACGACAGACAATTGAGGCCACTTCCTGGTCCCAGGCAGCCGTAAAATTAAAAAAAAGTATACAAAGTTAAAAATAAAATCTATTTACAACAATTTCTGTTTCATAGCAACCATTCAAAAAGTAAGATTAAAAAATAAACATTCATATTCATTATACAATTTTGAAAGTAGAATACATGAGGACATAATTTGGAGAAATATTGAAAATAAACACAATTAGTTAACAGTGGATAGAGGTTTATAATTATTTTATATTTTGGATACTGGACGTAAAATAAGGTAAATTTGAAAATATAATTGTCTTTATAAATTTACAAAAGAATTCTATCTTTGACAGAATTGTCTTTATTTAAATTTATTAAATATAATATTTATATATATATTAAAATTTTATTAGAATTCCCTTAATTTTAGTTTATAAAGTTTTCTTTAGATATTTTAAGTTGTTTTTCAGATAATATTATCATGTTAAATAGATTTTTTTAATACTTTTATTTACAGTCTCATCAACAATTAGCAGTCAGCAACTTATCAGTGTAACTGTTCCAGTAAATGTGTAGTCTTGAACAACCTCAGACCGACCATTCCTGAGGTGTGTGGTTAATTGAAACCCTACAACCAAAGAACACTGGTATCTGGTGTTAAAATTAAAAATTTTAAATATGGTGAGTCCAATACAAGACTTTCCAACTAACAAAGTTCAAGACTTTGTTGTAAGTAATGTTGGATGTGAATTCTAACAGAGCCAGTTAAAAACAATGTTAGATTTTCATTCTAATGAAGTGAATCCATGACTAAAGAAAAATTATATAAAAAACAAAGGCTTCAACAAAATATTTCTTTGAATAACTGCTATTCATGGAATACATACTAGTAATAATGCTAGTACACTAACTACTACATTCTAACTCCTCCTTCCCCAAATAAAAATTTCCGAGGGCTGCTGATTAGCAGCTGGCTTAGATTGTCTTTGTTTAAATATTTTACGATACATAACATAACCAATAATAATTACTAAAATTAAATACGATAATAAAATTCAGAAAGATACTTGATTTTAACAATTGTTTGTTTTCTAACAGATGACAAATTATTGAAATTTAATTTATCTAAATCTAATGTTTTTATTTTTTCAGAAAGTTCATTATCCAAAAATGTTTTGTAAGACTAGTAAGGTGTATTCCTTGAAGTGTTTTATCGCCACAAGTGTTTTGAGGACATTTTATTGCCACATTTACTATCTAAACCTATAATTTTTTTATTTTTGTAATTTTAATTTTTGTAGTAACAAATTTCTACTTTTGGTATAAATGTCATATATTGTGATTGTTTTTTTAGTCGGAACAGATATCATTTTATACAAAATACAATCTAATTGTTCTACGATTGGCAACTTAAGAAAATACGCTACATCCTCAGAATTAAACTTACAACTAACTTTGAATAAACTTTCGAATTCTCTTATATTTTCTAATCTTGGTTCCAATGACAGTTGATTAACGTAATGCGGAAACCTTTTCTATTTTATTAAATAACTTTCTAATAACGCTATGCTGCAGCATTCCTAATTTAAAAAATGCCATAGAATTCTCAATATCTTGAACTAAACTTAAAATAATATTATAAAAATTATTTATCTCGTTAAAGAAATCAGTTAATTTTCTAATTTAAAAAAAAAATCTTTATTATTTTTATTCATTATTAATATCTTACTGCGTAATTTCTTAAAATTATCTTCATTTATATTAACTGTTTTATGAAACCCGTTTATAATATTTGTACGAAAAGTGTACTGTTCATTATCTGATTTACAATACCTTCTTGTTTATATTTTATTTTGTTCTAACAATTTTTCCTATTTCTCTCCAAATTACTAGTAAAGAATTTAACACCAGAACCGAGGCCCTTAATAATTCCTCTTTTATTTTTTACTTTATTACTTAACAAGGCTATTTCTTCTAACTTTTCATTTATTATTATTTTCGTTTGATTAATAAATTTAAAATAATTACTTATATCTCTAGAATTATGACTATAATCAGTCACAAAATCTTCATTTTTACTTACATTATACGATCGTATAATTATGATTATTAAAACTATTCGAATAAATACTTTATCTAAACTATAATAATGAATAAATGTATGTATGGTAAGAGGCTTCCAATTTGTCAAAACCTAATTCTATCGGGACTATTTCCAAATTAATAATTTTTTATTTTAGCTGCTCCAGGATGAATTCCTTTTAGGAACAGGAAGGATTGCAGCAAAATTTAAATAAGGATTAGTTTCTGTAGTGGAGGAAGGTTTTTTTCTTTTATATCTGTTTAATCTTTCGAGGTCATTTAATATTCTACTTTTGTATTATGTCTTGCTTCTATTTCTGCTGTTTTTCATTGTTTATTTAGTGAACTGACTTTTTATCGTATTTATTTTTAGTTTTACTTTGTTTATGGACAGTCTTAACATAAACATCTGGTGGTATTTTCTTTAAATCTTCTTTATTTTTTCTTGAATTTTTAATTTTGATCTTTCATTAGTTTCCTTTACACGTTAATTTAATTTTTTCACCTTTTTCTTTATTATTAACATAATCGTTTATTACCTACTACTACTACATATCTGCTTCTATAATGAATTTGGGGTAGTATGCCCGTAAAAAAAAACAAACCGTGTTAATTTTTGATAATGGAATAAATTAATTTTTGATAAGATGTACCTGGTAACTTAATAGTCTTCTTTATAAATTCTGGTTAGTTATTAAAAACCTAATATGTTCTATTTGTGTAGAATGAAAGCTTTCACATATTCTATTAGTCGGTGGATGTTGTGTGCTAGTAAAATGTATTTTAATTTTGTATATCTGCATCAGTTCTTTAATTATATTATTATTAAATTCGGTACCGTTATTAGAAATAATTGTTTCAGGGATTCTGCGATATGTAAATTAATTTAATAATTTATCGGCTACTTCGATAAATACAAATACTATCTACAATTGACACAAATATTTGTTTTTCAAAAAAAGCACTGTCGATATGAACTAATCGTATTTGCAGTAGTTTAGATGGTGTAGGAGTCAAAGTAATCTGTAAATTTAAAGAAATTTTCATATTTTGGTTTTAAATGAATTTCACATTTATATAATTTTGGATATATACTTTTAAATTCGAGATATAATATTTTCGTTTAATTTGTCGATAGGTTTCTTGTATTCGCCTGTGATTAGTTTTTTCTACATAATTATTGATTTCATATAATTCTTCGTTACAGATATCAAAAATTTATTTGTACATCTTATTAATTGTAATATTAGAAACTTAAAATATTCGGTGAAAACCGGTGCAGATCTTTCGTAAAAATCATTTTCAAAATACAAATTATAATCTAGTTTTATTATTACCAAATGATTTTTGTATTTTAATTTTAGGTGGGTTATTTTATATTAATCTTAATGTTACTTGATTTTTTCCAAAATTGAGTGATTCATCAATTAATTATTGGTATTTTTACACGTGTTAATTTGAACGCATTGTGTGGTCAGTATCTTCCTCGACTTGACCAAATTCTTGTGACTATCTTCAATCGGTTGATTTTCTCCGTGATTTTCGCCGTCATCTACATTTACAATCATCGACTGGTATCTACTCACAGTTCTGGAAAATATAAACTATCAGTTTATTAATAATTTTGTCTTTTTCATCTGTATCTACTGGCACGGTTTCAACATTCTTATTTGTTGTTTTTTTTCACTTATATTTAATTGTATTCTTAATAAATCCGCATTTTGATTTTTCTTTCCTTTTTTGTAAACTATTTTGTGGTCAAATTCTTCTAATTTTAATCGTCACCTTAAAAGTTTGGAGTTTGGTTCCTTAATAGAAAATAGCCATTGCTATTTATGATCGGTGAATATTTAATCTTTTCTTCCGTAAAGAAACGGAGGAAAATATTTCGTCGCTCAAACTACGGTAATTCCTTTTCTATTGTGGAATAATCTATTTCAGTATCGCTGAGGGTCCGAATTGCATATTCGATGAGTAGATATTTGCCGTAATATGGCTTAATTAACAGTTCCGATAGCAAAATTGCTGGCATCTATGGTAAGTTTAATAAAATACATTGTAGTATCGGCTCATTTAACAAAATATTTTTACACATTTCAAAACATTTTACATAATTTGGGTTCTCAATATATATTTCGCGTTCTTTTTTAAAGATTTAGTATGTGATTTTGTTATAGTAACAGAATTTTTTAAAAATTTTCTATAATATCCTAATAAAACAAAAAATTCTTTTTTAATTTCGTTAGCGGTTCTTGGTATCGGATTACGTTTAATTTCATTCATCTTATCCGGATTTGATCTAACACCATCTGCTGTCACAGGATGTCCTAAAAAGGCACCTCTTTTCGTAAAAAAAACTATTTTTATCTAATTGAATTTTGAAATTAGCCATCTAAATCTAACAAAAACTTTTTTTTGTTCCTTTGAACTAGTTGAATAAATATCAAGATAAACATGGCAAATTTCGTTTTTAATTCCGCGTAGTACATTATTCATAATTTTTTGGAAGGTCGGTGAGCTATTTTTTAATCCAAATGGCATCCTTAAAAATTCATAGTGTCCTGTTTTTGTGGAGAACTCTGTTTTCTCTATGCTACTGATATCCACCTGCACCTGATGAAATCCTGTGGCGAGATTCAACGTACTAAAATATTGGGTATTTCCACCTAGCTCGTCTAAAATGTTTGTTATATTCGGAAGCGGAAATTTATCTATTGTTTATGAATTTATTTCTATAAAATCAGTCGCTAATCTAAATTTTTGTTTTCATAAGACGTCAGGTTTATTCAGTACTATCCAGACTGGAGAGTTCCTGGACGAATATGAGAATCGAATAATTTTTTGATATATCTTGAATTTGGTTTTCGACTTAATTTCTTTATTTTTCGGGATAGCGGTAATTTCACGTGTAAACTGGTATCTCATCTGTTGAACGAATTTTGTTTTATTTGCCTCGTAAACGTTGCCAATTGTTTCCTTCAACGTGAATTATATCCGAAAATTTTTTTATAAAATTAATATTGCTTTTTTCTCTTTAGAATTCATACGATCTATTCTAAACGTCGATAAATTTATTTTTTTCGTTCCGCGACTAATTTTATTAAAATTACTACTCATTTTATTATTAGCATAATATTTATAATTTTTATTTATTATTGGTACACAATTGTGGTTACTTATCGGTTTAATATATATTAATTTTTTGTTTACTAAGTGGAATTTATTATTGTACAGTAACCTACGTGGTCCTTGATCGTAATTATACGTTGTGGTATTTCAAGTCCATTGATATTTCTATAAGACAATACGACTTCACTGTTTTTTATGTTTCCTACATGAAGCCTAATATTTCGCTTCGTGCGTACCTGCACTGTGGAACTTATTTTTTTAACAGATGTGCTCTGTTTGCATTTCTTCAATTGTATTAAAATAATATATAGGCGCTACTATACTTCTACACGTTAATTTATTATTTACAAAATCTAAACCGATTTTCATTTCCTTCAAATCATCTAGTCCTAATAGCAAATCAAATAAAAATAATATTTATTAATTACTTATTTATAAAGTTATATTTATAATAATTATAAATCTATATTATTGGTAACTTCTTAATAATGATATTAGAGTAAAAAATTCTTCTTTCGACATACCATGGCCGTGGTTACTTCGAAAGGATCTTTACCTAGACACTCTGAAGCCAATAAATTTCTTACAAAAGATCTGATACCTCCGGTATCGATTAATATCCTATATCTACTTCGTGCACCGATGTTATGACAGTCATTAATTTCCGAATGTAAATTCATAATTGACAAACGGTTCCTGAGTTCATTTACTCTAAAAAAATGATCGGTTTCAAATTCTTCTACTGTTTTATTATTTTTTAAACTAATTTTATTTTATATATTGAGATTATCTATTTCTCGTGAAAGGTCATCATATTGTTCCGCTGTTTGATGCAGATTCGTCGTTCGTGCGTTACTAATACTATTTCCTGGCATAAGATATAATTTAGATTATTTGTTTGGAGGTTCTACTGAATTTTTTTGTAATACCCATGACTATTTCTTGAGTTCTTTTAAACTGAGGTCTCCGGTTCGGATTGTGTTTTGAAAGAGTAGTCGTCCGTTGAAATTTTGTTGTATTTTTTTAAACTGCGATCTTACAAAGGAATTGGGATTTCTGTAAGGTAATTTCTGGGTATTGAATTTTTCGAAAGGTAATTTTATTTGAATAAAATGTTGCAGGATTCGGTATCGGTTAAATCTCAAATTATCTTGGTTTTTGTTTTGAGTACGTTTTCTTAAAAAAAAATTATTATTATTGCTATTAGAATTACATTTACTTATTTTAAATTGAAAATCATTCGTTAACATGCTTAAAGCATCTTCAAGTGAATTGCGATTTTTAATACGTATAAAGTGAACCTACCGGTTCTGAAAACCTCTTAATAAAGACTCTTAAAGCTAACTTTCTTAACATATTCCCATAAAACATTTGCTATTAGAGGTCTTCTGTTTGAAAATTTAATCATTTTTAGATTTTTTCATAAAAATTAAAATGTGTTTTGTTCGTTTTGTTTTAATTTTGCCATTTCTAAAATGAATCTGAAACAATCACGTTTACCTAAATAACCATTCAATATAATTTTTCTCTAACATTGACCCATTTGTAACTATTTCGATTAATTCTAAAACAGGCGATTTTATTTTGGACAAATTGTTAAAAACAAATGTTCATTTTGAAAATCTGGGTTACTGTTTACATAAAATCTTGTTACAGATTTGTAGCAAAACAGTAATGAATCGATTTAATAAAGTCGGATTACCTTAGAATTCAGAGATCACGTCAAAATATAGGCTTTCTCGACACTGTTCTCGTCATTTTGTCCAAATAAGATTTCTTTCACACAAAAATTACGCAAATTAAAAGCGACTAATAATAGAATTTAAATCTGATATTATTAGTACCTCTCTACTTACCATAAAAGTATTTTGTGATCGTAGACTATTTTTTACTACTTTAATTTTTACTGATTCTCACCGATTTAATTTTTTTCTACACCTTTTAATAAATTTACTTTATAAAAAATATAACACATACAAAAAAATTAAATTATTTTGAATAATATACACTAATTAATTACACTCCTTAGAATAATATGCTTTTATTCTCGTTGTGTTTGTCGTCTTCACGAACTGTGGAAACCGATGAAGAATTATGTTCATTAACTCCTTGAAGACGTCGTACCGACTGCGTCATTTGTTTCTTAGCGATGAATATTTAAAAAAAAAAAAAGTTATACATATAAAATAATTATTTCACATACAGATATTCTTTCTATGATATATTGGATATACCTTCCAAATACAAGACTAATGAACTATGTTAGGTGTACAAGATCACAGAGTACGTTTTAAACAAATAAATAAAATAATGTACATAACAAAGGTTTCAACATATTATTTCTTAGAATTACTACTAATCCAGGAAAACACCAGTTATAATGCTTGCATTTGTTAAATAATATAATCTAATGTACATGTGAGTGTGTGTTTTATGTGCTTAAAAATATACTTTATTCACAATTGTATGCTTTGAAATTAATGTGAAAATTATTCATTGTTAAAAATTATGATTACTTAATATTAAACGTTAGCGGTTTAGTTGTTTTTCACAAAAATTTGACTACGTTAAATTATTATTGAGAATCAAGTAATTCAGTAGTTTTGTGATTGTTGCACTATAAACTGTACCTACATTTCTCCAATTGAAACTGAATTTAAAAAAGTGAAATTCTGTTTGAGTTTTGTTTTGAAAACATACCGCGTCTCTCCACTCATGCAGAATACACCGATATGATTTTAGCGTACGGTTTTTGCGATGGAGATACTGCAGTTGCGGTGGAAGAATACTAACGTAGGAATCCTGGACGAATATTTCCAAACCGTAAAGTATATTTGTAGAATTTTTAAAAATATTCGTGAAAATAACAGTTTCCAGTGCACATGTTTCATCTAAGCGTCAACCGATATACGTTGATGGCAAGAAAAAACATTCTTCAGGTGCTAGAACCGGCTAACTCACATAATTAATCCTACTAAAAGCACGTGAATTTCTACACGACTCAATATTCCACAAAATACCGTATGAAGGGCATTACACTATAACGGATTGCATCCATATGATCAGAAAGTTCAACATCTCCTCTTGGTGACGGTACCAGACGACTGCAGTTTTGTCATCGGGTTAACAATAATTACCAGTTAATTCCATTCATTCTATTTTTGGACAAAGCTACTTTTACTCGTAATGACATATACAACACACGGAATACTTACCGTTGGTCTGAAGAAAACCCACATGCTGTAATCGAATTAAATTTCCAGAACATATTTTCGGTGAACGTTTCGTGTGGCACGATCGAAAACCAATTAATAGACCCTTTTATACTAAAACCAGAATAGAAATTATACATTATTTAACAATTTAATTATTTAAACAATTTCTTATAGTGCTTGAAAATTTCCGACATTTCCATTGATCACCGACAAAATATATCACGAATGAAGTAAGACAATTGTTAGATGAAAAATTTACTGTTAAATGAATTGGACGTAGAGGACCGGTAAATTGGCCACCTAGATCACTGGACCTTACTCTCTTAGGTTATTGTTTATGGGGCTGATTATATGTTAGGTATGGAGGCAAAAGGTAGACACACGCAATGAACTGACCGCTCGCAATTTCCGTGCCGCTGCCCTCATCATGAAGGCGGTTGAGGGCGCCCTCATCAATTACTAGTTGGCGATGGAGAATGTAAGGAAACGCCTTGAAAAGTGCATCGATGTAAGTGCTGGAATCTTCGAACATTTATTGTTAATTAATGCAGTATAAACCACGATGTGTATTTTTTTAAAAGAACAGTAGATTAAAAGTATTTTAATTTTTCGAAGGTCTAAATTTATTTTACAAAAAACGGCTGTTTTTTATTTTTAGATTCATTTTTCTGCTAAAATTTTTCTGCTAAGTTGTTTTTTAATAATAAAAGTGAATTTTTTTTGTTTTTCACAGGTTTTATTAAAACAGTTTTCTCAGAATTTCTCTACAAGTTTTGATAACAAAATTGACTCATTTATTACTCATTTAACAAAGCTGCAATAAAACCCCAAAAAAAGTGTATTCCGTCACCGAATGTTCGTTTTACATGGATGTGAAAAGTACACGAAATACAGACAGTTGTTGGACATGCTGTTTAATTTAAAAGACATAAAAAACTATCAACTTTATTCTTATAGAACGCCTTAGAATTCATTCAGTTTGACTTCATTGGTCATGTTATATTTGTAAAACCATATTATTTATTATATATTCTTTCTCATTTGTTAAAATATTGATAAAATATTACACCAAAACCTTGACATATAACAATTGGTTGTTAGCGTTTGAATTCTTAAAACTTGATATCTCGTGATATATTGAAAAGTATTATTTATTTATTTAATTTTTTAGTGTAATAAATTAATTGATATTCACAATATATTTTTAAAAACAATAATAATTACATTTACAGGAATATTTATTTTTTTATTTTATAAAATAATCATTTTGTTAAACCTAATTGTCGTAACTATTTCAAACGATAATTATATACATATGTGTAATAAAATCTAACTAAGATGCAGTATGAATATTTAAATACCATCGAATCTTTTATATCCTAAACGTAAGATAAAACTGAAATAAAATATATGATAAAATTGTTGTACCTATGATAACGTAATATTAAGTTTTAATGTATTTTTGTTTTATTTTCAGGGAGTTATATCAACAGAGAGGAAACGCCGGAGAAGAGAATGCAGCGAGTTCTATCATCCCAACCACCGTAGGGGAAGACGCCTACCTTGAGACGATTCCGGTCGCCACCACTCCCGTTCCTAGCCCTGATGGGCTTTAACACGGGAGTCGTCTTATAGACCATCAACTGATTACACCTCACAGTAATAAGGCAGGCCTCGGTTCGGATGCCACCGATTTAAATGCCTCGGTAGACATTTACATCGGTGATTTTTTAACTCTGCTTTTGCCTTCGCTGCAGGCCCATACGGATATCGTGAATGTCCTACATCGTTGCGCTCTAATTTAGCTGACTGAGTTCGTGGAAGCACGAACCCCGCGGCTAGTTCTACATTTTACAGAGCCAATATGTAAAAGTCGCTTAGATTGAGACAGTAGTATTAATAACATGCCACCAGCAATGTTGTTCGCAACAACGGATTTTACTCCTTTTATTTTTGGCTTCAGTCATTTGACTGGTTTGATGCAGCTCTCCAAGATTCCCTATCTAGTGCTAGTCGTTTCATTTCAGTATACCCTACATCCTACATCAGTACATCCTACATCCCTAACAATTTGTTTCACATATTCCAAATGTGGCCTGCCTACACAATTTTTTCCTTCTACCTGTCCTTCCAATATTAAAGCGACTATTCCAGGATGCCTTAGTATGTGGCCTATAAGTCTGTTTCTTCTTTTAACTATATTTTTCCAAATGCTTCTTTCTTCATCTATTTGCCGCAGTACCTCTTCATTTGTCACTTTATCCACCCATCTGATTTTTAACATTCTCCTATAGCACCACATTTCAAAAGCTTCTAATCTTTTCTTTACAGATATTCCCATTGTCCAAGAATTACTATATCATCAGCGAATCGTAGCATCTTTATCTTTTCACCTTTTACTGTTACCCCGAATCTAAATTGTTCTTTAACAATTTACTCCTAGCTTTCTTAATGAACTCATTTTTAGTTCATATCCCAGATATTGGAATAGTTGGCCTCCTGTCTGGTCTACAAGGGAGAGGCGGACAGACCGCCTACTCAACTCAGCTCCATCCAAGAGTCCCGCGAGACATTTACTTCACTTCATACTATCGAGATGTCGCAACATTAACGGCCGCATGGAATCCATGCCCCCGATAGCACAGTCGCCATCCCGCCGACATCCCCACACCGTAGGGGAAGACACCCGCCTTGTGACGCATCCGATCGGCACCACCCCCCACCCTGTTCATAGGCCTGATGGGCTTTAACGGGAGCCATCATGCCGACATCTCGATTCCCCCCGAGGGGAGAAGATCCCACCTCGTAGCGTGTCCAGTCGCTACACCACCCACTCCGTTCGTAGCCAGTAGTGGCTTTAACGGAGGACATCTTCTCGCCCTCAAACTGATTGCGCACCACAGCTTTCAGTTCAGGCCCCGCAGAGATGCCACCGATGCAGATATCCCTCGCGGCATCTGTAAGGTAAAGTTCACCCATCACGGCGACAGTGATGTTTGGTCGTTTAAAATGCCGTCGTCGAAATGATGCTACGCCACAGCTGAGAGGTCACACACAGAACCTCTACCACAGTCGCTGCTCCACAGACAGCTCACAATCAGTTTTAAAAGTAAATTCTATCAGCGGAGATGAAAAGCCGCAGAACAGGTGGTGATCAGCGGGTTGTGTCAGTGAATAGGAAACACCACAGAAGAAGTTGAGATCAGCGGAGAGGAAACGTCGCAGAACGGGGTGGTGATCCGCGGGTTTTGTCAGCGGAGATGAAACGACGCGAACGGGGTGGAGAGTCGTCGGTATGGAGATATTACACATCCGAAGGGAGCCAGGAGGGTAGATGGGTGGGAGGCCTTGAGTAGAATATCGGTCGTGGCGCGTTGGGTGGAGTAAGCGGGTGATACAAAGTGTGCTTGATGTGCGGTAGGGAGACGGGGATGCTGCCGAACGGGATAGAGGTTCGTTGGGAAGAGGGATGTACGCGGCGCCAGGAGGGCCGCTGGGAGGAAGGGCGTTGGGTGTGGTATCGGTCGGGGCGCGTTGGGTGGGGGAAGCGGCTCATCCAAAGTGTGCTAGATGTGCGGTAGTGAGGCGGGGATCCTGTCAAACGGGATAGAGGTACGTTGGGATGGGGAATGTACAAATCCGACGGGGGCCAGGAGGGCCGCTGGGAGGAAGGGCGTTGGGTGTGGTATCGGTCGGGGCGCGTTGGGTGGGGGAAGCGGCTCATCCAAAGTGTGCTTGATGTGCGGTAGGGGGACGGGGATGCTGCCCAACGGGTTTACAGGTTCTTTGGGATGGGGGATGTACACATCCGACGGGCGCCAGGAGGGCCGCTGTGAGGAAGGGCGTTGGGTGTGGTATCGGTCGGGGCGCGTTGGGTGGGGGAAGCGGCTCATCCAAAGTGTGCTTGATGTGCGGTAAAGAGACGGGGATGCTGCCGAACGGGATAGAGGTTGGTTGGGAAAAGGGATGTACACATCCGACGGGCGCCAGGAGGGCCGCTGGGAGGAAGGGCGTTGGGTGTGGTATCGGTCGGGGCGCGTTGGGTGGGGGAAGCGGCTCATCCAAAGTGTGCTTGATGTGCGGCAGGGAGACGGGGATGCTGCCGAACGGGATAGAGGTTCGTTGGGATGAGGGATGTACACATCCGACGGGCGCCAGGAGGGCCGCTGGGAGGAAGGGCGTTGGGTGTGGTATCGGTCGGGGCGCGTTGGGTGGGGGAAGCGGCTCATCCAAAGTGTGCTTGATGTGCGGTAGGGAGACGGGGATGCTGCCGAACGGGATAGAGGTTGGTTGGGAAGAGGGATGTACACATCCGACGGGCGCCAGGAGGGCCGCTGGGAGGAAGGGCGTTGGGTGTGGTATCGGTCGGGGCGCGTTGGGTGGGGGAAGCGGCTCATCCAAAGTGTGCTTGATGTGCGGTAGGGAGACGGGGATGCTGCCGAACGGGATAGAGGTTCGTTGGGAAGAGGGATGTACACATCCGACGGGCGCCAGGAGGGCCGCTGGGAGGAAGGGCGTTGGGTGTGGTATCGGTCGGGGCGCGTTGGGTGGGGGAAGCGGCTCATCCAAAGTGTGCTAGATGTGCGGTAGTGAGGCGGGGATCCTGTCGAACGGGATAGAGGTACGTTGGGATGGGGGATGTACACATCCGACGGGCGCCAGGAGAGCCGCTGGGAGGAAGGGCGTTGGGTGTGGTATCGGTCGGGGCGCGTTGGGTGGGGGAAGCGGCTCATCCAAAGTGTGCTTGATGTGCGGTTGGGAGACGGGGATGCTGCCGAACGGGATAGAGGTTCGTTGGGAAGAGGGATGTACACATCCGACGGGCGCCAGGAGGGCCGCTGGGAGGAAGGGCGTTGGGTGTGGTATCGGTCGGGGCGCGTTGGGTGGGGGAAGCGGCTCATCCAAAGTGTGCCTGATGTGCGGTAGGGAGACGGGGATGCTGCCGAACGGGATAGAGGTTCGTTGGGAAGAGGGATGTACACATCCGACGGACGCCAGGAGGGCCGCTGGGAGGAAGGGCTTTGGGTGTGTTATCGGTCGGGGCGCGTTGGGTGGGGGAATCGGCTCATCCAATGCGTGCTAGATGTGCGGTAGGGAGACGGGTATGCAGCCCAACGGGTTTAGAGGTTCTTTGGGATGGGGGATGTACACATCCGACGGGCGCCAGGAGGGCCGCTGTGAGGAAGGGCGTTGGGTGTGGTATCGGTAGGGGCGCGTTGGGTGGGGGAAGTGGCTCATCCAAAGTGTACTAGATGTGTGGGAGGGATGGGGAACGCTGCCTAAAGGGGTAGAGATTCATTGGGATGAGGGATGTACACATCCGAGCGCCAGGAGATCCGCTGGGTGGAAGGGCGTTAAATGTGGTAACGGTTGGGGCGCGTTAGGTGGGGTATTAGTCTGGATGCAGATTGGAGCCGAAACTGTCTAGTCAAGGTCACCATACTCAGCCTACGAGGATCTCAAAATTCATCATAAGTAACACTTATTTGCAATGAATGTATATATTACACTTATATATTGCATCTAGACTTCCTAATCACCTTTAATATTGAATATATCTTTCAGTTTCATCTCTTAAAAAATTATTTCTATTAAATATGGTGGTAGAACTTCGAAACCTGGCTACATGATTCTTAATTTTACCAAAATCACTTCTTTTAATTTTTTTAGGAGCTAATGGTACTCTATATATGTGTGAATTGGTAAATGATGGAAAATGCCTAATAGCTGTAAAAAGTAGTATGCTGTAATGTATAATAATAATAATAATAATAATAATAATCGTTAGTATGTGGATTATCTGTCATAAAGTACTTGCAAAAAAAAAATAAATAAATAAATATTTGGCAAACTTTCTGATTTTCATCAGTTGACAGATTTGCTTTTTAAAATATATACTTTAAAATAAATTTAAAGTGAAATCAGTCCATTAATTTATGCTTATCACACAGAATATCATTAGTGCCTGAAAAACTATAACAAGTGATTTTTGAAAACTTAATGATACTAATGTACCATTTTTATGAACATGTTACAAAAGAAAAAATTTAAATGAAAAGTTATATGTTTAAACGATTTACAGTTTCCATTTTTGATATTGTTATGTATCTTCATCTACATGTGTAAATAATAATTTCACATCGGGTGTGAAAA
Organism: Lycorma delicatula; assembly: GCF_047948215.1. Lineage (NCBI taxonomy): Eukaryota > Metazoa > Arthropoda > Insecta > Hemiptera > Fulgoridae > Lycorma > Lycorma delicatula. Next base: position 24,343,823 of record NC_134455.1, read on the forward strand.
ATTTCTTCTATATCATATATTCAGTATCATCATATCTAGTTTATAACTAAAAGAAATAGAATTAAGAAAATGATCACTTACATCAAAATAAATTTTTTTATCAGAAAATTCAATTAATATAATATTGTTATAAAAATAAGACTTAAAATATTCCTTTTATTAAAAATTGATGTAATTGTGTAATACTTAACAATTTTTTTTTTATGAAATATCAAAACTTTGTTTTCAAGTTTTGAGTATTCAAATGCTAACAAACAATTGTAATGTCAGTAGTGTTTTGGTGTAATATTTTCCCTTTACAACTTTTATAAATATATTGTTATTCATATTTATATTGATGTAATATTTCTATATCAACTTTTATATATATTATCGATTTTCATTGTGAATAGGAAAGACTTTTCGTTAGGTTATTTATTAACTCAGCGTCAAATAAAGGGCTGGCAGGAGGTAGGTAGGTAGGTAGGTAGGTAGGTAGGTTTTGTAATGAACAAAATGTTAGTGAAGAGAGCAGATTATTTCAAAAAGCTTAGCAGTAGAATCATTGTAATCAGGATAAAATCAAAACCTAAGCCGACAATGATTAACATCTACATGCCTACAAAAATGCCCATAATGATGAGTAGTGTGTATATGAAGAAATTGACATAGAAGGAACACATAGAAGGAAATGAAAATTTAATAATACTTGGAGATTGGAATACAAGCATTGGAAAAGGCAAAGAATGAAAATTTGTGGGTGAATATGGGCTGGGCAAAAGGAATAAATGAGGGGACCGACTCATTCAGATTTCCACGAAGTATGATTTATTAATTGCCAACACCCAGTTTAAAAATCATGATAGAAGAGTAACCACTCTTGGAAAAAGCCGGGCGATACTACAAGGTATGAGGCAGATTAAATCATGGTTAAGCAAACATTTGGAAAGAAACTCATTCACTACAAAGCATATCCAGGAGCAGACATTGATAGCAACCATAATTTAGTGATAATGAAATGTAGATTGGGGTTTAAAATCCTAAAGAAAAGATTTCAGATGAATCACTGAAATTTAGAGAAGCTTGAGGAAGAGGAGGTAAAAAAATTTTTGAGGAGGACATCACAAGAGGTCTGAGTAAAAAAGATGAAGTAGAAAGTATAAAGAATGGGAGAATGTTAAAAAGGAAATTCTTAAATCATCAAAAACAAACATAGGCGGATGATTGCAGCTGATGATTAACGTAGAAAGTATAAGAATGCTAGTGATGATGGTAAAAGGAACTATCGACAGTTAAGAAATATTATAAACAGAATGTGCAAATTAGCGAAAGAGTGGAATGAATAAAAGTGTTCAGAAGTGGAAAAAGAACTGATCATTGTTAAAATAAACGGTAAATAACGGAGAATTTTTTGGTACATAAGTTAAAATCTAATGTGTTAAATATAGTAAATCGATTTATAATACGAAAGGAAACGTTAATAGGAAATGAATTACAAATGCTGTTATTGAGGAAGAAGAGGAAGTTGAAGAGGATGTAAAGAGAGTTGCAGTACTGAGATATGAATTTAATAGAGCATTAAAACATTTGTATGGAAGAAAGGCTAAACTGTATACTGCAGAATTACTGCACAATGTAGGTGAGGAAGCGATAAGTATATTATAGTCATTCAAACTGGTGAGAAATATTTTCGAAGAAGGAAATTCCATCAGACTCAAAAAGAGTGTTATTGTCATGATACCAAAGAAAGCAGGAGCAGAAAAGTGTGAAGAATACAGAAAAATTATCTTAACTACTCACACATCAAAAATCTAATTAAAATTCGGTACAGAATAATTAAGAGGAGAGTGGATGAACTGTTAGGAGAAGACCAATTTAGTTTCAGGAAAAGTATAGGGAGAAAGAAGCAATTTTAGTGCTCAGATTAATAGTAAAAGTAAGATTAAAGAAAAACAAACCGACATACATGGCACGTACAGACTTAGAAAAAGCATTTGACAATGTAGACTGGAATAAAATGTTAGCATTTTAAAAAATTTAGGGTTCAAGTATAGCGATAGAACAAATGTTAACACTTACAGGAACCAAAATGCAACAGTAATAATCAAAGAGCATAAGAAAGAACAGTAATAAAAAAGGGAGTCTGACAAAGATGTTCCCTACCCTCACTAATTTCTAATCTTTTCATAAAACTAGCTGTTAATGATGTAAAAGAACAATTTAGATCCAGAGTAACAGTGCAAGGTGAAAAGATAAAAATGCTAATATTTGCTGATGATATAGTAACAATTTTCAGGTGATATATTGATTCTAGTTAAGACAGAAAAGATTTTGAAGAAACAATGAATGGCATGGATGATGTCCTTCGCATGAACTACCACATGAAAAAAAAAACACAAAATAAAAGTAATGAAATGTAGTAGAAATAAAGTAGATGGACCACTGAATATAAAAATAAGATAAGAAAAGGGTATGGAGGTAGAATTTTGTTATTTGGGAAGTAGAATTACTAAAGATAGACGAAGCAGGAGCCATATAAAATGCCGAATAGCACAGGTGAAATGAGCTTTCAGTCAGAAATAGTCTGCTTTCATAAAAAATTAATTTAAACGTCGGGAAACCATTTTTGAGAATATGCTTAGCTACTTCATATGAAAGCGAACGTAGCTTTATATGGTGTGAATCTTGGAAGATCGGAGTACCTGAAAAGAGAAGATTAGAAGCGTTTGAAATGCGATGCTTTAGGAGAATGTTAAAAATTAGGTGGGTGGATAAAGTGACAAATGAAAAGATATTGCAGCAAATTGATGAAGGAAGAAGCATTTGGAAAATATAGCTTAAAGAAGACAGACTTATATCTTACGACATTCTGGAATAGTCTCTTTGATATTGGAGGGACAGGTAGATGGAAAAAATTGTGCAGACAGGCAATATTTGTTATATGTAAAATAAATTGTTAGGGATGTAAGTGGTATACCGATGTGAAATGGTTGACGCTAGGTAGGGAACCTTGGAGAGATGCATCAAACCAGTCAAATGACTGAGGACAAAAAAGTCTGTTTTTCATTTAAAATTTTAATCATCAATATGAGAAAAAATTATTATTTATCAAGGTTTAATAATTCTCAATATATTTCTGTTTTGTAGTTTATTATAGAGAATATTAGAAATTAAATGTAATTTTATAAATGTTTTAACTGTCAATAAATGTATTTCTGTTAACACTTCGTGTTTGTTTGTTTATTACCCCTTCTCCACTCCTACAGAAAGCAGATAGGAAATGGATTAAAATTTACAGTTACTATTTTAAGTATGGTATGGTTTTTAATGCCAAAGAATAGGTCATAATAAAATATAAAATATTGCGGTGTTCTTCACCTCAGAGATTAGGAATAATCATTTTATATTAATCGTTGCAGAGAATCTGTAAGATTTTTAAAAAATATTGTGTTGAAACACAAGGAAAAATGAGTTACTTATAATAATAATTTGGTAGTTAAAAGATGAAGACTAATATAAAATAAACTACAGTTTTAATTTAGGAAACGGAAAGAATAATAACAAATCAAAAAGAAAATATAGTGCACTAAATTTGTTTTCTCTGCTAATAGTGCAATTAGTACAGGATAGCGTTAAAAATTGAGTAGTTAATTGGTTAAAAGTAACAGAATTAAATTGTAATATTATAAGTACTTTGATTGTTTTTAATGTAATGATAAATTAATTTTGCGGTGTAATACTTCGAACTGAAATAGATTTGTGAGGATTTTCTTGAATTTGAATTTTTTCCTTTTTAGAACATGAATTTTTTTTGTAAAATTTGGTCTTGACTTTTTGGTGAGCCTATCCTTACTGAGAATGATATATATATACATACATATATATATATATATATATATATATATATATATATCCCAGGATGGGATATTCAGTATGACTGGCTGTCACTTGAGAAAGTTTTTATATACAATGCCTCAAAACCATGCAGAGGGTGAGATTTTGATTGTAAATTACTACAGGTGCATTTATTAAAAAAAAAACAATACACGTGTAGTAATTGGAGTATATTTAAGTTAGCTTAGAAAATGATTTTTTTTTATTCAAGTCTAAAAAAATAAAGCTAGCGGTGATGTACCAACTTTTTTTTTTAATTTAACGCATTTAATAACATTTAGGGAAATTTAAAACAGACAAAAACATCCTTAAAGTTTTTAGTTCTCAGATAAGTTTAGTAAGAAATTAGAAGTTGTAATTTCAACTCGGAAAGAAATGATAAAAGAATACAATATCTTAATATTGTATTCTCATTGCGGTGTTTTTCTTCAAACAGTGTTTTATTTCAAATATTGAAGTGTACCGTGGCAACACCGTGTTTTTAAAATCAGTTATTTATAAGTAAATCAATTATTTATAAGCGGCTATAAAGAAAATACCTTTTATGGTTTTATAAACCATTATCGACATAAATTAGTTACTAAAAGAAATGTACTTACTGTTGGGTTTCATTCCAAATTTTCCCTTTATGACTTACATCCATGTATTTTTCATTTCCTGAAACATAAATTATAGGTTGTAGCTGAACTCGTTCAATCAAGTAACATAATTTATATTTATTAATAGTATTTTGATCATAGTAAATAAATAAAATAAGTTAGGAAGTGTAGACGGTAATAATAAAATGCTTAAAAAATAACTTATTTTATTTTGGAAAGTATCCAACAATTTGAAATAATAATAATTTTATTACACCATATTGCAGCAGTGAAAACCAAAATATATTGCTGGCAACCAATTTTTAAATTTTCACTGTCTGAAACGTTCAGATTACTTTCACTTAGTCAGATTACTTCTATGTATGGTATATTGATGCCGTTAAATTTTCAACTTAAAAGGCCGAGGGGGTGAGACTGTAGAGCACGGTCACTCTCAGTATCTCGAGATTCCGCCTACTTAAGGTCATATTTTTCTTTGGCGTTTGTTTACGATTTAAAAATATCTGGCAAAAAAATGTTGGCAAATCGAATCCCCGCCCCAAAAATGCACTAAACTACTGCTTTGTTGTGACGTAAAAGGAGAGCGGTAGAATTAGATAAATGTATAAGTAAAGTATAAAAATAACTAGGTCTCCCTGGGTCTCGAACTCGTTCGCCCGGTAGATTCGGTTCCTGCTGCGATAAGCCTCGCGGCTACACCAATCTGCCGACCTACAAGCGAAATTTTTTCTATATAAGTGGAGAAATTACGAGGGACATTCAATAATTAGAGACAAATTAATGTTGGAAAGAACAGTATTTTTACAAAATGAGAATTTACTACTTCTCGATATAATTTGTTTCAGTCGATTGATAGCAATCGACTGAAAAAAAATTGACTTGGAAAAAATTAACTTAAGTGATTAAAAAAATTTATTAAAACATATTTCAATTTTGTAAACGAAATTTACGTTTTCTTTTGCTATTTTGAAATTACGCATTTTTTTCTAGAATAGAATTAATTTTTGATGCGATAATATTTTTTCAGCTAATTAATTAATTATTTTCAGTCATTGAATCATTTGATACTGTCATGAATTAAAAATAATACAAAAATTTATTTTTCATTAACTTTAAACATTTTCAAAAATTCAAAGATAAAAAATTAAGTATATTTTCAAGAAAAATTCGATATAAATTGTGCACATTATTTTGCATGATACTCCAGAATCGCATCAAATTATTTTATACCGTAGAACTTCTTATAAATGACTAATTAGGATTTAGAACTAGAGAATACTAATTCATACGATTTGCATTGGGAATTATCGTCTTTCAAAAGCAAGTAAAGAAGTAGAACACTCGCTTATGGATCATCAATTATTAGGATTTATGAAGTTGTTTAAAGTATGAAATCGGGCCGACAAGATTTTTTTGCATTTTTAATCAACTTATTTGAGAAAATTTGACGAATTTACTTAATAACACAAATCATATAATAAAAAAATTCGTACACACAAAGTACATAAAAAAATTGTTTGTCCAATTATTTCTCGATGATTTCATATTTGTTTTGTGTTAAAAAAGTTCTACCATTTAGTTACAATATCAGTAGAGGAATAAAATATTTAATTAATGAATATTTAATATTCAATATTTAGCTAGGGAGGGCATAAATATGACATTTGAAGGGAAAATCTCCGTAAATGATTTTCAAGACTTAAAAAATATTTTGTATTCAAAAAATAATGTCTCCGATATAAAAAACGAACTTTTAATCCTATCTCATTTACTGGAGTTAGGATATTTGACGTATAATATATCTACAGATGGCGATGATTTTGATGTAATAAAGTACAAGTGCCAAATTTGGAAGTTCGAGATATAATTTATCGTCAATACAAAAATTATTTCGTTCAACATTGTGATATTCCTTCCGATATAAGAAGATCAAGCATGAAACGGTAGCAGCATGTGCATTCAAAGGTGTAGAAAAGGAGTGGTATACATGTTTTGAAGCATTTGGAAAAGTACTCGTTACAAAATCATTTGAATAAAATTTTAACGTGCGAATTTCCATTTCAAAAACCCAATTATAATGTCACCTTTACAAATTTTAATAAGATTGTGTCAACAGATTACTATCTATATTTTAATTTTATATTTCTTCTAATGTACGTAATTAAATTGTCTCCACTAGTACGAATGTATTTCTATACGGCAGTATATAAATTATAAAAATGTTATAAATAATAATTAAATATTCTCTTGTATTTTATAATATGGTGTTTTTAATCGGTTATTCGAAATTATTTTGCAGTAAAAATCCATCGTCTATCGTTTATTATTCGGCTAGGCAATAAATTGAATTATATAAGTAAATTTCTGGATGTATTTTTCAAGACAAGCTGACTTAAAAAATTAACGTCTTAATTTACTTAATTTAACGTAAATAGAAGTAAATATTGCTGATCTAAATATAAGATAATGTGTTTGGCATTATTCTTAATCTTACTATCGTCGAATAGTGCATCGAAAATAAAATTAAGAAATCCTGTTCTTTCCTCGGAAATTACTTTCTTTGCGTTTTCTATTGCTTGTTCTTTTTTATCTTTATTTTTCAGCAAAGGATTTTGTTTGTATTTCCAAATAGCGTATCTTTTTTCTTTTGCGACTGTTCTACGTTTATCGTTAAACCAAACATTTCTGGTCTGTTTCTTGTTTAAAATGCATAAATAACAGATAAATTCCATATTCGGTTCTATTTCAATGTTAGACATTATTATTGGTTTTTAGTACTAAAAATAATTTTAAATTCATTTTTTAGAAGTATATTTATATTGCAAAACTTTTTTATGGTTTTTACGAAGGATGTATAAATGTTCTTATTTAATATTAACGGGTTGTGTAAATCTGTCCTGAATTTTTGCGATTCCTCTCTTAAATAGAAATAACAGGATAGCCTTGCGACTACCATGTATTTTAAAATAAGGAGATGTAAATAATTTAAATAGAGAATCAACGGTAAAAATAAAAAACCGTTAGGTTGTTGGCCCACTATAAAGGAGGTCTTATCTGCTGCCTGTCGGCCTGTCGTATGGAAAATTTTTTTTAGTCTCTGTGTTTAATAGTTCGAAACAGACAGAACAGCCACAAAAATTCTAGGTAAATTTTCCCTAAAATCGAATGCGTGTCAATGTTAAAAAATATTAAGTATAAATATTAAACTATGCTAAATTTACAAAAAAAATTTTACAACAGAGAGAAATACGGTTGTAAATGCTTCGACGAATTACAGTTAAAATTAACTTACGAAGAGGATAAGGAATTTTTCGATCGTGCAGAAAAGCAGTTTATTATCATTTAATAATACATCATCCAGAATTGTACGAGGAAACTGTTTTAAAGTGCGAATGTAAGTGGCACAAAGGACACCACTGGTTTCCTGTAGAAGTTATGTAAAATTTATTTATTTTTTGTAGAGAACTTCTCTTAAAAATAATTTTCGATTAGATTTTCATTGCAAGACGAAAATAACACGATTCTTTTCCTGTTTTCTCCATATTTTAGTTTATCTCCTAACCTAAAATTAAAATCAATATTTTTTTTCTTCTAGTTCTTTCTCCATAAAGGAATTGGAAACGTATTCTATGCTTCCTTTCTCTTCTAAAGTAAAGGCATAACGTGTTTTTCCTCTAAATTCTTTTGTTGTTATAGAATTAATAGTATAAACGCCCTCTTCTAAATCCTCTGATTTTTTTTCATTAGATACAATAAAATTAGTTCTTAAGGAAAATGTCTGCATAGCTTTTTTTCTACTATTTCTTTAGATATCTTTACTTTCTCTTCTTCTTTCTGTATATTTTCTTTTTCCTCTATTGTTAAGCTTTCGAAGCGACTAGTAACAGAAATATCTACATACTTAAAACCTTTGTGGTAGACATGTTCTTTAGATTGCATTTTTAAAAACGGTGTTTCTTTAGGCCACTAGTAGAAATAATTGTTTTTATAAGACACCTGTATAAATCCCTCTTGTTTTGTTTTTTATTAAATTCTATTAATTTATGCTTAAATTGTACCTTAACAGTAAATTCTAAAGTTTTTTTCTCCTAGCTTTCTACAGTAAATCGCAACAATAGGGATTTTCTCTGTTGTTATTACTATAAAACCAAACACTTCTATGCTAGAATTTACAGGTAATTCGATCCAGTTACCTTTGTGTTAATTTTTATAAAATTCAGCGCTACATTATTGCTCGTTATTCTTTATTTTCAATATTTCTAACGCGCAAGCGATATCTAGAGATTTTTCAGCTTGTTCGAAATTCTTTCTTGTTTCTTGGATATATTTTTTCTCTTTTAATTCCTCCAACCTTTTTACGCCATAAACAACACAAGCTGTAGTTGGCACGATTTGCTGGATGTTGTAGAAATTTAAGTTGTTTTTAAGGGACAATTTTTTCTCTGGAAATCGTGGTTTACAATATCTTGTATCTGTTAAATCCATTTGTCCGGCATTTAAATTAACAGATTTTGCGCTAAATAGAAAATTATAACCAGAAAAAAATGTTTCTCCTATTTTTACGTAAGCAGAGTGGAAAATATTTAATTTCTTGTTTTTCATTTCCATTTCCAACAAATTTGTCGGCAGCATATTAAAGCTAAATCCGTTTAAAATGTAGCGTATTAATTTTTCTCTTTTTTGCTTGTCTTTATCGAGTTTTATCTTGTATCCGATTAGTTTTTTAGTAAGAGAATTTGCCCGTAAATAATAATACAGTAAATATTTATAAACAATGCAGCAGCTATATTTTAACACGCTACAGATTTTTTCCCATTGTTTCGTAATAGAAACAGAATAGAACGGTGCATTCGTAAATATTTTTTTGTAATTTTCTAGTACATTCGTAGTGGTATTTTTTAAGCTAAATCCCTCTTCGTTATTGTTGTTATACACGTAAAACGTAGCTTCCAGGCGCGTTATCCCATGTTTTTGTGCGGCTGGGCTTGTAAAAGTTTCTCTTAATCGTTTCTCTGGACGATTAACAAAATTTGCAATGTGTGGTTTCCTATATCCTTGTTTACGCCTGGAGATCTCATTTGGCATACAAATTTATTGTAGATTTTTGCTCTTATATTCTTGTGCAACCAAGTTACAGTCCAATCCAACAGTATTATTGTTTTGTACAATAATATTTCAGCATCTGTCATTGTAGTCGGTACAAGGAAAACCGAAGTCGAAATTTTCTGTTAAATATTGTTCCATTTCTCTTTTATTAAAAATTCCTGTAAAATCGTTGTCTGACATAAAAATATCGTGTTTTTCTAGCTGTTGTAAAATCTTTGGTAAATCCCTCAAAATATCGGATAATTTTTCGCCTGTAGTTCTATCTTATACGGCAGAGAAACAAATTTCTTTGGATAAAGATAGTAATATCGCTGTGGAATTATCACCCTGTATTTTTTTCTGTGGAATTGGATGTTTTTTTCTATAATTTTTTACCGGCATTTTTGCTTTTACTCCGTGTCTAGCTAAATTATATTTATGGAAAATGCTACGTAATAAAGAATTGTTAACGCCACACAAATTTTTCTTCACTAATCGGTCGTTATTTTCGTCCATGCTGTCTGGTGGTAAAATTTTTATTAACATAATACAGGATTATCAGAAAAGAATGGTGCGGTTTCAGTAATTCATAGGAAGATTGTAGGGAAATTTCTAGATGTAATATTGGTATCGCTGAAAGCCTCCAACCCAAAAGTTTGTTTATCAGCAGTTGTAACCCCAACGTCAGTTCTTGTGTTGTTGTTGCGGTGAGTTTAGCGAGTTACTATGTTCTCGGATAAAGACAAAGCAAAGTGTGTTTTATTGATGGCTGAATTAAAATCCGTAATTTTAGTTCAACGTGCGTTTTGACGTGAATTCGAAAGAGATCCACCACACAGAAATAACATAACGCGTCGGTTCAAACGATTCGAAGAAACCGGATCGGTTAAGAAACAGAAATCAACCGGCAGACCGAGTGTACCAGACGAAACGGTTAACTAATTAGACGATCGGCAATTAGAAGTCCTTACCCCGTCGAAGCGTCGAATTAGGTATTCCAAAATCAACAGTTCACAAAGTTTTACGTAAAAAACTGAAATTACACGCTTATAAAATCCAGATACTGCAGGAATTGAAACCCGATGATGGTGTAAAACGTTACAATTTCGCTGTTGAAATGTCGGACAGAATAAGTGAAAACGAATCATTTTTAGACGATAAAATTTTTACAGACGAATCTACATTTCATGTGAATGGATGCGTTAACAGACACAATTATTGCTTTCCTCAGCCGGATGAACTCGAAAACATTTATCGACTTCATTCGGTGCTCCCCCGCACTTCAATGCATCGGTCACGGACGCTTTGAACGAAAAATTTGGAGATCGATGGATAGGCCGGCAAGGACCCGTACTTTGACCTCCAAGGAGTCCAGACCTGACACCTTGCGATTTTTTCTTGTGGGGGTACATCAAAAGCGTTGTTTATACGCAAAAAATTCGCGACCTAAACCGCTTAAAAAACAGGATTAATGAAGCAATGACAACCATTAACGAAGAAACGTTAACTAATGTTTGGAGAGAAGTTGAGTACCGTTTGGACATTTGTCGAGCGACTAAGGGCGCAAATATTGAAATTTATTAATTATGTAAAAAAATGTTTGAGACGACAAATTTGAAAAAAAAAACAAACTGTAAGTAATTCTGTTTTAATTTAAACCATGTTCAAAACCGCACCATTCTTTTATGATAACTCTGTATATACATTTTTTTTTTCACGCACAATATTTGAATTTATCCGGTAAGTTAATTAGCCTCCCAAAAAATCATTTTTCTTTACTCTTTTTCTTATTTTCTTTTTAGATATATGAAATTTAAAAAAAAAATATACCTAATTAATATTTTCATAAAAATGTAACAGTTTATCTTTAGTATTTTTTCCAAATTAAAACAGTACTTTGCAGGTGATGAACGATTTACTGCGCCATACTGAATGTTACGGTAAGTTGCCATAGTAACTTAACAGACAAGATCCAGTGACGTCAATGTTCGGTTGTTTAACGATGGTGAAAGGTTCCTCCTATGGTTTATTTACCCTATCTATATTGCTATATTCGATGGCGGAGTATGTCGTGGAAGGAGTAACTTTGATAGACTATGTAGCCTCACGTTCTCTCGCCATCATTTCTTTTTACTTACAAGTTATTTTCTTCATAGCTTTTAAAATTTACAATTGTTTAATTAAAATTGTATATTTTAATGAAACAAGACAAAAATAAAAATATACACCTGTGTCAAACCAGACAACAGAACATTTTTTTTTTTGTATAATTCAACAAAATAATTCGGTTTACAAGAAAAAGTCTATGCTTCCGTTGTCATTTTAAATTTTAAATTATTGAACCGTTTAAAAAAATCTTCTCACCAATTTATTTAAACTACAATTAAACAGTTTTCTTTTACATTATTCTATCGATAAAATTTAAAATGATTTAAATGAAAATTAAAAAAGAACCCTGAATTTTTTTTTCCGTTGTATACAAACAAATATACGTGCTTAAACAGTTTTCATTAACGCTTCCTGAATTGTAATTTAATTATTTTTTATATTTGTCATTTTATGTTTTTACCTTACGATTATTTAATGCGTTAATTAATATGGAATATGTTTTTTCCTTGATGATCTCGCTACGTAAGCTTGAAGTTATCCGATTGGTGCGGAAATAGATTCTTGTAGCGTATAAAAAATGTTTTGTCCATCGGAATTCGAACCCAGGACCTCCGTATGAAAGACCGAAACGCGACCATTACACCACGGCGCACATGAGTCTTAAACCCTTTTTATTTTTCTGGCATCATAGCACTAGAGCATTGCTACAAGAAGGAAAATATTGTAATCAGTTATAGAATGGTATACAGGGTTTTAGGTAGCGTTCATAACAAAGCTAACTATTGTAATCGGTACCATGATTCGATTTCCGGAAAATTTCAACATATCTTCGCATTTCACATCTTTTAAACCCCCGTCAGATCAAAAGTTTATAAATATATATACATATATATATCACTTTCTTGTGGACAGGATAACTGCCGTAATTATGTGCGAATCGCTTTCAAATTGTTCCTTAAAATTAATTTGTCCCAAAATCTCGGCCGTGTTCGTTAATGGCCAAAATCGGACCGTGGTAAAATATTGAATTCGTTTAAAAATTCTTACTATTCTTTGGATAAAGGCCTAAAATTTATCTAAGTAAAGTTTTACGATATCACTAACCATTGGCCCAGGGGGTGGAAAAAATAGGAATTTGAAAAAAAAATCATACCTCCCCACACAGGCAGTAATTCCAGTACACGAAAACAAAAAATGGTTCGTTGAGTTATTGTAAAACTATAAGTGAAAGAGATAATGTACTAAATTTCATTCAAAAACTACTGTTGTAAATGAACAGCTGATTTACTCGACTAAATTTGTAATACATTTTTTAAGCAAGTATTTCCAGCCGATTTCTTTCATTGACGATAAGTAAAAAGTATTAGCTCATATTAAAACTGGAAGTTAATTTTTATTTAGAAAACAAGCAATAAAATAAAAATTCAAAAAACCCACGACGCCGTTCTGAAGTAACATATCTACTACAGTGCCCCCTGGTGGCCTATAACCGTAAAACTAGTTTAAGAACTTGCTCTAAAGTGATCGGTTTGCTTGGCATTTCTCCCGCCACCAACCCATTCGGTAGCCTTAAAGCATAAGATCGAATGTCTGTGCCGCAAACGGCTACTGAGCTTCGAAACAGTTTAGAGATCCGTGTTTTAACTAGCTCGTAGAGCTAACCTAAAAACGTGAGCGGAATAAGCGCGGTACCATACACCACTTGCTTGCGTGTCCCACCGCCCACTTCTCATATATCACAAAAATGGGTAGGCGCACCACGACAACTACTAAACATTTGACTATCAATGATTAAATTTATCTCGTCAAAGCCAGCAATTCGCTGCCACGCCTAGGCTGCTGAATGCCAGCAAGTACCTGTCCACCATTAAAGCGCTTGGAGCATTAATCTGGCTGGTAGGCAGCCATATCTCTCGGTTAGCTTCCCACAGCAGTGCGGTAGGTGTCTTTTCCCTTAGGTAAACTACTGATGTCGGTTGAACAAAGCAACCGCATCAAGGAACTCCCACACAGTCCGACAGTGCGGCTCTCGTCACATTGACTCGCCATTGATTCGGCACTGACTCGCTCTAAAGAGATACATATGTAATGCTAAAATCCGCATCGAAATCGATCCTGTAGTTTTGGAGGAAAATGGTAACAGACATACGCGCGCGCGCGCACACATACACAATCTCTTACCCCAAATGCATATATCGTCTCCAATCCATCGTGCTGGACGAAGATCCTCTTCGATCTCTCTGTGTTCATTGAACTCGTGCCTGTTAGAAAAATAAAGATAAATAAAAATTAAAGCCTGTTCAATTTATAAAAAAAAATCAGGACCCGAAATTTTGAGTGATCTGAAGAACGCTGGTTTCAAAATAGTCGACCTCCATCTTAAAGTTATTAGCAGATGCTGCAATGCTTCGCTATTGCTCGATTTGAGTATATATGTAGATTAAATTAATACATTTGGATAAAAGCATTAACCAAATTAATATTACGGAACTTCAAAAAATTTAATCTTTCCCTTTTTCCCAATTTCATTTTTACCGCATTCCCTTTCCGCCATTCCCCTTTCAAATTCATTTTCCCCGTTTTCCCCTTTTTACCTTCTCCCCTTTTATCTTCCCTCTTCCCCTTTTTTTCGATTTTTCCCTTTTTCCCCTCGCGTAAATCGGTCCAGTAGTTTTGAATCTATAGCGGACACACATATCGGAAACATTAAAATGGAATCGTAAAATATTTCTTATAGCGTGTGTTACTTTTACGTCCAAAAGCATAATTTTACCAGTCACAGGTGTGACATCTTAGGTATATAAATAGTAGGTATACAAAAACACGCGCTTATTCGGATGCAACATTGTGTCAAAATTTCAAAGCAATTGCTGTAGAACTTTCGGAGATATAAGATTTTAAACAAACGAACGTTTACATTTTTGTTTATATAGATAACTGGTTACCCGTACTTTGGAATGGTAAAAATGTATTTTACCCGGTTCTTAGTGTTACTCAACAAATATCACTTCCCAAGGTGACCGTACTTCGTTTCTTATTTAAAAACTTTTTAATTACTTTTATTTTTTTAGCCAAGTAACTGGAGCAGATGTAGCCAGTCGTATCGGACATACAGTAACAGTTGCTACGTTGGTTGAACCGTTGCGTTATATACCGTCTCACCCTTCAAAGCTTTTCAAAAACCCGAAATTGGTTTATAGATATTTATCTGAACAGTATTTGAAAGCTCCAATCTAGTGAATATCGTGTTTAGTATAGTCGGAAATGGTTAGTCGGTATAGTCGGAATTGTTATTTTTACCTTTTTTCATAGTTTTCAAGGTCGAATTTTGAAAAATCTGGAAATTGTTTTTTTTTTTAGATATGTACATGAAGATTAAGCACACCAAAAATCAAGGATATCTTCATCTCTTACCGAAAAGTTAAAAAAAATTCAAAAATCAATTTTAACTCTTTACTTGTAATTTCGAAAAATCTAGATGTTAGCTTTTAGATATTCATATGAAAATTAGACGTATCAAAAATCAAGTTAATTTATTACCAAGAAATTATAAAAAAGTAAATTTCATTGTTATTACATTTTAAACATAAACACTCTGAATTTCAAAAAAAATATTTCTTGTGTACTCTTCCTAAGAAGAACGTGTATTAATTAAAATTTTAAATAATTTATCTTTAGTAGTTTTTACTGGGCGTTAATGATGAATCAATCGATTAGGTACAGTCAATGTTTTACAGATACAGATATTATTTATATGGTAAATGAAAATTGTTTTCAAAAATAATAATAATAAATAAATAAATAATTTTTAGTTAAATATAATACAAAAATTATTTTTTATTTAATAATTATTTGACCTCTTGAAAAAAAAGATTTATTCATTTAAAAATATAATTTTATTTTCCTTCTCTGTAATAAAAACAATTTGTTATGTACATCCGGACCTCGGCTAACAAGATGAGTCAACAGTTGTATAGTTAAGAACGAAGATGACCGATTGTACGCGGAATGGAACGAATGTATCAAAACCCAGCCTACTCGTTCTAGTTAGTCATCGCTGGTGGATATACAACGAAGTTACATGTAGTTAAATAAGGTACGTTTATTGATATATATATATATATATTTCATAATTTCAACTCTTCTATTTTCTTTTGTTTGTTAATATTAAAGGTTTTTTTTTTTATTGTAACAGTAAGATGTACACTTTTTTGTCTGTATTTCGTGATGAGTATGTTGTGCGTGTTTATGTGTGTGTATTTGTAGAATAAATAAACATTATTGTAATAACAGTTTTCAATTTTTTTAATACAGTATATTTATAAAGACAAGACATTTAACACATAATCTGTTGCTAATTCTGTTAAAAAATTTGGGTGTATTTTCTAGCAAATTAATATATTTTACCGACCGACCTTATTTCATGGATATTCCCATTAATTTATTTAAACATTTTTTTTTAATTAAAATAATTTTATATTATCAATCATTTATTAAATAATACTAATTAAAAAACTACATTTTAAAACCCTTGACTTTTTTATCTCCGGGACGGTGGTCCCGGAGATAAAAAAAAATTGGAATAACCAATTTTTATTTAAATTTATACTATTGAATGATACAATTTAATTTTGATAGATACGATCATCATGAGTTCTATTTCAAAAAATTCACAATACGAGTAGAGTGATTTATTTATAAAATTCATTACTACTTAATGCTTTAATGTTCCACTTAAATTTCCTCGTAACCGGTAGACTATCAAGATACTAGTATTATTTATTAAGGTTTACAAAGCCTTTGTTGTATTAATCTTTTATTTTTAAGATACTTTTTACGGTTATATGTAGAACTTTTTTCAAAAATTTGCTTTACAATACGGTAAATTTGTATTACGCCTTTGTTTTACGTATAAATATGGGCGGTTTCGCGTATATTCACACACACGCACACAACGCGCGCGCGCATTAACACAAAATATATATTATTTTAATACCGTATTCAAACTTTTTTATTTATAGTTTAGTTGTTATATAAAATCAAATAAAATATTTTTTTTAAATTTATATTAAAAAAAATATAATGGTAGTATTTCACGTACATATACGATTCAGGATAAAATATTAATCCGGTGATTAAAAAAAAAAATTAATAAATACTAATAAAAAAATTCATCTGTAAATCTCATTTATCTATTATTTTTTTGTGATTTATTGACTGTAATCTGCATACAAATGGCTTATAATTTAATTTACATATGAAAACTTATTTTTTTTAAAGCTATTTTGATCGCGTAATCGAAAAATTGTGTGTGTAATTGATATTTCATGCAAAGGATTGTATTAAAAAAAAACATGAAATAAAAAAAAAAAACAAAGAATTGCATATTTTTCTTAGGGTTTATTTTTAATTTTATTTTACTAATGTGTACGTTGCAACCTGTTTAACTAGTGAACAATAAGCAATCCCCCCACAGTAAAATGAGATGAGGATATCTATGATATGTAAATGAAGTATAATCTGGTACAGACTCAGGCCGACCGTTACTAAGACGTGTGGTTAATTGAATCTTACCACCAAAGTATGGTTGACAGAATTCCTGACGGGCTGTTTGGTCGTTAGTTCGTACCTGTGTGGACGAAGAAGAGCTGAAGACCCCTTCTGCCCCTACTGTCTGGAGTTAGACACGCCGGAACACGTGATATTCCAATGCCCGTGGTGGGACGAGGAACGCCGCGACTGTACTGCCGTAACTGGGCATCTTGAGGTGGGGACCATCGTTGGAACGATGTTACGAAGTTCGACACTGTGACGGGTTTTTATAATATCGTGAAGCGAGAAAGGGTTAGCGACAGCTACGTACAAAGCTGCCGTTCGCCCGTTCTTACACGGGTAGGCGGTGGTGATGAAGGGATGAATTATCAAGAAATTTTATTTCATGAAAACAAAACAAATTTTATTTAAAATTATAAATTAATTTAAAAAAAACGGAATTAATATTTTATTAATTTGTAACCTGATGATACTTAAATAATTTGTAAATTTTATAAAAGAAAATTTTTTCAAAATCTTTTACCTGCTGAAATATTTTAGGCAGATTTAGGCAGAAAGCTATATATTGTATTGGGTACCATGATTCGACTTCCGGAAAATTTCAACATATCTTCGCGTTTCACATTTCCCAGACCCCAAAACTACCGTCAGTTCAAAGGTTTATATATATATATATTTCACTTTCGTGTGTCAATCACTTTGACAATTTAAATTTTGCGCCAATCATTTTGGCGCAAAAAATTCGGCCATCATTCATTCTTCATTCATCTACTTGAAACATTGCCTACTATAAACGTAGCTTTTATCATTTAATAATATAATTTTGTTTATATCAAGATTCGTCTTTGTCTAATCTTCTGATCTTCGTCTAATTTAGATCCTGTAACAGGCCTTTAGAATCTATCGAAGAAACAAATTAGCATGGTTTTGATTTTTTATTTGCTCATTTTTGCTTTTTTGGGACGTGGTGAGTTCAAACTCACCACGTCACCACGTTTTGTTTCTGGGTCGTACTCAAATATCCAACATTCATCAGCAGTAATAATAATTTTTTTTAGAAAATCAGGATCAGTTTCAACACGCCCTAGAAGATCGCGGCACACTTCGACCCTGTTATTTTTCTGTTGAACAGTGAGGTTTTTTGGTACCAATTTTTCACAAATTTTTTCATGACCAATTCGTTTGTCAAAATTTGATGGACTGCGGTAGGGTCCAAATTCAATTCTTCGACAATCATTCTGACACTTAATCGCCAGTCGTACCGTATCAAGTCTCTGATTCGCTCAACACTGTCGTCACTTTTTGTCGTTAACGGTCTTCCAGATAATGGATCGTCCACAACTGATTCCCGGCCATCTGAAAATACTTTATAAGCCTAAAACCTTGAGCTCGTGACGGAGCGTCATCTCCATATGCCCTTTTCAATTCTGAAAAATTTTCAGTAGCATTCTCACCGTGTTTAACACAAAACGTGATTGCACAACGTTGCTGATAATTAGTATCACTATTTTTTGTAACGCACAACAAAAACTCGTTTTACGAAAAGTTTGTTTACGTCTCATGTGACAACAATAGACTAAAAATATTAATACCTAATATAAATCAGCTGTTCATATAAACATATGTTTACTAGTAACTTTATAATGTTGCCAGTTTGGCTGCCAAAAAAAAAACTAGTCTCATTACTTTATTTACAGACCTGGTATAAACATATTTCCTAAAATGCTTTATTTGCGGGTTACGGTTAGTGAAAGAATTCGCTCGGATTTCAGCTACCCCGGTGAAATGAGTTCATACTAAAACGCTTAAGATGTTAATTAAGCATCAGAATTAGTGATTTCTTAAAGCTTTTATACTGAAAAATCGAATAAAATAGATCCCAGAACCGTATCTGCAGTAGGTTTAGAGAAATCCAATAAATTTGAGTAAGAAACTTGTTTTTTATGTTTGACATACGATAACTTTATTAAATGTGTAATAAACCCGTAAAACTTTTAACGAAATTTGAAGAAAATTTAACCGTGAATAAAATAGTGTAAGAGGAATAGAATAAAACAAAAATATAATGTGATTTTTGCAAATAGTCTTCACTGATATGTTTTGTGTGCTGTCTAACATAAGAAATCAAAGTGTAGTGTGATGATATTAAATATTGTTAAATTGATAAAATAAGCTATAAACATATTAAGGTAATTATAATACTGTGTCAAGCGTTAAATATAATGTACTTTTTAAATACTTTATTAAGATTATTGATCTATTATATGCAAAATGTATGAGACGACACATAACTTTAAATGACGACGTTCACTTATACGTAATAATTTATACAGATAAAACACGTGCTGTCATATTACTATTGCTAATTTTGTTTCAAAAATGAGACCGAGACAAATTAAACTTTTACTGTTATCTTATTATAAAAGCAATGATTTATTACACCAATTACGGGAATGTGACACGGTCTAGAAAACCATTAGAAAACTATCGCCGAATTGATGAGGGATTTTATTTGACATACTTTATTTATTTGATTTTTATTATACTGAATAACCTGTGTAAATGTGTGCCAATTACCGCCATAACTTTTAAGTGAATTATTTGTGAAATGAAAAAAAAATTGTGACAGATTCAGTGTGAAAAACGCACTCTGAACATTTTAAGTGTACGCGAAAATAACCGTAACCAAAATAAATTTTTAGACAAAGAAAATAAATGTTTTCTCTAACAAAAAAATTAAATATAATTTTTTTTTTTGTTAATTTATGAATTATTTGAAACTGAAAAACAATTTGTAATCACGAGTAGTGATAGTGGACTTCGTAATTAAAGTACATTAAATTGTTAGTACAGATTAAAAAAAAAATACGTTTTTTCCAAAGGTGTCGTATTTAATACGTTTCCAAAGTAACAGGTATTTGAATCCCTAGGAAGTCCCATAGGATTTTTGTTTTATTTTACAATATTTTTTTTAACCTATTTGTTTATTTTAATTTCAATATGTTTTTTAATATCTTTATAATTATATCCACATCAAAAAATTAGTCATTATCGGCTACAAAATAATTAAAAATTTAAAGGTATAGGTCTTGAAACAGACTCAGGCCGACCATTCCTGAGAATTGTAATTAATTGTGAACCCCAGCCACAAAAGAATGGAAATCAGATGATTTACGATGACGAGTTTTACCACTAGACCAACCCGATGGGTTAATTTCAATACTTTAATTTCATAAGCTAATAATATGATTTTTACTTTTAATTATACTAGCACAAAAATGAAACTTTTAATATCTTAATTTTATTATTCCGTTCAATAAATAAATGAAAAAATATATCTTATAAGTTGTTTTTCTACTTTTAAATTAGATAACTGTACTGCATGACTGTACTTGATCAGACTGATGTAATGGCTATACAACTTTATATTAAATAATTTGAAATAATTAATAATCATTTTCTAAAAAAAAATAAAAAATAATTAACATGCTCAATGAAGGGGGGGTTACTTAACTAAAAATCAGAGAAAATACATAAGGATGCATCATCACGTCCTTCATAATTGAAAATTATCATTTTATTAAAAGAATAAATGCACCTAAAAAATATCTCAAAAAAGGTTTTTTTTTTTAATCTTTAGTATCTATTAAAATAAATTTCAGCTATAATGATGAAAATAAATCAATTTATGCTAGAAAATTAAGCTACTCATTATGAAGCACTTTCTTCTTATAACTAGAGATACTACAAGTTAATTTCTCACGCTTTATGCTTAGCTAAGCATAAATCCCCAAGTCATCGTGGTAATTAATTTTTAAGCTCAGACGATAAATCCTGAACACTCCTTTATGAGACATTCCCGTTAAACTTAATTTGCGTTTAGCAAAGGGACTTCTTCTATTTTTTTTATTTTAACCGTCTTTTATCTTTATTTATTAAATTTATTTTTACCTCGGTTTATTAATTTATATTTTAATCATTTTTCACATTTAATATTTCACAAACGTATGTCAAGTACAAAAATTATAAAAACTCAATTATCACATTTTTTTTTGTAATTTTACTGTTTATTCATTATTATAATAAACTAGAAGACAACTTTGCTAATCTGTATTAACGCGTTACGCCACACCAAGTAGTCTAAGTTAAAATTAATCATGATACGATTAATATTAATTAAAAAAGAAATTTAATTAATCATAAGTAAGTAAGGTGGAAAAAGTTATTTCATGTCTAAACAGCCTTCAAGTTTAAATTTATTCCGGAAGGTCCAACGTTCTAGATTTTTATTAATTTAATTAATTTATTTATTAAGTAATTAATTTATTTGTTATGAGAACACTCTACGTGACGTCAATACCCCGAACGTAGAGTGTTAGGACCCGATGATTATTAGAAGCATTTCTCTATTTCTTGACTAAAGTCTTATGACTCTCACTCTACCTTAGTCAATCAGTCAGTCTGACAACCGTGGTCTCCAGGGACAAGAAGCAGCAAGGGTATCATAGACCGTGCAGTACTTTTACCTACACCTCCGATCCTGACGGACTTTGACCAGAAGCTATAAACCGACACGACTCTTTTTATCAAAAAGTTCATTGCAAACAATTACAATTTCAGTGGTAAATTACTACCAGAGGCTAGACACCTCCTGTTCTTTTATCAATTTATTATCACTTTAAATTTCAAACTTAAGGTTTTTTTCTATTTTTAATATTAAAGATCAATAATCTAATTTGTTTCTTTTCAAAAATTAACTTTGTATTCAGAATAACACCAAGGTACTCGTGTGTGTGTGTGTGTGTGTGTGTGTGTGTGTGTGTGTGTGTGTGTGTGTGTGTGTGTGTGTGTGTGTGTGTGTGTATATATATATTATGCTACAGTAATCCATTAATAAGCAATGATGACGCCAAAAAAAATTTGGATCACATTGTAGACAACAACAGGACCACCAGAAGAACCTTCTTATAATAAATAAAAATTAATGACTAAAGTTGTTCTGTTTAGTGAATAATAAGGCTTGATCAGAAGTTAGTAAAATGCCGGTCGAATTTCTGAAATCAATTAAAAGTATAGAACGAGAAAAAAGTCAGAAGCGGTAGTAAAAATAACTTTTTTTTTACTTCCTTATACGAAATGAAGGAAGTAAGTACGTCGACCACGAAAAATTTCAGTTTTCAGACTTTAATGGAAATATACATTTTGACCATCCATTTTGACGAGTTTCGGCGTGACGTTTGTATCTCGCAAAACTCAAAAACGATTAGTCGTAGGATGTTGAAATTTTGGATTTGTGAACCTCCCCTTTTGATTGCAATCGACGGACCAAAAATATCAAAAAAAGCTCAAAATCGAAAAAAATTGGATTTTGGACTTTTTCATAACTGAAGTAACAAGCCCTCATCGAAAGCTTTTCAACGATATATCTGTAGGTATCTGTAAGTGGTACATATTTTCATCGGTTCTAGAGTTATAGCGAAATACAATTTTAATTAATGAAATTTTTGGTCTTAATAGCGGAAGGCACATCGGTTTAATCCGACTTCATCTCCTTTTTTTAAACTTTTTTTTTAATTTACATATATTAATAATTATTAACCTCCGTTTGTAAAAAAAATTATAATAAATAGTAATCCAGTAATAACAATTAAAAAAAATATATGAAAAATATCAGAAGTTATTAATGAAATAAAATTTTATGTACTTTCATTTAAAAAAAAAATGTGTATAATGTATCTTAATAGGCGTTCACGGAAGTCATGTAATGTCCACATCAGATTTTTTAATATAAACCGAGTAATATATGCAAATAAAGTTACTACAAGTTGATATTGTCAGTTTATAATTATTACTATTACAGAAATACTGCATTTTAAAAGAAATACATATTATTTCCAGAATAAAGGAAACATGTTATATGAAGTATATCAAATTCATCAGTAAACTTTTTTTTTTAACCTCTGGGACCATCGTTAGGAATCGCGTCAGAGGATGAGATGAATGATTTGAAGCGTGTGTGAAAATGCCATGCCTCACTGGGATTCGAACCCGGAACCTCCGGATGAAAGGCCGAGACGCTACCATTCGTGCTACGGAGGCCGGCACTAAACTTCGTCCTAAAAAGATACGAATCTGAACGATGAAAACATAAAAAAAAAAACATGGTTCTAGGCACAAAAATGCTGTAGCGCACTTCTCTCAGGTCGATATCGTGAGATTAACCACAAATATTCAAAATTAAAAAAGAAACCGTAATGGGAAATTTTATTATTATCATTATTTAATTACATCTTTTCATATATCATATAATTATTTTAATTTAATTTTATAAAAAAGGATTCTGAGTGAATATTGAAGTCATTATAGTAATATTTCACATCTCATTCTACAGGCTTCTCTAACCTAAATTAGCTCTTCCTTCATTTTCCGGACTTGCATAAGTTCTCCTACGTTTATTTTCTCCATAGTCTTCCTCTAATTATCATTTCTCTGACTGCCATTTCCAAATCTTCTCGCTTTGGCAGTCTCCCATCCGTGTGTCTCATATGTTCAAGCAAAAACACTTGATTTCCACAGATGTGGGATACTATTAATTAATCAAAACATTTTCGTAGCCTTTACTTTAATTTATATCGACAGAAACTTTTCTTAAATTATTTTAGTTATGTTTATTTTATGACTATCACTTTTTTTTAAATTCTTCTTCGTTAAAGATGAATTCAAATTGACTACCAGGAAGATCCGTTACTTCCCGGTATCTGCTAAATTACATACTGTCTTTAATAAAGCGCTCCTCCAGCAAAGAATACAGAATTTCAAACTCGACTAGTAAGATAATGTGAATAGTATGTTTTTGAACGTAGAGTGAATTTTGTTCAATATTATCCAGGTACGAGGAGAACTACTTTGAGTACAAAATTTTTACGTTTGTGTTATTTAGATTTAAAGGCGTAGTAAAGTATTTTTATCCTAATAAACATTTTAACCGACAGAAGTAACCTAATTAAAAATTATAATATGTAAATGTTTTACTAAAAGGTAAAAAATCAAAACTTATTTTGTGCAATCGCCAAAAATATTAGTATAATTGTATAATTACAGATACATATTAATTTTTTTAATAAATCATGAATTTCTTACATCAAAGTAGGAAAATAATTACTATTTTTTTTATACGCAAAAATTTCAATAATTGATCTTATTAATTTCATTTCATCTTTGCCTTATCTTTTAATACTTTATTTCTTTTATCTCTTTTTCATTTTGTTTAATAGAAAATATTTTTAACATATGTGAATTTAATGATGTATATTTTTTAAATTTGCTATATAAGTTTATATATATATATTTTAAATTTGTTAAAATTATTATTTTTTTATTCAATTCATTTAATATTATTTAATATCTTAATTATAAGCTACACAACTAACCGTAATTTATATTACTCGAGTTATTTACACAAATAATTTACTTAATAACTTACATCTCTTTTTCATGTTTTATATAGGTTTTTCTAAATCGTTTTTAATTTTATCATTTATTATAGCTGTTACGTTAAATATAAAATTATTTATTAAGAAATAGGATTTTACAAATTTTAATTCCCTTCATTAAAAAACTTATTTTAAAAATAACCGTAAAATTTAAAATCTATATCGTCAAGCTTGCTAATAAATATTTGACGTACGTGTTTAAATAAAAAAAACATAAGGTTTTGTTACTCGTTACGTTAATAAATGAACATTATATTTACTCCAGTGAATAGAATATAGGTAATATTCTATTCTAGGTAATATTGTACGTAGTCGTCCTAGTAATTATAAAACGACACTTTTTTTATTTACCGACCGTAATATTTTGCAACAAAGTAGCTTAATTTTAAACCGACGTAAAATATTGACCTATAAATTTAATATCGGTAATTACTGTAGAATTTAACGTAATTGCTTTTTGAGAATTTACTCGATCAATTAATACGCTGAACAATTATTTATTCTAACCGGTATTAAAAAAAAAAAACTAATACAATTATCAATACACGTCATTTTTTTTTAGTATTAATGACACAAAAAACCTTTGACCGTATGTTTTATTTATTTTGTTTTACAAAGGGATAGAATAATCATATTAGAAAAGATTTATCAAATAAATTATGTTTGATTTCGTAACAGAACTACCCACAAATGTTTTATAACCCCGTTGAAATTTTTTAGATTCATCTTTACTAAATATCTATTTTTTTTACGGGATGATAATATCTTGAGTTATTTTCTCTGAAAACAAATAATGAAATAAGAAAACTATAAAAAATAATAATTTATATAAATAAAAACCGTAAACTTTAATCAAAATAAATTTTTAACGATCAGTGAAGGTATATAAGGTTCTCTCGTTTAAATAAGTAAAAGGGTCAACGAGGCCCTTCGTAGATACGAATTCATAAAAATGAAATTATAAATGAATAAATAAAAGAAAATGGAATAATATTATTATTAATATTTGCAATGGTGTTGTTGAAAATGTCCAGCATTTACATAGAAACCCACCGGGTTGGTCTAGTGGTGAACGCGTCTTCCCAAATCAGCTGATTTGGAAGTCGAAAGTTACAGCGTTCAAGTCCTAGTAAAGCCAGATATTTTTACATGGATTTGAATACTAGATCGTGGATACCGGTGTTCTTTGGTGGTTGGGTTTCAATTAACCACACATCTCAGGAATGGTCGAACTGAGAATGTACAAGACTAACACTTCATTTACACTCATACATATCATCCTCTGAAGAATTATCTAAACGGTAGTTACCGGAGGCTAAACAGGAAAAAGAAGAAGAAGCATTTACATAGAAGTAAAAATTTATTTTTTTTTAAACAGGACCCTCACAAAAAAGGCAAAAATATTAAAAAAAAAAAAAACAAAAAAAAAACGGGATTATATTTTGATCAATAGCAATATTTTCTTCTTTTTTTTTTATAAAAGCTGCGACGGCAAAAGTAAAAGCTAACATCAAAATTAAATAATTTCAAGTGAACGATCGACTTATCAAAAAAAAAAAAATTAAAACTATATTTACATAAATACTATAATAATTTAACTAAATAATTTGAATGAGGTTCTAATTTGCCTG
Source organism: Lycorma delicatula (assembly GCF_047948215.1). Classification (NCBI taxonomy): domain Eukaryota; kingdom Metazoa; phylum Arthropoda; class Insecta; order Hemiptera; family Fulgoridae; genus Lycorma; species Lycorma delicatula. The sequence continues at coordinate 24,370,166 of NC_134455.1, forward strand.
ACACAATTAATCGTAGAAAAAAAATTCCTAATAATGTCAAGCGTTGGGAGACTAATCTCCATTACTATGGCGGAAAATAAATTTTAGAAATCTGCAGGGATTTTCATTACATTAATGATTTTTAATTCTAAAAATTAGAAGAAAGTTTTACTACGTTATAAATTTATTAAAAGTTAACGAAAATATCTGCTAAATGTTTTTGTATATTTTTATTATTTTCATTTGTTTTTCCTTCATCCCCTCTGTACCGTTAACATTTCCATACTAGTTTACTGATGTATAGTTCTACGTTCTGCTTTTTCATCCGTTTGACTTTAAATTTATTTTTTTTAATTTTATCAAATCCATTCCTCGGTTTAATAAACTTCACTTTCTTTCCTTATTCGTGAGACACGTTCTCGTATCTGTAATATATATCATTGTTGTACTCGCTTTATTGTATAATATTGATAATAACGCGAATAATTCTCGTTAGATAAAAAAAAAATATCAAAATTTGAAAAAGCAATCTAGTATATGGACTTTAAAAAATAAATTTTTAAAACCAGAGTGGAACAATATTAAGTCCGTAATCTAGGACCCTGTAAACGCTTGCAAATCGGTAAATAACAAGTCTTTTAATCCATTTTAGCGCCCTTAACGAGTGTGATTAGTACTACCGGATGATTAAAAAAGGACTTCACAAATTTAAAAGCGTATAAAAGTTTATTTAGATAACTTAAAAATTCGGTTGAGGTCTCATTTCATAGCAAAACATATCAAGTTTTGGCTCACGTAATTCATTAGTACCAGATTCGGTCTCCAGCGTTGTTAAAATAGATACTTCCTGGTATGGAACGTGCTCGCTGTGCGTTTTGTTTTCACTGTTTGAAGTCATCAACTGCAGTTCAAGGTAGTTTTCGTAGAAAGTAAAGGGAGCATCTTAGTAGGCGTAAAATTTACTCTTGGCACCAAATCTTCATTGAAGTAAGTTGTTCTGTTAGACATACTAAATCGCGTGGGCTAGGACGCGTCTGAAGCTGCTGTTAAACAATTCGGAGAAATCTTTGCACGTAATCTGAAAAAATCAACTCGACCTGCGTTACCAGAGAATGGCATTCTACAAACGACTGTTTGGCGCGTATTACGTAAGCGATCGCACTTGAAGCCGTACAAACTGACTGCGATTCAACACATCGCAGATGACTACGAAGTTGCAGTTTGCGTGCAGTTTGCGGCTGCAGTTTTGCGTGGAAATGATGAATAGATTTGCAGACAACGATACTTTGCAAGACAATGTAATTTTTAGCGATGAGTCAACGTTTGAGATCTGCGCCAAGGTGAACACCCCTAACTGCCGAATATTGGGTAGCAAAGACCCTCATGATGTAGCCAAAGCTATTTTTTTTGATCCGAGATTTAAAAAAAACCGCATTTGACGTAGAAGAAAATGCAAAAAACGGATAACCGATGAGGTTACAAATTTAATCGATTCAAAGCGAATGAACGTCGATACTCGACCGTAAATAGAAATCTTCGAAACTCAGACACAACAAATCCTAACGATTGTCTTTGGAGTTTATTTGAAGAAAAATGACGAAAGTGCAAACAACTACTCCTGGAACAACCGGAATATTGCAAATACGACGGTATTTGTAAATGCCACGCTTAAATAGACGGAAAATTCCTTTGGAATTTTGGGAATTATATAAAAATTCATTACCTGAATTATACCAGATAAATTTAAAATACTCCTGTTTACCTGCTACGTCACTTCTCTCAGAAAGAGTGTTATCCAAGGCCGGGTGGCAAATCAATTTGCGTAGACAAATTGGTTTTACTTAATCGGTATTACTTAAAACGTACCGTTTCGCTTAAATTTTTAATCTGCTATTCTAGTACAAGCTGATTTTTACTTTAATCTTTTGCGTTTCTGTGCGTTAACCTACCTTGTAACTTTTTTAAAACCGCAAGATTTTTTTCGTTATTTCATCATCGCCTATGCTCTTTCTACGATTACTTTTTGTTATCGCTTTAAATTTTTTTTAATCGGCGAATGTTTTTTCGTTCTTACCGAATGCTGTTCCCGGTTATCGCTGGATCGAATTTGATCTTAAAATAGTAACTTGATGCGACAAATAATTAAGTAAAATAAAAAATAAAAACCCTCGGCTCTTTCTCAAGTTTTTGAAAATAAACCCTTTACTAGTATAAATAACCGCTAATACTGTTTAGTGTACCGTTATTTATTTCACACGTAAAGTTTTTTTTTGAAAATTTTACGCCGCCTATTTTTTAGTTTCTATTTTTATCTTGTTATGTACGTATTCCATTTGAAGGGCACGATCGTCTTTGTAGTTTATTCGCTATTGTTGTTACGTAACTTCCTGTTATATTTTATTACATATCTCTGACATAATTTCATAAAAATAAAAATATCGACAGTCGTTAAAAATCATACTCGTGAAATTCTTTTCTTTCGGCTAGTTTATTTGCTTTCGTTAATCGTTATTTTCTTTGAATCGGTTTCCTTTTTTCTTAATAATCGATCCGCTGCTCGTACTTCAACGGTTTTTTAAAAACTATGAGCCATATCGCGCGGAAACCGAAGCGTTAGTAGAAATAGAGACCGATTCACGTAAATTTAAAATCCGTTTTGAAGTACATATAAGTTTACCATTGTCTTTAAACGGGAACACTGTTTCCTGATGTTATGTTCCTGTTTATGTTACGAGTAATTCGACGAATAATTTTCTGATCGTAAAAGTCGTGGGACTATCGCTTACGGCAGTCGACCGTTATCTCAGAAGTAATTTCCCCGCACAAAGGTATGCGGAAATAAAAGCGGTAGAGAATAGAATCTTGATTATGTAGTTTCAAATTTCCGTTATAAATTTTCACAGACGTCGGCCGATGCATTATTATATTTTATTTCGATATTTTGTAAATACAAAGTTCAACGGGTCTGACTAGATTTCAAGGTCAGAGGAGGATCTCTTCGGCTATCCATCCTTCCGCCGATTACCGAAGGTTGATTTCAACCGGTCTTAATCGGGAATCAACTTTATATTTCTGTGTAAAAAAACGGACGCGGTTCGATTTTTTCAGTCCGTCGTCCGACATAGTGAGATTTTATCTGATCAGACCGGTCTCTTCGTTTGCCTCCGTTAATCTTTTCGTTTTCACAGATTTCAGCCGTTCTAGTCGGTTAGGTTATCTTGTTATCCGCCGATATCATTCGCTTACTTAACGGTTCTCTACGTTTCAGTGGAGAACACCTTACGGACGGGTTAGCCGTAGCAGTGCGCTCCTGGAATTACTGTATATATCGTACGCGACTTATAACTAAGAATGTAACGAATAGTCGCTAAAATTACTCTCATATTTTCCGAGTAAACCACCGGAATACCGTACCGTCGATAAGACGGGGAAGGAATGGTTTTTATTTTTACGATTTTGTAACTAAAGTAAATTAAGATTATAAATAATTATACATTCGTAATATACTCGAATTTTATTATAAAATATATTATGAAAATCTTCAATAAAATGAGATGGAAAATGTTTATTTTAGACCGATCTTTTACAATAGATTTTCAAACTTTATCCGATAATAAAAAAAAGTATTCGATCGACTTATAATACGATTGTCGTTAGAAATTCCCGTAAGAAATAAGATCGATAAAAGTTTTTGAAATTTATTGTATTCGCCCTTAACAAAGCCATCAAAGGTCGTTTTTTGGTGAAATTATCAAATCGGTGTACAAAATTCTTATCTAAAAAAATGATAAAACATAGATTAACGAACTAAAAAACCGGATGAACGTAACAATTCACACGAACGAGACAAGGTGTTTGGTCGATCACTAGCATTCGGTTTTATTCGGTGAATTCATTTCGAAGAACTTAATATATCTCGATTTTAGAAATTGGATATTTTACTTCTGTTTTTCAAATTATCTTTCTTTTTATTCGGTTATTTTATCAAATAATAAAAAAAGTCACAGCGCTGTACGTATGGTATCAGATAAATCACAAAAATATCTATTTCTAGATAGAAGTAGCCTGATTATTCGAGTAATAACATCGGTGTATCCCGATATATTTTTTCTAGTCGACTTTTACTAGCGGTTCCAGTTTTAAACATTTTTCTACAGAAATATGCCTAGTACACCTACTGCAGTAGTATATTCTACCGTAAATCTTAATACCTTTACTTGAAGTTTCAAATTACATGAACGCGAGGGCGCGAGTGTGTGTGTAATATACAATATTGTATAAAAATTTTAGTCAGAAACATAATTTTATTTAAATTGACATTAACTTACATCGTTCCGGTAATTCAAGCTAAATAAATTGATTTCAGCGGGTCAAAAAGAACCCAATCCATTGAACTTTCGTACTTCACCTTTAAACAAATTCATAGACGGTTGAAAAATATTACGATTATTATAGGAACTTAAAATTACAAGCTTGCTATTCAGAAACACCACTGACAGTAAGGAATAAAACTAAAGAAATCAACAAACGCTCGACAAACAAAAATAATTATTAAAAAAAAAAAAAATTAAAATCAATAACCAGTCCCACGATTATTTAATGACACAATTCTCGGTGAAGCAATCAGAAAGGTATAGACTGCTGTACAGATGTAAATGTGAATTTTCCAGTCTGCATCCTTTACATTATAATCGCACTGTAATAATTATTTATCTTTCTTTGTCATCTTTAAATAACAAAATTAATATTTTATTAAATAACATCGATGTGCAGAATATTGAACAAATTGTAATTTACGCATAAGAATTTTTAACCAAAATGTCACAATGAAAGCACGGCCGCATGCCCAGAAACCACACTTTTTTTTGCATTTGAGATGCGATGTTTATAAAAGCGTATTTGGCTCGATTTAATTTCTGATATTATAATTCATTTTTTTGCACACTTTTTCGCAGGATAATGCATTAATCATTACCCAGTAGTGTTCACTTGCGTAGAGAAAAATTAGGTCGAGCAAAGCCAGTCCAACTAATAATTTCATGGTCCTGTACAACACATCAGTGCTGCCTATGTTTTTATGCCATTTTACAGTCTTACCTTGTGCCACTAGTCGATAGCAAATTTCATTCAAATCGTTTCATTTTATGCAATCTACAAGTATTCGTCAGAATTTTATGAAAAATAAAATAAAAAATATACATCTGATTATATTGAATAAGATCGATGATAATTAGTATATTGAACATGTAATACGTTAAACGACGCGTTACAAAAATTTAATTAAAACAAAAATGTCGCCGTGAAAGCACGCTTCATCCAAAAATACAATTTTTTGTAAAATGTGGAAAATAAAATTAAATCACAAGAAAATTACATCGTTATAAAAAATAACAAAGCCTAATTATATTAACGAATTCATTTTTAAATAAGTTTCAGAATTAGTACGGTATTTTTAATTTCGCATAATCATTGCAAACTACTGACAACCACGTGCTGATGGTTTTTAAATTATAGCCCAGCAACCGGTTAAACTGAACGATTAATTGAAAATACTTTTAAAAAACTATGTATTAATGTTTTTCTCGCATAAATAAACGTCGCATTCAAATAAGCTTATCCTAATTTTATCTTAATTCCTAGTAATTTTTACGTAATATCTAAAACGACGATGTATCTTTCAAATTCGGGTAGTCAATTACAGCTTAGTAATAAAAAACCGATTTGAAACTTAACATATTTTTCAAAGTGTGAATTCGATTTTGAGCCGAACGTATGCGTTGCTGTTCAAGTCTTTGAGAATGTCCTTTTGTAGATTTACGTTGTCTACCATCTAAATTCTAATAGCCCTAGAAGTTCTTTCTATCTGTGACCAAGGCGTTATGAAAATATTAATACCAAATTGAAAGTCAAATCTATGCCGATTACGAGTGTGGCTTACCCTGATGTAAATTCTTTGTCGAAGAACTGAAAATACACAGAGTATTAATCTATAAAAAGTCTTAAATTTGTAAACCGTCGGCATTTCCTATAATTCTATTATCAAATTAATTTATTTTTACGTATATTATGTTACTAATACAAATTGATATTTTATAGACGACGAATTAAATTTATTAATCGCATAATTACTGTCTGAAGAGTTCGATATTATCATACACATCGACATTAAATCTTGGTAAAGGAAGTTATAGATTTTTATTTATAAGCTTTTTTATTTTATGATTTACATAGTAGTGAGATCGATGAGATTTAAACTGCGGTTAAGTTTCCACTTTTTTAATGACGTTCAGTAGTTTTTGCGGTTATCGGGAACAAACGAAAAAAAACGTCAATATATGAAGAACCGAGGTTAATTATATTTTTTTGCAGTTATGTATATTCTTCAACAAGACAGGATTTAAATTTTTTGCCGTTTATTTAAAATATTTTCACGTTATTTTACTACAAGTATGTAATTACTTTTCCCTAATATGTCAGCAAAAAAAAGCGGTTTATTTGTTATATCATTTTTATCTTCAAATTATATTTTATAAGCATTACTTTTAATTTAAATATATTAGAATTAAGATTCGTTATTAATTATTTTATCCGATCATTTTATTTATAATATTAAGATAAGATTGTATAATTAGTTAAATGTATTTTATTTGAAAAATATATTCACGTCGGTATAAATTGAATATAAATATTCAGTGGAATATAAAAATTCATATTCTACTGATGAGCACAGATTAGTTCATATTTTATCATCGACTGAAATACAAAAAGGACAGCTCTCTATAATTTTAATATTATATTTATAATTAGACCGTACGTACAGAATGATGCGAAACGTATTCGCCAAACTCCAGAATCTGATTCAGGACACCAAAATGTGAAAAAAACGTTCTGATCGACGTAAGACCTACTTTACTTTGTTTTCCTTCTGGACGCCGTTTTGTGATTTTCAGCAAAAAATTATTTCTCAGGAACCGGTAAACCTACAGTAATTAAAATTGTATAAACGTCACCTTATAAATTAGCGGCAATCTTAATTTTTTTATTCTTCAATATCTTTGTGATTGTTTATTTGATATAATTATTACTAACACAAAATTTATTAAGCATTTTATTTTGAAGAAAATGACACCTCATTTGTAAAATTCCGTTGACAAACAATCGAGTTATAGCAGACAATTAACCCGGCAGTACGCTTTTGCTAGCTGATAATTTTTTGTCTGTTTCTATTTTCTCCATTAATTATAATAAAAATGATTAATAACAAATAATAATATAATAAAAATTATCAGCTTTTAATATTTTATTCCTTCTACGTTGTGTGCTTGGAAATACAAAAATTTTAATATTTAATCAAGACACATTTATAAAATTATTATAATAGTTCTTTCCTTTAATTCTGGAGGCAAAACATTTTATTTGCTTTGCCTATGCGTGTGTGTGTGTGTGTGTGTGTGTGTGTGTATATGTATTGAAACATAATGGACGCACACTTATATCACAGTCACAAAAACCAAAAGAGAGAATATGAAGAGATTTGTTAGTTATTTATAATAAATCGTTTATATTACAGATCATGCTTACTCACTTATTATATCTCTCTCTTTCTCTGCAGTATGTGTGTATATATATATATATATATATATATACACATTAAAACGGATGAACACGTACATGAGACACAAAACATCACCCTTGAGTTTTTTTTTTTTACTAGACGGCTGTCATTTCCTCTTATAAGAGATGATTTATGTCTTTTAGTTCTCTTGCGGTATCCCTTTTTTCTTTAACGGTAAAGTTTTATACTACTCTAGTCTGCAGTTGCTTTTTGTTAATGTATTAAATCAGTCGTATTCTTCAAATTCTTCAATAAATACAATAACATTTCTTTAAAGATATATTCACTTCCATTTGAATTATTAAAAAATCAACATAATTATTTCTTGTAATCTTTTCTCTATTTTTTCTTTAAAATATTTTTTTTCCGGTTGCGGACATTTCTTAACTAATAACTGTAGATGATTTATAAAAATATAAGATAAATTATAATTTTCAGTTATTATTAAATAATCAGATGTTCTACCATCTCTATTACATATACACATTTTTAAAAGTACATAGAATTTTATTTAAATTTTTTTTTTATTGAATAATTATTTATTGTAAAATTCTTTTTACAATCACGGGTTAATAATTATTAATTAATTAATATATTTAATTAAATTTTTATAAAAACATGTTAAAAAATGGAAAAGGAAATGATGTCTGATTCGAACCGATATGCCTTTTCCTTATAGATCCAGACATTTCATAAATTAAATTTTCCTTTAGGTACTCTAGAACCGACGGAAAAAAGTACAACTTGTGATATATCATTGAAAAGCTCTCAATGAGGGCCTATTACTGCAGTTAAGAAAAAGTCCAAAATGAAATTTGTTTTGGATTTCGGGCTTTTTTGAACACTTTTCATTCAGTCGATTGCAATCAAATGGGAAGGTAAACAACTAGATGTTACAGCAGTAATAAATCCAAAATTTCAACATACTACTGCTAATCGGTTTGTAGTTATGCGAGATACGTACATACATACATACAAACATACTCGCATACATACATACGTACGTACAGACGTCACGGCGAAACTAGTCAAAATGGATTCAAGGATGGTAAATTGGATATTTCAATAAATCGTTAAAGAAAGTAGCATTTCAAAATATATAGTTAAAAGAAGACAGATTTATAGGCCAAATATTAAGACGTACTGGAATAGTCGCTCTAATATTCGAGTGACTTGTAGGTGGGAAAAATTGTGCCGGCAGGCAACGTTTGGAATGTGTAAAACAAATTGTTAGAGATGTAGGATTTATGGGGTATACCGCAATGAAACAACTGGCATTAGATAAGGGTATCTTGGAGAGCCGCATAAAAGCAGTCAAATGACTTAAGGCAAAAAAAAAGATATAGATAGAACACGTTTCAAAAATATTAAACGGTTTTGATTTAACTTTTTAAAAAGCATTACCCAAATTATTATAGATTATTTATTTGAAGAAGTTTACGAATTTGAATATAGATCAAAGATATGCATAAATTTATTTAATACGCGCTATCGGTTAAAAAATATTTGAAATTACTTTTTCATAATTTGATATAACGCAAAAATCTACTTATTCATCGGCAAAACCTCACAAGATGATGCGGTATGAAAAGTTTATCGATGCAGATTTGGACGATTTTTTAAGTAATTTATTAAAAATCCTGTATTTTAATTTTCTTTTCCTTTTACAGTGAAAAAAAAAGAACATATTGCGACGTTTAAGCTAAGGTTATTTTACGCTCGCTTACATAAGATCACTCGTACTTTCATGCAAAGTATTTGCAAAAAGTTCCGTTCTGTGTTACGGTATAGATAATAGTTTAAATGAATGTGAAAACCTGGAAAATCGGTGTTTTTTAATACTCGTAAAAACTGTACGTAACGTGTAGATCGCTTTACACGTATAGACTAATGTATCGATTACCACTACAGTCGTCTTTAGTAAGAAATTCACATCCGATTGATTTTATAAAATCGGTGAATTTCCGATAGTTAGTTTATTTATTTCATTGTTCACACACACTTGCGCGCGCGCGAATTCTGGACGATCTGTCTATGCGATTATGACTTCTGTTTTTTTTTGTCTTTACTGTCGGATTCTGTAACGTGCAATGCTTATTACATTCTTTGAGCTATTATGACCGTAGCGGCTTCATCCGGGATTTAATTTACGTTTTTGTTTACGCCTCTTTTCCTGATCAGTCGTTTGAATTCGTACAAGATAATGAAAAGAAAGGGGTTAGTACTTAATCACTGGTTTGCAACCGGCATCCGTAATCTACATTTAAAAAATATAGCGCAACAATAATCGTTTAGGTTACAATATTAGGAGAGCGGTTACTTATTCAAAGGACAAAAAGAGCAAAAAACTTTCTACGCTTGTATTTAAGTTTATATCGTGATCGTTTTTAACAAAGTATCTGACGTCGATGTTCGGCGATGAAATCAACGATCTACAGTTTGAACTTACTTGTCTCGATTAAAAATGTAATGAAAAAAATTACGATACAAAATAATTATTACGTCATTACCGCGTATCTTTGTCGATAGATATACCGCAACTTTATCGAGATGAAGACTTGGAATGCTTTTCTTTATTTCTGAACAATTAAGAAGGTAGCTTAATCGCTATTTATTTTTTGTTTAGTCTCCGGAGCAACGTAAGGTATTACTTCAGATGATGATGTGTATGAATGTAAATGAAGTGTAGTCTTGTACCGTCTCAGGCCGACCGTTCCTGAGATGTGTGGTTAATTGAAACTTGACCGCCAAAGAACACCGGTATCTACGATCTAGTATTCGAATCCCTCGTAAAAGTAACTGCCTTTATATTTATTGTGAATCTGTATCGGTTTATCTTCGCTCGACTAATAGTTACCGATATTTGGAGGGAAAACTAAATTTGTACCTTTAGTTGTTGTAAAATAAAAAAAATTCCACTTACAGAATTAAAAAAAAAGCAAAAAAGTAGGATCTCGAATGCAGTCCTTGAACAATCCACCATAGATTGATGCGATTTCCTTTCCGACGTGATTACCGGGAGAAGGAAACAAAAAAAAATATTTCATTCAAAAAATTTTTTTCCGTCATGTAATAGTTCAATTTTACCGATTCCATTGCACTATAATACTTTTATATAGTGAGATATTTCGTTGTATAATTCATTTTTTAAAAAGTCTATTAAATGTGTAATTTCAGGATATTAATATATAAAAATTAGCGTTTTACAAAATGAAATAACTTTTGAACGAGGTAACCGATTTTTGTAGTTTTTTAAACGTTTAATAAGTCACAATTGTTATGTCGGTATTATCATCGAATTTAAACAGATAACATGAGAATTTCATTGAGTGTATTTCTAACATAATGTGCCACGTACTGAAATATTGAAGCGAGTGTGTCTTTGTGATAGTTTTTTATAATTATTGCTTCCAATCCTTCCTCGTTTTAGCAGTAGATTAAGTAAAGGCTATAATGGAATCGAGGATAGACTGAAAAGAACGGTAAAAAAATGTATGTAGCAAATAAGGATAAATTTGTGCAATCGCCATTAATTAAAAAAAAAAGTAACTACCGTAAATATTCGTCTGATTATAATGATGTTTACGAACTCTTAGATATACGTAAAAGCGGTTAGCATTCGTGTAGATAAATCGACATGTAAAAACCGTATCAGCGGGTTACAAATAAGATCTAATGTTTAACGTAACGACAGTATAAATGTGCATGTCGGTGTAGCAAAGCAGCTTGAAATCTTTTGCTCCCTTTGTAATTTTTCAAAACATTTTATAACTCCTCGGAAATTACAAATTTAGATACAAGTGTTAAATTGTTTGACATTAATATTAGGTTAATCGACGGGCTAAGGTGCACAGGTAAAGAGCATCCTGACATACTGACCCCAAAGGGGAAGATACCAACCGCGTGCTGTTTCCGGTCGCTACGCCACCCCCTCAATACCTTCTTGTCCTGATGGGCTTTACCGGAGGTCATCTTCAAAAATCTCGGCGGTATGCATATTCCAGTTTCGTCTCGGCCAGGATGCCGACGATGCGAATGCCGCAAGGGATTCCCTTCGGTGTACGTCTAACAAAGGTGGACATGTAGAAACAAAACGAATCTCGGTTAGCCTTAAAAAAGACTGAATACCAATCGCTTAGCGAGGAGGTAAAAGGTAGTCCGATACGCAACTTGAACTAAAACTAAAACATAAAAACATAAAACTAAAACGTCAACCGTTACGTAACTGCAAAGAATTAACAAAAGAGCTGACCGGCGAGTCGACCTACCATGCCGGATATACAGCCGGTTGGTGGGAAGGCGCGTTAGAGTAACCAGACACTCCTCTGGGTGGAGTTACACCCAACTGTCCGGACCGACCTAGAGGAGTAGAGGGAAAAAGAAATAAAATAAAAATCTCCGTAACTACTACTAATCTCAGAGACATAAATGCAATGTCATTTTATAACTTACACGGTCATCTCGCCGATAAGACTAAGTTTGCGTCACTGGTGAGGGGATTGGTGGGGACGGGGCACAGCGCAGATCGGCCAGAAATGGCGCTCTCACTCATTTCGATTCAGTATAGCCGTCGTAATAGCTCGGTGATTCGTGTGTTTGTGTTTAGAGTTTGTCGATATAGATCGATTTAAGTGATAATAAGTTTCTTTTGGACAATATTTTCGTTAAAAAATTAAAGTAAACGTGTAAAAAAGTAGAAAAATTGAATACGTCAGCCTCAGCCCGCGCAAAAGCCAGCCGGAAATATAAATTACGCATATAACTAGAAAGGGAAGGTTATGGGCAACACATACCTCAATGTCCGGTTCCGAGCGAGCGAGACTCTTTCGGGAGCGTCGTGTCGCAAAGCTGGCACAGCGCACTCAGTGAACGACGCCGACGGCGCGAACACCTCTACCGCTGCTTATTATACCTTATGCCTCTTACTTCTCATATCGCAGACCGATGTTGAACAAAATTGCCGTCGAATATTTGTCGAAATATATATCGTGTACCGTTAAAATTAAATTTAGTACGCACTCGTTTTATTTCAATCCGATGCACTAAAAGTGACTCGGTGACATACCGACCGACTAATTTATCTGTAGAGTTGGCCAAATTAAGGAACTAACATTTTCCATCGTAGACTTTCAGTTTTGTTAAAAAAAAATACGATGGTGGCTCTCCCGTTTAACTGTACAGATTAGTTGGTCGGTCTGTAGCTCGGATAAACTTCATCCAACGTCTGTAACGTTTCACGATAAACCAACGGCCATACACCCCGACACACCCCATCCGAGTTTTTGTTCATTTATTACTTACAAGTTATGCGCTCTTAATCGCATTTTGTTATATCTTTATATAATTTTTTCTAACTAAAAATATCGGAAACCATCTTTATCTAATCCACGAACCGAAATGTATCGTAGGTTTAATTTAAGATTTTCGTCTGATCGTCAAAAAATATATCGGCATATAAATTACCTGCAGAAAATAATTTAAGTGCTGTTAGTTATACTTGAGTCGCTTTAAATATTTGTGAACTTGTAAAATGACTAACAGAAATATATTTAAAGGCAAAAATAAAGCGTGCAAAAACGAAAAATACACGCATTTTCCTGGCGAAGTATTGAAAAGATACCTATTAACAGTAAATATTTAACCGATAGTTTTGTTTCGTACCGTTGACTGGCGTAACAGTCACAGTCCTATAAACATCAGTAAAAAAGTTTACGTATTAAAAAATAAATTCAAAGAAAGTAAAAAATATACAGCACAAATGAAGAAAATTAGACGATATTTATAAAATAATAACTTCAAAAATTGTCAGCCCGATAAAGATAGCGTACAGATATTTTTTTTTTTGTAATAATTAATAAATAATTCAGAATCATCTTGATGTGTATCGTATGTAATCTTTTACAACAGCATTTACAATAATTATAAATAAAAAATTTAACTCTTTTAAACATGAGTATTTAGAATATATTCGTATTATATACTGTAATTTTTATAAGTAAAAAAAATTTGTTTTTTTCTGAAATTTCAGATTCGAGAAATCACGAAAGACTTATTTAAAATGAATACCGCCCTCGATGATCACGAACTGAATGATGAGGTAAATCTTTATGTATACCTTTTTATAAAAAAAAAATCATTATTCTCAGTACTAGCAATATATTTTTTAACACTGATGCGTATAATTCTATCGGTGCCTAGAATTATTATCGTTGTTTGGACTTTATTTCTAAATTTTGAAGTGGTTTTTTATGTTCATCTCTTTTTTTCTGTTATCTTCCGAAACCACCGCGAGATATTACTTCAGAGGATGAATGAGGATGATATGTATGAATGTGAATGAAGTTTAGTCTTGTACAGTCTCAGGTCGACCCTTCCTCACTAAATGTAGCGATAAAGAACGCTAGGGTAGGGCCTGGAACGAGCTGATTACTTACTGAACTGGATGCTGATCCATGAGGGATGCCTATGGACCAGTTCGGTCGGCCGAACAGTTTGCGGACAGACTGTCCGTGGATCTGAAGGTGAACGGTGGACTCTCCCAGAAACATTTTTTTTTAAACAAATACGTCTGTCGATTATAATTCTCAGTCGACGATGAAATTCTTGTGTAAATTTTTAATTTATTATATTACTTTACGAATCGTCTTTATTGACGAAATGACTCTCACAAAGAATTTCATTCGCGTTAAGTGTGACAAGAGTTTTGCCGGGAAGCAAAAACTCAATTTCTTTAAAATCCCACGCGGTAGGAGTTTTTATAATTCAATTTTTTTCAAGATATCTATGTACTAATTCCAATTAGATTACGAGCGATGATACTTGAACGGCTTAGGGCACAGGTAGGGATAATCTAAGCAATAATCTTACTGAAACTAGCGATCGAGCTTCTACTTACAAATTTGATAATTTGTTTCGGAATATTTTCGATTATACTTGGTCGATAAGACTCGGGAGATAAACGCCAAAGTTCTGGCAGTCGTTAAATTCCATATTAAGGCACGAAAAGAAAGGAAAATTATTAAGAAAATGTGTAGCGGGTAAAGATGAAAAAACCCTTTTTTCGGTGAAGTCCAATGAAAGGCCGTAATTGTTATCAAGATTAACCCTATCGCTACTAATAAAATTATCATCGAATCCCCTTCAGTTATAGTGGAAATACGTACTAATTTTATTTTTCATTTCCATCTGAGATTCCTTTAATACTAATCACTTCAAAATTTTCATCGCAATTTGTACGGTTTATTGTGATTTTATATCGCGTTATTATTAGATAAATCGTTAACGTCTAAAAAAGCCCACCAAATGTAAGATATAGGCATACTGAAAAAAGTTTAGAAATTAAATATGTTATCCCTACTCATAATATTAACTTCCTGGACAAAATCCAACTCCACGTTCGTGCAGTTATATCCACGCACACGTTGGATCTGGCAATGACATGGTATTCTGTGCTTTCACTATGTTGTCCGACGGGCAATAGGAACACCCTTATATGTTGCGTAGGAACACCCTTGTGAAGTACGGGATTGCTGATCCCGAGCTGTCCTAGAAGGTCGCGGTAATATTTTTGCTTTTTGTGCTTTATCGGATGCGGGAGGAATGTCCGTGGTCAGTTTGATCTATCTCGAGCGGAATGCGAACGGGGAGTGTTATCACCCTTCCCGGTAGCGGAAACCGGGTTAAAGGTAAGCTGTTGTGAGCTTGCTTTATCGAAGACTTGCACCGTTCAACTCGGGAAATTTGAAATAGAAATGAGAGGGAGAGAGAGAAATATCTAATAAAAATTATAAAAAACATTTCCTGAGCAAATAAGATTTTTCGTTCTAAAAAACTATTTTTTTTTCATATGTATAACAGGAATATAATCTTTAAAAAAAACGTAAATTTCCACAGAAACAATTTAAAAAAAAAAGAGGTTTCAGTATTAAAAATTTGAGATACCGTTTATGGTTAATTCAAAAAAAATTACATACTATTTTATTCCTTAAAAAGAAATTAATATTTTTAATATAAAAGAAAATCGTTAAAAATTTTCATACAAGTAATTTTAAAAACCGGTTCTATACGATAAATGTAAAAAGAATTTTCTTTGTAAACTAAATTTCTTCGTTGAACTAAACGTGCATTACCGCATAAACAGTTTTTTATAATAAAACTTTTTTGACACGTGTTTTGGTTAGCCTGATAAATTTTAAAACAAGTACGTAATTATGTTTTCATGCAAATACATACGGGTTTTAGAAAAGCTCGTACAACATAATAAATATATTTCGCTTCAAATATTTTTTTTTATAAAAAATATCTCCCGAGTAATTAACATTTTTTGTACTAAAAAATTATCAATTTTTTATAAAGCACTTTATAACAATATAATTTTTTGGAAATGTTTTTGTTTAATTTTATAAAAAATTGGGTATTTTTGTTAAACTTTTCACGCTATATACTAATTTGTTTATCATTTTTTCTGATAAAAATTGTTATCTATAACGATTGTTATACGAATGAAAATCTTAGCAAAATATTTTTCTTCCGTATAATATTAATTTCATCGTAAATATTTAAAAAATATATACAAAAGATTATTTCGTATATATTTTTTAAATAAATAAATTCATAACGATGAAATTTATTTCTTTAACGATTTGCTTCTATAGAAATGCATGATTTTTAGGGAAAAGTTTATATGAAAAAATGATAAACAAATTAGCATGTAGCGTCAATTATCCATTTTTTAATTCATTTACATTCATACATATAATCCTCATTTACCCTCTGAAGTAATAAGTCGGAGGCTAAACAGTAAAATAGAGGTCTTTGACTTGGAAGTAATATAGAATATTTTGAACCGTCTTATGTAGAAGGGGTACCCGTGGACAAAATTTAAAAATTTAATTTTTCAAATTTTAATGACGGTATTCCAGAAAACGATAAAAAAACTCATTTTGTTTTTTAATAATTTTTTTTTCAATAAATTCCTCGTTCCACGGATAAAACGATAAATGTGCGCTAGGTAAAGTTATGAAAAAACAAATACCGGACTACTCTAGTCGTACTCATCTACCTAGAATAATTTTTAAAAACAAAAAAAAAATAGTTAATCAGGTTAACTTTTTTCTTACAAGCGTTTATTCTGGATACGGCAAGTTAGTTAGCGATGTGAAATTTAATATTACTTCTACTTCTGATATAGTCAGGGGACTGTGTGGGCTATATGGAGGTGACTAATGTCCTGCACTTTGACTAACCGACACCCGAGTACATCATAAAATATACAAGTAATATTAAATTTTAAACATCTCTGAATAATTTCCGAAAAAATGCCTACGAGATAAGAATGAAAAAACTTAACTACGTATTTTTGTTTTTCATAATTATTTTAGTTAGATGTGTACAATTAGAGTAGGCGGGTATTTTTTAATAATTTTTTTTCTGCAGTATATATATATATATATACACTATATATACTGCATAATGTACTTATGTATTTTAGGGTAACTTTTTTTAGGGTTTTATTTTAGGTATAACTATGTATGGGCTATGATTTCAAATGTTTATAAATATTCATCAAGAAAGTACAGATAAAACTACGGTAAAAGTAATATAAATATTAGATGTCGATAATAAAAGATTTTTATTAAAAAGAAACTTAAAAATTTATAATTAAACAAACTATCAAAATGCATCAAATAAAAACATAATACATTATAAAATATAGATATTATTATTTTCATCATATTTTAGGTTTTAACTGTACATCGAATTATTTAAAATAACACACGCGCGCGCTTCTTAACGATGAATTTATTAAAGAAAAAAACTTTGATTTTATTATACGTATAAAATAATTGATTCGCTTGTAGATATTCTTTGTGTTATGTTATATTGGATATACCTTCCAAATACAAGTGTTATGAATTATGTTGGATGTACGTGCTTTAAATTAGGTAAAACTGAATAATGGTATTCCACAAAACGATTAAAAAAAAAAACACATTTTGCCACTTATGAAAAAAATTCACATGCAAATCTTTACGAGAACGAGGCATTTTCCTCTTTCTCGTGATAAAAACGAAATGTGTACGCTAGGTAAAGTTATGGAGAAAACAAAGTCCTGATAAAATAATTATTAAAAACAAATACCCGACTACTCTAAAATAATATACATAACAAAGGCTTCGCATAATAACATTTTTTGGAATTACTACCAATCCAGTAATACAAACCGGAATAGTGCTTACATACGTTATATATATATATATATATATATATATAAATTATTAGCGATTTAGTTGTATTTGACAAAATTTTGATTTCGTTAAATTATTTTTGAAAATCATATTATGTAGTATTTACAAAAATAATTTCTCTCTCTCTCACTCTCTCTCTCTCTCAGTGTGTGTGTGTGTGTGTGTGTGTGTGTGTGTCTAATTTATTTCTATCTTTGTAGTAAGTGTAATTCTTTTTATTTTCCTTTATTGTGATGTTTACTGTACCTACATTTTTCCAATTGAAATTGAATTTAAACAAGTGAAATTCTGTTTGGAATTTTTTGTTTTGAAAAAATAAGGCGTCTCTTCAGTCACGCAGAATATGCTGATATGATTTTTGTGTATGGCTTTTTGCGATAGAAATGGTCCAGCTTCAGCGGAAGAATACTGACGTAGGTATCCTGGACGATTAGTAAAATATTTTAGAGGAATTTTTAATAATCTTCGTGAAAATAACACTTCCCAGAGCACATGTTTCATCTGAACGTCAACCGATAAACAGCGATGCAACAGAAAACATTCATCAGGTGCTACAACCGGCTAACAGCTTAATCCTACTACGAGCACGCCAAGAATTTCTACACGACGTAATATTCCTCAAAATCGTATATGGAAGTCATTACGGCATTACGGACTGACTCCTTATGTACAAAAAGTTCAACCCTTCCGGCTCGGTGACAATACCAGACGACTGCAATTTTGTCAACGGTTTAACAATTATTACCGCTTAATTCCATTTATTCTATTTTCGGACGAAGCTACTTTTCCTCTTAATGGCGTAAACAATATACCGAATACTTATCGGTGTTCTGAAGAAAACCCGCATGCTATAGTCGAATTAAATTTCCAGGGACCGCTTTCGGACAACGTTTGGTGCGGTACGATCGACAACCGGTTAATAGGCCCTTTCATATTAAAACAAAAAGGAGAAATTATCCGGAATTTTTAAACAAGTTTTAAACATAAAGCCCTTGAAAATTTCTCATCGATAAAACGAACTGAAATCTATCGACTTGACGGAACAACAACATATTCACGGCTACGTTCAATCCGTTTACCGGTAAATATTTCATCTAAGAATTGTCTTAATTCATTGGTGGAATGCGTTCGTGATACACCAAGACAATTCTTAGATAAAAAATTTACTGGTAAATGAAGTGGACGCTACCTAGATCACCGGACCTTACTCTTTTACATTGTTTCTGGGGATGATTAAATGCGAGATATGCAAGCAAAAGGTGGAAACATGTAATTAACTGATTGCTCGCATTTTCAATGTCGCTGCCGTCATCAAGGAACGCGATTGAGGGCGCTCTCATCAATCGTTATGTTAGCGTCAGGAAACGTAAGGAAACGCGTGGAAAAGTGCATCGATATCAACATTTATTGTAAATTAATACAATGTAAACCACAGTGAGTATGTTTTTTAAAAGTACAGCAGATAAAAAGTATTTTAATTTTTCAAACATCTAAATTTATTTAAAAAAAACTTGTTTTTAATTTTTACAGTTTCATAATATTTTTCTGGTAAGTTTCGTTTTTATTAATAAAAGTTGATGTTTTTTTTTTGTTTTTCACAGATTTTATTACATCAGTTTTCTCAGAATTAAATTCTCTACAAGGTGTGTAATAAAAATTTTCCCATTTATTATTCATTTAACAGATTTGTACTTCAAAAAAAAAACTTATTTTTCCGCACCGAATGTTTTTTTTTTACGTTCGATGTGAAAACTACGAGACACAATTCGTGGACTTAATTTATTCAATTTTTCAGATAAAAATCATAAGAAACCATCAAGTTTATCCCTTATATGACGCCGTAAAAATTTCATTTTTTTTATCGTTTCTCCGGGGGAATTGAAATCCAGGCGAAATCGTTAGCTAACCGTAATTCTACAACAAACCGATTAAGACGTATTTTTATATGAACTTTTTCCCTTACTTCAAGCTCTAGAATCGGTACAGAAATTATTTCACTTTTAACCTGCATCACTCTGTATAATAAAAAATAAAGTAAATTTGAATAACTAATTGATATTTCTTGACCGTTTTTAAAGTGTACTTTCCACATGTAAATAATACTTCGGATTTTCTAAAAATTAGAATTTATTCTCAGTTTGTTTTAAAAATTAATGATGACAGAAATTTCTACGGAATAAACATTGCAAAATGTAAAATACATATTAATTAGGAAAATAGTGAATAATTTTCTATAAAAAATAAGCTCGAACAAAGAAAAACGCGGTTCTACTTTATATAATTGTGTAGATATGTATATGAGTGTTTAAAAATAGAACTGATTGTTTATTTTGTTTTTCCCCCAAATAAATTACCAAATATTTTATAAATATAATTAAAAAATTATCGATTTTTGAAATAGTATTAAGATACAGTATTTACGCGCATAAGAATAACTTTATAAAGGTTTAATATCTCCTAACGGCATTGTGTTAAAATTATTCAATAAATTATTCATTGTGTTTAAATGTTCAATAAACTTTTGCGACCGATAATTTTGGAATTATTTTTATAGAAAAAATTTCATAATTTTCTCTTTCTTTGGGAAAAACCAAAACAAGAAAAATTATTTTTAATTTACTTGATTTATGCACCGGTAAAACGGAATAGCAAAAATAATAACCAAACTGATATATATTAATTTAAAAGTTGAAATCGTTTATTTAATACAAGTATGCGAAACTTTGCGTCTTGAAACTACAAAAAATAGTAATGAGTTTTTTGTTTGCGGGGGTTTGAATGAGATCAGAAAATATTTTACTTACCTATGAAGTCGTAAAAACTACGTAAAAAGGGTTTCTGTCTGTCCTTCTGATAGATTGCAGCGAAAATTAAATGACTTCAATGCCCCTATACAGAAGCGGTGCAAAATTTCCCGCTAATCGATTCATCTGGTCTGGAGATCAATAAAATTTTAAAAAAATAAACAGTCCGCCGTAAAAAATTACAGACGGATGATATATACTCTGTTGGAATTTTTCTATCTTAAAATTGTAATTTTTTTTTGTTTTTTTTTTAATCTTAAAGATCTATACAATGCCTTACGTGTAAAAATTTGACCCGATTAACTTTATTATATAATATACAATATACTACAAATACGCGTAAATCACGTACAACAATAAAAGTAATGCTTTAATTTTATTTAGAATGTTATTTTAAAAACGGGAATATTTAAAGATTAAAAAGCATAACGATAATTTATAAAAGAAATTTAAAGAGCTTACATATAAAGAAAGAAATATAATTTTTTAATAATATTTTTTATTAATATTGACTTTTAAAAGGATCAGTATTAAAAATTTAAATAAATATTTATCTATTTAAAATTTATATTAATTTAAACAAAAATAATTGTTACTTTTTTTTTATAAAAAAAAATTAATATTTGTAAAATGTTAGTTTAATAAGCAAAGGGTGCATTTTGTAATTATATAAAAATCTTATACGTATTACTTACCCGACGTACGATGCGTATATTTACAAATAAAACGTAATGTTTTGATACGGGTTTTATGTACTATGAAACATATCGATTTTATTTTTTTACTCGTTTCTTTATTCGTACTTCAAAAAATAAACCTTTTCAGATGAAAATACCGTTCATGTTTAATGAAATATTTGAATACTTTATTTGATGTCACATATTTTCGTAAAAATATGAAATTTTTTATGAACGCTTCAAATAGATAATGAAAGATGTATTTAAACTCTTAAATATAAATTCTAACTTAAAACAATTTCTATTTAAATTTTTATATCCGACAAATATTTTTGTCCCGTAAACGCTACACGATGATATCGACCGATGACATCAAGTTTTTAGAATATTTTTTTAATGGAAAATAGTTTTACGCACTAAAAAATATACACAAATATACTATATGTAATAATGTCAACCGCACGCCCTTTAATTCTCCTATATTAAATAGTGAGTTTGTCAGCAGTTTTTTAAGGCGGTAGTGTTTTTTTAATTTGTTATATTTATTTCTTTTTTAAGAACAAGTTTTTAGGTTTGACGTTAAATTGACATTTAGAAATAAAGTTTGTGTAAAATATAATTCTGAGAAATCCGTGTACGCATAAACAACTTCGAATAAAGAAGTTTTGAAAAATTTGACTTTTATTCATTTAAACAAAAAACGCCAGAAAAATAGCGCATTAAATTTTTTTTTATTGTAAATTTGTCGGTATTAAAGATGTATTACAATATCGTAAACAAATAATATGCGTTTGAAAAGTTAATTAATTTTTTCTTTCGGTTTATGAATTTTTTATAAAATATGACTTTGTTTCTTAATATTTTGCAATATTGATAATAATTCTTGTTTCACTATAATTTCATTATATAACACAGAGTTTTTCTGTCATGTTTCGATCTGTTTTGTTTAAATAAATCAAAATAAAATTTCCTAAATTCTTTTTTACGTTCAGTTGATGTTACTGCGTAGATTTTCTCAGAATTTAATTCTTTACAAATTTTTTTAATGGAAATTTAAAAAATACGTCAAACTAAAATAACGTTCTTACGCCAATTTTTTCATGTTTTTTTTTTTTTTTACAGCTATTTTCTAAAATATTATTATAGATGCAGTTGTAGGAGCGAATTTATTCAATTATTTTGGAAAAAATTAATTATTTATCAATTAACATAAAATCTGTTGGCTCCATTTTATCTAGATTTTCGTAAGGTGTGCTCGAAAACTTAAAGTTTCCAGATTTATGTTATATGAATTTTTTTGTTTATTTTTTGCTTTTAGAACGCGTCCTGAAATTCTTTGCGTTCCTTTGCGAGTCAAGTTCTGTATACGATCCATTAAAAGGCGAAGATTTTTGTAAATAAAATGTTTTTTTTTTTGTAAAGTTTATCCGGACCGATTTTAATATTTTCTTTTGTTCGAAACCTTTTCTCGAGTGTAATTTTTCTGG
The DNA here is from genome assembly GCF_047948215.1 of Lycorma delicatula. Taxonomy (NCBI): domain Eukaryota; kingdom Metazoa; phylum Arthropoda; class Insecta; order Hemiptera; family Fulgoridae; genus Lycorma; species Lycorma delicatula. Next base: position 24,392,975 of record NC_134455.1, read on the forward strand.
TAAACCGGAAAAGAATTCACCTAATTCCTTAACTTTTGAAATTATAAATTGTTTGCCTCCTGTTACTCGATTTCCCGAAAGATTTTATCTGTTATGTAATATTAGAATCTTTTTTTTTGTAAATTACAAAACGGATAAACCTTATCGTAATATTTTTAATAAGTTTATTAAAATTAAGGGAGATTAATTATTATTTTAAATAAAATGTAATAAATATAAAATTATCGACAAATCTTGATTTAATTTAATTATATCGAACGTCTATATAAGAAATAGAGATATTAAGATTGTTGCTCGACACCAATACACAAACGTACGCACACATGTACACATGTAAGCAAGTTTACATCGCGTGATATTGTACTGTCCGACGGTAGCCAATCAGAGCGAAGGAATCCACCTGTGGTTTGTTCATTCCCCCTCACGCACACACCATCATCTTATAGTCACAGACAGAGCGATGAGACTACTTGATGCGTCATTCCAAAAAAATTAAATAAAAAAAGATTTACCTCTAATATTCCTCTTAGCAAAAGTCGTCTGTCAGCGTATTTTATAAATTATTGTTTTATTGTATCGAACTTCTGGTTTTTTAATAAGTCATTTATTACTGTAAAGAATTTATTTATTATATTTATTTTATTTTTATTTATTTATTTTTTTATTAACACTTCGCTTTTATCATAATCTGAATTTTTGTTTGCCGCGTTTTTTTTTTTTTGTCTTCAGTCATTTGACTGGTTTGATGCAGCTCTCCAAGATTCCCTATCTAGAGCTAGTCGTTTCATTTCAGTATACCCTCTACATCCTACATCCCTAACAATTTTTTTTACATATTCCAAACGTCGTCTGCCTGCACAATTTTTTCCTTCTACCTGTCCCTCCAATATTAAAGTGACTATTCCAGGATGCCTTAATATGTAGCCTATAAGTCTGTCTCTTCTTTTACCTATATTTTTCCAAATACTTCTTTCTTCATCTATTTGCCGCAACACCTCTTCATTTGTCACTTTATCCACCCGTCTGATTTTTAATATTCTCCTATAGCACCGCATTTCAAAAGCTTCTAATCTTTTCTTCTCAGATACTCCGATCGTCCAAGTTTCACTTCCATATAAAGCGACACTCCAAACATGTACTTTCAAAAATCTTTTCGTGATGTTTAAATTAATTTTATATGTAAAAAAATTATATTTATAACTGAAGGCGCGTTTCGCCTGTCCTATTCGGCATTTTATATCGCTCCTGCTTTGTCCATCTTTAGTAATTCTATTTCCCAAATAACAAAATTCTTCTACCTCCGTAATCTTTTCTTCTCCTATTTTCACATTCAGCGGTCCGGTCCATCTTTGTTATTTCTACTACATTTATATGACATTAGGATATATATGACATGTAAATGAGCTGTAGTCTTGTACAGACTTTGGTTGACCATTCCTGAGACGTGTGATTATTTAATTGAATCCCAACCACCAAAGTACTCCGGTATCCGCTGTCTGCTATTCAAATCCGTATAAAAGTAACTAAACTAATTTTTACTAGGATTCGGCCTTCAGAATCTTCGACTTCGAAATCGGCTATTAATCAAGTGATTTGCAACGACAAATTTACTACTAGATCAGCCCGGCGGGCTATTTGTAATATAATGATTCTTAATATACAAATAAATTAATGAAAATATCAGATTAATTTTGTTTTTATAATTAAGTTTTCAACAAGGGTATAGAAATTTTAACAAGTTAGAACAGGTAGGTGAAAAATAGGAATTCTTGCTAAAATTCTAACTTAAGATCAACTTATCTAGAAACCGGCGTACTCACAAAAAATAAAATGTGTGTTGTTGTTTTTTTTAATTTAATTTTTTCTTTGCGGGACATAGAATATTTTATAATGCTTGCGAATGCAGTGGCAAATTGCCGAAGTACAAGGGATACCGGTCACCACAGTTCCCCAAAAATCAAATTATTTCTCAAACATTTTTCTGTGAATGGCACCTGAGACTCATATGTTTCTCTCCCCGCCTGAACAGTGTACACTAATGATAAGTCAGCGTAGATTTTAACTATTAATCTATACGATAACAATACCCGAGTCTTTTATGTGTATTCATACGCGACTAAGTAGCCGAAGGTGCACTAAACTATTCTAGAGAATTATTGTTAAACCCTTTGCAAGCATGAAAAATGGACTCTTAATCTAATTACTTTTCTGCAAAGTAAAGTAAAGGGCTAACCAAAGTAAAATGAAATCAATTAATTAGCCAAAAGTGTTTAACTTTTGGGAAAGTTTGTTCGTATTCAGCTTGGTTGTTTGTTTCTTACTTTTCACAGACATAAAATCATTTAAATATTAAGAGTACTTGGACACTATAGTTTTATATGTTGGATTGCGTGTTTTTTGAAGCTGATTATATTTTTTCTGAGCGTATTATTTTTTAAGTTATTATCTTAATTATATAATTTACTAAGTAAATAGTACTTATGTAAGTAGTAATTTTATCGTACTTATATATTTACATATTTGTTATCCAATGTTTGGTACTTATTGTCTAATTACTTATGAACGGATAGTTTTATTTAAGTCGCCAATAACTCTTATCGTTGATGCTACAAACAAAAAATGAAAAAAAAAAAAAATTAACTTCATAAAATTTACTTAAAGATTTAGAATAATTATGCTAATTCATTTAGATAAAAAATTATTTTAAATTAAAACATTATTTATTACTTATACTTGCTTACTTAGTTTTTCTAAAAATATTCATAAATAGCTTAGTTAAATACATCACATAAATAATTATTTGAAAATTATTTAATTAAATATTAATTATAAATTAATTAAAATTTGATTATTAAGAAAATTATGGTTTTAATATATCATATGTACATACATATATATTAAAATATATGTATAAGTATATGCAAATTTATATATTATATATATATATATATATATATATATATATATGTGTGTGTGTGTACTGATATATACATTTTTTTTCTTTTCAATGAAAGAGCGTAGGCATCAACAGCTACGGTCATTAGCCAGGTGGAAATAGGTAGCGTATGAAAAGAAACCACGCCTGAACGGGTTTGCGAACCTGGGACCCCCGCAATAAATCCCAAGATAGATATTCGAAATATAATGTATTTTGAATTGAGATACACCTTAATAAAATAATTAATTGTAATACACGATTCATTAAAATTATTAAAAAAAAACCTCATGGGCACGGTTCGCCCGTTTATCATTGGCAACTGGACACAGCCCTTCTCTTTTTCTGTTTAGCCTCCGGAACCGCTTAAACGTATTACGTAAGAGGATGATATGTATGAATGTAAATGAAATGTAATCTTGTAGTCTCAGGTCAACCGTCCCTGAGAAGTGCGGTTAATTGAAACCCGACCACCAAAGAACACCGGTATCCACAATCTAGTATTTAAATCCGTATAAAAGTAAATGCCTTTACCGGGATTTGAACTTTAGAACTCTCGAGTTCGAGATCGGTGGGCTAACTGGACATAGCAGTGTAAATCGTAAAATTATCCCCGCAAAAACGAGGAGTACGTGGACCATATCAAGGACAAAAACTCATAAGCTATCGAGACGGGAAAATCATAGTCCCAATTGTCGATAAGAGAGATGCGTGATTTTTAGGGGGCATATTTACAATTTTATAAAAAGAGAAAACATTTACGGTAAAATTGTAAATATGCCCCCTAAAAATCACGCATCTCTCTTATCGACAATCCGTATAAAAGTAAATGCCTTTACCAGGATTTGAACTTTAGAACTCTCGAGTTCGAGATCGGTGGGCTAACTGGACATAGCAGTGTAAATCGTAAAATTATCCCCGCAAAAACGAGGAGTACGTGGACCATATCAAGGACAAAAACTCATAAGCTATCGAGACGGGAAAATCATAGTCCCAATTGTCTATAAGAGAGATGCGTGATTTTTAGGGGGCATATTTACAATTTTATAAAAAGAGAAAACATTTACGGTAAAATTGTAAATATGCCCCCTAAAAATCACGCATCTCTCTTATCGACAATCCGTATAAAAGTAAATGCCTTTACCAGGATTTGAACTTTAGAACTCTCGAGTTCGAGATCGGTGGGCTAACTGGACATAGCAGTGTAAATCGTAAAATTATCCCCGCAAAAACGAGGAGTACGTGGACCATATCAAGGACAAAAACTCATAAGCTATCGAGACGGGAAAATCATAGTCCCAATTGTCGATAAGAGAGATGCGTGATTTTTAGGGGGCATATTTACAATTTTATAAAAAGAGAAAACATTTACGGTATAAAATATACGATAAAAATACTCAATGTAAACACAGTTACATATATTTCGCGTCTTACTTTTTGTACCGACTGTACAAGCACTGACGTTGACAGCACGAACCGGTTACGGAATGAAATGCGCACGCGTTACTATTGCTAACCTCTAACGAACGCCTTAAAGCAAACTGCCCGTAGTCTTGCGCCAGGAGTCTGTCTAAAATCGAATTGCTAAAAACGAGCAGCCAAACACTACAATTTATTTTTCAGTTTTTAATATATAATTAATAAAATCGTTAAAGTAATCGGTACGATTTACTATTATATGTATTTTTAATCATTTATTTCAGTTATTTCATTTTTGTAGACGAATAATTAATTAGGTTAAAATTTTGAATTTAAGGATAATTTCAATTATTTAATTAAGTACGTGTAAAATATCTCTTCCGGTTAATTCAGAGGATGAGATGAATGATTTGTAGCGCGTGTGAATATGTCACTCTTGACTGGGATTCGAACCCGGAAACTCCGGATGAAAGGCCGAGACGCTATCACTCACACCACAGAGGTCGGCACCTTCTGTTACTTAGTCGCGTAAGAATAAACGCAAAAAACTCACGTATCATTCGTCGTTTTCGTATATATTAATATTTAAAATCTACGCTGATTAGTGTTTCAACGTTGAATCGGGGAAAGGAACACAAGGCTGCGCCTCAAGTACCGTTCATAGAAAAATGTTCGAAACTACTTTGATTTTTGTGAACGATGACGATAAATACATGGAACTTTGGTGTCCAGTATTCATTATAATACGGTGATTTTCCAGTGCGCTCGCAAGAATATGAGATGAACATATTCTTTCTCCCGCAAAGAAAAAGAAGATTAAAAAGAAAACCGATAATAAAAATAATAAAATTATTTTTTTAGCGCTTACGCAGGTTTCTAGATAAGTTGATCTTAAGTTAGAATCTTAGCAACAATTCATATTTTTTACCTATTACCTATTCTAATTTCCTTGTTAGCATTTTTGTACCCTTGTTGGAAAAACTAATTATAAAAAAAAAGTTCTTAATATCTTATTCTCATTCGATTATTTATAAATTAAAATTATTTGTACAAACGTTTAAAGATTAATAAACGTATGAAATTAAATTAAATACGCTTAGGTTAATTAATACGATTAAAGTTTTCTTAAATGCAGTATTATATTAAGTCAGTAAAATTTTTAAAACGTTAATTTTAGATGAATTAAATGAACAGGGTAGTTTTTCTTTACCGTGGAGAAAAGAATACATCAACTTCTTGAGCCCGACAAAGAAAAACGGCTACAATATTGCCAACGGTTCCGTCGATTTCTGCGCGAGGGAATTAATGTTATGGATTCGTTATTTTTCACAGATGAAGCACGATTTCATTTGGACGGCTACGTAAACAGCCAAAACAGTAGAATTTGGAGCGCTGAAAACCCCCACGTTTATCACGAAAAACAATTACACCCGCAGCAGTCGGGCGTGTGGTGCGCGATATCGCGAAGAAAATAGTCGGTCATATTTTTTTCGAGTACACCATTAATGCAGAACGATATCAGGATATTTTATTTCAGTTCATCGCACTCTTGGAAGAGGAAGACAGACACTGCCGGCTACAACATGACGGTGCGACATCGCACTACGCAGGTTCAACTTCTGATTTCGTCGAGGAATTCTTCGGTAATCGTGTTATCGGTCGACGCTTGTGGCCACTAAGATCTCCAGACTTGACTGCGGCCGATTTTTTTCTACGGGGTTACCTCAAAGAAAAAGCCTACAGCGACAAACCACGAACACTTGAACGATTAAAAGTCAATATTGAACAAGCTGTATTAAATATCCAGCCACAAACTTTGAAAATAGTTGCAAGAAACGCTGTAAAAAGAATTGAAGCTTGTATTCAAGAAGATGGCGGCCACTTCCAACATTTACTATAAATGTAAGGTAATGGATGGTAATAACAAAATTACATTTACATTTACACATGCCTCTTTATTATTTCAATACCTACCAATATAAGGTTGTGTTCCGTTTTATATGAGACATTCTGAACTTAGTGGGAAGAACAGTGTGTGTTTTGTAGCAGAATCCTCTCGCAGGGGTCATTCTGTGTTCTTTCTAAGCTCATAGTCATGATTTAACTAACAATTAGTATCAAGTAAGTCGTGAAACGGGTCGCAGTCAAAAGTTTTTCTTTTTTCCTTTCTTAGATATAGATATATAAGCGTTTTTTGAGTAAAACGTTTCTATTGCCAAATATATTAAATTAATACTAGAATCAAATACTCTACCCCGTTAGTTAATTTTTTAAAAACATAAAAATTTTACTTGCAAATGTTCTTTAGCTTATAAAAAAAATCAGATAAAAAACTGTTATAAAAAATAAAAACTGTTATAAAAGTTATATGGCAGAAATAGTTTATAAATTAAATCTAAAATTTATATCGCGTGTAATTTAATAAAATTTTACTGTTCTTTAACTTTTTAAATATATCTAATTAATATTTTGTATTTATTTTCCCTTAGTTTGTCATTATCAGTACGGGAACAGACAGTTTACAGTTATTATTGCAGGGCTAATAGCGCTCTTACTAAAAATTGCTATTTTTATTGTTTTCGTAAATTAAACGTTCTTTTTCTTCTATTACTGAAGCGCAAGTGATATTATGCTCTTTGAGCGAAATTATCATTTTTCATCGCAAGGAGCAGTAATATAATGAAAACAGTTACTAGCAACGATGTTAAATCTAAAAGTAAGGGTGTGAGAAATTGTAAAAAGCAATAAACTAATGTAAACTAATTTTTTGTGGGAAAATTCATTACGTACACCGGCCTCTACTTATTAAGATGTTAACGGAAAATTACAAACGTTAAACAGAAAATTATTTTAACGTTACTTTTGTACTATTTATTCTTCCATCGATATAACTTATATTAAGTAAAATTAAATAAATATCCTATAAACGAAAAAAATTGTATAACTATACGTCGAACTTTTCCAATATTTTGTCGTAATTAACATTTAAGATCTTCACAATCGTAGATTTGAAAATTACTTTTTCTTATATTGTATTCTTTGTTAACCGTTTTTCACTTATTTCATTTCTCTTCCTATTTTATAAAAAAATAAACGTTAAAGAAATAACAACTTATTTCAAAATATGCAGTAAAGTGGTATAAATAATAAAATTATTATTTTTTAAATCTTTTGAATTCACTGCAATTTAAGTTTTGGTAAAGTCTGTCCAAATTCAGCTTGGTTGTTTGTTTCTTACTTTTTCACGACTTAAAAGCGTTTACATTTAAAGAATATTTGGACGATATAGTTTTTTGTTACACGACTGCTCAAAAAGGAGTATAATATTTATAAGATGTACGAATGTTTTTTCCATTATAGCAGCTCAACAGCCGAACCGATTTAGATGTATGACGCATTGGAATTCCTTTATTTTGTTAATAAAATTAATAAATAAAAATACAAATATAAAAAATAAATAGAAATAATCTACGCTTAGAAATTAATTAAATAATCTGTAAATCGATTGACAACGGACTACTTCTAGCGGGAGAGTGGTGTGCAGCCGCCCGGCGCACCACCATTGGTCCGCCTTGTGTCAAAATTTTATCGCTAAATACCAATTATAATCAATTCTTCTCTTAAAAATATGAAATAAAAAGTAATAAAATACTGTTGTCGGTTAGAAAGAAAACATATTCTTGCAGCTTTAGCAGCCGGTTAATTTTTTTAATAATGATCTTATGCTACCTCTTTTTCATTTTGGAGACCCAGCAGGCCTATAGTAGATTAGTTCCTAATTATCTTGCGATAAAATTGATGGAGGGAAGATCATGAGTCCCAAGAGGGATTCTTATCATTATATTCTTCTTAGGGTCATGTTCCTGCTCCTGTTTTGTGTCTTTTGCTTCTGGGAGAGTCTACCCTCTCCTTATTTTCTCTCCTCCTACCCTTATCCTTGTTTTCTTCTTGATAATATAACAAGGAAGCACTGATTTCCAGGGCAGCAGTTAAGTCAACAAAAATCCACTCTCTCTAGCCTCGTATGCATTTCATAAATACACTACAGAACCTTGCACTTCTGGTCTATGGCTTGCAGTCCTATCAGTATAACACATTATAAAAAGAGCATCTAGTTAATAACTAGTATACCCTTTTACATCTATTTTAAACACTGAGTGTAGATTATTGGTGTCTACTTATGAATATACATTCTTATCGTTCCAACCGATTTCATTTACATACTGTTAAGGACTTGAATCGTAGCATTAGAATATGAAGAAATCCTTACTATTCTCTTAAATGAAGTTTTATATTACGGTAATAAATTAAGGTTGCGTTTAGAAAATAACATCGCGTTAGGTAAATTAGTCCACCGGTAATAATATTGGACAACCTAAGCGTTACGATGGAATAAGGAAATCGCGGAAAACCTTGATCAGAATAACGTTACAAAATACACGATTAATCGCAGTAAGAAATACACATTCGTATACACGTTTCGCTACAGAAAATGGTAATCTAATTTGTTGTTTTATACCCGCCTTCCTTATGGCTTCTATACATGTAAAACAACCGTCTGAAGTATAAAAGCGCTATTCAAGAATTTATTTCTCTGAGAGTAATGATGATCACTATACAGACAGTCTCGGTGATGAAGAGAGTGAAGGTGTCAATTACAGGGGCAGATAATCACTTGCATTTCAGTTGGGTTGGCCTACTGATATGCAGCTGTATATTTCTCATTTTTCTTAGCAAGCCTGGTATAAATTGTTTGTTATTTTTGAGAGTGGTTTGTGACTTATGTCAGGTCGCCTAAAATTATTATAGTTATATTATGTACATATAGGTACATAGACCTGTCATAATCTATGACATTGACCGTGGTCTTTCCGATAAGGAGGTTCTGACCCTGATGAGGGAACAGAACACTGTCTTGGACGAGGCTACGTTCAAAAAGGAGTGTAGGCTGTAGGATTCCTGGCACTCTTTTTTACAAGACCAGGGAAACAAAGACCCATGGGGTGTTGTCTATAGAGTACTTGGTCGTAAGTGGAAAAAAGAGATTCTTCTGTCGGCTATCTCGACCCAGGATGGAGTTGTTAGACAAAGATCGTGTCCTCGCTCTTGTTCTCGTTCATGGCGAGTTCAAAATTATTGTAGATAAAAAATCAGAATTTTAATAACGCAGAAAATTTAATCGCTTTATTTATTAATCCATTACTCAAATTCTTTTCTTTTTTCAGTTTTTCTTTTCTTATATATTATTTAAAATGAAGTTTAACCCTGCATTAGGTGAAATAAATCTCTGCAGCCGGAGGTAAAGGACATCATCTCCTTTTTTTAAATTTTATAATAGAGCAGCAGTTTGAAGTTTTGAAATTTGCTTGTATTAATTTCCTTTTTTCTTCACCATCTTCCAGCATAATGTATTAAAATACTCTATTTAGGTCTACTTAAATAGATGCTATTGCTTATTTATTAATTTCTGCTTTATATTAAAACAAAAAAATGGACATGTATAACATCTCTAGTTACTTAACACTATTTTTTTAATGAATTCTTTCATCATGTCCAGAAATTTGTAAAAAAAGGCAGTAAATCTGAAGAAAATACAATTATTTTGAAAAAACTATTTTATTAAACAATACCGTTTATAAAAGATAATATCAGTGCAACACAACCTTCTAGTTGTTTCAACCGATAAGCAAAAAAATTATGCAATAAAAAGATTGTACAATATCGTTACACTGTTACAATGAAAAGAAAAGGTAATTTTAAAAGACTAATTATTATTATAAAATTATTTTGCTCGTACAAAAAAGTGTAATACAAATTAAAATATTGTTACGGACACTCAACAAAAATTTACAAAGAACTAAAAAATATAATTTCTTCAGTAGTAATATCTATTGTACAATAAAAATTCACAAAACATTGAAAATTAATAATAAAAAATTATAAAATAGCAGAAAATCTACATCAAACAATTTTATCTGCAGTCTTCATCACTTTCTTCTTCAGAGAAATCATTTACTTCACTGCAGTTACATATGTTTTGATGAAACAGATGAGATTATTTAAGTAGAATTAACAGGTCTTTGTATTTTAATTGTGATATCAAAATAAATTCTTTGTCAACATCTTCATATTTATAAAATAACTATCAGCGCATAAACATTTTCTGCTTCCATGTGCGTATAGCCTTTTAACAAGAATTTATGACACACTTTATCTGTAGATATAGATAAACAATATAGGTAAACGCATAACAAAATTTTTGTTCTGGCCATATCAATTGTCTGACCGTAATATTTCTTCAGTTTTTGAATCGGTAATGCTTTGTTCAGCCCATTTTAGAATCCAAGACGCTATTTCATTCTCACCATGTCACAAATTGTGAAATTAATGTCCATAACTTCCTGCAGTAGAAATGTTTTATATTTGTTAACAGCGTTGTTGGTAAACATTTTTGTTAATCAGCTGTCAACACATTTACTGTTCTTTGCATCTTGAGTATTTTTACTGTTTGATCATACAACTTCTATGATTCCTTAAGGTGCAATCATAATCACTTTAAATAAATTGTTTACCTTCTGAGGTTAATTCACCGTTTAATTTTGCTAGATACGAATCTCAGGCCATGTAGCCATGTTTAATATATATATGGCTATATAAAGCCACTTTTTTGTTAATTTTTTTTTTACCTATTTTATTTTCAGCACAGAATTGTCGATAAAATAAATACAACTTTTCTAAATTTAAATCGGGTCTTAAAAATGGTTTCTTAGTTTTCAAGCGTGAATAATGACTCTCATATTTCAGAATAACATTTTGAATTATTTCCTCGGGTGTTTTCATAGCAGATGTATGCCGTCCTATTTGTCTATTTCTACAATTCCTCCACGTTATTTTTTTTAATCGCGTTAACTATGACTGTATTAGATATAGCTTGTATGTTTAGAAACATAACTTTACTCACCCTTATTTTTACATCATTTATGTTTAAATTATAACGAAAAGAATTTTCTTTTGGTTTTATACCGTTCGTACCTCTACATCTTTCTTATAGTCTTACTTCAGTGTAGGACGTAATGATTTTTTAAATTTTTAAGTAATTTTTGGTAACATTTCATTTTACACATGTATGGAGGATTAATTTTGTTTCTGCAGCCAATTCTTTGCCCTTATTATTATTTGTATTGCACTCACCAGCTAAGTACTTCTGTTTCCTAATATTACAAGTCTACTGTTCAATGTTTCTCTGTCGTTTTCGACTTTGCCGTTCAATAACTGTTTTACTTAATACCTTCTTCTTAGGTTTATGCGTTTCATTTTCCGATTCAGAGCTTACATCTGAAGACGGTATATAATCTTCATCCTCTGAAGTATTTTCAAAGTCACTTAAATACAAGTCTTTTCTAACAAACGTGACTCTATAGCTTGATCATTTTGAGAGCGATCGGGAGAAGCTGAGGTTCCCTCATGGGTTTTTTCATTTGAAAATAAAGGATATGGTTCGTTTACATTAATTTTCTACAATAACATTTTTTTTACATGGTTTTGCACAATTACAGTTTCAATAAACCGAAACCTGTGTAATCGTGCTAGTTTCAAAAAACAAAATATAGAAAGCCTTCAAAAAACAAGAATAATTAACATAAGATCGATACAAGACATTTACAGTAAGATTTTCCCCAAATGTCAGGATAAAATTATCCACGTTAAAGCACGAATATATATTATTGTTATAACCAATTGTGACCCACAATATGGATAATGTGAATGTTATAGAAGATGTAATTTCTGTAAAAAGAATTACCCTGATTTCTTTACGTACTAATGATTCTGAACATGTATTTAATCTTTTGTCTAAAAGCTGATTTTTCAATCTCAATTACTCAACAATCAATTTCACGATAAACAGCATATTACTGGCCTTGTAATTAGCCATATTAATTTGACCCTGTAACTGGCCGTATTATTTTGGCCTTGTAAAAGGTCAAAGCCGGAACAGGGGACCTAAAGAAAGCGACACTAAGATTTTCATAATCTTTCAGTTTAAGTCTGCAGTTTATAAAACAGATAACTCAGGATGTAAATGGCTAAATTTTCTAAAAAAGCAACATACTTAAGTTACAGTTTGTTATCAGCAAAAACAAAACGAAAAAGAAAATAGCATCAAACCAATTAATCGATTAATAACTCAAAAAAAAATTATGTAGGCTTGGCATACTGGTATGCAACAGTATATTTACCGGTATCCTAATAAAAAAGGCAGTTGGAAACACTATTTTACTATTAATTTTCCCTAGTAAGCCAGACATGGGAAGTTTCTTATTCTTGAGAAAAAAAAGATTGTAGCAAAACAACTATCTATGCTGTTTTTGTAGTCCTGTCAGGTCACCCACCTACTACAATTATGCTCATGAGATCTAAGAGACCAAGTTTTTTATCTTGTATCCTATAATATAGTATATTGTGGGGTTTGTTGCTAAACGACAGAGGAAATAATTTAAAAAGAAGTATCCAAGTTAATAACTGAATTCAGAGATATTCCATTTCCAGTTAGCCGTTTCATACTAATGTTTTTAAATGTTCTCCACAAATATTTGATTTAAATGATTGTTGTTTATCCTAGATTATTCAAGATAGAACAACAGAATTGTTTAATATTTTATTACGCAATTAAATTGTATTGTAAAATTCTAACGGTTTTCTTTTCAATATATCAGGACAGGCTTGCCCTATTTAGTTTTATCTGACAGTAGTAAAAGTTCCTGGTATGATTCTAAGTACACTTAAATTTACAATTCCTCTCAACAACAATAATTCAGGAGTTGCTATCACTGCAGATTGTTACAAGTATTTATTTTTGAAAAAAAAATTAAGAAATAGATATGATTACATAAAAACTCTATGGGGTAAATAAAATAAAAGGGGGATAAAATTCCCGGTTCTCGGTTTCCTATTTTTTTATCTTCCTATTTTTTTGTGCGTCTTGTTTGGGTGGAGCTACCCATCCAAACAAAGCGCAAATATATATATTTTTTTATTTTCATTTATACCGTTATTAAATAATCTGTGTATTATCAAAGAAATTGATATTCTATTATGAATTGATGAAATATGTTTATAAGATGTCTTTTGTTACACATCATCAGTTATACATCTTTAATCTGAAAAAAAATTAAAAAAACACATTAAAATATTACAGATATTTTTAACTGTTATTAAAATTACGATTACATTAAAGATAAATAAATATTACCTAGATACATTTTTTACAATATAGACAAAATTAAAATATTTAAAAATGTTAGGTATGCAATTTATTATTCAGTTGCCTTTTTTAAAAATAGGACTAAATAGTGTATATTTCATAATAATAAAAGCCCTTACTACTATGTGCGAGCGCTGGGATGTCGGTATAGCGGTTCATATAGTACCTGACTCCCCGGCTCGGATTAAATTTGTAGGAAACAGCTGAGTTGGGGAACTCAGGTTGGATGAATGATCCTGGGCATATCCAAACGCCTCTTCGCCCGCATCTTGTGTCATACTGAATGGTGTCACTTTATTCATGAAAACTTTAACTTTCACGATTTCTGTGGCAGATAATCCACATAAAAATGTTCATCTAAGAGAGCCGTTGGCTCCGCAAGCTAAGCGAAGGAGCGTTGAGTTTGATGATATAATATTTGGTGATAAAGAGGGAAGGAGATTATAAAATCTGAATCACAGAAGCTGCAGGAGGACCTGTAAGGAGACAAAGAATTTTGCTATGAGTCTGTTCGTTGAAACCTTTAACGACCTCAATCATCACCACTACTCAAGGCCAAGAAGACGTGTAAACATTGAGGTTGTATCGCATGGTACGTTAAATACCTTCAAGGGAGTAATTGTGTGAAGGGATTTGTTGATCACCACTGAAGACAAAATTGTAGAGGAACTCTACGGGCAAGGAATTGTTGCATGTTGTCGACTGAACACACGACGCAAAGGAGAAGTATGAGAAAAATAAAGGCTGGTTTTCATTAACAGATGTTTGTCCATTCATTACTATCGCATTGTTTTCTATATCAGAATTTCAAACATACAGCGGCCCGTGCAGGGATCCGCCGGTTTGTGTCTACTCCCATGGGCATCACTCTGCGAGATCGTGAATCTGTACAATTTGTAAGGAGGAATTAGCAATCCAAGAGATAAAGACTATTTAAAACGTCAACTGCTTCGAAGCTAGAAAAGTCACCGAATGTTGCGCCTTATGCTCAAGTTGCTGCAGCTCCTGCAGATTCCTTTAAACTAAAAGTCGCAATCTCTGAACTGGCACCAGATCTAGCGAACGTGGTGAAACGTATCGTCAACGAAAAGTTGAAAAATTGTCCTTTACAGAAACTATTCCAAAACCGACACAGAAAAAAAGGAGAAGTCTCCAAACAAAAGTTGTTCTTCCGGATCTGAGAATGAGCTCTCGACCGGTCAAAATGGAAGGAGATTAAACTAAACAGCACAAGTCGTTTAAACATAATGCACCGACGGTTAAAGTTGAAATAGAGAAAATCCCCTTCAGAGAATCAGGAAAGAAGACGACGTGATGATGATTGTTGGAAGAGAGACTGATGGACAAACATCAATGGAGCCCCAGAATGCTCGGAGGCCTCTAAAAGAAAGAGCAAGCTTTTTAGCCGCCCCATGCAACGCTCACCGCATCATCGTGCTCACTGGCTCAGTACCATCTAATGCCGGCAATAAAGTATTCTCCGGTATCTATTACGAAGACGGATTGGATGATTCCATTTCAGAAGGCTCAGACAGCCTGGAACACTCTTTTTAAAATTTGGCAAACTATTCTCTGTTGAAAATATGTATATATAAAATAGAATTTTACCATTATTTAAAATTATAATGATATATTATAATTTATATCTAAGATATATTTTAATAATGATAATAATATATTTGGTTATATATATATAGTTGCGGGAGCGACAGTGCTCTCTCTCTCTTTCCCTTGTAGCCTCCCATGAAGCTTCCTATGTGCGCATGCGCACAACAGCGAAACACCACTCCACTGGAACTGTAAAGCGCACAGTTACATACAAAGTTCTTTGTATCTTTTTCATAAACTGGGGGATGGCTACTTACTGACATTAAGTTCCCACAGTGCCTACACGCGAGCCGGGACTGGTGTCCACTTTTTGACATAAAAAGTATTAGAATTTGTGGCTATTTTAATAATAATAGTTAATAATTCGACTAGAGTATTATTCTGAGGTAGTTATTTAAAGGAAAATGTTTAAAAACGAAAGACTGTGGAAGCGAAATATGGAAAAAAGACAAAGCTGTTTGTGATATTGGTATTTTTTCTTTTTAAATAGGACCTACAGTTAAGAAAGCAGTTTTACAACGTTAATTTTTATAGCCGAAACAATCTTAACGCAGGCTTTTTACTGTTAGATGCATAGCATAGGTTAAGTCTCCTCCGCCTTCCGACTTGCCGAAAGGGATTTTTTTATCTTGCAAAAATGTTACTTGTAATCCACAATTTAAACTTTAGAGTAATTATTCATACTTCTAAATTCTGCGTCATTAGTAATAATTCGGTTTATTATAAATAATTAAATCACATTTTGAATTTCCTGTTTGTCTTCTTTTTTTTTTGTCTTCAGTCATTGGACTGGTTTGATGCAGCTCAAGATTCCCTATCTAGTGCTAGTCGTTTCATTTCCTGTTAGTTAAATGGATAAAATTTTCTAATAATAGTAAGTTACTTAAATCGATCGATGTATTCTACTTCGTATAAATGTTTTACTAGACTACCAAACTATCTCTATTAATGATTGGATAGCTTGTTTTACAAAACCTCAAAAAATTCAAAGGACAGTCTTTTTAGTTTTTTAAACGTTAAAAATTGCGCGATCAAGACAACCGCCTAATTCTCCTTTCTTCTAATTAGTAGGGTATCTACTAAATGACTTTACTGTTAGAATCTAACAGAAGTCTATGCTTAGAACTATCAACCCTACCTCGTAATATATAGACTGTTATGCCTCTTCCTAATTATTCTAACCGTTTCCCTTTTGTACACTATCAACAAAAATTAGATTGATTTATAAATATTTCAAAGGTTATATAATATATCAAGATATGATAGATAATGTCTTGAAAAAAATTGAGGTCTGATAAATAAATCGTATTAAAATATCATTACATTTTAAAAATAGTTTATTTAATGATTTTTACCCTTTTCATTAACAGTAATCAATAAAATAGAAGTGACTGAATAACTGTTGAAGATCAAGCAACAAAAGTCAGATATTTTTTTCAGTTTACAAACTACAAACCGTTAAGGTATTAAAAATATGGAAATGTTTTAGATTATAGAAAACCTTATATGAGTTTGGTATTGCTAAAAATTGTTTAGTGTAGTGTGATATAAATGAAGAGTGCAGAGATATTAATAAAATGTATAATATCGTTTAATAACGTCTAATTTTCATAACGGTGCATTATTTAATGTTCTCGTATGAAAAAGATCTTTAAATCTGCGTATGACTTAAAATAAAGCGACCAATGCGCTGTTGATATGGTTTAAGGTGTATTCCATGTATGAAGAAATCCCTGATGGAACCGTTAAGTTAAACAACTTTATCTTTATCCCTATAAGATTTTACTAAAGTAGAAAACAGAAAATAAAACATTTTTAATCAAAGAAAGAGCCAAAATCCCAATTTAAAATTATTTTGTCGCAAATTAACAGGATTTATAAAAATTAAGCAACGGCCAAAAATAGGGTAAAGCTGTCACCTTAAACATTTTTTATATACAATTTAGCCTAACATTTTTAATGATTTTTTTACTTTTTATGATTTTTTACGCGTCAATTTTTGCAATTATTTTAGTGGCCGTGAATTAAAACTTTGGTGTGATAATTAGTTCCACAATGTTTACCTATTCTGTTTTATTCTAAACGCGTTTTCTGTAAATTTTGTAATAATGATTTAGAAGAAATTGGTATCTCCCATTATTATTTCGCTTTCTTACCTGCCCCTATTCTAGTTTAATCCCTATGAAGTTCTTTTCTCCACAAAGATAGATATTAGGTTTTGTACAAAATTAAAAAGAATGGTAATCTGAATTTTAATTTATAATTCGGGAGAGTAATGTAGTCTTCGGTTTGATGAGATGTGATAAGTTGTAGAACCTGAAAGTACACTTGTACTTTTACTACCTGTAAAATAAACAATTTTGCACTCACCGATAGTCGGCTTCTATTAATCCTGTTCACAATTTGATCCTGGAAGTTGCACTTGATGAGTTTGATTAATATGGATAACATGACGTCTTCTACTGAGGATTACTTTTCATATAGGATTCAATTTTCTGTTCAAAAAATACTTTCCGTGCAAGCGACTGTAATATCATGATTTAACATTTACGAGTTTAACTTTTATGAGCAACAGAGTTCAGCAATCGGTCTTTGATGACTCCCAACTTGTCCTAATCTTTTACCGTGAATTTATAGTTGTTAACATTTTTTTGTTTTTTCATCGCATGCTTCAGGTGAATTTTATTCTAGCCCCCTTATAGATGAATCGATTCCAAAAATATAAAATAATTACCAGTTAAATAAATTTTTGTTTCTAGCATAGTGCATGTATTAGACCATTAAGTTTTTTTTTAGCCTGTTATCAAGAAAGCATTGTTTCCAGAATTATCTCTTACTGCCTTTTAATGTTCTGCAAAACAGAATTAAAATAATAACAGTTAAACAGATCACGATTAGTATATTTTAAAGTTTAACTTTTTTTTCAAAAAGATTTCATTGAAAATAATTCTGTTTCCCTGGTTTCTCAATTTTATCTTTAACAATATAAATAAAAATAAATTAAAAATATTAAATATTTATTATTCTGTAATAATGATTAATTTATTAACCGATTGGGTTATGAATAACGGATTAATAAGATGAAGTTGTATAATGATAGTTGTTCAGGTGTGTGATATCGTGGTATTTATTTTATTAATTTTATAATAAAATAAATTTACAGATTATATTAACTCTATTGGATTTAAAGCTTTAGTTTTTTTTAAATAATTTTCATCTATACAGAACAAAACATTGCAACTTCTTACGGAAATAACCACGATCGTTCTGATTGAAAAATACCTTCAACTTTCTCAGCCAGACCACTTTTACTCCCCCCCACCGTTCGTCATTACTTTTTTAACGGGAAAAGTGGGAATTAACTGAATTATCGTTTTTATCATATCAAGTTTTAGGGGATATATGCCTGTTCAAGGAAGTATATGTTTTATATCTTAATTTATGTGATGAATATATATATATATATAATATATTCAAGGATATGTCCCTTTAAATTAACTTTGTTGAATTAATTCGTTAACCCATTAAACATACGCTAAACGATGATTTTAGTTTTAAGTAGATGGTTTTTTTAAGTAGTATGTTTTAGTCCATCGTGCTGGTATAATTCATCGGAAATCGGTTGTTTAACAGCTGATTTTAAAAGTCGAAGGTTCTGGGGTGAAATCCTAGTAAAAATTAGTTGCTTTTATACGGATGTGAATTCTACACGGTGGATACCGGTGTACTTTGGCGGTTGGGGTTCAAGGAACTACACGTCTCAGAAATGGTCGCCTTGTATAAGAGAGCCAGTGGAACAGATTTACATGTGACAGCTGTTAAATGTCGACTACTTGAAGCTGTTAATACAGTTCGATGCTCATTGAACGGGGATCAAGTGCATAATGAATAGTGATTTATATCCTGATCGGTGCCCGATGAGTAATGTTGATCGTGATCTGATCGCTGCTCAGTGACAGCTGATTGGTGATGGTAATTATTTGTTATGTTAAAATGCACAAAATAAATTAATCTTTGTTGTATATTTAAGATTACAGAAGATATTAGAAAGGTAAGCGATAAAAATGTTTGACTTTTTAGTAAGTAATTTATTGTATTTTATTTGATAATGTAATCTATTCCAAGAATAGATTTACTTCAAACGATTAACTGTGATAATACGCATACAATTGGAGCCAAGAGATGCTATGAGCATGTGAGAGGTATGACAAACACTGTTCTAGTTGTAAGAATAATGTTCTGCTTTTTATAGGACTTTCTCTATAATCCCCTCTATAATTTTTTTTTCAGTGATATTCAAGCGAGTTAAACAATTATTTAATTAATCCCTTTTTTTATGATTCTTCAAAATATCAAATTGGTCAGATAATTTTTCAAACGTCAGCTAAACAATAAGACATTCTGCGGTCAACTTCCTCATCCCGACTAAGAGAACCAAAAACAATCAAGAATTTTATTGAGGAAAACTAAGAATTCACTTGAAAATTTTAAAAATATCTTAGTGAATCTCAGCAATGCAGTCGATAACAAATAAGTGTTCTTACCTTTTACGTTTTTTCTTGATACTAATATTTTTTTATGAACATTAATTAATTATTTAAGTCTTTTATGTACCTGGGAATTTTATTTTAATCTTTGTCGGTCCAATTCTTCTGTCTGGAAAATATACAAATAAAAATTACAATAATTAAAAATAAATAGAACCGAATTAGAGCCTGACGGAAAGTTATGGTGTGCAATTATATTTTAATTTTAACGATTTTTTTTCAATAAAATTAGAATATACGACAAAAAAATATATTTTATGTACAAGTATAATTTCCCTATTGGTGTATTATATTTATATATATGTATATAATACACACACATACAATAAAATATATTTACATTCTCTTAAATTATAACATTTGAAATAGCTTTTTATATACCCCATTAATTAACAAAGGGGATAATTAACCCTTACCGGTACTAAATTATATTTTATATTGTAACTGAAATTTTTGTCTTCACCACTATAAGTTTTTATTCTATTCTGATCGGTTTTAGTAATTTTCTAGCGTATTAAATATTTTAAAACATGGAACTACACAAGATACCGTATACTGGTATCTTGTGTCTTTCCGCTTGTTATCGTGTGATTACACTACACGTCTCCTTGAAGCATTTGCTCTCTTTCCTTTTGTTGATACGTACTCTGGAAAGTGACTTCCCTTCAACCTCAAAGGATCCTCTTCCAGCGATGGTCTTCCTATTTTCGCTTTTGCTATAGAATGTTTTTCAACAATTGCTTCCACCACGGCCGCTCTAGACTGCAGATGTGTGTACTATTCTCCACATTTTTGGTCCAAAATATGTGGAAATTCAATGCACATATTAAGAGGGTATGCGCTAAGCATCCGATCCATTTTAACAAACACACAACATATAAATGTTATCATTTATAATCGAAGGAATGGTGACATCTTGCCATTTTATTCTTACCTCAACCGGAAGAACTTCGTGCTGAGTCGACAAACATAGCGCATTCTATTGATCGCTCAAATTTAATAGCATCATTGACCGGAATTTTCAATCGATGGTATCATTTCATTTTTCTCCAATTTTTGTTTTACAAAATCCTTAGGGACACCTTTAATACTATACTTTACAGTTCCCACCGCTTCAGTGACTTTATATTTAAAAATATATAGCAATATAGGCAACGGTGGACCACAATAGGTACTGTCAAAATACACACAATAACTCTTTTGAAGCAGGTCGTGCGTCAAAATAAGTATAACATTTGTTACATTCCCATAATTTGCGTTACGGATTAGTTCCCTTTCACTTCCGGTATATACTACCAGCTTATAAATGTATCCTGACTTTGATTCAGAAAAAACATAGGTTTTGATTCCGAATCTAGCCCGTTTGATTCCTATAACTGAACAAAATCAACCGACCTTTTCATAACAAAAGGCTTTCATCCATAGCTATTTTCCTCTCTGATGGGTAAACGAAAGAAAATATTTCATTTAAATATTCTAAGATAGGGTGTATTTTTATAATCTTTTATTCTTTTGAGGTGGAAAATTATTTGTAAAATTTAAAATTCTAGAAAAGTTTGAAACGTATGCCATAACAACCGAAAAACCTCGGGTGGCAAATAGTGGTTTTTGTATAATATTTATTAATTTCTGGTTTCCAAATCATTCCATGCGAAATCTAGAGTGCAGTTAGCAAAAATATTTCATTATAATCGGCTGGATTCCACCCTTCAAACCGTCAAAACTGCTTCAGAACTTTATTTGACAGAAAATTAGCTGCTTATATGTTTTTGGGTTTTATAATTGTATCAACAAATTAATCGGTTATAAAAAGGTTAAAAATACTATATACGTCATTTGGATCAATAATAAACACATTTATACCTGATTTTCCAGTAAAATTGGAGGACCTAAAAAAGTAATCAGGTCGATTGTAATTTACCCGTTCAATATTACTTGTTTGTCTTTGAGTAACCGCATCACCTGCACCGACCTCATTAGCATAATTATCATCATCGTCAGGTAATAACAACAACGAAATGTGTAACAACAACGATATGTGTAAATCTATTTACACATATCATGTAAACTATCACTATCGCTATCAGATTGTAAGCGGTCTAAAATGTCAAAATATTCATTTTTTGAAGTGCCATCTCAAACATAAGAAAACCATATACATAAATCTCAACATTCCTTTTTTTTTTTTAAAATTCAGATTAATAATAGGTCGATTGGAATTTCATTTTATTTGTAATTTATTTTACCGACACAATAAAAAAAATCTGTATTTTATAAAAAAATTTCAACCCAAAAAACCGGTTGGAATTTTTGTGATTTTTAATGTTCATATTTACGCGCGCGCGCGCGTGTGTGTGTGTTCGGTGTTGGCCTTTAAATCACCTTATATCTCCAGAACTGGCGGACCCATTTTGACCAAACTTGGTCAGATTACTTCTACATATGGGGCATTGATGTTATTAAATTTTCAACTTAAAAGGTCGTTGCGGTGAGGCTGTAGACCAAGGTCATCCTCAGTATCTAGAGATTTCGTCTAAATAAGGTCATATTTTTCTTGAGCGCGTTTGTTAACAATTAAAAAATTACAATATTTGCATCAAAAAGTTTTGCAAAATCGCAACCCCAGCCCAAAAATATTATATTTTAATATAATAATACTATTGTACGAAAAAATATTATATTTAAATAAGAGAATAAATTTTTTTAAATTAAGTTGTGTGTGTAAGCTGTGCCTCAGAAAGAAGCCACAGTTATAGTAGGACTTGCTTTAGCCGCGTGAATTACTTTTTTATTTTTTATACAATAAACAAAAAATTAAAAGCTCGTATAATTTTTCTCCCTTGAGCAATGACTTTGGTTTTTCAATTTATTTTATAAATATTATCTTAAAACATAAATTTGATAAACGATTGGAAGGAAAATTTGTCGCATATAGAATGATATCACTTTTTTTGAAGTTAATTTTCTAGATCGAAAACCTGAATTTATTTTCATCAGATTGATAGAATTTTATAATCTTCAATTTTTAATCTTTTTAACAAATGTTAATTTCAGTTAGAAGGTTAAAAATGAGAAAAGTATCTTTCTTAGTAAAATTTATTAAAAATAATTATATTCATATAGTCAATCTCCGTGGCACAGTTTTAGTATCACGGTCTTACATTCGGTGGTCCCAGGTTCGAATCCCGTCAGGTATGCTATTTTTAATTCGCTACAAACTTTTATTTCTAAATACCGTACACGCTTTAAAAGCTTTCTGTAGTGAATTAATTCATCAAGCAAAAAACTAATTTTACACATTTGCAAGCGTAATAAATTATTACTGATTTTTTACAATTATTTTAGAAAGTTACTCATGCTGTGAGCTTAACTTGTATTAAAATTGCTGTAACATATTTTTCGATAAAGACAAATTAAGGCAAGACGTCTCATTTTACAGGAAATTTAGTCATATTTAAGTGTATTTGTAATAGTTTTCATATAAATCGCTGAAGGAACTCTATATAACAAATTAAAACAAAAAGGTTTTTTTAGGTAAAATAAGTTATGAATTCATCCTGATCGATTTTTCTACCAAAACGTTCGTGTATATTTGTTAATAGCATGCATTTTTATTATTTTTTTCTGTATTTTCCCCTCCCGCCGGAGCGGGGTCCGCAGCCAAGCATGAACTCAGCTCCGTAGGGTGCCATCGCCTCAAGCTACCTCAATGGGGCCCCTCACGGGGATTTCGGTCTTTACGCTCCGCCTCTAATGAGGAATCCCCCAAGGGGATCCCCCACCGTGACTACGGTCTTCATAGCCTCCCCGAAGGTGCTGTGAAGGAGTCCCCGGCCAATCATTGATGGTGGGACCCCGGAGCTTCAAACTCTTCCTGGACGTGGCTGTCCCCCACAGACACCCAACAACGCTAAGCAGACGCCGCATATTATGGCGCAGTTGAAGTCGTACATCCCGGCCCACCGGGTGCATGCTCATGCGAACTGCAGTAAAGAAATCGACCTCCCGCCGGTAGTCCTTCCGCAGGTGACCGGCCTCACCGCAGGTAAAACAATGGCCACTACGGTCTGATCCAGTACAAGAATTGATTCTATGGTCCTTTTTTCAGGAGCGGAAAGAAAGGTCGTCAACCGAGCGCCTCATGACTCTGCAAGCACCCATCCTAATACGGACACGTCCGTCGGCAAATAATTTGTCTGCCAGGATAGGTGTCACGGTCACAGCAACCAGCTGCGTTTCACCATAAGCCAGTCGCATGGACAGAACATCTATCGATACCGACTCCCCCGTAAACTTTCGAAGTTCCTTTAGCTCATCCTGAGTACTAAAATATCCATGTCTTTGACAAGACTCCTGTCTTCGATAGGAGTGAACCCTCCTGCCGTCCCTCCCTGTCAGGGCCGTAGTGGTGGCCTCTTCCTTTGCGGAAATATCCTTACTTATTCGTTCAGCCGCACCACTATCGGCCCGGAACCGCATATGAAGGTCCTCTCCCTGCCACTTACGTGCGGAACGGACCACAACTTCACCTGGCGACACAGCTCCTTTCACTGAGCGGAGGAGATCGGCGTAGATTTCCTCTCTAGTTTAACCACCACTGTCGTCGTCGGCGGGCCTACCGGTCGTTCCCTGACGATATCATTTGGCGTTGACCCCAACAGGTGCACAAGATAACTCTCCCTAACCCGTCGACCGAAGTACTCGACTGAAGGACGTAAAGGTTGGTCGACTATTCCGAAAGTCCTGAGAAGCACACTGCCTTACTGTGACCATCCTTCATAACTCGGGGATCCGAACGACAGACAATGGAGGCCACTTCCTGGTCCCAGGCCGCCGTTAAATTAAAAAAGTATACAAAGTTAAAAATAAAAACTATTTACAACAATTTCTGTTTCATAGCAACCATTCAAAAAGTAAGATTAAAAAATAAACATTCATATTCATTATACAATTTTGAAAGTAGAATACATGAGGACATAATTTGGAGAAATATTGAAAATAAACACAATTAGTTAACAGTGGATAGAGGTTTATAATTATTTTATATTTTGGATACGGGTCGTAAAATAAGGTAAATTTGAAAATATAATTGTCTATAAATTTACAAAAGAATTCTATCTTTGACAGAATTGTCTTTATTTAAATTTATTAAATATAATATATAAATATATATATATATATATATATATTAAAATTTTATTAGAATTCCCTTAATTTTAGTTTATAAAGTTTTCTTTAGATATTTTAAGTTGTTTTTTCAGATAATATTTTCATGTTAAATAGATTTTTTTTAATACTTTTATTTATAGTCTCATCAACAATTAGCGGTCAGCAACTTATCAGTGTAACTGTTCCAGTAAATCTGTAATCTTGAACAACCTCAGACCGACCATTCCTGAGGTGTGTGGTTAATTGAAACCCTACAACCAAAGAACACTGGTATCTGGTTAAAAATTAAAAATTTTAAATATGATGAGTCCAATACAAGACCTTCCAACTAACCAAGTTCAAGACTTTGTTGTAAGTAATGTTAGATGTGCATTCTGACAGAGCCAGTTAAAAACAACGTTAGATTTTCATTCTAACGAAGTGAATCCATGACTAAAGAAAAATTATATAAAAAACAAAGGCTTCAACAAAATATTTCTTTGAATAACTGCTATTCATGTAATACATACTAGTAATAATGCTCAGATTTGATTTAACACCATCTGCTGTCACAGGATGTCCTAAATAGACACCTCTTTTCGTAAAAATTCTATTTTTATCTAATGGAATTTTGAAATTAGCCTATCTAAATCTAAAGAAAACTTCTTTTTGTTCCTTTTAACTAGCTGAATAAATAATATCAAGATAAACATGGCAAATTTCGTTTTTAATTCCGCGTAGTACATTATTCATAATTTGTTGGAAGGTCGGTGAGCTATTTTTTAATCCAAATGGCATCCTTAAAAATTCATAGTGTTCTATTTTTGTGGAGAACCCTGTTTTCTCTATACTACTGATATCCACCTGTACCTGATGAAATCCTGTGGTGAGATTCAACGTACTAAAATACTGGGTTTTTCCTACCTAGCTCGTCTAAAATGTTTGTTATATTCGGAAGCGGAAATTTATCTATTGTTTATGAATTTAATTCTATAAAATCAGTCGCTAATCTAAATTTTTGTTTTCATAAGACGTCAGGTTTATTCAGTACTATCCAGACTGGAGAGTTCCTGGACGAATATGAGAATCGAATAATTTTTTGATATCTTGAATTTGGTTTTCGACTTAATTTATTTATTTTTCGGGATAGCAGTATCTGTTGTACGAATTTTGTTTTATTTGCCTCGTAAAAGTTGCCGATTTTTAATACGTATAAAGTGAACCTACCGGTTCTGCAAACCTCTTAATAAAGAGTCTTAAAGCTAATTTTCTTAATATATTCCCATAAAAAATTTGCTATTAGAGGTCTTCTGTTTGACAATTTAATCATTTTTAGATTTTTTCATAAAAATTAAAAGGTGTTTTGTTCGTTTTGTTTTAATTTTGCCATTTCTAAAATTAATCTGAAACAATCACGTTTACCTAAATAACCATTCAATATCACTTGTCTCTAACATCCAACCGTTTGTAACTATTTCGATTAATTCTAAAACAGGCGATTTTATTTTGGACAAATTGTTAAAAACAAATAATCATTTTGAAAATCTGGGTTACTGTTTACATAAAATCTTGTTACAGATTTGTAGCAAAACAGTAATGAATCGATTTAATAAAGTCGGATTACCTTAGAATTCAGAGATCACGTCAAAATATAGGCTTTCTCGACACTGTTCTCGTCATTTTGTCCAAATAAGATTTCTTTCACACAAAACTTACACAAATTAAAAGCGACTAATAATAGAATTTAAATTTAATATTAGTAATATTTTCTACTTATCATAAAATTATTTTGTGATCGTGGACTATTTTTTACTACTTTAATTTTTATTCATTCACACCGATTTAATTTTTTTCTACACCTTTTAATAAATTTAATTTATAAAAAATATAACACATATAAAAAAATTAGATTATTTTGAATAATATACACTAATTCATTACACTCCTTAGAATAATATGCTTTTATTCTCGTTGTGTTCGTCGTCTTCACGAACTGTGGAAACCGATGAAGAATTATGTTCATTAACTCCTTGAAGACGTCGTACCGACTGCGTCAGTTAAGTTGTTTCTTAGCGATGAATATTGAAAAAAAAAAAAATTTATTATACATATAAAATAATTATTTCACATACAGATATTCTTTCTATGATATATTGTGG
Organism: Lycorma delicatula; assembly: GCF_047948215.1. NCBI lineage: Eukaryota > Metazoa > Arthropoda > Insecta > Hemiptera > Fulgoridae > Lycorma > Lycorma delicatula. The sequence continues at coordinate 24,420,053 of NC_134455.1, forward strand.
ATATACCTTCCAAATACAAGACTCTAATGAACTATGTTAGGTGTACAAGATCACAGAGTACGTTTTAAATAACTGAATAAAATAATGTACTTCAACGTATTATTTCTTAGAATTACTACTAGTCCAGGAAAACACCAGTAATAATGCTTGCATTTGCTAAAATATACTTTATGCATAATTGTATGCTTTGAAATTAATGTGAAAATTATTCATTGTTAAAAATTATGATTACTTAATATTAAACGTTAGCGGTTTAGTTGTTTTTCACAAAAATTTGACTTCAGTAGTTTTGTGATTGTTGCACTATAAACTGTACCTACATTTCTCCAATTGAAACTGAATTTAAAAAAGTGATATTCTGTTTCTTTGTTTTGAAAAAATACCGCGTCTCTCCACTCATACAGAATACACCGATATTATTTTTGCGTACCGCTTTTGCGATGGAAACACTGCAGCTGTGGTTTAAGATTACTAACGTAGGAATCCTGGACGAATATTTCCAAACCGTAAAGTATTTTTGTAGAATTTTTAATAATGTATAATAATTTTAAAATAATTTTTAATGAATAATTTTTAATTTTTTTCGTGAAAATAACAGTTTTGCACATGTTTCATCTGAATAAACTTTGATGGCAAGAAAAAACATTCTTCAGGTGCTAGAACCGGCTAACCAACAACTTAATCCTACTAAAAGCACGTGTAGAAACACGACGCTATATTCCACAAAATACCGTATGAAGGGCATTACACTATAACGGATTGCATCCATATGTTCAGAAAGTTCAACATCTCCTCTTGGTGACCGTACCAGACGAATGCAGTTTTGTCATCGGATTAACAATAATTACCAGTTAATTCCATTCATTCTATTTTTGGACAAAGCTACTTTTACTCGTAATGACATATACAACACACGGAATACTTACCGTTGGTCTGAAGAAAACCCACATGCTGTAATCGAATTAAATTTCCAGAACATATTTTCGGTGAAAGTTTGGTGTGGCACGATCGAAAACCAATTAATAGAGCCTTCTACACTAAAACCAGAAGAGAAATTATCCGGAATTTTAAAGAATTTCGTATAGCGCTTGAAAATTTTCCATCGGTGAAAGGAATTGAAATGTACTATCGACTTCATCGCCGACAAAACATTTCACGAATGAAGTAAGACAATTGTTAGATGAAAAATTTACTGTTAAATGAATTGGACGTAGAGGGCCAGTAAATTGGCCAACTAGATCACTGGACCTTACTCTCTTAGGTTATTGTTTATGGGGCTGATTATATGTTAGGTATGGAGGCAAAAGGTAGACACACGCAATGAACTGACCGCTCGCATTCTCCGTGCCGCTGCCCTCATCAAGAAGGCGGTTGAGGGCGCCCTGATCAGTTACTAGTTGGCGATAGAGAATGTAAGGATACGCGTTGAAAAGTGCATCGAAAAGTGCTGGAATCTTCGAAAATTTATTGTTAATTAATGCAGTATAAACCACGTTTAATTTTTCGAAGGTCTAAATTTATTGTACAAAAACGGCTGTTTTTTATTTTTAGATTGATGTTTCTGCTAACATTTGTTAAACATTTGCTAACATTTTTCTGTTAAGTTGTTTTTAATAATAAAAGTGAATTTTTTTTTGTTTTTCACAGGTTTTATTAAAACAGTTTTCTCAGAATTTCTCTACAAGTTTTGATAACAAAATTGACTCATTTATTACTTATTTAACAAAGCTGCAATTAAACCTAAAAAAAGTGTGTTTCGCCACCGAATGTTTCGTTTTACGTTGGATGTGAAAAGTACACGAAATACAGACAGTTGTTGGACATGCTGTTTTATTTAAAAAACATAAAACCTATCAACTTTATTCTTATACAACGCCGTAAAATTCATTCAGTTTGACTTCATTGGTCATGTTATATTTGTAAAACCATATTATTTATTATATATTCTTTCTCATTTTTTAATATATATATATATATATATATATATATGTGTGTCTGTGTGTGTAATATTAATAATAGATGAAATGATAAAATATTACACCAAAACCTTGACATATAACAATTGGTTGTTAGCGTTTGAATTCTTAAAACTTGATATCTCGTGATATATTGAAAAGTATTATTTATTTATTTAATTTTTTAGTGTAATAAATTAATTGATATTCACAATATATTTTTAAAAACAATAATAATTACATTTACAGGAATATTTATTTTTTTATTTTATAAAATAATCATTTTGTTAAACCTAATTTTCGTAACTATTTCAAACGATAATTGTATACATATGTGTAATAACATCTAACTAAGATGCAGTATGAATATTTAAATACCATCGAATCTTTTATATCCTAAAAGTAAGATAAAACTGAAATAAAATATATGATAAAATTGTTGTACCTATGATAACGTAATATTAAGTTTTAATGTATTTTTGTTTTATTTTCAGGGAGTTATATCAACAGAGAGGAAACGCCGGAGAAGAGAATGCAGCGAGTTCTATCATCCCAACCACCGTAGGGGAAGACGCCTACCTTGAGACGATTCCGGTCGCCACCACTCCCGTTCCTAGCCATGATGGGCTTTAACACGGGAGTCGTCATATAGACCATCAACTGATTACACCTCACAGTAATAAGGCAGGCCTCGGTTCGGATGCCACTGATTTAAATGCCTCGGTACACATTTTCATCGGTGATTTTTTAACTCTGCTTTTGCCTTCGCTGCAGGCCCATACGGATATCTTGAATGTCCTACAACGTTGCGCTCTAATTTAGCTGACCGAGTTCGTGGAAGCACGAACCCCGCGGCTAGTTCTACATTTTACAGAGCCAATATGTAAAAGTCGCTTAGATTGAGACAGTAGTATCAATAACATGCCACCAGCAATGTTGTTCGCAACAACGGATTTTACTCCTTTTTTTTTGTCTTCAGTCATTTGACTGGTTTGATGCAGCTCTCCAAGATTCCCTATCAAGTGCTAGTCGTTTCATTTCAGTATACCCTACATCCTACATCAGTACATCTTACATCCCTAACAATTTGTTTCACATATTCCAAATGTGGCCTGCCTACACAATTTTTTCCTTCTACCTGTCCTTCCAATATTAAAGCGACTATTCCAGGATGCCTTAATATGTGGCCTGTAAGTCTGTTTCTTCTTTTAACTATATTTTTCCAAATGCTTCTTTCTTCATCTATTTGCCGCAGTACCTCTTCATTTGTCACTTTATCCACCTATCTGATTTTTAACCTTCTCCTATAGCACCACATTTCAAAAGCTTCTAATCTTTTCTTTACAGATACTCCCATTGTCCAAGAATTACTATATCATCAGCAAATCGTAGCATCTTTATCTTTTCACCTTTTACTGTTACTCCGAATCTAAATTGTTCTTTAACAATTTACTCCTAGCTTTCTTAATGAACTCATTTTTAGTTCATACCCCAGATATTGGAATAGTTGGCCTCCTGTCTGGTCTACAAGGGAGAGGCGGACAGACCACCTACTCAACTCAGCTCCATCCAAGAGTCCCACGAGACATTTACTTCACTTCATACTATCGAGATGTCGCAACATTAACGGCCGCATGGAATCCATGCCCCCGATAGCCCAGTCGCCATCCCGTCGACATCCCCACACCGTAGGGGAAGACACCCGCCTTGTGACGCATCCGATCGACACCACCCCCCACCCTGTTCACAGGCCTGATGGGCTTTAACGGGAGCCATCATGCCGACATCTCGATTCCCCCCGAGGGGAGAAGATCCCACCTCGTAGCGTGTCCAGTCGCTACACCACCCACTCCGTTCGTAGCCAGTAGTGGCTTTAACGGAGGACATCTTCTCGCCCTCAAACTGATTGCGCACCACAGCTTTCAGTTCAGGCCCCGCAGAGATGCCACCGATGCAGATGTCCCTCGCGGCATCTGTAAAGTAAAGTTCACCCATCACGGCAACAGTGATGTTTGGTCGTTTAAAATGCCGTCGTCGAAATGATGCTACGCCACAGCTGAGAGGTCACACACAGAACCTGTACCACAGTCGCTGCTCCACAGACAGCTCACAATCAGTTTTAAAAGTAAATTCTATCAGCGGAGATGAAAAGCCGCAGAACAGGTGGTGATCAGCGGGTTGTGTCAGTGAATAGGAAACACCACAGAAGAAGTTGAGATCAGCGGAGAGGAAACGTGGCAGAACGGGGTGGTGATCCGCGGGTTTTGTCAGCGGAGATGAAACGACGCGAACGGGGTGGAGAGTCGTCGGTATGGAGATATTACACATCCGAAGGGAGCCAGGAGGATAGATGGGTGGGAGGCCTTGAGTAGAATATCGGTCGGGGCACGTTGAGTGGGGAAGCGGCTCATCCAAAGTGTGCTAGACGTGCGGTAAGGAAAAGGGGATGCTGCCGAACGGGATAGAGGTTAGTTGGGAAGAGGGATGTACACATCCGACGGGCGCCAGGAGGGCCGCTGGGAGGAAGGGCGTTGGGTGTGGTATCGGTCGAGGCGCGTTGGGTGGGGGAAGCGGCTCATCCAAAGTGTGCTAGATGTGCGGTAGTGAGGCGGGGATCCTGTCGAACGGGATAGAGGTACGTCGGGATGGGGGATGTACACATCCGACGGGCGCCAGGAGGGCCGCTGGGAGGAAGGGCGTTGGGTGTGGTATCGGTCGGGGCGCGTTGGGTGGGGGAAGTGGCTCATCCAAAGTGTGCTTGATGTGCGGTTGGGAGACGGGGATGCTGCCGAACGGGATAGAGGTTCGTTGGGAAGAGGGATGTACACATCCGACGGGCGCCAGGAGGGCCGCTGGGAGGAAGGGCGTTGGGTGTGGTATCGGTCGGGGCGCGTTGGGTGGGGGAAGCGGCTCATCCAAAGTGTGCTTGATGTGCGGTTGGGAGACGGGGATGCTGCCGAACGGGATAGAGGTTCGTTGGGAAGAGGGATGTACACATCCGACGGGCGCCAGGAGGGCCGCTGGGAGGAAGGGCGTTGTGTGTTGTATCGGTCGGGGCGCGTTGGGTGGGGGAAGCGGCTCATCCAAAGTGTGCTTGATGTGCGGTAGGGAGACGGGGATGCTGCCGAACGGGATAGAGGTTCGTTGGGAAGAGGGATGTACACATCCGACGGGCGCCAGGAGGGCCGCTGGGAGGAAGGGCGTTGGGTGTGGTATCGGTCGGGGCGCGTTGGGTGGGGGAAGCGGCTCATCCAAAGTGTGCCTGATGTGCGGTAGGGAGACGGGGATGCTGCCGAACGGGATAGAGGTTCGTTGGGAAGAGGGATGTACAATCCGACGGACGCCAGGAGGGCCGCTGGGAGGAAGGGCGTTGGGTGTGTTCTCGGTCGGGGCGCGTTGGGCGGGGGAAACGGCTCATCCAATGTGTACTAGATGTGCGGTAGGGAGACGGGGATGCAGCCGAACGGGTTTAGAGGTTCTTTTTTGATGAGGGATGTACACATCCGACGGGCGCCAGGAGGACCGCTGTGAGGAAGGGCGTTGGGTGTGGTATCGGTAGGGGCGCGTTGGGTGGGGGAAGTGGCTCATCCAAAGTGTACTAGATGTGTGGGAGGGATGGGGAACGCTGCCTAAAGGGGTAGAGATTCATTGGGATGAGGGATGTACACATCCGACAGGCGCCAGGAGATCCGCTGGGTGGAAGGGCATTAAATGTGGTATCGGTTGGGGCGCGTTAGGTGGGGTATTGGTCTGAATGCAGATTGGAGCCGAAACTGTTTAGTCAAGGTCACCATACTCAGCCTACGAGGATCTCAAAATTCATCGTAAGTAACACTTATTTGCAATGACTGTATATAATACACTTATATATTACATCTAGACTTCCTAATTACCTTTAATATTGAATATATCTTTCAGTTTCATCTCTTAAAAAATTATTTCTATTAAATATGGTGGTAGAACTTCGAAACCTGGCTACATGATTCTTAATTTTACCAAAATCAATTCTTTTAATTTTTTCAGGAGCTAATGGTACTCTATATATGTGTGAATTGGTAAATGATGGAAAATGCCTAATAGCTGTAAAAAGTAGTATGCTGTAATGTATAATAATAATAATAATCGTTAGTATGTGGGTTATCTGTCATAAAGTACTTGCAAAAAAATAAAAAATAAATAAATATTTGGCAAACCTTTCTGATTTTCATCAGTTAAGACAGATTTGCTTTTTAAAATATATACTTTAAAATATATTTAAAGTGAAATCAGTCCATTAATTTATGCTTATCACACAGAATATCATTAGTGCCTGAAAAACTATAACAAGTGATTTTTGAAAACTTAATGATACTAATGTACCATTTTTCATGAACATGTTACAAAAGGAAAAATTTAAATGAAAAGTTATATGTTTAAACGATTTACAGTTTCCATTTTTGATATCGTTATGTATCTTCATCTACATGTGTAAATAATAATTTCACATCGGGTGTGAAAAATTACTTCTATATCATATATTCAGTATCATCATATCTAGTTTATAACTAAAAGAAATAGAATTAAGAAAATGATCACTTACATCAAAATAAATTTTTTTATCAGAAAATTCAATTAATATAATATTGTTATAAAAATAAGACTTAAAATATTCCTTTTATTAAAAATTGATGTATTTGTGTAATACTTAACAACTTTTTTTTTTATGAAATATCAAAACTTTGTTTCAAGTTTTGAGTATTCAAATGCTAACAAACAATTGTAATGTCAGTAGTGTTTTGGTGTAATATTTTCCCTTTACAACTTTTATAAATATATTGTTATTCATATTTATATTGATGTAATATTTCTATATCAACTTTTATATATATTATCGATTTTCATTGCGAATAGGAAAGACTTTTCGTTAGGTTATTTATTAACTCAGCGTCAAATAAAGGGCTGGCAGGAAAAGGTTTTGTAATGAGCAAAATGTTAGTGAAGAGAGCAGATTATTTCAAAAAGCTTAGCAGTAGAATCATTGTAATCAGGATAAAATCAAAACCTAAGCTGACAATGATTAACATCTACATGCCTACAAAAATGCCCATAATGATGAGTAGTGTGTATATGAAGAAATTGACATAGAAGGAACACATAGAAGGAAATGAAAATTTAATAATACTTGGAGATTGGAATACAAGCATTGGAAAAGGCTAAGAATGAAAATTTGTGGGTGAATATGGGCTGGGCAAAAGGAATAAATGAGGGGACCGACTCATTCAGATTTCCACGAAGTATGATTTATTAATTGCCAACACCCAGTTTAAAAATCATGATAGAAGAGTAACCACTCTTGGAAAAAGCCGGGCGATACTACAAGGTATGAGGCAGATTAAATCATGGTTAAGCAAACATTTGGAAAGAAACTCATTCACTACAAAGTATATCCAGGAGCAGACATTGATAGCAACCATAATTTAGTGATAATGAAATGTAGATTGGGGTTTAAAATCCTAAAGAAAAGATTTCAGATGAATCACTGAAATTTAGAGAAGCTTGAGGAAGAGGAGGTAAAAAAAATTTTTGAGGAGGACATCACAAGAGGTCTGAGTAAAAAAGATGAAGTAGAAAGTATAAAGAATGGGAGAATGTTAAAAAGGAAATTCTTAAATCATCAAAAACAAACATAGGCGGATGATTGCAGCTGATGATTAACGTAGAAAGTATAAGAATGCTAGTGATCATGGTAAAAGGAACTATCGACAGTTAAGAAATATTATAAACAGAATGTGCAAATTAGCAAAAGAGTGGAATGAATAAAAGTGTTCAGAAGCGGAAAAAGAAATGATCATTGTTAAAATAAACGGTAAATAACGGAGAATTTTTTGGTACATAAGTTAAAATCTAATGTGTTAAATATAGTAAATCGATTTATAATACGAAAGGAAACGTTAATAGGAAATGAATTACAAATGCTGTTATAGAGGAAGAAGAGGAAGTTGAAGAGGATGTTAAGAGAGTTGCAGTACTGAGATATGAATTTAATAGAGCATTAAAACATTTGTATGGAAGAAAGGCTAAACTGGATACTGCAGAATTACTGCACAATGTAGGTGAGGAAGCGATAAGTATATTATAGTCATTCAAACTGGTGCGAAATATTTACGAAGAAGGAAATTCCATCAGACTCAAAAAGAGTGTTATTGTCATGATACCATAGAAAGCAGGAGCAGAAAAGTGTGAAGAATACAGAAAAATTATCTTAACTACTCACACATCAAAAATCTAATTAAAATTCGGTACAGAATAATTAAGGGGAGAGTGGATGAACTGTTAGCAGAAGACCAATTTAGTTTCAGGAAAAGTATAGGGACAAAGAAGCAATTTTAGTGCTCAGATTAATAGTAAAAGTAAGATTAAAGAAAAACAAACCGACATACATGGCACGTACAGACTTAGAAAAAGCATTTGACAATGTAGACTGGAATAAAATGTTAGCATTTTAAAAAATTTAGGGTTCAAGTATAGCGATAGAACAAATGTTAACACTTACAGGAACCAAAATGCAACAGTAATAATCAAAGAGCATAAGAAAGAACAGTAATAAAAAAGGGAGTCTGACAAAGATGTTCCCTACCCTCACTAATTTCTAATCTTTTCATAAAACTAGCTGTTAATGATGTAAAAGAACAATTTAGATCCAGAGTAACAGTGCAAGGTGAAAAGATAAAAATGCTAATATTTGCTGATGATATAGTAACAATTTTCAGGTGATATATTGATTCTAATTAATTAATTAATATATTAATTCTAATTGATGTAAGTGGTATACCAATGTGAAATGGCTGACACTAGGTAGTTAATCTTGGAGAGATGCATCAAACCAGTCGAATGACAGGACAAAAAAGTCTGTTTTTCATTTAAACTTTTAATCATCAATATGAGAAAAAATTATTTATCAAGGTTTAATAATTCTCAATATATTTCTGTTTTGTAGTGTATTATAGAGAATATTAGAAATTAAATGTAATTTTATAAATGTATTAACTGTCAATAAATGTATTTCTGTTAATACTTTGTGTTTGTTTGTTTATTACCCCTTCACCACTCCTACAGAAAGCAGATATGAAATGGATTAAAATTTACAGTTACTATTTTAAGTATGGTACGGTTTTTAATGCCAAAGAATAGGTCATAATAAAATATAAAATATTGAGGTGTTCTTCACCTCATAGATTAGGAATAATCATTTTATATTAATCGATGCAGAGAATCTGTACGATTTTAAGAAAATATTGTGTTGAAACACAAGGAAAAAAGAGTTACTTATAATAATAATTTGGTAGTTAAAAGATGAAGACTAATATAAAATAAACTACAGTTTTAATTTAGGAAACGGAAAGATTATTCAATAATTGGACGATTCATATGTATATAATAACAAATCAAAAAGAAAATATAGTGCACTAAATTTGTTTTCTCTGCTAATAGTGCAATTAGTACAGGATAGCGTTAAAAATTAATGAGTAGTTAATTGGTAAGTACTTTAATTGATTGTTTTTAATGTAATGAAAAATTAATTTTGCGGTGTAATACTTCGAACTGAAATAGATTTGTGAGGATTTTCTTGAATTTGAATTTTTTCCTTTTTAGAACATGAATTTTCGTGTAACTTTTTTTGTAAAATTTGGTCTTGACTTTTTGAGTGAGCCTATCCTTACTAGTATGACATATACATATATATATATATACATATATATATATATATATATATATATATATATATATGTTGTCACACTGGTTGAGTGTATGTATAAGTTTTTTCTTAAAAAACCATAATAAAATTTCAGTAATTTAAAAATATAAAATAATTTATATATGAATGTTTAGATGATAAAAACTCATTTCTTCATGTGCAGAATTTATTAATTAGTGATGTGATAAAAGCAGCAACAAAAGCGCACAGGATGGGATATTCAGTATGACTGGCTGTCACTTGAGAAAGCTTTTATATACAGTGCCTCAAAACCATGTAGAGGGTGTGATTTTGATTGTAAATTACTGCAGGTGCATTTATTAAAAAAAAATACACATGTAGTAATTAGAGTATATTTAAGTTAGCTTAGAAAATGGTTTTTATTTTATTCAAGTCTAAAAAATAAAGCTAGCGGTGATGTACCAAATTTTTTTTTTTTAATTTAACGCATTTAATAACATTTAGGGAAATTTAAAACAGACAAAAATATCCTTAAAGTTTTTAGTTCTCAGATAAGTTTAGTAAGAAATTAGAAGTTGTAATTTCAACTCGGAAAGAAATGATAAAAGAATACAATATCTTAATATTGTATTCTCATTGCGGTGTTTTTCTTCAAACAGTGTTTTATTTCAAATATTGAAGTGTACCGTGGCAACACCGTGTTTTTAAAATCAGTTATTTATAAGTAAATCAATTATTTATAAGCGGCTATAAAGAAAATACCTTTTACGGTTTTATAAACCTTTATCGACATAAATTAGTTACTAAAAGAAATGTACTTACTGTTGGGTTTCATTCCAAATTTTCCCTTTATGACTTATATCCAAGTATTTTTCATTTCCTGAAACATAAATTATAGGTTGTAGCTGAACTCGTTCAATCAAGTAACATAATTTATATTTATTAATAGTATTTTGATCGTAGTAAATAAATAAAATAAGATAGGAAATGTAGACGGTAATAATAAAATGCTTAAAAAATAACTTATTTTATTTTGGAAAGTATCCAACAATTTGAAATAATAATAATTTTATTACACCATATTGCAGCAGTGAAAACCAATAGCAATATATTGCAATATATAACAGCAATATATTGCTGGCAACCAATTTTTAAATTTTCACTGTCTGAAACGTTCAGATTACTTTCACTTAGTCAGATTACTTCTATGTATGGTATATTGATGCCGTTAAATTTTCAACTTAAAAGGCCGAGGGGGTGAGACTGTAGAGCACGGTCACTCTCAGTATCTCGAGATTCCGCCTACTTAAGGTCATATTTTTCTTTGGCGTTTGTTAACGATTTAAAAATATCTGGCAAAAAAATGTTGGCAAATCGAATCCCCGCCCCCAAAAATGCACTAAACTACTGCTTTGTTGTGACGTAAAAGGAGAGCGGTAGAATTAGATAAATGTATAAGTAAAGTATAAAAATAACTAGGTCTCCCTGGGTCTCGAACTCGTTCGCCCGGTAGATTCGGTTCCTGGTGCGATAAGCCTCGCGGCTACACCAATCTGCCGACCTACAAGCGAAATTTTTTCTATATAAGCGGTGAAATTACGAGGGACATTCAATAATTAGAGACAAATTAATGTTGGAAAGAACTGTATTTTTACAAAATGAGAATTTACTACTTCTCGATATAATTTGTTTCAGTCGATTGCTATCAATCGACTGAAAAAAAAATTGACTTGGAAAAAATTAACTTAAGTGATTAAAAAAATTTATTAAAACATATTTCAATTTTGTAAACGAAATTTACGTTTTCTTTTGCTATTTTGAAATTACGCATTTTTTTCTAGAATAGAATTAATTTTTGATGCGATAATATTTTTTCAGCTAATTAATTAATTATTTTCAGTCATTGAATCATTTGATACTGTCATGAATTAAAAATAATACATAAAATTTATTTTTCATTAACTTTAAACATTTTCAAAAATTCAAAGATAAAAAATTAAGTATATTTTCAAGAAAAATTCGATATAAATTGTGCACATTATTTTGCATGATACTCCAGAATCGCATCAAATTATTTTATACCGTAGAACTTCTTATAAATGACTAATTAGGATTTAGAACTAGAGAATACTAATTCATACGATTTGCATTGGGAATTATCGTCTTTCAAAAGCAAGTAAAGAAGTAGAACACTCGCTTATGGATCATCAATTATTAGGATTTATGAAGTTGTTTAAAGTATGAAATCGGGCCGGCAAGATTTTTTGCATTTTCAATCAACTTATTTGAGAAAATTTGACGAATTTACTTAACACAAATCATATAATAAAAAAATTCGTACACACAAAGTACATAAAAAAATTGTTTGTCCAATTATTTCTCGATGATTTCATATTTGTTTTGTGTTAAAAAAGTTCTACCATTTAGTTACAATATCAGTAGAGGAATAAAATATTTAATATTTATGAATATTTAATATTCAGTATTTAGCTAGGGAGGGCATAAATATAACATTTGAAGGGGAAATCTCCGTAAATGATTTTCAAGACTTAAAAAATATTTTGTATTCAAAAAATAATGTCTCCGATATAAAAAACGAACTTTTAATCCTATCTCATTTACTGGAGTTAGGATATTTGACGTATAATATATCTACAGATGGCGATAATTTTGATGTAATAAATAAAGTACAAGTGCCAAATTTGGAAGTTCGAGATATAATTTATCGTCAATACAAAAATTATTTCGTTCAACATTGTGATATTCCTTCCGATATAAGATCAAGCATTAAAACGTTCTTTCAATACTTATTGATAATAGTAAAACGGTAGTAGCATGTGCATTCAAAGGTGTAGAAAAGCAGTGGTATACATGTTTTGAAGCATTTGGAAAAGTACTCGTTACAAAATCATTTGAATAAAATTTTAACGTGCGAATTTCCATTTCAAAAACCCAATTATAATGTCACCTTTACAAATTTTAATAATATGTGTGTCAACAGATTACTATCTATATTTTAATTTTATATTTCTTCTAATGTACGTAATTAAATTGTCTCCACTTGCACGAATGTATTTCTATACGGCAGTATATAAATTATAAAAATGTTATAAATAATAATTAAATATTCTCTTGTATTTTATAACATGGTGTTTTTAATCGGTTATTCGAAATTATTTTGCAGTAAAAATCCATCGTCTATCGTTTATTATTCGGCTAGGCAATAAATTGAATTATATAAGTAAATTTCTGGATGTATTTTTCAAGACAAGCTGACTTAAAAAATTAACGTCTTAATTTACTTAATTTAACGTAAATAGAAGTAAATATTGCTGATCTAAATATAAGATAATGTGTTTGGCATTATTCTTAATCTTACTATCGTCGAATAGTGCATCGAAAATAAAATTAAGAAATCCTGTTCTTTCCTCGGAAATTACTTTCTTTGCGTTTTCTATTGCTTGTTCTTTTTTATCTTTATTTTTCAGCAAAGGATTTTGTTTGTATTTCCAAATAGCGTATCTTTTTTCTTTTGCGACTGTTCTACATTTATCGTTAAACCAAACATTTCTGGTCTATTTCTTGTTTAAAATGCATAAATAACAGATAAATTCCATATTCGGTCCTATTTCAATGTTAGGCATTATTATTGGTTTTTAGTACTAAAAATAATTTTAAATTCATTTTTTAAAAGTATATTTATATTGCAAAACTTTTTTATGGTTTTTACGAAGGATGTATAAATGTTCTTATTTAATATTAACGGGTTGTGTAAATCTGTCCTGAATTTTGCAATTCCTCTCTTAAATAGAAATAACAGTGTACCAGCGCTGGTACCCTGTATTTTGAAATAAGGCGGATATCATTATATGTTCGTCTAAACGTCCTAACGTAACGATCTAACGTTATCTTTTAACGTTAATCGTCTATAGTTATCGTTTAATAACGTCCTAATGTAACTTCTATCGTTGGACGTTAAATTACGAACGATAAAAATAACGTTATATCTACAATAGAAGAGAAAATACATAAAAAGCATTAAGCGAAACAAGAACCTTTTGCCTGTTAATCTGTCCTGAATTTTTGCGATTCCTCTCTTAAATAGAAATAACAGGATAGCCTTGCGACTACCTTGTATTTTAAAATAAGGAGATGTAAATAATTTAAATAGAGAATCAACGGTAAAAATAAAAAACCGTTAGGTTGTTGGCCCACTATAAAGGAGGTCTTATCTACTGCCTGTCGGCCTGTCGTATAGAAAATTTTTTTTAGTCTCTGTGTTTAATAGCTCGAAACAGACAGAACAGCCACAAAAATTCTAGGTAAATTTTCCCTAAAATCGAATGCGTGTCAATGTTAAAAAATATTAAGTATAAATATTAAACTATGCTAAATTTACAAAAAAAAATTTACAACAGAGAGAAATACGGTTGTAAATGCTTCGACGAATTACAGTTAAAATTAACTTACGAAGAGGATAAGGAATTTTTCGATCGTGCAGAAAAGCAGTTTAGATATCATTTAATAATACATCATCCAGAATTGTACGAGGAAACTGTTTTAAAGTGCGAATGTAAGTGGCACAAAGGACACCACTGGTTTCCTGTAGAAGTTATGTAAAATTTATTTATTTTTTGTAGAGAACTTCTCTTAAAAATAATTTTCGATGAGATTTTCATTGCAAGACGAAAATAACACGATTCTTTTCCTGTTTTCTCCATATTTTAGTTTATCTCCTAACCTAAAATTAAAATCAATATTTTTTTTCTTCTAGTTCTTTCTCCATAAAGGAATTGGAAACGTATTCTATGCTTCCTTTCTCTTCTAAAGTAAAGGCATAACGTGTTTTTCCTCTAAATTCTTTTGTTGTTATAGAATTAATAGTATAAACGCCCTCTTCTAAATCCTCTGATTTTTTTTCATTTAGATACAATAAAATTAGTTCTTAAGGAAAATGTCTGCATAGCTTTTTTTCTACTATTTCTTTAGATATCTTTACTTTCTCTTCTTCTTTCTGTATATTTTCTTTTTCCTCTATTGTTAAGCTTTCGAAGCGACTAGTAACAGAAATATCCACATACTTAAAACCTTTGTGGTACACATGTTCTTTAGATTGCATTTTTAAAAACGGTGTTTCTTTAGGCCACTAGTAGAAATAATTGTTTTTATAAGACACCTGTATAAATCCCTCTTGTTTTGTTTTTTATTAAATTCTATTAATTTATGCTTAAATTTTACCTTAACAATAAATTCTAAAGTTTTTTTCTCCTAGCTTTCTACAGTAAATCGCAACAATAGGGATTTTCTCTGTTGTTATTACTATAAAACCAAACACTTCTATGCTAGAATTTACAGGTAATTCGATCCAGTTACCTTTGTGTTAATTTTTATAAAATTCAGCGCTACATTATTGCTCGTTATTCTTTATTTTCAATATTTCTAACGCGCAAGCGATATCTAGAGATTTTTCAGCTTGTTCGAAATTCTTTCTTGTTTCTTGGATATATTTTTTCTCTTTTAATTCCTCCAACCTTTTTACGCCATAAACAACACAAGCTGTAGTTGGCACGATTTGCTGGATGTTGTAGAAATTTAAGTTGTTTTTAAGGGACAATTTTTTCTCTGGAAATCGTGGTTTACAATATCTTGTATCTGTTAAACCCATTTGTCCGGCATTTAAATTAACAGATTTTGCGCTAAATAGAAAATTATAACCAGAAAAAAAAGTTTCTCCTATTTTTACGTAAGCAGAGTGGAAAATATTTAATTTCTTGTTTTTCATTTCCATTTCCAACAAATTTGTCGGCAGCATATTAAAGCTAAATCCGTTTAAAATGTAGCGTATTAATTTTTCTCT
Source organism: Lycorma delicatula (assembly GCF_047948215.1). Taxonomy (NCBI): domain Eukaryota; kingdom Metazoa; phylum Arthropoda; class Insecta; order Hemiptera; family Fulgoridae; genus Lycorma; species Lycorma delicatula. Next base: position 24,435,561 of record NC_134455.1, read on the forward strand.
GTTTTGCTTGTCTTTATCGAGTTTTATCTTGTATCCGATTAGTTTTTTAGTAAGAGAATTTGCCCGTAAATAATAATACAGTAAATATTTATAAACAATGCAGCAGCTATATTTTAACACGCTACAGATTTTTTCCCATTGTTTCGTAATAGAAACAGAATAGAACGGTGCATTCGTAAACATTTTCTTGTAATTTTCTAGTACATTCGTAGTGGTATTTTTTAAGCTAAATCAGTCTTCGTTATTGTTGTTATACACGTAAAACGTAGCTTCCAGACGCGTTATCCCATGTTTTTGTGCGGCTGGGCTTGTAAAAGTTTCTCTTAATCGTTTCTCTGGACGATTAACAAAATTTGCAATGTGTGGTTTCCTATATCCTTGTTTACGCCTGGAGATCTCATTTGGCATACAAATTTATTGTAGATTTTTGCTCTTATATTCTTGTGCAACCAAGTTACAGTCCAATCCAACAGTATTATTGTTTTGTACAATAATATTTCAGCATCTGTCATTGTAGTCTGTACAAGGAAAACCGAAGTCGAAATTTTCTGTTAAATATTGTTCCATTTCTCTTTTATTAAAAATTCCTGTAAAATCCTGGGTAATATCGATGTCTGACATAAAAATATCGTGTTTTTCTAGCTGTTGTAAAATCTTTGGTAAATCCCTCAAAATATCGGATAATTTTTTGCCTGTAGTTCTATCTTATACGGCAGAGAAACAAATTTCTTTGGATAAAGATAGTAATATCGCTGTGGAATTATCACCCTGTATTTTTCTCTGTGGAATTGGATGTTTTTTTCTATAATTTTTTACCGGCATTTTTGCTTTTACTCCGTGTCTAGCTAAATTATATTTATGGAAAATGCTACGTAATAAAGAATTGTTAACGCCACACAAATTTTTCTTCACTAATCGGTCGTTATTTTCGTCCATGCTGTCTGGTGGTAAAATTTTTATTAACATAATACAGGATTATCAGAAAAGAATGGTGCGGTTTCAGTAATTCATAGGAAGATTGTAGGGAAATTTCTAGATGTAATATTGGTATCGCATTTTAGGAAGCAGCTGAGTTGGGGAACAGGTTGGATGAATGATCCTGGGCATATCCAAACGCCAAATGTTCATCTAAGAGAGCCTTTGGCTCCGCAAGCGAAGCGAAGGAGCGTTGAGTTTGATGATATAATATTTGGTGATAAAGAGGGAAGGAGATTCTAAAATCTGAATCACAGAAGCTGCAGGAGGACCTGTAAGGAGACAAAGTATTTTGCTATGAGTCTGTTCGTTGAAACCGTTAACGACCTCAATCATCACCACTACTCAAGGCCAAGAAGATGGGACGTATAAACATTGAGGTTGTATCGCATGGTACGTTAAATACCTTCAAGGGAGTAATTGTGTGAAGGGATTTGTTGATCACCACTGAAGACGAAATTGTAGAGGAACTCTACGGGCAAGGAATTGTTGTATGTTGTCGACTGAACACACGACGCAACGGAAAAGTATGAGAAAAATAAAGGCTGGTTTTCATTAACAGATGTTTGTCATTTTCTATATCAGAATTTATAACATACAGCGACCCGTGCAGGGATCCGCCGGTTTGTGTCTACTCCCATGGGCATCACTCTGCGAGATCGTGAAATTGTACAATTTGTAAGGAGGAATTAGCAATCCAAGAGATAAAGACTATGTAAAACGTCAACTCCTTAGAAGCTAGAAAAGTCACCGAATGTTGCACCTTATGCTCAAGTTGCTGCAGCTCCTGCAGATTCCTTTAAACAAAAAGTCGCAATCTCTGAACTGGCCCCAAATCTAGCGAACGTGGTGAAACGTATCGTCAACGAAAAGTTGAAAAATTGTCCTTTACAGAAACTATTCCAAAACCAACACAGAAAAAAAGAAGTCTCCAAACAAAAGTTGTTGTTCCGGATCTGAGAATGAGCTCTCGACCGGTCAAAATGGAAGGAGATTAAACTAAACAGCACAAGTCGTTTAAACATAATGCAGCGAAATCTGCATTCTGTTTATCTGGTTGCAAAACCAGATAACTTTCCAGTTAACTTTGAATCACAGATGATATCACATGGCTTGAACCCTTGTTGACGTTGTGTAATTAATTGAGCTGAAAGTTGCAAGCTGTATTTTTAGTGTCCACCAGTGGCGGCTCGTAGCTGTTCCAGAAAAATTTTTTCTGGGTCTTTTCAAGGCCGTGGTTAAAGTTTTCTGTAAAACAAAAGAACCAAAAAAATGAATCAAATATAATAATATCACATTCAAGAATATGGTACACTGTTTTTAAGCACAATGTGCTTAAATAGTCTGTTTAGCCGAATAAATAATAAAATGTTAAATAAAACGACGACTTAAAATAAAATATTAAAAACACTATAACGCTTAAAATCACTATATTCCAACGGTGATTAATTTAAATTTCTATGTACACAGAAACAAATACGTAATTAGTTTATACTAATTACCTTCTCTTTCGCCCTTCCAGTGTGTTTTTGGACAGATTTGGCTATCGACGAGCCCTTGCTTTCTGCAATATTCTGATCGCTACTGGAAAAACGAAAAAACTTGTATATTTCATCCACCGACTAAACTAGAAAAGGAAACGAACAAAAAATTACCTTCCACCGGCACGCCTGGCTCGGCATTGCGGGAGCGACAGTACTCTCTCTCTCTCTTTCCCTTATAGCCTCACATGAAGCTTCCTATGTGCGCATGCGCACAACAGCCAAACACCACTCCGCTGGAACTGTAAAGCGCACAGTTACATACAAAGTTCTTTGTACCGTTTTCATAAACTGGGGGATGGCTACTTACTGACATTAAGTTCCCACAGTGGCTACACGCGAGCCGGGACTGGTGTCCACTTTTTGATATAAAAAGCATTCGAATTTGTGGCTATTTTAATAATAATAGTTAATGATTCGACTAGAGTATTATTCTGAGGTAGCTATTTAAAGGAAAAAGTTTAAAAATGAAAGACTATGGAAGACAAATATGGAAAAAAGACAAAGCTGTTTGTGATATTGGTATTTTTTCTTTTTAAATAGGACCTACAGTTAAGAAAGCAGTTTTACAACGTTAATTTTTATAGCCGAAACAATCTTAACGCAGGCTTTTTACTGTTAGATGCATAGCATCGGTGAAGTCTACCTCCGCCTTCCGACTTGCCGAAAGGGATTTTTTTATCTTGCAAAAATGTTACTTGTAATCCACAATTTAAACTTTAGAGTAATTATTGATACTTCTAAATTCTGCGTCATTAGTAATAATTCGGTTTATTATAAACAATTAAATCACATTTTGAATTTCCTGTTTGTCAAATGGATAAAATTTTCTAATAATAGTAAGTTACTTAAATCGATCGATGTATTCTACTTGGTATATTTATTTTACTACACCAAACTAACTCTATTAATGATTGGATAGCCTGTTTTACAAAACCTCAAAAAAATTCAAAGGACAGTCTTTTTAGTTTTTTAAACTTTAAAAATTGCGCGATCAAGACAACCGCCTAATTCTCCTTTCTTCTAATTAGTAGGGTATCTACTAATGACTTTACTGTTAGAATCTAACAGAAGTCTATGCTTAGAACTATCAACCCTACCTCGTAATATATCGACTGTTATGCCTCTTCCTAATTATTCTAACCGTTTCCCTTTTCGGCAAAAATTAGATTAATTTATAAATATTTCAAAGGTTATATAATATATCAAGATATGATAGATAATGTCTTGAAAAAAATTGGGGGCTGATAAATAAATCGTATTAAAATATCATTACATTTTAAAAATAGTTTCTTTAATGATTTTTACCCTTCTCATTAACAGTAATCAATAAAATAGAAGTGACTGAATAACTGTTGAAGATCCAGCAACAAAAATCAGATACTTTTTTCAGTTTACAAACTACAAACCGTTAAGGTATTAAAAATATGGAAATGTTTTAGATTATAGAAAACCTTACATGAGTTTGGTACTGCTAAAAATTGTTTAGTGTAGTGTGATATAAATGAAGAGTGCAGATATTAATAAAATGTATAATATTGTTTAATAACGTCTAATTTTCATAACGGTGCATTATTTAATGTTCTCGTATGAAAAAGATCTTTAAATCTGCGTATGACTTAAAATAAAGCGACCAATGCGCTGTTGATATGGTTTAAGGTGTATTCCATGTATGAAGAAATCCCTGATGGAACCGTTAAGTTAAACAACTTTATTTTTATCCCTATAAGATTTTACTAAAATAGAAAACAACAGAAAATAAAACATTTTTAATCAAAGAAAGAGGCAAAATTCCAATTTAAAATTATTTTGTCGCAAATTAACAGGATTTATAAAAATTAAGCAACGGCCAAAAATAGGGTAAAGCTGTCACCTTAAACATTTTTTATATACAATCTAGCCTAACATTTTTAATGATTTTTTACTTTTTAGGATTTTTTACGCGTCAATTTTTGCAATTATTTTAGTGGCCGTGAATTAAAACTTTGGTGTGATAATTAGTTCCACAATGTTTACCTATTCTGTTTCATTCTAAACGCGTTTTCTGTAAATTTTGAAATAATGATTTAGAAGAAATTGGTATCTCCCATTATTATTTCGTTTTCTTACCTGCCCCTATTCTAGTTTAATACCTATGGCGTTCTTTTCTCCACAAAGATAGATTTTCTAGGTTTTGTATAAAAGTAAAAAGAATGATAAGCTGGATATTAATTTATAATTCGGTAGAATACGAATAAGTACAACATTTGTTACATTCCCATAATTTGCGTTACGGATTAGTTCCCTTTCACTTCCGCTATATACTAGCAGCTTATTAATGTATCCTTTCAGAGAAAACATAGGTTTTGATTCCGAATTTAGCCCGTTTGATTCCCTATAACTGAACAAAATCAACCGACCTTTTCATAACAAAAGGCTTTCATCCATAGCTATTTTCCTCTCTGATGGGTAAATGAAAGAAAATATTTCATTTAAATATTCTAAGACAGGGTGTATTTTTATAATCTTTTGTTCTTTTGAGGTGGAAAATTATTTGTAAAATTTAAAATTCTAGAAAGGTTTGTAACGTTGTGTCATAACAACCGAAAACCCTCGGGTTGCAAATAGTGGTTTTTGTATAATATTTATTAATTTCTGGCTTCCATATCATTCCATGCGAAATGTAGAGAGCAGTTAGAAAAAATAGTTCATTACTATCTGCTAGATTCCACCCTTGAAACCGTCAAAACTGCTTCAGAACTTTATTTGACAAAAAATTAGCTGCTTATACGTTTTTGGGTTTTATAATTGTATCAACAAATTCATCGGTTATAAAAAGGTTAAAAATACTAAATACGTCATTTGGATCAATAATAAACACATTTATACCTGATTTTCCAGTGAAATTGGAGGACCTAAAAAGGTAATCAGGTCGATTGTAATTTACCCGTTCAATATTACTTGTTTGTCTTTGAGTAACCGCATCACCTGCACCGACCTTATTAGCAAAATTATCATCATCGTCAGGTTATAACAGCAACGATATCTATTTACACATATCATGTAAACTATCACTATCTCTATCAGATTGTAAGCGGTCTAAAATGTCAAAATATTCATTTTTTGAAGTGCCATCTCAAATATAAGAAAACCACATACATAAAGCTATTATGAAAAAGAACTAAAAATTACGGTCCAGTATGCAAATATACGGTAAAGTTTATAAATTAATTTATAAAGCGTATACACAATATTCATTCAGAAAACAACAACCCGAAATAAACATTTAAAAATACTCGTAAAAATCACTCATAAATCAGATGTAGGCAAAACGCCATGTAAGCCATATCGGCAGTTTTGCGTATGATAAATCATTTCTTAGAATGATACAAAAACCCTTTACTAGGGTTGTATAACATTGCGGACTTATGATGAACTACATTGAAAAATAATCGCGGAAATATTATGATATTAAAATTAGACAAAATTCAACACAGAATATTCCCACAAAGGCTCTTTTTGTGCATATCGACTATGTCGGAATCATCCGTCATAGTCCGGTAAAGCATTACTACACACCCCCCTCACAAATTCCTTCAGTACCTTTCTAATCAGAATAGAAATTCAATAAAAATTAAGCCGATGATAACAGACATTCGCTCTTCAGTATCTTAGATTACACTTAACTCCTTGCCGGTTTTGCAATTTCACGTAAAATAATGCTATTTTTATTTTCTTTTTATTTTTACATCTATATTTTATCACGACTAATGATGTCCTAGTATATATATAATATATACTAATTTTTGATGCTAAACATATGTTATTATGTATACGTTCTTTTTCGTGTTTTAGCCTCCGGTAATTACTGTTCAGATAATACTTCAGAGGATGAATGAGGATTTTATGTATATTTTTATTTATTTATTATAAGATACTGTAGATTACTTATAGGGAATTATGATAATTTAATTAAAATATTATTTAATCTTATTACATTAATAGAAAAGCCGTTTCAACGGAACAGGTGGAGAATAAAAGGAGTGGCGGTTGTTTATTTAAAGTGGAGAGACGAGGTGCGCAGAGCAGCAGTGCGCATCACGTGATCCACCAATAATAACAGAGTAAGGCTGTGCACCTGGCCCGGCAACATACCATCAACCCTCATAACAACACAACACTCTCAACGGTGAAGAAAGCGTCCTCTAAACCAAGATGCCTATTCGCAAAATTAATATTACAATTAAAAATTATATAATTCTATAATAAATCTTAGAATCGTCCTAAAACTGATCTAATCACTTGAAAATGCTCAAAAAAATAACCGAGCCACAAATTATTATAAATTATAAAAAATATTAACGAGGGGTATATAAGGCGGTAATAATGTGATAACACTATTTCTAAATTTATCTAACTTAGCCGGTTACTAAGTTTACAGTAAGCATATTTACAATACAAATACGCGCGCGCACAAACACATACATAGAGAGAGAGAGAGAGAGAGTGAGGGAGATTGAGAGAGTGAGATCTATTTATTTATTAATACTAAGACAAAGTATTGCATGAAGTTTAATCTATGTTTGTTTGGACATTTAAAGTTATACTTCGTTCGTTCGTATTTAGTAATTAGCTGTCATATAGTACAAAACATAGTACAAGTATTGTTATCACGAAAACTTTCGGTTTTCAGACTTCAACGGAAATATCCATTTTGACCAACCCTGAATCCATTTTTTTTAGTTTTGGCGTGGCATCTATACGTACGTATGTACCTCGTATAACTGAAAAACCCATTAGCTATAGAATGTTGAAATTTTGGATTTAGAACTTTTGTAACATCTAGTTTTGCACCCTTTTTTGATCGCAATCGACTGGGCCCAAAAAAACCCAAAATCTAAAAGAAATTGAATGTTGGACGTTTTATTAACTGTAGTAATAAGTCCTTATTGAGAGCCTTTCAACGATATATCATAAGTGGTACTTATTTTAATCGGTCCTACAGTTATAGGCAAATAACATTTTAATTAATGAACTACAGGGTTATCATAAAAGAATGGTGCGGTTTTGAACATGGTTTAAATTAAAACAGAATTACTTACAGTTTATGTTTTTTATTTTCAAAATTTGTCGTCTCAAACATTTTTTTACATAATTAATAAATTTCAATATGTGCGCCCTTATTCGCTCGACAAATGTCCAAACGGTACTCAACTTCTCTCCAAACATTAGTTAACATTTCTTCGTTAATGGTTGTCATCGCTTCATTAATTCTGTTTTTAAGCGGTTTAGGTCGCGAATTTTCTGTTTATAAACAACGCTTTTGATGTACCCCCACAAGAAAAAATCGCAAGGTATTAGGTCTGGACTCCTTGGAGGCCAAAGTACGGGTCTTTGCCGGCCTATCCATCGATCTCCAAATTTTTCGTTCAAAGCGTCCGTGACCGATGCATTGAATTGCGGGGGAGTACCATCTTGTTGGAAATGAAGTCGATGAATGTTTTCGAGTTCATCCGGCTGAGGAAAGCAATAATCGGTTAACATGTCAAGATACACGACTCCATTAATTGTTATTTCAGCAAAGAAGAAAGGCCCTATTATACGATTTTTCATCGCACCACTCCAAACATTAACTTTAGGCGAATCGCGTTGTTTCTCGATAATTTCGTGTGGGTTTTCAGAGCCCCATATTCGTGAATTGTGTCTGTTAACGCATCCATTCATATGGAATGTAGCTTCGTCTGTAAAAGTTATATCTTCTATAAGAAATTTAAAAAATAAGTAAAGATATAGAGGCAATTTCGTAATTAACTATAGCTTTTAAATCTGGTTCACGTAGGATATAATATATATTTATTTATATATATATATATATATATATATATATATACATATTTTTTTTTTATATTTATTAATTACATAAGCTTTTTCTTAAATTTTTTTTATAGGTGTCAAATTGAAGGTTAGAGCATATTTATATCTAATTACAGTTTTAAGAATTTTTTATTTTTTTATTTTATTTGAAATATTTTAAATTTTGAGTACCCCTTTTCTTTCCCCAATCATCGTTCAGCCACCTGCTTCAAAGAAGATGCATGCTTGCATGTTATTTTAATTTTTTCAAACCAGGGTCAGCTGAATTTAGAGGTCCCATAATAAATTATTTCATTTTATTTGCTTATTTTTTTATTAAAAAAATTAACTTACTTGCAAAATTTAACATTTTTTTGTGGTAAAATTCCAAGTAGAATGATTATTTGAAAAAATTCATCTAGCATAACAGTAATCCAAATTATTTCAAAATTTAATCATTTTTATATGTAATATATCTGCCTTGCATATTAAAACGACATGAACTGATCCTGGTTTTTAGCGAGTACTTATTTTATCTTTCACATTTTTTGAAATTGTGGGGAAAATAAGTGATTGGTGTAAATAAAGTGTGAAATTGAAGTGCAATCAAGATCAAAATGTGAAATTAACATTATCTTCCTCACTACAAAAATTTACAAACTATAAATAAAAATGAGACTTGAAATAATACAGATTACCAGGTTATATTCAACATCTCATCAACTTTTCACTTCATCCTGTGTCCTAAATCTTCAGAGTACCAGATCGATCGATTCTTTCAGCTGCTCGATGGATTTGATCCTTGGATTAGCCATGGTGATGAATGTAACACTGTGTAGCCAAATGGTAAAATATTAAGGTACTACTAATTCTTTACTACATCATATATATTTCACAATAATACTAGTATTTATTAAAAGACTCCATCCATTTATGCAATGTTTAGCTTTAGTTAGAGCAACCAAGTAATTGAGCCACTCACTCTGTGGCTTCAATCAGCCATTATCACTTACCTTGTACCAGGGTCAACGCATTAGACCTCCCTGGCTAGTCTAGTGGTTAACTAGTCGTCGCAAATCAAATGATTTCAAAGTTGAGAGTTCTAAGGTTCATATCCTAGTAAAGACTTTTAAATGTATTTGAAATTAGATTGTGGATATCAAGTGTTCTTTCATAGTAGGGTTTCAATTAACCACACATTTCAGGAATGGTTAACATGAGACTGAACAAAACTACACTTAATTTGCATTCATAGATATCATCCTCTGAAGTTTAATACCTTACGGTGGTTCCAGAGGCTAAACAGAAAAAGAGAGGGTCAGGGTATTAGTTTAGACCCCAGTTTACATCATCGATAGGTAACTTTCTCTTTTGATACTCCAGTTACTTTTATATCTAACTTTTTTAAATTTTAAGTAGATCTGACATAAAATGTCATGTGAGACAGAAATTTTTTGTGGCAAATTACAATATAAATGCAATAAAGGAAAGCAAACATCAGTATAATAAAGAGAAAAACCTTAGTAGCATTACATATCAAGAAATGCCAGTATCTAGTCAATGCCTAATTTGTCTCTCATAAATATTTTATTTGAAACGTAAACCACCAAAACAGAGTAATTAGATAAGTTAAACTTGCCATATTAATTTTCACTGACTGTTTTTTAAATTAAAAATTAAATTCTATTTTTATTACATTAAAACGTATTTCTTTTTAACGAATTCTCTTTTTTAACACAAATTATAATGTTATCTATTGTGAAATTTTAAATGATATTATGAAGATAAATGTAGTTGTGAAAATTTTATAATGAAAAAAAATACAAATCAATTAAAAAGAATAAGTTATAATTTAATGCAAACTGAAGGTGCAAGATACTGCAAAATCTAGTTATTGGAAATAAATAAGGTAAGTATAACTAAGCCAATTACTGTGTTTAGGTGTTATATATATATAAAATTTAACATTATATGAAATATAACACCTAAACACAGTATATATATATATATATATATACACACAAATTTTTATGAATTTTTTAGTTACAGCAATGAAACTTAATAAGCTTATTATGTACATTTCTTGGCTTGTGGTATTTCAAGAAGACTGTTATTCATATTTTAAACCTTTCTAATAATATTTTGAGAATTTATCAGTTAATAGTACATCACTCGATTTTTTCATCATTGTTAATGAAACTGAGATGCAATATATAATTTATCTAAATTATTCTTTTTGTAGACAAAAATTATTTGTTTATAATATAAACAATAGCCATGAAAAGCAACTGATTTTGTGAGATTTCATCGTGTGTAAAATAAATGAAATAGGAATCAAATTATTGTCATGACAGTCATCTTTTCACTTATACCCCCAAACTTTTAACTACAATAAAAATATTTTATTTACATTTACAGATAGAGAACTGGTTTTGATAGATGAAACAAAGCGACACCTTCATTTAACATATTATTTCAGTAGAAGATATACTGTGGTTTCACAGGTTTTTCTTTTTTGACATGGAAATTCTGTTGTTTTGCTTCCTTTGGTGATGAATCTCTTGCCTGACAACAGTTTGAAAATTTATTGAAACCATGCTCGCACTTCTTTGTCAAAACTTGTAGAATATACTTAACAAAGTAGATGGTACATAAATATTTCATGAATTTTAATTACGAGAGCGATCAAAGCAAGTGGAAACCTATATAAAATTGTAAAAATAATAAGAAAATAAATGAAACAGCAGTTAATTCTATAAAAATATTAAGTATGATTTTAAAAAAAAAATAATATAAAAATTAGTAAATGGATCAGGTGGTGTATCGAACCGACATCCTGTATTGATTTTTGTTACCATTCAACATTATTATTAGCTGAAAATTTTAGCTCGGCCAAATAGGTTCATATAACACATATTCCTGGAAGCGATATAGATCTGTTACCAACTATATCAGTGAACCTTAATTCAGTTTCAAGGCACAAGTGTGCCTTGAAACATCCGTGACCGGAAAGGAACCGAGTCAACTGTCAACTGTTCCCCGTGTTTTTGTCAACTGATCCCCACCTTTTGTCGACATTTTCCATCTATTCTGCCATCTCCAGACAAGTGATGCCTCCACATCTGCCTTACCCGCTCCCCTGTACATCTCCTCCCTCTTCCGAAGAAGGAAATCCAGGAGCGTAAGTTCACCCACTACGGTGGAGAAAAATACATAATCTAGCATACAAAATCAAAGCATAAGTCTGGGATATAGCGTACTTCAAAAATTGGTTTTCTTTTAATTTTTGTATATCTCAAATTTCAGAAGTAAGTACCATCCATATATAGAGCAAAACTCTAATTTTACACATTTTCAAGCATAATAAATTATTACTGATTTTTTTGCAATTATTTTAGAAAGTTACTTATGATGTGTGCTTAACTTGTATTAAAATTGCTGTAAAATATTTTTCAATAAATACAAATTAAGGCAAGACGTCTCATTTTACAGGAAATTAATTCATATTTAAGTGTATTTGTAATAGTTTACATATAAATCGCTGAAGGAACTCTATATAACAAATTTTAAAAAAAAGTTTTTTTTTAGGTTAAATAAGTTGTGAATTCATCCTGCTCGATTTTTCGACCAAAACGTTGCAAAAGGTTCGTGTATATTTGTTAATAGCATGCATTTTTATTATTTTTTTCTGTATTTTCCCCTCCCCCCGGAGCCGGATCCACAGCCACGCATAAACTCAGCTCCGGGGGATGCCATCGCCTCAAGCTACCTCAATGGGACCGCTCACCGGGATTCCGGTCTTTACGCTCTGCCTCTAATGAGGAACCCCCAAAAGGATCCCCTACCGGGACTACGGTCACATTCTCTCCCCAAAGGTGCTGCGAAGGAGTCCCCGCCAATCATTGATGGTGGAGCCCCGGAGCTTCAAACTCCTCCTGGACGGGGTTGTGCCCCACAGACACCCAACAGCGCTAAGCAGACGCCGCACATTATGGTCCAGGTGAAGTCGTGCATCCCGGACCCCGAGTATATGCTCATGCAAACTGCAGGAAAGTCCTTCCGCAGGTGACCGGCCTCGCCGCAGGAAAGACAATGGCCACTACGGTCTGGCCCAGTACAAGAATTGATTCTATGGCCCGCCTTTCAGCAGTGGAAAGAAGGTCGTCACTCTGCAAGCACACGTCAATCGGCCAATAATTTGTCTGCCAGGATAGTTGTCACGGTCACAGCGACCAGCTGCGTTTCACCATAAGCCAGTCGCATGGACAGAACGTCTATCGACACCGACTCCCCCGTAAACATTCGAAGTTCCGTCATGAACTCATCCTGAGTAGTTAAAATATCCATGTCCTTGACAAGGACGTGAACCCTCCTGCCGTCCCTCCCTGTCAGGACCGTAGTGGTGGCCTCGACCTTTGCGGAAATATCCTTACTAATTCGTTCAGCCACACCACTATCGGCCCGGAACCGCATATGAAGGTCCTCTCCCTGCCACTTACGTGCGGAGAGGACCACAACTTCACCTGGCGACACAGCTCCTTTCACTGAGCGGAGGAGATCGGCGAAGGTTTCCTCTCTAGTTTAACCACCACTGTCGTCGTCGGTGGGCCTACCGGTCGTTCCCTGACGATATCATTTGGCGTTGACCCCAACAGGTGCACAAGATAACTCTCCCTAACCCGTCGACCGAAGTACTCGACTGAAGGACGTAAAGGTTGGTCGACTATTCCGAAAGTCCTGAGAAGCACACCGCCTTACTGTGACCATCCTTCATAACTCGGGGATCCGAACGACAGACAATGGAGGCCACTTCCTGGCCCCAGGCCACCGTTAAATTAAAAGTATATATAGTTAAAAATAAAAACTATTTACAACAAATTCTGTTTCATAGCAACCATTCAAAAAGTAAGATTAAAAAATAAACATTCATATTCATTATACAATTTTGAAAGTAGAATACATGAGGACATAATTTGGAGAAATATTGAAAATAAACACAATTAGTTAACAGTGGATAGAGGTTTATAATTATTTTATATTTTGGATACGGGACGTATAATAAGGTAAATTTGAAAATATAATTGTCTTTATAAATTTACAAAAGAATTCTATCTTTGACAGAATTGTCTTTATTTAAATTTATTAAATATAATATTTATATATATATATATATATTAAAATTTTATTAGAATTCCCTTAATTTTAGTTTATAAAGTTTTCTTTAGATATTTTAAGTTGTTTTTCAGATAATATTTTCATGTTAAATAGATTTTTTTTAATACTTTTATTTGTAGTCTCATCAACAATTAGCGGTCAGCAACTTATCAGTGTAACTGTTCCAGTAAATGTGTAATCTTGAACAACCTCAGACCGACCATTCCTGAGGTGTGTGGTTAATTGAAACCCTACAACCAAAGAACACTGGTATCTGGTGTTAAATATGATGGGTCCAATACAAGACCTTCCAACTAACCAAGTTCAAGACTTTGTTGTAAGTAATGTTAGATGTGCATTCTAACAGAGTGACTTAAAAACGTTAATACAATGTTAGATTTTCATTCTAACGAAGTGAATCCATGACTAAAGTAAAATTATATAAAAAACAAAGGCTTCAACAAAATATTTCTTTGAATAACTGCTATTCATGTAATACATACTAGTAATAATGCTCAGATTTGATTTAACACCATCTGCTGTCACAGGATGTCCTAAATGACACCTCTTTTCGTAAAAATTCTATTTTTATGTAATCGAATTTTGAAATTAGCCTATCTAAATCTAAAGAAAACCTTTTTTTGTTCCTTTGAACTAGTTGAATAAATAATATCAAGATAAACATGGCAAATTTCGTTTTTAATTCCGCGTAGTACATTATTCATAATTTGTTGGAAGGTCGGTGAGCTATTTTTTAATCCAAATGGCATCCTTAAAAATTCATAGTGTCCTGTTTTTGTGGAGAACTCTGTTTTCTCTATGCTACTGATATCCACCTGCACCTGATGAAATCCTGTGGCGAGATTCAACGTACTAAAATATTGGGTATTTCCACCTAGCTCGTCTAAAATGTTTGTTATATTCGGAAGCGGAAATTTACCTATTGTTTATGAATTTAATTCTATAAAATCAGTCGCTAATCTAATTTTTTGTTTTCATAAGACGTCAGGTTTATTCAGTACTATCCAGACTGGAGAGTTCCTAGACGAATATGAGAATCGAATAATTTTTTGATATATCTTGAATTTGGTTTTCGACTTAATTTCTTTATTTTTCGGGATAGCGGTAATTTCACGTGTAAACTGGTATCTCATCTGTTGAACGAATTTTGTTTTATTTGCCTCGTAAACGTTGCCAATTGTTTCCTTGAACGTGAAATATATCCGAAAATTTTTTTATAAAATTAATATTGCTTTTTTCTCTTTAGAATTCATACGATCTATTCTAAACGTCGATAAATTTATTTTTTTCGTTCCGCGACTAATGTTATTAAAATTACTACTCATTTTATTATTAGCATAATATTTATAATTTTTATTTATTATTGGTACACAATTGTGGTTACTTATCGGTTTAATATATATTAATTTTTTGTTTACTAAGTGGAATTTATTATTGTACAGTAACCTACGTGGTCCTTGATCGTAATTATACGTTGTGGTATTTCAATTCCATTGATATTTCTATAAGACAATACGACTTCACTGTTTTTTATGTTTCCTACATGAAGCCTAATATTACGCTTCGTGCGTACCTGCACTGTGGAACTTATTTTTTTAACAGATGTGCTCTGTTTGCATTTCTTCAATTGTATTAAAATAATATATAGGCGCTACTATACTTCTACACGTTAATTTATTATTTACAAAATCTAAACCGATTTTCATTTCCTTCAAATCATCTAGTCCTAATAGCAAATCAATTTTTTTATGAAAATCAAATAAAAATAATATTTATTAATTACTTATTTATAAAGTTATATTTATAATAATTATAAATCTATATTATTGGTAACTTCTTAATAATGATATTAGAGTAAAAAATTCTTCTTTCGACATACCATGGCCGTGGTTACTTCGAAAGGATCTTTACCTAGACACTCTGAAGCCAATAAATTTCTTACAAAAGATCTGATACCTCCGGTATCGATTAATATCCTATATCTACTTCGTGCACCGATGTTATGACAGTCATTAATTTCCGAATGTAAATTCATAATTGACAAACGGTTCCTGAGTTCATTTACTCTAAAAAAATGGTCGGTTTCAAATTCTTCGACTGTTTTATTATTTTTTAAACTAATTTTATTTTATATATTGAGATTATCTATTTCTCGTGAAAGGTCATCATATTGTTCCGCTGTCTGATGCAGATTCGTCGTTCGTGCGTTACTAATATTATTTCCTGGCATAGATATAATTTAGATTATTTGTTTGGAGGTTCTACTGAATTTTTTTGTAATACTCATGACTATTACTTGAGTTCTTTTAAACTGAGTTCTCCGGTTCGGATTGTGTTTTGAAAGAGTAGTCGTCCGTTGAAATTTTGTTGTATTTTTTTAAACTGCGATCTTACAAAGGAATTGGGATTTCTGTAAGGTAATTTCTGGGTATTGAATTTTTCGAAAGGTAATTTTATTTGAATAAAATGTTGCGGAATTTGGTATCGGTTAAATCTCAAATTATCTTGGTTTTTGTTTTGAGTACGTTTTCTTAAAAAATAATTATTATTATTGCTATTAGAATTACATTTACTTATTTTAAATTGAAAATCATTCGTTAACATGCTTAAAGCATCTTCAAGTGAATTGCGATTTTTAATACGTATAAAGTGAACCTACCGGTTCTGAAAACCTCTTAATAAAGATTCTTAAAGCTAACTTTCTTAACATATTCCCATAAAACATTTGCTATTAGAGGTCTTCTGTTTGAAAATTTAATCATTTTTAGATTTTTTCATAAAAATTAAAATGTGTTTTGTTCGTTTTGTTTTAATTTTGCCATTTCTAAAATGAATCTGAAACAATCACGTTTACCTAAATAACCATTCAATATAATTTTTCTCTAACATTGACCCTTAGATTACCTTAGAATTCAGAGATCACGTCAAAACATAGGCTTTCTCGACACTGTTCTCGTCATTTTGTCCAAATAAGATTTCTTTCACACAAAAATTACGCAAATTAAAAGCGACTAATAATAGAATTTAAATTTAATATTATTAGTACTTTTCTACTTATCATAAAATTATTTTGTGATCGTGGACTATTTTTTACTACTTTAATTTTTATTCATTCACACCGATTTAATTTTTTTCTACACCTTTTAATAAATTTAATTTATAAAAAATATAACACATACAAAAAATTAGATTATTTTGAATAATATACACTAATTCATTACACTCCTTAGAATAATATGCTTTTATTCTCGTTGTGTTCGTCGTCTTCACGAACTGTGGAAACCGATGAAGAATTATGTTCATTAACTCCTTGAAGACGTCGTACCGACTGCGTCAGTTAAGTTGTTTCTTAGCAATGAATATTGAAAAAAAAAAATTTATTAATATATAAAATAATTATTTCACATACAGATATTCTTTCTATGATATATTGTGGATATACCTTCCAAATACAAGACTCTAATGAACTATGTTAGGTGTACAAGATCACAGAGTACGTTTTAAATAACTGAATAAAATAATGTACTTCAACGTATTATTTCTTAGAATTACTACTAGTCCAGGAAAACACCAGTAATAATGCTTGCATTTGCTAAAATATACTTTATGCATAATTGTATGCTTTGAAATTAATGTGAAAATTATTCATTGTTAAAAATTATGATTACTTAATATTAAACGTTAGCGGTTTAGTTGTTTTTCACAAAAATTTGACTTCAGTAGTTTTGTGATTGTTGCACTATAAACTGTACCTACATTTCTCCAATTGAAACTGAATTTAAAAAAGTGATATTCTGTTTCTTTGTTTTGAAAAAATACCGCGTCTCTCCACTCATACAGAATACACCGATATTATTTTTGCGTACCGCTTTTGCGATGGAAACACTGCAGCTGTGGTTTAAGAATACTAACGTAGGAATCCTGGACGAATATTTCCAAACCGTAAAGTATTTTTGTAGAATTTTTAATAATGTATAATAATTTTAAAATGAATTTTAAAATAATTTTTAATGAATACTTTTTAATTTTTTTTGTGAAAATAAGTTTCCAGTGCACATGTTTCATCTGAATAAACTTTGATGGCAAGAAAAAACATTCTTCAGGTGCTAGAACCGGCTAACTAACAACTTAATCCTACTAAAAGCACATGTAGAAACACGATTCAATATTCCACAAAATACCGTATGAAGGGCATTACACTATAACGGATTGCATCCATATGTTCAGAAAGTTCAACATCTCCTCTTGGTGACCGTACCAGACGAATGCAGTTTTGTCATCGGATTAACAATAATTACCGGTTAATTCCATTCATTCTATTTTTGGACAAAGGTACTTTTACTCGTAATGACATATACAACACACGGAATACTTACCGTTGGTCTGAAGAAAACCCACATGCTGTAATCGAATTAAATTTCCAAAACATATTTTCGGTGAACGTTTGGTGTGGCACGATCGAAAACCAATTAATAGACCCTTCTATACTAAAACCAGAAGAGAAATTATCCAGAATTTTTAAAGAATTTCGTATAGAGCTTGAAAATTTTCCATCGGTGAAAGGAATTGAAATGTACTATCGACTTCATCACCGACAAAACATTTCACGAATGAAGTAAGACAATTGTTAGATGAAAAATTTACTGTTAAATGAATTGGACGTAGAGGGCCAGTAAATTGGCCACCTAGACCACTGGACCTTACTCTCTTAGGTTATTGTTTATGGGGCTGATTATATGTTAGGTATGGAGGCAAAAGGTAGACACACGCAATGAACTGACCGCTCGCATTCTCCGTGCCGCTGCCCTCATCAAGAAGGCGGTTGAGGGCGCCCTCATCAATTACTAGTTGGCGATAGAGAATGTAAGGATACGCGTTGAAAAGTGCATCGAAAAGTGCTGGAATCTTCGAAAATTTATTGTTAATTAATGCAGTATAAACCACGTTTAATTTTTCGAAGGTCTAAATTTATTGTACAAAAACGTCTGTTTTTTATTTTTAGATTCATTTTTCTGCTAACATTTGTTAAACATTTGCTAACATTTTTCTGCTAAGTTGTTTTTAATAATAAAAGTGAATTTTTTTTTGTTTTTCACAGGTTTTATTAAAACAGTTTTCTCAGAATTTCTCTACAAGTTTTGATAACAAAATTGACTCATTTATTACTTATTTAACAAAGCTGCAATTAAACCTAAAAAAAGTGTGTTTCGCCACCGAATGTTTCGTTTTACGTTGGATGTGAAAAGTACACGAAATACAGACAGTTGTTGGACATGCTGTTTTATTTAAAAAACATAAAACCTATCAACTTTATTCTTATACAACGCCGTAAAATTCATTCAGTTTGACTTCATTGGTCATGTTATATTTGTAAAACCATATTATTTATTATATATTCTTTCTCATTTTTTAATATATATATATATATATATATATATATATATATATATATGTGTGTCTGTGTGTGTAATATTAATAATAGATGAAATGATAAAATATTACACCAAAACCTTGACATATAACAATTGGTTGTTAGCGTTTGAATTCGTAAAACTTGATATCTCGTGATATATTGAAAAGTATTATTTATTTATTTAATTTTTTAGTGTAATAAATTAATTGATATTCACAATATATTTTTAAAAACAATAATAATTACATTTACAGGAATATTTATTTTTTTATTTTATAAAATAATCATTTTGTTAAACCTAATTTTCGTAACTATTTCAAACGATAATTGTATACATATGTGTAATAACATCTAACTAAGATGCAGTATGAATATTTAAATACCATCGAATCTTTTATATCCTAAAAGTAAGATAAAACTGAAATAAAATATATGATAAAATTGTTGTACCTATGATAACGTAATATTAAGTTTTAATGTATTTTTGTTTTATTTTCAGGGAGTTATATCAACAGAGAAAAAACGCTGGAGAAGAGAATGCAGCGAGTTCTATCATCCCAACCCCCGTAGGGGAAGACGCCTACCTTGAGACGATTCCGGTCGCCACCACTCCCGTTCCTAGCCATGATGGGCTTTAACACGGGAGTCGTCATATAGACCATCAACTGATTACACCTCATAGTAATAAGGCAGGCCTCGGTTCGGATGCCACCGATTTAAATGCCTCGGTAGACATTTACATCGGTGATTTTTTAACTCTGCTTTTGCCTTCGCTGCAGGCCCATACGGATATCTTGAATGTCCTACATCGTTGCGCTCTAATTTAGCTGACCGAGTTCGTGGAAGCACAAACCCCGCGGCTAGTTCTACATTTTACAGAGCCAATATGTAAAAGTCGCTTAGATTGAGACAGTAGTATTAATAACATGCCACCAGGAATGTTGTTCGCAACAACGGATTTTACTCCTTTTTTTTTTGTCTTCAGTCATTTGACTGGTTTGATGCAGCTCTCCAAGAGTCCCTATCTAGTGCTAGTCGTTTCATTTCAGTATACCCTACATCCTACATCAGTACATCCTACATCCCTAACAATTTGTTTCACATATTCCAAATGTGGCCTGCCTATACAATTTTTTCCTTCTACCTGTCCTTCCAATATTAAAGCGACTATTCCAGGATGCCTTAGTATGTGGCCTATAAGTCTGTTTCTTCTTTTAACTATATTTTTCCAAATGCTTCTTTCTTCATCTATTTGCCGCAGTACCTCTTCATTTGTCACTTTATCCACCCATCTGATTTTTAACATTCTCCTATAGCACCACATTTCAAAAGCTTCTAATCTTTTCTTTACAGATACTCCCATTGTCCAAGAATTACTATATCATCAGCAAATCGTAGCATCTTTATCTTTTCACCTTTTACTGTTACTCCGAATCTAAATTGTTCTTTAACAATTTACTCCTAGCTTTCTTAATGAACTCATTTTTAGTTCATACCCCAGATATTGGAATAGTTGGCCTCCTGTCTGGTCTACAAGGGAGAGGCGGACAGACCGCCTACTCACACTCAGCTCCATCCAAGAGTCCCGCGAGACATTTACTTCACTTCAAACTATCGAGATGTCGCAACATTAACGGCCGCATGGATCCATGCCCCCGATAGCACAGTCGCCATCCCGCCGACATCCCCACACCGTAGGGGAAGACACCCGCCTTGTGACGCATCCGATCGACACCACCCCCCACCCTGTTCATAGGCCTGATGGGCTTTAACGGGAGCCATCATGCCGACATTTCGATTCCCCCCCGAGGGGAGAAGATCCCACCTCGTAGCGTGTCCAGTCGCTACACCACCCACTCCGTTCGTAGCCAGTAGTGGCTTTAACGGAGGACATCTTCTCGCCCTCAAACTGATTGCGCACCACAGCTTTCAGTTCAGGCCCCGCAGAGATGCCACCGATGCAGATATCCCTCGCGGCATCTGTAAGGTAAAGTTCACCCATCACGGCGACAGTGATGTTTGGTCGTTTAAAATGCCCTCGTCGAAATGATGCTACGCCACAGCTGAGAGGTCACACACAGAACCTGTACCACAGTCGCTGCTCCACAGACAGCTCACAATCAGTTTTAAAAGTAAATTCTATCAGCGGAGATGAAAAGCCGCAGAACAGGTGGTGATCAGCGGGTTGTGTCAGTGAATAGGAAACACCACAGAAGAAGTTGAGATCAGCGGAGAGGAAACGTCGCAGAATGGGGTGGTGATCCGCGGGTTTTGTCAGCGGAGATGAAACGACGCGAACGGGGTGGAGAGTCGTCGGTATGGAGATATTACACATCCGAAGGGAGCCAGGAGGGTAGATGGGTGGGAGGCCTTGAGTAAAATATCGGTCGTGGCGCGTTGGGTGGAGTAAGCGGGTGATCCAAAGTGTGCTTGATGTGCGGTAGGGAGACGGGGATGCTGCTGAACGGGATAGAGGTTCGTTGGGAAGAGGGATGTACGCGGCGCCAGGAGGGCCGCTGGGAGGAAGGGCGTTGGGTGTGGTATCGGTCGGGGCGCGTTGGGTGGGGGAAGCGGCTCATCCAAAGTGTGCTTGATGTGCGGTAGGGTGACGGGGATGCTGCCGAACGGGATAGAGGTTGGTTGGGAAGAGGGATGTACACATCCGACGGGCGCCAGGAGGGCCGCTGGGAGGAAGGGCGTTGGGTGTGGTATCGGTCGGGGCGCGTTGGGTGGGGGAAGCGGCTCATCCAAAGTGTGCTTGATGTGCGGTAGGGAGACGGGGATGCTGCCAAACGGGATAGAGGTTCGTTGGGATGAGGGATGTACACATCCGACGGGCGCCAGGAGGGCCGCTGGGAGGAAGGGCGTTGGGTGTGGTATCGGTCGGGGCGCGTTGGGTGGGGGAAGCGGCTCATCCAAAGTGTGCTTGATGTGCGGTTGGGAGACGGGGATGCTGCCGAACGGGATAGAGGTTCGTTGGGAAGAGGGATGTACACATCCGACGGGCGCCAGGAGGGCCGCTGGGAGGAAGGGCGTTGGGTGTGGTATCGGTCGGAGCGCGTTGGGTGGGGGAAGCGGCTCATCCAAAGTGTGCTAGATGTGCGGTAGTGAGGCGGGGATCCTGTCGAACGGGATAGAGGTACGTTGGGATGGGGGATGTACACATCCGACGGGCGCCAGGAGGGCCGCTGGGAGGAAGGGCGTTGGGTGTCGTATTGGTCGAGGCGCGTTGGGTGGGGGAAGCGGCTCATCCAAAGTGTGCTAGATGTGCGGTAGTGAGGCGGGGATCCTGTCGAACGGGATAGAGGTACGTTGGGATGGGGGATGTACACATCCGACGGGCGCCAGGAGGGCCGCTGGGAGGAAGGGCGTTGGGTGTCGTATCAGTCGAGGCGCGTTGGGTGGGGGAAGCGGCTCATCCAAAGTGTGCTAGATGTGCGGTAGTGAGGCGGGGATCCTGTCGAACGGGATAGAGGTACGTTGGGATGGGGGATGTACACATCCGACGGGCGCCAGGAGGGCCGCTGGGAGGAAGGGCGTTGGGTGTCGTATTGGTCGAGGCGCGTTGGGTGGGGGAAGCGGCTCATCCAAAGTGTGCTAGATGTGCGGTAGTGAGGCGGGGATCCTGTCGAACGGGATAGAGGTACGTTGGGATGGGGGATGTACACATCCGACGGGCGCCAGGAGGGCCGCTGGGAGGAAGGGCGTTGGGTGTCGTATCAGTCGAGGCGCGTTGGGTGGGGGAAGCGGCTCATCCAAAGTGTGCTAGATGTGCGGTAGTGAGGCGGGGATCCTGTCGAACGGGATAGAGGTACGTTGGGATGGGGGATGTACACATCCGACGGGCGCCAGGAGGGTCGCTGGGAGGAAGGGCGTTGGGTGTGGTATCGGTCGGGGCGCGTTGGGTGGGGGAAGCGGCTCATCCAAAGTGTGCTTGATGTGCGGTTGGGAGACGGGGATGCTGCCGAACGGGATAGAGGTTCGTTGGGAAGAGGGATGTACACATCCGACGGGCGCCAGGAGGGCCGCTGGGAGGAAGGGCGTTGGGTGTGGTATCGGTCGGGGCGCGTTGGGTGGGGGAAGCGGCTCATCCAAAGTGTGCCTGATGTGCGGTAGGGAGACGGGGATGCTGCCGAACGGGATAGAGGTTCGTTGGGAAGAGGGATGTACACATCCGACGGACGCCAGGAGGGCCGCTGGGAGGAAGGGCGTTGGGTGTGTTATCGGTCGGGGCGCGTTGGGTGGGGGAATCGGCTCATCCAATGCGTGCTAGATGTGCGGTAGGGAGACGGGTATGCAGCCCAACGGGTTTAGAGGTTCTTTGGGATGGGGAATGTACACATCCGACGGGCGCCAGGAGGGCCGCTGTGAGGAAGGGCGTTGGGTGTGGTATCGGTAGGGGCGCGTTGGGTGGGGGAAGTGGCTCATCCAAAGTGTACTAGATGTGTGGGAGGGATGGGGAACGCTGCCTAAAGGGGTAGAGATTCATTGGGATGAGGGATGTCCACATCCGACGAGCGCCAGGAGATCCGCTGGGTGGAAGGGCGTTAAATGTGGTATCGGTTGGGGCGCGTTAGGTGGGGTATTGGTCTGGATGCAGATTGGAGCCGAAACTGTCTAGTCAAGGTCACCATACTCAGCCTACGAGGATCTCAAAATTCATCGTAAGTAACACTTATTTGCAATGAATGTATATATTACACTTATATATTACATCTAGACTTCCTAATTACCTTTAATATTGAATATATCTTTCAGTTTCATCTCTTAAAAAATTATTTCTATTAAATATGGTGGTAGAACTTCGAAACCTGGCTACATGATTCTTAATTTTACCAAAATCACTTCTTTTAATTTTTTTAGGAGCTAATGGTACTCTATATATGTGTGAATTGGTAAATGATGGAAAATGCCTAATAGCTGTAAAAAGTAGTATGCTGTAATGTATAATAATAATAATAATAATCGTTAGTATGTGGATTATCTGTCATTTATGACAGATAATCCACATACTAAAATTTTTTTTTTTTGCAAGTACTTAAGTACTTGCAAAAAAAAAAAAAATAAATAAATATTTGGCAAACCTTTCTGATTTTCATCAGTTAAGACAGATTTGCTTTTTAAAATATATACTTTAAAATAAATTTAAAGTGAAATCAGTCCATTAATTTATGCTTATCACACAGAATATCATTAGTGCTCGAAAAACTATAACAAGTGATTTTTGAAAACTTAATGATACTAATGTACCATTTTTCATGAACATGTTACAAAAGAAAAAATTTAAATGAAAAGTTATATGTTTAAACGATTTACAGTTTCCATTTTTGATATTGTTATGTATCTTCATCTACATGTGTAAATAATAATTTCACATCGGGTGTGAAAAATTACTTCTATATCATATATTCAGTATCATCATATCTAGTTTATAACTAAAAGAAATAGAATTAAGAAAATGATCACTTACATCAAAATAAATTTTTTTATCAGAAAATTCAATTAATATAATATTGTTATAAAAATAAGACTTAAAATATTCCTTTTATTAAAAATTGATGTAATTGTGTAATACTTAACAATTTTTTTTTTATGAAATATCAAAACTTTGTTTTCAAGTTTTGAGTATTCAAATGCTAACAAACAATTGTAATGTCAGTAGTGTTTTGGTGTAATATTTTCCCTTTACAACTTTTATAAATATATTGTTATTCATATTTATATTGATGTAATATTTCTATATCAACTTTTATATATATTATCGATTTTCATTCCGAATAGGAAAGACTTTTCGTTAGGTTATTTATTAACTCAGCGTCAAATAAAGGGCTGGCAGGAGTAGGTTTTGTAATGAACAAAATGTTAGTGAAGAGAGCAGATTATTTCAAAAAGCTTAGCAGTAGAATCATTGTAATCAGGATAAAATCAAAACCTAAGCCGACAATGATTAACATCTACATGCCTACAAAAATGCCCATAATGATGAGTAGTGTGTATATGAAGAAATTGACATAGAAGGAACACATAGAAGGAAATGAAAATTTAATAATACTTGGAGATTGGAATACAAGCATTGGAAAAGGCAAAGAATGAAAATTTGTGGGTGAATATGGGCTGGGCAAAAGGAATAAATGAGGGGACCGACTCAATCAGATTTCCACGAAGTATGATTTATTAATTGCCAACACCCAGTTTAAAAATCATGATAGAAGAGTAACCACTCTTGGAAAAAGCCGGGCGATACTACAAGGTATGAGGCAGATTAAATCATGGTTAAGCAAACATTTGGAAAGAAACTCATTCACTACAAAGCATATCCAGGAGCAGACATTGATAGCAACCATAATTTAGTGATAATGAAATGTAGATTGGGGTTTAAAATCCTAAAGAAAAGATTTCAGATGAATCACTGAAATTTAGAGACGCTTGAGGAAGAGGAGGTAAAAAAATTTTTGAGGAGGACATCACAAGAGGTCTGAGTAAAAAAGATGAAGTAGAAAGTATAAAGAATGGGAGAATGTTAAAAAGGAAATTCTTAAATCATCAAAAACAAACATAGGCGGATGATTGCAGCTGATGATTAACGTAGAAAGTATGAGAATGCTAGTGATGATGGTAAAAGGAACTATCGACAGTTAAGAAATATTATAAACAGAACGTGCAAATTAGCGAAAGAGTGGAATGAATAAAAGTGTTCAGAAGCGGAAAAAGAAATGATCATTGTTAAAATAAACGGTAAATAACGTTGAATTTTTTGGTACATAAGTTAAAATCTAATGTGTTAAATATAGTAAATCGATTTATAATACGAAAGGAAACGTTAATAGGAAATGAATTACAAATGCTGTTATTGAGGAAGAAGAGGAAGTTGAAGAGGATGTAAAGAGAGTTGCAGTACTGAGATATGAATTTAATAGAGCATTAAAACATTTGTATGGAAGAAAGGCTAAACTGTATACTGCAGAATTACTGCACAATGTAGGTGAGGAAGCGATAAGTATATTATAGTCATTCAAACTGGTGTGAAATATTTTCGAAGAAGGAAATTCCATCAGACCCAAAAAGAGTGTTATTGTCATGATACCAAAGAAAGCAGGAGCAGAAAAGTGTGAAGAATACAGAAAAATTATCTTAACTACTCACACATCAAAAATCTAATTAAAATTCGGTACAGAATAATTAAGAGGAGAGTGGATGAACTGTTAGGAGAAGACCAATTTAGTTTCAGGAAAAGTATAGGGAGAAAGAAGCAATTTTAGTGCTCAGATTAATAGTAAAAGTACGATTAAAGAAAAACAAACCGACATACATGGCACGTACAGACTTAGAAAAAGCATTTGACAATGTAGACTGGAATAAAATGTTAGCATTTTAAAAAATTTAGGGTTCAAGTATAGCGAATAGAACAAATGTTAACACTTACAGGAACCAAAATGCAACAGTAATAATCAAAGAGCATAAGAAAGAACAGTAATAAAAAAGGGAGTCTGACAAAGATGTTCCCTACCCTCACTAATTTCTAATCTTTTCATAAAACTAGCTGTTAATGATGTAAAAGAACAATTTAGATCCAGAGTAACAGTGCAAGGTGAAAAGATAAAAATGCTAATATTTGCTGATGATATAGTAACAATTTTCAGGTGATATATTGATTCATTTATTCATTTGTAATTTGCAGTGTGACATTTACTCCCAAATCATTACTAGAAATTATATAATAAAATTTTTTTAGGGCTGTATTATAACATTTGGATTATGCGACTGGAACCTCTACCTTAATGAAGGTCATTATGAAACAGATTTTCATTATGATACAGGTGTTCAATTAATCAAAAACCTACTCTTTTCAACCAGTGACCAGTCAAAAATAGGTATTGTTTAATGTATCAGTTGTTTTTTTTACTTTGATTTTATCCAATTTAGTAGTTAGCAAGAAGAGGTTAATTTGAAAGTACACCAGCAGGTTTCTATATTACACTGTTTATCTTTTTGTTAATTATGTCAGATTCTGAGGAAGAAATGTCACTGATCAATATCAAAGGCAAAACTTATGACTAATAATCTACTGCCACATAAATTCTTTGTATAATGCGTTTTTGAAAAAAAAAAAATTCTATTAGCTGTGTATTCTATCATTGATATAAATCAATTATCCCAATATTTTCTCACCTGTAGAAAAAATACAGAATGCAATTTTCTGTAATAACCATTAATGCATTGTTGTGAAGATTATGACACTCACCAAGACTCATGTTGTAACTTAATATTTATGTTGTAACACTCATGCATTAATGGCTATCATTATAGGTTCATTGTATAATGTACTGTTATGTTAATACAACAATAAATTAATATTTTCCTAAGTTTACTGCTGCATTTATGAAATATTACTACTGAACGAATCTTCTACATTCCTTTCTTATATATGATTCCTCTTACTAACCAATTCACATTTTAAAGCACTGAAATAACACTTTAGTAATTATCATGGAAAAAAGGTTGTCTTTGAAGAATTATATCTTATTGAAAAAGTTTGATTTTATCAAAATTACATCAGATTGCACAAGCAAAATATCCTGTTTCTTTTCCAATATATATTTATATCAATATATTAATATCATTATATATATATATATATATATTATTGAAATTGATATAAAATGAATTATTGAAATATGTACTGGAAACAACAGGAAACTGCAACAAACTGTACTTGCAGTTTGCAGATACTTTGCACCTGCAGTTTGTTGCAATTTCAATAAAATTAAACTTTTTCTGTAGGATATAACTCTTCAAAGGCAAGCTATTTTTCTATTATAATTACTAAAGTTTAATACCACCATTTTTGGTTGGTATTTAATTCTATAATTACATTAAAATAATTTGTTTTTATAATTTGTGAATTTTGAATTTGTCAAAAATGTTAACTATTTTATAAAATTCAAAATTATAATGAATGAATATGAACTATGAATATGAACAAATTCTGCTGTATATAATATTTAAAACGTATTCTCCTTTGTTTTGATGTCATAAGTGCCAAATGTTGGATTGTATTTTATTACATTTTTCAATATATTTGCAATCAGTAATACTATGTTTGCACTCTTAACAAATGGTCAGCTACATTAGATATATCGCCTCTTTTGTTTTTGTAAGACGTGTAATCTTCTATAGATCAATAGTTTTTACCTAAAATACAATTACACAAATAAAATGAAGAAAAAAATTACTAATGCATATGATAAAAATAAATATAAAAAATATATAAACCAAATAACCCATAATAAAACATTTGAAAAGTAACCATAATAAAAATGATAGAGAGGATAAATTAGAAATGTATAAAATTATATACAGTGAATGTAATAATATTTATATTTATATTGGTAAAACCAACAAATCATTTTAAAAAAATTTACAGTATTGTTTGAATTTAAAAAGATATATATATATATATATATATATATATATTATATATATATATTTTAAATGAAGTTTAATTATTGTGTAATAGGTCAAATTGTTATTGAAACATTATTAATTCACAGAAAGCTGTTTATTGAAACATTAAATGGAAAATGATTCACCAGTTTAACCATTGATCCCAACAAGACAAATCGCTTAGCAAGGATACTAATGATGTTTTATAGAAAAATTAATACATAGAAGTACAAACTAGCTATAGTATATAAGTAGCTAATAGTATATGAGTTAGCACAGCCATTTCTAGAAGAAAGAAATTGAATATAAAAGTTGTTTTCTGACCACTTTAACATTTACTGAAGTTCAAAAAACACTCATGATAATTAAATAATAATATTCTGGTACATCAAAGAAAATGTGATAGAAAATAACCGAGTAGACTTTCAACATACTTGTTTATTCGGTCTTTTTTTTTTAGAAAATTTCTTCAGTTCAAAATATTTATATTTTTCCCTTTTTAATAGTAATTAATAATTAGCTCTCAGTTACTCAAATAACCAGTAATGTATAATGTACTGAGTAAATAATATAAAAATAAATTATAAATTTATTCTATCTTCATAAGTAACATTAATCAAAATTAAGATATGTTAGAGATCAATTCCAATGAAAACCAGAAGAGAAATTAATTTATTGAGCAATTTGGTCCTAGACAAAATGGTAAATTTTTTCACCGATCTTTTCTTTCCTTTCTTAATACGTTCTTTTTCATTATTGTTTCTGCGAGTATAGACATAACCCTTTATTCTATGGATGCCAGCACCTAAAGAGGTAATGCAGCTAATGGTTTCTGATAAAGGAGCCTATGGATTGACTCAGGGACTCAGTTTCCTTTCTGATGGCTATGTAATAAGCTTGATGGTTTAAATTCTACAAGATAAACCACCCTACCTTAAATTAAGGTTGAATCTCCTTAAATTGTAGTTTGAAGAAAACTGCACCAGGCAGTTCAATCCAGGTTTTACTGTTTTTAAACTTAAGATATAGGTCAAAAACAAACCTAGAACAGAATGAACTTGCATTTTGTGCAAAAATCATTCATGGAATGATTTAAAAACCTTCTCTTTTTAGGTTAACTGCACTTTTACATTCGCAGACAAAAATTGAAGTATAGAAAATCTTGGTATAACTTGTCCAAGCCAAATTGGCACAGATCTGATCTAGGTGATGGTTGTCTAGCTAGTGCAGTGCTATAATATGCTGCTTGTGGAAGACAGTATATACACAGTATAATAAAGTTTACAGTAAATATACAACATATTTTTTTTTAAATTATTATTATTACCACTCTTTTCTTAACTTGCTCTTGAACTATGTATGCGAGATTCATGATACGGAACCTTTCAGTTGAATTTTGAAGCACTGATGCTTATCCATTCGCTCTGAAATTTTACATTTAGGTTTGACATCATTAATTTCCCTCATTAATTTTCTGACATCATTAATTTCCCTCATGTTTTCTATTCACTTGATCTCATATTACGTGGACTTTCCTTATATGAAATGGTAATTGAAAAGGAAACATATGTTATTGATATCAAAAAAATAAAACTTTTATTAAATATTGGCTGTTTACTAGTGGCTAATAACTATAGCCAAGGTAACTTAAAAAAATAATGGTTCTCAATTTGCCTAGTTTAATTCTCTTGTGTGCTAATCTATTATTTTTTAAGCAAGTACTGTCTTCTTTTTTTAAAAACATCAGAATAATTTAACCTGTAATAAATAGTTAATTTTGAACTTTATGTAAAAATATTCTCATAGAATTTTTTCTAATTAATCTTTTTAAGATAAAATCTACACTTAAGTCATTAAAAATGTTTTAATTAATTTAATAATCCTCAGCATATTCTGAAAACTAATATTAAATATTAATTAATTACAATTCATCAATTTTTTTCAGATTCAGATTCATTACTGGCAACTCCAACATACTCTTTTCATCTACGTAAGCATCAAGAACTTTAGATTTTGTTTTTAATACATAAATAATTAATATGTCTGAATCATATTCAGAAGGTAATAGTAGTTGTTCAAATCTTACAGAAGAACATAGAGAATTTTTTTAAAAGTGTGAAGAAGATTTTGCCAACAGGTTTACAGATTCTGATGCTGAATATGTAGAGGTCCGTGATAGAGTTAGATCATTACCACCGATTGAAGATCCATGGAATTCGAATCCTTATCGTGATCGTGGAAGATATCGGGATAGAGAAAGAGAAAGGGATAGAGAATTTAGAGGTGATCGAAGTGGTTATCGTGACGGCTGGATAAGTAATAGATATGGTTGTGATAACTATCATTCACGTTATGATTATCGCCGTCGTGATGATCATTATCAACATTATAATAGGTCATCATATCACTCTAATTATTATCATAAGTGATAACTAATATGATTATTTCATGACATACACCATTTTTTTTAAGTAAATAGTTATTTAATTTTATGATATATTTAAAAAATATGGTATTTTATGAATTCTATAATAATTATTAATTTCTCCTTCTTTTAAAATTTTTAACTGTGGCTATTATATTGCATAAATAATTGTATTTATTTATAAAATACATGGGAAAGTTGATAATTTCAAAATTAAACTACTGTTTGGTGGTAAAACGCAATGTATTTTTTTACATCTATTTTTCCTTTATTACTTAAAATTATAATTTTTTTTTTTTTAAATAACATTGTTCTCGGATTCAACACAATGCTGCAGTATTTAAATTGATCCCATTAGAAATTCATTCAGAGAAATATTAAATATATAATGTCAGATTCAAGGTTTTATTTCATTGATATTTTACAATTATTTTTCAAACATCTTTAAAAAATAATAAAAAAACAATTTTGGAACTGTTAACATTTACTCATTATTTTATATATTTATATTATTATATATATATATATATATATATATATATTAATTTAGCAAAATCAATCTGTTTTTTGTTTTATATTTGTCCATATTCCTCTCTACTGATTACAAGGTCTGTAAATAAATTAATGAAACTATTTTTTTTTTTTGGCAGCCAAAGTGGCAACACTGTAAAGTTACTAGTAAACATATGGTTATATGAACAGCTGATTTTTATTAGGTATTAGTATTTGTAGTCTATTATTGCCATGTGAGATGTAAACAAACTTTTATTGAAAGAAGTTTTTGTTGTGCGTTACAAAAATGAGTGATACTACATGTGAGCAACATTGTGCATTAAAGTTTTGTGTTAAACTCTGTGAGAATGCTACTGAAACTTTTTCAAAATTGAAAAGGGCATATGGAGATGATGCTCTGTCACAAGCCCAAGTTTTTAGGTAGGTTTAGACATTTTCAGATGGCTGGGAGTCATTGTGGACGATCCACGCTCTGGAAGACCGTTAACATAAAAAGTGACAACAATGTTGAGCAAATCAGAGACTTGACACCATATGACCGGTGAATAATTGTCAGAATGATTGCAGAGTGATTGAATTAGAACCATACCACAGTCCATCAAATTTTAACAAACAAATTGGACATGAAAAAAGTTTGTGCAAAATTGGTTCCAAAAAACTTCACTGTTGAACAGAAAAACAACAGGGTGGAAGTGTGCCGCAATCTTCTAGGGCGAAATAAACTGATCAAGATTTTCTAAAAAAATTTATTGGTGATGATGAACCTTGGATTTGGAAAACCGTTTGAAGCATTGCGTGGCTTCCCAAGGGAACTATTTCGATGGTGATAAGAGTCCATGTACAAATGAATTGTAAATAAAAAGTTTTTCTGAACCAGTCTTATTACTTTATTTACAGACCTCATATGTCAAAGACAAAAATATAACACAAATTTTCCACCAAAAGTACAGAATTCAGTAATGTCTCTTACCTTATGCTTATTGTTATTTAATTTAATAGCACTTTCAAAACTTTCCCTCATCATCAGTTAATAAAACTTTTTAAATTGCACATTAAACTCAAACACATTAAAAATAAAGCATATTATAAAAATATGTAGTCAAAAAACTAAAATAATATATTTCATGTGGCCAGCCACATATGCAGTACTGTACTTGTTAGTACCGTACCATACTAAGTGTTCTAAGTGTAACTTTGTTTGCTGTAGCCATAAATAATATAACAAACTGCGTGCGAAAAATCATCTGTGTTCTTTTGTAGATTGGTTTTCTATTAATGTAATATGTAAAAGATAAGCTATTGGTGAGAGGCTGCTTAAAAACACAATAACCCACCTAGAATCGTGGTGTAATCTACTGGATTCACATTTTTTCCGTAAAAAATGAAGTATATATGCTTTACCCGGTTGAGAGGATATGTTGACCCTCAACTGTATTTACATGGTGAACCAGTTGAGGCATGCACAGGGTTAGATTTCTAGGAATGTGGTTAGATCAACGATTATGTGGTAACACATTTGAAGAAGCTGCAGGTAAAATATCTAAAATTGTTAGACATGGTGAGGGTTCTATCTAATATTTGTTGGGAAGCTGATTAAATATGCATGTTGCACTTGCTACCAAACTGTAGTCCATTCCCGATTAGACAATGGCTGCATGGCTTATTCATCAGCGCAGGCCACCACACTAAAAATGCTTGATGCTGTTCATCAATCATTTTTATCATCAAATTCATCCGTCTTGCTACATGTGTTTTTTGCTCAAGCTCCGTGGTAAGTATGCTGGTGGACAGTGGTGAGCCATTTCTTTGTAGCAAATGGAAGCAAATAATACCCTCCTACATGGCTTGCATTTAAGTGCAATCAACTCATCCAACCTTTGATGCAGTGCTCTCTAACCCAAATTATAATCGATATCAGGAATAGCTGAGATCTACTGCTCTGCTAGTCATTAGAGCTCAGCATCTTGTCTTATCTTTTAACATACAATTACCTCCAGTTCTTACTATTACTTAATGTTATTACTCACCTTGGTGGTCTTCTCTAGTAAATTACTGCTTTAATCTTTGTAGATACTGTAAAAAGTACAGAAATCTGGTTATCTTACAAAAAGAATTTTATAATATTGTAAGTAGCTTAAGTCCTGATGTAGTTAACACCAATGGTTCTAAACACAAACTCTGTTGGTTGTGCTTTTGTGGTCAGCAATAAAACAGATGTTTTGCCTTCCCACCATTACCAGTGTTTTCTTTACAGAGCTGTAAGCTACTAATAAGGCTTTAACTATAATTAGTCCAGCATATCAAAACATACTTGTTTGTTTAGATTTCATAAGTACCTTACTGGGGATTAGAGAAATTACTATAAACACCCTGTTGTTTGTAAAATACAGTCCATTATTTCTGAAATGACTCTATGTATTACAAGTGTGAGTTTCTGCTGGATCCCCAGCCAGACTGGAATTTCAGGCAATGAGCAAACTGATAGTGCGGCAAAAGAGGCTTGTTTACAGTCTCTTTTCACTAATTGGATTGTTTCTGATGATCTTGTCTGTTTTTTGAAGAGGGTGGTTTGTGATAAATGGCAAAGCGAATGGAATGCTACCATCATCAATAAACTTCGTCTAGTGAAGAATTCTATTTCATCGTGGGAATCTTCAACCAGGAGTTGCTGTTGAGATGAGGTTATTATTTGTTCATGGACATCTCATGACCTGGACCAATCCCCCTGTTTGTGTACGCTGCCATCGGCATCTAGTGGTACACCGCACTTGTGTATTGTATTTGTTATGCGGTATTGGGTTGGAAATTTAAATTTGTAATGGAAATAACATTCCAGAACTAACATATGTAATATTTTAGGGGAAATACATCGATGTTATCCAATGTCTTGTACTTTTAAAGGCTGTGCATCTATAATTCACATACTTTACTATCCATATTAAATGTGTCACCCTTATGAAGTTTATGTGCATATTAATATTGACTTTATTTTGGTTTTATATTGCATTTAGCATACCTCATAGGCGTTTTAGATCTATTTAATTTTTAAGGTAAATTATAATATTTAATTTATTCACTATTGTAATTTTATATACAGGTGCTAATAATGACATCTTGTGTATTCAGGGAAAAAATGGAGGAAGTTATGGAAAGATTTCTTTTTTATCTTGTGAAATTAAAATTTTTAAATATTGACCAAACTTGATACCTTATCCAACAACTGTAAGAAACATTATTGGATTAGTTTTGCTAAATTCACTGTAAGCAAATTATTGATATAAATTTAAATTTCAATTCACAATTAAATTTAATGTAAATAATAATTTAATGTATAATTAATTAAATGTATAATTTAATTTAATGTATATATCATAATTTGCCTGTAACAGTCAATCTTGAAGGTACAGTAAAGAAAGTATAAAACTGTAAGGGGAAATAATTTCTCTGAAAATTTTATTTCAATTATTTTTTTTAATTTATATTTTCAAATTAATCAGTAGAAACAAGGATGACACCTTTTTTCCAGGAGGGGTCAAAATAATGTAAAAATTTTTAAAAAACATCATAATTTTTTTAATGTAATAGAAATAGAAAAAACAAATACCAGGGAATATTGTTAAGTCAAAAAGTTCAAATGACAATTTCTGCTAAAACTGATATTTTTTAAAGATATTTGAGAAAAAATAACTACATATACCTCGTTCCCCCTTCATCTCTTACCAAATTTAGACAGCAACTCTATTCCATAGGTCTTGCGGTAGTATTGTAATGGGTAACTTGCCAGAAGAAGTAAAAGTAAAAATAAAGAACAAAAAGTCCAGAAGAAATAAAAAATTTATTCTTTCTAGAAAGAATTTATTGAAAAGCATAGAAGGTGCAGACAATAGAAATCATTACATTTGAATAAACAAAAGGGTAGGTTGTATGTTGATACTAGAGGTCATGCGTTAGGCTCAAAGGTATATATACTGCCAAGGACCAGCGATTTACAGTTCAGTTTCCATTCAGTGTACAATAAATGCAAAGACAAGTGGTAAACAATATTACTTAAATTTTTGAAACAAGTGGTAATGAATATTAATAGCAGGAATATGGCAAGGGATAACATATTTATTTTAAATATTTATCATTTTGCAATGAGAATTAAAATCTTCTCAGCAAGACAAGGCTCAATGAGCACCAGTCTCTCAACTGGTGGCTGGCAGCCACCCATTGGCGTGCTATGGTTCCATGGCACAAACCACCCAGTGACAAGCCTCGAGGACGTACTGTACATATTTACTTTTCTTCTGCTTAAATGAATTTTATTTTAGTCACACTTTTTGAACTGTTGCTATGAAACAGTATTTATAATAATTTTATTGTTACTTTAATTTTATTTACTTTGAATTATTATTTTTATATACTGAGTACAGTTTTTACTGGTATCCACATGAAGTAATTGATAATTTCAATTGTGCTTACTGATCTAGACCAAAGTTTTCCGTATTTCGATAGATACACAGTAAAAAGAGTACGTAGATAGGAATACAGAATCGATGGCCAATCTCGTTGCCGGATCTTGGTCAACTGAAAACTTGAGAATTTTCTTTTCCCTCGGTCGGTGTCCACCCTAATTATTTTTTACAGTTTAAATATTAATTTTTTTTTTATTTTACTAAATTAGTTAATTTTTCAAAGGTTGGTAGCACTGTCCAGGACTCAATCCCAGTTTTGACAATTTTTTAATGTAATTTTTTCCCATTCACAATTTTCATAATTAATTAAATTTAAGTTTTATTTTTCATCAATCAGACTCGTTTATGTACTGTAAGGTAGGCTTCATAAAAAGCTACATATTATAACGGGTACCAAGATTCGACTAACGGAAATTTTCGACATATCTTCCCGTTTCACATCCTCGAGGCCTAAAAACCGCTGTCAGTTATTCATTTATATATGTTTCAGTTTCTTACGGATACAATAACTGCCGTAATTTTTCGCCAATCACGTTCAAATTGATACAACGACCCAAAATCTCGGTCGAATTCGCTAATGGACAAAATCGAACCACGGGGTGGCTTTTTCGAAAAAATAAAATTTCGCAATAATTTTCTTATTAAGTAAGACATCGAATTCGTTTGAAGTTTCTACTATTCTTTGGATAAGGGTATAAAACTTATTTAAGCAAAGTTTTTTGATACCACCAACCATTGACCCAGGGGGTGGAAGAAATTGAGTTCGAAGACAAAAAAAAATCATTCCTTCCGTAATAGGCACAGTATCGAATCGGTTTAAAGTGGTCGTTAGTTTTCTAAACATTACGTAAAACGTTTTCATATGACCAACCTTTACGGCAAGGGATGATCAAACATTTTTATAACCTTAAATGATAATCAATGATAATATTAATTAACAGGTTCTATGTTTTGGAATAAAATCTGTTAATTATAACACAAGACTTATAAATCAATAAAAAATATATAAATACTGAGACAACTGTACATTACAGTTATAGAATTGATACTGACCATAATATTTTAGTCACGCCGACAAATAAGTCTTCGAGTTAGGATGAGGGTAAAATTAAGCAAAATTTTTTATACATAAGGCATGCATCAGAAAACAAAACAAATCTTATCTTCTGAAAATTATCTTGATGATATTAATGAAACACTAGTTGTATTGTCTAATAATAATCATAAAACAAATATTACCTGTTTGGAAACATAGCGATGCTAGTGCATATTCATCACAAACATTTCTTCAATTTTATGTTCAGCATCAGAAATCGGCCCTATTTTTTAATGGCTGGGCGTATATTTGTATACAAGATACTTTTTTTTTTATAAAAACCCTGACTTTCTACACATTTCAACTATACACAAACAGAACATGTTAAAAATTACATAAAACGAAACAACATCACATATCACTCTACGAGAAGCTAACCAAAAATAAAACCAAGGCAGTGGAGTAGCTAAACAGATAGTAATTGATAGCGTTCTATGAACAGTTAAAATAGAAAACGTTATATTACAAAAATATCAGATTGAAGAAAATCCCCCTAAAAACTATTTACTACGAAAAGTACTTTGTATGATCCGGAATTCAAATTTTTCAAAAAACATGCATGAAAATGATTTTTTTTTTACACTACTTTTCAAGATCATCACATTTTACATCCCTTTTGTAGAGCTATTTCTATAATTACCAATGCATATAAAAATAATAATCCACTTTTCTAATAACTTTTATTAATGTGTATTGCAAGGCATGAGAAAGCAACTTAAAACTAAAACCTAACAATATGAATGAAATACTTAAAATACCTGAAAAGGCACAAACATAAGTAAAAAAAATCACAACTTACAGAGAGACCTAATGTGGCGAAAGCGATATTTTTCTTACATTACTTATCATAGATAAATTCACATATAACAAAATGATATATAAAAAAATTTGCTGATGAAACTGTAAACAACATACTGGAAAAATAAATATTTAAGTCAAGTTAATGCTGTTCATATGATGTACAATCTTTACCTTGTGTAGTGAATTACCAGTATCGTATCTGTAACAAAAGAACAAATATATATTTTGTAATATTTTTAATAGTTTAATAAAAATAACAGGTAATTAATACCATTCACTAAATAATGGTATAATCAATAACAACAGATTATAATCATGAGTAAAAAGAAAAACCTATTTAATAATCAAATAAAAAAAATGTTACTATTTAAAACAAATATATTTTCCATAAATAGTGGATACATAAGTAAAAATTATACACTACTGTTCAATACCTACGAATGAAAAATATACTTTAAAAAATACTATCTAATATAACTGCAAATATAACACGTTCCCTAATAAAATGAGCTACTACTTCCGCTTTTTATACTGCCATAAATGTAGTATTTACGAGAGCTTTTTTTTGTTATTTAATTCGTTCTATTGTATTCTCCATTGCTTTATATTTTTTTTTAATTTAAGTAGATAGTATAAATGATAACACATATATCTCAAAAAAAAGAAAAATAAATTATTTCGGCCAATTGTTGACACTTACGATAAGAATGCAATATCTGAAAAACGTGCAAATTATTCAGAAAGGGGAGACAAAAGCGAGTAACAAGGTGCATGATTGGCAAACACAATATTTTTTTTTTTTAAAGATGGCCTCTTCACACCCCTCATAACCATCCACAACCTCTGTGAATATATTTATCACCCCCAAGGCACGTGTTTATCGCTGTTTAGCATAACACTATCACCTTGAAGTGCCATGATAGAAGTCTTTTCCCACCCTATCAGACCACTATTCCAGGAGCCTATCCGTCGGGTACCTCCAACTTCATTGAAATACACCGACCACCATTTCCAATTTGCAGGCGCATTAATCTCTTATGTTAAACCTTCCCACCGCAAGCCTATCAGATCCAGACTGGCTTAGCTCATGTCCTTCCATCTACTAGGACAAGTTCTTCATACCACAAGAGTCACGTATGCCGCCGTCAAAATGCCCCGATTCCCTACTTTTGCGTGTGGGCGGTCAGAAAAAATAGAAATAGTGTGTGTGTACCTCCCTTGAATGACACGGTTCCAAGTTTCATGCCAATGTCACTTTTTGGGCCTCAATTAGCTGAAAACACGGTGGGTAAACCGGATATCGTGGATGAAATGATCATGAGTAACCGGTGCATTAAACTTGGAGAAATTGTAAGTTAACGTAACATCAGTGAATGTAATATGTATGCGGTTTCATACACGATCAGGTTGTAAACACCAACATGTATGCACAAATGGTGTCACAAATCTGTTGGCCAATATCAACAAACGTCAAAGGTTTGCATTCTTTTTTTTTTTTTCTTCAACATTATTCCATGACTCGTCCAAAGGTTTGGAAAGAAAAAAGCATACAGGATGAGGGTGAGAGGTTGAAATTGAAAACTTGACACGGTGAGATGATAAATGATTGGAAATTTATGATGATTTTTTCAAAAAATATATAATACTATATACACATTTGTTCAACAAAAAAGAAGTTACTTATGAATATATGTTTGTTTCATAAAGCAGATGTAACTTACCTTCAGATCGTCCTTCGATTTTACTCTTTCAAAAGAAATCTTGAAAGCATACATTTTTAAAATAATTAGAGAGTTGAGTTGCAAACACTTATATCTGAAACAAAAAAAAAATTAATGTTAACTGTATTTTAATAGTCTTAAACAATAATATATGATTATATTAATTAATCTATATGCCTATAAACAAATTAAATCAAATATTCATATAATAAGTAAAAACTGTTATAAAATATGATGATGATAACAAAAATTGTACGTTACCACTATGTATATTTAATGGAATATTACATATTCATCAGATCAGAAGTCTTGAAAAAAGTATAATTTTAAAATAAGTAGATGTCTTAAATGATAACAGGAGCATCTGAAACAAAAATAAACATACTTTTATAACCTTAAATGATAATCAATGATAATATTAATTAACAGGTTCTATGTTTTGCAATAAAATCTGTTAATTATAAAACAAGACTTATAAACCAATAAAAATATATAAATACTGAGACAACTGTACATTACAGTTATAGAATTAATACTGACCATAATATTTTAGTCACGCCGACAAATAAGTCTTCGAGTTAGGATAAGTGTAAAATTAAGCAAAATTTTTTATACATAAGGCATGCATCAGAAAACAAAACAAATCTTATCTTCTGAAAATTATCTTGATGATATTAATGAAACACTAGTTGTATTGTCTAATAATAATCATAAAACAAATATTACCTGTTTGGAAACATAGCAATGCTAGTGCATATTCGTCACAAACAATTCTTCAATTTTATGTTCAGCATCCGAAATCGGCCTTATTTTTTAATGGCTGGGCGTATATTTGTATACAAGATACTTATTTTTTATAAAAACCCTGACTTTTCTACACATTTCAACTATACACAAACAGAACATGTTAAAAAATATGTAAAACCAAACAACACTACGTATCACTCTACGAGAAGCTAACCAAAAATAAAACCAAGGCAGTGGAGTAGATAAACAGATATTAATAGATAGAGTTCTATGAACAGTTAAAATAGAAAACGTTATATTACAAAAATATCAGATTTAAGAAAATCCCCCTAAAAACTATTTACTACGAAAAGTACTTTGTATGATCCGGAATTCAAATTTTTCAAAAAACATGCATGAAAATGATTTTTTTTTTACACTACTTTTAAAGATATCATCATATTTTACATCCCTTATGTACAGCTATTTCTATAATTTAACAATGCATATAAAAATAATAATCCACTTTTCTTATAACTTTTATTAATGTGTATTGCAAGGCATGCGAAAGCAACTTAAAACTAAAACCTAACAATATGAATGAAATACTTAAAATACCTGAAAAGGCACACACATAAGTAAAAAAAATCACAACTTACAGAGAGACTTACTGTGGCGAACGCGATATTTTTCTTACATTACTTATCATAGATAAATTCACATATAACAAAAAGATATATAACTGTAAACAACATACAGGAAAAATAAATATTTAAGTCAAGGTAATGCTGTTTATATGATCTAGAATCTTTTCCTTGTGTAGTGAATTACCAGTATCGTATCTGTAACAAAAGAACAAATATATATTTTGTAATATTTTTAATAGTTTAATAAAAATAACAGGTAATTAATACCATTCCCAAAATAATGGTATTATCAATTACAACATATTATAATCATGAGTAAAAAGAAAAAACCTATTTAATAATCAAATAAAAAAAAATGCTACTATTTAAAACAAATATATTTTCCATAAATAGTGGATACATAAGCAAAAATTATACACTACTGTTCAATACCTACGAATGAAAACTATACTTTAAAAAATACTATCTAATATAACGTTCCCTAATAAAATGAGCTACTACTTCCGCTTTTTATACTGCCATAAATGTAGTAATTACAAGAGCTTTTTTTGTTATTTAATTCGTTTCATTGTATTCTCCATTGCTTTATATTTTTTTTTAATTTAAGTAGATAGTATAAATGAAAACATATATATCTTAAAACAATAAAAAATAAATTAATTCGGCCAATTGTTGACACTTACGATAAGAATGCAATATCAGAAAAACGTGCAAATTATTCAGAAAGGGGAGACAAAAGCGAGTAACGAGGTGCATGATTGGCATACACAAAATTTTTTTTTTTTTTATAGATGGCCTCCTCACACCCTTCATAACCATCCACAACCTCCGTGAATATATTTAGCACCCCCAAGGCACGTGTTTATCGCTGTTTAGCATAACACTATCACCTTGAAGTGCCATGATAGAAGTCTTTTCCCACCCTATCAGACCACTATTCCAGGAGCCTATCCGTCGGGTACCTCCAACTTCATTGAAATACACCGACCACCATTTCCAATTTGCAGGCGCATTAATCTCTTATGTTAAACCTTCCCACCGCAAGCCTATCAGATCCAGACTGGCTTAGCTCATGTCCTTCCATCTACTAGGACAAGTTCTTCATACCACAAGAGTCACGTATGCCGCCGTCAAAATGCCCCGATTCCCTACTTTTGCGTGTGGGCGGTCAGAAAAAATAGAAATAGTGTGTGTGTACCTCCCTTGAATGACACGGTTCCAAGTTTCATGCCAATGTCACTTTTTGGGCCTCAATTAGCTGAAAACACGGTGGGTAAACCGGATATCGTGGATGAAATGATCATGAGTAACCGGTGCATTAAACTTGGAGAAATTGTAAGTTAACGTAACATCAGTGAATGTAATATGTATGCGGTTTCATACACGATCAGGTTGTAAACACCAACATGTATGCACAAATGGTGTCACAAATCTGTTGGCCAATATCAACAAACGTCAAAGGTTTGCATTCTTTTTTTTTTATTCTTCAACATTATTCCATGACTCGTCCAAAGGTTTGGAAAGAAAAAAGCATACAGGATGAGGGTGAGAGGTTGAAATTGAAAACTTGACACGGTGAGATGATAAATGATTGGAAATTATTGACGATTTTTTCAAAAAATATATAATACTATATAGACATTTGTTCAACAAAAAAGAAGTTACTTATGAATATATGTTTGTTTCATAAAGCAGATGTAACTTACCTTCAGATCGTCCCTCTATTTTACTCTTTCAAAAGAAATCTTGAAAGCATACATTTTTAAAATAATTAGAGAGTTGAGATGCAAACACTTACATCTGAAACAAACAAAAAAAATTAATGTTAACTGTATTTTAATAGTCTTAAACAATAATATATGATTATATTAATTAATCTATATGCCTATAAACAAATGAAATCAAATATTCATATAATAAGTAAAAACTGTTATAAAATATGATGATGATAACAAAAATTGTACGTTACCACTACGTATATTTAATGGAATATTATATATTCATCAGATCAGAAGTCTTGAAAAAAGTATAATTTTAAAATAAGTACATGTCTTAAATGATAACAGGAGCATCTGAAACAAAAATAAACATACTTTTATAACTTTAAATGATAATCAATGATAATATTAATTAACAGGTTCTATGTTTTGCAATAAAATCTGTTAATTATAAAACAAGACTTATAAACCAATAAAAAATAGATAAATACTGAGAAAACTGTACATTACAGTTATAGAATTAATACTGACCATAATATTTTAGTCATAACACAAATAAGTCTTCGAGTTAGGATGAGGGTAAAATTAAGCAAAATTTTTTATACATAAGGCACGCATCAGAAAACAAAACAAATCTTATCTTCTGAAAATTATCTTGATGATATTAATGAAACACTAGTTGTATTGTCTAATAATAATCATAAAACAAATATTACCTGTTTGGAAACATAGCGATGCTAGTGCATATTCATCACAAACAATTCTTCAATTTTATGTTCAGCATCCGAAATCGGCCCTATATTTTAATCGCTGGGCGTATATTTGTATACAAGATACTTTTTTTTCATAAAAACCCTGACTTTTCTACACATTTCAACTATACACAAACAGAACATGTTAAAAAATATGTAAAACCAAACAACACCACATATCACTCTACGAGAAGCTAACCAAAAATAAAACCAAGGCAGTGGA
Organism: Lycorma delicatula; assembly: GCF_047948215.1. Classification (NCBI taxonomy): domain Eukaryota; kingdom Metazoa; phylum Arthropoda; class Insecta; order Hemiptera; family Fulgoridae; genus Lycorma; species Lycorma delicatula. The sequence continues at coordinate 24,479,020 of NC_134455.1, forward strand.
GTAGATAAACAGATATTAATTGATAGAGTTCTATGAACAGTTAAAATAGAAAACGTTATATTACAAAAATATCACATCTAATAAAATCCCCCTAAAAACTATTTACTACGAAAAGTACTTTGTATGATCCGGAATTCAAATTTTTCAAAAAACATGCATGAAAATGATTTTTTTTACACTACTTTTCAAGATATCATCATATTTTACATCCCTTTTGTACAGCTATTTCTATGATTTAACAATGCATATAAAAATAATAATCCACTTTTCTAATAACTTTTATTAATGTGTATTGCAAGGCATGCGAAAGCAACTTAAAACTAAAACCTAACAATATGAATGAAATACTTAAAATACCTGAAAAGGCACACACATGAGTAAAAAAAATCACAACTTACAGAGAGACTTCCTGTGGCGAACGCGATATTTTTCTTACATTACTTAACAAAAAGATATATAACAAAATTTGCTGATGAAACTGTAAACAACATACTGGAAAAATAAATATTTCAGTCAAGTTAATGCTGTTCATATGATCTACAATCTTTACCTTGTGTAGTGAATTACCAGTATCGTATCTGTAACAAAAGAACAAATATATATTTTGTAATATTTTTAATAGTTTAATAAATATAACAGGTAATTAATACCATTCACAAAATAATGGTATAATCAATTACAACAGATTATAATCATGAGTAAAAAGAAAAAACCTATTTAATAATCAAATAAAAAAAATATTACTATTTAAAACAAATATATTTTCCATAAATATTGGATACATAAGGAAAAATTATACACTACTGTTCAATACCTACGAATGAAAACTATACTTTAAAATATACTATCTAATATAACTGCAAATATAACACGTTTCCTAACAAAATGGGCTACTTATGCCACTTTTTATATTGCCATAAATGTAGTATTTACTAGAGGTTTTTTGTTATTTAATTATTCTCCATTCCTTTATATTTTTTTTTAATTTCTTCAACTAAATTTAATTATAGGTCTATTATCCAATAAAATATAGTAACCACCTATAAACTGTTAGATAATCAGATGATGCTGTTAAAAATTGTATGTTAGGATTATGAAATTAATAATATACATGATACATTAACTATAGTTCAGACGTTTTTAGAGAGATTATTTTACAAATGTAGATTGTATTAATGATAACGCATATATCTCAAAAAAATAAATTAATCGTCTAAAACAAAAATTACAATTATATGTTAATTAAACTACAAGGCTATTATCCAATAAAATCTAATAATCATGTAACAAGCATAATAGTTGGAATATATGATGATGCTAATAACTGTACATTACAACTTTTTAATCACTAATGTACATGATTAAGGAGGTGCACCAAAAAATAAGTTACAACTTTGCCATGTTTTTTAATTGCAAGAGAAATAACAAATTGTGCTGGTGGTCCTGTTTAGGAAATTCGTAAAACTTTTAATGGGTTGCATGTCGAAACCATCAACGACATGCAAAGCCAGAAAGTTCAGGCGTTGAAGAAGATCGGTGAATTTGCGGTTTCTGTCCAACCGCATAGCACACTTAACTCATCCAGAGAAGTTGTTTGTCGCGATCTTCTAAATTGTACAAGAAATGTCGAGTCAGGGAGTGACTCAGTGTCGCAGACTAACCATGCGAAGAAGTGGTGAAGTTCTACCTTCGGCCTCGCATGTTTTAACATTTAATAGGCCGAACCTTCCTGAAAAGGTGCGAGCTGGCATCCATCGTCTTGATGTTCGGGCATTCGTTCCGCAACCGATGAGATGTTTTAAGTGTCAACGATTTGGATACACAGCAGCTAGATGTGATGTGAAGCGCAGGAAATATGTATATGTGGAGTGAAAACACATGAGGGGACCCTCCAATCTGCGTTAACTGTAAATGGCACCACAACTGGCGTTCAAGGAACTGCCCTATATATAAATTAGAAACGGCAATTCAGGAAGTTTAAACGCTTCAAAAGGTCAGTTATCCTGAAGCGAAGAAAATTGTTAATCAGCGTAACCTCGACCATCGACTTCTTATGCAGAAGCAGCGGCTGCCCCTTCCACATCTAAAATTAACGTGGAGTAGTTGCTTAACACGATGGCACCAAGTCTTGCGACGATGATTGAAAGAATCATTGATTCAAAGTTTGAGTCGACTCATCGGATGGAACAAAGTAAAGATGAGAAGGCTTACCCTCCGTCTGACGCCGTTGACATGAGAGACGCACCAGCGCAGTTTAAAAAACCAGCCAAACCTGTGATTATAAAGCCACCAACTGAAGTAAAAATAAAAAATCTTGACTTATCTAGCAAAGAAAAACAGATCACTCCGTCGTCTAGTCACAAGCCTAAAGAAATTGTGACAAGAAATTCTGAATCTACGGAAATGGAGGTGCAAGTTATTATTGAGAAAGCACCAGACGTAGAGGATATAAAACATGTACCAATAGAGCCTCCTAAAGCGCAAAGAACAGCTTCGGTGAGAGCATCTATTTCAGCTCGACCCAGCACTGCAGTAGAGATAGAATCCAGCTCATCAGCCGCGGAAAGTGCATCGCTTGCTAGTTTAGATTCCTTAGCAACGATGCTAACAGCACCGACGAAACTTTCATCACCTGATGTAAGTCTGTGAGCGTAATTGGCATCAGATAGAGAGGATGATGCCATGTCCGAGGCCTCAGACACTCTCTCGTCAGAGGTTGAGGCCGTTCGCAGGATGGAAAAACGGTGCAAGAATGGATGGCCGAAAGGAAAGCCTAAGAAGTAATTTTCTGAATTTGTAGTTATTGAAGAATGCAAAATTTTGAACATTTTTGATTCATGAAAATGAATTACTGAAACTTTTTTTTTATTTTTATTTTTTTGAACTGGGATGGGGCTAATAACTAATGCAGTCAATGCCCCTAAAAACCTCAAAAAAAAAAAAAAATATATATATATATATATATATTCTGAATATAAGCCAAATCGGACCATAAATACAATTTTTCGAAATATCACGATCCCAACGCCACCAAATAGTTCCAATAGTAGAACAAAAATTTTACCAATTCAATGCGGTGTAACTAATGTTTAAATCTCTTAAATGATTTAAATCTTTTGTTATGAATTATGTTATATTCAAGTATATAATTTCTATAAGCTTTAAAAAAGTAGAAATAGAATAATGAACGATTTGTTCTTACTTGCAATGAAGAAACAGTTACATCTTTTGATTTTTATCTTTGTCTAAAATTACATCCCGTCTGTTTAATATAGAATTTTATAAATTGTTAGGACATTGTATTTGACAAAATCTTCTTTAAATGATCTACTCTGAAACTTATATTGTATTCAGGTTTCCATTAATTAAACGTTAGAGAAATTTTGAAAAAAAATTAGGTAAACTATAGAAACTTGTAAATAACATTATTATTGTGTTTATAAAGGTGTTTTTTAAATTATTAAAAAAGTACTCGTGAAATAAAATTAATAAATACTCATATTAAACAGAAGAAATAACAGAAATTATTTATGATATGCCCAAATAAAAAGTACTGAAATAACAATAAATAATTTTCATTTATTTTGTTTATTTAAAATGACAAGTGATCATGTAATCCCAAGTAAAGTCATTTAAATTACTGCTTTAAATCAGCATAAATTCTTCCAGTCTTCCTCAATAATTGGTAAAATAAGTCTAATATAAATAAGGTGTAATTTCATATTGCTGTAACTAGTTTAACAATTCAACTGTAAATATAACAATTTAAAACATTCAGTTTCATATCAAACAAGATTGTAGGGAAAATGTCAACTGCCTACAATGAATAATCTTGGATTATTTAAGGTAGCAGCCAATTTCATTCTTCCGCAGCCATTTTAACAATTCAGTAAATATGATATGAAACATTCAGTTTCACATCAAATAAAATTACAGGAAAAATTTCAACAGCCTACAATGAATAATCTTACATTATGTAAGGTAGCAGCCATTTAACTGCATCATCTTTTTTTAAATTCAATCAAAATATAGAAAACAATAAAGTTATAGAATTAAATAGTACAAATATAGCAAAAAACTGAAAATGTTGATACATAAAAATGTTTAATTACATTGCTATAATAAAAAAAAAGAAACAATATGTCACCATGAAAGCACGGGATAGTCTAGAAAAAACTATAGTTTATCAAACATACCATATTAATTTAAAATATAATAATAAATATATCATCATATAACTCTATCGATGCATATTTATATTAAAAATAAATAAAATATTAAATGAATTGTACATCATTGCATTTTATAATTTTGAACAAGGCATGAACCAGGTTGTCTATTAAAACGCAATAACCATTTATGTTAAAGTTTAGTTAAATAATTCAATTTAAAATACATAAAACTATAAAATAACATTATTCCTCTCATAAATATGTTGTATTCAATAAGCTTATCCTAATTTTACCTTAAAATCCTGATCAGTTTTACATTTCATTTTAAAGTAACGACGAATTTGAAGTTAACTGTTCCGTAACTGCGACGACGAAAAGATACGTTAACCGACTGACGTCGAAAACACGATTTCCTTTATCATCTCTTTAACTTACTTCTTTTTCTTAATTGGATTTATAAGCTTTAATTTTAATCAGTTTTTTGCTCAATAATAATCAGTGAATAATTTTTATTTATTTATAAATATAACTTAATATCTATTATAAATTATAAAAATAATGTAATCTCTATTTTTATAAAAATGGTCATCGATAAAAAAAATTGTGATCGATGGAGCGGTGTATTTGATTTGATCATATGTTTGGGCAAAGATAGGTTAGGTGAAATTAAAATCAGTCGTAGTGAGTAAAAAAAATTGATAGAACGTTTAAAAAGTAAGTGATTGTAGCAATATTTTAAGAAAATCTTTGTTAATGTTTTTTTGTTACCAATTTAACCAAATTATTATTAAATTTTAAGATTGAAAGGTTAGCCTGCGTTCACGTACGTTTTTAACAGTTTTATTTTCAGTTTTACTGTATGTTGTTTTATAGAAATAGATAACATAAAAACAGTAATGAAATGTAAGTAATATATTGTACTAAATGTTAACAAAAAATATGTATTAAAATTTCTACCCGGCTTCGCACGGGCTCTGTTCATTAACTTTGTTATATTTCTTTTACAGGAACAATATTACTGTTGATTTCTTTTTATATTTGTTACTTATACTGACGTGATCTACATAATATATTTCGATCAAAATAAAGATTTATTTTTTGTTTACATGTACAAGTCTTTATGTATTGATAAATTTTACTGATTATTCATAAAAAAGAATTTTTACTCGTCTTCGCACGGTTAGTTAATAAATAGAATTACATATCTTGTTTAAACAGACAACTTTTTTTTTAATCGTCAACATTATATTATTGACTATGTTGAAGTTGATTTATTTACAATTTTCTTTAAAACGTAGTCGGCAATCAAACCAGAGACCGTTCGGTTTAATAGCCGAGCATGCTTCTATCGAGTCTATCTTTAACCTTTGCGTTTTTATAACACGAATTATATGAAATTGATTAATTATAAAATTTAAAATCTTTACTCGTTTAAGAAATTAAAAAATCGCTGCAGCAGTCACATTTGTATAAAAGTAACGTTTCCACAAAAATTACTGTTTATTTTTTGGGTTATATTATATATAATCTTAACAAAATTTGTCAATCCTGAAATAACTTTTCAACAGTAAACATAGAAAGTTTGTTTCATACAAATGTTAGCAAATTCTAGTATCTTAAAATGATAAATTTTTTGGTATGAGACCACTTCACCCTAAGTCGATAGAGGACCCCCATTGGAGAGCTACTCAAAAATTTTAAATGGAAAGGGTAGGATTATGACACATTTTGAAGGGGATTAAAAAACAAAAGTTTTGATGTCAAGCAATCTACGTGAAGTCTAATTAAAATGGCGGTCATTTAATGCTTTTTTTAGAGCTAATTACAGAAATGATCTGCAATACCTCTTACATAACTGTTCAACAATCAGAACTAAAATATAAATATATAAAATAAAATTTAGTAAATGCTCCAACCTCAAAACGATTTATATTTCGGTATTCGATTACCGTTATTCATGCTCTAAAAAAAAAAAACAATAATTTTGGGGTAAAAAATTTCGGGCTACAACAACCCTATAAAAATGGTGGCTTTTAATATTTCAACAATTAGATATAATATATCTACAGTAAATCTCAAATTGTGTTCTCAAAAAATAAAAAAAATATTTTTTTTAAATTTTAAATACGCTTTTATTTAAAGATGTATGAAAAAAAGAAAAATAATTTTACTTTCATATTAAATCAAGAATAAATATTTATAATAAACTCTTTGAATAAATTCAAAGCATTTTATATTGATAAAGATGATCTTTAAATCTGTTTTCTACTGACGGTAGTGATTCTACTTTTATGTGAACATTTATTTATAATAATGCATATGGAAGGAATTTATTAACAAAATTTCGGGTCTCATAAGATATACGAGCACCACTATAAATATCTAATAAATATCTGTTCATAAATATTTGTCCAAGTTTGGTTATCATATAACCAAATAAATATATATATATATATTATAAAACCCAGCAAACTTAACCAACGCTTGCTTCTTTCGCTAACCTTGACTAGCGAGCGAAGCGAGCGTAGGATAAGTTTGGTTAGATTATATTTATACTTTTAGATCTATTGATTATATATATATTGGATATTTATAGTGGTGGTCGTTTAACCCATGAGACCCAAAATTTCTTTACGTTTTACATCACAAATAATAAAAGGGCGCATAGGGTGCCCTTTATTATATTACATTATACTTTACAATCATTTCATTCATAATTTGCTATGTAATACAATGAAGGGTGCTCCATGCTTTTAATATTCGTGATAAAAACGTAATTTCTGAGAAAAGTGAAGCCTGTATCAAATTTAAATAAAAAAGATAACCCTGGTTGGTGGGTTATGTAGTTGTGATCTTGAATTTTAGTTAATTTTGTTGCAAAAGAAGTGGTTGAGATGAAAATTGCGATGAAAACCATAATAATACTGGAAAAGTATTACATCCTTCTAAAAATGACCCATTTAGACACATTATTTTTTCTGACTCAATAGACTGTCGATTCCGGGAAAATCGCTTACTTAAGAGTGTATGTTGGAATTTATTACACTTAATGGGTGAAGTGAATAAAAAAAAATATTTACTTTTTCCTGTCCGATCTTTAATAAAAACTTCGCTTCGTGTGAAAAAGAAATTAAAATATTTTTGGAGTTTACAACGTTTAGAGTATTTATCGTCCTGAAGAGTATTTTGAGTAAAATATAAATATTTTTTAGTATCTGTAAATACTTAAATCAAGTGAATAAAAGCTTATTTTTGCTTCTAATAATTACTACAGAAATTTTAATGCTACCTCAGATCAACCTGATAAGTAGAATCAAGTGCTGCGCGTTGTAAAATGGCTGATTTAATGAATGTGCGTAATCACAAAAATTATATAGGGCATAGGTCTTTCTATCAGCGCTACGTATAAAAAACTTCTTTGTTTAAAAAAAAAAATCAGTTGAATATTTATGTAATCGATTTCTGCCTGAGGTGTAAATAAACGAAAGGGTGAAGGATTAAATTCTTACCAGAAAATTAAAATATTTCTTTGACCCGGGGGTTTAAAGCGGCATCCGCGAAGACTGTAGCATTAGTATAATATGTCCACATACGTCATTAATTCGACCTTGACACCATTATCAGAAATCTGGAAAATTCAAGGGAGACCACCCCTCCATAATTACTTCCTGTTTTTAGTTAAATTTTCACGCTGAAAGAGTGCATTCACTGCAAAATACATAACGGTATACGTAAACTAAAATTACAATCATCATCCGTATCAATTTTATTTGTACCCTTAACCCATCCGGTTAATTCAGATAATGAAATTAAAGAATTTTTCATTGAAATCGCGTTTTTCATAATAGAGGTCACACCTACATTTACCGTTCTGGCCACCTCTTTCCCGTTTATTGTATATTGTATCTCGTCAAATAGAAAGGCGCCCGCAAAATTATCTAATTCTGATGTTATTGACTTTAACAGTATATATAGTTACATACAGAAAATAACATGCAACTTATGTAAGATGATTTTCAATACTGTAGCCGATTTTTCTGCTGTAGCCGAGTGGATTAGAGCGTCATTTAAGTGTGTAGTAGTAACCCACCGGGTTGGTTTAGTGGTGAACGCGTCTTCCCAAATCAGCTGATTTGGAAGTCCAGAGTTCAAGTCCTAGTAAAGACAGTTATTTTTACACGGATTTGAATACTTGATCGTGGATACCGGTGTTCTTTGGTGGTTGGGTTTCAATTAACCACACATCTCAGGAATGGTCGAACTGAGAATGTACAAGACTACACTTCATTTACACTCATACATATCATCCTCATTCATCCTCTGAAGTATTATCTAAACGGTAGTTACCGGAGGCTAAACAGGAAAAAAGAAAGAGAAGAATGTGTAGTAGTGTGTTTAAATTGATGTGTTTGCAGTTAAATTTCACGAGTGGATTCAACGGAATATAAAACCAATGCTGATTTTTTTGATGAGGAGTCATTATTTAATGTAACGAAAAACCCGTGAACAAAAGTCCACATACGGCATCACTTTGATCTTTGACCCCTTGACAAAATTTATGTTACTTTGTTGTAATTTCTGGGGTCATCTCAAACCCGTTTTATTATATATTAATGTTATGTATTTATTATGTATTTTGCAGTGTATGCACTCTTTCAGCGTGAAAATATAACTAAAAACAGAAAGTAATTGTGGAGAGATGGTGTCCCTTGAATTTTTCAGCTTTCTGGTGATGGGGTCAAAGGTCGAATTGATGCCGTATCTGGACATACGGCATATAGAGTCAGGATGTAAAAAGGTTATGGGTATTCGTCTTGATAAAAAAAAAATCTAAGGTTAAATTTAAAGCAATATTTGCGAAAACAGTTTGTTTTCATGAAATTATCCAATCTTTTAAATACACAAGTTTTAATCTGAGTTAATTTTCACTAATTGGATTGTAATTTAACACTTAATCTTTGTGTAAAATATTATTTTATGAATGTTAAAGTCCTAATTCGATGAATATTTCAAAAGTGGAGAGGGTAACAAATTTCATTATTTCTCGTACTTTGAACTTCATTAACATAAAAAAAAAATAATAGTACTTATCAACTTATAAAATGTCGATTTCAATAAATTTATTATTTAAAATATTTTTTGAACGGGTTGGAAAGATTCTCGTTGGCAACTCTGCCGTTTTTATTTTTCATATAACTAAATTATAAATGTTAAATAATTTAAATAATATTTAATTATTTTCCTAATGCAGTTATTACGTTTAAATTATACTTTTTTTATTAATTATATTTTTAATGTTATTTTTTGTCTTATTTTTTCAATTGGGAGGAATTAAAATTTATTAGTATTGGGATGTTTATTTTTAGTTTCCCGTTTAGATAGCGCTATAGCAGAGCTATAGATTTATAAGGGAAAGTATTGTAATCGGTCCAATTTGAGCATATGAAGTTTTTACCGGATATTGATGTTGTGACACCTAAAATACCCAGAAAAACAAAAAAAAAAAGAAGCAGGATGGAAATTTCAGGCTGAGTCTCGAACCCAGGTATCCGATGCGTTAACCCTCGCGGCTTAAAAATTGTAAAATTTGTTCTCTGTAAGTTGTGAAATTACATTAATTTAGTTAGTGCCGACCATCGCCACTAATATCACCACACCCGCGCGAATTAAATACGCTGTACGCACACGTTTTAGTAAGACTCGTGGAATTAAATAAACGAAAAAATATTTTATTTAAATAATGTGATAAATATTTTAAATTGTGTGTGTAAGCCGTGCATCAGAAAATAGCCGTGTGACGAAAAAGTCCTATAACTGTGTTGTCAGCTTTTTTCTTTCCTGGTATCATAGCTCTAGAGCTCTGCTGCAAGAAGGAAAGTAATGGTAATTAGCCAAAAAGTTAGGTATGGGATTTTTTGATTTTTTTGATGTTCCATGATTCAGGGACCCCAAAAAAAAAAAACAGAAAAAAATGGGGATAATATTTGTACATACATATGTATACGTGCGGTGGCGTTTTTGAAGCTTAATAACTGAATAAACCGATTTTGATGAAATTTTGTACAGAGACTCGTGTATATGAAGCAATGTGTGTAAAATTTTGGGGTCAGTATATCTAAAGGTTGGGGTGAATATTTTTTTTCGGAGCAAATTTTCTCAAAATTTTACAAATATATCCCCACTTTGTATTAGGCTCTACACATGCGTACATTCTTATCTTGCCATTTTATTTTCAAAAATCTTCCTCAAAATTCCCCCATCCCCTAAAATCTAAAAAATGTTTCTTTTTCTTTATTGCATATTTTTTAATTGAATCATTTTTAATGTCTTCCTAGTCATAATAATAGTGCAAGCGACCCCAAAAAATACTTTGAGGGCAATATTATGGGTAGGGGAGCCGATAGAAATTTAAAAATATATACTTTTTTGAATTTTTAAACTTGTAGTTTATTTAATCTTTATAAATAATAAACTTTTAGTAATAATATTAAAATAAAATTTCGTCATAATTCACCCCCACCTCCAAAAAAGAAATCTTGTTAACTTCTCTTTTATTTAAAAAAAAAAGGTAATTTTTTCCACGAATGTATTACAACTCAGAGTTTTTTCTAATGTAACTGGAGTAATTTTGGAAGTCTTTTATAGAGGATGCCTTTTCTTTCATTTTCCTGTTTAGCCTCCCGTAACTACCGTTTAGATAATTCTTCAGAGGATGAATGAGGATGATATGTATATGAGTGTAAATGAAGTGTAGTCTTGTACATTCTCAGTTCTACCATCCCTGAGATGTGTGGTTAATTGAAACCCAACCACCAAAGAACACCGGTATCCACGATCTATTATTCAAATCCGTGTAAAAATAACTGACTTTACTAGGACTTGAACGCTGGAACTCTCGACTTCCAAATCAGCTGATTTGGGAAGACGCGTTCACCACTAGACCAACCCGGTGGGTTTTTATAGAGGATGCCTGCATTTTTAAAATTCTACTATCACATTTATAAGCACATAAACGACTTAAGTTATTTTACAGGCAGTGTAATAGGAAGCTAAAATATAAATACTTTATATCGCATAAAGAACAACATTCAAAATACCTTTTAAAAAATCTCCTTTAATCGAATAAAAACATAATTAACTATCGAGTTAATTATAATTTTAACCGCCGGGTTAAGCATTGCTTCAGATGATAAGATGCATGATTTGTAGCGTGTATGAAAATGCCATACCTGACCGGGATTCAAACCCGGGACCTTCGGATGAAAGGCCGAACCGCTACCACTCGGGCCACGGAGACCGGCAACTATCGAAGTTGATCAAAAAATTATTAACTTTCCATTTTTTTTTTTTTTTTTTTAAATAAATCGTTACCTTGGTTATGATGCCTCTACATTAACCTACTGAAGATACAAATCTACTGTTAACGCATAAATAACATATATTATAAAGTTTTAAAGCAGTTTAAGTTATATAAGTTTTAAAGCATTATAAAGTTTGAAGCTTTATAAAATAAAAACTACCCGTCTAATTTAAAAAATAAATCACATCATCATTTATATAATTTTATTCTGAATTTAATGATTTTAAATGGTAATTTTTTATTACATTTTTAAAGTATGTTGTGGTAAGAACGGAAAAGACAACATTTTCCGCACCCTCTGTCACATATTTTGAATTTGTTGTTTGCCATTAAAAAAATTCTTCACAGATCTCAATGAATTTTTTACACAAGCTAGCCTATTTCATTTTCTTATCACCCCTCTGATTAAAGATCTATATCTTTAATAATTTAAGATTCGTTATGCAGTATGTAAAATAATTTTATCTTTATTTCTATTCGACCTAGAACACTTATAAAGGTTCTTTATTTTCGTTGTTATTTTAAATTAATAAATGCATATATTTATAAAAGTTTTTTCTAACCTAAATAAGTTTAGAGATTTTTTTTACGTATAGAAAAATAATTTTTTTTTTTTTTTTTTTTTGTTTTTAGTGTGTAAGGGTGAAATAAAATGCTGAGGCCACTTTTTCCTCGGCTCGCTATCTATGAAAGAAGATAAAATTTATAAGGTTTTACATATTGAGAAACCGCTCTAAACGGTTTAAGATATAGTAATCTTCAATATTTTACAACATATTCTTTTTAAAGTGGATATGACCCTTTATAAATTGTATTTTGCGGCAAAAATTTTTTCATTAATGTGATTCTCTAAAAAACTGGTAAAATATTGCATGACTTTCTTGGCTACGCCGTACAACTAAACATAGGAATCTACTATCAACGCAGAAATAACATATATTAAAGTTTGAAACTTTATAAAATTAAAACTACCCGATTTAAAAAAAAAAAACACCTTCATATACGTCATACGTATTGTATGACTTTCCCGGCTACGCCGATCAAGTCATACAATACGTTGCACTTTTCACTGCAAAATCTGCAAAAAGTTACAATTAAGGTTCTGACTTTTAAAAATTTAATAATTTAAAAAAGGATCGTTTAAAAATATTGAAAAATGTATAACTTTTATAGAAGTAATGAAAAAAATTGTTAAATTTTTTATAAAAATATAATTTGGGTCCAAAAGCTGATTTAAATATTAATAGCGCTTTAAGTGACAAAAATTTAAAAAGAAATTGGTTAATAAAAGTTAAGAGATAGAACCAAAAAATAATAGAATATATATTTAGCCTTTCAAAATCGCGTTAAAAATTCCCTAGGACGCACTGTTTTTGAGATACGCCCTTTGTTTATTTAACGAAAAATATGTCTGAGAAATCCCGTTTCTTATGTAAAATATAAATAAAAATAACATCAGCTGTCAATAATTAGCTATCACAACTATAAAAAAGTAAAAATCCATACCGCCCGCTTTCTCTAAAAGTAATGACTGATTGATGCAGAACATCCTTATAAATTTACAGCGTTAACTGAGTAGCTGTTAGATTATAAAAACCACCCACCGGGTTGGTCTAGTGGTGAACGCGTCTTCCCAAATCAGCTGATTTGGAAGTCGAGAGTTCCAGCGTTCAAGTCCTAGTAAATCCTGTTATTTTTACACGGATTTGAATAGTAGATCGTGGATACCGGTGTTCTTTGGTTAGTTGGGTTTCAATTAACCACACATCTCAGGAATGGTCGAACTGAGAATGTACAAGACTGCACTTCATTTGAGGATGATACATATCATCCTCTGAAGAATTATCTAAACTGTAGTTACCGGAGGCTAAACAGGAAAAGAAAGAAAAAAGATTATAAAAACCAACAATAATTTTGAAGTTTGAATCGTAAATAATGATCACTGCATATATTAAATAGTGATCAATGATATACACACATATCGCTGAAAGTAATGATTACCTACATCGTCATAATAAATTTAATCATGCTGTTTGCAGTTAAAACATATGTTTTACTATGAATTTTTCAGAGTAAACTGTTTCAACATGTGAACACACATTCATGATTGAAAGTAGCCGTTCTTTAATGTATTCGAATAAACCCGTGAAAAGAGACGTAGAGGTTCAATAGCCAATTTCTTTGTTGGTTCTTTGTTGTAATTTTGGAGGCATCTCAAACCCGTGTTTTACTACTACGTATTTTGCAGTAAATCAAATCTTTCAGCGTGAAAATTTAATTAAAAACAGGGGATAATCGTCTAAAACTAACGTTCAAATTGGTTCTAGGGGTCAAAGATTAAAGTGGCTATTCAATGTAAACATTATATGCTACTTGTAATAAATATTAATTCGAAACGATTGAGATCCCATACAAGTTATCACTTCGGCCGTGCGGTCTTAACCACACATAATTTTTTTTATATAAAAGTAGTTAGTCCCTAAAACGTAATAATTTTCAAAAACCCCGATACCCCATTTTTAACATGATCGCCGTACTTTCCCCTTTAATATAACTAATGTATCTATATTCACCGGGAAAATAAGAGGTACTTAGACATTGTTTTATTCAATCCAGGGCCTGTTTTACTTCAATTCTTCAGATCAAAACCACATAAAATTATCAAATTTAAGTTCCAAGAATTTCAGTATGAATTTATTTTACCCTTGTAACAGAAATTAAGGAAAGTTTTTTGCAAGTATGACTCGAAAAAGAGCAATTCGGAATCAGTGTTTATATATAATGATTTTTTTTCTCTTGTAGAATGTGTATTGAACTATTTTCAGTTTCTTCGTAAAACTTACTACAGTTTCTTTGTACTTACTTTTTTATTGTTGAACTAATTTGTTTTTTCCTTTGTTATCCGTTAACAAAAGTTTTGAAGTAGAATATTGAGAACACAAAACGTTTCACTACAATATAGAACAAACTACTGAAAATAATTTAAATTCACTAAAACATTCAATAACACACAGTGTGTGTAAATACACACACACACACAGATACACTTATTACTTTCATTTTAATTGAATAACGTTATTTAAAACATAAATTTAGTTGATCTACGGAAATTACGTTTGCTTTCATTAACAAATAACACAAAAAAAACAAACAAAAAACACCACTATGAGTTATGCTGTTACTTTTATTAAGCCTTGTAATAAACTAATACAGTTGTAATTTGTCTCACCAGATAGCACCCCGGTGTACATGTAAACAAAAAAAAAACTATGTATGACAATACATATGTACTTCCAAACACATACGAATATCAGTAATAGACTTACACTGGGGTTGCTAAATGTTTATTTTAATCTTTATAATTTGTCCTTGAAAACTAAAGAATATAATTGTAAACGTTCCTTCTTTGCTTTGAATTGTTACCATACCATTTTTTTCTATAAACACTGGTAAGGGCTAACAAACTGTCTGTCGGTATATTGTCACATTACTCCACTAACACAATCGCACACGCTGCAATAAAATCTCATTACTACAAACCGCTACACGTAGAATAGCTCTTCCGTTGAATATGTTACACATATCTTAATTTTTTTTTTGACCGATAAAAGATTCTAGCTGTCGTAAATAACGCTTCTCTCTTTTTTATGCCTTTTTTTATATTTCATTTTCTTGTGGACACGATAACTGCAGTAATTTTGTGCAAATCACTTTCAAATTTTCCCTAAAAAAACTCGACCAAAATTTCGGTCGAATTCGTTAACGGCCAAAATCGGACCATGGAAATGAAAATGGAGTGGCTTTTTCGAAAAAACAAAATATTGCTATAAATTTCTTATTAAGTAAAATATCGAATTTCTTTAAAGTTTCTACTCTTCGTTGGATAAAGACCTAATATAAGTAAAGTTTTTGATATCACCAACAATTGGCCCAGCGGGTAGAAAAAATGGGGTTTCGAAGACAAAAAAACATCATACCTCCCTTAATAAGCACAGTATCGAATCGGTTTAAAGTGGTCGTTAGTTCTAGAAACATTACCTAAAACTTTTGCCTGTAACAATTTTTGATATGACCAACCCTTACGGCAAGGGATGTCCAAAATATTGCTCGAATTGTAAGATGGGGCTTTTTCGTATCCTACACATCTGAAACGTTTTTGGAAACCATAGTAGTAATGAGTAAATTTGAAGTTTTTCTTAATTTTAAGGTAGAAACTTTTTTTATCCCATACTTAGCACCGGTGAAATTTACATCCGCCTTCCTGCGTGCCGAAAGGGATTTTTTTTTTAATTATATTCGCTGTTATAATTTCTCCCAAATATTAAATTTTTTTAATTCTACTTATTTCTTTGTTATCGAAAATTTTAAGGGTTAGAGTTCTGTTCTCTTTGTCATTGGAAAACCAATTAGTTTTTTCATAAGAAATTTGAAGACAATTTATTTTTGCACAATCGCTTAGTTTTTTACTTTTGATTTTAGCCTCTTTTATATCTCTTACGAAAATTGCAATATCATCTGCGAAGGCCAGAATGTTTGTATATTATGAATTTAGTTTTAGTTTCCATATTTTTATGTTTTCGTCTACGTTTAACTTTCTAAGTTCTTTCTCTCCTTCTCTTATATGTTTTTCCAGGTTACAATTAAAGAGGATTGGAGACAGTCTATCTCTTTGCCTTATTCCAGTTTTAATTTCGAATGGTTCTGAAAGTTCCCCAAATAATTTCACTTTTCATTTTCCGTTTATTAATGTTTCTTTTATCATTTTTATTTTCTTGGGATCTACTCTAAATTCTTCAAGGAATTTAAGGAAAGATTACCTATGGATGAGTCGTAGGCTTTCTGAAAATTAATAAAAATTGTAACTACTTTTGGATTTTTTGGTACAGTAAAATTTTTTTTAGATTAAAGATTTGCTCTGCACAACATTTTCAAGGTCTAAATCCACCTTGATATGTCATTCATAATTTCATTTTATTATTAAACATTCGTCTTAAAAAACTGATTTTTTTTTTCTTGAACATCTAACTTAACGTGCGTCTGTCGTGAACATAACGCATCAAAACAATTTCTAAAAGTACATCCTTTTAACTAATCCTTTTTTTCAACTACTAATTTGGCTTTACACATTATTTATTTTTAAGGTACAGAAAAGAATTATTTTTCGTTTAACAGTTTAGATTTTTAGTTTTTTATTTACGTGCAAGGAAATTTATCCGATAATAGGAGTTATAGATATAAGGAATTATAAAACGTTCAAGTTGTACCCATTGGAAAATTATGTACATTTAGTTTTTTATCTTTCACTTCCTTTTACTAAGTATTGTAATCGAGAAAAATATCGGTTCTCAAATTTCACGGAAATATCCATTTTGACCATCCCTAAATCCATTTTGACTAATTTCGGCGTGACGTCTGTACGTACGTACCTAGATTGTTCAAATTTTGGATTTAGGACTGCTGTAACATCTAGTTGTGCATCTTTCCTTTGGATTGCAATCAGCTGAACCAAAAGTGTCCAGAAAAGCCCAAAATCCAAAAAATTGCATTTTTGACTTTTTCTTAATAGCAGTAATAAGCTCTCGTCGAGACCTTATCAACGATATATCATAAATGGTACTTATTTTTATTGGTTTCAGAGCTATAGTCAAATAAAAGTTTAATTAATGAAATATTTGGATCTTACAAGGGGAAGGCACATCGATTCGAATCCGACTTCATTTCTTTTTTTTAACTTTTTTTTAATTTAAATATATTTATTTATTAATAATTATTAACATCTGATTGTAAAAGATTTTTACAATAAATATTAATTCAATAGTAGCAATAAAAAAAAATATATGAAAAAAAACAGAAGTTATCAGCGTAATAGAATTTTATGTACTTTCAAAAATGTGTATATGTAATATAACTGGCGTACAAGGAAGTTATGTTGTGTCCAGATTGATTTTTTTTAACGGGTTAAATTTTCATCCATCGGGAATTAGGTTAAAGGAGTCTAACTAATTTTATCTTCTACCTAATTTTTTTATTAAGTCATATTTTATGTATTTATTTCATCATCGTCAATTTATTTATTTATTTATTTATTTGGTTGTGAAATATAAAAACTACAGAATGTACTCGTGAATTGTTATTTATGAGTGATACTTACACATTCATAACCTTAACAAAATTTTTTTTCTTTGTCATCATCGTGTAACTGGTTTCATGAGACTCCCCAGTCTTGTCATTTACGGGTTAATTTTTAATCTAAAACTCTGTCCTTTTGTTCGCACGAACCTTTTTTCATTTAAATGAAAATTTACTTTCTCATTTCCGTACTTCCATTCGTTTCTTTAGGCACGCTTTTGCAATATTATGCAATTTTAATTTTTTTTTTTTTTTTTTTATAAAACGGAATTTTATCGTAAATGCTAAATTTGATTTTTTTTTTAAATTGTTAAGAAAATTAATGTATGTTTTTATTTAATAAGTTATCTTATGTGATAAAATAAAGGTGGAAAGTAATAATATTTTTTAATCGTCTCTGTAGGACCACGGTAAATAGTATCACTTCTGGCATTTCTTTTCTTTTGTTCCCAGTACATTTTCATTTTGTGCGAACATTTTTGTCTTTGCTGAGTCCACTTTGTTCTTGTTTTTTCTTCTAGGTTCCTTCGCATCTTTTGAATTTTTTTCCAAACATATCTCTGTCTCCGATTTTACGTGTTTCCATCTTTACGTCTTTACATCTTTTTTGATCTGTTCGAACAACTTGGTAATCGTCTTTCTGTTGCTTTCTTGGTCAAAGATTTCTTTTGTCGGTCTATTTTTGTTCACTCTCATTTAAATGTTCGTAGAAGACAAGTCTACATTTCCTAATCGCGTCTGATAGTTTGTATACCTTCCGATAATGTTCATAGTTTTTTCGTATTTTCCAAACATCTTCTGCTTCTCTGGGTCCTAGTATTTACCCCGTTGTTTTCCTTTCTATAGTTTTTCAAGGTTGTTTATTTCTCCTTTTTTCATGCATTCGATCGCAAGTAACTCGGGTCTTACCAGTTTGTAATGCTTCAGTTTCACCATTTTTGAGATTCGTTTCTTGTTTTGCATACACTTGTTTTATATACTTGGTATATGTGTTATATATATATATAATAAACAGGTGTCCCACGAAAAATGGAGAAAATTTCAGGACATGTTTTACTGGTGAAAATAATTAAAAACGTTCATTTACTTTATTTTAAAACAAAATTATTAAATTAAAAAAATAGTTTTTATATCTGTTATAAAAAATACGTTTCTTATAATTATGATGATTGTAATTGTAGATGTTATTAATATTAAATATCATATAATTAGTTCATATAACCATAGCTCGGAAACGCTTTGCTTTCGAGTTATGACTAGCGAAAGATTTCGCCCGGATTTCAGCTCTAATAATAAAAAGAAGTCCTACTGTAATTTTTGGGACCCAAATTAAAGAGTAAATTTGGTGGTTTCTGAAGTAATTTGAACTGGGAAATAGGATAAAACAGGTCCTAGAACTGGAACTGTAGTTTTATCAGTAAAACATGTCCTGAAAATCTTTTCGTTCCTTCGTGGGACACTTGTATACATTCTTGGACATTCGATGAACTTTTACGAGTTTTGTGATCCCGGTTTTATTGGCTTCTTTTATTTATTAACTCATCGGGCGTCACCCATCGGGTTGGTCTAGTGGTGAACTCGTTATCGCAAATCAGCTGATTTCGAATTGGTGGGTTGTAAGGTTCAAATCTTTTTCTGGTTTAAACGCTAACTGTATTCAAAAATTCTTGGTTTTGTATTTTGTTATTATTAGCAATATTTCTTTTGTTTTTGGCTTGTTATGGCAAAATTTAAATTCGTATTTAAAAATAAAAAAATTCACAAACAGACACGTGAAATCGTTAATAATATTTACGATTTAATCAAGAAACAATTATATGAAACGGAGATCTGAAAAATTATTATTTTAATTTTTACTGATATATTATTTGGGAATTAATCCTTCACATTATTACTCATTAGCCGATAAAGTTCCGAATTGTAACTCAAAAAAGTGACATGATTGACAGGCTAAAAAGAACCGCATTCCGTTTACTTCATCGATGCTAAAACCACTCTTATGCGTAATAATTAGGTTACATAAAACAGAAAGGAAGTATCACTTTGATGAACGTTTAGAAGAAACTAATAGATATCGAGTTCATATAATTCCCGCTTTATGCGATTAAGATAGTACAGTCGGCTGTACAAAGAATGTAGCTGTAAAAAAGCTACATTCTATAAAATAGCGTTTTATAGTAAAAGTAGTAGTTTTAATCGTACGATTTAAAATTTGACTATAGAAATATGAACATGCAGTTTATTATATTTTCAATGCTTCTTATTTTACTAGACTTGGGTCTCTGTTGGATGCCACCGATGCAAATGCCTCGGAGACTTTTCTATCAGAGTATTTATACAACTTATTATCGCTTTCATATGGCTTCTTCCAACCACAACCATCTACCGTAATTTACAACCCTCAACTATCAAATTAATCGAGTCGCGGAAGCGCGATCCTCGCGCCTTCCTCTAAAACCGAAGATTTCACAAAAAAAAAAATTATTCCGATATCTAATTTTCATTATAAGTACTGTGTACTCAAATCTGTAGATTGAGTGTTTTAAATATCAAAATTATATTCTCATACCGACCAAACAAGTGTTGATGAGTAACAACGCCAAGTTTGTCCTACAATTCAATTTACTCAAAGTCCTCCTCATTTATCTAAAAATCATGAAACACATTCACAAATTTAATAAGCTTCTAATGAAAAAGTACACTATCTCTCTTTCCTCTGGTCCTCTTTTAGGAGCAAGGTCAATGTCTACACCCTCCCAGCTCCATCACAGAATTCTCCACACATCCATTCTTATCTTAACAGCGATTATCTCAGTTATTCGGCGCTCGATAACAAAACGCCTATCTTGGCGAAATAAGCACCTAGGCGAGCCCCTTGTCACCCGCATTGCTCTCTTATCTATATATAAATAACAGCCTCAGATTTCCTCGGCCATCCTCCGCAGAACTAAGAATCTCAGGAAGCTAGCAACTATGTTCCATCCCCTTTTGGTTTTCCAATTAACTTGTAAATCAGAACTAGAATTGACCCTTGCAAGTTCTCTAAATACTTTGATACGTTCAGCTTAGTACTTGGGGCAGACATATAAGTCATCAATCACCCCCCTCCCACCTATTCTCCAGACACAAGCATGAAAATTCATGCTTGTGTTTTTTTTAGAGGTGGAGGAACCCCATTTACGGGCGCCGAAGCAGTGTCAAATTCACTAACAGGTTCCGCAAGCTGTTGGGAAATATCTTAAAAACGTTTCCCGCAACCTCCTGGGAAACCGCTAACAAAGCATTATTTCAGGAAGGGGGTAAGCGCCCACACACATATTCGGTTTCCACAAGCAAGCATCATCGATACCAAACCACTACACGCACACAATGCACACACGACAAATACCTAAAGGAGGAAAACATCCAGGAACGTAGCACAACTAACAGATACTAGGACGTACCACACACATTTATACATTCATACAATCAAGCCATCACAAGACAAGCGCACAACAATCATGAAGACACATGGCCACAAGACATAACTTATCCACCAAAGCACACGCAACAGTTAATTAAATTTCCACAATCTCACCCAGAGTACACTAACACACACACAACTCAACTACTTACCAACTTAATACTTATCTACACGACCGTCAGTCATAATCACTAAAAACGTGAGCAACGCCCTCAGGCACCGGAAGCGGAGTGTACACGGCCTCACCGCACCAAAGCGACCCACCTCATGCTCGAGAAGATGAAACCAAATCTGGCCAACCTATCTCAAAAAATAAAGCACATGTGCGGAAAGAAATTGTATAATATGCCGATTGAGGGAAATCCACCTAACAACCTGCAAACTGAATGCTCTCAAAAAAATATTCTTATAACATTTACGTCTCATTAGATCAGCCGAGACAGGTAGAGCATTCAGCATTAAAGCTTCGCATATAGAACCTTAAAGCCTTATATAGAACACGCCTAGCTCTGAAATTAAGACCCCGTTTGGGGTGAACTGCTCTCCGAACACTGAAGAAAGGATTACAAACCTTTTTGGCAACAAATTGAAGATGCTCCTTGAATCGACGATTTTCATCAAGGGCAACATCTAGATACTTCTGCAGAGGGTAGGAGAGCAGAAAAAAGTAAAGGATATCGATTTTTTATATTTAATTTTTTTTTTCGCGTATCATTATTTTTACACTACATAAGAATAAATAACCAATACCAGGTAAGTACAACTTCGTTGTCACTTTTTTTTTAAAGATATTTTGCAATTAATTAGATAATGATAATATAAATAATGTAATTATTAAATAGGTGTAACAACCTAAATTGTTAATGTACTGTACTTTTGACGAGTATATTTACTTTTTCTGAGTACATTAATAACAACCCGTGGGTTGGTCTAGCGGTTAACGCGTCTTCCCAAATCAGCTGATTTGGAAAGTCGAGAGTTACAGCGTTCAAGTCCTAGTAAAGCCAGTTATTTTTACACGGATTTGAATACTAGATCGTGAATACCGGTGTTCTTTGGTGGGGTTGGGTTTTCAATTAACCACACATCTCAGGAATGGTCGAACTGAGAATGTACAAGACTACACACTCATACATATCCTCATTCACCCTCTGAAGAATTATCTAAACGGTAGTTACCGGAGGCTAAACAGGAAAAGAGAGAGAGAGAGAGAGTACATTAATAACATTAAATGTTAATCAAATAATTAATAACAAACAATAAGTCAATAATAATTAGATTTTAATAAATATCTACGCAAATAGATGTGTAGAGGTTAATAGAAACTTACATTATTGTTTATATATACATGATACGTATATATAAATTTATACTTACATATACGCATGCTAACGTATAATTTGACCAACTTTCTGACTTAATAAGGGGTTGTTTCTCAGTAGTAACAAATTCTAGTTTTGATAATCGATAAGAACCCGAAGTAAAATTTTAGAAATTAAAAAAAAAATTGTATACTTTTTATACTTATTTCGCTATTTTGGTTAATTTACCGATGAGATAGCAGTAATAAAAATCACTTTCTTTAAGATTTTTAAATTCCATGAAAATTTCACGGACGGGAAATAATGATTCCAGTAATTGAAAATACACTAGAAAATGGATGTAAAATCCTAAATAATTGACAAAATTTCTCTAAGAATTGTTTTATAATTTTCGTCTATCTTATAAAGAAAGATATTTTGATAATTTAACTAATATCTGATTCTAATTTCCTGAATAGGTAGTTACGAGAACCCGTTATCGAAATATAGTAGAAAAATGTTGCACGGAACTTGAGAAAAAATTAAAGAGTTAAATGATATACTTTTTTTTTACACAGATATAACTTTCTTATCGTTTCCATGATACTTTCTTCTACCAGATCATTCAGCTGAAATATATGATATATACCGATATATGTATCTTTCTTACGTATATACGAAGTATATAGAGAAACTTAAGTAATCGATCACAAATTCAATTTTCATTGGAAAATTCATTTAACGGGATAGATACCATAATTTACTGCACTTATGAATGCTTAATTGTCTGGTATGAATGCTTATTTGTCTGTAATCAACTCTGTAGTCTACAACTAAAACAGTAACGAAGTACCTACAAAATTCGAATTTTATTTTTTAGCTTTATAACCATATATAGAATACAGTTGTGTTCTCATGTTACAGTGCACTGAGAGAAACTATGTATGTTCTAACATTTATTTATTTAATAAACATGAACGATAAGAAAAAATGTAACAATGCAAAGAAACATAAGTCAACAACCTAATAACAGCTGCAGTTCTCAATCTTCCTAGCTTTAATTAGATTATAAATTTAAAACCTCAACACTAAATCTTAGAGTCAACTTACAAACCAGAATTATGAATGTTGTCTTTCATAATAGTTTACAATTAATCACACATATATTTAAAACGGTAGATTAGGCCAAAGAAATTTACAAAATAAAATCGTAATCAAATGTTATCTTTCATTTGAGTGCATTGTTCCTCGAAAAATATTTTAAAGAAAAAAATTTAAAAAACAAAAGAAAATAAAAAACCTAAAACATTTCCTTTTAATTAAAAAAGTTGCAGGACTTTTCCGTCGCGCGGCTTTTTTCTGATGCACGGCTTACACGTATACACAAAACACAATTTAAAATAGTTATAATTTTATTTGAATACAGTATTTTTTGTTTATTTAATTCAATTGTTCTAACTAAAGCGCGCGCTTACTGTATTTCATACGCGCCGATGTGACGGTACTAACGGCCACTTTAAATAGTTTCTACGTTTTAAATATTCATTTATTTAATTCTACGGCTCACCTGTGACATCACAACACACAGACGACTACAACGCTGTACATCAGTGCCACACTAGCGCTCCTTGTGGTGAGAGAAGGTACTATTGAGGCATAATACCCACCTAGCTAATTTAAATTATTTTTTGGAGTAGGGGTGCGATTTTGAAAAAATGTTTTTTTAAAGTATTATTATTTTTTAATCGTTAACAAATGCACTTAAGAAAAATAAGACCTTAATTAAGCGACATCTTTATATACTAAGGATTACCTTGCTGAACAGTCTCATCCTCGTGACCTTTTAAATTGAAAATTTAATGGAATCAATGCCCCATATATAGAAGTAATCTGACAAAGTTTGGTCAAAATTGCTCCAGTAGTTATAGAGACATAAGGAATGAAAGACTGAACGCGCGCGCACAAACATCCGGTTTTTTGGGGTTTTAGGTGTCAACACGATTCTGTGAAAATCACGTATGCCTAATTTGGATCGTTTACAATAATTTCCCTTCTAATGCTATAGCGGTAGATGGAAAAGTAAAGCATTAAAAAAAAAAAAAAAATAGAAAAATTAAAAAAGTAAAAAAAATAATTTGAGCGTTTTATATTATGCCTCTTTGGAAGAGATTTCACTCGTTTAAAGAAAATCTCAATGCGTCATGATTGCTACCTCCTATGTGTTGTGAAAACGTAACCGATCAAATATAAAAAGGACCTGATTTTTAATTGTAGTCACAGTTTGAAGATGGATGTAGCGTATCGGTGTTGTTGGTTAGATTTTTCTCCGTCATCGTGTAAGGACACTGCAACATATGATGAAACTTGTAACCACAGCATTTCAACACGCTATAAGTATAAAAACATGTGGATATTAATCGTTTTAATACGGTTAGAATAATTTTCAATTATGATGCCACCTACACTGAAATTCACAGTCGATTGCAAGAATAACTAGATAGTTTAAAGATCGATATTGTAAATAATTTGTGTAGACGTTTTATTAGTTTTAATGGTGGTGCGGGACACTTTTAAAATTCATTAGTTACCCAAGTCATGGAGGGAGCATCACATGACGTCCAAGTGTTTATGGCTGCAGTCGAGGATATGGTTATTTTTCGTCTGAGTATTCTACGTAATAATAATTTCGATTCAGAGGAGATTCAGTGTGCATGTGCTGATCTATTCAATACAGCAAACTAAACGCAGATGCCTACGACGTGTAAATCATTTTAAAGTAGCAGAAGGGATCGAATTCAAACAGCCTTATAATCATCAGCTAAGGTAAGGAAAGTCTATCGCATAAGATAGGTGTTTGAAAATTAGCGTTGTATTATTATAGTGATGGAAGTAAGGTATAATAAAGATGGTAAGCTAGTAGACCATCATTCTAGGTGAAGCGGTAGAGGACCGACTGGAACAATCACACGTTTAGTCACCTGAAGAATATTCTAACCACAGTGTTTCCGACTTCAATAATCGATAAACTGACACTTTACCCGATATACTGCTGTTGAATATACCGCAACAGACAAACATACAAGATATCGAAGACGAGTTATCGGGAATAATCAGTTGGATTGTTGTTGAGTACGATATTTGTATATTTTTAAAGAAAAAATTGAAAAATTAAACGATAAAATCAAGATTAAATTCATGTTGAACGATTACAAGGACGTGTTATTTATGTGCAAAAAATTATTAAAATTGAAATGGTGATCTGAAAAAACTTTACCGAATTTATTAACGAATTGAGATCGATCGCTAAGCGTGTGTGCAAACACTGATGCTTGTCGCCCATTCTGTTCGCTCTGATGAATGTCAATTGATTTTGAAAAATTCGACTATTGCTGTTGCGGGTTACCCGAAATACTTGCGATCTTACGAATTGATTATTGGAAAAGAGATAAAACTGAAAGGGATGGTACCCGAAAACAAATATGAATTGCTATGGGACAGTCCATACTCCTGCAGAGTTATTTGTGGAAACGAAATTTATCAGGAATTTTGTGAAATTTCTGAGGAGAGTGCAAAATACCTGCAATAATAAAATTATTTACATCGAGTCTTTTATAGTATGCCTACTGGGGAGAGATTTTACTCGTTAATAAAAAAATCTCAACGAGTCATGGTTGCTATCTCATGGGTGTTGTGGGATCGTAACCGTAAGATAAATAGCTATTGTTCCGATTTAGTGATTGTAGGCTTTCTATGTTTTTAAAAACAGACATTGTCCACCTTCAGTATTTCTAGGCTTTATATAGTTTATTTTATTAAATTTGGTACGGTATTTGCACGCAGTCTGACTAGTGTGCATGTTAGAGTGGCACAAATAGGGCAAAATTTTTGTCGAAAAACGTGCACCCCCTGATTTAAAAGTACTCTCAAAAACAAAATTTTTGACGCGTTGATGAACCCTTTCCGTTCGAAAAAAGTCATCCCCCATTCCACTTTAATTTTAAAGGGGATTCAACATGGGTTTTAGGTTATTTTCAAGTCGTGACGATATAGCGCTAGCATGTTACATCACAAAACTTCAAAAATAACGTATATAAGGGTTTTTGGGGTCGGAGAACACGAATTTGAAACTTATTTTGACACATTGTAACTGTCAAAATCGCTGTCAATTAATTGACAACTAGCGTTCTTATGAAGGAAAATCAATGTTAGACATTACAAACAACGTTAATTAGGGTTTTTGGGGTTGGAGAACACGAATTTGAAGTAAAAATCTCATTTTGGCTAGCTACGCTAGCTCTTTTTGATGAAGACATCTCAACTGAATTAAAACTAAAAATGGTTGAAAAACTAGCAATTTCGGGTGAAACTTACGAAAATTTATTATCTGCGACAGATGATGATTGTGATTATGATAACGAACCTGCTCACACGAAACGCTACGAAACTAAAAATGTTAACGAATTGTTAAACAAAGAAATCGACTTTTTTGTCAACACGGAGTCCTTGAATTTTTTTAAACGATTCGAACTTGCGACTAGCTTTCTAGAAATTGATCTATGTAAGTGGAGCGAAAACGAAGATTATTTGGCTGCTTTGAATTGTGTTAAAAATCTAAAGGTCGTCAATGACTGCTCAGAAAGAATGGTTAAGTTGTTGAAAGAATTTAGATGTAAATTCACTAGAGATGAAAGTCAATTGCAATATATACTACAAATTGTAAATGATCATCGCAAAAAACATCCAAATGTATATAATTACATTACGTATGTAATTATATACGATTATTATTATTACCAAAACTCGTACTCCCACTGCTCCGTTAACGCACATCCGCGCGCCCAAGCATCGCCTCCTGGTGCATGGATTACGACGAGGTTCTCTTTCGCGTGTATTATTTTCGAAAGTATTCTAGTAAATAATTTTTAATGAAAACAACTTTATTGTTTTTTATTGTATTTCTGTAAGGGTCGTGGAACTGATTTTTAAAAACAGAAAAAAAGCCTTTTGTTTAAGGTTGGTTAATATTTTAATGGTTTTTTCCACGGTCATTTTTACAATTCAGTAACAAAAATAAAAGTATTGTTAAGAGGGACAGAGACGCGAATATGCAAGTTTAATTTTTCAATCGTGGCACCGTTGGTATATAAGATTATTTATGTATAAATAAAATAAGTCAAAATTCAACCTTACTAACAATTTTTGAAGTGCTGTCGGTCATTCGACCATCTTCAGGAAATATTCTGCTTCAGTTTAAAAGTATTAAAATCAAAATTTACTTAATTAGAGTAATAAGTTATTTTAGCAAATATATAAATCAAAATCGAAATAGGTAAAGATTTGCTCGATGCCTGACAATAATAGACAAAGATCAATTGTAAAGGAATACTTAATTTTTGTTTTTAAAAATAATTTTCAACGAAACGATTGTACGCATAAATTAAATTGTTATATGTAGTCGAGTTGAATTATTTACAGATCTTAAAGTAGTTCGCTTATTAATTATTATATAATTTATAATAAATCTTGAACGAAAAATATTTTTTTTTATTAATGTTTTTGTTGTATAGACTTGTTTGATGGTGTCGGCATTTCAAGCGTAAACACAGTATATTACAAATAACGATTGCGTCAGTAGTTTGTACGTGATACACAATTACTGTATTATTTTGTTAGGACTATGAGATGATCTAATATAAGCAATAATATTCTCTTTGCGTTATCGGTTTATTATTAAAATATTGGCTTCATTAAAACAGCGTTTCTTAACCTTTCAGTATTTGCGACCCAATTTTCAGTCATAATTTTCATCGCGCCCCTCATACAATAACAATGTATACACTAATAATGTATTTTGAATATTTTGACGCTAAAGGTACACACGACCTTAATTAAAAACCTTACAAATTACCAATAATAAGTAAATTTATTCATATTTGGCAATACGGTCGATCCGCCGCTGCATTGACAAAACCAGATCATTACGGCCACTATATCGGACATTCTCGCGGCTTTGCGAGAAGTTCCGATTTGTATCGAACATTGTGGAATGTCTGCGCAAACGTGTATAAATGCTGTACCTCGTTCGATTCTAGCGAATCTCAGTCGAGTCGATCCCTTCTATCTCTTTTCTAATCTAACGCGATTGTTGTAATTTGCGTATTAATTGCGATTCACGGTATTAAATATTCACGGCAGTAGATTTATACAAAATCATGGATAATCTTTCGAGCGGGTGTAAGCAAGCATTAGACGATAGTGAAGCGTCAAGTGCACAGAGAAGGGCGGTTCCGAAAATAAAATCAAGAAAATATTCTGAAGAAATGTTAAATTTTGGATTTACCGTACTGAATTAAATGAAAAAGAAAAGCCGTGTGTGTTATTTGCTCTAAAGTTTTGGCAGCAGTCATCATGAAACCTAATAATTGAGCTACTCGGTCGATTATATTCGAGAAATTAAATACCTTGAATGTTCAATTCCAAGGAGCAAATACACGTATGTTGGACGCAATTGATAAAGTTAATAGTTTTTGTAGAAAACTGGAATTGTGGTGCAGAAATTTAAACAAAAATTCTAGAAATATTTATAAATGCGAATGAATGTGTTAAAACTTACCATCCTGAAGAAAAAAATGTAAAAGTTGTTTTTGTAATCGTTGAAAATCATTTAGCCGTGCCGACAAAGAATTTTAAAAAATATTTTCTTGCTGACGAAAACTCGATAGTAAGTTACGAGTAGCTTAGGGATCAGTTTCAAAATACTACCTAAGGACTTTCAACTGCGGAAGAAGAAATCTTCATAGACTTCACAGAAAGTGACGTAAGCAAAAGACAATCTTGTAATAATCGCTCTTTGAATTTTGGGCAGGGGTAGATGAGTTTCGTGTACAGTTACCATTTTCAAAACCGGATTTTTCTATCGCCGTTTTTCAGCATTGATATAAACTAAAATATAGTTTCCATGTAATTAATTCATAAATAACCTCGATTCAGTCGGTGCGAAATGAAAACATAAAATAAAACATGAATCATTTTTACAGTATTTATTGTTATTTACTCAAATTACAAGAAAATGGTTATTGATCGTGCTGAAAAGCGGCCTGTGAACAACAGACCGCTTTTTCACTTACATATTAATATCAATTAACCAAAACGGTCTTAAAAGTAATTCAGTCATTTGGACTTAATATTTTAACTCCAAATCTTTTACGTAGTATACACAACGGAAATGTTACTATTAATGGGAATAATATATACATTTTTGTCTTCCTGAGAAGTGGATTGGACACATTTTATCCGTATTTAAAGTTAGGATTTGTTTGGTGCGGTTCGTAACTTTACGTAAGAATCAGTTTCCAGGAAGAGGTTTAAAATGGTTTATTCTGTTTTGTGTTCTTTTTATTTTTTTATTAATGCATGTCTAATTTGCTTGTTGCAGTAGAACGTAGACCAGATCTTATAAAGTATATATCTAATTTTTAATAACGATATCACTAAGTTAGCAATCGTATAAAATTCATGAAAAAAATATGTTTTTTTCTAAGTATTTTTGTAAAAAATGTTTGGAAAAATTTATTCTGTTCTCTAATAAATGATAAAATTAATATTTTTATGTGAGATAATTTAATTTAATGACTTATTCTTATGGAAAAAGAAATAATTATAATTAAAAATTAATCTGGATAAAACAAATTAATAAATAACAAAAGAAAATTGATATTTTAACATGCCAACGAAATTATAAACACCACTTTCTCTATGAACGTTATCTGACTGAGGAACATGTTAAAAAAATGACTAAGGACCTATAATTAAAAAAGTATTTCCTAAATACATTTTTTATTCTGATGAATTTATTAAATTGAGACGGCAGATGTGTTACTCTGTGGATAAAAAAACTGTGTAGCATGCATTCCAATAGATTTACAATAAATGTTGAATTTTATTTAGACAGATTCCATTTCAATCCTCTATTCTTGGCGATAAATAAATTACTTTTTAAATTACGAATAATAATGTATAGATTTCATTAGTATCAACGGTTCGATAGCGAAGCTACCTGCAGGACATGATGACATTGATGTTTGAATTTTAATATTAATTATATTATCGTTCAATAATTTTTTGGCATATTTCTCACTAAGATTTCCGAGTCGATTTTCGGTTCACGTTCATCTTTTATCGGGTTTATCATCTGGGTAATATATTTGTAAGGTTTCTTTGCGTTACCTTTTACGTTCAAATTTATTATTAAAATAGCCAAGTTTTGATTTTTTAATTATATTATTCGAAATAAATGTATTTTTTATAGTTCTTTTTCATTTTGATATTACACGGTTGTTTGATTTGTTTGGTAAACCTACTGTTTTTCTTCCTAATGAAATTGACTTTGCGTGGAGTTGTCAATTTTTAAGCGGTTGTTTTTTATTGGATATCTTAAATGTATAAGTGTGTTTTTCTTATGTATTCTGTGGTAGTGAAATTTTTCACCGAGTCGGCTATATTATCAGAGTTATTAGATTAAATGTTGTTCCATCTTTCTTGTTCTAAATTTTCATAATTAAGTTTAGTTACGTTAGTGATGGTTGAATTACTTTTAAGCTTATTTAGTTTGTCGACATTAGTATGTATTGAAGTGGAGAAACGATCTGTTATTTCCATTTTCAGAACAGTATTTATGTTCTTACTTTTAAGGAAAATACGGTCGATACATGAAATATTTTCAATTTGAACCGTAGTGTGTTTATTTATATAGGATTTAAAACAATTTATATGTAAGGCAGTTAAATATTCACTTGGCGGTTTACTGTTGTCTAAAATATTTATATTCATACCGTCCGATACGAAAATCTTATCGTTATAAAATTTTGAAGATCACGTCCAAGTTATTATAAGTTCAATGACGTTCAACCAATTGATTAATTTAAGGTTCTTAATTTGAATTTAAGGTCCGGTTATCTGCCCGCCACGTACTTATCGGTTAGGGAAACCAATTCAAAAATTCCAGATTACCTTTCTTAACGGTTTTATTTACGTTTTATTTACTTGTTTTACGTTTATTTACTTACGTTTTATTTACTTGTGGGTGCTAGAAACATCGTCTATTACATGGTGTAAACGGGAACTGAATATGTCGGATAAAACGACCGTCGATCGGAATAACTATTTACTAGAAATATGCGTGGACGTCTGTCAAAAAAGGACGACCGAAAGATTGGCGGTGTTGGGAAAATCGTTGAATCAGACGAAAGCTTGTTTACAAGGCGCAAAAACAATGCCAGGCGAATTTTGCCACAACAGTGGATACATTGGCGATACATGTTGAGAAACCGAGGAACGCTTTCACTTTTGCGTTCCTGATCGTTCATTTTCAACGTCGATGAAAGGAATTAAAAAACACGTGATGGAAGGATCAACGTTGTACACGGATTCGCGTATATAACGAACGAAATCGAAGAAGCGAGATTCAAGCCCTTACAAGTAAACCACCTTTTAAACTTCGTCGATCCAACTACACGTGCCCGCACACAAACCATTAAAGACTGTGGGGCTCTGTAAAATGGCGGAAAAAGAGGCACGGACCGCCATTAGCTGGAGTCATACTTAGCGAAGTTCATGTGGCGGCGAGAAGTTCCTGAAGAAGACGCGTTTGACGCTGTAATTGAGGCGATTAAGGACACTTGGCAGTCTGCAAAAAACATGTGATGTAGGTTGCAGTGGATTATAGTAGTAGACTGGCGGGCGGCTTGATTAAATCATCGATTTAAACAACGATTTTACTGGCGGGGAGATAATCGATAAGTACCGAATTGAATTATGGCGATCGATAAATAGATATAATCAAGGTATACTCCTTGTTTTCATTTTCAAAATTGATACCTAAAGAATCTGCATTATCTATTTCACTTTAAATTTTATTAAACTTTTATTCTTGTCAACAAACAAACAGATATCGTCGCACTTAATATATTCACTTATTCTATAAATTATTTGATGTCCATCTACATTAAAATTATATTGTGAATTTTCTGTTATCTGAAATTTTAATTTACTATTACTTAAATAATAAAGAAATTGATCAAAACATTTAGTAATGCTACGTATATTTATATGTAATACGTTCAGACTTCAACTATAATGAAGTGGGTCAAAAGGGGATAAAAACTTATACCTCTATAGTGTCATAATTGTCGGAATTTTTATTCATCAAAAGAGTGTTTCATACTGGTTACGGTATTCGTGAAAGCAGATAGATCTTTAAGCGCATCGAATTTAAAATCTTTTAGTGAATTAACCATATCTGATTTGGAAGTCGAAAGTTCTAAGGTTCAAATCCTAGTAAAGGCAACTGCCTTTACTAGGATCTGGATCGTGGATACCGGTGTTCTTTGATGGTTCTTCTTTCTTTCCTGTTTAGCCTCCGGTAACTACCGTTTAGATAATTCTTCAGAGGATGAATGAGGATGATATGTATGAGTGTAAATGAAGTGTATGTAGTCTTGTACATTCTCAGTTCGACCATTCCTGAGATGTATGGTTAATTGAAACCCAACCACCAAAGAACACCGGTATCCACGATCTAGTATTCAAATCCGTGTAAAAATAACTGGCTTTACTAGGACTTGAACGCTGTAACTATCGACTTCCAAATCAGCTGATTTGGGAAGACGCGTTAATCACTAGACCAACCCGGTGGGTGTTCTTTGATGGTTGGGTTTCACTTAACCACACATTTCAGGAATGGTCAGCTTGTGACTGCACAAGACTGCACTTCACTTACACTCATACATATCATCCTCTGAAGTAATACCTTACATAGTTTCGGAGGCTAAACAGAAAAAGAAAGAAAGAAAGAAAACAGGACCTCGCATGTAGATTTTAAGCAGATAAGGCTATCGTAAACATCCATTCACTACGACAATTGATCTCGAACTGAATAATACTATTAATAAATAAATTCTATTTTAATAAAAATTATTATGCAAAAATGAGTGATAGTAAAACTTTTTCCTTTGCGCGCGCGCGCGTGTGCGTGAATGTGAGTTAACTCGTGCATTACGGGTCAACAGATGCATACGTACAGTTATATCAAGCTGGAACATTAGATATAATTTAATAAGAAACTTAATCATCATCCCCTAGTGTACATTGGCTAATGATGTTTATATATCTTGTTTTGAAGGTACAGTTTTATTTAATTTACTGTAATTTGATCATTTGTGCGATATTTAAAAAAAATAAAATTATAATTAAAACGAATGTTTAACATAACCAAACATAAGTTATGTTTGGTTAGATTTCGATGTACGTACGAGATTCGTTAGTACACGGAATCAAGATAATCTAGCAAGACATTGCCTACGCTCGCTAACCTCGTCTAATTAACATTATCCTATATTTTTGTTAGTTAACTAATTACTGCTAACAGTCGAGTTGTTATTTTAATGCCTGAAATCTAAAGAAAAAAGTTTACCCCCTGCGGTCCTATAGTGGATGAGGCCCATAATATTTTATATGAAAGAGAAAATAGGATATTATTAAATAACGTAATTTGGATGTAGGTTAATATTAAGTGTAAGAAGCAGTGCCGGCTCGCGTGTAGGCACTGTGGAACTGCAGCACCCCCTATTTCCACTTGATATTATCGATAAAATTTAATATAATGAGTTTTTAATTCTTTCTTTACACTTGTACAATATATAATCCTTAAGCTTAATGTCAGTAGCCATCCCCCAGTTTATGAGAAAGTTACAAAAATCTTTGTATGGAACTGGGCGCTTCACAGTTCCAGCGGCGTGGTGTTTGGCTGTTGTGCACGTGCGCACATAGGAAGCTGTACGCGAGGCTGCGAGGGAGAGAGCACTCGCTCCCGCAGTGCCGACCCTGGCGTGCTGTTGGAAGGTAGTGTTTGTTTTACTCCGCGTGTGTATGCAATGTTCCTTGTTCGTTCCTTTTTCTAGTTTACTCGGTGGAAGGTATATGAAAGCGATTTTGTTGTTTTTTGGTTTTTTTCAGTAGTGATCAGAAGATGGCAGAAAGCAAGGGCTCTTTGATCGCCAAATCTGTCAAAAAATACGCTGGAAGGGCGAAACAGAAGGTAATTAGTAAAAACGAATTATTATTTGTTTTTGTGAACATAGAAATTTAAATTAAGCATCATTTGACTATAGTGTTTTTAAGCGGAAATTTTATGAGTTATTATCTAATAATACTAAAAATATCTGGTTTTTTTTTTGTCTTCAGTCACTCGACTGGTTTGATGCAGTTCTCCAAGATTCCCTATCTAGTGCTAGTCGTTTCGTTTCGGTTTACTCCCTACCTGTACATCCCTTACAATTTTTTTTTCATATTCCACACGTTGCCTACCTGCACAATTTTTCCCATCTACATGTCCCTCCAATATTAAAGCGACTATTCCAGGATGCCTTAATTTGCGGCCTATAAGTCTCTCGGTTCTTTTAACTATATTTTCCTAAATGCTTCTGTCTACATCAATTTGCCGCTAGTTTTGTAAAAACATCATTAACTGCAAGTTCTATGTAGATTAAAACGTAACATTTGGGGATAAGGAACATTCTTATCGGATTCCTTTTTTTTATTATTGCTTCTTTCTTATATTCTTCGATTATTAGTGTGGCAGTTTGGTTCATGTAAATGTTAGCAATTATTCTTCTATCTCGATACTTGAACCCTAATTTTTTTAAAAATTCTGAACATTTTATTTCAGGGTACGGTATCAATGCCTTTTATGAGTCTATAAATGCTATGTATGTCGGTTTGTTTTTCTTTAATCTACCTTCTACTATTAATCTGATCGCTAAAATTGCTTCCCTTGCCCCTATACTTTTCTTGAAACCAAATCTGTCTTCTCCTAACACTTGTTCCACTCTCCTGTCAATTCTTAAAAATTTTAAATAGAATTCTATTTAAAATGTTTGATGCACGAGCTAATTGTTCTGTATACTTCACATTCATCTTCTCCTGCTTTCTTTGGTATCATGACAATAACACTCTTTTGAAGTCTGACGGAATATCCCTTTTTTTGTAAATATTACACACCAGTTTGCACAGGGTGTTTCATAATGTTCTTAGGAGTTACAAAAATTCAGTACAAAAAAAGTATTTCACTTATCTAAACGCAAGTTGTATCAGCAGGCCATGGTTTAGGCAGTCAAATGCCATGCTAAGGTCCAGGAATAAACTTGTAATATTGCATCCATCTTTTATCTTATCTATGATATACTCTATAAGCTTGGGTGATTGCAGTTTGTTATCTACCTTTTATGAAGCTGTGTTGTTGATCAGAAGCAAGCTGTTATTTCCAGAAATCTTGTAAAAACTTTTTTCTACTATTCTGGAGAACGTAAGAGATGTGATGGTAAGAGAGTTATTTGCTTTTGTAGTTGGGTCACTTTTGTATTTAGGATATACTTTTGAAATTTTTATTTGTGTTAGGAAGAAACCATGCTTGAAAGAATTGTTAACCATAATTGTCAGTGTTATGATTTTTTTTGGTGTAAGTTTTTGTCACCTTTGTGAAGATGTCATCCACACCAGCAGAGATCTTAGGCTTGAAGCTGTTTATAATTTTTTGTAATTCTTCTTGGATGGTGGGTTGCAGGTATATGTAATGCCCTGGAAGTAAGCGGTTGGTTTTGCCTGACCTGGAGTTGGCCTAATGCTATTAATCCTTGGTTTGCACCCCACAAGTTCTGTCACCAGTTTTAATAAAAAAAAAATGTTTAGGTGATTTGCTACTGCTTCAGGATCTGTAAGCTGTGACCCTCATGTCTGAAGGATGAGTTATTCGGTAGAGTGACTTCGCATTCAATTCTCTATTTACAATGCTCTGGATGTCAGCTTCTATGTGTCGCTGTTTGTTCTCTTAATAATCTTTTCAGCTTTAAGTTGTATGCCTTTTTATTTTTTGCAGTATCTACACTACCTATTTACTGATCTTGTTCTAATGCCTGGATATGTGTGCCTTAACACCTCACTTTCCTCATCCCAGCAGTTTTTTAAGAATTTTTCTTACTGAGCTTTTGTACAGGCAGATGGCACTAAAAGCAGTTTGGAAACTATTCAAAAAAAATGTTATAGGCAAGATCGACAGATTTTGCGTAGAATAGCTCTTGGATATTCTTTGTGTGTTTTTGATTTACATTAATGTTTATGTTCCCTAGCAACACAATAGATTTTTCCATCCTGACGGCTCTGTATAATATTTCTGATATTATTGCTATGCCAGTGTTCAGATTTGCGTTTGGTGGCTGGTATATTCAAAGTACTAAGAGCATTTCTTTTTTAAGTTTTATTTCAAACAGGGCCACTTTACATATGAACTTGGAGTTGGCTTTAGCTGGTTTCTATAAGTTTAATGTTATTTTGAAGGTTATTTTTAGCAAAACTTGCAACTCCACCTTTGTTATGGTGTTGCCTACAAACCTGTCAGTAAGTCTGAAGCCATCTTGTATTTATATATTAATAAAATTTTCTTTCAAGAGTCTGTGTTCTGTAATTATGAGCAAGTCTGGTTCTGCAGCTTTTTGTTGCAGTTTACAAAGCTTGTTTTGTAGCATTTCAATATTTTGATGAGTCATAACTGGCTCAGTACTAGCTTTTTATCTGTTAGGTTTGAACTAATTTTCTGTAGGCTGGGGAGAGACAATCTTTGGTGTAGAGGTCCATCTAATGATTTATATTTTAGCATAAAACTCATGCCTCATTTTTTCTGAAGTAAATTTGCATTAATTGATGGACTTTTGTCTGAATTTTTTTAATGGAGTTGTAGCTTGTTGTATATTCTTCTGTTTTTCCTAACCAGATGATGAAAATCTGAGTGGTGAGACAGTCACTGAAGCCTTCGAGGTTTTAAATGAAGCTATTGCTGGGTTGTTATCCACTTGAATGATACAGAGGGGCTTGTTGTGGCTTTGCATTTGTTGTGAAGCTTGAACTGTCAGCCTTGATTTACTTTTTGCAACCTGTAGAGTGAAAGGAAGTGGTTTATTACTTCCTTGTAAGGAAGTATGTCCTGAAAAATTTCAGATTTAAATGGAAATATCCATTTTGGCTATTTCAGTATGACGTTTGTTCGTATGTATGTCATATAGCTAAATAAAATATTCAGATCTTACAAGGGTACGGCACATCGATTCAAATGTGACATCTCCTTTTTTTTTAAATTTAAATATATTGATTTATTAATAATTATTAACCTACAATAAAAAATTCAATAATAACAATGGAGGTCTAAGTTTTCCTTCAGGTGCAAAATCTCCATTAGAAGAGTTAGTGAGTATAGTTTAGTCATGTCGATAGTAGTTGAGGTTTGTGTTGCGATATATTTTTGTGGCTTTTTATTTTTGTGTGATTCAATTTTATCTAGCTTTATTTCTATTCTTACAAGGGAAAATAATGTAGGGAAGCGAAGTGAAATGTAACTTAATTAAAACTCATTTAAAATGGAGAAAAGTAGATCTGATGCTAAAATCCAGAAATAAATTTGTCATGTTGCTGTCTTTTTGACAGATAATTTGTAAATAAAACCTTTTGTTTGTAATTTGTTAATTGTACTTCATTACTACAGCATAAATCAAAATTAGATTATAAAATAATAAAAAGTTAGGAACATGAGAGCAAAATTCTTTCCCTACCATTTTTGAAATTAGCAGTGTTTTCCTAGGAATGGAAGATTATTATTGCACTGAACCTTGGCCACATAACTTTTCTTACTACTAAACTGACTTAATTGATTATGTTATTTATTGAATTTTCAGCTGAACCACGGAATGCAAGGTATTGTATTTAGTAATGAAATTTATGCTACTTGCATTGCGATTCATTAAGTGCTCATCATACCTATATAGTACTATATAGTATGAT
This sequence comes from Lycorma delicatula, assembly GCF_047948215.1. Taxonomy (NCBI): domain Eukaryota; kingdom Metazoa; phylum Arthropoda; class Insecta; order Hemiptera; family Fulgoridae; genus Lycorma; species Lycorma delicatula. The sequence continues at coordinate 24,517,327 of NC_134455.1, forward strand.
GTGTACTGTATAGGTATGATGAGCACTTAATGAATCGACATCATATAATGTGAATATTTTGTATCTCTTTCTAGATACAGTAAAAGCAACCAAAATATCAGGATTTTTTAGGTTCCAGGGTAGATAGATCTGATGTAGCCTTCATGCTCTTCTTGATCCTCAAGCTCTCACCCACTTTTGAGAATACTATTATTTACATAACTTACATTTCTTTTTGAAGTGTGGCTAAGGCTGTTCTGCATTAAGAGTATTTGTTAGTTATTAACAAATGGCTGTGTCATGATAAATTTACTGTGTTGTTTTTTAGGTTGTCTGTGTGAGAATCATTGAAAGGAAGTTAACTTTTTTCAAAAGAAATCATCACAGGAGAAGGTTAGTTTCACTTGCAATCTAAAACATATATCTTATTTAAATATATGAATCAGAATCATAAATGATTATTTGCTATAATCTTTGTAGATGATACAACTGTCATTATCCAGGGTAAATTATTAAAATAAATTTAATTCTATTTTAGAAGTTCAAAAACTGATTCACTTTATGTAACTTTTCCATTTAACATTAAATCTAGATAAAACTGTACTGTTTCTGGGGGAAACGAAAATATAGTAAAACCTCTTAAATAGAATACATGATATTTTGTTACAACCAAAGATATAAGGAGAGATTTTATTTTATTAAATAACACATTTACAATATGGTTGATTAAACACATCATTCATAGTTCATATATATGTTACACACAAATATATTTTTTTGTATCAGTCCATTTCTAATATAATTAGTCAGTATACTCATTTCAGATTCATTAAATAACCAGAGCTTCCTTCCAACAACTGGAAAACTTACACAACTTAAATTAAAGAACAGCTTCTTCAGTACTGGAGTAACACATTTGTGGTTATTATCCAGAACTTTGATTATATAAGGTGGAAAATTACCAGTCAGATGCAGCTCTAATACTAAGACTTGATGGCCCTTAATACTTTCTCTTAGAACAGTATATGTAGGATTATTCATTTTAAATGCAGATGAAAATCTGAAAAAAAATTACAAATATTACAGAAATACAGATATTTGGGTAGTATGGTGACAATGATTGGAAGAGTGCAAAGGTGGATAACAAAGGCTAAGGAGCTGTTAGCGAAATACTTTGTATTCAATTGGAATCAGTCCCTCTCCCCTCATTACACATTTCATATTTAGAGAATTGGAGGTGAAGGATGGAGGATAAAGTGAGGAATGAGGTGAAATGAACAGGATTAAAGAAGAAAGAGCACTTGTACGTACACAAAAGAAAAGAAACTGATTAGAACATGTGGTTAGAGGAATTGGAATCTTGACAACTATTGGAATGGTCAGTAGAAGAAGAAAAAAATGAAGAAAAAGGATTAAATTAATAGATGAGGTAAAGATTGGAAAGTACAAGGTGACAAAGGCATTTATCGCACAGGACATTATTTAAAGTGTAGTCACAATGTCTACCAGTCAAGAGAGGAGGGCTACAAGGTTCTGTACTTGGACCAATCCTCTTTCTCCTTCTCATAACTGACCATCCACACTGCCTGTAAAATCAGTGCCAAGTGATCATGTATGCTGAAGACACAGGAGTACTAACACTAGGTAACAAGAAAAGAGCCCAAGTAAATACTGACATGCACAGCCTACAACGCAGTCAAACATGCTGCAGTGAAATAGTATGCAAGTTTATTATAATCTACGAAGAAAAGGCTGAGGAAGGACTACCAAAGCTCAAGATGGAATACTCAACCAAATAGATATTTGGTTGAGGCTATGCCCAGATGAGCATAGCCCTTGACAGGAGACTAACATGATGGAAGGCTCACATAGATAAGCTCTGTAAAAATATCAGTACTTGACTGTACATTATTCACAGAATCAAGAAAGTAGGCAGTACTAATACTGTTAGAACTGTCTATTTTTCTTTGAGTTATACCTTAAATATGCAATTGGTATTTGGGAAGGAGCAGCTAGTAGCCATGTGAAGAGGGTCAACAAAATAAATCAATCAGGTGCCTGGCAGTCCTTGACTGCCAGAAGAGTTACAGGACAGCTTTCAAGGAACTTATAAGATTCACAGTAATGGGATACACAGAGATGCCCATCACTACAGCACATCCAACTCACTTATGCTACCATCACACTGACTGAGTCTAAGCTCCAAGAAGCCGATGTTCAAGGGAATCCCATACTTCAACAACCTAACTACTTACATACTTCAACCAGATGACTAAGAAGCCACTCAAGACATTCAAGAAGAAACTACAATAATGGCTAGAGCAGAAACCCTTCTGTTCAGAGAGTGAATTACTAAACTGGAAAAGTGGCTTTTTAATCCTATATATGTATCTATAATTGCATCATTTTAATTGTATAATTTATTCCTTTCACGCTATTTCTATACTATATGTTTATGAAAATAAGGAATTTTGAATCTTAATATTATTAATAGCCTTATTTATCAATCTAAGTACATCTAAGTTATCCATACACAAAAAAGTAAAGAATAAGCTTATTTTTCTGACTCAGTAAGTTTTCCTTAGATTGCTTAAAATTGTTATTAATAAAGCTGAAATTAGGCAAAGAAAATGAAGTATAATTCATATAAACTATCGCAAAAAGAATTTACAACTTAACTGATGTGCTGACCAATAGATTTTCCGAAGAATTTTTTTTTATAATCCATTAAAGTTTATATTTTGGAAAAACTGTAATTTAAATAAAAATAAATTTCGTAAAGAGACAGAGACATTAAAAGTTTACCCTCTTATCAAGTAAACCTTAGCAAACCAAATTTGAAAGAAAAAAAGATTTTAATTTGCTCGTTTACCTTTAAATATCTTTATTTCAGCTACCAGAAGTGTACTGATTGTTTATAATGTCATCTCCTGACAATGTATGTTTTAATCACATTTCTGATTCTTTCTTCTTCAGTTTGGTTATGTTTCCATCTTCTGTTAGAAACAAATACTTTCTTCTTTTTCCTGTTTAGCCTCCTGGAATTACCGTTCAGGTATTAATTCAGAGGATGATATGTATGAGTGTAAATGAAGTGTAGTCTTGTACAGTCTCAGGCTGACCATTGTGGTTAATTGAAACCCAACCACCAAAGAACACCGGTATCAATGATCTAGTATTCAAATCCCTGTAAAAGTAACTACTACCTTTACTAGGACTTGAACACTGCAACTCTCAACTTCCAAATCAGAAAACATTATGTGACCAAGGTATAGTGGTAATCTTCCATTCCTAGGAGGACCCTTTGCTAATTTCAAAAATGGTAGAGGAAGTAATGTTCCTAACTTCTTAATATTTCATAAATCTAAGTTTGACTTGTGCTTTATTAATGGAGAAGTACAATTAAAAAATTACTAACCAAAGTTTTTAATTTTATTATTTCTATTTCTTTTTTGATTTTATTTCTTGAAAACAAGATGGCCAAAATTTTATAGATGCCTTCACATACTGTATGCATTTAAAAAAAAAATTACATTCAGAATCAAAATATAAATACATTTTTAATGATTAGTCTAAATATTCTTGTGTGGTTTCTCGTAACAATCAACACCATTTTACCTGCACTTGTAACATTTGGTCCATAAACATGACAAGTTTCTTTCTGGATTTTAGTATGAAATTTATTTTTCTCTGAATTAATTATGAATATATTTCTGAATTAGATATTAAGTATAAAATCAAAGTTCCACTCTTTTGCTCTTCTAACAAAGAACAAGTTTGGTTTTCTGATTAAGCAGGTTTTTCTTTTTTTTAATGCTCAGCAAAATATTAGCAATTTTCAACAATTGAAAGAAGGCTGTGGCCTTATGTACTACTTGGAAAATCATTGATTGTAACTACTCTTCCTTAACACAGACCAGAACACTGCGATGAAACTACTAATATCAAATATGAGAAATAGGTGCTTAATGCCTTTATTAATTTTTAATTAAAAATTAATTGTAAATTTTACCAAATCTTATACGTTTTAAAATGACCATTCAATTATTTTATAAATGGAAAATCATTGATTGTAACTACTCTTCCTTAATACAGACCAGAACACTGTGATGAAACTACTAATATCTAATATGAGAAATAGGTGCTTAATGCCTTTATTAATTTTTAATTAAAAATTAATTGTAAATTTTACCAAATCTTACACGTTTTAAAATGACCTTTCAATTATTTTATAAGTTAATACTTTTACAAATTGTAAATTTTACCAAATCTTACACTTTTTCAAATGACCTTTCAGTTTTTAAGCCTTTAATTATTTATTTTAAAAAATTGCGAATTTTAATAAAAATACAAATTAAATTCTGACAAATTGCTTTTATTTTTGTTATGACCTAGATCATTATTATTTATTTATTACATCAGAGAAAATATCACTACCAATTATTTTGTTAAAAGAAAGACTACTCTTCATTCTAAGTAGTTACAGTTTACTTACAATATTTATGAATTTCTGAAACAAATATTTGCTTATTTCAATTTTGTTTTTATATTCTTGTTTATTCATTTGTAATCCTTGCCCTGGGGTTGATGAATTTTGTATTCTTCCAATTTTTTTTTACCTACAAAGAAAAACTTAAAAAAATATTTAATTATCTACGTACAGCAGTTACAACTATTTAATATACAGTGTTAAAGTGTATTTCTGATTTACGGTGCACTGAGATTTAATTTTTCTTGTTCATGACAATTTATTTTGATACCAATGAAATGAATTTGATTATTTGATAATTTATTGGCTAAAAGACCAAACATATAATAATGTGCAACAGAAATACAATTATCAAAAATGGAAATATGATTCTCATGAATATATTTTATTTTCTCAATATATTTTAAAGATAATTTGTCATACATTTTTTCAAATACTTAGAAAACATAGCTAATAAAAAAATTCTACGATTGGACATTTTTATACAGATGGAAATAACAAGCTTAACAGCTTTAAAATACTCCAAATTATAAAATTTAGGTAGAAAATTTGTTGTTAAATTTATAAGAAGAATGTTAATAGCATTTGACTTCTTTTAAAATATATAGCATTATTCTTTTTAAAAAAATATTTTGAAAATATTTTTAAAAAAATGTTAAATATTTCATAAAAGCTTTCTTACTTTTTCCAATTCTTCTTTCTGTCAATAAGACTAAAATGTCCACTTGATTTTTATTGATTGCCTGAAAAAAACAAGTAAAATTATCACTTCATAATATGTTTTCACTAATATATGATATACTATTGCAGTTTGATAGTTTTTTATGAAGCAACTATTTGAGAGATATTTAATATTTAGTCTACTAACTCAAAACGGAATTTATTAATAATTTTAAAGAATTTATAACAATTTTTAGAAAGTTTCAAAAAGCTGAAAAAATGATTCTGAATTTCACCACCGATCTTTAATTTTGATTCCAAATGAATAATTTCATTATTATAGCATCCAATAATTTTAAGATTTACAAATATTTTATACTTGAACAAAGGAAAATTAGGTCAAGATTTTATATCACAGCAATTAGAAATAATGTAAAAGGCTTAGGATATATATATATTGGTTTCATTAGTTAAACAGAATTTATAAACAAAAAGTATAGACTAACAATGTTTAAACTGTAGTGAATAAACAGTAAAGTAACTGAACATCGGATGTTGTAAGATTTGATTTTTTTTTTTAATAAACCTTTATTTTCATTTTCCTTATGATGATTCTAGGTAGGTTTGTTTTTTTTTGTTTTTTCCAAGAGAAAAACACTTCGGCCAAACAATCACACATCACCCAAACACAATGTATGTGTTTTAAAAACTAATGTTAAAAATTAATTAAAAACAAAAACATGTTCAAAAACAATTATAATACATCGTAAAATAAAAATGCCTGTAGCGTATGCTAAGATAAAAAAATATTACAAAGGTATATCAGATTAAGATAGAATTTCTGTCTGCTTTACGACAAGTGGCATAAGTAGCTGAAACACAGTAATTCAGATATTTCAATACAAATGGATGGTCCTAAGGTGTCGTAAAACATTAAGATAATTTTGTTCCATTATCCCCTAGAATATTTTGCACGTTAGTCCCTAGTTTAAATTTGTGATGTAATGCCCCATAACAGATACAATCCACAAGGATTGCATCACACAAGGATGTGATGCAGTTGGCAGTCACAGCAAGCACAAACTGGTGGATCCGTTTGAGTCATCAGATAATCATGAGTGAAGCCAAGTGTGCTGTATTCGCAAACAGCAGATAATAACCTCTCCCCAATGGTTAAATTCTGCATGAAGAGCATGATGGTGAAACAGTGCTGTTAATTCTATTTAGTTTATTGTTCATGGTACCAACCCACTCACTTTACCACTCATCATGAACTAATTTCTTCAGGAATTAGAAGCAATGCAACTGGTAAAAGGAGGCTGAAAAATTTCTGTATGGCTGGGGATCTAGCAGAAGCTCACTGTTGTATTATGTTAGGGACAAAGCATTCAACTGTACTTCATCTCATCTTAAATTATGTTTTATGTTTTTCCATGAAATGAATACTTAAATTTGTTTGTTTAGAATTTTTCCATTATCATGTAGGCAAGAAACCACAATATTCTAACTAAATTGGTCATACTTCAGGACAGCTCTGTAATTTTTACCTCATTAATTTTCAAAATAAACATTTAGAGTTACACAAACATGTTTACGTAAAACTGAAAACAGAAGCAATCAGAGATATAAACATGTATTGTTAGAGTTTTAAATAATTCATCCTCACTGTCGTAAATTAAACCTCTAAAATAATGAGATACAGTCAGAAAAACCTAAATATAAAACAGCTACTATTGTACATAAAAATTAAAAATTAACTTTAAATGCAAAGAAATATAATTTAATTGAAAAAACTTCTGAAAAAATTAATTCCCTTAGCAGAATTATACAATGAATTTTCTAAATACTTTCCAAAATTACAACAAAAAAATCAGCATTAATTATATCCAAAAAGTAAATAGAAAGTATAAATGATACTATGTTAATGATAATTTATTTCAAAATCTTTATCAAGGTAAGTTTTTCTCAAATAAATTTCTTGTAAATAAGTTGTAAATGTGTTATTCAGACTAAGCTTACCCATTCCTACAATGGGAGGTGAATTGAACCCCAACCACCAAAGTCCACTGATACCCACTACCTAGTATTTAAATCCATATTACCTACACCAAGTAAACCTTTACTAGAATTTGAATCTCAAGACCTTCAACTTTAAAAAGTCAGCTGTTAAACATTTGATTTGTGATTTCACCACTAGACCAACCAGATGCATTTTGGTGTTTTAAAATGAACTCATTGCTTCAACTAACATGAGAAAATCTATTAAAATAACTTCCTTTAACCCAGTGGGTTTTGGTTTTTAATAAAATGAAATGACTGCTTCAACTAATTAAGAGGGAAAATATATTAAAATAACTCCCTTCGAGAATGTTTGGATGAATGGAACAATTTTTACAGGCATATAAGAAATATTTCCTGCCTTATTTTTATTCTTAATTGTTTTATTTTTATACTTAGAGCATTTGTTAATATTTTCAGTCTCATTACTTTGGTGTTTTGAAGAGAATCTATTTCTTAGCCACCACTAACAGTAATAGTCAAATATTACTTATACTTGTGTCATGATTTTAAATTTATATGTTTATCAAACTTCTAAATTATCTGAATTTCTGGTAAACCAAAAACTTTTTCTTTAAATTGTTCGTAAACAACTTTGCATCCTTATTTCTAAAATAATTGTAAGTTACAGCTAGAAAAACTAAACATTAAATTGCCACTAATACACAAAGATTATAAAACAACTTTTATAAACATATAAAAATCTATTAAGTTGTAAGCAAGACGCTCCTTAAAAGTCAGCATTTTACTTTATCATTACATGTGCACATTAGCACTAACACCACTGAGAGTTAGTGATTCTGAACAATCCTACATTTTTACACTATTTTTATATTTAAATATAACAATACTATGAATTAAATAGAACATGTGCAGTTTCAAATACCTTAATCCTTTTAATAAATACGTTCATGTTCCACCACTTATTTTGAAATTTTTCCACAAGAATATTATTCTTAATTTATCATCCAAAACTTGTAAATTTTACAGAAATTTCTTAGCTGTAGAATATACAAAAAAAATCAGACAGTGATTATTAAATATAAAAATTCAAAATGTACTGTTAAATATTTTTAAGTTAATCTAACAGAGAAAAAATTAAAATTGAATTTATAAAAATTATATATTTGTTTATTAATATTGATAATTTTTCCGACAGTATTATAGTATTTAAATATTATTACCTCACTGATGGTAGTTATGTCCTGGGCCTGTAGCACATTCTTTTTGCCAGGGCTATAACTCAGCAGGGAATGTATTGTCACTCCCTACTGCATTTTGGTAGTCGTGGTGATGGGAGTGGTGATGGAGGTGGTGGGAATCTACAACAAATAAAATTTACTTGAATATAGAATATTTGATTTAAAATCAAATAATCTTAAAATGAAATATAAGACAGAAGAAATCTAAACTAAAATTAGCTCATGTGCACCCACAGAATATTAAAAACGCTAAGAAAAATCTAAATGAAAAGTACATATTTTTAATCTATTAATTTTTATTAACTTAAGTAGAATAATCCTTTGGATGCTTTCTTTTATTCTTAACTGCTAGGCAAAATTTTGTTTACTAGGTTGCAAATGAGGTAGATAATTTATCTGTATTATTCTGGAAGTATTTGCAATCTTGTGTAGCTTTGATTAATTAATAACAGTACTATAAATGTTCAAAATTCCACCACTAACATCGATGCATGTTTCAACTCATTTCCTTACATTTTCTGTCACTAACCTAAAAATGTCTTCCCGTTCCTTGATGAGACCAGTAGCATTGAAAATGTGAGATCAGTTTTTCACATGTGCCTACTTTTTCCTTGTGTACCTTGCATTTCATCCATCCTCATAAACAGTAACCTAAGGAAATAATAATTACCAGCTAGTAATTAGTAATGATTAATAATAATCGGCTTTCGACATCCAATCCAGTTACCAGTACATTTTTCATCTAAGAATTGTTTATTTTATTCATGAATAAATCAAGTTGTTAGTACATTTCAATAGCCAATGAAAATTTTTAAGTAATGCATTTCTCTAAGAATTTCCTTGTTTAAATATTGCACATAATTTCTCCCCATGACATGTTTTAATATGAAAGGGCCTATATTTATTGGGATTTATGGGATTAATTTTATTCAATTTTTCAGGTCAAAAAACATAAGAAACCAGCAAGTTTATCCCTTATATTATGCTTAAAAAATTTCAGTATGATCTCATTTCAACGGAGGAACTGAAATCCAGGCAAAATGTTTCATTAGCCACAACTCATAACAAAGTGTTTTCGGACATATGTTTGTATGAACTCCAAATAAGGAAAAATCCTTACTTCAAGCTTTAGAATTAGTTACCAAGTTATCTCCCTTTTCTCATGAATCATTCTGTATTATGTGTAATCAGCTTGGCACTACTTGGCATGATTTTAAAGATTTGCTGAAACAAGTTTATAAAGATGTGATTGAGTTAAACTCAATAGGTAATTAATCAAATACGTTTTCAAACATGGAAATTTATAAATGGTAGTTGTTTGCAACAGAAGAAAAAATGTTATTAAAGCTTTAAAAAAAGTTAAAATGGAAGGTGCTGCTAATTGAATACCTTCAAATAATAAAGAATATATATCTGTAGCAAAATAATACCAAACAATTATTTAGCTGATGACAACTTTCTACTTAAATATACTAACATTTATTTTTTGATCTTGAAGTGAAACAGATAATCAACTTAATATAATCTGATTTTTTATAATCTGTTTTTTATCTACTAGTTAAAAAAGTTCATAATTTCAAAGTAAAAGTTTAAAAACTTAATCATATGTTTAATATTTAATTAAAATTTAATTAGTAATCATATAAGTTTGACATTTTCCATGAACAATTTAAAAAATAATAATATAAATTATTGTAATTATTAATTAATTCAATAAGTAATGCTTTGTAAAAAAAAGTGATGAGAACTACATGCATCTCTCATATCAGTGTTTTCAGTGTCATTTTAAAAGCACTAGAAACTGAAGTTTTTTTCCATAAATATATTTTCTGAAAATCAGCTTGATTTTGTCTAGTGGAAAATATATAGTAATAACATATATAAGCAATTAGTTTTGTAAACTATATGAATAAGATTAATTATTATAAAAATATTTATAAATTACTGAATTTATCGACTTAAGAAAGATGTTTGCGACCTCCATACAATTTCAGTTTTTAATAGTTACAGTTTTTAATAGTTTATCAGTATTAATAGTTACTACTAACTGGTATTAGAGTGTAAGCTCTGATTTTACACTATTGAACCGAGTATATTGAAATTAAAGTAAAATTAAAATTAAATTTGAAAAGTAAAATTTACAATCCTGAAAAGTCTTGTTTAGGGATCTCTTCTTTTCACTGCATATGTAAATAATTAAATGAATAATGAACTGAATACAAATGACTGTACCGCATCATACATACAGTATTGTTTTTTGGGTATTGTTAGTAATTTATATAAAAATGCCTCAGTTGTATAGATCATCCAAACAATTTTTGCCATTAATGTAGTAAATAAACTTTTAAATCTCAAACAAAAAATGTTACTCTTTTGGTTAAAAAAATCATATAAGCTATTTTAGACGTAAAATGGGAGATGAGGTCAAGTCATGGGCCTCTCACATTTATTGTTACAAGTAAACTCAAGACATTTGTTCCTGATTTTTGTCTTCCTTCAGCCATAAAGCTGGAACAGTAACCTGTTCCAGTTCTGTCACAAATATGGAATTTAGAAGAAAATGATGAAGAAGACTTAGTTTTAGAAAGTAATGAAGAAGAGGATCCAGATTTTCAAGGTTAGAGCACTGAACCTCAAAGCTAAATTACTTAAGCAGACCTTAATGATCTGGTTTGTGAGCTTAGTTTGTCCAAAATTCAGTGTTATTGACTTAAGGTTAAAAGACTGAAACCTCTTCAAAATTGGCACAAAACTACATTTATAAACAAGTTTTATGAGGTTTATAAACAAGATAGATTATTTATTCATATCATATTCTGGAAGTCTCAAGTTATCTTGTGCAGCTTTATAAGATAGTATCTGCTGTATCCTTGACAATGTAGTGAGTACATCTGTGCTTGTTACAAGTTATGATCACAAACACAGGTTGTGCAGCTGATCAGAATCCAGTTACAGAATGGTTGAGGAATGACAGTATTAGGAGTCATTTTTAAAATACAATTAGTCAATTTTGGCCTACTCACAACATTCTGTTCCACATTAAAACTTCAAAGAGAAAATTTGTTACTTCAAAGAGAAAATTTGTTACTGATGACACTTGGTGAAAGAACACCTTCTATGCAGAACATCAAAGAAATTACAGTATGTATTGCTCCATTATAATTGCATATTTATAAAATTATACTTCAACATTACAAAAAGGATCAATGATTTATCAAAAATAGACAGGCTTACATGTAGGGGAACGATATATAGGCTTATGAACACAGCTTAAAATAGGGAATAAAGGAGAAGGTTTGTAATAGAGGATGAAGAGAACATCAAAGGGACCTACCACCAAGCAAAAATCCAGTTTATAATTAATATATTTGTATTGTACAAAATAAAGTTATAAATATACAAATTCCTAATAATAATTTTATGTTTTTTGTTGCTTAGTTTTACCTTTCTGTATTACTTTTAATCTTTTCTATCTGTATAGTTACAATCATGTTGATTCAATCTTTTGCCTTTGCAGGCTGTCTCTATACAACTCAGAATTATATTTCAATTTGCTTGAATTATGTACTAAAGTCACTTTTTTATTGTGTCAATGCTATTATTCTTTCTGAAAATTTGTGTTTTGTAAGTTTATGCAGCATTATTTTATTGATAGCGGCATTTTAATAGTAATGACCCTTCCAGTTGTTTTCTCCAATAAAAAAATACTAAATATTTTAATGTTTTTATACATTAAATCATGTGGGTTACAAAAATCATTCATTAGACATAACATTGCAGTGATTCTCATACCTCTAGGCTGATGCTGGAGTTGGTGATCCATTTCCAGAATGAAGGTAATCTTATTACCATAGAAATGAGGGTTAAACAAATTGACAAATGGTGAAGTGGTTACAGTTAAACTTACTATCTTTTTCTAGATTAGTAGATATTACATCCAATTCCCAATATGTGGGTAATGATTCGATTTTTCTCTTACGTTTTCATTCATCTCATTCTCCTTGATAAAATAATTATGTAGAACATACAAGCTTGTGTATGTGTGTGTGTGTGTGTGTGTGTGTTCATAGAAGTAAAATAATGAAAATGAAATTTGGTTTAATTTGATTATAAACTATCTTCATGTCCATTGTTGTTTTTTCTTAGTTCTAAATGTACATACATAAATCACTCTGATCCCACCTCCAACACAGTTTTAATTGGAAATGAAATATTATTGGTAAAAAGGTTACCAGTACTTGAAACCACTGTACTAATTTCATAATTTAGTTTTACAGTTGTTCATTTAATTTCTTATGGATAGATTTTTATTATTTGTTGGAGAAGGATTTATCATTACACTAAAATTATTACTAAAAAATTAAGAATATGAAATATTCATTAAATTTAAAACACAAATATTAAAATTGTTTTTTAATTAAAAAATTCACATACCGCAAGCACAAAATTACTACAGTAACAGTAATGACTGATAATATTATTAGTTGTCCTTTCATTTTAACTAATATTTAATATGCTGTAGTTATCTTATTTTCTATTCCTTTTTTCTATTTAATCTTGTTAGTTTAAAGTATTAAAGACAACTAATAGACTGTGGAGATATTATCACTATGGAAATCTGTTAATTCTATTTTTGTTTGTAATCATGGTTACACACTTACATTTTTTATTTTCAATGTGCTAATATTTTTAAAGAATTATAGATCATTCTGCAAAAGAGTAAAAAGAAAACTAATTGTTTTTACTATTTTATTATCAAGTAATACACTGTTAATCTATGCAGTTAAAATTATATTTGAGAAATAGGAGTCTTATTGAACTTGATAGAGATCTCTTGTTATACCAAGTACAACAAGATTATGCTATAAGTTTCACATACTGGTGTGGCATTCTGTATAATACCCAAATAAGATAATAAATTTATGTGTAGTTTCAAAGGCAAAATAGGTATCCAGATTACTGAGCATCATTAAAAATGTGGTTGCCCTGCTAATACCAGAAGGTTACTTCCATGAACAATGATGCATAGAATAAAGGTTGATGACCTACTTGACCCAAGAAAAATAAAAAAAATGTAAGAATAAGGTTGGGAAGAGTAAGGAGATAATCAGTCAATAAAAGAGTGCCCTCATAATCAGGAAATTGAACATGGGAAGGAGGTTGCTCTTGATATTTTATACTTTTTAAAGGAATGGCAATTTTGTGTGGGATTTAGTCAGGCAGAAAATATTTTATACTACTTAATTAAAATAGGTAATTTAAAATTTAAAAAAATAATCAACAGGTGGATGATACAAATTATAGATCTATCAATAACTGGTGAACACCATGAAATTCCATACACACACCCACACACATTGCATGCTTTATATAAAAAATCCATCAACAATAATTCAGGTAACACCAGAGTAAAACAGCATTACAAGCCACTTTGGGGGTTGGCGTCCCCACGGATCTAGCCTCTGCAGCTTTTCTTCCCACTACACACTTAGCTGCAGAATACTTTACCCTATACACATATACTACGCCAAGAACACTACATGAATTACAACATATACATTTACTCAACTACATAACATCAAACACAATTTTCTCTTTCATATACACTCGGTGGTGCTGCGACATCTTACGAAATGTAACCGTAACCTAAGGTGGGAACCATCGTGCCAATAGGTGAATGGCTCTACGTAGTGAGTCTCGAACGATGTCCTCTGGGCACCAGAGCAAACCCAATTGTATTTAGCTATAGCTCCAGTAGGCGTGCGCTCTGCTGGAGTGGTCTATTATATCGCCGGTTCTCGTGGGACCAAAATTTCAGTTCCTTTCAGCAAATTCTATGATGGTGGTCCATGTGAAAAACCATCAATTTCAGTCTAGTGAAAAGGCCTCGGTCAGCTTCGTCTGACGAGCATAATCTTGCTACAGCGAACGAAGATGGTGTGAGGTGTAAGAATGTTCGCTTTGTTATTATTCGAAATAATCAGGAAGGTGGCTCCCTTCAAAAGGTCTCACCTTTCCTGATAAACAAATGCGTCACAGGTTGTATTGGTTCTCCGAGGAACATTAAGAAATTACGTGATGGAACAATTCTGGTGGAAACATTTAACGATGAGCAAAGTCGCTCCCTATTACGTCTCACCAATATGGGTGGCATAAACATAAGTACGACATGCCACAAGACCCTAAACACCAGCTGAGGAGTCATTTTTTGTCGTGACCTTCTGAAAATGAATTTAAGTGAAATTGCTAATGAACTTCGTACTCAAGGTGTTGTAAAAGTGAAACGTATAATGAAAAGGCAGAACGGAACAGAAGAACCGACATCGTCTCTTATACTGACATTCGATCTTCCTGTTCCACCAGAGAAGATTAAAGTGGGTTACCCCTCCGTTCGAGTACACCCATTCATACCCAACCCACGGCGATGTTTCAGATGCCAAAGGTATGGTCACATTACAACATCTTGCTCGAGAACGGAGATCTGTGCTCAATATGCTAACGAAGGTCACAATGACACTAACTGCGAGGGAAGTGAAAAACGTGCGAACTGCAGTGGTTTACATACAGCCCGCTCCCGAGATTGCCCAACCTTTAAGGAAGAAAAGCCAATTCTCAAGATCTATACTGAACAGAAACTATCTTTCCCGGCTGCAAGCAGGGAATATAGAAAGATAGTTAACTCACGGAACATTGTCAAACCAGATGTATCTTTCACCACCGCTACGTCAAAACAAACTCCTTTAAATGTTCATTATCAGCAGTGCGGATCCTGCAATGAACTTAAGAAACTCGTTCAGATGCTTTCGGATCAAGTTACTTCGCTTACAGCCAATATTTCAGAGCTGATAAAGATGAATAAAAAGTTCTACGTCGCAGTAAATGAATCCAACAGTGTGATCCATACGAAAGTTTCTGCTCCAAAAGTCCTACCGGTACGGGCAGAGACTACCACAGCTGGCAGTAAGTCAACTAATAAGCTCCCCGTAAAGGGAACCCGCATAAACACCCCCTCTGGGATGTCAATAGCGGCATCCCATTCTAATAAGTCACCTCCACCATCACCCTATATACTGGAGGATATGGTTGAAGAACCTTCCGACCCAAAGGCGTCGGAGATATCTAAAATAAAGAATACGAAAAAGAAAAATTGAATCACATACAACTAAATTTTATATAGTTTTCTAAGTATATATATATATATTTTTTTTTAATTTTATTTGTTTATATTTTTTTCCCTTATGAACATTATTCAGTGGATTGTTAAGAGGTCTTCGGTCCTCTTAAGTCCTCTTCGCATTGAAGATATTGGAAAACTGGCACACGTACATGATCCAATAATCATGTGTTTCCTGGAAACTCATCTTCTACAACATGACCCAATAGTACTTAAAGGATACTTCTGTGAGAGATACGACTGTATAGTAGACAGTAGAGAGAGTGGTGGAGTGGCTATTTTCATGAAGGATGAGGTATCGGCTACAAGGATTCAACTGACCACTCCTGCTGTTGCAGAAAAGAACTCTATCCCCTTCAAGTTACATATCTGCAATCTGTATCTCTCACCAAACACTGAATTCAGTGCTCTGGATATCTTAAATCTCCTCACACAAATACCATCTCCATCGTTAATAGTAGGAGACTTCATTGCCCACCATGTTTCCTGGAGCTCGACCTTCTGCTCCATTCAAGGAAATATAGTACACAATGTGAGACAAGACCTTTGTTTGCTGAATAATGGATCTCACACATTCATGTCTTTATCATCTGGTACTATGTCTAACATCGATCTCTCCATATGCTCACCGAATTTACTCCCTCATCTTGATTGGTCTGTTTGTGATGACTTTCACGGCAGTGAGCACAAACTAATTATTATTGGTTTCGGTGTAGACCACGAGGTTAAGAGAAGGCCTTGGAGGTGGATTGTTGAAAGAGCAGATTGGGATGGATATCATAAAGCGTTCCAATCACAGTATGACGATGGTGCGAACATCCTTGAGTAAATGTCCCTCTTTTACGTCCATGATACTTGAAACTGCCAGCAGATATATTCCACAAACATCGGGTAATCCTAAACGTCCTTCCATGCCATGGTGGAATGATGATTGCAAATGAGCTATTAACAATCGACGGCGAGCACTACGCAAATTTAATAATAGATCTACAACTGAACATTTATATTTGTCCCGGAGGGCTACAGCAGTATGCCGTCGGGTCTTCTTGAACGCTAAGAGGAATTCATGGACGAAATATGTGAACACAATTTCACGTACTACTCCTACGTCTACTGTGTGGAAGAAGTCCATGCAATCTTCAGATCGCCAAGACAATCTATTCTAGGTCTCATTGATGAAGGAGAACTCCTTTCAACATCTTCGGCTGTAGCAAATACTTTAGCAAAATCTATCCGCTCGGCGTCTCTCACTTCATCATATAATAACGATTTTCAGAGGTACAAAGTACAGATAGAAATATTGTCGTTAAACATAGGTGATTCGGTTGGTGAGTTGAACACTCCATTCGTATTTAAAGAATTGTTACACGTACTTAGGAACTCACGTGACACTTCCCCTGGACCAGACAACGTTCGCCTTGGTATGCTTTCACACCTTCCTAACTCAGCACTACAACATCTTTTCAATATTTACAATGGTTTATTCTCCGAACAAGTCTTTCCTCCCGACTGGTCAAGGGCATTTATTATACCAGTACTAAAGCCTGGTAAAAACCAATCCCTCAAACTACTGCCCTATTTCTTTAACAAGCATGTTGTGTAAAATAATGGAGAGAATGGTAAGCCCCAGGCTTGCGTGGTACTTGGAGAAACATGGCTTTCTATCTTCGGAACAGTGTGGTTTCCGACAAAGACGATCTTCCATTGACCATTTAGAATTAATGGAAACAGCCATATAAAACTCCTTCCTAAACCAACAACACCTCGTTGCTATCTTCTTCGATATAAAAAAGGCGTACGACACAGCCTGGTAACGTGGTATTCTTAACACCCTCAAGAGATGGGAAATCAAGGGCAATATGCTTGCTTTTATCCGGGGATTTTTAAATCACCGAACGTTTCGTGTTCGTGCAGACGATTCACTTTCAGATAGTGTCGTCTTGGAGAATGAAGTACCCCAAGGTAGTGTATTAAGTGCCACCTTATTTTCTGTAGCCATAAACAGTATTACCATCTGTGTACAGGCTCCTGTCTCATGTTCTTTATTTGTTGACGATTTTGTTATTTACATTGTGAGCCGTTAGACGCCCACTGTAGAGCGACTACTACAGAACACTACCTTTCGCCTTGAGGCTTGGTCCAGAACTACTGGTTTCACATTTTCATCCAACAAAACGAAATGTGTAGTCTTTTCTCGGCTACGAAACCCTTCTATTCCGTAAGTTTTTCCGAACAGAGAGCATATTGCTCTCTCCTTAAGTCAAGTTTCTAGGTTTGCTTTTTGATAGCCGTCTTACTTGGGTCAAACATATAAAGGAAGTAAGGACAAAATATTCTAAACTTTTAGATATGATGCGGATCCTTAGTAACAGCAATTGGGAGTCGATCGGTCATGTATGTTACGTTTTTACTATTCCCTTGTTCGTTCCCGTTTAGATTATGGTTGTGTCTCTTAATCTTCAGCTTGTTAAACCGTGCTTAAAATGCTGGACGGTGTACATCATGCTTTTCTTCGGCTTGCCACAGGTGCGTTTAGATCAAGCCCTATCACAAGGTTACTTGTATACTGTGGCGAGCCATCACTTTGGGATAGACAAGACCAGCTTTTGTTATCTTATTTTGCCGGTCTCAAAGGACAGCCAAATCACCTGGCTTTTGACCCAATTCTTAGAAATCCTAATTTAAGAAAGTATGAGGACCGTCCACGCTGTACTGCACCTGTAGGTGTCTGTACTCGTCGTCTGCTGCAACATATAAATGTTGACACTCCGTCGTTCTTTCCATCATGTCCGTGCTGATATCCTCCGTGGAGAATAAACCTAGTAAATTTTACATTTGACCTTACAACATACGATAAACAATCAACACCAGCTACTGTTTTCCGGTAAATGTTTCAGTGTGTTTTCACCAAGACGAACCCAGACGCGGTGATATACACTGATGGATCGAAACAAGACGATACCGTTGGTTGTGCTTTTGTTGTCAATAAAAGAACTTATATGTTTGGCCTACCCGGTATTACGAGTGTGTTCACCGCTGAACTACTCGCTATAAATAGGGCTCTAAATATCATTAAATATAGAAACATTCTTATTTGCAGTGACTCGTGTAGTGGTCTCCAGGCGTTAGAAAACCTTTATTCCAAACATCCTGTCGTCATTGAAATTTACAATGCAATCGTTGAGTTGAGTAATCGCAACACGGAAGTAAATTTTTGCTGGGTCCCTAGCCACCTAGGGATTCCAGGTAATTAACAAGCAGATTATGCTGCCAAAAAAGCGTGTAGTCAACCTCCTTTCACAACCAAGCGTGTAGTCAACCACCCGAGTTACTACGTTTGATTTTATTAATCGTGTAAAACAATCACTGATAGCAAGGTGGCAAAGTGACTGGGCGACTACCGTCGATAATAAACTCCGACGGATTAAAGATTCAGTGTTGCCATGGGACTCCTCTTGCAGAAAAACTCGTCGTGAGGAAGTAGTCCTCTGCCGATTACGGATAGGACATACGAGGATCACACACGAGTTCCTTATATCAGGAGGACACGCACCCCTATGCACATGATGCAACTGCCGCTTGACTGTGAACCACATTCTCATAGTCTTCATATGTTATGCGGCGTTGCGTCGTAAATTTCATCTACCCAGAAACATCCGTGATATCCCTTACAATAATAACGAAATTTTGGACCGGATGTTTCTGTTTTTGCAAAGTACCAGGTTACTGCAAAAAAGGACAATCAAGGAATACTCTGAGAAGGAGGACGCCTACAAAATTTAGAATCAAAATATTGGATCATTATATCTTCAACCCATCACTTCTCGCGTCTCAGCATTGAAAACGAGCATCTTCATCTTCTGCATGCCGGTCCGCCGTTATTAATTTCGTCTTTACGGGAAAAATATTGGATCCTAGGTATACGACGCTTGACTAGAACTGTTCTTTACAAATGTGTGATCTGTTTTAAACTAAATTGTGTAACTCATTCTCAATTGATGGGAAACTTGCCATCGTATTGGTTGCGTCCTGCTCGTGTGTTTAACACAGGAACTGATTATATAGGCCGTGTGTATATGGACCAGATTGTATATACTGGAACACGACGTTCTAAAACCAAGGTTAAAGCTTACGTGATTGTTTTTGTAACGCGAACAATTCATTTGGAATTAGTAAGCGATCTAACTACAGAAGCCTTTATGGCTGCACTTCGTCGTTTTATGGCACGAAGAGGAAAGAGTCTGAATCTGTATAGTGACAATGGTGCAGATTTTAAGGAAGCGCTTCATGAGGTAAATGAACTATATACATTCTTAACTGATAAAACCAACGAAATATCTGACAAATTGACATCGGAATCTTGTCAGTTGACTTTTATACCATCATATTCTCCAAAGTTTGATGGGATCTGGCCGTTAAATCTATGAAATATTACCTTAAACGTTTTGCTGGAAGTAGCAGCTTAACATTTGAAGAGATGGCGGTTCTGTTAGCTTAAATTGAGGTTTTCTCTAAATTAAAGATCTCCGACAAAATTATCTGACAATCCTTTAGATACATCCTACCTTACTCCTGGTCACTTTCTCATAGGTGAACTTCTAACTACCCCATTCCTAACCCAGACCTATGTGATATAGCTGTTAACAGGTTGGATCGTTGGCAACATGTCCAGCATATGACTCAACGGATCTGGAAGAAATGGTCAGTGGACTTTCTGAACATCCTTCAACAACGCCAAAAATGGACTGCGACAGAAGCCAATCTCAAGGTTGGTCATGTAGTCATCGATAAAGAAGATAACCTACCACTACTACATTGGAAGTTGGCGATTGTTGATGAGATTCATCCCGGCGCTGACAACTGGTGCGTGTGGTAACACTCCGTAATGATCAAGGAACGTTTAAGCGACCTGTTCTGAAATTATGCAAACTTCCAGTCTCCAATAAATATGATATATAATAATTTCATGAACTTTACCTTTAATTTTTCTTATATATATGTGTGTGTGTGTGTGCGCGCGCGCGCGCGCGCGTGTGTATTTTGTATAACTGTTTAGGTTAACATTATGTAATTTTGTTTGTTTTATTACTTTTTATGGTTAATTAATTAAAAATATATACTTTTTGGCTGCCGGCATGTTGGACATTGAGAAGTGATGGGATTTCCTTCTCGTAATAAGGTTTGGTTTTAACCAATCTTTACATCAGTCGTGTTTAGCACTTGTGAGCAAGATCGCCTCCGCTCCGCAAGTCAGTCGCGCTTAGTGCTTTATTTGTAACACGGCTCCACTCCATCAGCGAGTATTTCATTACGTGCATTTACTTGTCTTACAGTTTAGTGAACAGTGTCATTAAATATTGTTTATCTTATATATCAAATATCTTCATTCTCATACCTGTCCAAGAGATTGTTCCAGACCTAGCATTGTCCTATACAGTACACTATCTTCAAATCAACATAAATTTTCTACCTAAATTGTATCATGCTCTCATTATTATACCCACCATTTCTGTGTTCTTCCGATTTCATTATTTCGTTGGTTCCCTTTCCTATATGTATTTTTGGTCCTAATGGACCAGATCGTTTCTTTTTCTATAATTATCTTTCAAGAACGTTTTTTCTATGATTCGTTAAAGTTGTTTATTTAGAGGGTTGGTATGTGTAAAAGGCGTATGGGAATTTGGTTTTGAGCGGAACATTAATTAATAAACAATAAACAACTTGAGCAGATACGAGTATTCAGCTTGCAAATTTCAAGTACAGTACACCTTAAAAATCATTTCATCAGGTCCGTGATATTTCATAAGAGTTTTTGTTTAAGACTTATATTTACAGCTTTAATAGTTACTTTATAATCCTGTATATTAAAAAAATTATATCTTATGAAACAAATTAGTTTTATAATTCTAGGCTAATGTGTAGATTTCTAAAATGTTATATTCCACAATTAAATTCCTTACCGGGTTCGATTCCCGGCAACGTTTTCCTGGAACTTTTTCACTTGTTTCCCTCCTTAAATACGCATGCAACGCGTCCGAGATCGTAATAATAAAGAGAAAAATAGATATTTATTTTATCAATGACTTACATTATTTTAGTTGGTAATATGTATAACAGTATGGTGAACTGTGACTAATTTGCCGGTTGATACGTGTGATTCTGTGGATATCATTTTGGTAGTTTGAGTTACGATTTTCTCCCACTGTATTTTGAAAAAATGTATTGCCGTGTAAAAGCTTTTTAAGACGCCCTCTACTTGGAGATTAAGGAAAATTTTTTGAAAATAAGTGATGCTGAAGTTTTGGTTTCATTCCGTCGTAGATGTGTGAACATGCTGAAATTACTATTTTGTTTTCGGTTGAAGAATTAGTTCTAGGCATTGTCATATGTTAGTGGTTACGTAGTTACAATTCAGTTACATTAGAAATCGTTTTACATGTTAAGAATTTCAAGTAATATTTATCATTTTCGATCGTTAAGGGAATTTATTGGATTGTGTTAATTGAGGTTAAGTTATACGATTTTTTTTGTACATTAAATGGAGAAAATGAGTGAGTATAATTCAGTTTTTGTCAACATATTTACAATTTTAGTTTGTATTGTCATATTTTGTGGTTTTCGTTGAAGACAAGTGAAAAATTGTTTTTGAATCGCATTTTGCCCGTTAAGTAAAAGGATGCATGCAAATGTTTGGTTAACTGTACTCTAACCCCTTTTAGGTGAAATGAATGTTAAGTAATTTGATTGTAACAAGTCTAAG
The DNA here is from genome assembly GCF_047948215.1 of Lycorma delicatula. NCBI lineage: Eukaryota > Metazoa > Arthropoda > Insecta > Hemiptera > Fulgoridae > Lycorma > Lycorma delicatula. Next base: position 24,539,649 of record NC_134455.1, read on the forward strand.
ATTTAAACTTTTTTTGAAGTAAGTTTTATGCTGCTTCAAGGAAGCCTTCCAGCATTGTCTGAAATGGCCAAGGGTAACCTTGATTAGAAAAGTATCACAGATAAAGATTTTATGAATAGAATCAGGGATACTGTCGTAGAATGTTTTAAACCCTAACATCCCAACCTATGTAGCAGAATGTTAGCCATCTTTGTCATTTTTTTGGAAAGACCTGGGGTTTAGATTAGTCATTTTTCTTAACACTGAAAATGTTATCTCCCGTAAGAAGTTATAATTGGCATTAGCCTGTGGTTGCTAGAAGAAAAAATATTTACCCATATGAAATGGTAGTGTTGCTATTATAGTAGAGTAATAAATCAAATCCATCAATCTCCATGGTAGAGTGGTAGTGTCCCAGCCTTTCATCCGAAGGTCCTGGGTTCATATCTTGGTCAGGCAGTTTTCATTCTCATAGGGCAAAGTGACCACAAAGTAATCTGTGTTCGTCGCCTCAACAAAAAAAAAATTAGTACAGAATAAAATTAAAGAATTGAAGGGTTTGATTATAAAATAGGCCTATTTAAGTTTGTATTTATATAATTACATTACATTAATGGATAGAGATCATAGACATTTAATACTTTATTTATTTAGAAAGAATTAGTTAAAAACTAGATCTTGATTTATTTATAACTTTTTATTTAAGCAGGAAATAGAATTGCACAACATTCAAATTTGCAAACTGTAATCATGAATAAATTTAATTGTATATTAAAATAGTCTCTGTATTAGTGTTCTAAAATCACATATAAAATCTGTTGATTCTTATTACATAAAATGTTTTCAGATTTATTTACAAAGCAAATGTTATTTTTGTAGAAGTTGTTAATGGTGCTATAATTAGCTATTATATTTATTGGCAATAAAAAGTAAAATCTGGGATTATGCTACTTTATTTAAGGCAATAGGAAACAGAAAGTAATGAAAATTTTGCATTCATTCCTGAATTTTGCATTCAGTAGTCTTGTTAGTGTTAGAATTTCTTTTAGGTAGGGTTACCAGATTGCAAAAGTAAAAAAAAGAGTACATTTTGCAATGATTCAAGGAAAAATGGCCAGATAATGACAAAATAATAACATTAGTTATTATTATTATTCAATAATTCAAATTGTTAGGTAAAGAACTCATAGTCAAGCTTACCATAATTATTTGAAGTGTTAATTTTTTATAATTAATCATATCTTAAAAGTTACTTATATTTTGATGAACTTCTGATGTTCTTAATTAGTTCCTTTTCCTTCATGCAATGTTCTTAAAACTAGGTGCAACTGAAGCCTTTAAAATTAAACTGGTTCAACAATAAATTTTTCATTGAATCCACTAACAATTATTTCTTTCCGGTATCGATTTTGTTTTCATTAAGCTAAAAATCTTTCAACATTGATTTTATGTGCAGGTGTAGCATCATAAACCCACCGGGTTGGTCTAGTGGTTAATGCGTCTTCCCAAATCAGCTGATTTGGAAGTCGAAAGTTACAGCGTTCAAGTCCTAGTAAAGCCAGATATTTTTACATGGATTTGAATACTAGATCGTGGATACCGGTGTTCTTTGGTGGTTGGGTTTCAATTAACCACACATCTCAGGAATGGTCGAACTGAGAATGTACAAGACTAACACTTCATTTACACTCATACATATCATCCTCTGAAGAATTATCTAAACGGTAGTTACTGGAGGCTAAACAGGAAAAAGAAGAAGGTGTAGCATCATAAAAAAACTTGTATACCTTGAGAAATTCAGAGCAAGTGAACACTTCACCAACACTGAAATATTACACCCACTAAATAATATTTTTATGAGATAATGCTTCACTGAATTCTGTATCACCCTTCTTTTCTTGGTAAAACGTTTTTCTGATTTGAAAGTTGATGGAATAGAAGGGACTCCCAAATAATAAACTCCTTTCTCCTATATTAATATTACACACTTCTCAATATTAACCCATTGTGGAATTTTATTGATTCCAATCACTGGAAACTATGGAAATGTTGGATCCATATCCAGTTAGTTTCCCAGATACTGCAAACAGTTCTGATATACATACAATAATCGTTTATTTAAACACTGATGTTTATTTTACTTGCTGTTTTTATTAAGCTCCTTTACTTTCGCTGGCAAAAATTTGCCTTCTTCCTTCTTGTTAGTGACCTTTCCAGTGACGTGTGAATAATGTTATTTTCACATTTCATAGCTTAGATTTAATTATGTAATACAAATATTAATGAATGCAGGAACCAGAGGTAGTATTCATTTAAAGTATTTTCAAAAACTAAAGATAACTGGGGAGTGTTCTTGGGATAGAAAATAGGATTTCAGGGGTGGGAACATTTCAAGTAATTGATATCAGGAAACACGAAAAGTTTGAGTGATAAAGAAGTTATGTGTACCTCTAAATCAATAAAAGATGAGTGCATATTGAAGTTTGGACAGTTTATATTGAAAAATAATTAAATATATTCAACACAAGACTCAATATCAGTTGCCAAACCATCTACACTATGCATACACAGTCATTAAGATATGGGCAGAACATCCTATTCCAAATATTGTTTTCTGAAGATAATTTTGAAGATGATGCAAAATATTATAAGTGTTCTTTCTTAGCTTTTCTTTTTAAACTACCAAAATTACTATTGCAGTTAAGTACTAGTAAAGGCTGTACGTTAATTAGACAGTTGAATGTTTTGTAAGGCATTAACTACAACTTTAGAAACTGTATCATTTTTTTCATCTGGATTAGATGTGACATCTAAATGCTTTTATGACTTTCTGTTTTCACATCACAGTAGGATATGTATCCAAATAATGTGGCATATTGTAATAGAAGATATTTTTGTTGCTCTGTGATTGGAACTGTCACTTGCAACACCCAAGATATTTCATTTTCTGACTACTGGACTCACCTGTTAGCATTTTCAAGGAATTAGGGGTCAACAAGTTATTCACTGTAGGTTCTGTTTTTGTTCTAGCCAATGAAATGTGACTGGCTATTGAGGAATCGCTAAAAATTCACTTAAATAATTTCATGGTCGGACACTGTATGGAAACCCAGTGGAGCCTCTACTGCCTATGCCCTATTTTCTTCTGCCGTAATTTATTACACAAAGTATTTGACTACATTTCTAGACGAATCAGTACTACCCTTCCGTGTGACTCAGGGTGTTATTTTGCAAATGACTATGTAATACAACTGTGAGCATCTGCCGGATCCCCAGCCATATTGGAATTTCAGGCAATGAGTGCGCTGATAGTGTGGCAGAAGAGGCTTGTTTGCAGCCTCCTTTCACTTATCACGTGTTTTCAAACGATCTTGTCTGTTATTTGAAGAGGGTGGGTTCATTGATGAGTTGCAAAAGATTGGGGTACTACATTAACAATAAACCTCATCAAGTTGAAAACACTGTGTTGCTATCATTTAAAAACACTGAAGCTCCTCGTGCAGAAATAACCGTCGAGAGGAGGTTATTATTTGTCATTTAAGATTAGGAAACATTAGGCTCACTCATGGATATCTGATGACACGAACAGATGCACCTCTTTGTGCTCTGTGCGACTGCCAACTAACAGTGCACCTATCCTTGTGGGTTGCATCTGTTATGCTGTATTGCACTGCAAGTTTAAACTAGGGGCTAACACGCAAACTGTGGGATAATGAAATGATGTTAGATAATCTTTTACGTTTTATTAGGGGCGTCCGTTTATATTCAAATATTTGAGTTTACTGTAGTGTGTTTCACCTCCTTATGCCATTTGCCATATAGCAGATGGTAATTTCATTATTTTAATTGAGATTAATAATGTTATGTATCCTTGTGTTTTTATTTCACTTTTACCATATGTTACAGAAGTTTTCCTTTTTTAAATGTATTTTTACGTTGCTGTGTTTTAATTTTTAATTTATTTATTTTCAACAAATATATCGTTATTAATATAGTAGGCGAACTAGTGCTGTAGTTAGTTAGTTCTTAGATGGCGTCACTGGAATTCTATATTGAAATAAGTAAATAAATGAAATTATAAATATAGTCTAACCAAACTTAACGTACATTCACTTTGCCTGCTAACCTTGACTGGCGAATGTAGGTTAAGTTTGTTTAGATTTTATTTATTCATTTATTTTCATATTTCAATGTAGCATTTCAGTGGCGCCACCAATATTTCATGCCCGGGCAATGATAATGCAAAAGCGTTTTTCTTGTTTTGTTCAACCCTTCAAAATTTATACACAGTATGAAAAAGAGTACAAAAGAGTCCTTTACTAAAAATAGAGGGAGTTCTATGGTAATTATTATAGCCAGTGGAAATTATTTACTAAAAATAAAGTGCATGCGCTAAAATAACACAGGTCTGGTAATTTAGTGTTACTAAGTAAAAATAATGTAGTTTTACTAAGTAAGTTGGTAACTTAGGTTACAAAGGTCAGGTTTTCAGGACCTTAATTGTCAGTACATGATTTACAGTATTAATTTTCGTTTAATTACTAGTCTGAGAAGGTTTGTAAAGAATTTTAGAGAGAAATAATTTCCAAGACAGAAATAGAATCCCCCTTCATCTTATAACCATTTTCTCAGAATTTTCAATGACAAGGTACTCAGAACTGCTTTGTTTCTGAATTCACCCTGTAATGTGCCTAAAAAAGGTACTTGAAAATTATTGTGGGTTCCATAATTAAACAATTAAACTTGCCGAGGTAACAAACCATATATATATATTATTATTATTATGCTTTTACGGCCAACATGGGACCACTTAAGTCAATTTTAGTTGGATCTTTTCTGAGAAAAGCGTGTTATTTTATCTTCTGAGCTGCCCAGTATTTCTTCATCCGTTCAGATCTTGCTTTCTTTTCTTCATCCGTAAACACCCTTTTCGTTGTATTTTGTGGTTTGTCTGTCTTTTGTTTAAATCTAATGCTTTTGTCTTTTAGCTTTATAATTTTTCCAGTTTTATTCTGTAGGTCAGTCAGGGAAATTCCCAATTCTTTCATATCTTCTCTAATTTCTTTGATCCATCCTACTTCTAGCTTTTGGAACCAGAGCTTTTCAATTATATTTCTTGACAGTCTTGTTTCCGGTGTCCTTATGAGATGACCAAAGAAAGAGATTCTTTTTTTCCGCATAGTATCAATGGTGGCCAATCCACCATTGGCCTTCTTTTTGGTGTTTTTTGTTGATACACGTTCTGAAAATTCTCCTCTCTATTTTCAGAATTTTTTCAATTCGGTTTTTCTGAGTGATTTTGAAAAGGGTCTCGCTTCCGTAGGTGACTTCTGGCTGAACTACAGTTTTATAATGTTCAAGTTTTGTTTTAGCAGAAAGGCATTTTTGTTATATGTTGACCAAGTTAATTTTTGGGATTTAATCATTTTATTTGTCCTGTTTTGCTATGTCACTTTTTCATTTAAATTATAAGTTATTATTTCCCCTAGATATTTAAATTGTCTTACTATTTTAATTTTATGATTGTTTACCGTAATGTGCTCTATTACCAGAGGATCTATGGCCATTAGTTCAGTTTTTTCGAAAGAGATATGAAGCCCTATCTTTTGTGCTAGGTTTTGAAGGCTCATGATTTGTATTTTGGCTTCTTGAATATTATTTGCTAAAAGAGCGAGGTCATCTGCAAATCCTAGGCAATTAAGTGTGATGGAGTTTTTCTTAGTACCCATTTTTATATTTTTGGGATTTATTTCATACATATATATATATATATAAATAACTTTTAATTTTTTTTGGGTTGTTTCAGAAAAAAAAAGTCAAACATGTAAAAATTATGTCAGCATAGACCATGGTCTAACATTATTTTTTTTTCTGTACAACACCAAGGCTGTCACATTTGACCATTTAGTTATCAGGAGTAAAATAATGAGCAAAAGCCATGGCATCATTTATTATAAAAAGCATTATATTATAAAGGGCCCTCTTGTCTTGCCACAGCAGACTACTGATACCACATGCAATCCTTTGTGAAGGGAATGTATTGCACCCTCCAAAAACTAGGGCCCCATCAGATGCATTCCTACAAGACTGAAAGGCACTAGCACCAAAAGGCCTTGAGTGGACAGACTGAAAGGGAATCGCGTTGGGAGATAGACATAAATATCTTGCTGATGACCCACGCAATAACCCAACTAAAAATATTTCAAAACCCGATCTACAAAGGACCAAATGCAGTCCCCAACTCCATCCACCTTAAAATAAAAACAAAACATATAACTGCCACTAAAAATTTTGCCTAGAAAGACCCAGCAACAAGGGACTGACATTCAAGCTCTGTGATAAATATCGATGTAAAATATCCCCCAGTACCTTTATTCTGTTCTGTCTTGCCACCAAAGACAATTGCTAACCTTAATCCAGGCAATTCATTATTTGGTTGACCAAGAATGTTATATCAATGTAGCCAAATAAAAGAATTTTAACGGGCGTTTCAGTTCTCTGCTTCCTCCTCTTTACGTAATAATAGGGTCTTCTAACTAACAATTCAGTAAGGGCTTGTCATTTTTTGACTTGGTTTTTCATGGAATTTTCTATATTTCGTATTACTGTAAAATTACAGAAATATGAATAATCTTTTCATCTCTGACCTGTATTTCTTAGATTCAGGAGTTGAAATTTGGGAAATTGTAAAATATATTTTTTAATATATGCAGTGAGCATTAAAGAAATTAAAATATTTCTTGTTTGGTGAAAAACAACAGCATATGTAAAATACTATGTGTGTGTGTATATATATATGTATACAAGTTTCATATAATGCATGAGATCAACTTTTCTTTTTGTAATTTAGTTTTTTGATTTGAACACAACTTATTTAATACTAAATTTTAATCTGAGCCTTATTTTTTATTCGTATTTTTTAAATTGTTGTTTAAAGTTTGCTTTACAGATTTCTGTTGTAAATTGATTTCTAATGTAATGGACATGAGCATGTTTCCTGTTGATAAAGAAACTAAATAAATAGAAAGAGTTGAAAAACCATTATTATTATTATTTTTTTTTTTTGAAACTAGATGTGCATTTTGCAAGGTAAAAAAGATCTTAAAAATCATAACTTCACTGATACCATACCTAATTGTTGGAAATTTACCTGTGCCCTCAGCTATGTCATAAAGCTAATCTAAACCATGGCGAGAGCTGACACATCTATAATTGATTTATCAGAACATTAATTCTAATTTTTGATGTTAGGGTAAACTAAAAAAAAAGATTGAAATCTAGAATAAAGAAAGTTTGACTTATTGTAATTACAAAAGCCAGAGAAATCATTATAAATACTGTAGCCCAAAAGTGCTTGAAAACTGGTCATAAATTAATTTTGTATTTATATGTTAATTGCTGGTATCATGACCTGATAATTAGTTACGAGTCACAAAAAAAAAAAATGGTAGCCATTCAAGCATAACAAGCATTTTATGTCAGTTTTCCAATAAAAATGAGGAGTTAAGTGGTTTCGATTGCCATGGCTCACTTAGCTAAATATACTGTTGCATATAATTACTCCAAAATCTACTGAAATTCAGGTGATATTTACCTCATTCAGGTGACATCTTCACTCTTTCAACAGGACTGCCTGTGTGTAGAACATCATTAATTTCAGAGAATTTAGGTTCTATTAATTTAGGTTCCATTTTGGAGGTTCAAAATGGTCCCTCAATCGGTATATCACACAGTTTCTCTCCGGAAATGGTGCCTTTCAGGCGAGTTTGGATAGGTTTCATTTGGTAGATTCAAGTCAATGCCTGGATTGTGGGACTACAGTGGAACACGTCCTTTACGTCTGTCCCCGATACGAGGTCGAACGTAGGCCTTCCGTGTTAAGGTTTCCCTTGATCTGAATTCATAGGAGAATACGCTCATTTCTGGATCTCCGTATTAACTGGATAATCCACGAGGAGTGATCTATAGTGGCTGGTTTTCTTTGCGCCCTTGCGGTGTTTAAGTCTGCAGAGAGAGTTTAATTGAGGTATTTGATCGTGGTAGTATCTGGCTAGGGTCCCGTTCTAGGCATTGGATTGGTAGGAGGTAAAAGCATTGGCATGTTGCCACGATTATATTGATATTCATTCGATTTGGGACTCCCGCTGGTGGGGATGGCCACGCTGCCGGGGTATAATAGGCCGTGTTACCTATAGCGTGGCTTGTTCCGCCGGTGGCTGTCTTTATTGTGACTTGGTAATACCACGCGAGACTTCATGATGGGACCGGGTGTAGGTGCAGGGTTTGTGTCCCCCCCGGCTTCTGCGCGGACCGGTATGAGGTTACGTTCCCCTTGTTAGGTGATTTAAATTAGTCGATTTATTTGGGGTAAAAAAATTCCTGAATTTCTATGTTACGTAAAACATAATTTTGATTGGTATGAGTGTAGCACTGATTTAACTTTTAACTCGTTCGTTTTCTGAGGCATTCACAGTCACGAATGGTGCTGTCAAATTTGGACTAGGCGCGGGGTTCGAGGTTTCGGTCAGTTAGTTTGAGGGAATCATGTTAGGTTGGATGTGAAGATGTCCGTTTGAGGCCTACGAGAAGGCAAAATTGATTTGTATTTTTTCTGATGCAAATGTCTACCGAGGCATTTACATCGGTGGCATCCCGACCGAGGTCTGGCTGATGACTGAGACATAATCAGAGGGTCTAAATACAACTTTCGATAAAGCCTCTCAGGGCTCGGAACGGAGGGGGCGGTGTGGCGATTGGTAACGTCACAAGGTGGGTGTCTTCCCCCTACAGGGTTGGGATGTTCGACCTAATCTGAAAACGACATCGGACCCGTCTGACACAAATTCTCGTCTGTGTTTCATCGCGCTCTATGTGTTGTAGTAATTGACGCGTGTCGCTGTAAGCTGGTCGGACCGAAGATATCTTAATTTCGTCGTGGTCTCCAATCACGTAGGCCTCTGCATCTCTTATCTCCCCTTCGGTTGTATCACGGTCCAACTCTTTCAGGTGGACCATGGTCCTGCGAGTACCTCTCGTTTTGAGATAATTTGTAGCTCCGCAGCTCTGTCTCAGAACTGTTTTTAGGCCTTCCGTGTTAAGGTTTCCCTTGATCTGAATTCATAGTTCGTCATTTCCGCCCTTACGCAATGCCAGTACTTCGCCTGTTTCCTGTCTAGTGACCGACTGTTTTACTGTACGGAGGACGTCAGCTTATGATCTACCCACAGTTTTTACTACTAGTATGCTGTTGTCAGTTATATCACAATTCCCCTCCCGAGGGAGAAGAAAACCCGCCTCGCAGCATGTCTGGTCCCTACACCACTCCCTCCGTTCCTAGCCATGAGTGGCTTAATTGCAGGACATCTTGCCCTCAAAATGGTCACATTCCGCAGTCATCAGTCCGGCCTCGTGAGATGCCACCGATGCAGATGCCCCAAGAGACATCCACACTAGTAAATTCCGCCCTAGTCAAGTTTGCCTTCAAAGAAGACATTAGACACCTAAATTTACCACATAGCCCTTAGAAACCAAGCTAAAATCCTACACGGGGAAGATCAAAGACTCCGCGCCTAACTGAAAATTCTATAAATTCCACCTACTACCGTAAGTACCCACTTTACGAGCGATTACAATAAATGTTTATGCCACGACAGCATAACAAATTCAGCCAAAATTTCATTACCACGACGGCTTATCGTTATAATTAATGATTGGATTGGTACAGAGAGAATAAAATGTCGCAGAGTATTAGTACGGAAATGGGCATACGGGTGCCAAATCCGTAGCCAAGATGGCGGACTGTCCGCCATCTTGGAATGACGTCATGAAATCAAAATGGCAGTGGTCGGCCATCTTGGATTGTGACGTCAGTGGCGCTTGTAGCCTGTCATTGTTAGCAAATTGATTTTTTTTGTGTTAGTGTTGCCAACCTGGTTATATATTTTGTATTAAATTATTGAAGTAATATTTCAAAGGTTGGTAGCACTGTTGAACAGCTGTTGTGTAGCGGTCGGTTTGAATTAAATAAATAAATAATATTTAATGTGAAAAAAACCTGGCCGGTTTGGACTCGAACCGTGTCATGATGGGACGAGACTGACTAACGCTTTAAACCAATTCGCTATAGCTGCTCCCTGATGTATATATATACATCGGCTCCCTGAAAAATGTATATAAGTTGCGGGGGAGAAAAATGAAATATATTATAAATGTGTGTGTGTGTGTGAATAAAAATTTAGACGTATCTCGAGGATAATCCTGGTCGTCGTGGCCGTTGCACAGGGAGGCGTCACCGCCATTCCAGGGCCCCGACGTGGCTCGTGCACCAGGAGGCGGCGGCCGTGGCTGCGTGTGTGTTCGCATGCGTGCGTTGACGTAGCGGCGCGGGTTGTTGACTGTGCGATGTGTGGCGTGCGACTGAAGAAGAACAGCTGACGAATATGGCCGAAGGTTGAGCGTCTTATTTTGAACGGCCGTTACAGTGGTAGGCGCGAAAGCGCCACACCCTACCGACCAATCGCAGCGCCGGATTCAAAACTAACTATCGAGATATTCTTGCAACTGACTGTGAATTTCATCATAGGTCGCGTTATACGTGAACACCACTCTAACCGTATTGAAACGATCTAAATCAAGTCGTACTCAAAGCGTGCGGGAACGCCGCGTTTACAATTTTAATCAGATGTCGCAACGTCCTTACACGACGATAGTAGAAATAATGAACTAACCACACCGATGCAGCTATATCAACATCCATCTTGAAACTGTACCTATTTACCAGTTGCATTTCCACATCAGCAACCACGGCGCGTTGAGATTTTTTTTTTACATGAGTGAAATATCTCTCCTAGCGACCTACTATAAAACACTGGAACTGGTTTTTATATAGTTTTTCTATTTTATTTTTTTTCTTGCGAATGATTGTATGTGATCCACAAAGCAAGCATAAATAATATTCCCGGCATTAAGCCAAGATGGAAGGCTTAATGCTAAGGGTTGCCTGTAGCTTCCTCCGTGCGTGTTTATAAAGTTATTCAGTCCAGTACCATGATTTTGTTTCAGTAAATATAAAGCAAGTCGCAGTCTGTTGGTTAGATCTTTCAAGTTTCCCGGAGGAGGGTCTTCCTTTTCCGTAGACCACTGCTTTCTCTTTTTCTTCCATTGTCTTTTTACCAGGTTTGTGTTTTTCTGGTCCAGCCGAAGTTGTAGGGGGTGATTCTTCCTCCTCCATCATGCTTTTTGTTCCAGTAGCCACCAGTGAAGTTTTAAAAATTTTTCACTATTATCAAAGTAATAAACCTCGAATTCCTGATACCCCACACGATGGGATTCAGTATTCAAAAAAAGGGGGTTGTGGTGGGTAGGTAAAATGTATGAAGCAGAAGAAAATAATTGAGAGGGGGTCACTGGAAGGGGAAGGGAGTTATTAAGAAAAAAGTGTTCCCCTTATAAGACTGTCTAAGAACTTAGAAAAATATTCGTTACTCACTAGATCAGTAGAAGAAAAATTTCCTAAGTACTTGTTTACTCGATCCAGTTGCCTGTTAAGTCTTGTAAGTGGAACAGCCACTCAAATGTAGTCGATGACAGTAAAAACGTAATAAAAAGTTGTCCATTATCCGTTAGTCGTAGTTTTCTTTAAAACACGTTCTCAAATATTTCTACCAACAATTCTAATAGTCCAAGCCGGAATAACACACCGTTAAACCAACCAAAAACTCAATAAACATGGAGCAAATTAACAACACGTACGAGTGTTCTTACTCAACTTAAAAATTCACTAGGCTCTCCTAATTAAATTTTAGTTAGGTTTAAATTTACATGCGAATTAAATTTTTCAAAATGCATTTGAAAATTTGAGTGCTTCTCTTTGTATATGATTAAATTTTTTAGTATCTACAGACTTTATTTCAGGCTCTACACAATTTGGAAAATCGCAATTTTTTTTTAAATTCTGGATTCCAAAATTATTGTAAAAACTGTCCGGCCGATTTTGTTGAAATTTGGCGTGTTGCTTTATCATATAAAAAAGTTAATTGAGGCAAACTCTGAAGGTCCTATGTATAGTATAAGTAGTCGAAAAGAATTCCCAAAAATTCTTGATTTTCTCATTTTTTGACAGTTATATCTATTTATTTTTGCATCAATAATAACTTATTTTTCGATCTGCAACCGAGGATATTGTGTGTAAAATTTAACAAAACTTTTTTCTCTCTCGATCTTTTCTCTAAAATGAAGAGTTATCCGGTTATCAAGGGAAGTAGAATAAAAATGGATATTTTACGATTTTTTTTTTACATTTTATTTAATAAAAATTTAAACACCTTTTTCAACTGGCGCATAACGAAATAATCATTTCTGATGATATTCCAGAGACATTAAAGCAAAAGTTAGCGGTCATAGAAAAAGTCCAATCCAAAACAGATACCGCCTGGACTATACTGGATTTATTAGGTTTGCTTGGCATTCAGTCGCCCTAAAGCATAAGACCGAATGTCTGTGCCACAAACGGCTACTGAGCCTCGAAACAGGTTGGCGACCAGTATCCTTAACTACCTCCTAAAGCTAACCTAAAAGCCTGGTACCATACACCATTTGCCTACGTGTCCTACCGCCCACTTGTCATATATCACTAAAATCGGTAGGTGCACCCCGTCAACTACTAAAACATATATTACTATCAACAATTAAATTTATCTCGTCAAAGACAGAAATTCGCTGCCACGCCTAGGCTGCCGAATGCCAGCAAGTACCTGTCCACCATTAAAGCGCTTCAAGCCTTAATGTGGCTGGTAGCCAGCCGTATCTTTCGGTTAGCTTTCTACAGCAGAGCGATAGGAGTCTTTTCCTTAGTCAAACCGCTGATGTCGGTTGAACAAAGCAACCGCATCAAGGAACTATCACACGGTCCGACAATGCGGCTCTCGCCACATTGACTCGACGCTTGTGAGTGGCCAGTTTTCCCCTTGATCTCTAAGTTCCAGGGTGGCCTGAGTTCTGGCCCTCCCAAGATCTGGGTAGTCGAACATCTTGTGTTCGTTCGATTGGACCTCCCCGCAAACGCACAGCTTATCAGCTGCCAGGCGGAACCGAAACAAATATTGGTTTAAATTTACATGGTTGGAGAGCATTCGGGCTTCCGTTGCCCTTAAAAACGAAGGCGAGGCATACCATCACCACAGATCCCGTATAAATCTATACAAGGACCGTCCCTTAGTCGTGGCGTTCCATTTTTGCTGCCATGCTTCCATCGCAAGGCTGTAAAGCCTCCTCCGCGGGCAGGAGATGGGCAACTGTTCGAAATTTAGATCGTGCATTGAGATCACCTTTCCGCTCCGGTACAGGCCCGGCTCAAAACCGCATCCCAAATACCTCGGCCTCCTTGCCACTTCGCAATTTCCACATCGCCGCCCGAACTTTCACCATCAAATCGATTGGGAGAGCCTTTCCCAATGCAGTGGTAGCCTTGTAGGAGGTTGTTTTAAAAACACCAGTGCATACAATTAAGGCTCTACGCTGGGCACACCTTAAATTTTGAATACGTGCTCGATTTCTTTCCAACCTATGCGCCCAAACGGACGCAGCGTAAGAGGTCATACTTTCGAAGACACCTTGGTACACCATGTACAAATGACGGCCCGTAATCCATTCGCGCCCTAATCCTTTGCATCACAGAGACGGCGTCCGCCGCTACTTGCCTAATGTGGTTGCTAAACAGCAACATCTCATCAAACAAAACACCTAGGTACTTATGAACTCGAACTCGGCTGATTACACAACTTTTATACTTAATACGGGGGTTACGACTGTATGATAATTTGTCTGTACCCTTGAGAAGCATAAACTTCGTCTTGCACACAGAAATCATTAAATTTTGAATGTTCATCCAGCCCTCTGCAGTTGACAAAGCCGCCTGCAGTCGTGAGTTACCGCAAACTAACAGGAGACACTAACTCATCGGCTAAAGTCTTGGCTGTGACCCCTTCCGGGAATGTCAGTCCCAAAAATTGGTCGAATACCAGGTTCCATAGCAAGGTACTGAGAAAGGAGCCCTGCGGGCTTCCCCTGGTGATGGACTTATACACAACTTGGTGGGCATCCTTAAACAGAGCCGTATACTGGATTTATAATAATTTTATCAAACATGGCCTGTTGGTATGATTATGCAATAAATAATTAAAATATAAAACCCACTTACCAACAATTTTTTAATGCATCCTAGCCCTTTAGGAAACGAATTCAATCTACAGGAACTTTTTTTTTTTTGAACTAAAACTTTGTTGTCATGAGAATTGTTATGTGAAGTGTGTAAAATGTATAAAGGTGGTCATCATGTGTAAAAATTGCATCGACGTTAACATTCTGTCATAATGAATGTCTCCACCATTATGGTAAAATGGGGGGGGGGGGGATTGGTATGGTCAACTCACTCTATAATTATTCTTTAGTACTTGTTTATATAATATATAATTTTCAAATCTTGACCTTTTTTTATACCATTGATATGTTCTTGTATTCTAATTGAGAATGATCGATTGGTTTTGCCAATGTATTTTTAATTCACATTGTAGAATACGAGAACATATCAATGGTATAATAAAAAAAAAAGGTCAAATAGAAAAATCTAATTTCGCTAAGCATATTATAAATAACAACCATAATTTTAACCCAGATAATTTTACTGACATTCTTGATTTTTCAAATAATTTACACATTACCAACAATTTAGAGAAGTACCATATATATATATATATATATATATATATATATATATATATATATACATATCTTAATAATGATAAATTAATAAGTTGTTGATGAAATTTTCATAACTTCCTTGAGATTGTCAGTTTTACTAGTATTATTTTCATCTTCTTCAGTTAAAAGTGGATGTGATGGCAACAATGATCTTCATGACTTAATTATAGTACTCATGGGTACTTTTCTCCAATACAAGTGTATGCAAAGTTAAAAACACATGTTTTTTATGATGCGACTTTATCATTTTTTATCACATTCTGGTCCATTGGCTGAATAAATGCTGTAGTATTAGTTGGCAAGTACATAACCTCAGTGAACACATCCTTTGTGTTAACTTTCAAGTCGTCAACTTCACTAGGATGGCCAGGAGTATTATCCACAAGCAAGAGAGGTTTCTAGGAAGATTGTGTTCTCCTAGATACTCTTTTACAGAAAGAATGAAATGATCTTTGTACCAATCTTTAATACTTTAAACATCATCCACACTCAGGTTTGGTTTGTATATTTAAGTGGAAGTTTATTCATTGTTAGTTCTTAAAACGCCCGAGGTTTTTTAAGTTTAGTTCTTAAAATTCCCAAAATTATTGATCTTAAAACCAATAACCAACAAATCAAGCTTGAGTGTACCTAATAAATTTGAGCATGGCATGAATGTTACATGTTGTTTTGCAACTTTACGATCAGGAGCACACTTTTCTCCTTTATGAAAAGGAGAAAAAGTTTTATTTAATCACACTCTTCAATTATACCCACTCTCATCGGCATTCTAAATTTATTCGGGGGCAAGGTTCGTTGATTTTATTTTATCTTTTAACTCCTCCATAAAAGAAGCTACAGCTGAAGAATCACTTGCATTTCTCCAGTCACACACAAAGGACGAATATTGTACTGTTTCTTAAATTTGTCAAGCCAGAAGATAATTTCTGTTGTCGTTACAAGAGTTACATTTATAACCTGGCATGCTTATAGGCGTATTTATACAATATATAATGTTTGTATTTTTACATACATGTTTTACAGTGCTTATCTGTAACCTGTCACAATAATTTTATCAGGATCCGGATTTTTTTTCAAAATAAGTTTTTCATCTAACTTGTATGCATCATAATATATTTAGTGCCGGATTAGTGGACGTGCTGGACTACTGAGACTCCACTGCACTTATTTTAATTCAACTTACAGTCTTGAAGAATTTAATTTAAGTAAATAACAGTTTGCAATTTAATTACTTTTTAATTGTGAAATTAATCCTATCTTTTATTTAAAAACAGTCCTACAATCATGAATTAAAAATAATTTCCATTAAAATTATTTTAATTAAAAAATATTATTGCTCTCACCTCATATTAAATGTTCCAATTGCCCTCCCTGTTCCTCCATGCAGTTATATAGATACTGCTTGAAAACTTCTTTCACATTATGGAAAATTTTTGGTGAAATCTTTGTACATTTTATCTCAATGCATTCCCTTAATTCATTGAGAGAAGTTGGCTGTGAGCTATAAACAGTTGATTTTAAATGTTCCCACAGTAAGAAATCCAGGGAATTCAGATCAGGTAACCTGGCTAGCTATTTATATTACCGTGTCTATCTGTCCAACTACTTGGAAACTGCTGGTTCAACAAATTTTTCATGAATAAAGATTGTTCATTTGGTCAAAATAAGCTATTTCAGTCAAATTGTTGCAGAGCTGGAATTATCTGTTCGTTCAGCAAGGCATAGTACATATCACCATCTAAGTTTCCATTAATGACAAGTGGTCCAAGAAGTGTGTTACCTATTATTCTAGCACATAAATTTAACTGCTTTAGATGCTGGGTATGACTTGTGATACCACTGAGGGTTTTCTTGGTATCAGTACCTTCTATTATGTTGTTAACAATCCCATATAAATTAATTCAGACTTCATCAGTGAACAATATGTTCTAGCAAGAAATTAGTGTTAATCTCAGTGTTGTTAGTAATTAATGTTAATCTCATTGTAAAAATTTCACTGAATTCTATCAAAAATAATCATCTACCAGAATCATTTGTAAGTTCTTGTACAAATTGAATATGTGTGTATGGTATTTATGTTTTTTTAATACTTTTTGCACTGACCACCTAGATAAATTATTTTGCGCAATCACTTTTGCTGATTTTTTATTATTACCAGAGATTTCTATTAATATTCCTTACTTAATAACTTCATCTATATTAGGTCAGTCAGGCTTTTTGTCATCTGAAATGCTACCAGTGCGTTAAAATATTTCTACAAAACTTTTGATGTCCTGGAATTGTATGATTAGGATGTTGTAAATGATTAGCTGTTCCTTTTCCATTGTATGTTTTTATTTCTATAAGTAAACAATAATATTTCTACTCTCTCTCCAATTGAAAAAAATATGTTTTTTACCAAACAATATCCCACTCTTCACATTTTTTAAGCAGGGAAGTTTTTCAGTTTTTCTATTGATTGGCACTGAGAGTTGTGTTGATACGAGCAGTCTGCTACTTATAGTAAATGTAAAATAAGTTTTTTCTTCAAGGTTTTTTATTTAAAAAGATTGATATGCATATTTCTTTATCTGAACAGTTCTTTGCTTATTGAGAGATTTTGTTTCTGTGACTTTAGTATTGCTAGTGTTCCCTTTTCATTTATAAGTTCCAGCAACTGTTTGTTATATTTTGTAACAATCAAGTATTATATATTCTCTTCCACAGCTATTCAATTACTACCTTCTTGTGAAACGTGAATGGATTAAGACATTCTATTTTGATAAATCTTTTTTTTTTTTAAAGATAATATACTTAATTAAGCTCAAAAACATAAATAAGGGTTCAGAATTTATCTGAACCCTTAGGCACGATAATTCCTGTATTTTACTTCAAATCTCAAATGTGTTAGTTGTAACACTTATGCATTAAAGGTTTTGTGGCATTATGTTCTAAGTTTATTTAAAACTTAAAATTTTTTGTAGGCTTTTGATAACAGATCAGCTAAATTAGCAGGTGGTCACCACATAATTTCTTCTTGTCAGTTATTTGATTTGAAAAATAGCTATTTAAGTCTAAATTGAATAATACATAGTTTTTTAAACTTGAATAGGTAAAATTAAAAATTTATTAACTGATTTATTGTTGAAGATGACTTTTATACTTTTTAAGAGATTTAAATCAACAGAAGTTTATTATTTTCTGTGACAGTGTATTTAGTTGTTTTTTCATAACTATTTTATTTCATAAGACTTTCTAAGGGATGAAGTTTTTTTTTAATAGCAAATAAACAACCCTGACTTAGAATCGGTGTGTTAGATTTTTATAATATGTGTTATGGTATTATTGGGTATCATAATTTTGAAATTGTTTGTAGAAGAAATTTTTTAAAACTTTAGTCGTATACCTTTAATTAGTATATTTATTTCATAATTGTTTGTTGATTTTAAGTCAGTTTTGTAAAGTAATGTTGGTAGAGTTTTTTATAGACTTGCATGAACAGAGTCTTCAATTAAAAGCAGAGGCATTTCTTTATAATTTTCTGATGACATTTGTTTAGATTCATGATTAATTTAAGAATGGCATTTTGGTGAACTATTTTTAATCGAAATATACATAATAAATCTATATTCATAAGTTAGATAATTTTGAGATCCTTAGGAATTATGAGATCTGTTCAAAGAGTAACGAGAATTTTTGTTTTATGGAAAGAATTTTATTTATTCTTCTGCATTAATGTTATCCCCCTCAAAATAATCCCCATTAGATATTATACAATTTTGCCAGCGCTTCTTCCAATTCCCGAACACTTCTGGAAGTCAGTCTTTGGAATAGTGTTTAGCTCTTTTAGTTATTCATAATCTCATCTAAGCTTGTAAAATGACAGACCTTTAAGGTTCGCTTTGTTTTTTGGAATAGAAAAAGTCACACGGGGTCATGTCTGGTGAATATGGCGCCTGGACTATCATTAAAGTGTTGTTTTTGGCTAAAAATTGATGAAAAAGCAATGAAATGTGAGCAGGCGCATTATCGTGGTGCAAAAGCCATGAATTGTTTTGCCACAAATCCGGGCATTTTTTCGGATTGCTTCACACAAATGGCATTGAACTTGTAGCTAAATTGATTGACCTTGTGGCAAGAACTCATGATCCACTGTGCCATTAAAATCGAAGAACACATTGAGCATAACCTTCACATTCGACCATACTTGTCGAGCTTTTTTCGGTCTTTGTGATCCAGAATGCCTCCACCGGGACGATTTAGCCTTAGTTTTGACATCATATCTCTAAACCCATGTTTCATCACCTGTTATGACACGTTTCAGTAGTTCTGCATCATTGTTGACTTCATTTTACCGACTCCTGAGCAACTTCCATTTGCCACTGTTTTTGTTTGAAATTCAATAATTTGGAAAACTTTTGCCATCACATGTTCCATCCCAAAACATCTGAAAAAATGTCATGGAATGAGCCAGTTGATATCCCAACATCATCAGCAACTTCTCTGATTGTGATTTGGCAATCATTCATAATCATTTCTTTCACTTTTTTTAAATTTTCATCGGTTGTTTATGTGCTGGGGCGTCCGAGGCACTTATCATCTTCAACGTCTTCACGAAATTCTTGGAAACGCTTATGCCACTTGTAAATCCTTGCTTTACTCATAGCAAACTCACCAAAAGCTATATTTAAAATTTTTTAAAACATTGCTACATTTTATTCCATTCATATAGCAAAATTTAATAGAAATTCTCTGACCCATTATTTATACAAATAAAAAATCACCGATCATACCAAAACACAAGTTATCCTTTTAACAGGTGACAGCAGATTAATAATCCAATGTGGCTAAAAATGTACAGATACTTTTCAGACATGTTTATTAATACAACAAAAAAAAATCCCAAGAATCGGACTAATACAACCCACGAAATCTAAAAATTCTCTTTACTTTTTGAATACACCTTATAATGCATATAAATTGCGTATTGTTATCATGTGTAGATGTTAATTTGAAGTTAGCATTTATCTTTAGATTTATGCTATTCATGAGCACTCATGTTTTGTTGTTTCTTCCAGGTAATACACAGAATCATAAGCTTGCTGCAGATGACAGTACCAAAAATTCAGATACCTGTGATAATTTTTTTGAAAAAAAGTTAATTACGCCTGACTTGAAACTGCCTGTAGTAATTGGTAACAGAACCGAAGACTGTTCATCAGACACAAATTTGAATAATGTTGATAAGGAGTTTCAGTATGGTTACAAGAAAGTCTGTAATGAAAAACTGGATAATAACGACAGTGAAAAGTTGGATGAGCTTTTTGATATGAATAAGAATGATTCAAATTTTACTTGCAATTCATTACCTGTTGCAACAAATTACAGTTTGAATAATGAGATACATAATGATTCTGATGACTGTAATAAACACTGTAATAGTAATAATAGTAACGTGATTTGTGAAAATGTTAATTCTAATAATGGAATAATCAAATCTGCCTTGATGAATAGTGCTTTGAGTTCGATAACAACATATGGTGATACCTCTTCTGATGATGATTGTGATGATGATGCTGAATGCAATGCTATGTCTCAGAGCCAAGAACCTTGTAATGAAGATGTCAACGAAAGTGATAATGTTATAATAGTTGATCAGCTTCATGATGCCTGTCTTAACACTAACAATATTAATGACAGCCAGGTGGATGAATCTGTTGATTTTAGTAGAAGTGAAACAAATCATGTAGTTAGTTCAAGCAGTAATAATGAATCTACTGCTTTTACAGTAAGTCAGACAGTTTGTTCTGTAGAAGATGATGATGATAGTTCTTCATCATCATCGTCATCAGTATTATCTAACAGCTCATCTTCGCTTGTCTTTTTTGAAAATAGTGATTTTAGGTGAGTAAAGACAACCAACACTAAAAAAACTTTTTTTGTATGAAAGTAGAAAACCATTTTCATTTGTTCGGTTTTGATGCCTTCCTTTGTTTATTCATTCTTTTAACTTCTATAACTATTTTAATATCTTATTTATTACCTTCCCTCTTATACTTCATTATTTCTGTTTTATCCTTATTTATCAGTAGTTTTACCCAGGTTTGCGTAGGTACTGCTCACTGTTCTATTAGCATTTCTGAGTAGGCTCACTAAGTTTTTCACATTAAAATATTGTATAAAACCAAATTTGTTTTAGAGTAAAACATATTTATTATTTTAATTACAGAAATGAAATGCTATTTCAGACATTTCAGTTATGTACTTTCTACAAAAGATGTTAAAACTATCTTTTTGTTATGGAGCAAGAATTAGAAA
Organism: Lycorma delicatula; assembly: GCF_047948215.1. Taxonomy (NCBI): domain Eukaryota; kingdom Metazoa; phylum Arthropoda; class Insecta; order Hemiptera; family Fulgoridae; genus Lycorma; species Lycorma delicatula. The sequence goes on from NC_134455.1 coordinate 24,560,682, forward strand.
TGTTTATAATTTTTTTTTATTACAAATGCTGAACATTTCATTAGCTTGAGTTTTTGTTTTCTTAATTTTTTTTATTGAATGCATCTTCCTGAACAAGTTGAGAAAAAAAGCATTGTGTTTAAGTAAATATGAGCAACCCTAAAAAATATGATGAAATATTAATTCATTTTGCAAATTTTGTTAAAGTTAGTCAATTTGTTTGTACATATAATTAAATGTAAAAATATATTTAGCTAATGGAAGATTTTACTGTGCTGCCTCAAATGAAGTGAATATGGTCATAGATTAACTATGTTATCTGCCTCTGAAAGAAAGAAAGAATAGAGGATGATGAAACAGGGGAGAACTAATAACACATAAAGGAATTGAGCATTGTGTGTTTTAAGCCTATTCATACTTGGGATAAATTAATAATTGCATTAGAAAAATAATTAAAAATAAAAGGTTAACTTGGCTAAATAAAAATATTAAGTACAACAGCCTCTTAGGAAATGTAAAAAGGTGTGCAAAAAAGCTATAAAAGCCAGTTGATGCCTTTCTCTGCTTAAATTTAAAATAAAGATTGAGCTTGTGCTTTGCCCTTTATAATTAAATTATCTCAAATAAATAATAATTATAAGATATTAGTAAGAAAAAAGTATTAAAATCTATTGAAAATAAGTCTTAGGTAAAAGTTTCAGCTGATAACCCACTGCAACAACTGTAAGACTAAGCAACACTTATACTTCTGTATATTTATATATTTGAACATTTTTTTTGTATGTGATATGTCTTTTATGTGAAATGTTTTTTACTTATCTATTATTTGGGTACATATTAATATCTGTCACAGTAGTAAGAAAATGCCTTGTCACTGAATTCCATAATCAAATATAGCATCACTTTTGTAATCCATAGTTTGTTCTGGGTTCAAATCTGGTAAGATTGTTAATTTTCACTCATTTTGAAACTTATTTCATAAAAAAATTGGGCTTTTCTCTTTGTTAATTGCAAATGTAAAAAAAAGAAAGTTTTGAGATTTAAATCTTTTCATTATTTAGATTACTTGTGATAAAAGTTTTATTGGATATCTATGATGTATTCAGGTGACTTTCCCATTATTTTTTGTTATTTTAGTTAAACTTAGTGGCATCTGTAGAGGTATATGTTACAGATTATTTAAATATTTCTGCTATCAATTATAATTATTTTTATTACAGTGATGACAATGATGAGAATGCATATGGTGAAAATCCCGTAAACGAATCAGGATTAGCCAAAAAAAATAAAAAGAAACCAAAAAAAAAATCTTTAATGACTAAAGGAGAACTGGCATTGGAAGATCTGCCACCTATTGAAGATTTAAGCATTTCTGTACCACAGGATCAGTGTGTTTTGCTGGGTAATATTCTAAACATTGTTGATAAATTGGGTGAGTAATATCAGTAGCATACTTCGGTCGAATAATTTTTAATTAAACATTCTGAAAATTAAAAAAACTAATCTACTGCCTTTATCTTGCAAGGTGTATGTAGTTAAAAAAATATTCCTGTGAGATTTATGAAATGGAAAATGGACCAATGTAAATCACAATATTACCATTTAGTACAGTTATTCATTTAGTATTAACTTTAAGATGAAATTATGTATTCTGTACTACAATATGGTTACTTTTCATTTGAATTGGTAGTGCCTTCATCTTTTTGAAGTATTAGGAAAGAGTATGTTATATAAGTATTATTGACTTGTATGCATGTGTAATTATCATTACTGTGTTTAGTTTGATAATATTACATTTTTAAGTATTCAGTTACAACATAACCTTGAAATGAAAATATACATTGCACACCAATATTGTACTTATCTGTACTTTGGTTCGTTCACTTGTATATCTGCTCTGTAATTTAATAACAAAAATTAACTGTTAAATATTATTATGTTTGAAAGAGAAAGATAATCTAAAATCTCTTGTGTCACCAAGGTCTGTATGATTTAGTTCATAAAATTGAGGTTATTGGTGATTTATAGAGTATATTATTATGTTAAGTCCAATTCCGTGTCTTTCCTTATTTACAAATGCCACCTGAAATTTGGAATTAATTGTAGCAGGTTTGGTTAACTTGCTACCCAGCCACTTATATCTTGGACACTAATAATGATTTTTTTTATGGGGCCATATATTACATTCTTGTTATTAAAGGAGGGAGGTGGTGTAGGACATGTTCGGTACTGCTTTTTTGAAAATTTTTTTTTGTACTGCTTTTTTTTTTTTGTGTATTTTTATTTGCAGTATCAATGTGAATAATTTACTGTCAATCAAGATTTGAGCAAGAACTAAAGTAGCATAAAAAATACCCATAAATAAATGATAAATTTTATCAGGATGTATTTTTGCCAACAATCTGGTCACTATTTTTTGTCATGGGTGGTGTCACATCTTGTAAAAGTCTACTATAGTGAGACATGAAGTACATATCTACTTTGACTGGCACATTTTTCAATTTTTTTTATTCCAAATCTCATGTGTTATTTTTTTGTGCATGTACTGAATGAAGGTACATCAATTCTCTATTCTCATCATATTTTCATTCAATGATAAATCTTTGGATTATACAAAATCAATCAGTTAGGGCATTGAAGAAAAACTGTGACTTATTAGGATTGCAACCCAGCTAACCTCTCGCCGTTTTTTGTTTTTTTTTGTGAAGCAATGGAATTGAAGTCTGCAGCCATAGCAGAAAAGAATTATAAAGAAGTGAAAAATCTATAATTTTTTTTATGTTAGTTCTGTATTGATTTCAAGTGAAGTAACAATTTTAATTTAAATGTACTTCTTCAAAGATTTTTAATTTTAAATTCCCTGAACATTTTTTTCAATTTATTGATAAGCATATTTATTAGTTTTAATAATCAGTAGTTTCCAAATAGTATTTGTAAAAAAAATAATAAATTCAATATAGCTACTGTTTCTAGGAGGTGGCAAGTTAGTTTCAGATGCCTTTGTTCTTAACCTGAAATTCCTCTGGCATATCCATAGATTCTCTGGAGAATCGACCCCTACTCAGTTCTGTTCAGTCTATCTAGTGCTGTAAAAATTCTCATAATTTTCACTATTAGTTTTGCCATTAGAATCAGGAATGTATGTATAAAAAGCCAGAATATACCACTTCAGCAGAATTACGTAGTGGTAAATTTGGTAACTTCCCATTTTGTAAAACTTATTTTGTAAGTTTTACTGGAAGGACATCATGGATCTTTATTAAATTTGAATTTCAAAGTAAACATTTTAACACCATAAATAAAAATAAATTGACCAAAAGAAAATAGAAAAATATAATAGTGCAAATTATATAAACTATATCGGTGTAAACTTAACTGATTTTCAAAAAATGCTACCAGATATTTTTTAAACATGTAAGTAGGGGGTTGACCAAACTAGTCAATTGAACAAAGAAATGCATACATAGAAATAAAGCTTGATAACTCTGCTATTGATTTGCTATTTAATTTATCAATTTTGATGAAACAGCTGTTAGTGCTATTTTTATCTATTTCTATTGACTAATAGCAAGTAACACTCTTATTGAGAAGGATGAATAATTTTCCAAATTCATACTACATTTATTATTTGGTGTTCTATCAGTTATGTGATAGAACAGATAGTAAATGAAATATTTTGTTGTTTTTTTTTGTCTTCAGTAATTTGACTAGTTTGATGAAGCTCTCCAAGATTTCCTATCTAGTGCCAGTCGTTTCATTTCCGTATACCCCCTATGTATTGTATCCCTAACAATTTATTTTACATATTCCAAACGTTGCCTGCCTGCACAATATTTCCCTTCTCCTGTCCCTCCAATATTAAAGCGACTATCCCAGAACGCCTTAATACGTGGCCTACAAGTCTATCTCTTCTTTCAACTATATTTTTCCAAATTCTTCTTTCTTCATCAATTTGTTGCAACACCTCTTCATTTGTCACTTTATCTACCCATCTGATTTTTAATATTCTCCTATAGCACCACATTTCAAAAGCTTCTAATCTTTTCTTCTCAGGTACTTCGATCGTCCAAGTTTCACTTACATATAAAGCGACGCTCCAAACATATACTTTCAAAAATCTTTTCCTAACATTTAAATTAATTTTTGATGTAAAATTATATTTGTGAATGAAGGCTTGTTTCATCTGTGCTATTTGGCATTTTATATCACTCCTGCTTTGTCCATCTTTAGTAATTCTACTTCCCAGATAACAAAATTCTTCTACCTCCGTAATCTTTTCTCTTCCTATTTTTGTATTCAGTGGTTCATCCATATTATTTCTACTACATTTCATTACTTTTGTTTTGTTCTTGTTTATTTTCATGTGGTAGTTCTTGCATAGGACTTCATCCATGCTGTTCATTGTTTCTTCTAAATCATTTTTACTCTCTGCTAGAATTATTATATCATTAACAAATCGTAGCATCTTCATCTTTTCACCTTGTACTGTTACTCCGGATCTAAATTGTCCTTTAATATCATTAACTGCTAGTTCTATGTAAAAATTAAAAAGTAATGAGGAGAGGGAACATCCTTGTCGGACTCCCTTTTTTATTACGGCTTCTTTCTTATGTTCTTCAATTATTACTGTTGCTGTTGGTTCCTGTAAATGTTAGCAATTGTTCTTCTATCTCTATACTTGAACCCTAATTTTTTTGAAGTGCTGAATATTTTATTCCAGTCTACGTTATTGAAACTCTTCCTCAAGTTTCTCTAAATTCCACCAATTAATCTGACATCTTTTCTTCAGGTTTTTAAACCCTCATCTACATTTCATTGTCACTAAATTGTGGTCACTATCAATGCCTGCTCTACAGTAAGCTTTGCAGTCAATGAGTTGATTTCTAAATCTTGGTTTAACCATGATATCATCTATCTGATACCTTGCTGTATCACCTGGCTTTTTCCATGTGTATATTCTTCCATTATGATTTTTAAACTGGATGTTGTAGCTACTAAATTATACTTTGTTCAAAACTCTATAAGTCGGTCCCCTCTTTCATTCCTTGTGCCCAGCCAATATTCATATTTTCTTTCTTGCCTTTTCCAATGTTTGCATTCCAATCTCCAGCTATATTAAATTTTCATCCCCTTTTATGTGTTTAATTGCTTTGTCATTTTCTTCATATACATACTCTACCTCATCATCATTATGGGCACTTGTAGGCATATAAACAGTAACAGTCGTTGTCAGCTTACATTTTGATTTTATCCTTATTACAATGATTCTGTCGCAATGCATTTTGAAATACTCTAGTCTCTTCCCTATCTTCTTGTTCTTTATGAAACCTACTCCTGCCTGTCCTTTATTTTAAGCTGTGTTAGTTATTTTAAAATCACCTGACCAAAAGTCATTCTCCACCGAACCTTGCTAATTCCTACTACATCTACATTTAATCTATCAATTTCCCTCTTTAAATTTTGTAACCTACCTACCTTTTTAGACTTCTAACATTTCATGCTCTGACTCATAGAATGTTATTTTTTAATTTTCTGGTGACCTCTTCCTTAGTAGTTCCCACTCGGTTCCAAACGGGGGACTAGTTTAACTCCAGAATATATTACCAAGGAAGGCGCCTCCATCTTTGTTACTATAGAGAGTTATATTTTCTTTGAAAAAAAGCAGCTATAGTTTTCCATTGCCATGGCCGTTTAAGTCCTCCTGACCTACACCCTTAACAAGTACTGAAAGCTGCTGCCCTCTTTCAGGAATCATTCCGTAATCTGGCTCTCAACAGATACCTTTCCGATATGGCTGTACCTTCGGTCCAGCTACTTTGTATCATTGAGTACTCATGCCCCCTCACCATAGGTCTCATGATTCATAGAGGGAGATTTCGTTGTAGCAAACTTTAATTTTGGAAAATTGTTTCCCTTTGTAAAACAAATACAGCTGTTAAACAAAAACCAAAAATAATAAAGTGGAATGTTTATTAAATGAATAATAAATCAATTTAACATGTAAGGGTATTTATATTTAAAAAAAAATCAAATTGTAATGAAGGATGTCAGTCTTTTAACTTACTGGATTACCAGCAGGGAACATTACCTACCATTACTTCAACTAGTAGTGGTTCTGTAATTTCTTAAGGGCTGATTATGGTATTTTTACAATTTTAGCATTTTCCTGTCTCCAATGAGATATGGTTATAAGATACGTAGACTTATTCATTTAAAATTAAAAATAAACATTTCTCCTCAGTGTTACTAGACATTGAATTGACAGCAACCAAAGTAGATCCTAGTCAAAAATTTAGATCCTATGTAAGCAAAATGAGTAGGATGTAGGATTTTTTTTATTAAGAAATAATAGGATTATTAAGACAAAAATAATCAAAGTGTAGAATGGGGATAATGAGCAATGTAAAGCGGTATGTATACCTTTTTCCTTTTTTTTCCTGTTTAGCCTCCGGTAACTACCGTTTAGATAATACTTCAGAGGATGAATGAGGATGATATGTATGAGTGTGAATGAAGTGTGTGTAGTCTTGTACATTCTCAGTTTGACCATACCTGAGATGTGTGGTTAATTGAAACCCAACCACCAAAGAACACCTGTATCCACGATCTAATATTCAAGTCCGTGTAAAAATAGCTGGCTTTACTAGGACTTGAATGCTGGAACTCTCGACTTCCAAATCAACTGATTTGGGAAGACGCGTTCACCACTAGACCAACCCGGTGGGTTAGCAGTATGTATACCATCATAAATAAGAATGAGAAAATTAAAAAAAAAAAAAAAATCCAAGCAAACCATTATACTTATAGATACTTATGTCTGTATCTAATGTCTGTAGCAGATGATTCAATAAAAAAGATAATTGAAGAAATCGATAACTAAATCAAGTATGTAGAAGTGATTTCAACATAATAAATATTGGAACTTCGATGTAGTTTCTGATACCACTGTTGTTAGTGACACCTATCTTTAAAAGTCACAAAGTCTCTTCAGTATATGGTTGAATAATGTATTATATTTATATCGTATTAGCTCATTTAGTATGATGTTTTAGTTAAAATTAGTGTGTTGAGAGTTTGATCTCTTTTTGTTAAGTATAAAATTTATTTGCATTGTTTAATGTTTATTTATACAAACTATTTCATTGAGATGATTTGCAAAAATTGATTCTGCTGTGTGCTGTGTATGTACATTCCTTCTACCTGTAAGTCAATAAGCAGCATCCAGAATGTTACAGTGTTTAATGTGACACTACAGTTTAATTGGTTGGTATATATTTCTCAGTGTGTTTCGTTAGTTTATTATATAATTTTTTTTTTGCATTACTTTTTAAAAAATAACAGTAACCTTTCCTAAAAATGTTGATAATCTTTTATGGCTAGTTTGTTGATATATATTAATATATTAAAGTTTATGTATTTTCTGTCTTGGGTACTTTTTTAATTTTTTTTTTTGTTTGTATTTTTAAAAGCACATGTATAGAAATGTGGGTGGGTCATGTTACATGGCTAAGACAACTTCATATGCTTGCTGTGTAGATCAGCTATTTGTATTGTAAGTGTGAAGTTATAGTGAGTTTTCATATTTTTAAAATGTTTAATCTAATTTCGATTTCATTAGGTCATTAAGATGTTTTTTTTTTTTGTTCGTATTCTATGAAAAATATGAATTGAAGTTAATTTGGTTACGGACAAGAGAAATATTTTATGTAGTATCTATATTCCCTTAGTACAAAATATGATTTCATCATATACAATATTATATCATAAGGTGTCATAGCAGCGACAATATAATATTTGCTATGTGCATAATAAGGGAGTGTTTTCGAATTGTAAAAGCATTTCAGCTTGGAAAGTAGAATTGAATAAACTCATTTATAGGCCAGCTGAGTGTTATTTATTGATATATGTGAAGTAGTTTTGTTCTTTTATGGCTTTGTTGAATTATGATTTCAGATATGTCTCCTGAAGCTGTGTTCTGATTTTTAGTGAGTTAGCTAATATGTTGATGGTTTCTTATATAGCTATGTTGGAGTAGGGATTGGTTACATCAAAAGATGCAAGTATGAATTTGAGTGAATTGTGTGCGTCCTTAATTTTGTTGATTCTTTTCAAAGTTAGTTGTATTTGTATGTAACAGTATATATGTGTTGTTTTGGTTGTTAAATGTGATGTAATAGTTCCGTCCATTTATCTAGATAATTTGTGTATAGAGGTTGTACTGTAGTTAATGAGTCTAATTAATGTGTCTTGTTTGGGTATTTTAAGTCGTGCTTTTAATACAGGGCGTTTCATAATGTTCTTCGGAGTTTCGAAAATTCATTAACAAAAAAGTATTTCACTCATAAGAATAAAACAAGTACTGTACAAAAGAGTACTTCAAATAGTTTTTTCTACATATACTAGGCAGTTAGTAAACCATTTGCTTGCTAGGTGTCGACAGTAGAGAAAATGGCTGCCACGGGAAGCGAGAAGTCGTTTTGTGTGTTAGAATTTCACTTGTCAAAGTCAGTAATTTCTGTGCAACGTGCGTTTCGGTTGAAATTTCATAAGGAGCCACCAAGTGACAATTCAGTTCGTGCATGGTATAAACAATTCAGTGAAACTGGTTGCTTGTGCAAGCGAAAATCAACTGGTCGTCCATCAACCTCAGAAGTCAATGTTGAATGTGTGCATGCAAGTTTCATTCGCAGCCTGTCAAAATCGACTGCGGCTGCAGGCAGAGAATTAGGAATTCCGAAAACAACAGTGTGGAGAGTTCTCCGTAAATGTTTATTATGCAAACCGTACCATCTTCAATTAATCCAGCGTCTTTCTGATGAAGATAAAACACGCAGGCTCGATTTTTGTTTACAGTTACAGGAAAAGATGTTGTTAGATGAAGGTTTTCTAAACAAGATAATTTTCAGCGATGAAGCTACTTTTCATGTTAGCGGCAAAGTAAACCGTCATAATGTGGAGAACATTATGAACTATTATTTATTGTGGGGAACATTATGAACTATGTGTCTTGTCATAGTTTGGGGAACTGAAAACTCACACACTTATGTGGAACACATTCGGGATTCTCTGAAAGTAAACGTTTTTTGTGCGATCTCTCGTGAGGCAGTGTATGGGATGTTCTTTTTTTATGAAACGACAGTAACTGGCATGATATACCTGGATATGTTACAATTATGGCTTATGCCTCAACTACTCAACAACTTCATTTTCCAGCTAGATGGTTATCCTGCCCATTTTCATAAAGAGGTTCGACAGAGTACCCTAACACACCATTACCTCGGCGCTGGGTAGGTTGTGCGTCTGAAGAAGACCAACACATTATGCTGTGGCCACCAAGATCATCAGACCTCACACTATGTGATTTCTTTCTCTGGGGTTACGTGAAAGATAATGTGTTTATCCCACCAATGCCGCTCAAAATCGCTGAGCTAAATGATCGCATAATCAATGCAGTCAACTTTATCAAAAATGACATGTTAGAACGAGTTTGGCTAGAGCTAGACTTTCTTGTTGTTGTGTGCCGTGTCACCAGAAGAGCACATATTGAACATTTATAGATTTTAACAAAAACTGTTTGCATCACCTCGTACAACTTTCATTTAGGTAAGTGAAATACTTTTTTTTGTACTGAATTTTTGTAACTCCTAAGAACATTATGAAACGCTCTGTATAGTTGTAGGGAGTGCAATTGTTAGATGAAATATTTGTTTGTGGTGTTAATTATTTGTTTTTTGTCTTGTTCCATTAATTTGAATTCAGGTTTTTTATAACTTTCAATATTTTTTTAAGTTTTCACATACCTCATCATACAAATACTGTAACTGTCAACGTCTTGATGTATTGTTTTTAAGGTGACATAATTAATAAACTGAGAATACAAAATATAGTAATGTTTTTATTTGGTTGTCCTTTCAAATTTTAAATTTTATTTGTACTGGAACTGCTCTTTCTTATTTAAGAATTTCAGGGAATTTTCAGTTTCCATATTCAATGCATATCGAAGTAACATGTTAGATTTACATTTGCTTTCTTTATTCAGATGAAATTCAGTTTATTATTATGAGTTTTTTTAAAAGTGCATATTACAGGAATCTGTAAATGTGTCAGTAGGTACTTTTTATACCAAGTAATGCTTGATATTACAAACATTGATGACAGTATTATGTTTTTTTTTTAATTTAATGATTTATTTTACAGTTGTTGTTCAGGGCTTGAAAGACTTACCAGCGTTAGACTTGGACACTGTATTATTTTTGGAATGTAACAAACCTTTAGGACAGGTCTTTGATGTATTCGGTCCAGTTATTGAACCTCTATATTGTGTACGGTTCAATTCCAATGACCATATCAGAGAAAAAGAAGTCGCAGTTGGAATGCCAGTATACTTTGTTCCAAAATCAAACTACACAAATTATGTGTTTGTGGCACAGTTGATGAAGTAAGTCTTTTATATTATTTCTTTTGTTATTCAACAGATAATGAGAATAACTATAGGATACCCCAGTATTTTTTCAGGTATCAATTACTGATGTTTACATCAGTTAATTACATTACAACAATTCATTTGGTTTGAATACTACTTACTAATTCTTAGTCAAAAATAAAATATAATACGATGGATTGAGTTAAGAAAAATAGAACAAAACATAAAAATTAAATTAAAAAAAATTGTATATGTAAAATTATAAAATTTTCATGAAATTCATTTATGTAAAAACTATTTTATATGTGTTTACAATTATACAGAGTGTCTTACAATCTGTATTTTATTAAAAATTAAATAATTTCATAGTATTTTTACTGGTAAAAACAAAAAGTAAAATATTTCTGGTAAGTCCAGAAAATCTTTGTTTTTGAGTCATGAGAGTAAAAGATTTTGACCTGATTTATGCTGCCAATGTTAAGGTAAAACTGTACTAAAATTTGTAAGACAAATTATAAGGCAGTATTGATGATGGTATTGTATGATTTTAGCCTAGAATTTAAAAAAAAATATATATATATATATTGATATATGTACGAGATATGTGTATATATATGTATTATCAAAACTGTTTTTCCAGTAGTTTCTGAGAAAATTGTAAAACCCAAGAAATTTGAATATCTGTTGAAAATTTACTTTTTAAGTTTGTTATAAATAATTAAAATGTGATGATAAAATTTGTTTAGAATTTAATTCTGAGAAAATAAATAACCTAGAGGTAAAATAAGTTTTATCAGAATTATTCAGAAAAATTTATTGAGTAGGAGAAAAGACTTAGAAAAAGCATTTGATAAGTTTAAACAGCAAAAAGCTTTTCATATTTTAATAGGCAAAAAATGGGATTCAAAAGACTGTACATGAACTAAAATAACCATACATGAACAAAAACCAGCTGTGAAATTACAAAATACTAGGACAGAAAGAATTGATTTAGGAAGAAACGTAAGATAGGAATGCTGCTTATCAAAACCATGTTTAAATAAATTTAGAAGATAGGAAAATACCCTGTGTAAGATTGGCAGATGATTATGACTATATTGACTGACAAAAAACTTTAATTTGTGCTAAATGAAATGCAAATAACAGTTAAGGGATTATGTTATGATAATGCATAATATCAAAATAATCATGTTAAAAATATTTACTAATAAAAAAATAATATTAGTAGATGAAGAAAAATTAAAACAAGTAAATCCATTTCTGTGTCTTGAAAGTAAATTAACTATTGCCTGAATGTTCTAAAGGCCAGAATTGCTAATGTCCCTTGGTACAAGGAAAAAAGATGTTTATGACTTAAGATGGATATAAAGTTGAAATAGAGAGTGATAGCTGCTTGGGAAATAGTTTAATATTTGGTGCATCACTCTGAGAGCAGGATAGGAAAGGCGTAGCTTTTATAATGCAGATGTGTATAGAAATTTAAGGTTAAGAGAAAATTAAAAATTAATTTAATTAAGAGGAATATAAAAAATAAAATGTATTAGATTCCAATAATAAACATATATGTTGGTAAACAAATTGAACTGATTATTCAAACAATTTTTCTCATAAAATATTAGATGCTAAAAAAAAAATGAAAATTCAAAATTATTTAATTTGGAAGAATATCAGATTTTTAATTAGTACAAATTATAAATATTGAAAATAATTAATAATAGTTGTGGTTATTAGTAATAATAATACTAATAATAGACAGAGCAGTCAGAAAAATAATTTTTTAATGTAGAGCGGTATCACAAAGTTTTCTCAGGAGTTTCATAACCTATTTTAGTCGTCAAAGTAATGAAAAACGTTCATGTAAATATATGTTCTACACTGCTTCATTAGTGGGTTATGGCTAGCAATGATTTAGCTCAGATTTCTACTACCCTGGTTGAATGAGGTCATTCTGAAATTTTTACATTAATTAAGGACAGAATTAGTGATTTCTTGCAGCTTTTGACCTGAAAATATATAATAGGTTCCATAATCTGCAGTAGTTTTTTTTTAGAAATCTGGGGTGAAAACCAATAAATTGGGATAAGAGATCCTGTTTTTTTTTTTTATATTTGACATACAATAACTTTGTTAAAACACATAAATACATGAAACTTTTAAACAAAACTCATAGAGAATTTAATTCTGAGCAAAATGGTGTAAGGTAAGTTGAACAAAACAAAGGAAAATAAGAAAAATTTTAACTTTATTTAGTACTTTACTACCTTTATCAGAAAAGTAGTTATGTAATGTAAACAAAACCAAATTCTTTTTTGGTGATCTGAAAAATTTATTAAAACAAAATTTAATGAATAATAATTTAATTTTTGTTAAAAATTGGTCAATTGTAAAATAAAAATAAATAAATGAAAATTTCTTAGACAATAATTAATCGTTTTATTAATGAAAGAAATGCAATAAATTATTTGAAAAATTGTTATTTTAAAGTAGGCAATAAAATTACAACAGCTGATCAATAATGTGCAGTACTGTATTAATTTTTAAATAATTCTTTAAAGTACGTTAAGTTTTTCATCGTATACTGTGAACTGTGCTGTCATTAGTGAAGGTTTTCTGTGAATTTTAGTTTGAACATGATCGGTTTGGCACTGAAATATTGTCATACTTATTTACAAATAATAAGATATTTTCTATATCACTTTAGTTATAAATATTTTCTCATCAAAACAATATTTCCTTGTCTTATAAATTAGAGAAAATTTCTAAAGATCGTCTTTTGCAAAGTATTAAAAATTTAATTTCAACTGTATGGAAGTACATCAAATACATTATTATCATTTATCTTACATTCAACTTATATTTATTTTCTGTACATGTGTAAAAACCTTTATTTACTAAACTAATGTAGGTTATCATAAATTCACTCAGGCTGTAATTACTGTAAATCCTGGTCTTATAAATAAGATTTCAAAACTTAAAAAATGTGACGCAATAATAAATTAAAAAGCATATGATAGTTAAACAGTATTTGTATGTAACGTGGAGAAAACATGTCTAAATATATTTAGAATTTAAGCATTTAAGATAATAGCAGAAATTATTTAGTATTTAAATTTAAATATTTATCGTAAGATATCACTAGTTTTTCTATTCCATTATTATAGAAAGCTCTATATTAAGCTACTACAGAAAGCCTTTTTCAGGTTCTCACTGACAGGTATTTTGACTTAATCACATCATTCAAAATACTGTATTTATTCGAGTACCCCCCACCACCGAATAAGCCCCACACCTTGATTTTCCGGACCGAAAATCTAAAAAAAATAACCAAGTATATACGGTATTTTAAAGTGCAACCGATATCATAAAAAGAACGTAAATACAAAAATATTCAGAAAGTAAAGCATTTAGTTTGTTCATTTAAATTACAATATTAATATTACTTTAGTAATTAATTACCATAAGTACTAGTTTAGTTCAGAATCAGTAGGCCAGTAAAACGAAAAGAAAGTATCATGTTGAAAAGGATCATTTCAATACACTTTTTAATATGGGATTTTATTTTTTTTTTATTATTTTTATTTTTACTGAAATGAAACGACTAGCACTAGATAGGGAATCTTGGAGAGCTGCATCAAACCAGTCAATGACTGAAGACAAAAAAAAAAATGTTTAATTGTCACTGTCAATGTCTGTAGAACAGTTACCGGTAGTCTCCATGTCGCTCTGCCAAAGGTGGTCGTCGTCACTACCATCATGTTCATTGGATATTCCGCATTTTTAAAACTTTTCCTTACTAATTCTGTGGAAATACCTTCCCAACCATCTTTTCAAATACACTTTCCAAATACAAATCTGGTTAAAATGTGGGGGTTTGATTCTTCCTGTAGATGTGAGAAAGAAATTTTCATCAGCCATCCATTTACTGTACAGTTATTTTAATGCAGATTTGAACGGTTTATTAATGGAGAAATCTAGTGGTTGCAATAGAGATATCAATCCGCCTGGAACTTGGTCTGTCATACCCTTTTTTAAAATGACTTTCACTTTATCAGTCATATTTTGCCATACACACCTGATCCAATCTAAAATTAAGGTTTCGTCCATCCAATCTGATTCCTGTGTTCTAATAATAACTCCATTTACCTGTATGGTAGGAAAAGTTTTTCTTTTAAAAACAATGTACGGAGATAATTTTGATCCATCAGAAGTAATGCAAAGCATAACACTACACCTTTGTTTTTCATTACCACGAGTGCAAATCATAACACTTTTTCACCTTTTTTGTTTATGGTTTTGTCAAATGGCATTTTAAAATATATAGGGGTTGATCAGTGTTTCCTATTTGAGAAGGCAAATAGCCTTTATCTTTTCTAAGATTTATTATGTATTTGTGAAAATGTAATATTTTTTGTTCTAAAACATCTGGAAGTCGTTGAGAAATGGTTGACTTTTGTCTTATTGACAAATCATGATTTAGCAATAACAGTCCTACAATTTTTTTCTATATCTGTGTGTTTTGGTTTTAAGCGATGAGAAGCCCTTTCACCAGTGTCATTAGTGCCAGTGTCTTTCACCAGAAGTTGTTCTTCTTACACCAGTCTCGAATGCAGCTTTCATCTACGTCAAATTTTCTTCCTGCCGCCCAATTTCCAATTTCTATACCGCGCAGTTTTTCATTTACTGTAAAAGATCGTAGAGGCAGTCCTTTTGTACTCATGTTAATACCGTTACCGTAATTAAAATAAATCACCGTATTAAACTTTACAAGATAAACTAAACAGATAAAATGCACATAACCATCCATATATACAAACAGTACAATGACTATGGCGAATAGACAAGATGACGATGGGTAACTGATATTGCAACTGTAGTGTCTAGTGTCATTAGAACCGGATGCAGCTTATACAGAATGAATTAGTTTTATAAAAATACCGTAACTTCTTTCCTATCGATAATACGAACAGGATGTTAATAATTAAGGATGTATTCTGTATAAGGGGCATTGATAAATGAAAGCCTAATGTAACTATATTTATGTGATTGAATTTAGGTACTTCTAAGAAAACGTTTACTTTACATAAATTATCCTGGCTAAAGGCTGTGTTTCAAGTAAGCCCCGCACCCTTATTTTTTCTCTCCAATTCCAAAAAAAAGGGCGCGGGGTACTCGAATATATATGGTAATTACTGACTAAAATTGACATTACTGTAGGGATAAAAAATTATTTACAGTTTCATGCTGATTGCTAGAATAATTACCATACCAAACAGTGCTTGAATTTTTTCTGACAGTTATCAGGAAACAAAACAGTCTTGCTTGGTAATAGATTATGTTATTTGTATTATTGTACTTCAGCACTGGTTAACTATTTCAAAGTTACCCTGTGAATTTATTTTTGTTCCATATGTATCAATTCAACAATTAAAAGGTCTTTCTATTTCCAAAAATGCTTACCATCGCTTGTTTGTTATCATCATCACATTACTATCACACATTTGTTCACAGTTTGCTTGATTTATTTTAGATTTGAAGTTTCTTAATGATGCATTTTCTTTCAGTGGTTTTGTGAAAAGATCCATATTTGATCACTAGTAAACAATTTTATTAAGAAATTCATTGCTCTCTTGCTTATGTTGATTGAAAGTTTTCAAGGTCGGTCTTATGTACTCTTCTTATCTTCTTTAGATAATAATCTAGAAACCATCTTGGCACAAATCATTTTATAGAAATTATGTTTACTGTTAATTTTGTGAAGCCTTGAAGTCTGATGGAACAGACATTTAATCCATCAATAGTGAATTGTTTATCTTCTTGAATTTCATTAGCAATTTTTTTCCTTCAGTTCAACAACAAGATGATTACTCAGAATTATCATCATCAAAATTATTCTACCTTCTTCATTGAAATTACCATTTTCTCAGATTATTATATGACTTATCATTCGTAACCTCATCACCAGATATTGCTCTTATTTTTATTTATTTTAATTGCCATATTTTACAACATTATTGAATTTACAATGATCAACAATATATTATAAGAAAAAAAATTATATTAAAAATAATCTCTTTGATAATATGAGTATTGCCAGCAAAGAAAAACCTTGAATGGCAGCAACAAGTATAGTTCAAGTAACAAAAAAAGAAAAACAAGTACCACCTACTTTAGAAAAAATAAAAAAATTACTATTGGTGATTCAATTATTTGTTTAGATAAAGTACAATTAAGGTTGGTGATTTATCCATTTTTATATTGTAAAACATGTAAATGGATGATTTTATTAATATAAGTATATCAATAATATAAAAAATAATTAAATAATTTTAATATAAATATTATATTAACACTAGTACATAAAGTTACTGTTGTTACCTCTATAAATACTTACAGTGAGAAAATATTGTTACATTTAACCCATTCTACAATTGTTTAACAAGAGAATAATTGGTCTGAAATTTTTTTCATGAATGACTGAAATAAGATTATTAAGTTGTTATAAATATAAGAAAATTTTTTTCTGCACATCGTTAAATCAGTGCAAGAAATAACACAGTTAAAAGTTTGTAAATTGTACATGTATAATGAGCATTAAAAATGTCTATTTTCTTTTTTAAACATTTTTAATTTTTTTTAAATAAAATTATTTGATGGTCATAATATAGAACTCATTGAAAAGATTCTTGCTGAGATAAAATCTTGATCTACAAAATGCTTCTTTTATACTATTTTGTTTTATAAATATTTTGTTAAGGTGCATGTCAAAAGCGCCATCCCATGCTCGTATACCACACTGGAGTACAGATTGTGCATTTACAGAATAAATTCTTTTACTTATATTTCTATCTTTCAGTCCATTGATTTTATAAAATTTAAAAATTAAATATTTTAAATTCTGACTCAAGTTTTTAATGTGCATGTCCCACTTTAGGTATGGGTTTATGAAAATTCCTAAGTATTTAACTTTTTGACTCGCACAATGTCATTTTTAACTTTCACCCCACAAAAACAAAATATTTAGTTTATTTTAGAACTGATGAATTGTGCGAAATTGATATATTAATAGATAAATACTAGATGAAAATATCTACAGACACAGGAAAAGACGAAACACAATTAGAGAGTGGCGAGCATGACATGACCATAGTTATCAAATGCTGAAATATTGAACTGATAATGAATTTTTGACTGAATATTTTTATAAGATTAACTTTTGTTACATTTACAACCTAGATTAGGGTTCAAATTTCACGTTTAGAGGATTGTTTGTTTTTTCACACATTTCAGACATTATAAAACAGTAATAATGTATTTAAATAGATTAAAATTGGCTCACATTGAGCTAATACAACAAATAACTATATGACCCTGTGTTTGTTGGAAGTCACATTTATTACTGGTATGACAAAAATTTACTTTCTGGGTAGTCTTTATAATAATTAAAATAACAGAAGTCATCTTAAATATCAGAACTTGACTTAAAATACTACTGTATTCTATACACTAATACCTGTTTCAAATATTTACACCTTAAATAAAATAAATAAATTTGTTGTCATTGATATTAACAACGCAAACATATCTTGGTTATTTTAAACGAATAATACTTGGTGATAAATGTTTTTATACCGTTGTTATTAACACTAACAGTTAGTAATGTTAATTGTGGCACAAAGGCAATGTCCTTGATAATTCTAGTTGGAACATCAACTAATATAAACTAGCGTTTGTTCATCTAATATGGAAGAGTATTAGCTACTGCAAATGTTTTTCAGAAATGTTTACCTTATGTGTATTTGTGATTATAATAGTAAGGTGAGTTGGTTGCTGCTACTTTTTTCACAGCTGTGGGATAAGTATATTTATCAAAAAACCTTTCATTACGATTTAAATTTTTACGACTGATCATGTTATTCATTCAAAGTGGGGCCCAAAGTAAAGTTAGATTTATTTATCAGAAGTTATATTATAAATCAGTGTTGTTATTGAAATTTCACTTTCCTATGTGGCAGTAAAAGTCAGTAATACATATTTGAAAAAGGAAAAAAAAATACATGTTCATCATCTAATATTTACAGAAAGAAACTGTTTGAAAATGTGTAGCAATAAATCCACAAATTTAGCTGACTTACATGTACAATTTATTATGTTGCAAATAATAAATAATTATTGTAAGTATATTTTGTTGTAATAAAGGTGAAAATTAAATTAAAATATTTTAGAGTATGAGATAGAAAAAAGTATGAATTTAAAATTCATTAGCTTTGGATTCATAGAAAATAGTATTATATATAATGGTATTGTTAAAAACAAATAAAGTAAAAGCATAATAATGGAAAAAAAGGGTATTAAAGATGGTTTTCAGAAATTGTGTAAAAATATTAATAAGCTGGGTAAAAAAATTAAAAACCAGCAATAGGAATTATTGAATTGACGTCTTCCTTAAGCTAAGTTAATAAACCTAGCTGTACAATTAATTTAAACTTTCATCTCTACCTACAGAATTACATTGTTAGAGTACTGTAAGAGACATATCTCAACTGAGAATTCTGCTAGCTTTTATAGTTTTTGAGAAGATTTGAAATAAGGTAGAAAATTAACAATAAATTTTATTGAATTTTTATTCCTATTTTCAACACTTATAAAATTGCCATTAAAACTATAAGCCATCTTGCAGTTTTTAATTCTGTCCTTATCCTTTCAACATTTATATTTCTGTTTACTCTTCTTAATACTCATGATTTCAGTTATTTGTTTAATTATTTTTTTCCAGAATGAAAGGTAGTGATGCTTCATGGGAAGATAACAATGAGCCTCCTTCAGAATTCCTGGAATACTCTGATGATGAACAGGAACGCCGTGCAAAAAAAATGTTGAGGAAGGTAAAATTAATTGTTAATTAATTACTTATTTATTTAGTATTTATAAGTGAGTTAATTTATTTGAGTATTATAAGTGAGTTTTAAGAGTATTTTATTTGAGTTAATTTAAGTGAGTATTTATAAGTGAGTTAATAAGCAGGTTAATTTATATAAAAAGTATGCTCATGTTCTACTATTCATACCATTCTCATTGGCCTCAGCCTGACTTTACTCAAATAACTCCACCATCTAGTTGGAATACTGTTGTAATTATTATTTTGATGAAACAAAAAAGTACATTGTATTAGCTACAAGAGCTTGTAGAAGCTTACTTTTTCTTTTGAATGTTTGAGGGTGGATCAGTTATAAACAAAACTTTTCATTTGATATTCTTTTGTTCACAGCAATAAAAGTAACAAGGTACATCAATTTTCTACATATTTTCTTCCTTTGGAAATACATCTTTCCCATTGGATCTGTAGCTTTTTTATACTGTCATCATTAAAAGAAGTGGGTTGTGTCAGCAACCAATTAAGTACAAACCATTACATTGACATTGTTGAATCAGTTTTATAGAGCTTCTTTGAGTGGTCCAAAGAGATAAAGATCAAGGAAATAAATCTGGCTGAATGGGAGATGATCAGTCAGTGTCTCTATCTCATTTCCTTCAATTTTTCACTTGTGACAGCTGCAGTGAGGGGCCTTTTGTTGTCATAGAGAAAAATCACATTTCTTATCAGTTGGCTGTGATAATAAGAAAATTTAACATTACTTAAAAGCTTGCAATGATTGTGTGATAATTATGCAAAAGTTAATGTGCAGCGCCAAACAACAGTTTCAAGCACCTTGCCAGCTGACAACAGAGTTTTAGCTTTCAAGGGAGCGGCTTCACCCTTCTTTCTCCACTCCATGCTGGCTTATTTCAATTTGAAGATGTAATGATGTACCTGCATTTCTTCGCAAGTAATGATAGGATTTAAAAATGCATCACCTTATGTAAGTCTCACTGTTGCAAATGTGCCAACTTCTAATCTGCAAACAAAATACAAGGGACTCATTGGGCAGATACTTTACAAAACTCTAGGTACTTTTTTATTATGAATTGAGTATCCCCATAACTTATTCCAACCACAGAAGAAATTTCAAAAACTGTCAAACATCAGTTACTCAGCAAAAGGTCACAAATGATATGAATGTTCTGCTCAATTATGCTCATCCACGGGCAACAATTGTAGCTCTCATTTTCAACCTCTTCATGGACCTGCTTGAATTTCTTGTGCCAGGCAAAAATGCCTAAATTTGACAGTGTTTGATCCCCAAACTGTGCCGTCATGTGCAGAATTTTGACCAGTTTTATACTCTTATGGGCAAGAAATTTGATGATTATGATGGTTGCACAACAGAAGAATGTACCTCTTTCTCAGATATGTAATCCACTAGCAGGATCTCAAGGCCGGCTCACCCCTCTCCCTATCCCTGACATTCCCTTCCAACATGCCTATATTACCTGCTTAAAATGAAACAATACTGAGATTTGAATTTAATAGAGCATTAAAAGATTTGAATGGCAGAAAGGCTCCTAGGGTAGACGGGATACTTGTAGGATTACTGTGCAGTGCAAGAGAGGAAGCAATAGATAAATTAAACAAACTGGTACGTAATATTTACAAAAAAGGGTAAGTTTCGTCAGATTTCAAAAAGAGTGTTGTTGTCACGATACCAAAGAAAGCAGGAGCAGCAGATAAACGTGAAGAATACAGAACAATTAGATTACTACTCGCACATCAAAAATGTTAACTAGAATTCTGTACAGAAGAATTGAGAGGAGAGTGGTAGAAGTGTTAGAAGAAGACCGATTTGGTTCAGGAAAAGTTTAGAGACAAAGGAAGCAATTTTAGCACCCAGATCAATAGTAGAAAGAAGATTAAAGAAAAACAAACCAACATACATTTATAGACTTAGAAAAGGTATTTGATAAGATAGACTGAAATAAAATGTTCAGCATTTTAAAAAAATTTATTGTTAAAGTATAGAGATAGAAGAGAAATTGCTAACATTTACAGGAACCAAACTGCAACAGTAATAATCACATAAGAAAGAAGCCATAATAAAAAAGAGAATTCAACAAAGATGTTCCCTATCCTCATTACTTTTTAATCTTTACTTCGAATTAGCAGTTAAAGATATTAAAGAAGAATTTAGATCCAGAGTAACAGTGCAAGATGAAAAGATAAAGATGTTACGATTTGCTGATGATGTAGTAATTCTTGCCGAGAGATTTAGCAGAAACAATGAATGGCATGGATGAAGTCCTATGCAAAAACTACCGCATGAAAATAAACAAGAACAAAACAAAAGTAATGAAATGTAGCAGAGATAATTTAGATGGACCACTGAATATAAAAATAGGAAGAGAAAAGATTATGGAGGTAGAAGAATTCTGTTATTTGGGAAGAAGAATTATTAAAGATGGATGAAGCAGGAGCGATATAAATATCAAATAGCACAAGCGAAATAAGTTTTCAGTAAGAAATATAATTTGCTTACATCAAAAATTAGTTTAAACTTCAGGAAAACATTTTTGAAAGTATATGTTTGGAGTGTAGTTTTATATGGAAGTGAAACTTGGATGATCAGAGTACCTGAGAAGAAAAGATTAGAAGCATCTGAAATGTGGTGCTTCAGGAGAATGTTAAAAATCAGATGGGTGGATAAAGTGACAAATGAAGAAGAGGTAGGTGTTGCAAGTTGATGAAGAAAGAAGCATTGGGAAAATATAGCTGAAAGAAGAGACAGACTTATAGGCCATATCTTAAGGCATGCTGGAATAGTTGCTTTGATATTGTAGGAACAGATAGATGGAAAAAATTGTGCAGGCAGGCAATGTTTGGAATAAGTAAAACAAATTGTTAGGGATGTAGGATGTAGGGGTATACGGAAATGAAATGACTGGCACTAGATAGGGAATGTTGGAGAGCTGCATCAAACCAGGCAAATGACTGAAAAAAAAAAAATTAGAAGTCTTGTTTGCATTTGATCTACCTTCATAATCACCGTTTACAGGAATATATTCTCCCCAAGGTAAAGCAGTTTTCTCATCTTATCCTTTATTTCATCATCTGTAATGAAATGAAATCCAAAGGTTGCTCTTTAAATTTAAAAGAAAGTGAAAATTTTAAAGTGCCAAAGCTGGTGATTATGAGGATGTGAAAGTAATTAAAAGCTCAATTTCACAACAACCTCAGTGGATTTTTGAAAACAATGCACAAATTTTTTGAGTGATTTAACAAGCTGTGTAGAATTTACAGTCATTCCAGCTTCCAGATAGTCCAGTGCATACACACATTTGGCATTCTAGATCCATATTCAGAAGTTTTTTGCAGATGTTGAATTTCTTAGATTGTAATGAATTGAAGTGCCAGTTTTCCATGCTTTTTTTCTGTTCATAATGATGCACCCAATTTTCGCCCCCATGATAAAATTGAAATTTCAGTTAATTCCATCATAATGATGTTTTAGAAGTTATTTACAACATTATTTTTATTGTTTTCTTTTGTGATCTTTCTGTGCCCCATCAAGAACAGAATTATTGATAACCCAACTGCTTGATAATCTGTCCTACTCATTGTTTCAGACACCTGATTATGTTGTTGCATGATGCAATTGTCATTTTGGATCATTTCTCACTTATTTCAATATTATCTTCAAAACTATAGAAACTGGTCAACAGCTACAAGGTTCACTCAACAATCACTTGATCAACTTCCAATGCTTGAAATTTTGTTGCCCGTCTATTCATGGGAGCTTGAGTAATAGTTTCTTTATCATAAATGGCGTGTAATGATAATGAATTTCACTAGAGTTCATGTTTTCAGCTCTTAAAATTCATTGAGTACACGTTGTTTTAAATTCATTAAAATAGCAGGTATATTTGACACCACAGCATTTGCTATTGACAGAGAACAAGTGAATGATATTCAGTGCAAATGTTGACATATTTTTATTTTGGAGATGTAGTTACAATATGAAGGAATGCCTCTGTATATTTTGTTCTCCCATTATTTGTATCTGAACATTATTTATCAGTTACCTTGTATTTGATGCATGATAAATTATGAGATTAGACCAGAAAGTAAATTCTGTTAATGTTTTATCCACTCCGCTATAGTTTATCTTTTTAGTACAATCATCACGTTCACAAAAAGTTGAAAATATTTTCTTCCATAAATGAAGAATAAATTTGAAAATTTAATTTTGTCCCAAGCAGAATGATGTCATAGATTTCATCAAATGTGGTGAAATCATGCCAGTAAGAATACAAATTATGTATGTCATTAGTTCTTTTCTATTATAGATTTGAACAATATTTTTTGTTCATACAGAAATAACTCCTTGGTCTGTCCTCCAAATTATTGACATTTTCAAGGTGAAAATTTAAATTAAATGTTGCCTTCTGACTAAAACTGTTTCATACCCAAGTGAAACTTTGTAGTGCTCCTTCACAAGAAGCAAAAGGTTTTGTCAAGCCGTTCCTAAAAAACATATTCATGCATTTTTTTATTTTCATTGTTTGTTTAATAATTACTTAAAAGGTTTTCATCTTCTAAAAGTTACTTATTAATTTTATCAAAACATAAAACAGTTAGGTAAGAAAAAATAAGCTGAGTAATGAATTTATTTTACAGTTGTTATGAGTTATTTTTTTACGGTTGGTAATTATTTTCACTTCCATTGCTTTCTTTTTATGTTAACATTTTTTCTTTGATGTAGTTAGCAATTAAATTATACATCTCTTTAAGAAAAACTAGAAACTTATTTTCTCAAATTAATTCGTCAAAATTATGATACTTAATAAAATAAATAAAAGTTTTTTTAATGTAAAACTCTTCCAGCTTAACGCTTTATAACTAAGCAGATGATAAAATTCAAATTTATTAAAAAGTAGTACAGTTCAGTTCTTTAATTTATGTTAAGAAAAGTACTTAATTAATAGATATATTTTTTGTTATTTATGTGTGATAGGAGAGTGAAGGATTCTTATTCTTATGAATGAACTTTGTTTCACATTCCTCATCCTTCATATTACCAGTCTTCTTTTATTTTATCTAATTGTTAGTTCTAATAATGACATGCTGTAGAAATAGTAGTGTGATCATAACAGCTAGCTATTTACACATTGTAAGTATATAAGTATAGCCAATCTTAAATGCATTTGTAATTTCCTATGTAATTACCTAGTTGGTTCCTGAAGAGTGGTCTTACTGAGGCAATTGTAAATTGAGCCCATAGTTATAATCACATCTCCACAATTTTGCATGTAGATGAGCTTAGTTACGTGTAAATCTATGACCAGGTCATTAAAGACCCTCAGTTGCCACTGCCTCTACCACCCACTGCATGCCCGCACAGATGGCAGTGTCAGGTTCTCATAGACTAAAAACCACAACCCCCAATACAACAAGTCCCGATACCTTTCTTTTGGCATTACTCAGGAGCATGCTGCATTCCTTGTGGGACTGCAATGGACATTTCAGAGAGTCCTGGGCATATCAACAGTAGTGGCAAGCCCTGGTGGTCCTCTTCTGACATTTAGTTTGAAGACTGGCCTTACTCATGGGTGATATAGCATTCCAGAAGGTCTTATTCTCTAATAGTTTGCCCATAATGCTGGAATTGCACAGTTCTTCATTGTCTCTCTTCAGCCCACCTGACACACTTGAAGAAGGTCAGCTAATTGTGTCAGTCAATCCACAATAGAGACACCCTTTCTTTTCTTTTTCCTCTTTTTGCCAGTTAAGCATTAAGGACTCTAAAATTATTTATAAAAAGCCTAATATCCACAGTGAGCTACTGTTGGTAACAGATTTTTGACTGGTAGAATGTTAGCCCTTTACTTCTTCAAAAATGAGAGAAATGCAGAAACTGAATGGTAAAAGTTTCTGCAAAAAAATAATGTATTTATAACCTCAATTGGATGATAAGGATACGGAAGACATGGATTCAGCAAGTCAATGCAACTCGTCACACTACATACAAACAACTGAATTATTGCAATAGAATTTCTTGCCCATTTCATCTCATGCAAAATAATTAACTAGTAACTAGTATTGGCCACCCAGGTTTTCTGATTTGACAGTAGGAAAATTCTTCTTTTGGGAGTTTGTGAAATCACACGTTTACATCAACAAATTGCTGACAGACAGACACAAAATTCAAGGTAGAGATTTTACGAGACTTGGCTAAATTGAGGTGTTATTGCATATTTTATATTATTAAAATCTTCATATGTCTGTATAGACATCTTTTATTGTAATTATTTGTTAACCCATTTTATTAAAGTTAATAATTGCATTGTTAATATAGTACCATAAAAATGTAAAGTAATATTTGCACATTATACAACTGAACATAGAACATGATGAAATCCACTGTAAAAACTACATTCATGTTAAAAATGTTGTATTGGAGTTCAAATATAGTGAAAATGAAATGGGTAAAACAGCATAGAATGCTGTTTTAAGTAAAGTTTAGATTAAGGGTTATACACAGTATAACTAAAAAAAAGTACTGTAATACTGCGAGGATACAAAAGTAAGCAGCAATAAATATCCTTTTATTATGTAACCTACCAATTTTTTAGTAAATTAATGGGTTTATTATAGCCAGTAGTTGCAAATCGAGGGTTCTTACTAGAATAGTTTTCATTTTTCTTATCTGAAGTTAAGTGATATTGATACTTTTCAGTTATATAATAAATATTAAAATGTCCTGTCCTACTTTTTTGTGGGATGTTAATTAAAGTAAGTATTATAAATTTTAAAATAACGTGTTTGTTGGGGAAAAGATCTGGCTGTTTTGTTACTGGATATTCTCAGTAATTACATAGAGCTAAAAATATAACCCATTAACCAATGAAAATTTTAAATAGAATGGTATATGATCTTGCATATTTTCTCAAGTAAATGTAAAAAAGCATTGTGTGGTTTATTATTTATCCACAGAAATTTTGTTAGTTTAATATGTAGTTAAAATATATCTATAAATAATTTTGGCCCTATTTGCAAAACAAAAACATTTTGTTTATCCAGTTCCTCCATTGTAAAAGTATAAAACAAAATGTTCTAGATAAAGCCTCATTAAAAATGAATAGTAATAAAACTTAATTATACTTCTTTTGCTTAATAGTAAGTGCTTTAGGTCAGTAAATAGAAACACTAAAAATATATATAAACAGCTTGGATACTTTTGTGATTTGAGATCATTTTCACCTTGACTCTTAATAAAGGTTGAAAACTTTTCCCTTCCTGTTAATGTCTTATTTAGAAAAAAAGTAATAAAATAAAATTAAGTTGTAAAGTAAAGAAATATGTAAAATCAATATTCTATAAGGTGTTATTGTTTGATTTTTTTTTTTTTTTTATAATGTTTCTAATCTTAAGATCCGGCAACTGATTTCTGCAAATATCTGTTTTTTTTTTTTTAATTAAACTTGATTTAAATGAATGATTAATGATAATTTAATACATTACTGCTGCGTTGCCTAGCAAAAATTAGCCACAATTACCTTTAATTAAATATACTGTAATTAATTTATTTTAATGAATAGCAACTATATTTTTTTAAGTGAAAACATCATTTGAAAGAAAATGATTTGAAGAATTTAAAAAAAAAATGGTTGCCAGCTCTCAGTCAACCACAACCTCCAAGTTGCCAGGTACAAATAGGTATGTTACTAAATTTTTTAACGCTTATCGTGTTTTTCAAAAAACTATATACTAAATTGAAGTTTAATTTTTTATTTTTTACATATGGTTGCCTGTAAAAAAATAGCTGCAAGTAGTAGTTGCCATTATTTGAACTAATTACTTTCAGTCTGGATTAGTATGAACGAGAGAGAAGGAATGCACACATTGCTGCATGTTAATTAAAAAAAGCATTATTACTTTAACTATATCACATTGTGTCCCTGTATACAACATGAAGCTGTGTACGCATTCATTCTCTCTTGTTCACACTCATCCAGACTGAAAGTAGTTAGTTCAATGGCAACCACTACTTGCAGCCATTTTTTTACCGGCAACCATGTGTTATCTTGTGCAAAAATTTCAATTTCATATTTTTTTTTAAAAACACAATGAGTGTGAATAATTAACAATAACACCTATTTACACTTGGCAACTTGGAGGTTGTGGCTGACTGAGAGCTGGCAACCATTTTTTTTTTTTTACATCTTCACATTTTCTTTCAAATGATCTTTAATTCACTCAAAAAAATATAGTTGCTATTCATTAAAATAAATTAATTACAGTATATTTAATTAAAGGTAATTGTGGCTAATTTTTGCTAGGCAACGCAGCAGTAATGTATTAAATTATCATTAATCATTCATTTAAATCGAGTTTCCTTAAAAAAAGAGGTACCTGCAGAAATCAGCTGCTGTATCTTGTACTATTTAGTTTTATTATTTGTAATGATTTATCTGAAGAATTATTTTTTGATAGCTTAAAAACATACAAAAAAAAATTCATTAATTTTATTAACTGGAAAACAAAAGTCATAGTTTGTAAAATTATTAAATATAAATTATGTGAAAATATAATTGGTATAAGGATTTATCTTGTTAGTTGCTTAACTAAACCAAGAAATTTATTTTTCAAGAACAATCATTTGGCGATTGAAACAGCTCCAGGTTGTTGGATCATGATTGCGATGGTGTTTAAATTGCTTATTTGTATTTTACATAATCATATTATGTAGCTTTCTTTTACATAAGGAGCTAACAGAATTGTTTATTAATTTTGAAAGTGGGCTCACCACTACATATCATGTCTATAAATAGATCAGGTAAATAATTTGTTACTTTAAGTTAATTAATGATAAATACTGTACTATTAAACTGTAATGATTATTTTTTACAGGTTGCCATTAAAAAGGAACCAAAAGAAGACCCTGATGAACCTCAAAAAAAGCGACCTCCAACTGCCTTTGAACGACAGATGAATGAACGGAATCTTAGAATGACTGAAATGCAAAGACGTCAGTCACAGAACAAGAAGCCATGGAAACAACAGAATCAGTTAATTCGTCCACCTATGTTTATGGCACCTGCTCCTTCTTGTGATTCTAATAATTCTACAATTCCACAGTCATCTTTTGATAATCATGTTGCTTTAGATTTTAGGTCTTCATTTTTAAGAAATTCTCCATCTCAGTCTTCATTTAATCCTGCTTCAGATTGCAAACCACCAAACTTTTTGTCTTCTTTTGGTTACAGTAAACCAGCTTCATCTTTTTCTTCTTCAGTATTTTCACAGTGTCCACCTTCTCCTTCTCCACAGTCATTTTCAAAAGCTTTTAATCAAAATAATTTGTTAATTTCACACGCTTCACCTCCATCACCTTGGATTACACCTCCTGTTTCAAATTCAGTTAACATACCTTCATCATCCACATCATTCCTATCTTCTGATGGCTTCTCTTCCCCATTTCATGTACAGCACAACAGGATGGCTACCTTTTGTCCTCCAGTTAATGTACCACCACCACCACTTCCTCAAAATGTCTACTCTTCAACCTCTAATTTAACTCAAAACACCCAAATTGTATCGTCCTCTTTTCATCCTCGTTCATCAAATCCTGTGCCTTGCCCCCCTAACATTTTCGCTTCACCACCACCACCTATTACTCACAATAATTCATTCTGTTCCTCATTCGCTCCTCTTTCCCCTCCACCGCGTCATCACCTTTCAGCTACATTCAGTTCTCCCCCTCCACCACCTCACCACCATCCAACTACTTTCACGTCTCCTCCTCCCTCAATTTCATTTAACAATGAGATAAATGCTTTTCCTCCTCTTCACTCCTCTGACATATTTTGTTTGCCCAATACTTCCTCTGCACGCACTAATCAGGTGGATGCAGTTGCTTTTCGTCCTCCTCCACCACTTCCTGGGAACGGGTCACCACAGCTGTTTAGACAAACCCTTCAGACGTTCCAGAATAATTTCCATCGGCCATCCAATCCTACTCCTCCAAATTGCAGGTTTTAGTTGTTTGTACATCATATGTGAATTTTATTATATTACTTTTATTTTGCTCTAACTGTTTGCATTGAGATAGAAAATATTAGTAAATAGAAAAAAAAATTCATACATTATATCCATGAATATGAGTATCTTACTTTGTAGTGTAATATATTTTATTGTCAGAACCAGTTAAGTATATATATTATTTTATCAAGTAAATGCTGCCTTCGGTGTAATTTATTGTTAGTAGCATTATAAATGTTGTACAATTGTAAATAATGCTGTTATTATTTTTCATTGTGTACATAGTATACGAAAGAGTACATGTTGTGCCATTGTTGATATTGTATAAGTTACTAATTTGATTTGAAGTACTCAATAAAAATAAATTGGTAGTAGTAACTAACTGATTTTTTTTAAGTCAAAAAGATTTGCTCATAAAAAAATATTTCTCCCTTATGTTCAGTAAAGAAGCATAGGCACAAAAACCTTAAACTTGATTTATTGACTTTAACATACGTGTTATTTCATTTATTTTTAAACAGTATTATTTTATATAATAATATGTTTTTGAAATGTGTGATGCATTTATTACATTGTTACATGCTTGAAATCATGTTTGCTATTTATTGTAGATATACCGATTGTAATTACAAGTTCGTTTTGGATCCGCATTCAACTGAGTGGATCTTGTTTCCACCTTGGTGGATCTTAGTTGTGGTTGGATTTATAGATACTAATTTGTTTTTTTTTCCATTTTTATTACTGAACAGTTATCTGCAGGTAAGAGCTGTGCCTTATAATCATGATGATAGCAAAAATTCAGTCAATATGAATAAATGCAACTATGTATATCCACCTAAATGAAAGTAAAAACTTACAAAAGTCCTATGTAACCCACCTTATACTTTCCAAAATGGAAGTTTTTTGGCTTTGTAATTCATTAACAGAATTTTTCATTTTTGAACTGACTTCTTTTACAAGCTTAATAAGACGTACTTTTACAATTGAAACTCACTTTGTTTTCATTAAGTTTAATATTTTTTTAAAGATAACTATTTGCATTGAATTATTTTCTGATCTTATGTTACAATAAGGAGCCTTATCTACAACAGTTATAATACTTTTTATAATTTCTAGTGATTTTTTAAACCACTTTGAAAATATATTCGTTTATTTCTTCTTGGTAGTTGCTTGTACTTTTTTTACCAAAAAATTAAAGAGATCCATTCAAGGGAATCACTATCATTCTAAGTGTGTGCTATTATGATGGTTTTTGTTTTCTAGTTAAATTTAACCTTAGTTGATAGTCCTCTCTGTAATCTAATCATTGATGTTTTTAATTCTGTATTCTTCCACTCTATTTTTTGTATGCGTGTTGTAAATCAATTTTCATCAATATTTTAACGATTTTTCTTCCCTTTTCTAAACTCTTGCAATATTTAAATTGACAAGTTTTGCTATTAACTTGTTTTACTGATGAATGTGCTTATTGCTGTTTTGTTCTGTGTCAGCAATTATTGCACTAGAATATTCTTTTCTTTTTTTTTTTAAATATCAAGGAGCTTTTGGTGTAGCTGATAATCTTTTAATTAACCATTAATCAAGTTTTGACCAGGAAACTTTAATTTAAAAAATGAAAAAAATAAATTAGTTATATTGATGTCTTTTGTCCATGACAGTCGGTGATAATATTAATTTCACACTCGAATAACTGATGTTACATAATAGTTTTTTCAAATAGATACACATACTTAAAATGTGTGATTTGAATTGTGCGTAATCATTTAGTAATTAATGTTATGTTTTGATGTATTACTAGATAAAACAGATTTGGATTTCTGTATAGGGCGTTGATGTAATTTTATTTTGGTCACCATAATTGGTCAAGGGGACAGGGAAATATGGTCACAATTGATCCCATATCTCAAAATTTTACTTGAAGAGCTGCTTTCTAGACTGTCTCACTAGATCACACACTATGTTCATGTAGAACATTTATAAAATTAAATTATATATCTAATATCATTGTAATAAATTATATATCTTAATTATTATTGGATATATAATTTTAATTTTGAAATCTACTCAGTATCCAGTAAGGGAAGATTTAAAAAAAAAAATAGAGCTCTGAACAACACATGAATCTCCAATATGATACAGGTGCGGCAGAACCAATTAAACAGATTTTAGAGTTATTAAAAAGTAGTTGTATATAGAGAAAAAATATTTTATTTTCCAAATTAGCAGTACACACCGTTTAATAATAAATTTTGCAGTTTTGAAAAATAATGTCCTCAAGATGGCAGCCATTAGCAGCAACACACTGTCAATCTCTGAAACTTTGTATAGCACATTCACATAATATCGCAGGGTATAGTGTTAACTTATTCAATAACCCACTCCCTTAATTCTGTTAGGGTGTGAGGGCCGATGTTCAAATACATTTTCCTTCAGATATCCTCAAAGAAAGAAATCACAAATGCTCAAATCAGGTGACTGCAGGCCATCCACATTACCCCTCACAAAAACCAATGTCCAGGAAAAATTTCCCTCAAAACATTGAGTGAACTTTGGGTTGTGTAAGCTGTAGCCCCATTCTGTTGGAACCACATGTCCCCTAATCCCTCTTTTTCAACAGTCCCTTCCATTTTGGATTGCAAAAAAATTAGCGGCATTGAGGCACAACATTTGGAAGTCATGGTTATGCTATCCTCCTCAAAGAAGCATGGGTCTCTCTCACCAAATCATGATACGGCACATCACCATTAGTTTAGGGAAATGTAGTGGTCTTTTGTGAATAATTTGGGGGTTATTTTCAGACCAGTTGTGGAAATTTTACTTAATCACAGCCCCACTGAGGTGAAAATGTCTCGTCGCTACTAAAGAAAGCTGTCTTGGGAGTGATCTGTGTCAGCATTTGCTCCCACAGATTTTGGCGTAGTCTGCTGAGGTCAATTCTTGAGACATTATTATTTTGAAGGGTTGAAAATTGAAATTGAAATGCAGAATCCTCCTCAAACTGTAGTCTGACATCCCCAAGGCAACAGTATGCCTCTGAGCAGAACGTCTTGGCAATTGTTCAATCTCTGCTCTCACCAGATGCACATTTTCTGATGTTCTGATGGATCTTTGTTGGCCATGTGTGTATCTTTTCTTAGTGTGCTACCAGTTTCCTTCAGCTGCCTAACACAGGACTAAATTATGGCATTTTTGTATGGAATGTTGAACCATTGCTGAGAAACTCTTCATCGCAATGACAAATCATTTGTTTTCAAAATACACACGCAGGGCAAAGCCATGATGTGCTCAGATCCAATCCATGTATGTTGGCTACTGAAATGGGGTCACCGACGTAACAGACCACATGCTCCTGTGTATCCCCACCACTGCCCGAGTATTAGGCAGAATTTGTTACCTAACTTTGTTTATCTTACGGTTTGGGAATATTATGTGGTCAAACACATCATCTGAATTTTCTAAATTCCTATGCAGATACTACAAATGAATGGTAATTATGCAGAAGACTAAGATTGGTGCAATAACAAACATGGTAATCATTTGAAGGATTTTAGTTTTATAAATAATATCATTTAAATCCCTTTATGTATAAAAACAGTAATATTTAAAAAGTAATTAAATGAAAAGAATTTTCTATTCATAATATTTTTTAAATTGCTTGAGGCTTTCAATAAATCCCTGTCATTATTTACTAACTATTTTATGAACACTAAAAATGAGTTGGTTATACAAATTTTATTATAAGTGATTTTTTCATTGGACCTTTTTTCTGTATAGCTTCACATATAAAATATCTCAAAATAAAGGCAGCTTTCAGGATGGGGCCCCATCCTGAATTTTTTTTATATAAATTGTTTTAGCTTTTATTGTTTTATAAATACCTCTTTTTATTTCATACTTCTGTAAGGTAAACGTTTTCATGCTTTTCTTTGGTTTCATTTTAAAGTCATCCTGTGAATGTCAGGAGGACATCCTGATACTTGGTTGCACTTAAGATCTTTCTGTATTAGCTTTAACTTTTATGTTTTAGTATTAAAGCAAATTTTTAAGTTGTATTTCAGTTGAATATTCTGATAAGAATGATTTAAAAATATTAAGTTACTGACTGATTAAACATTGTTAAAAAAAAATCTTTCTTTGTGTATTACTTTTTTTTACTTTTACAAAGGCAAGCCAGTACTACACACTATCTGAATATCTAATCAATGGATGCTAGAGAATATTTCAATTTATCGTGTCATATAATTACTTTTACGTTAATTTAAACTGTTTATTAATGATCACATTTTGTAATTCTAACATACAGTATTCATTTTTTTATATCATTCTGTCCTTAACCTTATTTAAACTAGTCACTGAAAAAGGTTACAGCAATTAAAAAACATCATATCAGAAACTACTAGAGATAATCAAACAAGTATTTTTTTAAAAATTCACCAACTCAAAAATTTTTTTTATATACCTTACAATGTTTCACTATGAACTGTTGGTAACTCTGCAAACATCCAGCCAGTAATCGAGTTATGCTCAGGTCCACTGGATCATCGCAGGCGTAACTGTGACAGTTGTCTTAAATGTTGTACATCCCTGATTTTTTCACTGTGAACAATGTTTTTAATATATCCCTGTAGAAAGTCTAGGGCTGTCAAATCTGGGCTTTTAGGAGGCCCTACCTTCCTTTAGGAAGCACGAGCAGCCCTACCAGTTCAATGATTAGAGAATCTTTCATTGGGAGCACTTAGAACACCTAGGCTGAAATGTGGGGGGCACCATCGTTAAACATTACAGCAATATTACTTTCTTGTTCAATTCGGCCAGCTTGTTGGAAAACATACAGTTGCAGCATGTCTAAATAAAAATCCCCTATGATAGTAGGCTCATAAAAACAGAATGGGCCAATCACACAATCGGACATTAAACTCCACCACGCAATTATTTTTGGGGAATCTCTGACATACTCAATAATTTCACTGGGTTGCTGAGATCCCCATATACTATAATTATGTCAAAACATTTAAAACAACAGATCACCATTGCTATTGCCACAGTTACGCCTGCGATGATCCAATGAACCTGGGTAAAAGCCGACTATCGGCTGGATGTTTGCAGAGTGACCAACATATTGAAACATTCTAAAGGATGTAAAAAGGCTTTTTGAATTGATGAATTTAAAAAAATACTCATTTGATTATCTCCAGTAGTTTCAGAGGTACAAATTTTTTTTTTTTTAAATTGCTGCAACTATACAGTGACCCTTTATTATCCTTCTATTACTCTATTTCCTACACTAGCATCCTCCATGCTATATGCATTTACAACTTCAAAAAATGGAAGGAATTTTTTTAGTAATTATGTATGGGCTGTTATTAAAAGTTATAGTCGTTTACAGTTTCAGGGCTAAAATAAATGTTCAGATAAAGGATGTGTTTCAAAAATCAAATTTTTAATGAAATCAGGAGAATGTGGAAGTTATTCCAGAACTACCTTTTCCCACAGAAAAGCCCAAGAGTTTTATCATTACATTTTTGGCATTGCAATGATTACATATTTTAATCATGTTACCTCTCACCATATAAGTTGAAACTAATGTCCGTGGGATATGAAGATGAAAATTTGTAGCATATGAAAAATGCCATGCCTGACTGGGACCTCTGGATAAAAGGCTGAGACTACCATAAATCTCCCCGCAGAGATCAGCATTATATTTGAATACACTATATATTATATAGTATATATATATATTATATATCAATTTATTGGTATTTGAATAGCTTTCAAATTAAAATAATCAATTTCAGGGTGATATCAGTAGTTGATTTGAGACGTAACATATCTCTCAAAAATTAAACTCGATTTTGAGCTGAGCTTATTTGTTGCTCTTAAATTCTTTGAGAACGTTCTGGCATAGATTCACATTGTGTACAATCATAATTTCAAGTAGCCCTAAAAACTCTTACTGTCTCGGTCACCGATCTTGGCAGCATGAAAATATTAATACCAAATTGAAAGTGAAATTTGCCAATTATGTGTACAAATTCAGCATGTACAATCAGTTATTCATGCTCTAATGAAACTTCTAAATTCAGAATACAAATCTATGTAGGACTGACTGGCATAAGATGAGTTCTCGCGAGTCTCTACCAGATTAACAATGTCGTTAAATTTAGTAAAACAACAATTTTCCAAAAAGTCTATGTGGATAGAGATATTCATCAAACTTTGCAAAAAATATAAGTAGTCATCATTCCCTTGAATTTTATTATCAAACTAATTTGTTTTTATGTTTATTATGATGATAATAATACTAACTGATCTTTTATGGTTACTGACATTAAACCGAGTAACATAACATAACTATCTGTCTGAAGTTGATATTGACATAGACAATGACAATCAATAAAGAAAACTACATTAAATTTAGTAAAAGAAATTCTGTTATTTATACATTATATTATTTACAATTTATATAGTAATGAGGTTTGAACTGTGGTAAATTTTGACAGGGTCGTAAGAAAACTAGTTAAAAAGTTTCTTAATGATTAATTAGTTCAATAGTTTTCAAGGTTATCGGGAACAAAGATATTGTCTCTTTACATAATAGTCAGTTATATTTCATAATGTTCAAGTGCGTTTAAGATATGGTCCATTTTTGACTACTTTTACCAAGTGCAGTTTGTTGTCAGTATTGGATTTGTTTGTCTGAAATGGTTTGCAATTATTAATTCTTTTACTATTATGATAGACATTGTAATAGAGAAACAAGTAATTAAAACATTTCTGAACTCGCTAAATTCTGTTAATACAGAGAAACTAAAAAAATGTATTTATTAACTACACACTTACAAAAAACCATGATTTAGAATTTAATTAAAATCTTAACATCAAAATCAGTAGCTGTTAAACTAGAATGATCTGCTCATTATATTTAAGTGAAGTTAGAAAAAGGATTCTAATATTCTTTGTAATGCAAGGAAATTGTAAACCTTTATTCTTTAATAATAGTTAATTGGAACTATTAAAATTATACTGCATAGTGCCCTTCCCTTTAAATCTGTAAATTAAAATAGGGATTAGACATGGCATAATTATGTACAGAATGGTTGAACAAATATTTTGTACCAAAAGTGAAATATTTGCCAAATTCAGCATATTAATGCTGATGAATGGCAAAATTATAACCACTTTTTTACCATAAGAAGTGATACATTTATTGCAGCAAATGTATTGCACTGATATAGACTTTTAAGAAAATTACAAAAAAATATCAATAAATTTTACTTTAGAAATCAACAAAAGGATATAACCAAGTACAAATGTTTAACAAAACACATCATTGTATTAACAAATTTATATATACTTAAACAATTATCTTACATCTATTTTCTTTTCAAAATAAATTAAGATAATTTGAAAGTGAAAATGAAGTAAAAACTGTTGCAAAATATGTAACGTAAACTATATAATACTGAAAGACTATGAAACTCCAAAATGTTGTTTTAAACTAAATATAATTTTCATAGTCCATTAAAACAAATTTTAAAGCTGTTTTTGCACATCCAAAAACATAATTTAGTGGATTATCTAAGAATAGAAACAAGAACACTAACTTACTACATAGCTTTAAGCATGGTGGCTTCACGTTTTAATAGCAGTTGAGTGTTTGTACATGTTGAGAGGATACAAAAGCAGTAAATGCTGCAACTGTTAAGAAAATACATCCACTATTGTTAAAGTTCTATTAAAGAAAAGCTTTCTTCTATTTTATTCTCTCTCTCTCTCTCTATATATATATATATATATATATATATATGAGAAAACCAGTTCTAAAAATAAATTGACGTAGTATATATTTATAGTCATTTGTAATTTAGGAAGTATTTAATTCTTTCTGAGAAATATAACAAAAAAGAAAATTTTAAGTTCAGAAGTATTAGCACAATAATTTTCAATCTTTTTCCATCTAATAACCCCTTCTTAAGCAAACATTTCTTCATCATCCTCTCTATAAAAATATTAAACCATTTAATAATTTTTTTCATTATATGTTTCTACAAAATACTATTCTTTTATATTTAAATGCATGATAGTATAAGTATGTGTACTTGATATAAGTATTAACTAGATAAAGGATCACAAATTACCTATGATGAAGTAAATATTTCTGTGCTTTTGAGATAACATACTCATTTGGAATTAGAAAAATTGTGTTTTATATTATAAGCTGATATAACTATTTACAAAATAAATGTAAGTTATTTGTTGATAATATAAACATAATTTTGTTAAAATTGGATATGAAATTGCTTTATTTCAAATATAGCCACTACTCAATTACTGCTAATTGCCTTCCATGAATCTTTTAGTGGCCCATCATGGGAGTAACAACCACTGTTGTAATAATAATATATGAAAAGATGCATATATGTCTTAGCTGGGGTATGATGCACTACTATCTCTTAATAAGTGTAGTTCTTTATAAGGTATAATTTATAATTCTTTATACGGTTTTTGATTATGAGTAAACTTTCAGTTTACTCATAATCAAAAATATAAAAATCGCTGTGCAGTCAGAAAAACTGTTATATAGGTAATTGTTAAAAATAAATAATACTTGTGCCTGAAATTAAAATGAATTATTAGTTCAATGAAGAATAAAAATAAAAGTATGTCAGAGTTCCCATTTTCATAAATGAAATATTCCTGACGAAAGGTGATAAAATAATAAAAAACTTATATTAATTCACTTTTATTTATTAACAGTGTACAATTTTTAAAAGATTTTGTACTCCAAATAAATGGACGGATCATTTTTATTACAAATATACTAACACATACGAATACATTATTTTTTATCAGATAAACAAAGATTATCATATAGCTTTTATGGTACTAGTAACATTAAAATAAAAGATAATAATTATTAATTTGCATTTAAATACATTTATAAGTAATAAAGTAGAAGAGTAATATTGTTAACAGAAAATATTTTCTCCAAAATGAAAAAAAACTTGGTAGTGCATGCTTGGAAAAATTGCATCAACATATAATTAAAGAAGAAAAAAAGGATGAGAAGTGAGCAGGCAGTTTATGTGAAAACAATATTGAAGATATAGCGATTAATTTGGGAAATGATAATAGTACAGCAGACAGTAGCCTTATTGGGTATTGAAGAAATTACATTGAGGTAACAGATATTTTTTTCTGTTTTACTTGATGAAATTTTAATATAGCAGTAGCAAACTTTCTTAAAATTTATATTTTTAAGGTAAATATAACCTTATATCACAATTTTCTGTTACTTTTACTTCATTTTTATGTTAAATTCTTTCACAGATGGATTGCACTAAATTAAATAAAGCAAGAATCATCATACTGTTATGTTTTGGTTTTCTGCACGCTTTCATGAAACAAAATATAGTAATAATATATAAAGATCACAAGTAGCAAGACTGCAATTATCTGGAAAGTTGTTGAATAACCTCTTAGATTACAAGGTGGATTAATTTTTTTTTTCTTTTGTATCGGAAAACTATGATACAAAGGCACAAAGATGAATCAGATTTGCATAATTTAAAAAAACTTGTTTTAAATTCAATGATACCAAACTTAAAGAGCATATTTATAATAGATCACAAATCAAGGAAAATCAACAAAAAACAATTTAGCTGATTTAGCCAAATTTAAATGAATATTATATATAAGACTACAGAATTTAATTATGCTTTGCATTATTAGTAAATAAATTGTTTATCATGACATGATATACAGCTACTGAAAACATTTTTAGATTCAGCATTTTAAACTTAATTAAAACACCTGCAGGATTACATTTAAACAAAATAACTTTTTTCTTACTGAATAGTGTGTAATTATTCTATTTACTGAGTTATACTTCATATCCAGCTGAATCTAACTGCTTGAATTACCAATGACACCTAAAAAAAAAATGCTTTATATACCTCAAAAAAAAAATCATTAAAATAAACTAAATAATTCTTAAATTTTTCATACTTCCTCTTCCAAATTTATAAAACAGTAGTTTATAATTAATTCATTCTACAAACAATCTATCATCCATATAATATTTCGGTCATTTAATAAATTTCAAATAAGATTTTAGTAATTAATTTTTCAATAAATTAGTAGTGTTAAATAATATAATTTGTAAAAAAAAAGTAATAATAATGATAATAATATTTCTCAGAAAAATGTTATCTTTAATTAGTTGTTTTTTTTTTTTTGGCAATTGTCCATAACCATTGACCAATGTCCCATAACTTGATAACAGAAAATGTATACAATCAAAATTTTTATTCATACGTAATTAAGAATTAATAAAAAAAAATTTCCATTAAATTTCTCCCCTCCCAAAAATAAAATTAATTACAAAATATCAATAAGCTATTTATAAATAAACAAAATTCATTCAGTGTGTATTTAAAAAATAATAACCTTGACAAAAGAATAATTTTAGTAACAATATTATTATTATTTTCATAAAAAATAATTTGAATGAAGACATTATATTTTGCTCTTAAATAATCTGTAGGATCAATACAATATATATCTAGTATTATATTCTTCTTATAGTATATGCTTGCTCATACATTTACAAACGTACTTTAATTAAAAAAATCAGATAAATGAAACATAGACAAAATTCACTGGCAGAGTAGGGAACTGTAGATTTTAAATCGTGCCAAATCAAAAATAAATTGAACAATAAGTGAAAAATCAGCCTGTGAGTACAAGCCACATTAATTCTACATTATTTTGTAGTTCACAAATAATAATTACTAGAATACTTATAGAGAAAATTTGTGTTTAAAAAGGCTTTAAAAATTCACTTAAAAGGCTCTTAGACTATATCATAAATAATAACACAACAATAAAAATTATAAACTATGAATAAAAATTATCAGTAAAAAAAAACTGTACAAATACCATATTAATTTAATTTTAACAGATTACAGATCTATAAAAGATTCTAAATAAAATTTAAATATTTTTAAAACACAATGAAATAAAATAAGAAATAATATTTACCGTACTGAAAAACATAAAATATTTAAATTAACAATAAAAAAATATACAGAACAATATAAAATATAATTAATTATAAAAAAAAGTTATATATATATATATTTTTTTTTTTACTTTGTAAAAATGGAATGCAATTCTACTAACTAATTTTAAAAAAAAAAACAGATAAAAATAAAATATCCTTACAATAACTATCACATATTTATAATAATACACGTACAATATATATTAATTATACAAACTTACATAATTACATTGGACATTAAAAAAAGGAAATATTATTAAAAAAAAATTGTAGAAATATTATTAGAGTTCATTAAAGTAAAAACTAAACTATTGAACTATACTGGAATCTTTTTTTTACATAATTATTACACCTAAGGCAACAGTTTCACATATTTTACAAACAGATTCCAGTATAGTTCAATGAATGTGTTTAAGTATCAGCTAAAAACAGACTTATCTGAGCAGTTACACATAATCAAATAAGTAAATTTACTGATCATAAAAGCAAAATTTGCATTGTGGTGGAGTTTAAATGTATAACTAAAACTCATTCAGGTCCAGACAACAAAATTTATGTTATAAATAAAATTCCAAAATTATTTTTGGGAATTTTTTTTACTGTTTTGCCTCTAGACAATACTGATGTTATCCTAATTGCTACTCATGATGATCAGTCTATGATTATTTTAATCGTGGAAGAGTTATAAAATGATACACTGCAATAAACTACAAAAGTCTTGGATTATTTATGAAAAATAATCTTGAAAAAAATTATTATTCATTTAAGTAGTTCATGAAACATTACTGATGCATATATTTAATAACTCATTGAACTTAATCTATGGAAGTATACTGATTAGTATGAAGTATACTGTTGATTAAATTTGTTTTTAAGTTTTTATTTTGTAAACAGGTATTTGATTAATATTATTCATTTGTTTGATCAAGTATAAATATGGAATACAACAGTACATATATTGATATGTACTGTTGTATTCCTTTGTGTTCAATGGCTTACTTTCAAAACCTCATAAGTCTGATTTTGGTCGAAAATGAGTTATGCACATCAATTGATTCAGAATTTCATTCTCTACAGTTTGGTAAATAACTTGTATGTCTGTTGTCAGTACAGAGCTTTCTATAAATGAAAATGTAAAACACATAAAACCACATACATCAGTTCAGCACCAAAACCTTGTATGTCTACTGTGTTCACATAGTTAACGTGTATGTTGTACCTTATAATTGCTTTAGAAATGGGTAAAACACTACAAAATGAATGTTATGGCCACTGCAAAGAAGAAAGAGGTATGCAGTTTACTTAACATTCAATCTTTTTTTGTTTTATATTCATATCTGAATGAACATAATTTAATAAATAGTATTGATTAGACTTTTTACTCATTCGTGAAGTGTATTATACATTTATTTGACGGCACTGGTCTTACCTTAATTTCACAGATCAGTTCCTGCTGAGGATTACAAGGTTTTTTTTTAGATGAAACGCAGCTTAACTAGAATCATGTAATCATCAAACATAGTTTACAACAAAATCACAGCTTAGAGATAATATCGTAACAATTCATGTAATTAAGATGGTAAGACAGTTCTATTAATTATAAAATGTAATTGTAATAATCTTTGTAAACTTGATCAACTTACTATTTAAGTATTCTATTTAAAATGGCAAAAAAATACCAACAGTAAAGGCACTTCTAGTTTTTTCTGATAAATATACAATATATCACAAAGGATAATTATTAAGAAAGATATGTACTTTTTATAAATAGTTTTGTGTGATATCTAATATTTAAAAATAATTTCATATTAGATTTTTTCCTCGGTTACATTACACCAATCAAAAATTATAAAAACACTGATAAACACTAACAAAAATTAAGGCAAGGTACAATAGAGGAGAGTATGAAAATACATTACTAGAATTACAACCATCTTCTGAACAGTAACATTCTTCCCAATATATGCCGTTATCCATAACCCCCCAGTTACAAACACCAGTAACGCCTGTTTCTGCAACAGATGCACATCGTCGAATAACTTGACGCCATCTGCCATCCCCTGCAAAATAACCAATACGAAAAATTAAACAAAAGTCAATTACTAATTAAGTTTTACAACAAAAACTGGATTCTTAAATAAAATTTTGACAAATTCAGTATGGAAAAAGTCACTTAAAAACAAGTAAAAATTTCCATAATTTGGTACATATAAGAAATGAACAAACTACATATAAATAAAAATTATTCTTTGATGAATAATTGTAATACTAAAGTTAACATAAAAAAATCAATTTAAATAACTCCAGACAACAAAATAAATGGAAAGTTTTTGAGGTTGCAAAACACTAGCAGCAGTAATAAAAGACGAACTAACAAATTTCTTTCAGCTGTCACTGTCATCCTAATTGGTACATAAATATATGTATTTAATTACATATTTTACCTATCTTGATCAGTTGGCACTTGCTGGAAAGTCTGCAACTCAGATTATATTTAGATTGCTGTTTTCGTTTATATTGTGAACCACTGCACAAGTAACAAATTTTATCCAAAAGTGGATACACTTTATTTTATTATTTCTTAATAAATTATTTTATTTATAAACATATTAAATTTCCTTTTATATATTCATAATTTTTTTTTTGAGAGGATGAAAAAAACACTTTTGTTATTATCACCCAAAACAAACATATTATAACAAAAAACTAAAATATAAAAAAACAAAAACTTACAACTAATATC
Source organism: Lycorma delicatula (assembly GCF_047948215.1). Taxonomy (NCBI): domain Eukaryota; kingdom Metazoa; phylum Arthropoda; class Insecta; order Hemiptera; family Fulgoridae; genus Lycorma; species Lycorma delicatula. The sequence goes on from NC_134455.1 coordinate 24,603,802, forward strand.
GCACCTAAATTATAACTAAAAACTCACTTAAAGCTAATATCACAGTTGGAATCAGAAAATATGTATTTATTTAAAAAGAACGCAAACATAAAAAAAAAAATTAATGAAGTCCAAGAGGAGTGTAAAGGGTCCCTTCTTGGATAACAAAAAATTAAAGAACTAAAATTTAAACTATAATAATAATAATACAATTAAAACCAAAATAATAAAAATCATTCGTTGTAGAATAAAATATGCAACACAAATACATTACCTGATTTAAAAATTGATCTTTGGTGTCGCATGGTAAATATTAAATTTTATGAAATATATTAGTATTCTGTAGGAATAACAATACCTGGTTTAAAACCTTCTCAACATTTGCCTACGATACAGCAAATATTACATCTGCGTTTGTCTTGGACAGAAATTCATAAAACATTTGGTGAAAGATGTAGGAATTTTAGATCTTTTATTACATACGGTAAGGTCAATATTAAAATTCATGGAGTCAAGTCTCCACAGAGGATATGAACAGGGAAAAGTTGACTGAAAATTTAAAAGGTACATTAAACACTGGGTGATCTTCATACTGTTGTAAATAAGGGTTCACAAGGACTACTTAAAAGCTGGGTGATTCGGTTGTTCTTTAAGACAGAGTAAGATGCTAGCAGCTGATTCTATTTATCCCAAAGTGATGACTCACTACAATCAACAAGTATGCTTGAGACAGTGCTTTGTATAAAGGCACCTACAGCAAGATGAAGGAAAGTATGGTGTACAACCTCCAGTATCTTAAGCATGGTATGACAAGCTGAAGAGTAGGCAACGTAACCATAATCCAAACAAGACCTAACTAAAGAAAAATAAAAAGGACAACATGCATGACTGATCGGCTCCCCACTTGGTGTTGGTAAGGACTTGCAGCATACCTAGAATTTTGAAACATTCTGTTTTTAATTGTTTTATGTATTTGATCCACATAAGAGAGCTATCAAAAGACGAACATCAAAAATTAACACCAGGAGAGATAGTAATTGACTCTCCATTGAGAAAGACTTGAATAAAAGGGTCTCATAGGTGAGACGACTATACATTTTGTTTACTTAGGTGAGAAGGAGAAGCCAGTAACCTTGGACCAAGCTTCAAGGCCAGATATAGTATTCTGAGTAGTCTCTAAGCTGTGGCTGTTGAAGATGTGATATATATATATATATATATATATATATATATATATAGCAAACTGATCAACAAATAAAGAATATGAAGCAGGTAGCTGCACACATTTGTAATACTATTGATGGCTATAGCAAGCAAGGTGGCACTTGCCACCTACACTTCCTTGAAACACTATTCTCCAAGGTGACACTCTTCGATATAAAATCTCCAACATGAACATGTAAATATCAGTTATTTAGGAAACCCTTACTAAAGAGAAGTACAGGGTGATTCAAAGAAACGGGAAATTAAAAAAATTAAATAACATTAATGACAATTTTTTTAGAAAATGAATTTTATTTCATGTAATAGTACAAGTGTTGCCATTTTAGGATACATACATTTTAGTTTATTTTTTAAAGATGACATCTTGCAGGTGACCTCCTCTTCTACGTAAACACTCACGAAGTCTCTTCGTTAAATTGTTCGTGGTTTGACGTAACATCTCAACTGGAATTTCTGCAATTGCTTCTCGGATCTTTGCCTTCAGTTCTTCCGTTGTAGCAGATCTACTGTGGAACACTTTGCTTTTAAGGTGACCCCACAAAAAGTAATCGCAAGCTGAGAGATCAGGCGATCTGGGAGGCCATCTAATGTCACCATTTCGTGAAATGACACGTTGTCCAAACCATCGGCGTACAGCTGCCATCGATATTCGTGCAGTATGTGATGTTGTTCCGTCTTGTTGAAACCAGGCTGTGTTAAGAATATGCTTGAAACCTTTGTTGTTCCACAACAAAGGTTTCAAGCACGGCTACGTAACGAGCTGACGTCACTGTAATCGCAAGACCGTTGTCATCCTCAAAAAAATAAGGGCCTACAACACCGTAAGATGACATAGCACACCACAAGGTCACTTTCTGGCTGTGCAATGGACGCTGGTGTAGCTGCGTAGGATTTTCTTGTGCCCAGTATCTGAAATTTTGCTTGTTAACAAATCCACTGAGGTGGAAATGCGCTTCGTCTGACATCCACAGTTCGTGAACAAACTCTACGTTATCGTTTATCTTCTGAAGCATTACATTACAGAATTGTGCTCGCACAACTGCATCCTTCGGTTTCAGTTCCTGGACGCCAGTCCATGTTGTACGCCTTCCTAGTGTCAAAGAAGATAGTGGAACAAAAAAGTTATTGTATAGCTGTTTCCCATGACCAATGGAAGATTGTCCTTGGTGGAAACCACAATGTTCTGGAGATAAAAAAACATGTTTCTCTAAATATCACGTATGCCTGTGGTTCACCATTCTCCCCATCAATCTGCACAAAATTCTTGTCAAGGAGAAAGGGCAGTAGCCTGTGGGGCCTGCTTTGTCTTTACCAAGTTTAAGTACTGGTATGACAACCATTTCCAGAAGTGATGGTGGTCTGCTACTATTAAATTCAGGCTATCTCAACAAAAACACCCTACTAATTACTGGGCTCTAAAAACCTATAACAAGGTCATTGAAAGCATTAAGAGGCTCCTCAAAGGGAATTTAAAAATGAACTTGTTACAGCAGCTTTTTAATCTTTTGAAGAATTTTTAGTGCTCTAACATAATTTTTTTTAATTGAAATATATGTGCTGTTGCAACTCTTGCGCTGTTTCTGTTCTTAGTTTGATTTATTTTATTATGAAATTTATATTATTTTATAAATTTATTACTGTTGGTTTATTTTTTAGTATACTGTACTAGTTTTATGAATGATGTTATGACAATCATAATGCTTGTAATGGTGTCTGTATGATGATAAATAAATATAAAAAAGAGAAATATTCAAAGAAACCTTTTTTTTTAGAGGGGAGGAATACAATTTATGTAAAAAGTGTTGGACTCACTAACACATTCCGCAAAATGTTATCGAGTGCGCATATGTGCCTGCACCCTACCGACTAAACCTTCACCTCTGATAGTCCTTCCCCTTTCTGGAAACTACTGTGTGGCATTACTTCAGAAAGAGGGAGCTTACCTTCCTGCACTGGATTGTGACCATGGGTTCACCACATCCAGGTGAGATCCCCCACAGACACTGGGGGGGAGGCCCCCCAGACACTCACCCACAGCCCTGTCCTCTGCACCAGAGCTCTCAGGCACCCATCTGCTTTTTTGCTTCTTCCTCTGTCTGGAGCATCTCCATATGGACTAAGTCATATTAACCAGAACTCTTCTTTGGTTAGCCTGGAATTCTTTGGTTAGCATGTCCCTTGGGCAGAAACACAACCTTCACACCCAGGAGTACTTTAACTTTTCTTTTCCTTTTTTTTCTTACTCCTTTTTTTTTTTAATTGTTTTAGAAAGCAGAGCTTACCTTCCTGCTCCGAGCATTAGAATGACCGCTGGTTCACCTCATCCAATCAACTCCTACACGGTCGGGAGACTCCGTAGACACTTGCCCACAGCCCTGTTCTTCACACCAGAGCTCTCAGGCCTGTCAACTTTCCTCGTTTCTTCCACCATTTGAAGCCTCTCAATGATTATTCTGGAATAGCTGGCCACAGCAAGCCAGTGCTCTTCTTTGGCCAGCATGAAGTCCATAAGCCCCTCAGGCAGGAATAAAACTGTCGTACCCAGGAGTTCAAGCATTTCGCCTCTCTCCATAATGAAGTGGGGACACTCAAAGAAAACATGCCTGGCCATTTCTTCTGTTCCGCAATCAGGGCAAGTTTCCGTCCAAAATGACATATCTACGCCCTGAAGCCCCCATGGCCCATCAGCATCAGAGTGATGTAAAAATCCAAGCCATGGGTTCTCGCAATCCATCTGCTAGTATAACAAATTATCCTGTGGGTCCACCTACCCTTCGTCCCCTGTTCACAACTCTCCTGCCATGTCCTCCTCAATTGCCGCCTTCACCATCTTCCTATCCACAGGAGTCAAGCCACCAGATTCACGCATTCTGACCCATAATGCAACCAGAAGATATATACTTAATCCTACTTTGTTCATCCAGTCAGCCACCGCCTGATAAAACTCGCGTATTTTATCTTTGGCTTCCCTAAGAGTATCAGCCTCCACAACTAAAGCAAGATTGTCCGCATAGCCCATAATATCCACTTTACAGGGCAGAGAAACATAAAATACACTGTCATATGTAACATTCCATAGAGTCAGCCCAAGGACTGACCTTTGGGGGACCCCTCTGCTTACTCCTCACTCCAGAACTCCACCATCCACCTCACACACAATATTCCTGTCTCTGAGATATGAGCATATCTTTTCATATACACTGGAACACCAAAGCAATCCATAGCACGCCTGATCGCACCAGGAGAAACGCAATTAAATGCGTTCCTCACATCAAGTGCAACCAGGACACACATTCTACCCCTGCAGTTCCCCATTGGCTCACCATTATCCCTTCCACCAGGGAATACACTTTCATAACAGCATCCAGCGCATATCTAGATCTGCAGAAACCAAATTGCATGTCAAGCAGTCCTCCCGCCTCCTCCACCACACCAGACAACCTCTGTTGGAGTAACCTCTCCAATATCTTACCAATAGCATCTATCATTGATAAGGGCCTGTATCGGGCTGGCTGGAAGCACAAAGTTCCTGCCCAGCTTGGGAATCAGGACAAGGTCCTGCCACCTCCACCTCCAAGGAAGCACACCCTCTTGTAAATATGTATTAAATACACTAAGAAAAGTCTCAGGATATGCCTGGGCCACCACCTTCTACCATCCATCTGAGTACTTCCCCTATAGTTAGATGACTATGTAGCCATATAGCTGCACCACCACATTCCAATACTATTCATCCCAGATAGATTCATCCCTTAACCTGAGAGGTTAAGGGAGGGAACTCATAATGGAAAAACAGACTTACATACACTAAACCATATCTACCACTGCACTGCACTGCTATGTTTTACAAATATGAGTGACAAAGTTCCTAATGCACTTTGTATTTTTTTGAGATTCACTTAATTTCAACAGTATATGAGGAATTGCAGCTTCAGATTGCAGAATATTATCTTTTCAACTGTAACTGTTTTCCTAGATGTATCAAAATATAGACAACAATAAAAAATACATGAAAGAACAAGATGAATGAAACTATATTTCTGAAGGCTAGATTTTCTACATAGAAAATAACAGGGATGGTAGTTGTTTTCCTTCTGTGTTTGACAACTGGAACATCCCGGTTCAATGCCCAACAGTAATTAGCAAGCATTCTTGCAGGTCACTATCCCTGTTTATACCTCTTTTACATGACAGTGATTCTTTGGTGGGAACATTACATTGTTCATGACTGGCACCAAGATTGTCTAGGCAGGAATTTAGGTAGGACCCAAGAAATTAATTTTGAGGAGCACATTACACCCAATATCTTGCTATGATTATAACATTCATCCACAATCTCACAGCAGATTGGGGCTTTAAGTTTCCATAAATGTTTTTTACAACACTTTTGAATGACCTTCATGCTAATTTTGCAAATTGGCTCAATAGATCTTCAAATTTTACATCCTTAAATCCCTTATTTGAGGGGTACAAAAATGCCTTCCTTAATTTAAGCATCACTAACACAAAAAAATTTTTCCTTCAAATAATGAAACTAAGCAATATTTTTATTCATCATCTTAACAGTTTTTGAAAAGCCTAAATTTGCATGAAATGGAGGTAGAAGAATCACATCAGAGTTGATTTGCGAGGGATGTACAATATTTTACTACCCAGACATAAATGATTCATAATTTGGCCATTCCATCTTGATGAAATGATATTTCTTGTGGCTTCTGTTCCACTTGCACACAAAACAACAGAATTTAGTACAGGTGAACTATAAATCCATTGCTGAGACACAGCTACTGACAGTTCATTTGGCTCCACATGATTCACTCGGCTCTGTACGATACACACAGCTCCTGACATTTCACTTGGCTCCATCTATATTATATAAGCCAGCTCCACATTAGAATCACGCAGTCTTGTTCCATCACTTGAAGACTCACATTGTCTTGCATAGCTCCATTCATCACTAATATATTTGTGAATATATTAATATTAAGACAAAAACTATAACAAATACAATATCTATTCAAAATTAGTTCAGAGCTTTTTATTTAAATAACTGAACTGCACATAATCAACTACATGAATAATTCAACTTAACCGAGGTACTTCACCAAGGCGGCAGTTATTCAACACCCATAAATCAAAACAGTGACTTTTAAGTTGCAAAATTCAGCTTAACAATATTTTTTACAATGAATTTTTCCAACAGGATTCTAACGTTTTCCTTGGTTTCTTTGACGTTAGCTGCATAAACCAATGATACAGAAGGAAATTTGTTCCCACTGTGCAAAAAACTGCTTCAAACTTAGTTTTCAAAGAATCAATTAATAGTTTCCAGTCTGATATTTTATATATATATATATATAACTATGTACATCTATCCATAATGAAAATATTGATGCAATAAACTAAATCACTTTCTTCAGAATAGAAATCTTGAAACAGTTCCTGGCTGTTACAAAAGAAATACACTTTATCATTCTGAAGGAGAATCCAACCTTTCAGTCTAGAACCAAAATACTCAGCCTGTTTTTTAGACGTCAAAGAGCATTTACATAAGAACATTTAGTTCACCTTGAGTTATAAGATGAGGTTTACATGAACATGTACATGCTTCAAAAGTAGATTCACCTTGCTCCTCATCTTGAACTTCAGTAGCTGCTTTATCTTTCAATATAATTAGTGCAGTTACATGTGTTGAAGGCTATATTACACCATAACTGTGAAATATTGGCCAGATAGCAGATGGCTAATTCAGGTATTTTACTGTATTTTTCTATTTACAATATTCCTTTAATTTTTGTAACTCAGAAGTGCGACTAATGATCTTGTGATTCATGCTACTACATTGGGTAACAAAGCTTCTGAGCCGAGAAGTGTTTATTTCACAAAAGCTGACCAGCCGATATGATAGCCCAATTCTTAGCTTACTCTCTCAGTGTACAATAAAAATATAATTTTTTAACAAGTAGACTCAAACTTTATCACTCATCTTTCAAATCGCTATACACTTAATATAAGTTATCTGAATGATTCACATACTTCCTTAGCATATTTATTATCTAACACAACATACTCTGCAAAGTAGCTGTAAATCAAACAGAATGAAACCATATTAGGTGCATACATGATGAATGTTTGAGCAGTATCAGTGTTTATGAAGTGTCACTGTATGACTAAGTAGACTGCTGCTTGGAGACAGATATATAGTTATCTGTAATACATTATAACTTCAGTTAAAGTTTCAAGTGACCACATAAGCAATTATTACTGCATTTTATAGCAGTTCATCAAAACATTATCAGATCAATCAAACACTATTATGGATAGAACAGATCTGCAAATAAACTTATATTTAGTTACCGATACACTTTCTTATGCAACATTATTATATAGCACAACTGTTGCAACATTTTAAAATATGTGATAAATGAAAATCAAACTACTGAGTGAGTTATATAATATTTATTTAGCATTACTACATTACATAATTCCAGAGTATTATTATAACCTCCAGAGTTACAGTACAACTTAATTTAGTTAAGACCTAAAGGTATAGTGTTCCTTGCTCAAGAAGTAATAATATACACAAAGTTTGTTTCACCAAAGATTCAACCCCAGAAAATCATTAAATATAACCCAAAATCAATGATAGCTTGGGGGATAAAACTAAAAATATTAAAATTCAATCAGTACTCTTGATCTGACTGGAAGGCAAGTATTTAACTATTGTACTGATAAAATAAATTATTATTGTACTGATGATCAAATAAATTATCATCCACTTTAAAAAAAAATTTACATATAATGGAATTTTTAAGACTAAATAGAAGTTAGATAATAAATAAAATAAATAACATTGAAACTCAGCTTACAGATAAATCCTCTAGGTCCCTGTTGTGTTAATTTCATACAAAATGTGCCAGGTGTCACAGATTCATCACTGCTGCATTCAACAGCAATATGACGTTCCTTATGGAATTTATCATACGCCCCACAGTTATCTTCTCCTTTACCATCTTCAGCAGAAGAACACTGGTAGCACTGAATAGCAATACCTGCAATTTAACAGAAGTTATTATAACTGTCTGAACAAAAAATAAATATTAAGTTGATAAAATCGATAATGTATTATAGGTAATCTTTAAAAAACAATTCTGAATTAAAACAAATACAGCTAAAAGTGGAATCATGATAATCTTTTTAACTTCACTGAGATAAGCCTATGAATTAGGTGAAAGAATTATTTTACAGCAACAGAGTATGGAAGTAACAATTTTTTTAAAAGCCCACCATTGCTAAAATATTGGATAAAAAAACCCTGTATTTGACGAGAGTCAAAATAGAAGTCCAATATTTTTAACATATGCAGACATTCTATAAATATTTTTTTATCAAAGTTCTAGAGGCTAGAAATAGTGTAAACAGAAGAAAGGCCAAAAAAAAATCATGTTTTCCAAGCTTTTCTTGGGGATGTAAATGTCGCTTTTATTGTTGTTTGAGTAAGTTCTTTATAAACTAATTTAGAAAAGTATAAGCTTTGATCTGGCATATATTGCTTCTTTTATGATGATTTACTGATAGATTATTACAGTTTCAGTTCATCTGTATTCTTTCATTTGCTAGACTTTGGTTACTTATTATTCTTATTGCAGTTGCTGCTAATAAATTGCAGTTGCTTCCTACAAATTTACTTAAAATAAAATTAAAAGATTTTCTTTTATAGATTATTCTACTGATAAATCGTTTAATAATACTAATTAAGAAAATTTACAAAACCCTACATTTTTTACATCTCTTTTAATATACATACAGTATGTACTCAATTTCCATTAACATCTTCAAAACTGTTGTTTTTTTCTAGTTATTTTATTTATTTGCAATCTTCACATTTTTAATTTATTACTTTCTGATTTGTTTATATTTGAAATTATCTATATGAATTTTTAAACACTTCTATATTTGATTTTATAAACTGTGTATTTTGTGAATTTCCTCTAATCAAGGTTTTATGCCCTTGATCCATCCAGACTATTCATGAGAAATTCCTTTCTTTTACCAGTGTATTAGCACACCAACTGATCTGATGTGATATTTAAAATATATTATAAAATACTAATTATATTAAAATGTTTATTCAATTCACACTTATTTTATCATATAAAATCTTGGATGGCTGGAGTATAACTTCATAATAACTAAATATAACGTCTTTTAAAGAAGTCTTAATCGTCTGCATTAGTTATATTATATAAAATTTTTCAAAAAAATTTATTACAACTTGTTTTAAATTATAACATTATTAAAATTTTATTAATTTAATACAAATTATTAATAATAATATCAATTTACAGTTATTAATATTTGTATTACCTTCTACACAACAATGTATAAATACATGTGTGCAAGTATAAGTATAAGTTGAGTGCCATAAACTTAGATTATGACAATGAAATATGTCTCAAGTTATTCTTAAAAAGTACAAACTCATTACCAAGCATAATAAGCATCTCTCATCATACTTACTAGTGAATATGTGAAGTAAAGTAGTTATCCGTCCGTCTTATAATGCATGTGTAATTGTTAAAAAAATAAAGCTGGCAAAGTATTACATGACTTTCCTGGCTATGCCAGTCAAGTTATACATCTTGCACAGCTTTTTCAATCCATACATTACAGGTCTGACAATTATTTTTGGTACTTACATATTAGCCTGTCAACCAATAAAATGCAAACTTTTAGGTTTTTGTTAATATCACCTGATATAACTATTATATTACCATTTTTATAACCATTTATATTTATTTACTTTATAAATTTTTCTTTTTTTCCTGTTTAGCCTCCGAGAATTACTATTCTCGGAGGTATTACTTAAGAGGATGAATGAGCATGATATATATGAGGGTAGTCTTGTACAGTCTCAGTTCAACCGTTTCTAAGATGTGTGGTTAATTGAAACCCAACCACCAAGAACACCGGTATCCACAATCTAGTATTTAAATCTGTATACAAATAACTGACTTTACTAGAACTTGAACTCTAGAACTCTCGAATTCCAAATCAGCGGATTTGGGAAGATGCATTCACTGCTAGACCAACCCGGTGGGTTTATAAATATAATTTAACCAAACTTAACCTACACTCGCTAACCTTGACTAATTAACGCAGTAATGTTTTGAATATTTAAATAATAAATTCAGTATTTATTGCAATTATTTATTTAAATAATCAAAACATTATTGTTAATTAGTCGAGGTTAGCGAGTGAAGTGAGCTTAGGTTAAATTTGGTTAAGACTGGTTATAAACAATAATGCTTATATTTTTAATATGTAAAATATATTAATGATCCTGTAACTTAGAAATATTTTCAAAGTTACAGGATCATTATGGTTATGGTCAACAGGCTAATGCTTAAGTAAATTATTTCTATAATAAACTAATGTACTCTTTTTATAAAACAGTAACAAAATGTAGTAACACAATTATAAAAAGTTTTTGGTAACCAAATTTTTTAATGTTCATAATAAGGCACTACAATGTTAAATATACTCAAACTGAAATTGTGAAAATTCTACAAGGTTGTAAAATCAAAAGAAATTCTAAAAAAATGTAAAATAGATTAATAAAATTGTACAATTTTGTAAAAAAAATAATAAAATAAAAAAAGTAAAACAAAATTTAAAAAAAAATACAATTCCAAAACATTCTACAAATAAAAAAAACCTAAGTCATATGTTCTTGCACAGTTTAGCCACATTAAAATATTCTTTTAATAATGGTAATATTCACAAAAAATTAGTTTTGTAAATGCTGAAATCAAAAAGATTGAATAAAATTCTGATTTTTTAAAAATTTGGGCCCAGCTATCAGAAGGGGATTTTTTATTGATGATGATTACCAAAATAAGATTTAAATACCAAAATTATCACATTTTGAATACAAAATTTTGATTTTAAATAATGCTATGCTCACCATTCAGGTACTACCATCTGTACCTGTGGGGAAAATTTAGGAAAAAATTATTTATAAAGTGAACAACAAAAAAAATTAATTTAAAAGTGTGTTATTTTAAAGTGTAACTTTTATGAAAGTAATGAAAAAGATTTCTTCTCAGTTTGGGTCCAGAATGTAATATAGGTGCCAAAGCTACATTAATTTTAATAGCCCATTTAAGTGAAGAAAAAATTTAACAAATGACAACTTCACTAAGTTCACCTTAAGGATGTACAGTTACCACAATACATTAATGAAGAAAGAATTATATCTTCCTTTTGCATTTCTGGTACTATACAATAGTCTCAGCCATAAGAAATACCAAGGATCTTTATATATATATATATATATATATATATATATATATATATATATATATTATCTTAATATAATTCCAAACTAACGTATACTTTTCTGTTGTGAAAAAATACATTTTGTACATTAACATTTTTCTTTAAAAAAGAAAATAATCATTTTAAATAATATATAAATTATACAATAATTCAAGATTAATCACAAATTATTAAGATGACTCATAATTTATGAAGGTGTTTTTACATTAAGCATATATATAAAACACGCGAAAATGGTATTATTTACTAAAATAAAGGAAAAATAGATATGTTGATGAAATAAAAACTACATTTATAAATCAATAGAGTAAAGATTGTATCACAATCAATGATTTAATAATCTTACATAATTATAATATAATCAATAAAAAAATACTTAAACAAAAAAGTTACCTTCTGGAATGTGTGTAAAAATTACAATTAAAAATGCAGTGAAAATAAATATATAATGCATTTCTGCTAGTTTAATGTACACCAAACACTAACCTGATGACATACAAACTAACCTTACAAAATCGTTACACGCCCAAATAAATGTTATTGTCAACACACATCGTGTAAACATAGCAAGCTAGTAACATAATGGCGAAAAATATCGTACTGTAGCTAAATGCAATATCACGAAAACCTATCTCACCCACATACTTATTATTAAAAAAAAACAATTTAAACAGATATACTTTGCCTTCAGTAGATAGCAAATATAGTTTCCTAAAATCTACTTTTGTAATTTCACAGCTTAATTTTAGAATCTGAGTGTGTGTCATATATGTATGACTAAAAATGAATTAGTTTGTTTATTTTCGTACGGTATTAATTTTAGTTAAGTATGGGAACGCTTTCTAAAATATTTACGTGTTGATTTTTTATTTTTATTTTAAATGCAAAAACAATTAAATATTCTAAAAGGCGTGGCATCAATGGCATTTTATTAATTGGAAGCTTCAGGTAGTTCTAACCTGTCGAATATAAACACTAATCCGTCCGCTTGTGCCGCCCAATTTATTTATGTTTGATAAATATCAATTTTTACTTGTTAACTGCTGTAATTTTTATAATGAAGATTTCACTTTGTTTGGCGTTAGTTGTGTGTTGTTTTATTTTTACATTAATTGAAAGAGGTAAGGGAATCTGTTTTATCGTGTTAATTGAAGAACTAATGTTGATATGCTGAAGTTACAATTTATTATTTTCACTAAATGACAACTCTTCTAATATCAGTTTTTTAATAATCTTTCAAGAGTTGATTTTTAAATCTTCAACTCTATTTGCTATTCTTAAATTCCAGTTTTGGACAAATCTCAACTAAGTTCTTTAGCAGATATTCTGGTTTTTATGTATCGCCGTACATCAAGGTGTAAGTAAAAACTTAAAGGTATAAATGCTTTGAAGTAGTGTAGGCCATCCTTGCAGGTAAATAAGTAAATGTTTTATTCTGATAACATAATTTTACATTATAGATTGCGTCAGGTTAGATTGTAGGTTTGCTAATCAAAATATAAAAAGTAACAGTTCTAACCTTTGTTAGAAGAATGAAGGTGAAAAAATCAGAACAGAATAACAAAAGAGAATTTGTATGATGGTTATTAATACATAAAAATAACTATTTAACAACTCATTAACAAAGCAATATTGTTTCTGTGAAAGTAAATCTAATTTATATAAATAAATTGAAAGATTGTTAAGGTGATCTATTTAAAAGAGAAACTGCAACATAGCCATTTCTTAATATCTGAATTTTTGTTGGCAAAGTAACCATACTAAGTTTTCAAATAATTGTCCAAGTTACTTTAAAAATTAGGCCTTCCCAATTCACAGAGATTTCTTAGGACAGAAAATGTTAAAGTTTTGGTGGGGTAACTACATGGTGAATGGGAACTATATATGCTAAATATAAAGTGGATATTGTTTTATTAAGGTAATAAATCTGTCTACATTAGATAAATTAATATGTGTAATAGATACTTATCCATAATATAATCAAAGTTGGGAGTCAGTAACGTACCATTTTTATAGTGTATGTATGTATATTTGCTAATTTTTAAACCTGTTAATCTTATACTTGTAAGGAATTTCACATTTTTTCATTTGGTTGTTTTTTTCTGTTTGCAATAGTATTAATTTCAAACTAATTTTTTACATATGTTTGATTATTTAAATGTTTACATTTTCATGTCAATTTTTAATCATAGTTTTTTCCATTAAATAATATTATTTTTTAAATGTTATAACCATGCTGTTGTTTGGGCAAATCCTTTAAAATGTACATAGGAAAACCGATACTTGCGTATTAACACCACCGCAGCTACAGCTTTAGGTTATGTTGACTTCATGTACTGACAAATCGTACGTATATCAAAATAACCTAACTAAATATAACCTACGCTCGCTTCGCTCGCTAACCTCTTATAATTAACATTAAATATGCAGAATTACTGAATTTATTAAATAAATTCTCAAAAAATTACCGTGTTAATTAGTCAAGGTTAGGGAGCGTAGGTTAAGTTTAGTTAAATTATATTTATAAAATAAATAAATATAAATAACCATTTATATTCTGTTTTGAATCTGTTTCTGCCCATTTTCCACCGAAATCCGATTGACTACTTGTTAGTTATTTTATTTTATTTTTGTTAGTTAGGTTATTTTGATATACGTACGATTTGTCAATACACGAAGTCAACATAACCTAAAGCTGTAGCTGCGGTGGTATTAATACGTAAGTACCGGAAAACCTTTCTAAAGTAGACACTAGTTTTTGTAATTTGGCCAATCTTTATTAAAATGGTTATTATTTTTTAATATAGATTGTAAAATAACATCTATCACTAATAACAATTTGTTACCTACAGGCCCAGCTGCTCATTTATAGAGGAGTGTAGACTGGTAAATTGCTGAAAAGTAGTAGTGATTTCACGCTACTCTGCATGAGTAACTGCTCCAATACAGATTTGAGTGCTCATGCAGACCAAGGAGCTTGTTGTCACTTATTTAAAAAAAAAGGGGAGGTTGTGAAGTATACTTCCATAAGCAGTACTCCACAACATACGATTAAGTACCAGGTACTTAAATGTATTGGTACCTGATAGGGGTTTGAAAGTTTATTTTAAGGAATTAATAAAGAGATGTGCTGTGCTTTTGCTATGTGTTGCTACTTGAACAGAGAATATTGTACTGAAAATATTAACACTCTACAAAGAATATTACAGAACTCACTGTTTCACATGTCACATTTTGTGTTATAAAAAATAAAGAGATATTAATAAACAACAGCATTCATGTGGAACAGAGAGAAGTATAGTACAACATACTGTTCCAATTACCTCTGCTCTTTTATCAGAGCATTGACAAAATAACACTGCTGTTCTTCTTCCATTCTTAGTTTGTTATTAGAAATCCCATATTAATATTAAATTAGAGTATTGAAAAGAAAATTGTAATGAATTGCAAGAGCATATTATAGTGTGCTCTAAAAAAAAAAGTCATCAACTGCACAAATCAAAAGAACAGTGAATTTAAATAAGTAATAAAGATAAAGTACAGCATGCAGTATTGTTATATAAGTATTCACTCATAATATCATGAAATAATTCAAAGCAGGACAGCACAGTAACAGAAAAAACCATTTAGTGTGGTAATAACTAAGCAAATTGTTATTTTACAACTATCAGCTTTCCAGTACCAGATTAATGGCTGGAAAGCTAATTTTTAGAATTTAAGAATTCTGTATCTCTTTGAAAAATATTATGCAGTGATAAATTTACCCATTAAAACTAAAAGAAATCTTATCAATATAACTTTATTTTACTTCTTTCAAACCATTGTTACTCTACAGTGAAATATTTTCTTTAATTTCCTGTTTACTAGAGTAAACATTTAAAAAAAAAACATGTAAGTGCTTTCCTTTACTTTTTACTTCCTTGTAAAAAGTAAAGGACGTAATTATGATGGCAAAAAATGTCAGATTTCAATGGAAATATCCATCCCAAAATCCAAAAAATTTGGACTTTTTCTTAACTGCAGTAATAAGCCCTCATTGAGACCTTTTCTATGATATATCATAAGTGTTATTTATTTTCATTGGTACCAGAGTTATAGCCAAATAAAATTTTAATTAATGAAAAATTTGTGTGTTACAAGGGGAACCCACATAGATTCAAATCAGACTTCATCTCCTTTTTTTTTTAAATATATTGATTTATTAATACTATTCTCTGAGTGTAAAATGGTTTTACTATAAATAATACTTTAATAACAATAAAAAATTTAAAAATATCAGAAGTTGTAATGAAATAAAATTTTTTGTACTTCTCATTTTTTAAAAATGTGTATATGTAATTTAATAGGCGTACAAGGAAGTCATGTGGTGTCCACATCAGACTTTAACAGCAACATTAGAAAAGGTTGCTGTTTTAATAATGGCTTCTGGTGAAGCTTCTGGTGTGGAACTAATCATTCTTTATACTTTATTAGTTTTTTCTTTGCTTTTTGTTGAGAATCTACTTTCGAAATGTTTCATTGTATTGAAACGTGTGTTTTAAAATCCACTAATTTTTCATGAAGGGTATTTTTGTGAACCGTTATAAAAAATCCTAAATATATTTTTGGACAGTTATTTGTCCAGTCATTATGTACCAACATGCTTCTTGGTACATTTAATTTTTTAGAAACCAAATATTACTATAAAATCTTTTAATTTAATGTAGGAAACTAAAAAATTTGTTTTTATCTCTGATTATTTTTTTTAATTTTAATTGAATGAAATTTTGTAGAATTTTAAGAATAATAAAAATAATTTACTTCTGCAAACAATGACTGCAATTAATTAACAAACAATATTTCTGAATATGTTTTAAAAAAGAGAAATAATTTGTCATTTAATACATACCAGATGTTCGTAAAAGTCGAGTGTGGATGCTCTTGCCGAGAGGTGGTGTATATCTAACTCCGCGATTTTCATTGTTTTTTGGTGATTTTTTATTGATACGTAGTGTGGAATTATACTGAACACGGCTGTAAATTTTTAAGATTTTTGATTGACTGATAATATTGTTTTTTACGATTTTTCTAGACAAATATTTTTAGTCATATACTACAATGTATAACCTATTGGTGAGTTGGCTGTTTTTTTTTTCTAAGTGTTTCGACGAGACACTACAGGACTCTGACATCAGTGTTGTGGAGTAAACAATGACTTAGTCATTTTTCTCCTACAACAGTAAGTAACTGAGCTGAATTTTTCTATTCTTAGAGACCAATATAAAAGGGATCTTCCTTCCTTAATAACTTCCTTCCCGCAGCTTCAGTTTCAAAATCCCCTGGACCTATCTGATCCAGGACCTTCTCAACCAGTTTAGCCCCTTACCCCCCCATTTTTGGGTTCAGTTTTGGGGAGATACATTTTTGTACCCCCTACCCCACCTCCACAAATTTTTTTATCGAAATTTGTGGTCATACATTTTCCTTACCCCCGTACCCCCTCTAAAATCCCCCAACCGCCCCCCACGAGTGGGGTATCAAATATAAGGAATCGGGCGTAGAGCCCGGTAAAAATATAGATTAGACGATCGGACTATCCTCATGGCCGAAAAGATTGAACAAAGCAGTTCGGGCGGCTGGCGCGCCGCAACGTAAGGTCTTGGACCAGAAAGGCAAGAAACGGAGGAGGTGGCGAATTCCGGACTCAAGGAAGTTACTGACCGATTGGGGGCCGCCAAGACGAAGTTACCCAACACAGCAAACCAACAACAACATATTGGCAAGGCCATGCAAAATTATATGTATGAGCATGAGAAGGAGCTCAAAAATATCTACCTAGCAATGAAGCAGTTACAAGAGGTGTCTCCGCCGTTACATACGACCACACACTCAACACTGACTGATCCAGCACCTGTCATGGATCAGGGCGACATATTGCAACAGGATCTTACGGACGATAAACTAATAGAGTATTTACCACGGAGGAGGTCTACCTGGGCGATGAGTAAAGCCAAGCTGGTCACTCTCCCGTTGGCTGGAGCCGGCGATATATGTCAATTTGCCGATCTCGCGAAATCACCGAGAATTGCTTCAGGAGAACAGGTCAAGGCAGGTATGATCTCCCGAGACGCGTCCTCTTTAATTAATGATGAGGACGACACTACCCATAGGTACAAATACACTATTTTCTATGACCCATCCGAAGGAGATGAACAGGTGGCCAGATGCGCCCTCAGCTCTATTAGAAGGGTTCTAAAGAAGGCGCCCAGAGCAGTGTTGGTATTGCCCGGCGGGCCTTTTGGCACAGAAGATAGCTATCTAGTTGCGTAGGACTAGTGAACATCCGGTTGCGTTAGTTGTGCCTAGGACAACGAACACTAGCAAAGCGCGTTCCCGCTCTGGTTCAGCTCGACGAGTAACACCCCCGGTTGAGGGGGAGCAACTTGGTTGTTGTAAAGGCTCAGAGAAGGTCCTATGATGATCTTCGGACGCTCAAGACAAAAGTCACTAAGGAGGAGGCAGGCGAAGTCCTCTCCCTTAGAAGAGGAAAAATGAGGAACTAGAAGTCCGCGTCAAGGGGGTTCAACAGGCAGAAAAACGGACAAATACCCTTCGGAACAGAGCCACGACCTGCAAGTCGATATGCGCTTCCGTGGCGATAGGCGTGCGGTAGTTCGTATCAAGGACTTAGATGTGGACACAGCAAAGGCCGAGATCAGTGAGGCAATAGCGGATGTGATTGGTTCGGATAAGTCCTTTCACGTTTCCTCATTGGGAAGGGCATACGGCGACACTCAGAACATTACTGCCAACAAGCCAGTTGCTAGCAGAATTAAGATCGGGTGGGTCCACTGTCGGGCCTACATCTGGGTTGATTCGATACGATGCTACAAATGTTGGTCTACGGGACACAGGAGTGCCGACTGCTAAGGCCCTGACAGGGCGACACTTTGTTATAGTTGTGGAGGCAGTGGGCACCTTATAAAGGACTGTCGTGAGAGTATGAGGTGCCTCGATTGTAATCAAACCGACCCCCGCATCGGAGCCAAGACTTGCGCCAGATATAAGCTTGATTGAGATCATGCTTACAAATGCCAATTGTAGCATCCTCTCACGATTTGGTGGGGAAGTTTGCAAGGGAGTATGATGTGAATATTATAGTCACTTCGGAGCCCAATATAAACACAGCTGCCAGACATGATTGGTGTTCTGATGCGGCCGGGAACATTGCTTTATTCACCGTCAGGAACGGACACGGATGACAATTGTTGACCGTGGTAAACGGTATCGAGGCTGTTCAGTTAAGGTGGTTCACGCACATTGGAGCGTATGTTAGTAGTATAACATCTTAAACGAGTACGCTGCTATATTGGTGCACTACAGGACGTCATTGTTGGATCGCATAGTCATCTTGTCGACACGTCAACAATAATAGGAGGGGCGAAGTTCTTACTGATATGCTGTACACTTTGGGCCTTAGATGCCTGATCGATGGTACCCCCACGTACGTGGCGTGTGGACCTAGCTATAGTTGATGGAAGGTGGGAAGGTGAGCGCTTTCACTGGAAAATTTTGGATGAAGAGATTGCTAGTGACCATTGAGCTACGCTCCTGAAATACCGTGAGGCACTACCTGGTGACTCAGGTGGACATAAACCACCTAGACTTACTCGAGTCCAGATCGAGACTTTTGTTGGTTGTGTTGCTGGTAAACTCTCCGACGGCCGGATTGTTACCCCAGAGATATTACAGGAGCTCGTAAGAAGAGAAATGGCCCGGCTTTCGATCACGCGTGGGCGTTTCCACCAAGTCTATTGGTGGACTAACGAGATCGCGAGTTCTCCAGGCACATCGTCGCAGGAAACAACGGCTAAGAAGGGCAGGCGGTCGATCCTGCCTATGAAGAAGCCGCTAACAATTTTATTACAGCACGGAGGACGTGCGCTTTGCAAGTCAAGGACTCCAAACGGCGGAAATGGCAGGAGCTATGCCTCGACCTTGATACTGATCCGTGGGGGCGGGCATATCAAGTGGTAATGAAGAAGTTAGGGAGGCGCCTGCCTCGGCCTCGCAGGCGGTCGTACAGATTAATTTGCTCTTTCCGGGTGCAGACCACGATATTTTTGGAGCATATAGAGTGCGACGGTAGCCGTTTCACGCAGGAAGAAGTTGCCATTTCACTTGCCCGCTTACGGGATAAGAAAAGTCCGGGACCAGACGGTATCCCAGCCGCCGTTCTCAAGGGACTAATGCAGGTGGTCCCCTGGGAAATGACAGACATAGCAAGTCGTTGTCTACAAAACATGCCCTTCCCAAGGTGTTGGAAGGAATCCCGCGTGGTCTTCTTCCCAAAGAAAACCGGCAACATGTTTGGCACAGATTACCGGCCATACTAATCAGTATGGCTTCAGACGGGGCGTTCAACTCTTCATGCCTTGCAGCATGTAGGTTTCATGGGTTCGAAGAAATAGATAGGGTACATGGCGGACCAGATGGATGTCGCTAATAATTTCACTTGACGTGCGTAATGCTTTTGGGTCGGTTCTCTGGGACTCTATAATGACTGCTGTTTCTGCCAAGGGTGTTAGCAATTATTTAAGGTGTCAGATTGGTGAATTCTTGGTGGAACGACGGATGATGGCTAACACGTTGGACGGTCCGATTGAGTGTAGCCTTAGTTGGGGAGTATCTCAGTGATCGGTTTTGGGTCCCCTCCTGTAGCTCATAGTTTATGACAGGGTCTTGCATCTTCCACTGCCCGCCTCTCCGTCCTGATTAGAGACAGAACCGAGGGGGAGCTGGAAGAGAAGGGAAACCTGGTGTCGCAGACGGTCAATGAATGGTTAGGGAATCACAGCATGGAATTATCTATAAGTAAATGCGAATATATCTTATCTCAAATTGGGGATTATAGGCAGGCATTTAAAAGATCTGATCCGGAGGGGAGAGGGGCTGGCCTGTCGTGCTGGACATACTGCCAGTGGGTGGGGAGGCCTCCTTAGAGTATAAGGAACTCTCTCGAGCTGAGTTCTACTTAGCTGTAAATCTGGCCCGAGGTGTTAATAAAAGAAGTATAGGATTTCAAGAATGAATATAGTCTTTATTTTGCAGTATTCAATAGCATTTTATGTGTTGCCTTGACACGACAACAATAATTAGGTTTTAGTTTATACATTCTGTATCAGACGACGGCTACATTAGACTGTTGCACAGACCAAGCTTTTATGAGCCTGGGCTTCAGTTCATGGCATCATCGCAAGAGAAAGCACAGTGCATGTACTGGTTTGCAGAAAAAAAATCAGTGACTGCCATACAAAGAAATTATATACAAATCTGTTGTAGAAATTCTCAAGGGACAAAAGCAGTCATAAATGGTGTGAACAGCTTTTTAAAACCAGAAGCATTTGAAAGGACACTTACCAGGTAGGCGAAGTCAGTCAGTTATTTTTACATGGATTTGAATACTAGATCGTAGATACTGATGTTCTTTGGTGGTTGTGTTTCAATTAACCACACATCTCAGGAATGGTCAAACTGAGACTGTACAAGATTACACTTCATTTACACATATATATATCATCCTCTGAAGAATTATCTGAACGGTAATTACTGGAGGCTAAACAGGAAAAAGAAAAGGTAGGCTAAGACAAGTGCCAAAATAGAAAGGGTTCAACTGCCTTTCCAACAAAGTCCAAAAGATTCAGTTCGTAAGGTTAGTCATCAGTTAAAGATGTGTAAAGCACTTTCATAATGTTGTTCGCAGGTGATTGAAACTTCTTGCTTATAAATTTCAGCTACTCTATGAAATTAAACCTAATGAGATGCCACAATTTGTAACAACCACCTTAAGACTTTATTTCTGTTCATGAAAAGTACAGTGTATTTTACTTTCTGATGAAGCAACATTTCATCTTCATGAAGTCATGAGTTGCCGTAATTGTCTAGTATGGGGCTCAAAGAAAAACCACCTGAATTTGCGGAATTTGACTACAACTGTTGGAAAGTTAATTTCATGTGTGGCTTAATCAAAATTTTGAGCTATTTTTTTCCATGAGTAAACTATTACAGTCATAGTGTACAGTGAAAAAAATTCTCTAACCTGCACTTGGACAGGTTAGAGAATTTTATTTTCGCAAAATGTATGAAATCCTAATTTTCTAACAGCCTGGAGTCCTCTCTACATCATGCAAAAGCTATGTAGACTGCCCTCTACAGGTTCCCAATGGCTGGGCAATCAGAGATTCTCTCATCCCGATTTGACACTGATGGATTTCCTTTTTTGGGACTACGTAAAAGATATCATATTCCAAGAAAAAATCCAGTTACTTGGCCTCCTGTGCCAGTGAATAACAGAAGCGTGGAAGCAATTTCTGCAGACATACTTGCCAGAATGGGAAGTGAAGTGGATTATTGGTGTGATATCTGCAGAACTATAAACACTGCTCATTTTTAATTGCATTAAAAAATAGAAAAGAGTATGTAATAAGTCATGTAATAAAAATCAAAGTCATGTAATAAAGTAAATTTAATTTAAAACCGTGGTGTTCTTTTTCAGTCTACTGGTGTCATACATACACTATAGAGAGAGTTTTTGTTTTCTTCTTCTGTGTATTTATGTATATTTTAGGTGCCATAACCATGAACTGAAACTGGTATGGCTTTCCTGTTGATAACAAGCATTCTGAGCTAGAGTTGCTAAGTTAAAGTCATGAGTGAAGTAGTTTTTTTTTCTTTGCTTCTTCAAAATGCCAAACTTAACTCTTACATTGGCATACCAGATCCACTAAAATGCAGATGTCCAGTTCTACATGTGTTACCTCCACTATTATTGTAGTGATTGCTGCAACATGAACACCATTACTGCTGCTCTATTTAGTATTTCTTTACCTTGGGTGCTTTATATCTGTTGAGCCATAAGAAAGAAGTATGTATAAAGTGAACATATCACATGTATTAAGAAATGATGCATTTGTGTGTCGATATTTATCTACTAAGTCTATATTTGTCAGTGTATACTTACTGACATAGTAGGGAAATTGGAATATTATGTCAAATGACAAATATTACATTGAAATGTTCTTTGATTCCAGTTAACAGCATTAAATGCTGGGTATGCCGATCAGATTCTGATCCTAAGTGTGCTGATCCATTTGACAATACTACTGTACCTATAACAGATTGTAAACAAGAAGCAGATCTTCCCCATGTTCCAAATGTTCGACCTACAATGTGTCGCAAGATTCGTCAAAAAGGTATAAATTCTTTATTTTTAGTTCAGTAATCTTTCTGAATTGACTGTCATAATAAATCTTTTTTTAATTTGCAGTTATTTTGAGTAGTTTACCATATTGTATTTCACAGACTATTAATTGTTTGTCCAAACAGCACATTTAAAATTATTCTTTTACTTTAAGAGCTAGTTCCTTATGTGTAGGAAAGGAGTGATATTTAATTGTTGTAAAAAGTGGTATTCTCAAATGAGAATCTTTAGTGCAGTGGATACAAAATATTCAATTGCTGCATCAGCTACTGGTACTGGTAACCTATTGTACAGAGTGACTCCACAGTCACTCCCTAAAGATAGAACTAACAATTTGTAATGAGTTATAAATGAAAAGTGCAATATGATAATGAATTATTTATTTACTTACTTGATACATAGCATTAATGGTTCAGTGGGTCTGTGTGTTTGCCCTCATGTTGCATGCACAATTCCATATGTCACCATGTCCTCTGTGACATGCGACGGAGCATTTCTGGTGTTACATTATTGAAGACGTTCCTCACAATGTCACACAATTCTTCATTTGTGGTGTAGCAATCTGCAGATACATGTGCCTTGATAATTCCTCGTAATGAATTCTCTGGTGTGGTGAGATCATGACTTCATGATGGCCATGATAACAGCTGGTGATACTGGAGTACCACGGCTCCCATGTCGTAGAAATTTTTCATTCAGAAACAGGCAGATGGATAGAACAAAATGTGCATGTGCTCCATCCTACTGCAACCATACTCCTTCCATGAGATCCTTCTCTTGAAGCTGTGGTATTAACCATGCCTTCAACATCTAAATAAATTTTTACATTCACTGGCCTATCAAACAAATGACGAGCTATCATTCCAGCTCATATATGTGCGATGGATTTCTTTCAAACTCTGTTGCATAATAAGGATTTTCTCTCACCCAAAAAAACACATTTCTGGCACATGAACTCTGAGAGATTGCACATTTGTTAGTAAAAAGCACCTTTCCATGGTGCACTGCACCGGAAAATGTTTCTAGTAAAACCCAGTAGGATACAGCATGATGTTACATCTCTGCATCTGACAGTTCATTGATGAACATCAGATGAAATGATCTAACTTTCAGTTCCTTTTTCATACGGTCTTGCATTGTCCAAGGTATACGAAGTTCAGCTGACTGTTTACAAGTTGATTTCATTGGGGATTGTTCAACGGAAACTGCAATAGCAACACATGTTTTTAGAATGTTAACTTTCGTCTGCTCCGCAGCCTACCTTTAACAGTGTCTAATTCAAATGCCTTTCCTAAGCCAACATTTTTGCTTTCCTTGGTGGCGACTTATTAAAGCATTGCCAAAACATATCACTAATTGGCTTCATTGTTTGATTTGTATGTTGTTGTTGTTCATGAAGCCATACAATTGTCACTAACCGCTCCTAGATGCTGTAACTACTTGTGTCAGCCATTTCAGCACAAATGTCTTTTACTCAGAGTGTGTGACGTAAAAAACTGTTGCCAACTGATCTCATCAGAAATACTGTTTGTTCTAAACACATATCCTAACTCATATTTTTTGTTAACTTTAGGGGAACAGTGACTTCCCGGCCACACTGTAGTTAGTTATTATGACTTTTCTGTTGTAGGATAATTACAAATAACAGACATTTTTGATGATTTGTAAGAAATTTATTTTTAAGATATGGTTTTGTAGAAAATTTCTTAAAATTTCTCTCTATACTGTATCTCATTTTCATGTGTGCACTTATCAACAAAGTAGTCCAATTTATCCCCAACACATAAAGGTATATCCCACTCAACACTAGCAATAGTGCTTGTGATATGTTATTGTAAGTCATTACAGCATCAAGAAAGAGAAGAATAAAAATTTTGTCTTTTATAAAATCCCACAAAAAAATGGTAACAAGGCATAAAGTCTGGATTTCTTGGTGACCAAAGTATCCCTTCCATGTTTTTGTCAGTTGTGTATTGGCCAATGTAGCTTGGGAATTGTTCATTCAGATAATTCTTAATGTACCTGCCAGTATGGCTCCTTTTTGTACGAAAATGAAGTTCTCAGTATTTACCTCGACTTGAAACACTAGTGATTCACTTAACATTTTGAGATAAGTTCCTTCAGTTACTGTGTGTTTGTGAAAACAGAACAGTTCATGGGAAAAAGTCCAAAACAGATTCACTTTAGGTGAATTGCATATATATTGTGCACTTCTTTCCAATGTTTTCTTTTTCCCATGTTTGGACATTGTGTCTGTTGACCTTCCCACTAATGTAGAACATACATTCATCTCAAGAAATTTGTTAATGAAAGAAAACTTATTTATTAACATATTCCTGTGTATCCATTTACAATTTTTTACATAAAACTTTGTTATCATCACCTAAATGTTGTACTAATTGTAATTAATAATACATCAATTCAACAGTTTCTGCAAAATTTTTCACATGATCAGTTAGAGAATGTGTAATTCTAAACTCACTGACTTGGTGGACTTATCGAGACTATATTGATATATTGCGCAGTTATAGTCAGTCTTTTCTTTTGATGTGGGAGATTTTCTGAAAATTTTACCCGATTCCCGTGTTTTCTAATTGCTTTTTCTAATCTTAGAAGAATCATCTTGTTAGTGGCATTTAGTATTTTTTTTAAGCATTGCTGTTGGATAGTAACAGAGTTTGTTTTGGCAAATTCAGGCCATCAAAAACTTTCTCCACAGTAGCAGTGGCCGACTTGCAGGACTGGTTGTGACATAATAAGTTATAATGATGTCAGTATCGACAGTTGTTCTGGCTTAAAATTAAAAATATTCCCTTATAGAAAAGTATTCATTGATTATTTAAATTTTATCTAAACTATCATAATTATTTGTTTCATTTGAAATTACCTCTTTTTTTTTTTGTAAAAAGAAGGGGTTAGAAGATTTTCACAATAAGCACATTAGCCTTGGCTTTTTGTAAAGCCAACAGATAGAAAACAGAATCCCCAAACAGGTTGATAAGCAAATCCATCTCTAGTAATATCCTTTCTCACCCATAAAAAACTTACCAAACTATTTATCTCTACAGGTCTTCACTCCCTCAAGATGGATCTAATAAATTGCTTACAGGAAACATGTGTCTACACATATATAAATTATTAATTGAGGGGTTAGAGATCTTATATATATATATATATATATATTTAATAACTATTGTCTATGTTTATACCAATTAATTAAAAACAAGAGAGAGAGGGGTAGTTAATAATTGTGGAAAAGATTTATAGTTCAGAAAGCATTATTAAAACTCCAGATGGAAAATCTACAAAAATTCTGTTGGTTTATATCAGATACAGCATTAATTGCTCTAAATAGTCCAGTTCAGTTGCAGAAATTTTGTTAAATATTTATTAGGAAATTAGTTTATTTTTTGTTTCTTGTTTAAAATCACTTACTTCGTGGTGGTTCACTTAAGTATGAGTTATTCTCCTATATTAATTAACAAATTGCAAGTTTTTTTTTTAGTTTTTTTAATGTGGTTTAATCACGTTCATCTGTAGTAAAAAGTGACACTAAAAAAATAAAATTTACACATAAAAAATAGGTGTTTGGGAAGTTTTAATCTTAATGAAGCTAAATAAAAGCAAAAAATGAATCACCATTTTTGTTACTCATTATTTATTCTACAAATAAATTTTCCACCAAATTAAAACAAGTACTTTGATGTTGCAAGAAACAGATTTTTGAAGTAAAAAACCTTCAGTGAAAATTCTGTAACTTCTAGAGAGGTACATTATTTTTATTAAACAAAAAAAAAATTTGATCTTCAGGAAGAGAGATAATAAGTTATTCTGGTATAATTTATTAATAATTATACTAACTACCAGAACAAAGTAATGTGTTTTTTTTTTTTTTACTTACTCCATTTACTTCTAAGCATTATAATTTAATTAAGGGTACATATTAAGTATAAAATGACTCTATTTTTAAAACAAAATTGAGTTATTAATTACATATTTTTTTAACAGTACAATTTGCTTATAAGTTCATTTAAAAAAATAAATGAATATTATGTTGACAGTGCTTGTGCAAGCATAACAAAAAATAAATAAACAAAGCATAAAGGGAATTATTGTATTATAAAATTGTTCACGGTGTATACTTGTAGTATGATATAGAGGGAGTTATATTAATGTTGTGGTTATAACAACAAAGATCTATTTTTCATGAAAAGATTTTACATCAAATGCTTTTTTCCTGGAATTTTATAATTAAAATTAATTTTTATTATTAAGTTATACAGTTTCATAGTAACTTTTTTTAATGAAGTAAAGTGTATAGGCGATATACTATTGTTTTATTTAATAGTTGCTGAATTGTTTCGATGTTATTATACTTGCAGAATCTGTGTTTATCACAACATTTAACCCTTTGCGGGTGGATACTCGTATATGGGTTACCTATACTTATGCTGGAGGGCAGAAATCCATATATGAATGTCTGAATGTGATCAGTTATTTGTCTTCATGTAGTTACATAAATACCAAGGGATGACAGATGTTCTTTCAATCATTTTGAGGTGGGAATTCCTGATACAACGTGATTGGGAACCATTTTACATCAGTTATCAGATGAGTTCAATAGCCGTGCATATGTAATAATGCGTGCATTATTTTTTTATTTTTTGCTCTTTTTAAACTAATTTTTTTACAAACTGTTCCTTCCAAAACTTCATTTTTGGCTTGCTTCGTTTGAATTCAAACAAAATTTTTGAGACAAATTCAGAAGGAAATGAATAAAAATATTTATATTATTATTATAATAAAACCATATTATATTATTTCTTGCCAAGATGCACTACTTCTTCAAAATTGCTATTGTTATTATATTACCATCAATGTTACTATTATTATTCATTGTCTTTTACATGAAAAGAACTCAATGTAAAACATAACCAAAATCATCACCTATAGTTTGCAAATTCTAGTGCAAAGAATATATAAATTATTACTTGTGCCATTTTCATTAAGCTTTGTCTCGCAAAATAATTAAACAGTGTTCCTTAACCAGATTAGTGGCAGAATTCAGCAAAACCACAAGTTATATGTTGTTTTTATGCATGAATGCATGTTTTGAGTTACTTTAAATAGTTTTTGCATGAACTTTTTTTTTGAAAATGTCTTACGCCTACAGCCATAAAACATTGCCGCCCATGAAGGGTTAATAAACAAATGATGATTAGATGCTAGTATGGTAGAGCATTATTCCTCTTGTACGTTTGTGTATGTAGGATTAATTGAGAAGATATTACTAATGCTGCACTCTCTGTTGTGAAGTTATAGATCTTGAACTAATCATAGTATTGATGTGGTATGATAGCTTAAGTATTATTAGAACGGTTGATTTCATTAAATTTCTATGTTAAAAAATGGATGGGTCTATCTTAAACAGGTGGGAAAGTATAAAAATAACTTTTGTAAATTTAGATTGTCTCAACATTTTTCTTTAAATGAACTTCATAAGTTGGAATAGATATTCCTTACTGCAGCATTCAAGGTAATATTCACCACCTACTTGTATATAAATGCAGTTCTATTTATAAGTTTTTGTGTGGATTTTTATTGAGCTGATGGGCATTGACTTGGAACACTGTATTTGCTATTTTATTCTTCATATTGAGAGATCAACAGCCATGTGCTAGAGAAGTTATTTAAAGCTTTTACAGTTGTTTTACATATTTGTAAATATTTTAAATGACTTGTTTCAGAGTTTAGTCAGTGTCTCTGAAACTACTCACTATGAACAAGTAAAAGATTAAGATTGTAGAGAAGAAAAAGACTTAGTAGTTTTTTTTGTTTCATCTTAAATTGTCCATCTCATCATAAAATATAAAAATGGGTTGGTCATTATGTATAGCAATAACTGTTAAAATCTTCCACCAGTGTCTAATAATGTATGAATGTTATACTTTACTTCTAATCAATAGAATTGCAGTCATAAAGATGTACAGAACTTTTGTTGGATCATGTGTTTATTTAATGTAGTAGGAATGATATACTCCATAGTTACTGTTTAATGCTTAAATTTATATAAATATTTTAAAGATATCTGATGTAGTAATAAATACATTTTTTCAGTGAATGGTGAATGGCGATATTTCCGAAGCTGTGCATACTTAGGAGAACCAGGTATTGAAGGTGATGAAAGATTCTGTTTGATGCGTACTGGTTCTTATAACATATTTATGGAGTATTGTACCTGTATCAGTAAGGATGGTTGTAATACAGCTGCACTTACAAGTTGTTCAATCATTTTAATTGTTGTTACAGCAGTTTTTCCAATATTATTTTTTAGGTAATTGTTTGAAATTTAGAACATATTGAATACATAATACGTTTTTGAATCTCAAAAGATATTAAAGCTCATTAAGGTAATGGTTTTTATATACATGCCATATACTTATAAAAATGTTATTTAATTCATCAGAAAAAATGTAGAATACTATTCTGTGAAATAGGTGAGTACAAACAGTAAATAATGAATTATATACTTAGGGTGATATGGATTTTATTCAAGAATGAGTTCAATAACAAGGGATTCTTCTGTTGCAGTATTTGTATTTTTTTATATACAGATTTTAGGTCCTTTTTTAAAATGGAATATTTTTTAAATAGTTGACTGCAGAAGTGATTTTCAAAGAAATAATTTGATGAGGAGACAATATAACATGAATGCCTTCTCTTCGAGCATCACTGCCACTGCATGTTCGATATAATTCCCAACCTGCTTAAGTGGCTGTGCAGTTGAGTGTTGGTGGAGGAACTAATTTCCAAACTTGTTTCCTCTTCACATTAATAAATCTTTACTATAAAATTTTTAGGTTTATTTTACACTAGTTATTGTTGCTTGTTTGTTAGTGTTGGGTTCTCCTTACTGATAATAATATTTAAATAGTAGTGTAGAAAAGACAACAATATTTCTTTTTGTCATTAAATAACTGTTACTTTACAAAACATTCAATACTTTTCAATTATCGTCCCACCTAATTTATTTTTTAATATGGGCGCTGTTAAAAAAAATGAAACACTAAAAAGTTAAAAAGCTTATATTCCTCCCAAGTACTGTGTATAATTTGAATGTTTCATCTTAATTATATGAGGTTAGCAAGCATTAGGTTATGTTGATAACTTAACTGTTGATTCCGTGTACTGAACTTCATACGATACACAAAACCTAATGCTCAGTAATCTCAACTAATTAACATAAAGAATTTTTTAAAAATCAACATTTTTTAAGGTTATATAAGTTTGTAATGGCACTTTGACAAAAGAAAGGGTAGAAAGGTAGAAAATAGGTGGTGTCCATATAACCGTGAAAATAAATTAAGTGGGACACTAACCAACAAGTACCAAAAATTCATACTATGAGCACTTCTCTGAAGTATTTTTTATTTTAACCAAAGATTTTTTTTTTAAATATGGCATTTAACTTAGCTGTTAAAAATGACTATAAAAAGTATTCATTAATCAGGCAGGCTAAAATCGATATGTTTATGTTAATATTAGTTAATATGCAATCTTGATTATGAGTCATAGAGTCCAATTTCTAAGAATGTTCTTCAGTTCTCAGTTTTGTATAATTCTTGAACTTTTATTTCACTCCTGCTTTTCGATATTATGAGCTGATGTTATGATATTATTAATTAATTTTTTATATTAATGATTTAATTAAATTCTTGCAAAATAAGAGTAATATTAGGGGTCATTTTCAGATTGAGGGATAATAATAAAAAGAAAATGTTAAAAAGCCAAAATATAATTTATTTATTTTAAAACTAATAATTATAGAACAGTACAATAAAATCAGACCTATAGAAGCAGATCTAAAGCGTTACTTTTTCAATTTTATTGTCAATCTCTTGTTACGGATTATACAAAATGCGTCATTTCGGTAACAATTTTTGTGACATAATAATTGAAGGAAAATATGGTAAATATAAAAATCAATTTTATTATATACAATTAAATTATTAATTTTACATAAAACATACAAAAAAAATTTTTACAGCATATTTTGATTAAATGACAAAAAGTTTTACTTTTATCATTTTGTGAGTTAAATATGTAATATTTGAAAAATACAGAGCAAAAGCACCGATTTTAAATAAAATTTGATTATTTTCAAAATCTGTATGTAAGTGATTAATTTCATGATTTTCCTGCAGATTAATTATTATTACTTCAATGGGAAATTCCAGTTAGAGATGAATTAGCGTACTGACATAACGCTACTGATCTGACATTTTGTTACTGGACTGATGATAGATGATAAGATGTGGAAGTTGGAGAAAATAGTGAAATAAAACAAGATACTTGGAATATAATGTACAAAAAATACATAAAAACTTATAAAAATGACAATAGGTACAATCAAATAGGATAACATAAACTCTATATGATCACAGTATTAATTAAGAGTATTTAATAAACTAAGACGAAGCAGTGAACATTTTTAAAACAGTTGGTAAAATAAAGTATTTCAGTCACAAGGTACAGTAAGCGAATTAATAGAATAATTTTTCATAATACACACTTAAATATAATATCACATGCCTAGGAAATAATATTTATCATTCAAATCAATAACTTAAAACATATTAAATACAAAATTCAAAAAGAAATTACGATCAACAAATTCCACAATACTTGATCAGTCTTTTTTAAGGAAATATAAATAAGTATGGCATTACAACATTTTTTGTAATAAAAATGAAATTTAAATAATTGTTTCAATTAAATTTAAAAAAATATCTACAGAAACAGTATTTAAAAAAAGACATCAATATAATAAAATAAAACTCAACAGTTGATTAGATAACTAAATTAACATGTATACTAAGCTTCAAAACACACTGACATAAGTTTTTCGAATACATATTTCTGACAAATGAAAAAATCATACAATATTAAATAATAAAAATGTCATAAAATTACCTACAAAAAAAAGATATGGCAGTAAATATATTGCTCCTTGAAAACACATTTATTGGTTTTTTTTGAATTTATAAAACACACATTCTCCTTTTAAAATAATTCTGGGCGTAGAAAGTGTCGCTACAATCTGTTCTGTGGAAAAATAAGAATATTTTACTCTTCCACAAAAAAGAGCTTTTTGTGGACTTGAGTATGAAAGATTATATAGGTGGCAACCCTAATATTAATATTGAACCAAATACGTTGCAGCACTGAGTGAAATAGAATTACATTGCTAATTAAAAACTGGGTTATAAGAAAATGAGAATGTAGTACTTCTTTTATTATTTGTGCAATTTATGTGTTTTACATTTTATTCAGTACCAGTTTAAAGATTAAAGTTTGAAATACTCTGTGCTGATGTTAGAATTTTTTATAAGGAAATAATTAATGCAAACACACCAGCTTTCTGTAAGAAAAAGTCCTATCTTTGGTACCGTATCAATTATTCAAAATTACCTTTATTTGTAGTTGTTGATTTTATAAGATGATTATTATATGAGACTGCTAGTGGTCCTCAAGTATTAATTGATTCTAGCCTGGTTGACATTGAATTTCCATTTTAGGTTGAAAGTGAGATATTACTTTGTACTTACAGACACATATGCTCATTCACTTGATAGTAGTTTTTTATCTTCGTCGAAGATACTTTTTAAGTTGCAGGTTACCAATCTTATTATGCTAAAGGATGTTTGTACAATAATACATTGTCCATATGCGTTACTTGCGCACTTTGAATTAATAGTATTGTTCCATATCTAATAGTTATTATATCATTAGTCATATATTTATTTTTTTGAAGATAGTAACTATTATTTTTTTAAGAAGTATATTTTATGAATATTTTTTATACTATATATAATGATGCATGAACATGTAATATTAATCAAAATACTCAAGTATTTTATGAATATTTTTTAATTATTTGGCTTGATATTAGAGTTTATGAAATGAATACTATTCTGTTTTTGTACAATGCTATTTTTATAATTTGTTTTATATAGTATTTGTAAAAAGTTGATTATTTGTTATGTTTGAGTGTATATTTTCTGTATCGATAGGCCTAGCCATATTATTTTGAACTAATGTTATATCATGAGGTCGTAAAACATGTATTCTTTGTTTACATATCATATAATTAAAAATTTTTTGCTCTGTGCAAAGCACAGGTCATTATAATTAAACTGACATTGATTCAGCTTTTATAAAAGTACATACAAGCATAAAAGTACAGGTTATAAGTGACATTGAAGATATCTATTTTTATTTGTGTAATTGTTGAATATTTTATTATAATTTTTAATTAAATATGTGAATAATTAAGTTAAATGTAAATCTTTGTGTTGGTTTATCCACAATAAAATGTTGAATAAAAGAAAACATCTAAATATTTATAATATGATTTTCTACTTTTTGATTATTTTATTATTTTCATTACTATATGTCATCTGAGGTGTATGTTTTATAAAATATATATTTCAACTTTAGTAATTGTCAAGATCATGCTGCCATTTTATTTTTATGTATTATTAATCTTCAAATTTTGGGTGTTTCATAAAGTATTTTGTTACTAAGTTTTTTACCCTATCTGAAAATATTGAGTTTAAATACAGCGAATGATTAATACAGTTTACAAAGCAATATTTTATTTATATCATGTGAGCAGTGTCAGAAAAAGCATCTCATATCATTAATTTTTTAATGACTATGGATTAATCCTCCTTAATTTAATTAAGGATGATGTAAAGCCAAATCCTTTAGGTTTTGTCTAGAAGGACTTTGGAAAATGAGTGTAAAATATTTTTTAAAAATATTGTTATATTATTTTTTGTACATATTTTGAATGAATCTATGGTGTGACTCTTTTTTGTTTATCATTCCTTTTAATGATATGTAAAAACTTTTAATTTCTTTAATCTGTGCTAGACATTTTCCAAAGTTCTTGCAAAAACTTTCAGTTTAATACTTTGTGATTTGTACTTTTGTGTTGAGAGACTCACATAAATTTGACCTAACTTCATTTAACTACAACCAGACTTTTGATAAATCTGTTGTCATTGAGATTATCCAATTCTGAGAAAATAGTTTTTGGATATTTAATTTATACAGTATATAAGAGTTGAAAATTTTTTTAAATGAATTCTTTCTTACATAAAAATGTCAAATTTTTTGTGTCTATAATTCATTTTTTTATATGATTGGCATAACACCTTTCTCCATCATTTCATGAGGGGAGAATTGTATCAACACTTTTATGAGTTGCTTGTAAATATTTGTTTTTTTTTTCTTCCATTGCTAGCTACAGCATCTAATGATAACAATAACAGTTCTTGTGATTTCTAAAAAAAAAATTTCTATAGCCTAACATCAACATAATTTCCCCTCTTATATTTAATTTCTTCAATGTCAAATGTTGGTTTCTTGCGATGCTTCTTATTGTATTCCTTTTTTGAGTTCCAGTAATTAAAGTACATATAATTGTTTCATTGATTTAACTTAAAAGAAAAATTGTCAAGGAATATGTAATATCCTTTGTAAAGAAAATTTCCCAATTTTTAATTATTGAAATACTATAATATAAGCTAAACCATTTTCTGAATTTCTTCCTTTTTAATCCTTTACCCTGTCTGTGCACAAAAAAATTCACATAGTAGTGCGGTGACTGCATTATATCATCCACAAGCACACTTTAACTTATGTTAATTAGCTTCTCTTCATCTTTGAACAAGTTCTTTAGAAGTTAAGAATATGCCTTAGTTGTATGCCATGCTTCCATCATTTTTATTTTGTGTAAAGAACAATCTTTTCATGATCAGCTATAGGTTTTAACTGGCACACAAATCATAATTTTTCATATGATTTTTTAAGCTATGTGTATCAGTTGTATGAAAAAACCTTACTGTAGACTGAAATCTTTGATAAACATTATTTGAAACAATGGACATTGAAAACTGTAGACGGTAGCTCGATTTTTTATTTTCATGTTACCTAAAACAATAATATACGCTTAATGTATGTTTGTGTATTTCAAAATATTTCAGTTAATGCTGTAGTAAAAAACAAAGTGCTGTTCGAGTTTCTGAGTTACATGGAAGTTAAAGTTTTACTCCAAGCAACTCATAAAAGTCAAGATTTTGATTACAAACTAAAAATTATTTTCTCCTATAATTTCTATTCATCTAGTAACTTCATCTGAATATCTACATGAATTGCTGTCTGTAGGGACAGGATATCGACTTTTACACCTAGAATTGAGATTTAACTATTTTTAAAATTACTGATAATGGTATATAAGATTCATGTTCATTTGTGTTTGTATGTGTAAAAGTGAAAATAGTGAAGTGAAATGTGTGTGAACAGTGAAGTGAGCAGATTTAATAATTTAGAGATTTGTTTGCTTTGTTTTTTGTTACTCTTTTACAAGTGACAATTTGTAAAAGACAAGTACTTTTATAACTGACAACTTTTGGATAAGATTTTTATGTTGTAAATATTGCTTATTTAAAAAAATAATATTGTTAGATTAATGTAATATGTGTATTTGATGCACATTTTAAATGTTTACATTTCTTTAATCATTTAACATTCCTTCTGAGGTATAAATAAGTTAAGCTGTTATAGACCGTAAATATTTTTAAACAAAAAAATTAGTTACGTATAACACTTTCTGCACTGTCTCATTATCAATGTACTCTGCATATAAATAAGGTCTGTGTTTTTAAACATACCTGTTGCCATAAGCCACCACACTAATTTGCATGGATGACTACTTGACTGAAGATCCTTGTTTGGTTTCTAACAACAGCCATCATATTCTCACAAAAGTTAAGACTGTCATTCAAATCTCACTCAAAAATTCTGTTGTGTGTTCTACTTGTCTTAGAGAAACATCTTATCTAGGAGTAATCTACTTTTTTACCAAGATTTGTAGGTTTGCAAGTTTAGTTGCCTAAAATTATTATCATCCTTTGTCATAATAAGAGGATGACTTTTTTACAACCTAATCTTTGAAATGCTGAAACCGTTCTTTGTCTGAATTTTCTTAATCTATGAAGTTAATGTTAAAATTGTATTGACTTTTTAACACTACTAACATTTGTATCAAATTCCATTGTGTTAACTTCCTGCACTATAACATGAAGTTTTGGTGAATCCGTATTACTTAACTCAGAAATATCGTGGTCAAGACAAATTGTTCCATTTTACTGTCAATCAATATTTTCCAGATCAGTTTTCATAAAGTATACAATAATACATGTGTTTTCATAGATGTTTAGTAGTAAGTGGAAATTTATAGGAAGTTAACTAAACAAAATTTGACAAAGCACAAATCTTTTAAACATTTTTCTATTGTCTTTATCTGCATTTGGTTGTAATACCAAATACAGATTTTCTATTTATAACAAAAGGCATCATACAGTTATTATTTGCCTGTGTAACTGCACCATTTCCCTTATTTTTTCTGGTATTAGGCAGTTGTGATAAAGGGCTAGACACTACTTGATTTTTTTTGTGCAAACTTGGGTTTCAATAATTTAACAGTTTGTATATTTGCTAGTCACTTATTTTTTAATTGCCCATCATAGATGAGCATTTGAAATAATTTTTCATTATTTTCGTTTTACTTTCTTCATCTGAAGGATCTATATATTCTCAGATGATAAATTGCTATTTCTGTTTATATTGAATTTTCCATGTTTATATCATTTACTGATACTTGTAAAAATATCAGTAGTCTTTTACTTGAAAAAGTAAAAGACTAAAAATAGTCTTGTTGTTTACTTAATTTTTCATTTTTATGTTATGTTTTCTGGCATTGGGTATATTCTTTAGTAATTTGATATGTGAATATGCTTGTTAACTAAGTTTGTTTCTGCATATTTTATGAAAGATCAAGTAGTACATAGCTAAAGATATTCCAACTCAGAATTTTTTATGTTTTAGAATTATATTGTCACTTTCAAATATGAATACAGTCTTATTACAATGTCAAACCTTTAATGTGATTTACTTAGTCTTAGAATAAAATATGTACTGATAAAATTTCCGTCCATTGATTTACAGTGCTGAATCATTAGATTTTTGTATATTTTATATTTACTACTGCAATCATTGTTATTATATAATTAGATAATAATTGGTGTTAAGCTTATGAGGATTTGTATATTATTTCGAATAGATTGATGAGTTACTTTTTATTTGACATTATTTATTTATTACTGCACGACTATAATTTTGTGTGATAGAATTAAGGATGAAATAACAATTAACTTATTATTCAGCTTATATTGTGTAAGGAGCACTTTTTTTACATTTGTAGATAAGTTATTAATTTTCTCATTTTCATTAATCTTATATTTGTATGTAAAATTTTATTAAGTTTGATGTACTTTAATTAATAAGAAATTGTACGTGACAATCATGTCTTTTTGTAAGTACGGAGCTACACATTTTTAAAAATAATATATGCATGTTTTTTTTTTATTTTTCTTATAATTTGTAAAATAAAGAAAACTATTCTTAAGATACTTTTTCACATGTTTTACCCAATGTTCACATTTTTATAATGATTGTTATGGAAATAAATAATTCTAGTGTAATATTGTCTTGTAATACTTTTTTAATAGACATATAAAAACATGCGCTATGTGTATAAAACAAATTATTTCCTCTTTTACATCTCCTGTTTCCAGTTAGTTCTATTCATTAATCCAGTTTTTTACATTATTTTTGAACTGGACTGTTTTACTGTAAATAGCCAGATAAAATATTATAAAAATTAGTATAGTTTCACTAATGTTTATTTTACATTATTTACGCTAGCTCTACAATTTTCATTTTTTTGGATAAAAAAGCAAGATTCAGAATAAAATGTTTTACTTCAAATAAAAAATTGTAGTAAAAACTTGTAAGGGAACTGTTATGATAAAATCATGTAAACTTGTAAATCATTGAACTACTATTGAATTCCTATCACACAACCAAGATATTTACTCAAATAACATTTGTACAAGCACTGAAAAAAATGCGAGAAAACCTTCATAATACCTTTGTAATAGAAATAATTCTAATACTTCACATTGTATAGTCATTAATAAAGAGGAAATTAAAGAAAATCTTTTACTGTAAAGATATAGTGGAAAGAATTTGGTATATCTATGGGAGATAATTCTTTGCTAGCATGTTTATAATGTCTAGTTAGTATAAACAGACTTGTGTCTGGAATGACACAAGTAGATGTCAATAAAGCTTAAAAATATGGAGATAATTTTAGTCAACTTATGTATAATCACAGTCGTCTGAAAATTTTAAATGGGAAAGTTGAAATAAAAATTATACTTTTTTATTTTTTGATGCAAATGCCAAAATGTAAAGATAATTAAGAAATAAGAAAAATATTAGCAAGAATAAGTGAAATATACAAAACCCATTGTTACTAATTTATAGTAAATTAAAATTATCAGTGTTTTTAAAGAACTGTATTTTTCAAAATCACTCGCCCAGTCCTACAATTCAGTCGATTGAGCTATAAATACATTTTATTATAACTGTAGTATTTAAATTTGTCCATCCATATAAATAATAGCATGACAGCATCGAATCTTTGTTAGGATCATGTCGTATAACCTTAGATGGAGGACATTGATTGTACTCACCAACACATGGTTGTGTTTCTTTTCCGCTCCGTCTTGCGTTCTTTTTTCTTCAAAGTTTCTTAGTTTTCTTGTTCAGTTTATTTGTTTGTGTTGTTGGTTCATTACTTTTGTTATTATTTTGTCTTGTTCTTTTGAAATTTTTTAGTTTTTTTTTTTTTAATTACTTGGTTGAAATCTTGGTGGTAACCTAGCGTTGTTAACGGTTGCTAGGGTATGTTTACAGCACCAACAACACCTAATGTCTACTTTATTCAAATCATCATTGGTTCTGTTTGACTATGTCAAATGCTTTTTGTAGGTCTTGTCATTTTGTATGCAGGAAAACAATCTTAAAATGATCTGTTC
This sequence comes from Lycorma delicatula, assembly GCF_047948215.1. Classification (NCBI taxonomy): domain Eukaryota; kingdom Metazoa; phylum Arthropoda; class Insecta; order Hemiptera; family Fulgoridae; genus Lycorma; species Lycorma delicatula. The sequence goes on from NC_134455.1 coordinate 24,642,598, forward strand.
AGTACTCAGATCTTTTCTAAACCAAATAGGTTTTTGTTCAACATTATATTAAAGTCATCTAGACTTGATAATTTTTTCACAGGCCTTAGATGCTGGTAACAGAAGAATAATAGGCCATTAATTCACAATGGGTTTAGGGTTCCCTTTTTTTAAATCAATACTACACAGCTTGTTTGAGTATTTCAGGAAAACTTCTTGTCTTAAATGAAGAATTGCATAGAAAAGTCAGTTTATCAAAAATTTCTTTAGTAATCAACTTAGAAAATTAAATCATCTGAACTAGCAAAATTCTTATTAGGCAAAGTCAAAATTATGAACTTCAAACAGATCAGTAGGGTTGAGAAATATAGCATTTTTATGTACTGTCTTAAATTTGTTTTTAAATAGATCATCACTACCTCTGTTACAATCATTAATTTATTTCTGCTATGTTTAGAAAATAGTCATTAAAAGCCCCTGGTCAACAAATAAAAATTTCTAGTTAACTTTGTAGAGAATTTAATTGTGAGAAAATTGATGTAAATAACATCTATTAAAATTATACACAGATTTGAGAAATTCAACTTTAATTAGAAACAAACTGGATCGGAAAGGTCATGCAATTTTGAACATTATAATGAAAATGAAAAACTCAATTACAAAGAAAATTAATAAAAAATAGATTTAAAAAAAATACAAATGATATACTTTTGTTTTTTCTAAAAATGATTAAATAACAAAATTTACTTGCTAAGACTAAACATTTCTTCAAAGCAGTTGATGAATGTGGTCACCATTCGTTCAATGCATATTTTAATGGTCTATTTCGACCAATCTATTGCTTACTAAATAAATATGTTACTTAAATGACTCATCACACCATGACATTAGTGAGCAGATGTGCCATCATTGAGAAACTAAATCCGCCAATGGAATATCTTTCAAGAGTTTCATCAGATATGTTTGCAAAATGTACAAGTACTGCTCTCCATTGAGTCTTGGCATTAAAAAAAGGACCTATGAGATAATCACCAAGAAAAGAACACCGTACATTAAATAAAAAGGTGCATTGAAACAGTCCCATGGGGATTTTCTGCTACCCAAGTGCGAGTTTTTCGATCGTTTACAATGCCATCTCTTGTAAAACAGAATTCATCAGTAATTAGAATATTACTTAGGAAATCAGGAAGATGTTCATGTTTTCTAATTAACCATCAACAGAATTTCATCTATTTATCCAAATCAGGTGGTATAATAAATAACTCTTGTAGATGTGTTGTGTGTAATGGATATAATTGTTTTTCCAATAAGGTTCACCACACACTTGACTGCAAAACATAAAAGCAATGTGAAAACCTTTGGTGCTTGAGGTGGGAGATACTTGTACCGCATTCAATGTTGCTTCATCATTGGCATTTCTCATGACCAGCATCAAATCATTGTGATTTAAGCTTACCTGTTTCTCAAACTCGCCTCTCCAAATGCTCAAATGTTTCATGACCTTTACTCTTTGATCTGGGTAATATTCCCAGTATTCATGCACAGCAGCCAATCCATTTTTATTTAATTTACCAAAGATGAACAACATGTCCATTAGCTCTCCAAATGAAAAAATCTCTGCCAGAACAATAATAGCACAAACACCTACCAAAATAATATTCAAATGCAAAACACTAAGCTTAATTGTTAATCAGTTGTTATTGCAAACCCATGAAAAAATAAAAATTTTTAAATATGTTTAGAAGAATGTCTTTAAAATTTATTTTTATCATCTTTAGCATTTGTGGGAAATTGTTGTGTTTAAAATCGTATCACTTTAACAATCCAGTTTTTATGTTTTGTTTCTAATTATGGTTGAACTTCTCAAATTTGTGTTTAATTTTAATATACATTATTTACATAAATTTTCTCACCGTTAAATTGTTTACATACTTAACTAGAAATTATTTGTTTATTGGTAAATTAAAAAAGTTATTTTATTTCAAACCTAAAAAAGTGTATTTTCCGACAAAACGTTTTCGTGTTTTACCCCGTTTTTCTTAAAACCTAAGAGAGATACAGGTCTGTGACCACTTTTATTCAATCTCTTGGTTCAAAAACCATAAGGAAGCCACAAATTTTTACCTTTGATTTGTACCCCAAGAAGTTTAGTACAGTTTATTTTCACAGAGGAAGCAGAAAATAGGTTGAGCCAAAACTCGACCTGCTTGGCTGAAACTCGCCAAAGAACCACTTTCTGACCTAGTTTTTGTGTGAACTTTTTTCTTACTTTTGGCTTTAGAATCATCTCCCAAGAGATTTCCGTAAAATTTATAATCACTCTGTAGAATCCCAAATTAACTCAGCAATTGTACACGGAGTTTTAGTATCCTAAACCATATTTAGAAATAAATTATAATAAAAATTTTTTTAGCATATTTCAGGTGGGAATTTAACTTATTTTTGTACCTATTATACTATTATTTTTCAGAAGGAAGAATTACATTTAATAGGGAAGAATACCCTTTATGACAGTAAGAAGATATTTGGGTTATTGTATATTTTCCCACAATCAATTTACCAAACGTTCATTTTTCAGTATAATAAACTTACAGAATTAATTTTTCTTAATCTGTTTTTTAAAAATACAATTTGGTAAACTAAAACCAAAAATATATTTTATTAATAATTTCAGTAATACAGTTGATTAAATCACAACATTATGAATTATTGCATGAAGGTAATCAATATTATTTTAGCCTTACAATTTTTATGTTCTGCGATTACTTATCTAATCTTGAATATTGTGTCATTTATTTTTTGAGATCTTTAAATTATTTTCCGAGGCTTAATTCTGCTACAATGATGTCTATGAGTTATTTAAACTTATAAAAAAATGATGGCCATATTATAAAATTATTGAATTTCACTGTTGGTTGTAATATGTCTGGTACTGTATCTCTTAAGATTAGAAAAGTATTTTTTACATCATCAACCGGAACAAAAATCAGGGCATTAGCATATGTGATTTCACTTAATTTCATTATTATATGATATATTATAGTTTTCTTGTAACTCATTGGTTACAAGGAGCAAATGCCTTTTTTCTGATAAAATTATAACAGCAGTTTAAATCTAATATATTTGGAAAACAAAAATCTCTATTTGGAAAAAATCTCTTAATTATAATCTTATGATTTTTTGATTTCAAAGTTTTTAATGATATATTCCTTAGCAGCATGTGATACAGCACACTGTACACTTTCTTTGGAAGATAGCAAGCATAAACCAATGGCAGTGGTACTACTTCAACTAAATCATCTACATTCAATTTATTCTTTAGAGCAGTTACCAAAATTGTGAAAGTAGATTGAACTATCTAAAAATATAAAATGTATTTAAATTGTAATTGTAGTTCTTAAAAGAGAAAAAATGTGTAAATAAACCATAGAGGAAGTTAATCAAATTATTCAAAGATTTTGGGTTAGATGGAAGTCTTGTCCATGTTGTTTCCTGAAATATTTTTTTTTCAATTTTCTCTGGTAAATGAACAAAAATATCGTTTTGAACTCTTCTTAATTGAGTGCATAAGATTTAAATAGGAATTAAATCTGGGTGCTCTTTTCTCTTTTTTCCAATATCACAGTTGCTGCTTTTCCTATATTAGCCGAATGATCATGCTGAGAAAATGCAAGATCTGTTGCTAATGGATTTTGAATTTTAGTAGTTATATCTGTGTTAAAAAAGTTGTTTTGCTACTGCACAATTTTATTTTATTTTCAATCCCTTACAATCCTAATATGTTTGACTCTTTTTCTTTCTTTAGAAAATAATTAAATTATCTGGAGTGGTAGCATCTCGGCCTTTCATCTGTAGGTCCCAGGTTCAAATCCCAGTTAGGTATGGCAGCTTTCAAATGCTACAAATTTACATCCACAAGGTTTAAAGGTTATATGGTGAATTAATCGCCAAAAGAAAAATAATCCTTTATAAATTAATTTTTCATCTATGATTTTGGTTTAAGATCCATTATAATGTGAAATTTTGTTAGTAAAAAAAGATTGTTAATTGGCAACTCATTGTAATGAGAAAAATTAGTATAACAGCAGTTTGAAAATTTAAAAATTATGGATTTGAGGAAATTTTTTTCAGGAAACCATATATTTGATAAAAAGGTCATTTTGGAAAATATGTGTAGGAAAAGACACATTGAATCAGCCTTATTTAGTGTTTCTACTTCTGTTGAATCGTAAACACTGCTATTCCTTATTTCTTGTAAACTAAAACCAAGAAAGCCAGTAGAATCTGATCAGACGTTAAGTGACAGATCTGGCTTATAAGATCTTATTGATTGTGCCAGAAACTCTGAAATTTTGGTCATCTTAAGACAAATTTTTTTCTGAAATTCATTCTTGCCGGAGGATATAAAAATTAGTAATCAAAGGTTTTCTTTATAAATATTTCCATTTGGAAAAAATCTTCAAATGTATCATTTTTTCAAAAAGCTAATGTGTTGATCTGAATGTAGGCTGCTGTTTCTGATTTATAACTGTCAGTCAATACAATTTCCTCATTATTATTAATTACAGTATTCATTGAAGATTTTTGTACTAAATGAATAAACCAGAGTAAGGCATGTATATTACCTTTTAGTTTATGAAGGATAAACTTTTAATTTTTATAGGTAAGATTGAGGATGTCTATTACAAATTGCCACTATTATAATGATGTAGTTTCTAATATCATTTGTTTTAATCATGGAAAACAATTTATTACTGCATTTGATCTTACAAAAGATGTGACATTATTATAGTTTTCCAAGATACCTATTATTTTTATCGCAATTCTATGGCTGCAATAAAATCTGTATTCTATTTAATTTGTTGCTATTTATTTTTAAGATTACTTTTAATTTGCAGTATCGCATGCTAAATATTTTTTAAGAAATTAAATTCAACTAATTTATGCCAAAAACATCCTTATCTAAGTAGCCAATTTTAAAAAGATGTTATTTATATTTACATAATTAAAAAAAAGATTCAATTTCACATACATGCTGGTTAACCAGTGATTGTAATGTATCTTATCAAGTTACAATCTTTGTAATTACGCATGTACACCTTTGTTCGATTATGAGTGGCAATTTCATTATTTGCCTTTTACAGCCATTCCTTAATAATAACTCTCTATATAACAAGATTTTTAATTACTTTCTAGTTTATTTTTGTTATTTGACTGTTTTCTATTCAATTTAACTTTTTTTGTTTCTGTACTTAAATAGTAAATGAAAGGTATGCTACTTATTATTAGTTTAATTATTGATTTTATCTTTGGCCATTCTTATACTATTCTTGCTTGAAATATTCAGTATTTTAAGATTATTATCTTTTTTTAAATTACTTTCTATGAATTACAGCTCAAACTTGCTGAATTATTTATTTACATTTATTTTCTGTTTTAATGGCTAGCAACATTTTCAGGATACGTTTTTATTTATTTTACATTGTAGTCTTAAAGTTATAAGTAAAAAGATAATTAAAGTTAGCCAAATTATTAAAATTTTATGAGCATGGTCATTTAAGAACATACACCTACAATACACTTTTTAACATAAAGCTAAATTGTCAAATGATGTATCAATTTACATTATTGTTGGTTTTAATCTATTACATTAATGTTATACTGTTTTCTTTTATTTATTTTTTATTTTGATAATATATATACTTGATATAATCTTTTTGATAATATAAATACATTTTAAAAATATTATTCTTATGTGATGGTATCCTTACATCAAAAAAATTTTATGAACGCAAGAAGTTTTTAAATTATTTTTTATTTATTTTTTTTTTTTTAAAAAGCCTTCTGTGTGATGTAAAGAACTCTCAATATTGATATAGAATCCATCCTCTGATGAATGCCTAATGGTGGATCCGGAGGTTAAAAAAAAAAATATTGATATAGAACTATAAAAATATTTAATCACTGGTCTTGTTAAAAAATGGAAATAACATAATATACAAGATTTTTTTCATATTTTTCTTTTTCCAGTATTGCACTATGTATTTGGTGTATTACTTATAACAACTTATAATAATTTTGAAATTTGTTTTTATTTTTTTTTTTAGTTCATCATAAAAATATCTACATTTTATTGCATATTTTTTCCGCATAGATTTTCAGTTAATACAGAAATAGTTGTAACAAATGTTACACTGTCTACATGAACTTGATTTTTATAAGAAAATGTAAGTTCTTAAGACCACAATCATAAATATTAGAAGAACACAAAAACTTATTTAATACAATAAAATAAATAAAAGTAAAAACAAGATATAAGATTCATTGTGCAGTAAATAATTTTTGATATAAAATTATAAATATCTTTTAATGATAAATCTACATAAATTGTCTTATAAATATTATAAATTTAAGTGAATTATTCATAGTAGAATTGAGGTATTTCTGTATTATTATATTATTTACTTAAAAATTAGTAATATGATTTTAAAATTGTTTATAAATACATATTAATCTACTTAAGAACATTTCCATAAAAATTTTAATTAAAAGTGATGCCTGTATGTACATATAATTATTGATATTAGACAGAAAGAATATAATGGTAGATCAAGGTTGAGATAGTATGGCTATAAAGAGAATGGAAGTAGGGATGAGACCTAAAAAGGGAAGTGTTGGAAAAAAGGCTGAAAATTAGTAGGGAGTGAAAGAGTGTATAAAGAAAGAGAAAGTAAAACAGACTTGATGTTAGGACAGGAAGAGATCGACAGGTTTATTTTACAAGTTATCCTGGATAGTAGCTGAAAACTGAGAGATACTATCCATAAATATAAATTGACAAAATGAAAACATAATTTGATTATGATAGCGAATAGTACTAAATTCACAGAGTTTAAGCTAGTTATTGTTTAGTAATGTTTCAGGTTCTTGATAAAAAAAGTATGTATACAGGAGACTTATTCACTTGAAGATATTTGTAAATTCACCAAGAAAGAATTCTATTACAAGACTTTGATACTTCATGTAATTAACCAGCTGTGATTCTTGTTCTGGCCACATTAGTGTAGGTCCAAATGCAATTGCCAAATTTGAAATGTGCATTCTATTAAATTCTTGATATTCTGTCACTCTGAAAGGGAAATGTACAATATCAAAAAATGTAAAATAATAAAATTTTTAATTAACTGTAAGTTCAATTTTTTTTGTTTACTTTTTTTTTTACTTCTTGATTTTTGTTTTTATAATCTCTGTTGAATACCTTCTTAGAGATCTATGATCTTAATAATAGATTTTTATGAAAAATTACTAAAATCATTATTAAAAATCTTTGATTAAACAAATAGAGCTTATTTTTCTACACTATTCATTAATATGAAATCAGTTTATTGATTGAGCAGACATTGTATTTAAAAAATATTAATTATGTTTTTTTATAAAAAATGCAAAAGTTGATTATAAAAACAAAAAGCAACAAGTAAAATCTGAATATTAATTTTAAAAAAATAACTAATAAAAAAAATTAGGAATTATAATTTTTTATTGCTAATGATGCAATTTAAACACACACACACACACACTAGCAGACCTAGCAATGCTTCGTTATTGCTATTTTTGAGTATATATGTAGATTAAATGAACTCAATTGAAAATTTAATAAAACATTAACAAAATGAACATTACGGAACTTCACAAAATGTAACCTTTCCCCCTCCCTTTTTCTTTCTCCCCTTTTCATTTTTTCTTTTTTCCCTTTTACCATATGTCCTTCCTGGTTCCCCTTCCCCTTTCCCCACCTCACTTTTCCTTGTTTACCTTTGTCCCTTCCTCTTTTCCCCTTCTCCGTTTCTTTTTCTGCTTTCCCCTTTCCTTTTCCCTGTTTTCTCTTTTTTCCTTGTTCAATTTTCCCCTTCTTTCCTTTTATTGTTTTTTGATTTTTCTCTTTTCTGATTTTTCTCTCTTTCTGTTTTCCCATTCTCCCTTTTTCCCCACGCATAAATCGGTCCAGTAGATTTTTAGTCTATAGCAGACACACATATCGGAAACATTGAAATGGAATCGTAAAATATTTAGTATAGTGTGTGTTGCTTTTACGACCAGCAGATAGCGCTGTTTTTTTAAAAAAAGCATGTTTTTACCTGTCACAAGTGTGAGATGTTAGGTATATAAATAATAGGTATATAAAAACGTGTATTCGAATGCAACATTGGATAAAAATTTCAAAGCAATCAGTGAAGAACTTTAAGAGATTTAAGATTTTGAACAAACTAACATTTACATTTTTATTTATATAGATTAATAGTTTTGTATTGTAACATAAATTGGAAATGAAATTTTTACTAATTAATTATGATTAATAATAATGAAGTTTACAAACAATCTTTTGAAGCATGAGGTTTCAATTATATTTAGCTACTTGTGTAAGCCATACTGAACAATATATTATATTTCAGTAAGTTGTTCTTAAATTATTATTTTTTTTAATGCAGCTGTATAATTAAGTCATTAAAGACAGAACTGAATAATTCTGAAACCAATGAAAATAAATACCACTTATGATATATCGTTGAAAAGCTCTTAATGAGGACATTACTGCAACTTTTAGTTCAGTCGATTGCAATCAAAAAGGGAGGTGCACAACTAGATGTTACGGCAGTTCTAAATCCAAAATGTCAACATCCTACGGCTAATCGTTTTTGAGTTATGCAAGATAAATACATACATATGTACATATAGATGTCATGCCAAAACTAGTCAAAATGGATATTTTTGTTGAAATCTGAAAACCGAAATTTTTCGCAATCACAATACTTCCTTTACATAGTACAAGGAAGTAAAAATATGATATCATAATAGAGCAGTAGAAAATATATATGTCAGAGAAACTTATCTACAATTGTTTGACCACAGCTATAGATATTTTTCAAAGTAAAGTGATGAAGTTCTATATTAATCGCATTTTATTTCTTTAAAAAAAATTACTTCTATAAAAAAAATTAATGGTGTGTTTGGCAACACCATATATATATATGGATTATTCCACATATGGAATATATATATATGGATTATTTAGCAAAATTAGACAGGTATCCAACTCCCTTCATTGCTAAGTAAAAGAATCAGTTAACCACTTTCACTGTTTTTTTTACTGACTCATAAAATTGAATTGGTTAATAGCATCTCCCCATTTATCAGTGATACATAATATTCATATATAGATTATTATATCTTTTTTTGTTAATGGTGTTAGTTTCTTTCAGTGAGACCAATAAACTTATGAATCGGTTGTCAATTGACACATGAAGAAACCACACTGTTTTTTAGATCATTATCATTTTAATATAATTACAAAACAAAGAGGACAAATAACCACAAAAATTCTCAGTTATGTACATACACATATAACTCCCTTCATATATATATATATATATACACACACCCATATGTTTCATCATTATCTATGATATAATTTCATAGAATGTTTTTAGATCTAGAAATATTTTCATATTGTTCTTTCTTCCACTGTTATGTACATGTTTTATGTTTTTTACTCTTTTAATCAAATATTTACACAAATATTACAATAAAATGAAATTGAGAACCAACAGCCATCTTTTTTACTATTGTTTCATCTTGTTTTTTTGATCATTTGTTATTTTTTAATTTTTTTCCACTGGTCAGAATAAAACAGTAAGAAATTAATCACTTACATAATCTCATCTATGGTTTGTATTTCATGAAATTCAGTAGATTAAATTTCAAAATGCGTATGAAAATTATTTTAAAGGATAAACTTCCAGATTCATTGTTCTTAAAACCTACCTAACTCAACAACAAAGCATTTTCTAAAATAAGCACATGTGAATAAGTAGTTTAAGCATATTATCAGCTTGAAAAACCAAAAATACATCCTGAAGTATGGTTGTTCTTATAGTCTGGACTATAAAAAAAAAAATTCAAACATGTAATATTATTTCACTTGAAAACAGTATTTCTGATATTTTACAAAATTACAATAATTTCTACATTTTAATTTTTATCATAAGTTACAAGGATAAAAATGTTCGTTGCTATGTTGTAAAATACATGAATGATTCTTCATCAGAGAAGTTGGTGACTTGTTTAGATCGTCAGTCATTTAGATCAAAGTCTGTAGCCACTATTCTTAACAATTCAAAGAAATAGATGAAATAGTAGGTGAGAAAATGTGTGACCCTTACCCAGAGACAAACTCAAGAACAGCCGATCTATTAAGTCAGTAATGCTAACCACTCCACCAACTGGCCAGACAGTTCAGTTAATTTGCAACAAAACATACACAATATATAAATAAGGATTATATATATATATTAGAATATACAATATTATAATTACAAAATTTGAGTAAACTTACCTTATTAAGTGTTGCAAAAGAAATTTCAAAGTATCATGATTAGGAGTGGGTAAATTTTTAACTATTCGTTGAAACTGTGATAACTTCTTATTTCTATTTTTATTTGCTGAAAGAAATCACACAAATATTAATAATTGTTCTGTATCTGAATAATCAACTTTCCAAACAGAAAAATTAACAAAAGTAAAACAGACACATTTGCATCCTAGGCAGATTGACATATTGCATCTCTTTACAAGTGGACCGTTCCTCAACTTTAAAATACTTCTCTGGTTTGGTTTTAATTTAGATACAACACTTAATTGTTGCTAGCATTTACTAGTGGTTTAACAATCTTTAACAGTTACTGCTATTTAAAATTATGTAATAAATAAATTTTTTAAAAATCATCACATTCAAACAATTTTAAATAAAGGAAAAAACGGTAAATTATAAAAATATAAATAGTAATAATTTAAAAAACAAGTGGTGAAAATATGTATATGTGGGTACAACAAGTTAGTCTATGTTATTAGTGATACACAGCCACAGTTACATTGCTATCCATGAATATACTTTCAGAAATCTAAAGTAAATAGTACTGCAGTAGTAAACAAATAATATTGTTCAGAGATTATAGAGCTCTTAAGAATAATGATAGAAATGTAATATTTATTAGTATGCAACTCAGATAAATGTAAAATAAAATAAGATTTTTAACATTTTCATCATAAAATGATATATCATACTGTCAATATAGTTGCCTGTGTAAAATTATAATAAATATCTAAATACTCTCTGCCAAGTAGATTAATCAGATATGCTCAAAGAAAATAAATCCAATCTGAAATATATTAACCCTAGACCATTAATGTACATAAAATTTACATGTACGGGCGATGATCAGGTGGGTGGGAAGTACTGTGATTCACAGATCTCCCCACCATCATTTATGCTATGGCGGTTTAGTGTTCTGTAGTGTTTCCATGTTTCAAGTGCCGGAAGCTGCTATTTGTATTTTTTCATTCTTTGTCCTAAGAAAAGGTATGTAAAACTTACTTGTAGTTAGTAATTAAGGTGTTTTAGTGTGCGTATTATTTATGTAGAGTTAACAGTAAGTGCTGCACTGGTCGTACGTAAATTTTACATAGAGTTAGTATTAATGTATGATTTATTAAGAGTATTTTGTTTTTATTCATTCAAAATGGAGAAAACTTTTTATAAGGTGGAAGACGTTCTTTAGTTATTAAAAGAACTATTTGATGAGGAGGAGGAGGAAAACGTAAAAACACCCTTGAAGTAGAAAAATTGGAGCCTGATGGACACGTACAAGGATCCTGACTACCTACCAAACATGGAGGAATTCGAAGATCAAGTTGAGAAGGAAATTAAAAACATTGAATGTGAGCTTGTCCAAAAAACAATAAATCCAAAAGTAAACCAGAATTACAGAATGTTTCAAATGATTCATTGGTGACTCCGAATGATGATGAACTTATTGGAAAAAATGGTTACATATGGAAGCAACCAGTGCCCCTTGGAGGGGCAAAATCAAGAAACAAAATATTATTTATAGATGATCAGAACCAACCTATCTAGCTAAAAATGCCGTGGAACCAAAAGAGTGCTTCAAGCTTCTTTTAGACGATAAAATAATGGATACGATTATTCTCCATATGAATGAAGAGATTAGTTTACAAGGAAATAACTATGCCAACCAAAATAATTCCACGTTGAAGGACATGAACCTGGAAGAAATATATTCACTAATCAGAATCCATTTTTTATCTGTGGCTTTGAAAAACAACCACCTGACAACAGATGTATTGTTTCATGATTTTTATGGTTCAGGATGCAAGTCAACAATGTCAAAAAGAGGTTTAACTTTTTGGTAAACTGTGTTCGATTTGATGACAAGAGATTGAGGCCAGAGAGACAAACCCTTTCAAAACTCTTGCCTATTTCACATATATGGAATATTTTTACAAATAATTGTCACAAGTCATACACGTCAGGGCCATATCTAACAATAGATGAACAGTTTGTGGGATTCCAAGGGCATTATCCCTTTTGAATATATATCCTGTCAAAACCGAACAGATATGGCATTAAACTCATTATCATGTGTGACAATTCAACAAAGTACATCATTGATACAACGCCACATCTTGGCAAAGGTACAAAACCACGTCTTGACAAAGGTCTTCTGGAATTCTAGCGGCAGATTTCTTTGTCGAAAAGTTGACAGAATCCGTAAAGAGGTGGTAACAAATGGTTTACTCTTGACAATTGGTTCACAAGTGTGCCGCTTACCCACAAACGTTTGCAGGAACATCAACTCACAATAATTGGCACCATAAAAAAGAACAAAAGGGAGCTGCCCAACAAACTTATCAATCCAACTTATGGTCACAGAAAAGTCAGAAGTACAATGTTTCTTTTTGAAAAACCTCACAGTGCTCTCTTATAATCCAAAAAAGGGAAAGCTCGTGACATGTATTTCAACAGCACATGATGAAGGAATCATTGACAGCATCTCAAAAAAAGGAGACATAATACTCAGTTACAATAGTACTAAAGGAGTACTATAAATATAGGAGTACTTTAAATAGTACTCCTATATCCTATATGATCCATTGTGATATGTATCACATATAGGAACTGTGTATGATGAATCAAATTCTGCAAATTACCTTGCATCTATGCAAGGTATCTATGTATATCTTGTGTATATGTATCATTTCCAAGTGATACTCATTAAACCAGATGTGCCAGAACATGTGTTGTAATAGAAAGACGAGAAGATGGCTTCTCTGTATTTTTTATAGTATATTGAATATGGCGTGTGACAACTCCTTTATGATTTATTGTCATAAACAGTACAAAAACCAAAGAAAACCACCTAGCAGATTAAAATTCATGCTGGAATTGCATGAACAACTAACTATTCCATGGCAGAAACATCGGCTTAGTTGTCCAGGTCTTTCTAGAGAAATATGAATGTCAGTAAGTAAAATCTGCCATGAAAACATTACAGAATTGACGAGTGTTGAACAAAAAGAGAAAAGAAATTATTGCTTAATTTGCTCTTATGAGAAGAGAAGAATGGCGCACACCTACTTGTATTATGTAAAAAACCTCTATGTGGGGGAGCATCAAAAGAAGTCATCCATAAACTGTCTGTAAATAATATCAAATGTCTACTCATTTATTTAATATATTGTAAAAGATTATAAAATTGACGTTTAATGAGAAGTAAAATGTTTTGTGTAAAAAGTGTATTACGTAAAATGTGGTTCTGGTTTTAAATTTAGACATCTGATTGTTACTTACATGTTTTTCTTATTTTATATTATTGAATAAATATTACATTATTTTAATTAATAAATAATATACATTACAGTAACATTAACAAGTTGTTCTCCTGAGAAATCCACATCTTTAAACAGATGCTTTAAAAGATTTCTTTTAAATTTTTTAACAGATTTTTTAACTCATTAATTTAGTTAGTACACTAGGGTTAAATTATTTTTACGTAACCTCAAAATCAATTAAAATTATTCCAATCTGAAATAAATTATTTTTTTGTAACTTCAAAATCATGTAAAACAGATCGCAAAATTTGATGTGAGGACGATACTTTATACATCTTTACAGGAAAAATAAAGAAATCTGAATTCTGAAAAATAGTGTTCAACTTAAAGATTCTGTCTTGTGACTGTACTAGAGTTAAAGTTGATTTAAAACAGATTTCATTTTTAACAAATTTAAGTGTAATTATGTTCATTTAGAAAGTATCGTACAAAATTTCTGGAATTTGTTGTAAAGAAGGGTACTGAAATACACAAGTTCAAACAAAAATTAACAAAACATGCTAGAAACACATCAGCCAAAGGGTATATAAATGAAATTACAGTGATCACACTATTCGATGGACAGATCACAAATTCAACTAGTAGGATCATATACATTGTAATATGTATATGATCCATTGTGATATGTATCACATATAGGAACTGTGTATGATGAATCAAATTCTGCAAATTACCTTGCATCTATGCATCTATGTATATCTTGTGTATATGTATCACTTCTAAGTGATACATATACACAGAGAAATCACAATATACAAATTTTACACACGTCACATAATTGAAAAATGTTAAATTTTAACATTTTAAACTCACTAAATTAGACAAATTCAACATTTTAAAAAAACGAAGTGTAGGTTGAGTATATTATTTGATTAGACTATTCTAAATTTTTCTAAGATAAATGGATAGCAACACTGCTATCAGTTTTCAGTTAAGAGATTAATTGCAAAGAAGTTCCATTAATTTAAAAATGAGTAATATAATCTTTTTATAACTGTTTTTATGAAATAAATATTTTTATTGAACATCATGCAAAATATCATATCAGATCTTGGATAAAAATGATTAGATTAACTAAATGAAATTACTTAGAAGATTAGCTGCTGATATACTTACTGCTAGCTTCAAGAGCTCTGTTGGAGAGGTTGAATGGTATCAATGGTTGTTTTAGTTCTCTAAAGAAAAGCTTAAGAACACCGGTCAGTACATGAATATCCTTTTCTTGATCCAAAATTGATAAATTACTCTGGTCAACCTACAGTAAGATATTTGATTAGATTTTGGGTGAAAATAAAGAATAACCCTGATAGTCTGTTCAGATCATCAGCCACTCCTCAGTAGCTAGGAATTGTCATTTCCTTATTAGTTTTAAAATTTTTTAATACATAAAATTCATGTATTCTAACAGAAATCAAAATACAGTTGGATAATATTTAAGGATTTAATACTCCTCCAGAGGTCCTTTTATCATCCAGTCATAACAAACTTTTACTTTTCCAAGTAAGCATGCAACACAACTGGATATGCTAATAGTAATGATTAAAATTAATCATATCAATTATAATTTATAAACAAACAGTTACTCTCATTGCCACTCAGCTGGTGCCATATAACTAGAGTAGATTGATGTATGATGAGTACATGCTTTTGTAATGATTGATTACATTTTGAATTAATTTATTAGATTCAAATTTTTGCATTAAAAGATGCTGTTCATTTACAATATTTAATGAATTATTTTGAAAATTAACTGAAGGATGCAATCAATTACAATGAAAGTTATAAAGTGCTTTTAAAGTAATTACATTTTATTTAATAAGTTTATGTTACAAATTAAAACACACTATTTTAATGCATGTGTACACACACACACGCACACACATACAAGCATATATAAATAAATTACATACCTGTAATCTGATCTTTTGCACTTGTGAAAGATTGCCTGAAACTAGATACAAACCATCAGTCTTCATGTTTTCCTTGGTTTTTTCAATGCACTTTATACAATGTTGTACAAAGATAGGCACTTGTGGGTGTTCATTTCCACACACTTTCTCCAGAGAGCCCCCAAATGCTAATTCATCTACAATAAAAAAAATACTATTGAATGATGATAAACCTGCAAAAATATTGTTCTGATCCAACTTAAAATGCTCAATTAGAATGTAACAACAGAAACAACTTCTTCAGAATGTATTGCAAGAGGAACAAACACTAGAAAAAGATTAGCAAAAAAGAGATACTTTCACAGAAGAAAATAAAGATATAATATAAAAATATATTAAGAAATCAAAAAAATTATCTAGTGCAATCATAAACATAGAAGTAAAGAATGACTGAGTTTTCCTGAGGATAGTACTATATTTTTTGTCATTGGCATGAGTCAGATAATGATAATGAGGCTAAAAAACATTTGAAGGATTTTACACCGTAACACAAAATTGATAATAAATCACTTAACATAATAATAACAACTGATTTTTCAAGAGGTAAATTTTTCAGACAAAATTACTTTAGATGTGGGAATGTGGTTAGATTGTAATACAGTTATTTATCTGCCTCAGATGAAGTCTGTATATTGAAGATGTGTAAGTAATCCTGTCTGGATAATGCTTAAAATCATTTAGGTAACAATTATTTTTTTTTTTTAAATCTTCGAGATAAAGACAATAGTGTGAATCATTCTTTCAACTACGGGCAGTGTGTATAATTAAACACATAAATAATCATATGTAGAACAAAAATGAATGAAAAAATAATTTTATCAGTCATAAATTTCTGAAATCATGTATATTAAAGTCAACAATTGAATTGGAATACCAGAAATATACATATTTTAACCAGTTTTCCAGGTTGCGTCCAGATCTGGGTGTATGTGTGTGTGTATGTATGTGTATATATATATATATATATATGTATATATTGGTGCACGCGCACGTGTGTGTGGAGGCAAATGCAATTACTGCTATTGGCTTGACAAGCCTGTAGCTGCAAATGTTAAGTGTAAATCTAACATGTAGTTCTGTACAGACTCAGGTTCAACCACTCCTGAGACAGTGATGAATTGAAACCCAACCACCAAAGAACACCGGTGTTCGCAGTCTAGTATTCAAATTCATATAAAAGCAACTGCCTTTACAAGGACTCACTCGAACCTTAGAACTCTTGACTTAGAAAATTAGTTGATTTTACAATGATGAGTTTAACCACTAGACTAACCTGGCAGGTTACCATAAATATAACATTTAAAAGAACAATTTCATGGAACTATACAGACACTTTCATGGAAGACTTCCAACTATTACCATTCCCTAACTTTTATGAAATAGCATTTTATGTTTTCTCACGTATAAAAAAAAGGTCATGATACAAAATGGTCAATTCTTTAACTCAGATTTTTAATTTTAAAAGATTTCTTTTGTTCAGAAATAAGAAGTTACAATGTACAAACGTACATCTAAATTTTTGAAGGTCCTTAAGTTAAAGAATTATTGATAGGTGTACATCAGGAAAAGAGTCCCATAAAGTTCTCAGCCCGATTTACTTTCCAAGATGATGATATAGACCTACTTCAAAAACAGATGTTTTACCTCTTAACCGTTGATTTAAATGAACAGCTATTGCACAATCTGAATATTTCCTATTTACAAACCTTAAAAGAATTTGAAAGGGACACATTTTTTATCGATTCAGATGTGACAGCATCAGTTGAATAGTGTTTCAAAGGCCAAAGATCACAATTTTTTTTTAAGATATCCTTGAAATGATGTGCCATATTAAGTGGACATTTTGTGCTAATATAATCTGAAGCAGCATTTAAATACCTCATATTTTGTAATTCTCTTTTGTTGGAATGAAAGTTTCTTATTGGGGTGAAGCAGAAAATGCAATCTTTACGTTACTATTATATTCAAAATGTTATCTTTTACTTACAAAAAGGAATAAAAATAAAAATTATAAAAGTAATTACCAATGTACAAACATCCCAATGAAAAATATGAATATATTTATACTTGTAAATATATCTAATTGATTTTATGTACAAGTTCATTATTTAAAAATATATTTAAGATTCTTACCGATTTTAAGGGGAATACGTTGGGAGCACAGGTTTTAAAAGCCTAGTCTCCCGCGGTCGGACCCAAAAATGGGTTTAAGAACGCTGGTCCATACGGATACGGAACGCTGTTTACAAATCCATCCATTAAATTAAAACAAAACTTTAAACTTAGACCCGACATTAAAAATAAACACTTGATTAACAGAATTATACAGCAGCAAGGGACACTGTCCAGGCTCTGCAATTCGAAGGGAGAAATTTGTGAAACTCCCGCCACTTTTGCGTTCCGTTCCGTTACTGATTGTAAGACTTCAATATATATATATATCTTTATATATATATTTCTTGTGTGCGTGTGTATGAAAGTGAACTCCTCCTAAACGGCTGGACTGATTTTGATGAAATTTTGTGTGTGTGTTCAAGGGGATTCGAGAATGATTTAGATTCACAATTTGGTCCACTGGAAAATGTTTTTTTAATTAATTTTTATTTATAAGTAGTTGTTGATTTTGGAATGGTTTACATTGGATCCGGCAGACTGCACTACCACCGCAGTATCGAATATTCAATAATATTCTATTTTAATTTTAGTTTGTCCCGACAGTTGGTGCTGCGATCAAATTGAGAAAAATATTCCGTAATTTTGTGTTATTATTGTTTTACAAAAAATCGCGAGAAAACAGTTTTTTAATAAATAAGAGGCTAATAAATCCTATGGAAATGTAAACAAAGGAAAACCAATCAGATCAATGCAAGATGGCCGCTGTCAAACACAACGACCAATCACAAAGAGCCCGTATGGCCGTTGCCAATGTAAACAAAATCACAACTGATTAAGTAACAAGTAGGGAACACTGCGATCGCGTTTAGAATTGTGCGCGTATTGAGAAATATTATATTATTATTTATTGAAATAACGTTTTAAAGTGTAATTAAAAAATATACATTGTGCAAATTTGTAAGGTACAGTATTGAAGTGAAAATGTTTTTTTAATTTATTTATGTGTTGTTGATCTTGGGATGGTTAAGGTTCACAATAGGCAGCACACGCTGCCTACCGGGCCCAATTTCATAGGACATCTCAATATTTAGTAAAAATAAATATTAACCATACTACACATAATTAATCAATAAACCCATTACAATAATACAACAATCACAAACTGATAATATCATACTAATAGTCATTTTAATGAAATTTAGAACACATTCCTGCTAATTTTAATTTAATTAAGTTACTTATATTTATGTGTGTACATTTATTACAGAATAATGCCGCGTCAGGATAACGTTGTCGGGTCCGCTAGTATATATATATATATATATATATATATATATAAACCAAAATTGGGTTTATTCTCACGAAAGAAAAATAATTTTTTCTTAAATTTAAAATATATAGTGTCATGAGAGGATTCTGGTAAACTTAATTGGCATATTTCTCATTATATAATGAAAAAAAAAAATTCTATAAACATGTGTCCGAAAACGCTTTGTTAGGGAGGTATGGCTAGTGAAATATTTCGCCTCGATTTCTGCTCCTCTGCTGAAATGAAGCCCTACTTAAATTGCGAAAGGTAAGTTAAGGGGTTTTGTATTGAAAGTTAATTTTCAGTATAAAATTTAATTTAATTTGTGAAGTGTGCATTTGTGATTTATGTGTATGTAAGTAGTTCACTTGCACTGATTTTAAAAGCTAGTAAGCTAATAATTAATAATTAGTAAGTGATTTGTTCTGTAGTAAGCGAGAGAAATGCAGTATAAGTTTACAAATCAGGAATATGCAGACATTCATTTCATCTATGGTTTTTGTAATGGCAATGTTACACAAGCCGTTGAAGAATATACTCGGAGATTTTCCAATCGAAACATTTGTAACCAGTAAATATTTGCAGATTCTCACCAGCACCTAAGGAAACGTGGAACATTTAATGTAACATCTGAACGGGAAACAGATATAAATAAGTAGATTTTACTTATGATAGAGCAAAGTTTAGCTACTAGTACTCTTAGATTACCTGCACGTTTGGGGATTCTATTGTCAGTGGTTATTACATAACAACGTGCTTCCATCGCTGATATTATTTACAGATGAAGTAACATTTTCGAGATATGGGATAAACAATACATGAAACAAACACTTTTGCAAACATGTCAATCCTCGTGAAACCATAAAACTAATTTCCAGCACCGTTTTTCATCAAATGTATGGTTCGGCATAGTAGGAGATAATGTTCTTATCGGACCTCACATTTTAAACAGTAGACTTACGGGTAATGGTTACCTGAATTTTCTTCAAAAAGAGCTTTCAATTTTAGAGGATGTTCCACTTAGTACAAACACTGATATTTATTTACAACAAATTGGTACACCAGCCCATTTTTACTGTTACTCATTATCTAAATGAAACATTTCCTAACCGCTGGTTTGGTCAAGGTGGACCTCAACTATGGCCAGCTAGATTACCTGATTGAATCTCTTGGATTCCTTTTGTGAGTATACGTGTATATGAAAGACGCTACGCACGCTCATGCAAATTAAAATTCACAACAATTAGAAGAAATTATCTTTTAAATATTTCTACAGTTGACGTTAAATATATAATTTACGCACAGATTAAGAGAAAGAGTTTCTCCTATTTATTTATTAGAACATGATAAGACTATTTTTAGTAGACCGATATTAGCGGGTGTCGATTTTTTTTAAGCAGGTAAGAGTTACTGAATAGCTGTTTAGTTAATTAATAATGATAACGGTATTAAAACCAAAATAAAGTACTTTCGCCCGCTGTTCATGATGAACTAGCTCATCTTAGAACCCGTTGAATACGGTGTGATGTGTTTATTCTTACGAAACTTAAAAAAAACTAATTCCACAGTTCACAATTCGCTAATACCGATGCTAATCATTTCTTTATACAGAAGAAAGTAAATTCGCCCGATCTTTTTAGTTGGAAAATCACAGCAATAGCTAATTGAGCGTACGATTTCCAATAACAGTTTCATTTTTTTCAGGTTGCATGCAGATTTACTATTATGGATTACGAGAGTTATTCCTGTAAATTTTGAGTGAAAAATATGTCATCTATTTGTGATGACAGGTATTACACGTTAAATAAGCGATCATTAAAACTGATTCGTGACTATTGAAGGTACCTTAGATACAACACTCGTACCGATTGAGATTATAAGTTATGAGAAAGTAAAAATAAAACAAAAAAATCTAATAAACACGTAAAGGTAGGTGAACACTACTGCAGTAAATTGTTATATTTTTCGTATATAAATAATAATTATAAGGACAGAAGCCGGGTAATGAGTAAAAACATTACTATAGTAACTTACTGAATTATTTAAAATCAATATGATTTCATTTTGCGGTGTGAAACTGTAACACTGATTAACAACTCCTACTTAGAGAAAAGGAAATTAAATAGAAATTGTGAAGGCTAACAACACAAATTTACATTTTATATCTGACAGATTAATTGCTCAGCTGTTTCGTAAATACCACAAAACTTATAATTATACATATACTAATTACCACAGAAATACGTGGATAGATAAGTAAAAAAAAATTGCCAAACAAGACAAATCAAGGAAAAAACTTATGTATTTATTAATCAATATATGATTATTTAAATATTGTTAACTAATTAATATCAAACTGAAGGTTAGAAAAAATTTTAAGGTACAGAATAAATAAGCATTAGCGAGAGGTGAGAATAAATGTATTCCGTAGATAAAATTTATTAAACACAATCCAAGAAAATAAGATTTAAAATAATTTCAAGAAAAATTATAACAGAAATAAACAATATTGAGAGTAGATAAAAGAAAAAATTAATAATATATAAAGAACCATTTTTCAGCTCATCCTTACAGAGTATTTTTACAGATTTAAAACCTTTCTGTTTCCGCATAAATATTTCTCTGCCTAAAACATGTTAACCTGAGACCTCCGGTTGAATGGCTGAGACACTTCTACTCGCGTCACGGAGGCCGGCAAAGAAGTATTTTACCAGTTCTCTGCTTCAGACAATATCATATTAGATTTACCAATATTTAGGTAAAGAATTTATATGCATCCACGGGTTTCTTAATAAATTTAATTATGAAACCCTATGTTCCAACGACTCTTACTTGGAAATTCGTGACGTATATCTGAATATCAATATGCAAATTATTTCCATTTTGAACTTCAGATCGGTTCCAACAACCCAACCTGCATCCTTTACATCGACCTTTTCTCTATCGACCGTTCATGGATCACAACGCAGTAAAATTCTGAATGTTATTAGGCTTTGTCGAGATAAGCTTCTATATTATATCCTCAGGCCGCCATCTGATATTTCTGATACCAAAAATATTCAGAGAAAAAACGATTTTATAAAGGAAACCCCGTTTATTTACCAAAGGTGACAACAATCCTTATTATTTCTCAACGTTAACGTTGAGAAACGTTAACTAGCCTATCACAATAATCAATCTCATAAACAAGAATGTGTACTACCCTGTTCTCCATTTGATGCATTTAAAAACTCTGCTGTGTTTCTATGCTGCCAGAAACTTTTCATTTCTGGACAATCAAGCATTTCAGAACTTACTGGGTGTGAAACGGTTTCCTTTGTATTCTTTACTGAGGTTTAACAAAAAAAAAATTAAAGATAAGAGTATAATCTGAATTTTAGAATTAAATATGAATAACTTGATTTCCTCATTGTTCTACACATTCAGAATAGTGTAATTTTATATTTTAAAATCCAAGTATGTGTGATAAGTTATTAAGATCTCAGGGAAAACGGAAAGTTCCCCAGCGATTTTTAGAAATCTTTTATGTATAATTAACAAGAATAAAACAAAGGTTAAATAATTAGTACAGTTCCTGGATGTGTGAATCTGTACTTGAAAATTGCAAATTAAACTTGACTAAATAAATATTTTACTTTTAGTTCATTAAAACTTGTTTAGTTTTCATAATAGCTTAATAGATTCGTGCAAAACCTTCAGTTTCAATTAGCATGCGAATAGGAACATTACACGGCCTATTATATACTAACATCTGTCACCATTGTTGTGCTTTCTTGTTTGACTGTGCTAGTATGTGGTTATGACTGCAATAAATATTACTCAATATATTTCTTCCCTTTTAGACCAGTTCTTCTCATTTTTTTGGGGTTTACTTGCTAACGATTTGACAAGATTTTTACGGCCGGTAAAATAGCCAGATTTATTTTCAAGTTGCAGTAATTATAATCTCTTAAAATACAAAACACTTTCCCCTAATGGTTAAAGTGCAAACATTCTACAGGAAATTATGTTAACACGTGCCACCTAAATACCGTTAGACAGATACTTACCGTTAGACAATAGGTTATTTTGAGGTATTTACCTCAAAATAATGCGAATAGATTAGAATGGTTGTGTATAATAAGCGGATTATATTATCGTGGATATATAAAAGTTTCACATTTGAAGACGATATATATGGAATAAAAGTGTAATCTTTTACCTAATCTCCTGAAAATTGTACAATTGCAAGTTTTACATGTTACCTAAATATGAAAAGTTTTTTGAATCCTCTGTAGGGGGTATAATTATTTTATTTTGAAAAAAATTCAGGATAGTTTCACTAAAATTCCATTTGATGTCGCGCTTGGATACAGAACCGGAATATAAATATGACATTTTGAACATGACCTTGAGATATCCTACTCGATATCTTCGGTTTGTCAACAGGACCGGACAATTTTATGTCAAAGGGATTTTAATGACGTGAGGTTTGTCAGGGAATATCCAGTGGATAGCCATAACTTCTCCTTTTTTATCTATAACAGAGATTAGATTTCTTTCTGTCTCGATTTCATAATAATAAGGCCACCTTTTGTGAACATCTTATACCTCTTTTGCCTTGAAAAATATACAGCGTACTTTGCTAAGAATTCCATCAGTTAGCCTGAGGCTGTAATAGTGGATAATGGTTCTACACTTAACAAATTTCAGCGACTTCTATTTTACCGGGAAATTAAAAAAAAAATCACTCATATGCTATGATGCATCCGATTATTCTTAGATTTTACAAAATCAGTGGTTGGTGCAAACAACAATTTTCAACGTAATTTCAAGTAATTTTCTCAATATTTTTAATTCAAGAAAGAAACATTTTTTATTGAGGAAAACTTTCTTATTTATACAATTTTTATTATCAGGTTTACGTAAATATGTAGGATACATACATGTGGAAAAATATACATTATCATTTTCTAGATAAAAATTAAAAGATAAAACCCTTAACGTATAGTTAAGGGTTAAAAACCGTTAAATATATTGTTAATCAGCTAATTTATGGTTAACGCTTTTTATCTGATTGGTTTCTTAAAATACTCTCGACATTTTTCCTTTTTTTCCGACCTGAGTTGTTTCTTCCAGGTTATTCACAAAAATATCAAAATTCATTTATATCATCACATCGATTCATTTCTCAAACATATTGTAATATTATTATGTCATATTATTTGTAATAGGCAATATGTTTGCCTATTACAGGGTCATTCACGGGAACCGGATGTTTTTAAAATAATCATAAAAAATTGAATATTTACTTTAAAAAAGTTTTATTGGTATTGAAACACTTGTTAAATCAAAGCATTTGTTACTTGCTCATGAACAAAAAATTATGTCCGGCAAGTGATGTCCATTTTGGGCAATACGTTGTTGTAGCCTTTCACGGTAACTGGCCTCAATTCTTTGCAGCATGTCTACATCAATCTGGGTGACGTGATGACGAATTGCGATCTTTAGGTCCTCCAATGTACGCGGTTTATTGCCGTACACACGATTTCAGAAACCCCCACATTAAAAAATCACAACTACTCAAGTCGGGGGACCGAGGGGGCCAAGGAATGTCGCCGAATCTGGAAACGATCCGTCCCGGAAACAAGTTACGGAGAACAGCCATCGTTGCCCTCGCTGTGTGCGCTGTAGTTCCATCCTGCTGGAATAACACGTTTTGAAAATCGATTCCCCGGTTTCGTAATTCGGGGATGAAAAACGTATTCAACATCGCAATGTAACGATCAGCTGTTACAGTTACGCCAGCGTCATTTTCTTCAAAAAAATATGGTCCAATAACACCGACCTTTCCTATTGCACACCAGACACCAGTCACCTTTGGGCTATGAAGAGGTCTCTCGTGAAGCCGATGTGTGTTTCTTTCTGCCCGATACCGGCAATTCTGTTTATTGACGAATCCATTCTGATGAAAATGGGCTTCGTCACTCTTTAATAATAACAAATTTTCATTTTCTTCGAAAATGGTAAGCATTTGTCGACAAAATTGTAATCGCTGCGTGAAATCTTGCTCGTTTAACTGCTGCACGATGGCTATCATTTAAGGATGGAAATGCAGGTCTGTATGCAGAATTCGTCTTACCGTACTTGTGCTCATTTGAAGCGCTGCTGAATGCCTCTGAATAGAGCGGCGTGGGCTTCTGACAATGGCTTCCCTTACTCGTTTGATGTTCTCCGGAGTGCTAGCGGTTGGTCGGGGACCCGGTGGTTTTTTCCTCAACATTGAACCGCTTGTTCGAAGGTTGTTTACCCGTCGCAATATTGTGTTACGAGAAGGGACACTTGCATTACGATGGATATAAAACTGACGGCGGAAATCTCGCTGAACAGCAGTTACGGATTCGTCATTTCGCACAAAACTGTCATACGCGTACAGACGTTGGTCTAGCGTCCACGGCTCCATCTCAACGACTAAAATGTAAATGCTATGAACAAAGGAAACGTCAGACACCAGCCACGTGCCCCTCCCACCACGAACGCCCGAGTACAACCCACTTCAAAAACATCCGGTTCCCGTGAATGACCCTGTATAAATAATAGGCAACATGTAACAATGTTGTTACATGTTACATGCAACATGTAAAAATGCAGTGAAAAATTCATAAATTTCCCTGTATATTCGTAAATAAATTTAATTTAAAGGATCAGATAAATAGATTTAAAACTGCTTCTGATAGTCTACCTCGACATTCGCATTGGGATTTATAAAAATAACAAAGTTGAAATGCAATGGGCAGATCAACAAATTTTATAATAGCAAATAAACGAAGGATTCGGTTAATATTATATATGACTGGCCAGAAAAACTAAAAAAATTATTCATAATTAGAAGAATTTATATTATTTTCCATTTAATTTTAATAATCAACCGCGGAAGCGGCAACTCATCAAGAAATCCTTAGTCACGGAGTACATCTTGGTTTCTGACCGAGCAAGCATTTGGAATCTGTTCCAAAATGCCGGCGTATTAAAATGAAATGGAGATGTACGTTTTCTGGTATTGCCTAATGAATAAGTTGTAAGGAGCCATATACATGTAATTGAGCCAGTTTTACTACTGATTAAAAGAGAATAAAACCTTCAAAATAAGTAAAAAACCAAAGGTAATTAAATATTCAACGATTTCGTAACCACAAAGAAAACGTCGGTCAGTAATTAGGCCGTTGATATTGTTATCAATCATTTCATCATTTAGGTCAATAATTCTATCATTCATACAACAAGCAATAGAAAGAGGAAAATACATGCACGGAAAATTTTAATTTGTCGTGATTAACGGAAACAATAACTTCATTTATCACATAAAAAAAATATTTTGGAAAATAATTATCGTAAATTTTGAACAAAATGAATTTAAGTAATAGGAAGAATTTACTAAAACACTAAATAAATTTAAAAATTGACATTGTAACTATTATATACTGTATCTCGGGCTTGCATGCAATTATAATTTAAATAAATGATACGCTGATCGGTTCCAATAAAAATAAAATTTAGCCATTTAATTATCATTATTATAGTCCAAAAGTTAGCTAATTTTGAATCTTAAATTGTTTCATAAAAACCGACCATTAGTAAAAACTCTTTCATACGAATTTAAAATTTTCATATTTTAACAAAAAATAACTTTATTTTGTACAAGATCTTAGCTCTTTATCTCAAGAATTCCTTCGATCGATTTAAAAGAAATTAATTTTCGAAACAAAATTTTTCGAACTCGTTCAAATTCGATGAATCGAATCTCAAATGTGACAAATGTAATCTCTAATCTAAAATAATTACCGGTTTATTATTTATTTTACTTCTGAAATTTCGATGATGATGAAGACTAAACAAAAATTATTTAAATATAAGCAAAAAAAAAAATCATTCGCATTCAAACGTAAAAATGTCTTTTTGCTTTACAGACATTTACTGTTAATTCAATGAAATTAACAGTAATCTTTTTAATATTTAGGGACGAAAAAATAATTTGTCTTACATTATACGACTAAATAAAGAACAAAAATTTTAATAATGATAAACTAACGATTAAATTTTTATAGATTGTTAAATAAGCAAACAAAAAAATAATCGTATTCATTAATTATTTAAGATTTTGTAAAAAGCTCGATTAAGTATATGGAAACGTAAAGAAC
This sequence comes from Lycorma delicatula, assembly GCF_047948215.1. Lineage (NCBI taxonomy): Eukaryota > Metazoa > Arthropoda > Insecta > Hemiptera > Fulgoridae > Lycorma > Lycorma delicatula. The sequence goes on from NC_134455.1 coordinate 24,669,870, forward strand.
AATATTTCTTTCTTTAATTGTTATTCATACTCATTGTAATTTGTGTAAATGAAAAGAAGAGAAGGAGAATATTAATGGTATGTTTGTGGTTCGATAAAGTGAATATGAATTAAAAATAAATAAGCAAATAATTAGTCAATAAAAATGGGTTTGACGAAGATATCAGTTTTCTACCGTTACTGTTAAACGTTTGAATACTATTCAGCGAATCAGTTGTATATGAAGGACGGACTGAAATGTTTTGTGCAAGATTTCAAAAAATATTGCGCAACTATTGTTTTTTTAGAACTGCATTAAAATTAAGAAATATAATGACGCTGTAACTGAAATTAAAAAATGATCGTAAGGAATTGAAATTAGATTTTCAGAATTTTTTATTTCTGTGTCAAAATAACTGATAAATTTAACTCTTACTTAAAATTTTACTTTACTAATTTCTGTTTATATTCCTCATCAATAGTTCTTGATAAAATCGCATCCCTAGAGTCTTTCCCCTTCCTAAATCCATACCGTTCTATAACTATTTGGGTCAATTTTTTTTATTTCATATAAAAATTATTCCAGGGATATTTACGAGCATATAAATATGACAAACAAATGTCTAATTACGCTGATTAGATTATGGAAAACAAAAGCATATTTTCAATTAGTCTGTAAAAAATCAGTAGCAACAAATTTAATTCTATTATACTTGAAAAAATATCTTTAATAAAAGAGTAAAAGTGAAAATATATAATGAACAGATAAAATTTGAACAGGTTACGAGAAATAATACATTTAATTTAAACTATTTAAAATTGTTAAATGTATATGTAAAAATACATTTAAATTTGTTACCAAACACAATAGTTCCATTATCTGTTAAGAGATTTGTAATATCTGCAGAGCGGTTCATTTTATTTCAGTGACCGAGTTGTTAGTTTTTAACTTTTTTTAAATGCATTTATAAAACAATGTTCTGAAGAAGCAGAGCTCTTTGTGAAATTATGTAGATAACAAAAAAATAAAGCGGTATAAAGTAATTTTTAATAAAATATTGTATTCTACAGCTAGGATTCAATCGTTTTATTTAAAAATCATTGGAATATTACTTTTGTAATATTTTAAAGCAAGCAAAACAAAACAAACATTTTATTACAAGCAACTCATAATATGAAATCTTATTTGTCATTACCTTTCCAAATACCCCTCTTGATTAATGATTCCATGGGTGGTCTTCGATTGAAGAAGTTCTTTAACCTTGATTTGACTTTTTTCTGTCTTTCTTCGGAAGTTTCTGACAAATCGTTTCCTTCTTTGTTTTGCACTGCAAATAAAATAATATTCACTATGAGTACTCTAATCAAGACGATGGGCACATACTACTATGAGTACCTATCTAATAGGAATAATCATTTTTTTATTTATTGCTGAATAAGTATGTCATAAAATAAGGATGTCATAAAATAAGGAAATTTTTTACGAGAATTGAGTTACTTTTCAATATCTTAATATTAATCAACTAATCCTTCAACTGTAAAAAAATCTACTTCTCATTAATATTTCAATCGAAAGAATTAATTTTTTTTTACAAGCACAAAACAGGATAAAATAAGTAATTTAATTTAAATAAAAATTATTCTTAATTTATTTTTCCTCTTTTGATATTATACAATAATATATAATTTGACATAATATTCTTAATAAAGTGACTGAAAAGTGGAGGGAGTTTGGTTTAGAATCACATACTACATTTGTTAACGATGAATAAGCTTTTGATCGTGTTTTAAGGCAGAAGCTCTGGGAAATTATGATAAAAATGGGTTATCCGACGCATCTAATAAAAGTCTATGAATTAAAACAAGGATTATAATAAACGATGGCTTTAAGAGTTAACTAATACAGGTGGAAGACAAGCACATAATTTTATCATCTACTCTTTTTAATATTTACACTGAAGTCGTTGTGAGACAATGGAAAAATAACAGTCGGAAAGCTAGTGCCGAAAAAGTGGTTTGATATTTGTGGTGGACAAAAGTTATTTGAAATCTACGTATTGCTAAGGTATGTTTCGGATCCGAGTGGGCTGAGAGGCAAGACAGGTGAAAAGTGCCATCTTTTTGGGAAACCCTATTCATCGATATAGCCCTTGAAAATTTTTACAATGAAAGTAAACAGCGTACTAAAGTTTGAAAGGGCTGACAGGTAAGTTGGGATGAAGGGATTGGCAGACAGAGGTAAAGTTAGCCAAAATTTCTGCAAAAAAAATTCATTGCGGATATGTCAGCCAATTGAACCACTTGTTCCTTAACATTTAACAATGCATGTGTAGAAATGGCTAACAGCTTGGTTGGTACGTAAGGCAGTAAAACAGGATTATATTGTCGCGCGCCCATGTACGCACTATGCGCGTGGAGCACACAGATACGCGCGCTGTAAGTTGCAAATAAGTTGCGTAAATGCATTTTTTTATGCTTTATGCATTCAATAATGTTTAACAATTTAATTTTGCAAATAACTTATATCTTAAACAACAGTTTAGACCCCTATTTACATACACTCACCGTGCAAGGAATTTTATGTACGGTTTGCTATTTATATATGAAAATAGTATATAATTGAGCTAATAGTATATAATTGGATTGTTGCTAACTAAATAGCAACAATTTATGAACGTAAATAACTAAATCAACAAATCCGTACACAAATTTTTGATTTTGTTTATATTTAAATTAATTTTTTTTTTGCAATAAGAGAAATTTGGCTTATACAATTTCCACACTTTTCTGTTATATGAGCTTAACAGGATAAACTGTACCTTTAGTTATACAGGAATATATTTTCTACGACTTCCAATCATTATTTGAACGAGAATGGAACAGATTCTTTGGTGACTTTCTTTTGGTCCCCGACAAATATTTGCTATTTATCACCGATAAATTTTTCTCCTACAGACAAATCAGTAGTTTATGCCATATTGGTACAAACATTAGAAATAGCTGAACAATGTGGGCAAATTGAAATACAATTAGCGTATTATTTGGCTATTGCTAAAGCGGCTTTACAAATACAGTTTGAAGAACAGCCACTTTTCGATCGTAATTTTATTCATGCAGGAGAATTTGTGTATGGCTTTAAAGACGGCCCACGGGAAATACATTGACAGCTGCAGCCTTTCGACTCTTACGGTTTCGTCTGGGCTTTTAGCCAGTGGCTCCATTAATGGATTTCTTTCTGGTAAAAGTTATAACAGATGCAAGCATCTGTATACAATAATATTCTAACCCTACAGACTTCGCATTAATAATGACGAAATACGATATATAATTTACAAAGTGTAAACTGAAAAAGTATCACCAGAAATATTTGAAAATACAGAATTAGCAGACCTTAGTTTAAAATTGTCAGCCTATAAACGCGATACTATAGATGGCAAATATGACAAGACTGCAAAGTTTTATATAATTTTGATGGAATTGACATAAAACCGTTTAATATTTTAACGCATTCGCAAGGGTGATTTTGATTCTTACCAATTTATAACACCAAAACTAACTAATTTATTCTTTACATTCAAACAGCAAAATTGTGCTCGATGGCTTGCACGATATCATAATTTATTGAAAATGGATATTTCGCATCCCCAAATCTATAGGAATCTTGAGGGAGAGATGTTGGGTATTAAGAAAATGAGCACTCCATTTTCAAGAACTCCTATCGACTTGACCTTAGAGTAAACAGTAAATGCAGATGCTGCAAGACGTTTAACTGGTATTACCCACTTTATCAACTCGATTTCAGCTCGAAGCCCATCGCAAAGCGATGGGCAAAAAGTAACAGTATTCGTACCACCATAATTTCCCTCGTGTACGACGTAGCTGGCCTAAAACATCAATACAACCGCAGATTTAGGAAAAAAATATAATAGTTAAGTCAAACAAAGAAATGGAAGCTTTGAAAAACAGTGTAAATCAGAACATAAACCCTTTTAAAGATAATGAAATCGATCGTAATCAATTGTGCAATTTAGCCACTGGTAAAGAGATGCCAAGGCTGATTGCCTTTTGAAAGCTAAGGAAAATACTCAAAAGCTCATGAAGAAGCTTTTTTTAATACATCTGTAGGTTTCCCGCATCCCGGAGCTGGACACACAATTAAGCATAAACTCAGCCTCAGGAGCTGAGTTTACGCTTAAATTCAGCCTTTGCCTTCACCTCAAATTAACTCGGAAGGACGCAAGGCCCTGCCCAGGCAGCCAGGACTCGGTCTTTTTGCATGCCATCCCTCAAGTGAAGAGTTCCCAAACGGGAACTCCCCACCGGGACTCCGGTCTTGACGCCTCATCTCTAGTGGGAAACCTCCAAAGGAATCCCCCACCGGGGCTACGATCTTACATTCACCCCAATGGCATCGCAAAGGAGTCTCCACCCGATCAAGATGGAAGACCGAAGCCTCCCATCTCTTCCGGGTGGAGTTTTCCCTCAAAGACACCATGACGTTACTGTGAAGCAGATGGACGGTGGGTCCATCTGCTGGTTGCATCCTCGACCTCCGGCCGCATGACCGTATAACTTGCAGGATGTACACTGAGGCTCCTGCTTACAATCTTTACGTATATGGTCGGCCCTACCACACGTAAAACAATGGCCACTTCTATCTGCGCCATTACAGAACTTCGCCCTGTAGCCTGGACTCCAGCATCTAAAACAAAGTTCGTCAGAGGCATGCCGCGTCACCAGACAGGCCACCCTCCCCCAATGCGAACACGCCCATCAGACAGCAGCTTGTCCGCAAGGAGGGGCGGCACTGCTAATGTCACTACTTGCGTCGTGCCGTAAGCCGGCCGCATTAATAAAACATCTATAGTGACCGACTCGCGAGTTATTTTACGAATTTCCGTGAGAAACTCATTCTGCGTCGTGAGAGCATCCACGTCCTTAACAAGGACGTGGATGGCTTCTCTCACGGAAGCAGGAAGGAGGGACGTGGACCCTCCTACCAACCCTTCCAGCCAGGGCCGTAGAAGCACCCTCCACTTTTTCGGCGATATCTCTGTTCAATCGTTCGGCCGCATCACCATCGGCTCGCACCCGGTGGTGAAGATCCTCTTCCTGGCCTTCCCGTACGAAGAGGACCCTGGTTTCACCCGGCGACACTGCACTCTTCATAGAGCGAAGGAGATCAGCGTTGGACTTCCCCTCCACCTTGATCACCACCGTGTGGTGGTCGGTGGCCCCGCCGGTCGCTTCCTGCTTTGCGACATCAATGTTGAAGACGGACGCAACAAATGAACAAAATGCCGCTACCCTACCCGCCTAAACGTATACTCAACGGTGCGCCTTAAAATCTGCCCGATCCGCTCAGATGGCCCGTAGAATCAGACCGGTCGACTCTGTTCATCATTCAGTATCAGGGAACTGATCTCCAGATAACAGAAGCCATTCCACGATCCCCAACCGTCAAATCGATTACTAAAACGTAATCGTCCTTTCAAGATCTATCTTACACGCATCATTTGTCGCATTTCTGTCGCAAGACCTTGTCCGGTGTCTGTGAGGCCACATCCGGTGTCTGTGAGGCTGAAGTAAGTCTGTGTGGCCCTTATCCACCATGCCCAGTTGTGCAGGCCATCTTAGCTGAGGCCCCACAGTTGTATCGTTAAGTACGTCTTTAAACATTTCCACCATACAGGCAATACCTTCCATATTGCGGGAACACTCCTTTATTTCAAGCTTAGTAGTCGCGTTTTGGTGTACAAGTAAACTCAGTTCTTTGACATACCGTAGTAAAACTCCGGTGTTAAATGCCAAACATTTCTTCCTTTTCCCAAAGTCCGCACTTGCACCACCGGACTTCCGGCTAAGCATAATCAGCTGCAAGGGGTGCTATCGCCTTAAACTACCTCGGAAGGGCACAAGGACCCGCCCAGGCAGACCATGTCTTCCTTGCTTGCCATACCTCAAATGAGGGGATCCCAAAGGGACTCCCCCTTTGAGGATCACCGGGACTCCGGTCTTAATGCCTTACCTCTGCTGAGGAACCCCAAAGGGATCCCCGCCGGGACTACAGTCTTACTTCCCCCCCCCCCTAAAGACGCTTATTTTCCCTTTAGCAGTATTTAAATCCACAACCTTACCAACTTGTCAGGACCTGGATGAATCTGAATGATAATTCTGTACTTCCAAAGCATGGGAGCAGAATCCTCAGTGATCAAAACTAGATCTCCTACCAAAAGATTACAGGAAGGAAAACATTATTCATTGTGTTGCTGTTGTAGATAATGCAGATAATCTTTAGACCATCTGTTCCAAATTGAGTGAATAAATTGCCAACAGCCTAAACAATTAATGTCAACCTTCTGATAACTGGGTTCAGGCAAAGATGTAAGAGGACATCCAATTAGAAAATGTTCTGGAGTGAGGTTCTGGATCCTTATAATCTGTGGAAACAGCGAACATAGGACGCAAATTGAAACATTCTTCAATTTGAGTTAGAATTGTATATAACTCCTCAAAATTCAGAATTGTCTGTCCTATTACAAGACAAAAAATGAAATTTAATGCTCTTTATTGCGCTCTACGGTAAACCAGCAAAATGGGGGAGAAGCAGGTGGTATAAATGACCACTATGTTTTGTATAGTTGAAAATGAATGTATGTCTGATTTAAATTAATCTGATTTCAAGTGTTGATATAGATTCTAAGGATATTTCTAGTACAGCGAAAGTTAGAGGCACTGTCAGAAAAGATTTGAGCAGGAATACCTCTACAAGATATAAATCTCTTAAAGGCCGCAATAAATGCTTGTGAAGTGAAATCAGTCAGTCACCAATTCCAAATGTATGGCCTTAGTAGCAAGCAAATTATAATGATATAAGCCTTACCCAAGGACTTAGATCTCTGCCTGCCATAATGTATTATAATCGGGCCACTATAATCTATTGCACAATCAAAGAAAGGTCGAGAGGGAGTCTCTCTGTAAGATGGTAGTTGACCAAGTTGTTGAATTTGAGTTGATGCAGTAATCTTAAAGCAAGTTAAACATTTATGAATGACTGATGAAATAATTCTTTTAGCATTTAGAATCCAGTACCTTTGATGCAACCAATGGTGTGTTAAGTGAATGCCAGAATGTAAAAATCTTAAATGTTGAGCAGTAATAATTAATCTGGTGATATTAGCATCTGGATGTATAATAATAGGATGCTTTGAATGTTAATATAATAGAGAGTGTTGTAGCCTACCTCCTACACGTAGTAAACCAAATTGATTAAAAAATGGATCGAGATAAATAAGCTGACTTTGTTTAACAATAGCTTGATTATTTTTAAGACTCATTACCCTCCTCTATGAATCGTGAGACCTTGCTGTTGGTAAGGGGGCTTGAGTGCTCAGTTATACAGAATAGCTGGACCGAAGGTGCAACCGTATCAGAGAGATCTGTTGAGAGCTAGACTAAGGAATGATTCCTGAAAGAGGGCAGTAGCTCTTTCAGTAGTTGTTAAGGGCTAAGGGCATACGTCAGGACGACTTAAACAACCATATCAACAACACTCAATCTCCTAAGTACTGTGCAGCTGAAAGCAGTGGAAAATTACAGCTGCTTTTTTTCCAAGAAAATGTAGCTCTTTGCATTTTCATTTAACAATGATGGAGGCCTTGGTAAAATATTTCAGAGGCAAACTAGTCCCCTGTTTGAATCTCTGGGTGGGGACTGCTAAGGAAGGAGTCACCAGAAAATTAAAAAATAACATTCTACGAGTTGCAGCATGGAATGTTATGACTGCAAAGCTTACCCTGGAGCAGACATTGATAGCGACCATAATTTAGTGATAATGAAATGTAGATTAGGGTTTAAAATCCTGAAGAAAAGGTGTCAGTTGAATCGGTAGAATTTAGAGAAGCTTGAGGAAGAGGAGTAAAGAAGATTTTTGAGGACATCGCAAGAGATCTGAGTAAAAAAGATAAGGTAGAAAATGTAGAAGATGAATGGGAGAATGTTAAAAAGGAAATTCTTAAATCAGCAGAAGTGAACTTAGGCGGGAATAAGAGAACTAGTAGAAAACCTTGGTTTCAGACAATATATTGCAGCTGATGGATGAACGTAGAAAACATAAGAATACTAGTGATGAAGAAAGTAAAAGGAACTATCGACAATTGAGAAATACTATAAGCAGGAAGTGCAAACTAGCGAAAGAAGAGTGGTTAAAAGTGTTCAGAAGTGGAAAGAGGAATGAAAATTGGTAAAATAGACGGAGCATACAGGAACGTTATGGAAAATTTTGGCGTACATAAATTAAAATCCAATAACATGTTAAACAAGGATGGTACACCAATTTACAATACGAAAGGTAAAGTCGACAGGTGGGTGGAATATATTGAAGAATTATACGAAGGAAATGAATTAGAAAATGGTGTTATAGAGGAAGAAGAGGAAGTTGAAGAGGATGAAATGGGAGAAACAATACTGAGATCTGAATTTAAGAGAGCATTAAAAGATTTGAATGGCAGAAAGGCTCCTGGAATAGACGGAATACCTGTAGAATTACTGTGCAGTGCAGGTGAGGAAGCGATCGATAGATTATACAAACTGGTGTGTAATATTTATGAAAAAGGGGAATTTCCGTCAGACTTCAAAAAAAGTGTTATAGTCATGATACCAAAGAAAGCAGGGGCAGATAAATGTGAAGAATACAGAACAATTAGTTTAACTAGTCATGCATCAAAAATCTTAACTAGAATTCTATACAGAAGAATTCAGAGGAGAGTGGAAGAAGTGTTGGAGAAGACCAATTTGGTTTCAGTAAAAGTATAGGGACAAGGGAAGCAATTTTAGGCCTTAGATTAATAGTAGAAGGAAGATTAAAGAAAAACAAACCAACATACTTGGCATTTATAGACCTAGAAAAGACATTCGATAACGTAGACTAGAATAAAATGTTCAGCATTTTAAAAAAAATTAGGGTTCGAATACAGAGATAGAGGAACAATTGCTAACATTTACAGGTACCAAACAGCAACAGTAATAATTGAAGAACATAAGAAAGAAGCCATAATAAGAAAGGGAGTCTGACAAGGATGTTCCCTTTCCCCGTTACTTTTTAATCTTTACATGGAACTAGCAGTTAATGATGTTAAAGAAAAATTTAGATCTGGAGTAACAGTAAAAGATGCTACAATTTGCTGATGATATAGTAATTCTTGCTGAGAGTAAAAAGGATTTAGAAGGAACAGTGAATGGCATGGATGAAGTCCTACGCAAGAACTACCGCATGCCAATAAACAAGAACAAAACAAAAGTAATGAAATGTAGTAGAAATAACGAAGATGAACCACTGACTGTAAAAAGAAGGAGGAGAAAAGATTATGGAGGTAGAAGAATTTTGTTATTTGGGAAGTTGAATTACTAAAGATGAACGAAGTAGAAGAGATATAAAATGCCAAATAGCGCAGGTGAAACGAGCCTTCAGTCAGAAACATAATTTGTTTTTCATCAAAAATTAATTTAAATGTCAGGAAAAGATTTTTGAAAGTATATGTTTGAAGCATCGCTTTATGTGGAAGTGAAACTTGACGATCAGAATACCTGAGAAGAAAAGATTAGAAGCTTTTGAAATGTGGTGCTATAGGAGAATGTTAAAAATCAGATGGGTGGATAAAGTGACAAATGAAGAGATGCTGCGGCAAATCGATGAAGAAAGAAGCATTTGGTAAAACATAGTTAAATGAAGAGACAGACATATAGGCCATATATTAAGGCATCCTGGTATAGTCGCTTTAATATTGGAGGGACAGGCAGAAGGAAAAAATTGTGTAGGCAGGCAACATTTCGAGTATGTAAAACAAATTCTTAGGGATGTAAGATGTAGGGGGTATACCGAAATGAAACGACTAGCACTAGATAGGGAATCTTGAAGAGCTGCCTCAAACCAGTCAAATGACTGAAGACAAAAAAATATTTCTCATTACCAAAGTGTACAGATTGGGATTGTAGCAAGAAAAAGATAAGCGTATGATTTAGTTCTTGTGAAGATAATGGACCAAAAATTCATTCTGATCGGTTCAATTTAACATTATGAATAAACCGGAAGCAAAAACTAAATGCACACAGTAACGTGTGTAGAGACGAGAACCTTTGGGTATAATCAATCAAAACAGTAGACACGTTTGACATTGAAATAGTTTTACGTTTTTCGAGTAAACATTCTGGATTCAAGTCACAGTTATTAAAATTAGAATTGTAATTATTCGGCCAGGATAATGAAGACTGTGAAAGCCAACTCGAACCATGTCACCATAGGAACATTAATTTATTTGGGAAACAACCTCTAGATTATATGTCAGCAGGATTGCCTGAAGACTTGACATAACTCCAATTAGCAACTGCTGTGTTTTAATTTCAGCAATTCTATTGCTTATAAATCACTTCCAGATGGATGACTGCCCATGAATCCAATAAAGTGAAATTGCTGAATCTGTATATAGATATCCAGTAAACATTAAGCCGTAACACATTATTTACCTTTATCAAGGTACTTGATAAAGTACCTTGAAGGTACTTTGAAGGTACAAACAAGCATATAATTCAGTAAAGTTATCTGTTTAAGAGAGGCCAATCATGATTTTGTGCATAGTACATTTGATGAGATTGTTTTGTTGGCAAATAATAATCGTATATAAATACCACCACAGCCCCTTGATTTATAGAACGATTTATCTTAAATGGTTGAACTGATAACTGATTATGTAAAGAGAGCCATTGAGATAATAATGATTAGGGTAATGTTTCATCCCAGTTGATTTTAATTTATCATAGTGATTGCATAAAATATTTGTAAGAAAATATAATAGAACCAATCAAAGACATCAGCTATTATAGATAGTTGAGGTGTTATTCCAATGTGTCTGAGGTGTTATTCGAAAGAATTCCTAACTTCTTATATAATCCTCTTGAAGAGATGGAATAGAAGAATTATGATCAAGGGAAGTACTGATAGGACTATTAGAAAACCATACGTGAAATGTAAAACCATATTGTCATAATAGAGATATCAGTTTTTAGTTGAATGATCCCGTTTATGTGGTCTGCACCTGTAATAAGATCATCGACATATGAGTCATTTTGAATAAATTTCAAAGGGAATAATGCTAAGGTAATATTGAGCTCTGACAAGCACATCAACATCACTCTGCCAAAAATAATAAACTAAGATGTGAAATATCAAAGATATATGGTGGAAGACAATCGGTTATGTTTGACAAGACAGCACATTGCACCATAAATGAAAAATCCAAATATAAAGAATGCAATGTAATTACAACCCTGTACTGAGATTGAGAAAGTGAATTATTTATTCCTGTAAAGGGAAGATTAATTATTACTAACGGAAGCCCTAACCTTTGGGCAGATTTATATGCACAGAAATTTACTTGACTTCCTGAATCTAATAAGACTTTTTTTTCCCCTTCCCCTCAAGGCCTTGAGGGTGCCAGTTGCTTCTACTCCCCTGGGAGGCCATGCCAGACCCGGCTATGCCGTTCCTGACAGCACCTCACAGTGCCTGGGTCTGTCTTTTAATAAGTGCCTGCCTCTAATCCGGGGTCCCCTACCGTGACCCCAGACCGGGTCTCTGTCTTTCTTTTTCCCACAAAAGGACCCCAGCAGTCCCCGTTCAATCATTGAAGGTGGGACGACGGAGCATCCCATCCATACAGAACGGGGCTGTTCTCCCTGCCATAACTCTAACTCTAGCACCCCTCACCCATCCATCTTCCACTTCTTCCAGGGTCTTCTTTCGGATAATGTTCCCTGTTATCTTTCTAACTATAGACCAGTTTCGCTCACCATGAAGCATTACCTCCACCATATTATCTGCGGTAACCTCTCAAGCCGCGTCCGCATCATCATCCTGTCTTCCTCCCACCTTGGGCACTGGAAAACAGTATGATCCGCGGTATCCCGCTCTTCATAATACAGGCAGCTTGACGCTCTCTATGCGGCAGGAAGAGACGGTCGTCTCTTCATGCCGCATAGAGAGCTATTAAAGCTACCATGCCCCGGTAAAAATTGGGTTAGCTCAAACGGAAGTTCCCCGTGCTCACGTCTGAGCCAAGGTCTGATATCTGGTACTAGCTTCTTCGTCCAGAGACCCACCTCTGATCCAGTCCATTTCTCCTGCCAGCGCTCTGTCGTCTCCTTCCTGGCCATGCTCTTTGTCATACCTTCTCTTCTTCGCACCCGTTCTTCCGACAAGAGCTCCATAGGGGGAAGCGAGGCAATCAGAACTGCCTCTGTAGAGACCGTTCGGTAAGCCCTAGCAACGCCGATTGCGGCGCTGCGGCCCCGCAAGTTTCCGAACGGCCACTTTCGTTTACAATGCCCTTTTCTACACTGGCACGGCATACAAGGCAATGGATCAAGCCACCGCCGCAGTATCCTCCTCTTTGATGAGCTTGGCCCACCAACCTTGCTCATGAGCCTCGAGACAGCCGACACTGTTCTACCTGCCTTGTCGACTGCCTCCCTGACATTATCTTAAAAGGCTCTCCGGCTGTCGAGCCAAACCCCCAGGTATTTGGCTCTACTGACCGATTCGATAACGACCCCCTTTACATGTAGCCTGATGGGGAAGAGTCACCTTCTCCCAGCCTTCACTAGCAGCTTCGTTTTCTCTGCGACGAGGCTGAGGCCGTGACCTGCTAACCATCTGTTGAACAATAGAGTTCACCTTTCCTGAATATCTCCTCTTCTGTTCTGGCGACTAATACCATGGAGACATCGGCAAAAACGGTAACCGAAACCCCGTCAGGATACCGCAACCTGAGGACGCCATCATATGCTAGGTTCCACAGGATCGATCCGATTACCAAATCCTGCGGAACACTGCGCTCCATACTGGTCGTAATCTTCTTACCCTCTGTATGACCAACTATCCTCCTGCCAATAAAATCGTCCTGAAGGACTCGCACAAGATACGGGCTGATATCTCTCCGAGTCAACTCATCCATGATGCACCCGAACGACAGTGAGTTGAATGCATTCTTGACATCCAACATCACCACAGCCGGGATTCACCTGGTCCTCCAAGAACCCGTTGCGCCCTCATCAACAACCCTCATCATCCTAGCTATGACATCCGCCCTCTCCTGAATCCATATTGACATTCACTAAGTCTTCCCTTCCGTTCTACTTCATCTCTGAGATACTCCGCTAACAGCCTCTCGAAGACTTTGCTTAGGGAACTCAACAGGCAAAGAGGTCGGTATGCGACTGGCCCTCCTACCTCTCCCTCACCTTTCCTCAATAGAACCATCCTGCCCTCCTTCCATTCTGGTGGCAAACAACCATCCAGGAGTATTCGGTTGAAGGCCGCCAGCACTTGGTCCGCAGCAACTTCCACCTTTGTAGCCGCAACCTCGTTAGTAACCCGGTCGAGGCCGGGACTCTTTTTAGCTTTCAGCCTTCCTGCCTCGGCAAAACTCCGGCTCTCCGGCAAGCTATGGTCATACGATGTCCTACGTCACAATACTGCAAGGAGTGGTCATTATGATGTAGCGACTTCTATTCTTTCGGCGCCAGAATCTGACCCAGAGCGGTTGTGTTGTACATTCAGTCCGGATGGACGCGCATACTAATGTTCGGATGAACGCTTATTTTATTTGTATACTTATGTTATTAAGTTTAATTATATGTGTTACGTTATACGTTAGATGTTCAATTATATGTTATCGAAATGTCAAGACGACAAGAAATTAAATAACAATTCAATAAGCAACAAGGCTTTGTTTCAATTCATCACCTATGCATCTACAGTTCATGCTCGCTCTAAAACCTACCACAAAGGTTTTATGGTCCTCCACATCGCAAAGGATATAACATCTTTTTATGATTCTCCGTCGCCGGATTCAAGAGTCGGATTTCGCCGCTACAACATTTACCCATGGCCAAGTCACCGGACAGTCAAGTAGTCGGATCAAAGAACAAGATTCAACGCAAGTTTCGTAACGTCAAATCAAGCCACCGGATTAAATGGTATGAATAATTTATTTATAAATAGTGTATTTAAACCATAAAGGTGTACATTAAAAGTTCATTAATGATACAATTAACATTAGTGAAATATTCAGATTAAATATTTCAATGGTTGCAATACAGTTAACTTTGTGGCTTCCACACCGGTTAGGGTAAGATTTGCTGTTAAAGCTATACTGAGCACGTACGCTCACACTCACAATTCAAATTTCACATTGTTCGTTGACCTGGACAGGCAGATATTAGTTGATATAATCGTATTAAATATACGTAAAAGTTATTTTGTTCATTCAACTTAAGACATAGATAATAATTTAGCGGTATTGTTTTATATACAACTTTATCTTTTCTAACATTACTTTATGATAATTTCATTTTATACAGATTCAATATTATCTCTGTTAATATTATTCTGGCAAAGTGGAATTTAAATATTTAATTACGAAAAGAAGTATTATAAAAAATAGCATAACAAGATTTAAAACTTCATTGACAACTTCAACCCTGAGTCAGACGTTACGATCTCTTTACTATTAGAATATTCTTTACAAACCATTAGAAAACGAAAAAGCATTTTTTGAAGCTCAATCTGAAATATAATTACACAAAGATGTAATAAATAAAGACCTACAGGATAGGTACACATATGAATAATATTTTCGACAAACTTAAATTAAAATATAAAAAATTAGAAAATCGTTTCTAAATTTCAGAGGTAACTGTTTAAATAAAATGATTAATTAAGCTAATCCAATTACGTTAAAACCTATGCAAATTGAGCCCTTTCACGGTAATGTGAGAGTTTGGCATAAATTCTTTGATCTTTTTAATAGTTTAGTTCACAATCTCGAAGAATTTTCTGAAGTTGATAAATTTTACTACCACAAATTTCTTAAAAGGTAACGCGCTTGACGTAATAAAAAATGGATCAGTAACGTCTGAAAATTATGAAACTGCAATAAAATTACTTAAAGATCGTTATGATAACAAACGGCTAATTGCAACTAAACATGCTTAGAAATTATTAATTTAAGACCATTAAAAAAGGAAAATGTTGAAAATTTATTTAAATTCATTGACCAAATTAATTCAAACATTAATGCATTAAAGAATCTAAACATTGATTATTTAGAATTTATTATAATACAGTTAATTACTCAGAATTTAAATTTAAATACTTTAAGTGATTGGGAAAAACATTACAAAGTAATGAATTCCCAATATAAGTTAGAAAAACTTATGTCTTTCTTAGAATGTAAGCTTAAATTACTTGATTCAAAGTAATGAAAAAGCACAGCCGTCTAATGTAGGAATTAGCGGCAAAAAATATGACTATTCGAAACCTAGTTCTTGTAAAAATGTATTTTATGTAAATATTCTAATAACTTTATGTGCGCATAATGTAAAATTAGCAACCTTAAATATTATCAATGTGATAAATTTTTAAGTTATAATGTTAATGAAAGAAAAAATTTTGTTTTTCAAGAAATATTATGTCTTAATTATTTAAGTAAACAACATGTGAAAGATTGCCCAAGCAATCATAAATGTAAAAAATGCTCACGGAAGCATCATATACTAATTCATTTAGATAAAACGCTGCAAGAGGCAGCCATTAAATTGCTAAGCCAAATCAAACTCCTCCGGCTAATAGTTCATATTGTACTTTAAAATCAGAACCTAACAAGTCTGTTTTACTTGCAACAGCTGTAGTTAATATAAAATACGGAAAAGGTAATTTCATCCAAGCCAAGTTCTTACTTGATTCCGCTTCGATGATTTCATTTTGTACTGAAAGGTTTGCTGCTAAACTTGGGCTTCAAATCAAACCTGTTCTCATGCCGATTTCAGGTATTAGTAATGTTATTACTGTCTAAGCTAAGTGTTGATTTAAATATTAATTCTAGATATGAAGATTTTAATTTTAATTTAAAATTTCATGTACTGCCATTCATTACTGGCTTGTTACCCAATCAATTTGTAAACGTAACTGACTGTGAAATTCCTTCTCACCTTTTTCTCGTCGATCCTCATTTTAATATTCCTGTACAAATCGACATTCTCCTAGGAGCTCAATACTATCTTTCTCTACTTAAGCCTGTACAATTAACTCATAATTCCAATCATACCATATACTTCAAGAAACTCGTCTTGGTTTCTGGTCAAATCCCCACTAAACCTAGTAAGCGGAAAAACAATTCAAATTCACACCCCTCTTCTTGTTAGTAATGAACAGCTTTCATTTCAATTAGAATCATTTTGGAGATCTGAAGAGATAAAAGATCGTTTAACAACCAAAGAGGAATCTTTCTGCGAAAAACATTTCGTTGAAAATACCTTTCGTGATCAACAAGGCAGATTTGTTGTGTCTCTTCCTGTTAAGGAAAATTGTACTTTAGGAGATTCTTATGCAAATGACAAACATCGTTTCAATTTATTACAGCGTAGATTTGAGAAAAATCCTAAACTCAAGGAAGACTACTTCCATTTCATGAAGGTATATCAAGAATTGGATCACATGCAACCTGTAGAATCATTTCAGTCTAAGGTTCCATCTGAAACCTTTTATTTGCCTTACCACGCAGTATCTCGTGAATCTTCAACCACTACCAAAACAAGAGTAGTATTTGATGGTAATCGAAAACTTCGAATGGCCAATCACTCAATTCAATTCTTGCTACGGGTCCAGTAGTACAAGATTTATTTTCAATCGTAATTCGTTTTACATCTCATAGCTATGTACTATCAGGAGATATTCCAAAAATGTACAGTCAAATTCGCATTAATCCTCGAGATTTCCCATTGTTAAGAATTCTCTGGTATGATAATGACAACTCATCAATCATTCCATACAATTTACAAACAGTTACTTGTGGTTTAGAACCTTCAAGTTTTCTAGCAACTTGATGTTTGATTGAAATTTCAAATCAAAATGAAGCGTCCTTTCCTCAAGCTTGCCAATTAATCAAGCAAGATTTTTATGTCGATGATTTGCTCACTGATTGTGACAACATTTATCAGTTAAAACCATTATACAATGATATTTCGTTATTGCAAATACGGACTTTCCCTGCATAAATGTCATTCAAACGTGCCTGATATGTTTGACAATTCAGATTCTTTCATCAAATTAGATAAGGATGAAACTATGAAGACACTTGGATTATTTTGGAATCCTCAAGGCGATGATTTCATTTATCAATTCAAACCGAGGGATAAAAATACTTCTTACAACAAGCGTTCCGTTTTGTCAATTATTTCTTCATTGTTCGATCCTTTAGGACTACTTGCTCCTATAATCTTTCCGTTTAAAGTGTTCATGCAAGAGTTATAGTGCGCTAACCTTCAATGGGATGAAGTTCTTCCCGCTCCGCTACCTGAAAAATGATATTCTCTGTATTCTCAACTCAAATCGTCAAGTAATTTTAAGATTCCTAAATTAGTTTAAGTAAGAGTTATCAATTACACCGATTTTGTGATGCAAGCAGCAGCGCATATGGTGCTTGTCTTTTTGTCAGATCTGTTGATAGCAATGAGAGCGTTGGAATCCACTTATTTTGTTCAAAGTGTAGAGTTGCGCCAGTCAAGCAAATCTCTATTCCAAGGTTGGAGCTGAACGCCCTTCTTTTATCTCGTTTGTTCAATAAGACTAAGTGTATTTTAGGTATAGATTTCATTCAATTCATTTTTGGTCGGATTCTAAAGTAATCCTTTATTGGTTGTCTTCGCTTCCTAATAGATGGAAGATATTCGTCGCAAATATAGTTTGCGAAATTCAAGAGTTAACTAAGTTATGCTTATAGAACCACGTTCCTTCAAGCGATAACCCCGCAGACATCTTGTCACGTGGTTGTATGCTGGATGCATTAACTTCGTTACAGCTTTAGTGGAATGGTCCGTTTTTTCTGAAAGAAGATGAGAACGCCTGACCATCCAATCAACCTATCATTTATATAATTCCACCAGATTCTCTCAAGGAAGAGAAGAAGTCTAGCAAAACTAATGTGTTTTCAGCTGTTCTTCAAATTACAGAAGCTGTAGAACTTTCAAGGTAATTTTCTTCGTTCGGATGATCTTTAAACATACCTTCATACTGTTGTCGCTTTATTTATAATTTAAGAAATAAAAGTAATGGTATATTGTCAGATCTTTCTCCAGAAGAAATCAATTCCACGTTAGAAGTTCTTGTTCGTCAAACACAAAAATTATATTTTACTAAAGAATTAAGCGATTTAAGGAAAAATTCTTCTGTATCAAGTTAAAGTAAATTAGTTTCTCTTAATCCATTTTTAAATAAAAATGGTATTATTTGTGTTGGAGTTCGTTTAAGTTTTTCCAACTTGTCTTTAAATGCTAAACATCCTATAATTTTTAGTCCTCATAGTCATCTCACTCGATTGATTATTTCTCATGAATATTTAAGATTATCCCATGTAGGATTACAGTAAATTCATTCTTCACTTAGGCAGAAATATTGGATCGTCAATTCCAAGATCATAATCGATCAGTCATACATAACTGATTAACTTGTTTTCGTTTTAGAGGTCATCCTTAGAGTCAGTTACTTGGTCAACTATCTAAAGAGAGAATCACAATTTCCAAACCATTCCAGTCAACTGGTGTTGATTATGCTGGCCCAATACTTATCCGTCATGGTGGATGGCGTACTCTATCTACCAATCCTTCGACTATTAAGGCTTACATTGCACTGTTCGTATGTCTCACCACCAAGGCAGTACACCTTGAACTTGTGACTGATTTATTTACAGAAAGTTTTATAGCTGCCCTACGAAGATTTGTAGGACGCCGAAGATTGCCCTCTCATATTTTTTCGGATAATGGAAAAAGCTTTGCGTTGCAAATCGTTATCTTCAAGAAATGTATGATTTCCATAAAACTGATACCGCTAGTTCCATAATTAAATCTTTCTGCACCTCAAATAACATATTCATTCCTCTGTACTTTCCTATTGGGGGTGGTTTATGGGAAGCTGCTGTGATGAGCATGAAATTTCACCTGCAAAGAGTTATGGGAAATTCTGTCTGTTCTAAATTACGAAGAGTTATCCACCTTGTTAATCCAGATAGCATGTTAAAATTCCAGACAAATATACCTTCATCTGATCATCTGATCCAGCTCCACTTACTCCTGGACATTTTTTAATTTTTGCTCCTTTAACTTCCCTACCTGATCCTGATTTCTCAGGTATTAATTAAAATAAGCTCGCTAGGTGACAGCTTATACAAAAATTACTAAAGGATTTTTGGAAAATGGTCTAATGATTACTTACATTCTCTGCAACAGAGAAATAAGTGCAAAATTTCAAATACTAACATTTGTGTTGGTAATGTAGTTATAATTAAGGAAAATAACCTTCCTCCACTGATGTGGAAATTAGGAGTAATTGTTCAAGTACATCCAGGTAAGGATGGACTGATTAGATTAGCAGATGTAAAAACCAATAATACCATAATAAAAATAACAATTAACAAATTGATTGTTCTTCCAAATTTAAATGATTGTGATGACATGAGTTCTCAATGCAATCAATAATACTTATTTAACTTCATCTTAATGTAATAAATGTTCATTCAATAATTTATTTTGATTTCAATTTTTGCTCTTATCAACATTGTATTGTTGAATTAACTTTAATTTAAAACTTAATTAAGTTAATTTATAATGTTATAAAATTATAATTGGTGGGCAGTGTGTTACGTTCCACTTTTGCCGTCGGGTGCTGCTACCTAGCATGGACTAGAGCTCTCCAGCAAGCTATGGTCATACGTCATAATACTGCAAGGAGTGGTAATTATGATGTAGCGACTTTTATTCATTCGGTGTCCGAATCCTGCAAACAGCAGTTGTATTTTTCATTTTGTCCGGATGGACAATTAGTTTTACTAGTAATATACTTGATAATGTTAAAGTCTAGTTATGTTAGCATTTATTATTGTCAATTTAGTTTATCATGTTAGTTATTATGTCAAGAGTAACAACATATTAAATATAACCATTCAAAGGCAACAAGGCGTTGCTTCAATTTATCACCTATGCATCTACAGTTCATACTTGCTCTAAAACCTAACACAAAGGTTTTATGGTCCTCCACATCACAAATGATATAACAATAATAATAATACTTATTTTTCATGGCTATTTATCAACTCAAATTATAGTTTATTTAGCAGCTTTTTACTACTGCAATAAATAAAATAAATATATTGTACTTGCATTATTCGTGCACATCTACTTGCTGGAATAGGAAGGGTAATTACAAAAAATCTGACCCTGATAAGGAAATTTTGACTTCATATTTGGAACCAATGTTCAAAAATACATAAGATTCAGCAAATATTGACCAGTAACAAAATCATTATTGACCAGTGTTATTAGCAAGTTTACTACACTGTTCTTTCATGGTTATTGAGGCTTCATTCATATTGCTTCCAACAAAATGAACCACAACTTGTGCAGCGACAAAAACTGAAATGTATAACTGGCTACAGAAAATAATATTGCTCAAGAATCTAAACAAAAATTTGAAAAAGTGAATGAAACAATTGCCACTGAAACCGAAGTAACAAATTTGAAAAATTGAAAATTACTAGAATATATTAGTTGAATATAGTTAATGTTAGAACATATATATTTTTATGTAACTGATAACATTTTATAACTAAAACTACTGACAGTACTGAGATTTATAGAACTTTCCCTGAATTAACTCTGTTGAATTCATCCAGGTAGATTTTTAAAACAACTTACTTGTACATAATACAACATTTAAATTGTCACCTGTAAGTGTTATAAAGAAATATTTATTCTACTGAGAGCAGAAAATTAAATTCCCAAAGGTGAACACATTTAAAAAAAAAAACTATAATACAGTGTTACAGTATTATCCCATCATGCGGCTTTTTCTGAAACACGGCTTACACGCACACAACTTAATTTAAAATATTTATAATTTTATTTAAATATAATATTTGTTGTACATCTGTATGTCAGTGCTATACTAGAGCTCCTTGTGGTGATAAGCAATACCATCGATGCAGTATACCCACTTAGCCACTAGTTTTAAAGCATCATATTTTGAGGTACGGGTGCGATTCGGAAAAAAATATTTTTTTTGCAAATATTATTTTTTAATTGTTAACAAATGTCCCTAAGAAAAATAAGACCTTAATTAGGTGAAATCTCGAGATATTGAGGATGACTTTGATCTACAGCCTCACCACCTTGACCTTTAAAGTTGAAAATTTAATAGCATCAATGACTCATATACAGAAGTAATCTGACTAAGTTTGGTGAAAATCAGTCCAGTAGTTCTGCAGATATAAGGTGTGAGACACCAAACACACATGTACATATGAACATCTGGAAAATTTCCATCTGGTTTTTTGAGTTCCTTAGGTGTCAAAATGTCAAGATCTAATGAAAACTGCATATGCCCAAATTGGATTGATTACAATACTTTCCCAGTAGATTACAAAAATAAAATAATTTTGATTCATTGGATGAGAATATGACTGGATGGTTTTGAAAATCAGCTTGACTTGTTATGCTTACTATTATATTTATTAAGCTCCTTTCTAACATATATTTTGCAGTAGCAATACTTAATTATTTCAGTCTTTAAATGTGACTTTTTTAATTACATTAAAAATAGGTTATTTTTTATAAGAATTATCCTTGAATCTTCTAGGTTTGATAACTAATCACTCAACGGTATAACAAAGCTAAACATTGTGTTACATTTCACCTTCTTTCAACAAAATAAGAAAATGTCTAATTATTTAGTATCAGTTACAGAGTGTTTTGTTTTCTAACATAATGCAGGATTAGTGTAAGATTAGGAAGTTAAAAATTAAAATATATTAAAAAGTAAGTATCAATTATATTGAAAAAACGATAAATTTCTATTTTCAAAGTAATAAAGAATAATTTTGTTTCTGGTATGTTTTCCTGACTGTATGACATGCAACAAAAAAAGTGCTGTGCAGTTGCAGTAACATCCCCATTATCAGCACTTAATTTATCTTGTTTATACTCATCCATAAAAAAAAAAAATGTTTTCATGATAAATGGCTTCATGATGAACAGATGATTTCATGTTTCTTTGTTTTATTTTTTCTGTTTTAAATTTTAAAACTTTAAGTGAATACATCTATAAAAATACAAAATATGAATGATTTTTGTTTTATAAAATTAAGTAACCTTTGTAATTATGATGAAAAGTAAAATATAACTTCATTATGACTGATAAAAAAACACAATTATGCTATGCTTGTAAACTGACATTGATATTAGTGATAAATAATCATAACTAACTGAATTATTATTTGAAACCAAAAACATTTTGGCCACAAAACTCATAAGAACTTCTTAAACTATCAATAACTTAATGGTATACAAAATTAATATGAAAGCTGATTACATTGCTCTAGAAAACTAAAATCAACGTTGAAATCAGTTCAATTACATTAATTAAATAATTGTATGTATGTATACTCTCTGATTGGACTTATAAATTTAATTTTGCATTCTTTTCAAATATTAACCTTACCAAAGGAAAATTTCTGTAAGTATTGAATTCGAGCTAATTTGTCAAGACGAATATTCCACAAGAAAACAAAACGACATGAAGATAATTAAGAAATCAGCTAAACTAATTGGGCATTCCATTTTCTCTTTTAATAAAAAAATATTCTTTTTATAATCTACAGTAACTTAATATGGCATGCAAAAATCAAAATTAGATTTAAAAATAATACAATTTTTATTTTTAAAACGTTATAATACTTTACTGTTTTAGTTTTTAAAACGTGACATATTTCCTGAAATCATAATAATTTTAATATCACACTAAACAGGAAATCTAATTGATTCACTTTATTTGATTAAATTTTAAAAACATATATAAAAAAAAAACAGAAACTGTTTTCCACCATAATTACCATCATTATTTTCTGAAGGGTTAACCCAGTAGAAAGAATGTCTGTTCAACATAGCACAACTTACATTGAGAAAACAAATTACACAAGGTATTATTTACAAACCACAATTACAAAAATGATTTCCTTATATTAAAAATAACACACATACGGCTTATCACCGGACACAGTAGATATGAACAAAACCAATGTGAATATCCTACAACTGTAAAACATTGTGTACAATAAGAAAAAATACATTGAACAGTATTAACTACTGAAAATATACATTATAGTGTTACCAGAATGAATAAATTACTATTCATTATTTATATTCAGTATATTTATAATAAATATCATCTAATAATTTATTATATTAATACAACTTATTAATTCTCTGGTATACATTGTGCAATTTTACGCATATAAACTAAACAATAAAAATATAAACCAAAATATTTATAAATGTAGAATAAATAAAGCTGATTATGCAATTAAAACATTATCACTTTAATATACATGTCACATCTGAACATTGTGACTCATCATTTGCCAGAAATATTTGGATGGGATACTTTTCATATTCACTGTGCACTCCAGACTTAGCTTGAGTTACTTCTCTCTATTGAAAAAAATTGAAGGAATTTTTGGGTGACAAGTGATTTGTGAGTGATGATGAATTGAAAGAAAACATCCAGCAGTGGTTAAATGGAGTACGCCAAAGGAAAATGATAAAGATATTTGGAAGGTTATGGATTATACCACAATGTGGTATAATCTCAGTGTGGACATGGTTATCTCAGTGTTGACAGCAGTTAAGTAGGAAAGTAGGTTAATATGTATTATTTCAACAAAAGAACGTCTAGAATGTATTTGATTTACCCATATTTTACCTTATCCATCATTAACACTTTAGTAGCTGTTCTGCTGCCTTCTATTCTAGTAGCCTTCTATTGTCACATAATTTTTTTTTAGTTGTGTATTTAAATATAAAATGAGTTGTACAATAACATACAGAAAGTTTGATGTAGTTTCAAGTATTTTGTACCCTTTAGGAGTAGTTAGCAAGTTTATATCATTTCATATAAACATACTACATATATATTTTCCATACTTATGGTTAAAATGTGTGTTAGTCAAAATATGGTAATTCTTGTTTCCTGTATAGGGTTTCAAAAACAGCCAAACAAACTTCTGAGATATCTATTGGATAAAGCTAAACCCCCTAAATTGAACTCAGTAAAAGTGATCAGAAAAATATATGATTCTGATAATATTTTTTCTCCTAAATTCAAATATGATATCAATTTTCCCCAACATGCAAGGTATCTGAGAGACAGGCATTTATAATTTCAAACATTTTAATACGTTCTGCATTCTTAACTACACAATATTCAAACATTTGACTCGCCTAGAAAGTAAGAAATGACAATTTTCTGCTATATTTTGCCTATATATCGGCCAGCATATTAGGATTAAATTTGCCTTGATACCTCTTTCCTGTAGCTGAAATATCCTGATGAAAGTGTTCCGCATGCTCATATCTCGCTGCACCAAGATTCTCTGGGAAGAGATCTAGGTGCGAGTGCAGGAATTGTACTTTTAAGGACATATTACAACCCAAATTTTTATAAGATGTTATAAAACAGTATCACGGTAATTTTTCGCCTTTCAATTTTGCAAAAACTCTGAGTAACATTTTTGAATGTTATTGACTCAAGAAAATCTTGATCTTGAAGAAAATCTCTAACTTTAGAGGAATTAATGAACAAGCACCATTCTGTT
This sequence comes from Lycorma delicatula, assembly GCF_047948215.1. NCBI lineage: Eukaryota > Metazoa > Arthropoda > Insecta > Hemiptera > Fulgoridae > Lycorma > Lycorma delicatula. The sequence continues at coordinate 24,694,600 of NC_134455.1, forward strand.
GGGTTATGTTCATTACAAAGTGTCTCCATAAGAGAAGAAATGTCATTACAAAACCTAAGCCATTTTCTTAAAAAAAATAATCTTTAAATTCAGAATGATGATTATAATAAGTACATATCTTTGTATTCTTTTGAAGAAGATTCCATACTTTTAGCAAGCATTTCAGATTGTTTTTTGGATAACTTTAAATCATATGAGATCATTAAGATTTTCTTGAGTCAGTAAATGAGGCTCAGTGAACTGCTTTGTTCAAAAGTTGTATCACCAGAATCTGTTTCTTTTTTTCCTTACTTCCATCAGACTCTGAGCTCTCTTTATCTAATGTTACATGTTCAGGAGGCTTTGGTATCGGCAACTCTTTGCAGTCTGGAACTGGTCTCATTGCAGATTACAAGTTAGGGTACACCACTGTATGTTTTGATTTTGATGTAATCCCTTTAATGTTTGTTAAGCAGAAATAACAAGTCAGAAAAGTGATCTTTGGGTTCTCTCAAAATCATAGGAGTAGCAAAGAGCATGTGGCATCTGCTATTTTTCCATGCAGTGAGAAGACTAGAATATGATAAACATTGATATGTGAGGTCCAGACCTTTTCTTGGTCCCCAACTTTATACCAAAATAAAGTTCATAACACTTTTTTACTAATGGAGTAAGGTTTTGTCTTTAGGACTCAAACTTTACATCACCACATACATAACAAAAATTGTTAGGATGATTTAAACAAACTCTAGACATTTTGTAACTAATGACTAATTAAAAGAAATAAAGTTGGAAATATGTAATATACAATAGTTCAGACACACAAAGCACTCACAATGACTTGTTTAATGGTTCACTACTATCTCACAACTGACATTGTTCTAATGAATGTGTGCTACACTAGATCACGTTTGTACATGTCTATACATGTCTGAACCTGCACAACAGTAGCAACACTACCCTTTGAGTTAACTCATTTGGTTCAATCATATTTACAATGCTCTAGGAGCTTTTACTTAACAATGGACAAATGGGCAAAAAAAGTTTTAAAATATTTAAAAAAATTAAAATAACAAAAAAATTGTGTGATGGAGAAATTCTGAATAAATATTTGAAAACAGGATAAAAATCTGCATTAAGTACACCTATTGGCACTTGTGAGAGAAAACTTAGCTAGATATTTTATCTCTGATGAGTTCCCTTATTTGTGGTCCAAAAATATACCTTTTTTAATTTTTGCTTCACTTTTTTTTTGAAATTTCTACCTTATGTACATGAATTCTCTTGACTGTCCTTCTTCATAGTTTTTACAATTTTTTGTATTAAACTCAGTTTGATATGAAGGGGGAGTGAAAATATAATTTCTGGTTTAAGTAGAGGCTCGTGAATAATGTTTTTTTCACCAGGAGTTAAGTTCTCATGTTTCTTCTACTGTTATTACTTTAATACATAATGCTGATTCCTAGCTTGGCTGCCCCACTCACAAATAAAATAACAGTATTTCGTTTACTCTAACTGTATGCCTAACAAAAAAGCTATTACTTTTAAATCTTCACACCTGTTCCAACTATGCTTTTTATAATTTAATTTTTCAATAACAATTTTCATAATATTGTATGTTTCTATGACATTAATTTTATAACTAACTGGTACAGAAGGATATTAATTTATATTGCAAAACAGAATTGCAAATAAAAACGCGCCATTCCTCAGGTTTATAACTTGCCCTAATTATAACATATGCTCATCAATATTTATGTAATAAACTAAATAATTCTGTGCAGCAAAGTATTGAGAAAAATCTTTCCATCTGATCTGATAGCCCAAGATTTGTGTACCTAAGTTTAAATCTCTTTTCACTTCTTCATGAAACAAGTTTTCATGAACTGGGAAATGGAATGGATTCACTGTGAGGTAAAAGTCTCAATGTAGACAGAATATATAGTGATTTTTCTTTTAATCTTGATAACCTTTTAAAGTGTGAAACTCCTAAAAAAATTATCTTTCATTAAAAATCCCTAGTATCCAAATTCTAACCTCCAACTAAAGAAGTAATTAAAAAAAAATCATTAAAGTAAAGAAAAATAACAAAACTTCAGGTGAAGATATTGCAGAATTATGGGAGTACACAAATGATGAATTATAACAGGTGAAACCAATGATTTTGAAAAAAATTGGCAATATGAAGTCATACCAGAAAGTTGGAAATATGTTTTAATCCATCCTCTACACAAAAAAGGCCCAAAGGAGATGTAAATAATTATAGAGAAATTTCACAACTTCCAGTAACATAAAATAATTTCTCAACACTTATTAAACAGGCTAGAACCACAAGCTGATCTTTTTTTTTTTTGTCTTCAGTCATTTGACTGGTTTGATACAGCTCTCCAAGATTCCCTATGTAGTGCTAGTCGTTTCATTTCAGTATACCCTCTACATCCTACATCCCTAACAATTTGTTTTACATATTCCAAACGTGGCCTGCCTACACAATTTTTCCCTTCTACCTGTCCTTCCAATATTAAAGCGACTATTCCAGGATGCCTTAGTATGTGGCCTATAAGTCTGTCTCTTCTTTTAACTATATTTTTCCAAATGCTTCTTTCTTCATCTATTTGCCGCAATACCTCTTCATTTGTCACTTTATCCAACCATCTGATTTTTAACATTCTCCTATAGCACCACATTTCAAAAGCTTCTAATCTTTTCTTCTCAGATACTCCGATTGTCCAAGTTTCACTTTCATATAAAGCGACACTCCAAACATACACTTTCAAAAATCTTATCCTGACATTTAAATTAATTTTTGATGTAAACAAATTATATTTCTTACTGAAGGCTCGTTTAGCTTGTGCTATTCGGCATTTTATATCGCTCCTGCTTCGTCCATCTTTAGTAATTCTGCCTTCCAAATAACAAAATTCTTCTACCTCCATAATCTTTTCTCCTCCTATTTTAACATTCAGTGGTCCATCTTTGTTATTTCTACTACATTTCATTACTTTTGTTTTGTTCTTGTAAAATTAAAATTCTGATATGGACACCACATGACTTCCTTGAACCAAAAAATAACAGTCCATGTACAGTACATGTTAACAACAGTCCTAAATCCAAAATTTCAACATTCAATGGCTAATCATTTTTGAGTTATGTAAGATACATATATGCGTAGAGAAGTTACACCAAAACTAGTCAAAATGGATTCGGGGATGGTCAAAATGGGTATTTCCATTGAAATCTGAAAACCAAAATTTTTTGCGATTACAATACTTCCTTTACTTCGTACAAGGAAGTAAAAATTAAAACTCGCATATTACAAAACAGACCAATATTAATCTCATTTATAGATTTTCAAAAAGCGTATTATGACTCTGGATAGAGAAACATTAATTAAATGTTAGAATATAAATTAAATGTTTAGAAATGCCTTGGGAGCTGATTCCAAGATAGTTAACCTTTGAAACTTACTCTTATGGATACAATTTCCAAAGTTAAACTGTGGGGATAAATTAGTAAACTACTCCAAATCATTATAGGATTTAAGACAGGGAGATAGTCCAACATCCATACTTTTCAATATTGTATTAGATAAAATTAGGATAACATTCTTGGAGAATAACAAAGGAACAAGGGGAATTGGATACCAACAATTGGGGAGGGATAACTGTTAAATATTTAGCATTTGCTGATGATTTAGCTTTACTAGCAGGATCAGAAGAAGCAGCAACAAACCAAATTGAAGATTTTAAAATTATAACTGAACAGGCTGGTTCACAAATTTCCTTTTAGGATGAATGAATCTAGAGTAAACAAATCTTTGATGAAATTTGGAATTATAAAAATCAACAGTGTTTCATCAAATAAATGAAAGTAGAAATGCAAAAATTCAATTTAACTCAGGAAAGTTTTTCAAGCAGAGATTAAGTTAGAATGTTCTTGTACAATCTGAACATACCTGTGGAACAGAAAAAGCCCAATGGTAGTAAATGGAGTGAAGAAGAAAAGGTGAAATCAGAACAGATGAAGAAATTTGGGAAAGAAAAAAAAACAAAGTCATTAAGTAATTCTAATGACACAACTCTGTATTAAGGTTCAAAAAATCACCCATCAGCTTATATACATCCAAAGTGAAAGTGACTTTAGGTCACTTTCAGAACAATATAAATACCCATTGGGTTGGTCTAGTGGTGAACGCGTCTTCCCAAATCAGCTGATTTGGAAGCCGAGAGTTCCAGCGTTCAAGTCCTAGTAAAGCCAGTTATGTTTATGGATTTGAATGCTAGATCGCGGATACCGGTGTTCTTTGGTGGTTGGGTTTCAATTAACCACACATCTCAGGATTGGTCGAACTGAGAATGTACAAGACTACACTTCATTTACACTCATACATATCATCCTCTGAAGTATTATCTAATGGTAGTTAAATGGAGGCTAAACAGGAAAAAGAAAGAAAGAACAATATAAACAATGATCATATGAACAATATAAATGCTGCTTTTTTACAACAGAAGTTTTCAGTAACTAACTTATATGGAAATAACTTAATATATCACAGATCAACACAATTTTTGTTTCTTAATATGTGATACATGAAACCAATCTGCATTTTAATACTGAAAACAAATCTAAATCTGAATTCAGAAATTCTCCATCATGCTAAGTTTTTAAAAATTTTAATTAGATAGTTGTTGATATACTCATATGATGTATGATAATACATATACATTTTTTACAGTTTATAAAAGAACGCTTCAGTTTCAAGTGTTATTTAAACAGCATTATATTTAAATTATTACATGAGTATACATTCTGAAAGGGTAAATATGAAGTTTTTTTTTGTATTTAATATACTTTGATGTATTCATTCATTGCCCTGCACACATCCAGGTGGTAATACAGCTCTTCCCATATACTTGCCAACATATCAGGTGTAATGGATAGTACTACTGCAACAATCCTCCCTTAGGACGTTGAAGTCATGGATTTTCTCTGAATAAACAATATTTTTCGCCTACAACAGAATAAGAAATCTAGTAGGGTCATGTCTGTGCTCCATGGTGGCCATGGGATTAGCTCTCCTCTTCCAAACCACCTGCTTAGAAACCAAATATTTAATGCAGCATGGAGACAATTGCTGTAATGAGGCAGAGCATCATCTAGTAAATAGAAAATTAATTCTTTTTCTTCTTCTATATTATGAATCTGTAGAGAGATGTAAAGTTTGAGCATATCACAGAAAATATCCCCATTAATTGTGCTTCCTACAAATATGAACAGGCTCACAATATAGTTATTCATCAGTCCACACGAAACATTAACTTTGGGAGTCATACTGATGTTCAACATACAGTGGTTCTGATCCCCAAATCCTGCAATTGTGCAGATTTACTAACCCACTAATGTAGAATGTCGTCTCATCTGAATTTCTGAGACATTTCTCAGGTAGTAATCATTTTCATCAATGTTGTCAAGCATTAAAGCTGCAAATACCAACCTCTTCACTTTGTCATTGGATTTGATTTCATACAAAAGTTGTATATTATACGCACATAATCTACGCCTATTACTTTGTGTACTATAGATTTAGGTATATCTAACTAAACTGCTAATGATTTTTTTCAACTACACATACAAGATACTCGAATTTGTTTCACATTCTGTTCAGATACACACAGCGTGACTGTTGACTTTCCCTTTAATACACTGCGTGCTTTGTTAAACTGATTAAATCACTGGGGTGTTTTATTTCTAGGCGTGGCACCATCATATTCACGTCGATAATTGCTGAACTGTGATAACTGATCTTATTTCACTGAATCAGACCATGCACTTAGCTTTCTGCTACGATGTTGTCGTGACTGAGAGTAAGACTGCTGATCGCATACACAGTGAAGGTAACACTGAAGGTAACACGAACATAAATATGAAAATCGTATGCTTTAAACTGAATCCATTATTTCATTACAATTTTTTGGAAGTAAGTAGTTCTTTTATAAACACCAGCCACGGCCAATATAGGTAAATTTAAATGGCACAACGGAAAATCCCTTTCAACTATTTTCTTCAGTTTTTACCGTTTCACTATTATTGGTGAAGGATCTTTGACATCATTCCTTTTCTTTTGAGAATGGTATACTTCTATCACATAACTCTTTAACTTCATAACATACCCAGTACTCTTAAAACAGAAACATATATTTGTTTTGGATCTTTATTAGGATACTGTGAGACTTCATGAACAGTAGTGTGCAAATTAATTAAACACAGATGTTATTTAATAAAAAGTAATTTTATTTAGAAAAAAATCATACCTGTACAATTTGTGAATATCTAATAATTAATATGTACTCCTTAATTCTTAATCACTTCATGTACACAATTTGACATCAATTCAACAAGTGCACTACACATTTTTTTGTCATGACCATTTTGATATTACTTTAATGAGGTCAATTTTTATGGTAAAATTCATTTTTGAGAGTTATTTTATGACTATTATCCAAAGATTTTCAATTAATCTTTGCCTGGCTGGGAGCAATTTAATGTTTGTTCTATGAAAAATTTTTCCACTTTTTTGGCAGTATAGCATGGCACCAAATCTTAGTTGTGTCCCAACTCCTTCCTTCAGAATCTTAATATATCCATCACTTTTAAAGATACCATCCACTGGAAGTAATGAAAAAGGTCCTTCAAATGTGAAAAACCCCAGAACAATTTTTTTCTGAGGATATTTAACAGATTGTTAAATATAAGACCCAGTGATGGATTTTCATCTGATGCTTTTCTAATGTACGGAACCCTTTGTCCCCGAACATAAAAATGTGTCTTGGAAAACATCTTTCCAGTCTTCTGTACAGTTAACATGTGCTTTGGTCTACACGAGCCTATATTTTGCACATTGCTGTTGTTAAGAGCTGTTCTTTAGCTAGCTGACAAGTTTTCCATCTAGTTGCACAAAGTTTGTGTCTAATAATAATTGTCATGTACAAATCTGTTCCACTGGCTGTTAATTCTCAATTTAAGTCCACACTAGATAATTTTGGATCAAGTTTATTCTTTCTCACTAATAAATGATCCTCTTTAACTTCCCTTTATGGCAAAATTTGCCTTAAGGAACCAGTTTCTTTAAATTGTTTTAAAATAGCATTCATTGTCCCTAGCCCAACACCACACTAAGAAGCTATATCATTGTCATACTGGTATGCTCAGAAAGAGAAACAATTTTCAAACACTTTCTTGTTTAGTCATGTCTATTATTATTATACATATTCAAGACATACAGAAAAAAAAAAAATTTATTTTGTAATAAAAAATTATATCAATTTTCACAAAACACTATTTATAACATGAAAATAGCTAAATGACCTCACTTACACAGACAGCTTAAATAATGGTTGTGATCAAGCAACTTAGCCACAACATAGAAATAAAAAAATGTTCCCGGTGTTCAGATAAATTTTCAAGCTAATACTGTATTACACAATTAATTCAGGATCACTGCTTAGCTTCCAGGTTCAGTATTTTTGTTTTATTAATATAATGATGTCAGTTTCATGGGTCTCAAAATCTTTTTAGTGATGCTTTATTATATTTTCCCGTTTCTCTATTTTCTTCACAATGTCTTCCATTATTGCATAATAACAACTGATAGATTTCTTTCAGATTTTTTTAATGTTCATTCTGATGTCATTTAAGAGTTTAATAATATCTTTTAATTTACATTTACCCTCATTTGCAGCTGCTCCAAAGTTATTATCTATCTTCTTACTCTTTGTAATCATTTATTCACATTTTATTTTTTATTTTGTTTTAAGATAACAATTGCATTATTATCAGTAAAATTTACATGAGTATTCTGAAAGTTTTTATTACAATGTGAAAATGTTCTACAAAATTGAAATGTAGAAATATTTTTAAAAAGCCAGTACAAATCACCTTAACATAGATAAATAGATTAGTGCATACAAGTTGAGAAATTTTAAGTAAAAATAAACTAATCAAAAGACTGGATAAACTATAGCTTGTGTTATTACTTAACTGATAAAATACACTGCCAGTATACAACATACCACTATGACTTCATTTCATTAAATGAGTCATACTCATATTTTTGCTAGAAAATCTTACAAAATTTACTTTTTAACTAACACATCTACAAAAAACATTTTTACAAAAGAATTTGGAATTTTAACTATAAACCATTACATCAGCAGAAATGCACCATTTGATGTAACAAAAATAAAGTTTAATTGCAACGTAATATTTAATATAGATTGATAAAATAATTTGCTCTGAGAAGTCCACTCCAAACTATGCAGTTAAAATATCAGGTTTCCTAATTCATTGATAACTTCAACAGTATATTGTTTCAAGAAACTAATGGAATTGTCAATGTATGAGACACAAGGTCAAGTCCATATGCATTTCTTTATAGTCCTGATCCTTCTAATATATTTTCTACGGTTTAATGTTGTTAGAGATTTTTATTATATATATGTCCCCATAATGAAACAAATTTTTCAATTACTCAACTACCTCTAAGTCAAAATTAAGCTGGTTTTTCAAACAAGTTTAAACCAGTTTCTGTGTAATTTTTCATTTTGATTATTTATGAGCTCCATTAGGGGTAACTCTTACTGGTTCAGTTTTCCCAAATTTTTTCACTTGTACCACTTTTCATTAAATTATTGGGAACACAAAGGTTGATCAAAAACATACATTTACATCTACAAGAAAAATGACTTTATGCTTAATATTCTTAGTTTGCTAAGAATATATATTCAAGATATACAAAAAACCACCTACATTTTGTCTAGTGATATAACCACTTGGTCAATAAAGCCCAAAATAAACTGCTGAGAGTTTTCAGACTTGTAGAAAATGTCAGATGTAATAACTAATTTAGCTGATTTCATACAAATAACTCACTAAAACTTCAAAGCTTTTAGGTTGATATAAATGTAAAAATACTGGATTTTTGAGCAAGTAAAAAAATACTCAGATGCCTTTTCTGTTCATCTTAAAGCTGAAATTATTAACAGTCCATTGAAGGCTTTCATCTTGAGTTTATATTTATTTGTCAATATTTGGGTTATCTTTTAAAATAGTATAGTTATGATTTTAAAATAAATAATTTGGAAGAATAAATATGTTTGCTTTTTGGCTGAATTTAATGTTAATCTGAATAGTAAAAATACTACAGATTTTGGAGTGTGTTAACCCATAAAATTCCTGAGTTTTAAGACTGCATTTTGTCTGGGTTGGTAGGTTTTATAAAAGCAATATTTTACATAGTCTCCATTTGCCAAATTTTTCCCCAGTATTATGAATTTAACTTTTGGTGAAGATTTTCCTTGAATTAACCTGATAATATTAAAAGGACAGTTATTACTGTGACCTTAAAGGGTGATTATTAAAGCCTAAGTGATTATTACTGTCAACTTAAAGGGTGTATCAAGAAACTCACTAATGTTCAAACTCATTTGTTTTGTCAACCTCTAATTAACTTCATAATCAATGCATTTGAGTCATCACATAAATCTGATGACACATTGCACACACAGCAGCAAGTGAAAATATTTCTCTCCGCTATGGAAAGGGGGGGTGGGGGGTAAGCATGTTATTATTGTGACTACAAGCAGAATAATGTAATTTAATATAAGCTTAGTTATATGAGTGTGTTATTAATTAAACTCACAGCAAGAAATCTTTAGGCTTAATTATTATTTTAATAATTATTAAAATACAATTATTATATGTTCCTGATAGTAGGAATATTTTTGTATGTTTGCAAAAACACTTTACATAACTGACATAAGTTTTTTTTTCTTAGCCTTTGCTTTATCTACTTCCTTTATTGATTAACTGATCTTTTAAGTAATCTAATTTTATAACTAATATTATCTGTCTCCTTATATATATTATATTATTATGTGTCTCTTAATAAGTCTGAAATTGAAAAAATAACTGATATATATATATATATATATATATATATATGTGTGTGTGTGTGTGTGTATGTACAACTTTGTTAAAATAAGTTAAAACTTATCCATTGAACCAAAGGCTTTAGGCCATAGAAAATCTACTACACAATGGAAGTAATGTGGATAGAGCTACTCCTCTTAGTCACCAATGCACATGGGATAATGTATTTAACATCATATACTTACTGGCTTTAGCTTTTTCCATCATAGTAATAACTGATCACTTTACAGATATAAGTAGGGTAGCTAGTCAACAAATATGTTACATGTTTAAATTAGTCACAGCTGGACTAACAACTGTGGTCTCTGCATTAATAAGAAAGCGAGTTCAAATTTACAGGAAGAACATAAAAACACAAATTTGATGTATATTTGTTTATATTTATACAATTTAAAACAAACTTTTTCAACTGTTTTCTTAAATTAATAAAATTGATATAATAACAATGCATCGTATAATGTATAATACACTTAATTTTTAACAGTATGTAGTATATACTTGATATTTACATAAATACAATATACAGTCTAATTGTGCAAATAATTATTTTACAAAGTGATAATAAAAATTCAAAATTAATAATAATATGATATACAATAATTAAAAAAAAAAAAGTAAATATCATGCCAGTAAAAATATTACAAATAAATAAATATATTCAGCATTACTAAAATCCTAATCGCTGAAACTGCCGATTTCTAAAAATAATTCTTTTAAAACTACAAGGCCATCAATGGATTATAATTGTTTTTTAAATGTAATTATTAATAAGTAAACTATCAATTACAAATTCATCAAGCATTTTCTAGATGATATTTTTTTTCAAATCTTAAAGTATAATAAAGTTATGAGTTTTAATGGTTAAATTTTAATTATTATATAATGACAGAAGGTATAAAAGTTAATTTGTAGGTTTTTAGTGATTATTTAAAACTTTTTAAAAATTAAAATAAAATTATTATTATTATTGATATGGATAAATATCATTAATTTCTATCTAAACAGAAGTGTAATAATTTTTATGTATATATGTGCAAGGCTATGTAGTAAAAGAAGTTAATTATCTAACATAATACATAAATAGACTTGTATAATCAGTTTTGTCAAATGACTGGAAGAAGATAAATTTACTAAGAAATATTACAAAGAATTTTTTCTAATTATTTTTTTTTAATAATGTTTTTAATAAAAATTAATCTAAAGAAGAGCAATCACTAAAAATGTATTTATGAGTCTAAAAAAAATATTAAAAAAACTGAAAAATTATATATACACACGCATATGCACTCTCCGTTAGTGCGTCTATTTTTCTTGCCTTTCTATCTTTTGCGGGTTCTTTCGTTCCAGTTTTTTGTGTTCATTTAGTGTTGTGTTTTGTTGTTTTTTAGGTGGCTGGTGTTACTTTTTTTACGGGTTTTGTGGTTTGATTTTTAACCTAACCTATTGTGGTTTGATTTTTAAAGCTTCCCTTTTTTTGATTACTTTTCTTGTTTATTTATGTGTTTCTTTTTGTTGTTCTTTTCCCCCTTTGTTTTGTTTAGGGCCTTTTTGTTGTCGTTATTTTTTTGTGTTTTTTATATTGGTTGTTTATTTTTTCTTTGGTTGCTAAGGCTTGTTTGCTTAGTTACTTTGTTTACATTTGGTTTTGTTTTTGTTTACTTCGGTTTGTTGTTTGTTCTTCCTTTTTCTTGTCTTGTTGTCTTGGTTGTGTGTGTGGGTGTGTGTTTTCTGGTATGGCCTCTTGCTCCGGTGGTTCCTCCAAGCCTGTGGCTGGTGGGTTTTTGGAGGACTATGGGCGACTTTTGGATGAGTTCGAGGGGTGTTGTCGTCTTCTTCGACAGCACTACCTTTCTAGTTCTGCCCCTTCATCTGTTCGATCGACGTCTTCTTCTGTGCCAGTTGCGGGTTCGTTTGCCCGGTCCACTCACTCCACTTGTGTGGTGGGGGTTCTGGCTCTGAATCTGATGCTGAGGAGGTGGAGCCTGTTACCACTGCGGTGGTGCATGCCCCTGCCGATCTTGAGTCTTCTGTTGAGCCTTCCTCTTTGTCTGTGCCGGGTGCTTCTGGGTCTGATCGTCCAGCTAGGGGTTCTCGTCGGCGTTCCCATTCGGCGTTCGGTTGATCAGTTCCACGCTCCGTAACCTTGCGCTGCTCGGTTTGGGCGATGCGTTGGAAGTTGAGGCGGTTTTAGTTCGGGTTCTTCGTTCTTCTGTGGCGATTGCCCGGCACATCTTGATTGCGGGTGATGGGTTTTGGTTTTTTTTTTTTTTAGTTTGGGTTTTCGTTGGTTTCTCTTGCGTTTTGTTCTTTTCCTGCTATTAGGAGAGTCTACGGCCGACCCAAGCCGATGATTGGGTATCACGGGGACGAGTGGCCCGGTGCCTTAGGTGGCATGCTCGTCATTGGTGTTGGCCTCGTGGGGGCAGTGTTTCGCTTGAGGCAGCGGGGATCTTTGCGCGTCTTGGATGCGGGTAGAGAGTCATCTTCCATACCCTTCGGGGGAATTTCGTTAACATCATATCTCACCCATTTCGGGGCATTGTTGGCAGTACCTACATCTAACTAGCCAAATGCCTCGTTATCCAATTAGTGACGCGCATGAATGGATTAACGAGATTCTCGCTGTCCCTATCTACTCCTCCTAGGGGGCGGATGCAGTCTTAATGCGGGGTGGATAGTGCTCAAATTGAGCACTAGGGGTTTTGTCTGGTTTGAATCCGTTCTGGCGGACCTTGGCCGTAGGCTCGGGGGCCTGGGTTGTGTCAGTAAGTCGGCCTGCACACAATATATATATGTATACACAGAATGTATATATATTTAATAATTACTAATTTCATCTTCAGTAAATAATTTTAATATTGCGCATATTTGAAAAAAAAATTTCCTTACAAATTCAGTTGCAACCATTTACCAAACTATTTCCTACTCTTAAAATTATTAAACTAAACAGATAAACATGTTAATTATCAGATTACTATTACAAAAATTTACATAATTACTTTCATAACCTAAAAAGTATTCAATACTGTGGTTGTGCAAGGAAATACTTTAAGCAAATAGGATCCTGAAAAGCCTTCGCTTTTAATAAAATTATACCTATTTATTTAAAAAGCACGATTTTGTGTCATAAATGCAACAAGACAAGTTCTTACTCAAACATTTCAGGCGGATGTAGAGAGTAGTACGTGTGGACTACATATACCAGCTTTCCTGATATCTTCCTAAAGCAGTACATGTAATGTTTTTGGCATGACCTCAGTATACTGAAACTTCACTGTGCAGTTCATTAGTCATTACATTAAAGTATGCCTGATGTAAGATGCTTTTTATCTATCAGAAAATTACATAAGTCAATCAAATGATGTTCTACTGAAATATAGTATCACAACTACAAATAATATTAGTAAAATATTGCTAATTTAATAATTTAGAATTGAAATTGGTAAAAATATAAACTAAGCATGGTAGTTAATACTGAAAAGTGAGAAAAACTTATAATACAATAAAATGACAAAAAAACAGTAATAACATATTAACCAAAGTGTAATAATAATAAAAATACACTGAAATACATATATAAAGCAAGACTTATACAGTTTTTGGGTATTTTTTACTACAGAGACTTCATAAATAAAATATAATTTCTATGTTTACTTTACGTAAATTATTTGGATTGGATTTTTTTAAACAATATATATAAATACTTTACATTACCTGCAACTCATGTGCAGGTACGAGTTAAAAACGGAGATTATGAAAAACTTCCAGCTCCAACCCTGGAGTTTTGCTATATCATTTGGTAGCACTATCAACAAAGAAAGCTATATTGCAGCCTTATTAAACACTTCGGAGATGAAACAAAACTCAAGTTCATACATTTTACCTAATTGTTTATTAATTTGTAGAATTAATGGTTATTGCACACATAAAAAAAAACAATTTTATTATAAATTAATAACAAATCTTTTAACCTAATAGTGTCTAGACATAAACTTTGTTCTAAGAGTTAAATTATTAAAAGAAGACAATTAACTCAGGTTTGTTTATAAACATGAAAATGTGAGTTACACAGATATCAAAGGATGACTGCAATTTTAAAAAACTTTTTTTAATGTAGTTAATTGTTAAAAACATAAAAAAAATCTATCAATACAAATTCTATACTTTCTAGAAAAATCAATGCTTTGAACTTGATGAAAGTATAAATACAAGATACATTTTTTAAAAAAAGAGTAGTTTCTAATAAAAGGGTTGCTAACCATGAACTTAATCATGTATGAGTAGTATTTTCAAGCAATTTGAAACTGCAATCTTGTTATCAGTCTGTAATCAACTGATTTAAAAAAGCAATAAATAATGGCTGTGAGAATAAAACAAATTGTAAAGCCCAGTCTGAGACTTGATCTCTATATGAATAATCCAAAAGTCTCTGTAGATTTGCAAAGTTACAACAGTAAGTGAAAATAAGGCACTGGTGATGTGAGTTCACAGAAGGCTGCACAACTGTCATAATGAAAAGACCTAGCGAACAACATATGGCTTTGATCAAAGTGTAATTTAAAAGGTCAAGAAGGTTGACACTTTATAAAAATGTTTTGTTGAAGAATTTTATAACCTTTCACCGAGAACAGTATTTTGAATGTTTAAAGAAAAAGCTAGGTTAAAGTACACTCATAAATTTGTGTGAGATGAGTATTGAAATTGCTATCTTTTTTTTTGTTTAACCTGTGGAACCACCATTAGGTATTGCTTCAGAGGATGAGATGAATGATTTGTAGCATGTGTGAAAATGCCATTCCTGACCGGGATTCAAACCTGGAACCACTGGATGAAAGGTCGAGATGCTACCGCTCACACTATGGAGGCCGGCTTGAAATTGCTACTGGCATTCATAAAATTCTAATTAATAAAAATCAGAAACTACAAGAAGGAGTGTAAGTAAAGCTTTCCTCACACTAGACTGGCAATAGAATGTTAATTTTTTGCATCTTTGTTGAGTCTGATAAAATTAAATTTTTGTTAATGATGAAAATAATTCAAGCAAACCACAAACATGGAAAATCACTGCCACTGTTTTTTATTAACTAAAACCATTTAGTAGCTTTTATGTGACATGAACAAGTCTCAGGATTACTGATAAAGTAATTATATAAAGTAGAAATTTCAATCACCTAAGAATGAGCAATTAAGAATGGCAGAGCTCAACTCTCAGGTAGTAAATTTTTTAGACAGGAGTACAAAAAACCATTTATTCTCAGCACAAAATTTCTTTTAAAAACAAGTAACGGTAAAAATTCAAATAGATATTTATGAGCTGGAAAGAATTTATTTTTATCAACCACCTTCAACTTTGGACATTTATCTTATACACATATCTTGATAAAAATAGACTCTACAACTAAACAACTACTAGCAACAAATTATTTAATAAGACTATATATACACACATATTATTATTAACCTAAAAGCCTTTTTAATCCTCACCAATCTACTACTAGCTATATAATGCAAAGACTAGGGAAAGCAGGGCGTGTTATAATCAGTGCTGTTGAAAAGTATGTTTAAAGTTGATCAAATCCCATGTTTCTATTTATTTTTTTAAATACTTAAAGGATAAAATAAAATGTTTTGCATTAATTATATTTTTATAATCAAACGAAATGAATAACGGTAGTTTTCTTTTTTTGCTTTAAATAAGCACATGTTTTTTAATTAAATATAGTTTAACTTATGTTACTTTTTGGTTTATTAATTTTGTTTTTTAAATTAACAGAACTTTTATTATAATAAATTTATAATACATAATTGTAATTAATAAGCATGTAAGTAGCTTATAGAGAATTTAAAGCAGTATTTAAATAAATAATCTAAAAGATAATTTTTTAAAAGCATACACAACAGATTAACTGTTACCTTTCTACCCTACTTCCAACCTCTAGCAGTTTCATTACATGGAGTCAAACATAAAAAAAAACCCAATTAACTGAGTTGCTGATGTATTACTGTGAACATACTGATTACAAAGATCAACAGATTGAAAATTCAGCAGATGCAAAGGTACACATGCCTGATGTTTTTAATATTTGTCTGTAAAGAGATTACTGAATTTAGTTAATTCTTCTACAGAATAAATACAATCTTTTTACTACATTTCATCCACAACATTTACATAGAATTATTTGCAAATTAAATGCTTCTTGTGACTTTTTTTGATGTCAGCCTAAATGTTATCAGAATAATGGGAAGAAACACCACTGTTTCTTGAAATAAATAAATAAAATTACTTATTTACTAATTTTATCATTTTTTACATTTTAGGAATATACGTTCAAAATTCACTACTTTATGATGGCTAGTTTTATTAAAATTACAATTAAAACAATAAAGTCTTAAGTTCTTAAACAAAATAACATTTTTATACATTTCAAAATAACTTTTAACAGATAGATTTGGATTAAAAAAATGCATAAAAAATACTAGAAAAAATGCATATATATATATATATGTAAGTTAACTTAAAAAATAAAGAATATGGCTGTTAAATGTTAATTTAGGTCTGATCTTGCACCCCTATATTTTTTCTTAGACAGAAAATAGCAATCAAGTTATTATATTTTTACTTTTCTATAATACAAACCAAAACTCTAATATAAAGAATAGGTATTTAATAGCAATTATATAAATACACAAAATAATTAGATCACAAATAAATCACTATATAGATGATGAAAATAAAATACAAATACACAGATAAAATACTTAGATCATAAATATTCTATTTTCATAAATGTTCAAATAAACACAAACAAAAGACAAGACAGACATTGTTTGCTTTTTCTAAAAAAAAAACATTGCCTGTTAATGATACTATAGCTAACATTGAAAGAGGATTAAAAATAATGGACAAAGGCGAGGAAATTAAAAATGATATTAAAAATAACGTTTGTAATCATATAAAAAATTTTAATAAGGGACAAAACCAAGTATTGTACACATAAAATTATTCAAGGATAAATTTGTTAATGTAGAAGCTAAAATAGCAAATACAAATCTTAGCAAGAATGCACAAAAAACAAAAACATTTTTTCAAACACACAAAGATGATTTAAAAACAGTTGATAAATGTAACAAAACAGTGATATTATGGATGCAGATAGCTAATCAAAAAAATGTAGATTTGTTAAATGATAGTAATACATAGAAATTATACACCGAGATAACACTAATAAAATACAATAAGAAAATAATAAGTCGAAAGAGCATGGTTATATTAAATTCCACTATGCATTAATGATGCAAAACCACCAAGAATGTGTGGTTTAATAAAATTACATAAAGAAGGTTATCCAGTGAGACCAACTGTCAGCTGTATTCATGAGCTCATGTATAACTTTAAAATTTTTTGTGAAACTAATTCAAAAAATAGTGGGGAAAAAATGAATTTAGTATAAAGGACTCATGGGAATTCCATAATTTTATTTGTGAACAAACTGTACCGAAAGATTAGTCTTGTGTCATTTGATATGGTGTCACTATACACCAGCATATGTACTGAATTAACCATATTAAAAGTAAATGGGATGAAATTAAGAAGTTTACCAATATAAAAGAAGAGGATTTTATTAATAGAATTAAGTTGTGAATAAATAACACGTTTATCAAATTTGAAGAAATTTTAATCAACAACCTCATGGGTTGGCCATGGGATCACTATTTCTGCATTTTTGGTGATGGAATTTCATATAATAAATGTTCATTAAATCCTGGTAATTTTTGATGATGGAATTTTACGAATCAAATAATGGCCAAAATTGAAGGACAGGGTGGCTTTTTATAAAAAATATGTAGATGATATTTTATGTTTACTAGAGAACCAAATTGATTAAATACTGAACGAATTTAACAAATATTAAAAGGATATTGCATTCACAAGAGAAGTTGATCGTGATAAAAGTCTAAGTTTCTTGATATGATTATATCCCATCAGAATGGGAAAATTTGCACTAGTTGGTTTGCTAAAAGGACTTCTTCGGATAGATATTTAAACTATTTGTCAGCCCGGCCAATGTCATACAAAAATCCTGTTGTATAAAATTTAGTAGAGAGATCTTTAATGTTAATCTTTTATTAAAAAATAATTATCTCACTAAATTATTGTTATAATTATTAAACAGTGTTTATTGTGATAGCATTTATGAAGTATGTAATTCTACGGATAACAACGTGATGGAAGACCATGATGCTGAGAGTGGTAATAAGCACTATATAACTATTCCATATGTCCAGAATTTGCCAGAAAATATTAAAAATGTTTTGAAATAAGATATTAAAGTGATGTTTAAAAACATTAATCGTTTTAACTATCTCTTCTCAAAATTGAAACAATCTATGTGGTATATAGCATTCATTGCAATGACTGCCAGGACAATATAAAGGACAAACCATGAAATATCTAAAAACACGTTTAAAGGTGCATAAACACTGGAAAAATGAAGTTACAGCATTACCCAAACACGAAAAAGAAATAAACACAGTTTTAATTATGAGGAAGTAAACATTTTATATCAAGATAAATAATACTAAGAGACTAATACTTGAAATGATTCATATTATAAAAATGTTAAAATTCTACTAACAATATGGCAGATATTACTGGTTTGTATGCTAGTATAATAATGTATTTAGTCTAATTTAAATAAAGAGGTGAATGATTACTATGTAATATTAGATACTGATTTATAAAGGAATGGCTATTTAATTATATGATATGGTATTAACTGCCATCAAATTTCCAGGTTAGGCAAATAATAGAAGTGATAAGGGTATAAGCCAGTACATCATAACATACTGACCAGTCCAATAGTGTGGATCATATAAATATTTAGATTATATTTTGTTGCATTTGATAAAGCTTCACATTTCAACCAAAACATCATGTCATTTGTTTGTGGTTTTTTTTATTTTATGCACAACTGTAATATTGTAAAAAATGTTACAATGGTTGGTTAGAAGATTAATGAAAATAGAATATTTGTGTTTCTGTTTTTATTATAATATACAATATATAATATTCATAAAGTATAATTCTGATATCTAAAGATGTAGAAGTACAATTTTTAAATTTTCATTTGTTTATTTTTGCTGATTTAGTATTAACTATAGTATTAACTATTTAGTATTACCTTAATTTATGTCACAAGAACTTTATTGTTACAAACTTTATTATGAAAATTTTTCTTATAATTTTATATTAAACGGTTTACATTTTTTGCATCATGTTTTACGATAGCTGAAAGGGAAAACATTAGGTTTTAAATATTTCTGTGGTTTTACAACATTTCAACAATGTTACAACTTCTGAACAGAATTAATTACAAAAAAGTGAATTAAATTAAATCATTCTTTGCCAGATTCTCTCTTCTTTAAAAACTGATGGGTTGATAGGAAATGAATAGCTTCCAAAAGTATTTTAGATAAAAATGAACTTTAAAATTACATAGTGTAATGCATTGAATAAAACATTACTTCTGAATATATTACCAACAATGCACCTGCTTATCCCTGAATATGTTGTAACTTCTGAGCTGATCAACTGCATTAGGTTTACAGCTATTAAGTATAAAACTAATTAGATTTTTGTTTAGAAGCACACAATGTCAGATAATTATGTAGGCAAACAGCCTGATCTCCATTCAAATAACAAAATTAGTAGTTCTCCACTGTATACTAAGAATTAGTAATTGACCAGCAGCATGGTTTTAGAAAGTCAACAGTATACTTAAAATTGTGATTTTTTTGTAATCACACAAAAATTATTTTTGTGTAGAAAACAGAAATATACAAAAATAAAAATGATAAGAATGTAACTTAAAATTAAAACAAATTTTTACTATTCCTCAAGAAACGTACAAAAAACTGAAAGAACAAATTTGCAAACAAAATGAATTATAAAAGATATAAATTAAACATTTTTTAACCTATTGATGGAATGATTTGAAGTTTTTATGAACACAACTAAATAATAGCAAAACAAAAACGAGTATTTCTTCCTTTTACTAAATAATTATAACACATGGATGTGTGTATATTTTACTAATACATTTACTTATAAACTAACATAAGATGCTAAAATACATTTACATTTCCTTTTAACATTTATATCTTTGCACTTATTACAATAAAT
Source organism: Lycorma delicatula (assembly GCF_047948215.1). NCBI lineage: Eukaryota > Metazoa > Arthropoda > Insecta > Hemiptera > Fulgoridae > Lycorma > Lycorma delicatula. The sequence continues at coordinate 24,714,749 of NC_134455.1, forward strand.
CATTATAATTATCATAAATATAACTTAATTATTAGTAAAATCACTTCACTGAGTTATACTTTTCTCTTATTTTTTTGATTACATGGAAGACTAAAACATTTGTATGATTGTAATGTTTTTTTTAACAATAAAATATAACAACAGAAAAATAACTTACAGCAAAATTGCTCTGATGTATCTCTCAGTATAGGAGTATAATATTACATGTTTGATGTACATTATAACATCAAATATATAAAAATAAAATATCTACTTCATTGGTGTCATTCAGTATGTGCTATTTAATCCATTTAAATATTTACCTATTAAATAACCATAATAAATTAATAATTTTTCAACTTAATTTTTATTGTCAGTACTTAGGACCTGATATTTGAAAAAGGAATAATGATATTGATAAAAAGGATAATAATGATATTTGAAAAAGGAAATATATATATACAATCAAAGCATATTTAACGGTGTGCTGTTACATAAATTTAACACAGTATAAAACAAGAATCCTCTTAATTAAGTTATTTAAAATATTGGCAATTCAAAAGATACGGCAAAAAAAAATTCTAACTTTTAATTAAGGAACAGTTTATATTGTGTTTAGTTTAAGATTGATATGGACACATTAAAAAATAAAATGCATGAATTTAAACAAAACAAATAAGGGTCAATTAACTAATTAAATTAGTAAGTCAAAAAACAAAACTTCAATAACGCATATATTTTAACAGAAAGAAAAAACCCAGTATGATCTAGTGCTTTTATTTATCAATATTAAATATTGTTTGAAAGAACAAAACAGAATTGTTAGGACACAAATTACTCTTTAAAATACAACCTACAGTTGCTTTCAAACAGCTTGATAATACTGGTTACATGGGAGTCTAAGATCAGCTGATTTGTAATATGCTATCGTAAAGGGAATTAAATTTTTTTTTTATATTTTATATGTAATTATAATAAAAAAGGGAAATATCATCTAACCAACAAATGGTTTTATTAATAAAATTAAACAAAGTGTCAAATGTAAATGCACAAAGATAATATAAAACTCAACCAATATTTAGCATTATATTAGATAGTCTAACCTGATTTTTTAAAAATTTTTAATAGTACATAAAAATCATTTATAAAAAAGTACATAATAGCAATTAACAAATTAAACACTCAAAATTTTTTATTAATCACTCGTGGATAAATCAGTATCATCTAAATTAATAATTAATTCGTCTACAGCAACATCCACTAAACACTCATTTTTCCATAAAGTTGTTTCGATTTCCTTTACATGATTACGATAACATTGCCACTAAGAAGCCATGACATTTTCAAATTTTTCTTTTAAAACTTTTTCAACAGTCTCATGCATATTGTCAGTATTGCCTGTTATTGCCTGCATGACATTTAACCTCTGACCATACTTCCTCTACTGGGTTCAGTAGTGCATGATAAGGCACATATATTGCAGCACATTATGACCCTCTAATTCAAAAATATGGTCAATTTTATATTTAATTATTTTAGGTTTCACAATTTGTACAAGTTGATACAAATTCAGTTTTAACATTGACATGAAATTCAGTTTTCCCTCAACCAATTTTGCATTTCAGCCTTACAGGTATTTAAACTGGGAGAGGGTTTGACAATTACATTGTCAAGAATGATAACGGATTCATCTGGCAAGTTGGGAATTAACAGTTCTTCAACCCACATTTAAAACTAAGAAATTCATGTCATCATGATAGTTCGTTGACATCAAAAATGACTTAAATGTTAACAGTTTGGAACAAAATCAGCTTCTCCACCAGCATTAATTAAAATTAGACGATTTCCTTTAGAAATTGGAGCAAAGTGGTCTTCTTTACTTCAACTTGTCCAAGCTTTACTGGTTGTATAATTGCTATGGACATAAGTCTTGTCTACCTACACAATATTCCAACCATCTTTCTGATATCGTATCATGTTTTTTAAAAAAATTATTTCTTTTCAGTCTTATATCATGTTTGTCAAAGAGAATGCATCTCTAAAAAGAGTTTTCCTCAATTTGAAATCCAAATTCTGAATGAAATGGCAAAATGACATTTTAATTCCAACATAACAAAGGTAACAACCTTATTGCAAACAGAATCAACAGTTATGTGAAATAATTCGTTTAATAGAATTCTCCTCGTTCTACTAATATTTGGTGTGGAAAATGATGACTGACATAATGTTTTAGATTCAAGATAAATCCTCCAAACAGTTCTTGTACTAACCTCAGCTGCAGTCGCTGTTTTTCAATGACATTATTCACAGAAAGTACCTGCTCACTATCCTTAAAATAACTAAATAGATTGAATATTACCTCTCCAGTTTAGTCTTTAATGAGTTTACTTCTGCCCAACTTGTTTTTAAACTGTGATATTTTAAAATTATTTAAGAAACAATGGATGACAATATTCCTAAGAGAATAAAAAAATAACCAAAAGAGAAATTCCTTATGTGATTAGTATTTACTATCAAACTAATTGAAAGCAGTTATACAAAAATTAAAAATCCTAATTCATTATAATCCATTAAATTGAAACATTTGCATCTTCTACAGATATAATCTTAAAAACCATTTTTTAATTGTACAAATTTTTAATTTACATTAAAAGCTGTATACCAAATGCATTCCAATTTCTTACAGCAAAAGAAAAACTTAACATATTTCTAAATAACTATAGGATATTATGTGAATAAATCCAGGAAAACTTACTTAAGTTGGCACTCATTCAATGACCATATTTCTTCTTTAAAATTTTTTTTTAAACCAGTTAAATTTATATTGCAAGCATAATTAGCAAAATTAATGCCAGTAACAGTATAAATGAAAATAACTAACAACTTAAAATTACATTAAAGATCAAACACTTTATATGGCTTTTTGTAACACTGGACTCTTTTGATATAATTTTTATCTGTCATCAAATTTGTTTTTATAATAGTAATTACACTTTAAAGAATTATAATCTATAATCAACTGTATATAAACACCATCACCACCACCCATCATGCATATTACACATGAACTACAGTCACTGTTCACACAAAAATTATCAATATGATAAGGCACTTAGCTAGTAAAACAAAAAAATGATCGTAAATATGTCAGAACACAAAAAAAAACGCAAGGCCATATGAAGAGGAGAAGTTTTTTTACAATTTGTAACCTATCACAAAACAAAGGATACTTAATAAAATTGTGTTTTTGGGAAATTTCACATTGCAATGTAGGTAATAAACAATTTTATTTGAAAATTGGTATTTAATAATCCTAATTAATAAAGCTTTGCCAAGTTTAAATTTACCAGCCAATTTATTAACACAAAGCATCAGTTAATATTTTAATAGATGTTAAGAATTAATGTGAAAAATAAAAATTAGGGGGGAGGAGCACTGAAATCAGTTATTTCTGAACACCATAAAATCAGGTTGTAACACCATGAAAATAAGAAGTTTACATATTCCTAAAATTATACATTTCTTACGAAGACATCTCACTGAAATAAAAAAAAATAATTTATGAACATATGTTTTATAAACTTATAGTTTATTGTGAAATTGGGTAATTTAGGTGGCATAAAAGTGATAGCATTCATATTAAGCTAGAACCAATCAGTTAGTAACATAAATTATACAGCCTCTATTTATCTAGAAGTAAATCATTATGGTTATTTCTAATTGAAAATAAACACTATTAACAGGAAAGTTAATTTTTTCATCACAGTTCACCTCAGTATTCAGTAGTTATTATTGAAACCTCTGTAAACTACCACTGCTGGTTAGACTGCAAATACAGATTTTACAAAATAACAATGCATAGGGATGTGAATCTCAAACAAGCTGCACGATCCAAATTGTCTAATCATTTATAACAAGCAACTAGTTTTTAGCATCAATACTAAGCAAGTAAATTACATCCACAAAAATAACTATGCTGTAACATATTTTACATTCATACAACTAACTGTACTATAACTGTTTTACTACTGTATTATTTTGAATTTTATCAATTATTCTTAGACATGGAAACAAGTTTTCACATTACATTTGTATATATTTATTTTTTTAAATACATTTATTTTTAGAAGTAATAATTAAAAAAAAAAAAAAAAATATTTTCTGTACTAAACAATGCAGAGTGCACTTTACAGCATGAAAAATAATTATTTTTCTTTGGATAAACTGCTACGTATGGACTGAGCTTCAGTGTGGGCATGCAAGGTCTGTCTGGAAAGTAATGTCAATACGTTTTATTGTGAAGTGACTGTACATTGCAGCACACTATCATTTGCCGGGATCAATAGTAGTGTGTCAACTATTGAGCGACATCTCAAGAGTGACAAGCTCTCAGAGGTGAATGACAGGCGATTTCATAAACCACTGTTTCATCTCTTGTATAAGTCATGATGAGTGGAACAGATACACGATCAAGCTTTGTATGAAACTCAGCAAGTCTGCAGCAAAAGCTTTTCCAATGGCTTAACATGCCTTAGGGGATGATGAGTGTTTACACAAAGGCAAGTCTACAGATGGCACAAGGTGTTTTTGGAAGGCTGTGCAGGGGTTGACAATGAAGCCAACACTGGACGCCCATCAACTTCCTCAAATTATGAAAATGTGACTCGTGTGAAAGAACTTTTGCAAACAGACCATCAAATGAGTGTTTGTTTAATGGCCAACAAGTTAAATATTCTAAAAAATATCATCCACGAGATTGTGACCAAGGATTTGCATATGGGAAAATTGTGAGCGAAGCTTATTCCAAGAATTTTGACAGACGACCAAAAATTTCTGAGTGGAAATTTGTCAAGATGTTTTGGAAATGTGTGAAAATGATCCACACTTTTTAGACAATGTTATCACAGGTGATGAAACGTGGATATTCCAGTATGAGTGAAACAAAGAAGCAAAGTGTCGAGTGGCACACCTTGGCGTCCCCTTATCCCAATGAATCAGCAAATCAAAAATCAAGCTTATGCTCACTGTTTTTGACATAAGGGGGATCGTCCACGATTAGGTTGTACCTCCGGAGACAACTGTTAACTCTAAATTTTACATAGAAGTACTTTTTTTCATACTTAGAGACTTGGTGACATTACTTTCCAGAGAGACCTTGTACATATAGGACAATTTTAGCATATGAATATTATTATACCAGAGGCCCTCCCAAAGTAAGGCCAGATTCTAACAGTCCACTATCTAGATTGGGTAATTGGGCTTACATTATGTAGTTATTTGTTTATTCGTATCATACACAAATTTTATTTACTGCAGTGATTCTTTTGAGTATAAATTGGAGATAGAAGTTGTTTTAGATCTATGAAGTTGAAAATTGGTGTGAATTTAATTTATATAATTTTTTAGACCTGGTTTGTATTTGAAATGAAACTGTAACAAAATCTGAACTGCTTATTTTTCTGGTAATCCTAATATTACATTTAAAATAAATTTGTTACACCAGCATTAAATACTGAAGCTTTTCAATAGTTTATCCTGATATTAATTAGATGAAATTACAGCTATCCATAGCATAAGCCTTTTAAAAATGTTCTGAAAATAAATAAATGGGTTCCATGAGATAAAACCAACATTTATCTAATGACTGATATTTTTTATTATTCAAGCCTAAATACAAATTTCTATTGCATTAGTGAGACTGGGCATTTTCTAATCCCCAGTTTTCACTGAGGTTTACTTTTGTTTAAATTATTATATATTTCTTAACTTTTTAAGAAATAAAAGTTTTTTATTTAATTTTTTTTAAAAAATACAGCCCATAAAATTAGGTAGAAGGTGTAGGCAATGAAAAAAAAATCTATAGATTTATACTGAACATAAACATATTACAAATAATGAATCATTCTTGATGCGGAATGAGATTTGGTTTCAAAACAGATCGGATTCAAGGGAATAAAGTTATGCTTACATGACTTTAAAAATTGTAGAAGAAATGAGTAAAAAACTGGTATCTTGTAAAGAGATGCGCACTCCTGTTGTGTTCTGTTTCATGTATTTCTTGATCACAGTAACAAAAAAATTAACTTATATAATTGTATAATATTAAACATGTGTAAATAATATATATTTATTTATCAGCTTCTTTGCAACAACAGGCAAATAATAAACAAAAGGTACTTATTTATTTCTTGGGGGGAGGGGAGAATGATGACAAGTATAAAAATAAGAAAAATATTATACCATTCGACTGAAAGTTTAATATATAAACAAATAAACCAACACACCACTAACCATGCATGCATAATACTTTATTTAAACTTTTATAAACAGTTTAAACAAACTACAGACATAAGCCATTTTTTTGCTACATTATATTAGTAAAATTTCGCTTTGCATTTATTACAAATACAAGCTGTGCTGTGTGATTACAGAATGACTAAAATCCTATAGGAACTAAGGAATAAACTTTTATGCAAACAAATTAAATAGCATAGATAAAGAAAGGTTTTCAGCAAACACAACAAAATGGAAAGTAATAATTGGATAATTTACTTTAAAATTAAAATGACAATACTTTGTTAAAACTGGGAACTGGAATTTTTTATTAAAAATTTAATTCAACATTAAATTTCTGTAAACAGCTTATTAATGAATATTCAAGACAACTTCTATTACACCACTAATTATTTGATGAAAGAGATATTTATACCGATGAAAACATATTAGTACAATAAGTTTTGATAATGGACTGGTTCCAAAACGCATCAACATGAGATAAAAGAATAAAGATAAGGTAAGTAGTACAAAACATAGAAACTATAGTGATTGTAGCTTAAAAGATAATAATAGTTAGTTAAAGACAACAATCAAAACACTATTACTTAATATACTAAAAAAAAAATCAAATGTGTATTTTAAATAAAATGAACTGATAAATTTTTTTTAAATACTTAAAAACAATAATAAAAATTATTTTTTTATTTATAATGAAATAAGAATGCTGTGTATATTTAATAAAACATATCAATTTTTTTGGAAAGAAAAATGAAAATAAAAAATTATCTCAGAAAAAATGTAAAGAATACTGTATAAATATGGACTATTGCTTCATGATAAACAGAAAACCTACCTATCCACTAATCAACAGAATTTAAAACAATTAAAAGCAAAATTTTGTAGACTATAATAAAAATCACATAATTACTGCTGAGTATCATAAAAAGAAAACAAATTATAAATTTAAAAGTAATGATTTTAATTGAGCTTAAAATTAAAAGCAAAAACTCAAATTTCTGTCAGATAAGTCAATAAAAAATTACATGGATAAAATATTTAATTTTTTATAAAAAAATTAAATAAATAACCTTATCATCATTCTAAAATAAACACTGAGCTTGAATAATTTATTGTTTCTACGATTATTACATCAGATTAATTATACATACAAAAAATAAATACTTTTGTTAAGAAAAAAAGTGATAAATAAATAACAATTACAATAAGCAATTGATTGGGTCAAAATCATTTATATGATTAAAATAAAAATAATTGGATATTAGAGAAAGTAATAAATGTATGCTTGGTTTCAATTTATGGTTCAAAATGTTGAACCATATATAATGTTGAACAATAAAAAAAAAGCCAAAATACGATGCATTTTCTTTTTTACTCATGATTAAAACAATTCAATGTAGATAATAACAAAAACCTGAAAGTAGCACATCTTTCAACAGTTGAACTGTTGAGATATGATTGAACTGCAGGTGCCTTAAGAAAAAAAAAAAGAAGGGGTTTACCCTATTAATAACTGAATGGTTGGTAAATGATCTGTTTAGTTACTGTTATCACTTTTACACCTGCTTATTCCATATGTTACTCAGTGGTTTATACTCACTCAGTGGTTTAGAAAATATATAATGTTTTTGTAGGACAAATATTTACTATGATAACTGTAATTGTTTGTTCTTTCCTAATATATAGTGTTCATGCTAATATATCTGTAAAAGAATGATTCATACTCTGTTGAATTAACAGACACTGTTTTAGAAAATCAGTAAGTTATTACCTATTTTCAGTGTACTTGAGTATTTTACCTATTTCATAAAGTGTTCCGATTGTTATACGCGCTAGTGCTTGATTTAATATCAGTATTATTAAAAGAATTTTTTGATTTTATGTTTAATTTCAAATAAAAAGTCTATTTAAAAAAACATAGAAAGGATTTAAATGAAAAGTTAAAAACATCATAATTTCAATTTTTAAAGAAAACAGTTACTCTCTTATCATTAGGAAACAATATTACAATTTTGTAAGCAAAATCAGCGTGCTCTTAGTAGAAAGGACCCTGTGATTAAATCCTTTTGAAATTATAGTTTAAAAATCTTCAAGAAAAGGCTGCTAGCATCAACAATCTTTGATAGATCAAATTTATCTTGCTAAAAAGAGTTTTGTAACTACTGATAGATGGTTCAACTGACAGAAGTAAAGAGAAAGAGTTTAACAAAATATAATTTTTAATAGGAACTGAGAACTGGTTGAATAATGAATGGTCTAAAACTTTTTTTTAGACAATTCTAAAAGTGTATAAAGTGCAAATAAAATGAGGCTTTATTTTCCTAGCCTGAATAGAAAAATTAAAATACTAAAGACTGCAAAACATCTTAAGTACAAGAATAAGCACAAATCTGCAACACACTCTAGAATCTGTGAATAAATACTACACTTATCCAACTATATGACTAGGGAATAAGTAGGCCTAAAAGCTTATTGCATCAAGAGATGCAGTCAAAGATTCTAAAAAATATGGAATGGATCTGACTGCAAATGAAATGGCAAAAATGTTGTTATATCTTCTACATACATCTAAAAATGTCTTGATTCTGAGACCATAGATTAGAACCAGAATTCTAAGTGCCTAAAAAATTGTAAGAAGTTGCTTAAAAAAAATGTAAAGAAAAGATTTTTTAAAGGTGTAATAGGTAAAGAAGTTCTTTTAACAGATGTAACAGGTTTCTGCTACTCAAGAACTGTCAAAAGAAAATATGCAGTCCAGTAAGTTGACAAAAAGCTGGTAATAAAAAAAAAACTCTCATTTCAACTACTCACATAACAATATATTTGTGACACAGTTGCTTCAACATCAAAGTAACAATCATAGGAAAGTAAATTATGAAGAAATTGACAATGGGAATGAAGAATGTACACCAGTGAGATAGATACTTTTTACTGCAGTGAGCAAAAGACTGCAAATTTTTGGTTATTAAAAGCAATATTTTCTAACTAGAAAGTTTTACACATAACTGGATAACAACAAAGTAAATCATAAAATTCACCTCATATCTTTAACTTGCGATATGTTACTGTATGGTTTTCTGCACATAAGGTCTGTACTGATCCAGAAAAGTGCAAATCTATCTGTACTAAATTCTGATTACACAGTAGGTTATTGCTTTTAAACCACAATTCGCCAAAAGTGATCACAATAAGCAGCCTCTACTAGAGAAAATTAAAAAAAAAAATGGTTACTATTCTCTAGGGTCAAACGAGCAAGAATGTTTAATAACACCTAATAAAAATTGGCAAACCAATATTTTTTCCTTAACAAAAATACTAGAAAAATTTCTACTGAAAAACTCAGCAATAAAATTAAAGTAAAGAAAAATAAATAAGTTCATGATAGAAAAAATGCCCTTCTTTACTATACCCACAAATACAAGTATAATCATTAATATGAATACAATAAAAAAAGTACCCAAACCATCCATTTTAATTCATACCAGAACTTATTTCACAATCTGTGCAATTATTTATGTTGTAATATGTAGGTAAAGACATCTACAATATTACTTATATAATAGGCTAATATAAGTTTACATAGACTCTCAAAAATGTATATACAGAGTGTTTCTAAAATGGTGGGCTGGCTATACTATAAGATTCTACTCGTAAAACTAAACAAAAAATATCTTTAGAAAAAATAGCAATTTCTCCTTCATTCTCCCCCTGTCCATCATTTTGTTATTTTCATGTAAAAATTTATATCTCAAGTTTGAATAGGGGAATGAAATTAATATTTTTGAAGCATCTTTGTAATAGTTTTAAAATTAGAAAAAATCAGGACAAATATCTTCAGAAATGGTGGCAATTTTTATTTTTCAATCCGTTATATCTCCATAAATATAAGTTTTATCAAAACATATGTTGCTAAAATATTAAGCCTTTTATTTCCAACAAAATGACATTTAATTTTTTTAAATTGCTTAACAGATAGTTGAGTTATGGCAGAAAATTGATGTAATTTTATGTCTTTTGCATGTCCATCACTTTACGTTCAATTCGATGAAATATTAATTGTTTTTATTTATTGTTAATTCTAATATTGTACATTAGTATCAAATTAAATAATAATTTCCTCACAATAAAATTTAACATTAGATAATAATTAAACAATTGATATTAATTTTTCACTTTTGAATAATTTTATACAGCAACTATTACTGATGATCATGTTAACAATGTAAAAATGAAGCTTCTTTCAACAGGAATGGTATTCAAAACTATCACAACCAGCATATCTGGAGCAACAGGACTCCTCATGGTACCTTCCAAAATAGCCATCAACAAAGATTTTCGCTGAACATATGGGCAGGTATTTTTAACAACTATCTTTAGGGTTTTGTCATTCTACCAAATCATTTAAATGGAGAAAACTATCTTGCTCATTTGCCAAAAACCTTCCATCATATTTTTTGGAACCTCTACGATTAAGAGGAAATATGTGGTTTCACCACAATGGAGCTCCAGCACATTTCAGTCAGTTGGTATTAGATTTCCTGTATGAAACTTTCCATGAAAAATTGATAGGCTGCGGAGGAGCAGTGCCCTGGCCCGCCTGACTTACACCCTCTTATACCTCTTATTCATATTGTTTATTCAACTCCATTACTCAATACTGAAGGATCTTCAACAAGAGATCCAAAATGTTCAAGAAATGTTAATTTCAAGAAATTAGGAATACTCTCGGAATTTTTGAACGGATAAGAGAATCTCTCAGAAAAAGACTGGAGGCTTGTTTAATCTCCAACGGTGGACACTTTGAACATCTCTTAAAACTTTTAACAATTGTTAACCGTTTATTTTTAAAAAAGGTATACCTAATGTTCTACAACAATTAATGTTAAGATTATCAAAAGTAGTTGTTTTATTTTTTTAATTATTAGGTCTATTATTGTGAGAAAATTATTGTTTAATCAAATTGAATGTAAAGTGGAAGACAAAAAGACAAAATTACATCAATTTTCTGCAATAACTCGGCTATTTGTTAACCAACTTAAAAAAAAAATTGTCATTTTGTTCAAAATAAAAGGTTTAATATTTAAGAAAATAACAGATTGAAAAACAAAAATGACTGCCATTTCATAATTTGCAAAGGTATTTAATTCCTGATTTTTTTCTAATTTTAAAACTTTATTACGAAGACGCTTTGTCATTCCTCTATCTGAACTTGAGATAATAAATTTTTATATAAAAATAACAAAATGGCGGACAGGGGGAGAACGAAGGTGAAACTGCCATTTTTCCTAAGGATATTTTTTGTTTAGTTTTACAAATTGAATCTGGAAAAGTATAGCCAGCCCACCATTTTTGAAATATCTCGTATAAATGAATTGTTATTTAATAAGATTTTGTAGTATAAAACGGAGAAATACAAATGAGTAAATTCTTATATATATAAATATTCACAAAATATGTAATACATATTACTTATGGAAATAGTACAAAATTTACTGTAGAAAATATCATCAAGAATAAATCTACAAATATTGCCTGAACTTTTTTAAAAATTATTAAAAAAATAAATATATATAACCCGTAATGATTAAAAAAAGCTCTGTAAAGAAATGTCATTTGTAAGATACAAAAATCTCAAGACAAAAGTATGTACAAAGCTAGAAAAATAAGCTGCACTAACATAACAGAAACAGTTCTGACCAACTATAATGATAAATGAAGAAGAAAACCAGACAGTAATGTCATCTTACGGCTCAAAGTAAGTATTACATACATGCATAATTTTTAAATGCTAAGAACAGTTCTTGTCTATTACATTGGTGTTTTTAATAAATATGTACAGACCAAAAACAGTGTCCAATCAGCTGTTTTGAATATTCTAAAAGATCTTACTCTTATTATTTTACTCTTTTATCATTATTCCTAATCTGGACATTGCAATCTGTTCAAATAGTGAAGAATAAACAACCCCCCATGGTCCAATGAGATGAGGATATACGTGACATGTAAATGAGGTATAGTCTTGTACACTCAGGCCAACCACTTCTGAAACATGTGATTAATTAAAGTACAACGGTTTTATCTACTGTCTAGTATTCAAATCTGCATAAAAGTAACTAACTTTTACTAGGATTTGAACCTTAGAACCTTTGACTTCAAAAATCACCGGTTAAACAAGTGATTTGCAATGATGAGTATACCACTAGACCAGCTAAATGGGATAGATCATTCTATGTGCATTCATTTTTTATTTTACCTCAATTATTTTAAAGTTTTATTGTGAAAATGTTACTTGAGTGTTTTAAAAGATTAATTTATTCTTTTTTGGTTCAGTGCTTTACAAAAACGAGTAAAGGTGATTACTGTGAGAATGACATTAATATTATACAAAAAAGTTACAGTAGAATGACAATAAAAAAAAAAAATTCAAGCTATCTTACACGTAACATTACAAGATTGCAATTGTAAACGGTTTGAATGTTTTGACCAATATAACTACAACAGAAATGAAGTACTGCAGCAGTTCAATCTTCCTGGTAAGTTCAACAAGCATCAACATTTGATTGGCTTAATACAAAGTGAACCAAAAGTAGGTGGAATATGGTTTGTATTAGGATCAATGGTGTTCATTATATTAAATTTAACCACTAAATTTACTTGATTTTAATCTGTTTCCTTTTCAGATTGTTCAGAGAATTCATAATGGAAAATAATTTAAATAATGATGCAACAAAATAGGTGTAGAAGAAAATGGGTTGAAACATTTGGTACTCAAGCCCCAAAGAGACACACCATTTACCACATCTATGACAAATTTGAACCACTGGCTCAATACCCAAAAAACTGGACAGAGGATCATAAGGAACTTGTTGCCAAAGCATTTGTTCACAACCTCAAAAAATCCACAAGAATAGCTTCAGCAGAATTGAGCATTTCACAAACCTTTATTATACGATCCTGGAATCTTTTGGTTTGAAAGCTTATTGTCCACGGCTAATTCATGGCTTACTGAAGGATGACCCAGGCAGCCGGATGCAATTTGGTAAGATCATGCTGAACGAGATTAGAGAAAATCCAATAATTTTAGATAGCATTTTGTAGACTGATAAAACTTCTTTCAAATTATCTGGTATATTTACAGACATATTTGTGTTTATTGGTATAGTGAGAACGTGCATTTAAGATCAGAGTAATGTCTCAACCAGCCTCATCACTGTTTGAGGTGGTATTTCAAGTTCTAGTGTTTTAGGACCATTTTTTTTATGATAGTCACAGGTGAAAACAGAATCTCAAAATTCAAATGAATCAAATTGTTTCACAGTTACAACAACTGTGAGCCTAATTCACACGGCCTTTATTTCCAACAAGTTGGGTCCCTCCACATTATTCAAGAGCAGTTCATGAGTATCTTGATGAAACATTTTCTGAGAAATGGATTGGCTGAAGAGGACCAATTGATTGGTCAGCAGATTCATCTGACTACCCCAATGGATTTTTTCTTTTGGGGAGTACCTTTTCAGTCAAAGACCATGAAGTGTCGATGACTTGAAAAATTACACCAGAGAAACATTTCAAGACATTAATACAAAGATATACTTGTGAAAAAATGTTTGTTGAAGAGTGAAAGGTAATCTTTAAAGCTGTGTAAATTTTGATGTACAGAAATTTGAGCAGCTTGATTTATTATATTGAAATTAATAAAAATTGAATATAAAGTATTATATTTTTATTAAATAATAGAGAAAACGGTTAAGATATAATAAATCAGAAAGCACATTAAAAATACTCTGAAAGAAATAAAACATTTTGAGAAAAATCATTCAAATTCAAGAGATGAGATTATTTAACTGTATAAAATATTTTTGCAGAGAATTTAATAAAAATAACTAATTTAAAATAAACTGGAAGCTAAAAACTGCTGTTGCAAAGAGATGATTTCAAATAATATAAGTAATTTTGTGATAACACAAGTAATATGTAGAAAATCAATTAACAATGGAAAACCAACATTATTTAAAATAAAAATAAATAGAAACAATGCAAATCAGAATAAATTATTCTGACAAGTCAAAGGGATGTGAAAGGTAAGCAAAAGAACAAACACAGGAAAATAATACACGACAGAAAACGTAAAAGTTAAAAAAACATGCAAATCTCTAATAAATTCTAAAAGGAAATGAAAGAACTGATTTTTATTCAATGACCATTTTAAGTTCTTTTAATGGGGACTAAATTAAACAAATGAATTAACAGTTACTCTAGTTTTATGTTTAACATTGCAGAATCTATTACAACAGGAAAAAACAAACTGAAAGAAATAATTTAAAACATATCAGAAATTTGAACTAATTCTTCTATAACTTTTATTACATTTTGACAAAAAAAATGAAGTCTACATGTAACAAGATATAACTGACAAAATAAATATAACAATTTTGTGTAGCATTTTTTAAAAATGTTTAAATATAACAACCGAGGCACCTAGTAGCAAAGGGACGTGACAAATTTTTAAAATTTGAGGTAAAAAGTGCAAATGATTGGGGAAAATTCAAACTATTGTGTGGCAAAGAAATATAAGAGATAACTATGACAGGAGCTGCTATCTAGTGTATTAATAAAAACTACTTAGTGAAAAGTCCGCAAGTAGAAAGGGGCCAGTACACTAACATCCTTTTGCTTCCAAACAGTGTGGTTTGTTTTTCAACTGAGAGAATATTTGTGCTGTTTAGAAAGTTTGTAAATGAATATTTTGATAGGTTTAATGATTAATTTTTGGAATATTTGAATAAAGGAACTATCCTCTTGAAAATGAAAGTTCAGGTAAGACTAAATACTACGATTTCTCTATGCATAACTGCATGTTTATTACGTAACAAAAAACTGATTGATGTAAGCAAACTACTTGTTATAATACCATTGTCATTATTAGGTATTTTTGAACTATCATTATTTGAAATAACTTTTTAAAGCAGTTTTTAGCTAGTAAGAGCTCCTAAAGGTTTTGTTCTGTTTCTGAACTAAGGTTATACAGTTTTAATTTTCTTTTCAGTGAAAACCCAACTATTCATCATAGGCCTGCTGCTTTGTAGGTCAAACTGATGAGAATTATTATGGTTAAATACTATTAAACAGTTGTGCTGTATTCTTAGACCACTGGTTGATTTTTTATGTTATAATTTTAAAACAAGCATAATAAGAATTATTTATTTTCACATCCCCCCAGACAACAGTGACAGAGATAGGGATTTTGAATCAGAAAATTTTTCAACCGTTGTCAACATCATCATCTCAAGAAGAGGAAGGTACAAAGTCAAGTAATAAAAGAACAAGAAGTTAGTAAAATGTGAAGAAAAGTGGAAAAGAAAAGGAGCCAAAATCTAGCTTGATTCAGGCAAAGAAAACTTAGGTTCAATGGAGAAAATAAAACAAGGTAAATCAATCAAGGAATACAATCATAATTGCAGATATGAAAAAAAATATATTTAGAGGAAGAGTGATATTTTCAAACAATCTTGGGCTCTTAAGTCCCCAAGATCTGCAAACATATGATTCATAAATGAATGCATAGAAACTGTCCAAAAAAAAGTCTATACAAAGTGCTGAAGCACAAAAATGTCAGTGTTTATGTATGGCTCTATGGTAATGAGTACGACCTACTTTTTTAAAAATTCTAGACAAAACCCAAAAATGGTATGACAATGTAGTAAAATGCAGATTATGTCAAATGCAGGCGTCTAATTTAGAGATCAGCAAGGGAAACACATCCAGAACAATAAAACAGATGAAAATGTCGTTCAAAATGTGGAAAATTGTACTGAATCAATCCCAAAATACAGCAGCCATTATTATACAGAGAGAAACCCTAATGAAAAGTACCTAAATTGACCTAAACATGCATACGATGTATGATTTGTATACTGAAAAATGTAAAGGATAGATTTATGTTAAAGAATCATTTTACTAGCATTTTAATACAAAATACAACCAACCTTTAAAAACCTTAATACTTTAATAAATGTGATGTTTTTGACGACAAAATAATATATGGGGAAAATTCCAAACTAATATATGGGGAGATTGTGAAAAATCTGAAGTGCAGAGTCAGATATCTGCTGTTTATTTTTAAGAAAATAAGTTATTTGATGGATACCAAACAATTAATAGCAATCTACTATGCTTTATTTCATGGTATTGCTACATACGGCATCGTAGCGTGGGGAGGCGCTTATGGTAATATGATTAATCCCTTGATCTCACTACAGAAGAGAATGTTTAAAATTATTTTTAAAGACAATAATCAAAGCACAATAGTGCTTTTAAACATAACAGAATGTTTCATTATTGAATCAGTTATTCACAATTACAATGAAGAAATAAATTTCTACAATCAAACAGCAAAACAAGAAATAAAAGCATAATAATTCCAAGAATCAATAAGACTTATCTACAAGAAATAACAAGTACATTGCTGTGAAATCTATCAACCTACTGCCTATTGAGCTGAAAAATATCAACTCGTCAATAAAAAGTATTAAAACCAAAGTGATAAAGTGGATCAGGACTAAGAACATAATAAATTTATAATTGTGAGTGTTATGAATATGAAAATTTTAAAATTGTTACATTTGTAATTAATTATATACACATATTTAAATGAATTGTGGGTGATAAAGGGGAAAAGGTGAATTTAATAATAAGATTACTTTAACTATTGATTGTTATTTAGCTATAAGATACCAGAACTATGTACAGGTAACTCAGATTACCTCTATAGGCTGAGAGTTTGTTTCGCATATCTTTGTATTCTTAAACATAACTCGATGTATTTGCTGGCTAAATAAATACCTTGCAATACATGATCTTGGTGAGGATCATGCTACCATGTTTATGAGGCATACATATATACCATATGTTTTAAAATGAGTATAAGGGTTTAAAACCTATGAAATATTTTTGAAGTGTCACATACATTGATTAATTATACATGAAATGATAGCGCAACTCAAACGATTTTAGCTGTGTGCAAACTCATAAACTGTTTCCTGTACTCTGCTTGAAAGTGTAACAAAGATGGCAACCCTCCCCCCACAGCAGAAAGCGTTCTGTGTTTTGCAGTTTGCAAAGTATGAATATGTAATTACCAATCAATGTACACTCCTTTATGATCCCTTGAGTGACAATAACATTCGTGGATGGTATAAACAATTTGAAACCACTAGCTGTATCTAAAAAGGAAAGAGTACAGGATGACCGAGTGTGTCTGAAGACAATGTTAAATGTGTACAAGTCTTTTGTGCGTAATCCTAGGAAATCTGTTTGGAAGGCTAGCCACGAATTAGCGATTCCAGTGACATTTGTGTGTAATGTTTTAAGGAAATGTTTAAACTACGTCCATATCATTTACAGCCGTTAGAAACTTTAAAGCCTACAGACAGTTATGATATGCATGCTAGCTTCACAAATGAAATGATACAACGTGACAATGAAGACTATTATGTCGGATCAGTGATGAATCAACATTTCATGATAATGGAAAGTAAACATTCATAATGTGCATATCTGGGGAACAGAAAATCCTCATGAAATATTGCAGTGTAAATGAGACTCCCAAAAACTGAATGTCTTTTGTACTGTATCTTGATGGCAAGTTTACCAACTGTTCTTCTTTGTGGAAGCAAGTGTGTCTGGAATGAACTATCTTGATATGCTACAACTACGGCTCTTTCCTTTGCAATATGAACCACAGAACTTTATTTGGCAAAGAGGTGGTGTGCCTCCTCATTGACATAATGCTGTGTGATTGATTAAATGAAATTCTTCCTAACCGCAGGGTTGGTTGCCGGAGACCAGATGATAGGACTTGTTTGTCGTGACATCCACGCTCACCTGATCTGACCCCATGTGGATTTTTTTTCTTTGGGGGTTTATAAAGGACATGTGTCACTATTACCAACTCACCTACCCGACTTGAGACAAAGGATTGAAGCAGCTGTCGCATCAGTTACTCCTGACTTGCTGATTAAAGTACAAGATAAACAAACATATTGGCTGGATGTGTGCCATGTGATGAATAGCGCTCACATGAATTATAGGAAAATTGTATGAGTCATTTCTTGTATAATTTATCAATGTAAGTAAACTTCATAAATATTAAATAACTTTAAAATCCAGATATTCATTTTGAAGCACACGGTATATAAACTGCATATACAAGGTATTTAAATAAAAACTGTATTTAAATAAGAATATAACTTGGTATATAGATAGTAATCTTGTTTCCAGTTTAATAAACAACATTTAAGTAATTTGATTTTCTATAAGACAGATGTGAGAAAATTTTTTCATACCAGTACTTGTAACAACCATGTAATAATAATAATAATAATAATAATAATAATTAATCATTACTTATAATGTTATTTACAGATATTCTAATTATTCAATGTAATTATAAATACATCAAATTATTTTTATGTTTCCATTTCTGTCTTAAAAGACATGTCATCAGTCTGTTGCCATCAGTCTTAAAATACATAACATGAGGTTTGTTTTAAACCAAAATGCATGTAAATGAAACCAAATGGAATTTTTTTTTATCTAGCATTAAAACTGTTCTTTAAATTTTCTCAAGAAGTTGTCTAAGCTATCTTTATCCTGAAACATTACAATACAAAAATGATTTATTACTCAAGAAAGTTTTTATTTATGATAAAGTGCAAGTTTATTTTGTGCCAAATTTCCAGCGTATTAATGGGCTTGAAAATAAAGTAGACCAATAAATATTTCAAGTTATGAAAATTTTTAAATTAAAAGAGTAGATTTTTGGCATTTATTTGCTCAAGATGTACAATAGAACAAAATAAATGAACATTCTGTGGTACTTTCCCATCTTGTGGATATTTTTTTATTTATTTATATGCTTTGAATGAATTTCAGTAAAAACTTTCAGAAGATTAAGGGGAAAATAAAGCAAATAAAATTTTAAGCAAATTCCATTTGAATTTTTTTATTTGGAATTTTGGCTGACAGTTTCCGTTATGAAAAATAAATAAGATTGGTACATGGAGGAATACCAGGAAGTTCAGCTTACATAGGTATCATGTGTGTGTGTGTGTGTGTGTGTGTGTGTATATATATATATATATATATATATATATACATATATTTATTTTTTTCATTTCCTTGTTGATTTTTTTTCAACAGGTAATTTAGTGATGAAACATTTTTTTCTACAATGTAATATTAAACTTAAGTATTCTACGTATAGTAAGTAAAACAACATTATTATTAGAATGTTAATTATTAAACAGCTCATCAGATATACAATACTACAGTAAAATTTAACTGCTGTGGTCTTGCTTGATGACAGTAATTCACATTTACAATGAAGGAACAAAGATCCTAAATCTGTTTCTGAGCCAAAATCAGGTGCTATTTTATTTTCTTCTTCTCAGAATATGACTTAAAATAAGTAAAATTACATTATAATTATACTTACAAACTCTTATTAAAATATTGAAAACTAACATAAGATTATACTCTGATTTAACCATAATAAAAAATACTGTTTAAATATACATATAATCTGTCAGAAACCTTTTTCTATATTAACAATTTTATAATTATAAAAACTTAACTGTTTTATTAAAGTAAATCTAGCTTTTATTAAAAATTAACAAATAATTCATGCAACTGCATTAATATGTGTAATAAATAATATTTTAGGATAAATGTCTGCATAACACATTAAATAATAATTAAGAGTATACACAATAACTACATTTTTATAGATTTAAATTCTAAATGAACAGAAAACAAAAAAGTATATGCATTTAAAACTCAAGATACAATGTAATAAAAAATGTATTACAGATAAATGATTATTTGTGATATAAATTAAAATGATAACAGTATAACAATAAATAGTTTCTTTTTATTAATTTTCCATGACTCATTATATACAATATTTTGTAACTTTCTAATGGAATATTAACTGAGTATAAATATATAATATAGAATTAACAATTATAAATTCAATATCCAATTATAACAACTATTTAATAACATAATAAAACAAATTTATAACCTCGTAAAAAGTATGAGACAAGAATGCACTCTTTAAATATGCCAAATGCCACAAAACAATCAAACAGGAAATCATAATAATTTTATAACATCACAAACTTTAATTTATTTATATACTCATGAAGTAACTATGAACGATATCCAGTTACAATTACTCTTATTTATTTATTTCTGGGTAAGAAGTTAATTTTATAGAATATTAAAAATGTTAGGCCTGACTGGGATATGAACCCAGAACCTTCTGGATGAAAGGGAGACACACACACTACTACTTTATCAAGAAGTAATAGAGTGATAACTGTAATACAGTTACGAAGCGGAAAAACAGAAACAATCCCAAGATACTTCTGTAGCCCAGAATCAAACTACACTTTCTCCAACATTTTTTAATTTTAGGTTATACCATGTACATTATAGATAATTTTATGAGAAATCTAGTTCTGAAATGATACTGCTCTTTATCCAGAGGAGAAAGATCAGTTTGGCACAAAACACATGTTGACCAATCAGAATCCTCCATTTTGTTATATTAGCTGTGTTGTGTACTCTTTTCAAACTTGAAAAGTAATAAATCTGATGGTCTTTACTTAGATCCGCATTAGAATATTAAACAAAAGTACTTTTTTAATTAATTACTTATTAAATAAGAGAACATAATTAAGAATTAACAATTAGTAGTTTGAAGAAACTAAGATATTCTGTCAGTGGGAAGTGTTTTTCCAAAATGTAAGGTTAGATCAATGAACCTTATCAAACTTAAATTTAGCACAGGATTTTATAGTTGAAATACATCTTATGATACAGTTTGCAATGTATTGTCACCACGACGTGCCCAATACTTTGTTAAGTCTCTTGGGTGTAAAATTTAAAAAAAGGGAGGTTAAATTAATGAACCTTGTAAACAAGATGGTAAGTATGGTCGCTCTTTTTTATATTTTTGTATTGTCACAAATTCATGAAACTTTTTCACAGGATATTGGCACTCCATACAATATTATTCTTATTATTGTTTACGCAGAGTTTAACAATAAACTGAACTCTAATAATTAGAATTTAGAGTTCTGTTTATTGAACTGACTGAGTTAAGAAAATTATTCTTTTAAATCTGACAGTTTTGTTGTCTTATTATTTTATTAATTTTTTTTTTTTTACAGATACAAAGCAACAGTTCTTCCTGTATATCCTGAATGTTACCATGATGACATCTTATGCAGGTGCAAAAGTCTTAAAATGTAAGATGTTTTGTATTATCATCAGCTGTTTTATAAAAATACCAATACACAGGAGCAGGATAATTTCATTGTTAAATATACTGACTCAAGTAATGTGAAAAGAAGACAGCAAAATACAGATATACATACAGAAAAATCTTTGTCTACAGTTTTTGTTAAAAACATAACCAAAAATATTGTTAGAGTTTGTAGATGTGCTTTTCTCTCCATTCTTTGCATTTCTGTTCCACGAGTCAATACCGTAATGAGAAAATATTTTAAATTAGGCCATGTAAGAGAAGGCATGGAAGGTTTCAGAAAGCAGGAGGTTTTTAAACCAAAGAAAGAGAACATAATGAATTTTATTAGCTCTTCAAAATATAGTGAAGTGCATTACTGCAGAGGTAAAAACAGTAGACAGTATTTACCATCTGAACTTAACATTAAAACTTTATGAAAAATATATTCCCCTCCTGAGTTAAAAAACATTCCTGTGAAGGAAAGTTATTTTCATACGGTATTTTATACCAATTATAACATGGGTTTTGGATCTCCAAGATCAGATGTACGCTCAGTATGCTTACAATTACAAGAAAAAATAACATCTTCAACTACTGATGAATAAAAAAAAAAACAATTTACAGATGAAGCTTATGGTTCATAAAAAGCGAGCACAAGCATTTCAAAATGCTTGTGCTTGCTTTTTATGAAGGAAAATGATAATGAAAGCTGAAGATCATAAACTTCTTCAGGAAGTAGAGATGTCAACACTGATATTTTCATTTGATTGTCAGAAAAACCTGCCATTGACTCAGTTACAGATCAAAATTTGTACTAGTCATGCGTTTTATTTATTTAACTTTACCACTGTTTTTTGATACCACTGTCAAAAGGCATCAGTAGTGAAAGAATTTGTCCTGAAACTGTTACTGCCCATGTTTGGATGGAAAATCAATATCACAAGTATTCGAATACAGTAGCGTCTTGTGTGCTTTAGTTATTTACATACATTGAACTTGTTGCAGTATTCTAATCTCCATTTCATGGCCGATGGATGTGGAGATCAAAATAAAAATACAATGATTGTGACAATGGTAATGAAGTGGCTTGGTAACTGTGCATGTGCATGCATTAAATCAGTTGAACCAGTATTCCCAGTCGCAGGACAGGTCACAGGACCTTCCACCTGACAGAGTCTTTGGAGTCAATGAAAGAGATTTTAAAAATCGTAAAGTTATTCAGACAGCCGAACAGGCCATAGACCTTGTATCTAAACACTGTTCTGTTACAAGAGTCGGTCATGATTTAAAAGTATATAATTTCAAAAATGCTGCAAGAAATGTTGTTAAAGTATGTGGTTCATGGCATTTTAAACTCTCTAAAGCCAAAAGAATTTATTTCAAAAGGTTAAGTAGGAATAAGAATACAATTTTATTACGAGGAGAAACACACTTGCAAAATGATTTAAGCATGTTGTGTAATTTATTTGCAAATAATATCAGTTTTAATGACTTAATACTGGATGAAGTATCTGCCTTAAATTCAGTTTCATTAGAAAAAAAGAAAGATGTAGAAAAATTATTGATGAAACACTATGGTGAGAATAGAAAAGTATCTGTAATTTATCATTTTATGCACATGTCATTGATGGAGAAGAAAACATGTTTTTATTTAATGTCTTTAAAAAAATTGATTTATTTTTTTTTTTAGATTCCAATATTTTTTATGTAAACAATCATTATAGCTTACAAAAAAAATAATCTTCCTTATTGAAAATATACAATTAGTTGTTTTATTTTTATCTGAGAGTAAATATGGATTTTAAATTGATCAGGGTTCACTTGAACAATAGCTTGACTGGAATCATAGTGAACTTTATCCAAGCTTCAGAATCAAAGTGAATTTTTTCCCAATTGTTTTTAGCCACTGCAACTGTGGTAATTGAAAATATTTTTTTACTATTGTGAAATAATACTGTTAATACATAGTTTCTTACAGTATAAACAGTTATATTCAGAATCCTGTTTTTAAACCTGGAAAAGTTTTTTACCTTTCCTGAAAAATGATGCAAGTCGCAAATAGTGCAGTTTGATTCTAGGCTAAAGACTTGAACAAAAGAGAAAATCATCAAATAAAATATAAATTATACTATGTACTATTTAGCAATTATGTAAATTATTTAATAACATAATATTACAAGAATATTCAGGAATAAATCAGAACATTCACTTTAAAACCAGATAAATTTCAGGAACCGTTATAATTTATATTAGATGTCACATATCTTTAGAGGTTTCTTATTTTTCATAATTAGAGTTAAAATGAAATCACTTTGTCTGTGTTGTGACAGTATTTTACAGTATCTGCTATGAAATGTACCAGAGTAGAATGATACTAACATCTGAAGGAATTGAAATTTTTTTAAAAAATGTCTGAGGAATGTAAATATTATGAATGAATATAAAACCTTAGAACATAATACAATTTCTTTGTGAAGCATAATAAATAATTCCATCAATCCCAGTTTGGATATCTTAAATTTTACAAACCCTCAATTAACATTACATTATCTAAAATAAAAAAATCATCGGTTATTACTTTGCCTTTTCATTAAAAAAAAAAAAAATCAACAAAACTAATATTCTCTAAAAACCATTTTATTTAAAACTGTAATGGGTGTGTAGTCATCAGTAAACCATCATACACTTTATCAGGTACTAGTCCTAAAAGTATATTTAATATTTTGAGAGGGATGTATTTTTTTCAGGTAAGACAACTCAATTAATGTAAGATACAGATATTATGTAAATATTCTTTAATGTTGAGTAACAAAAAACACAAAACGATCTAATCAGTTATATTAAAAGACTTTGAGAATAATTTCATTTTTTTTTCTATACATCCTCAAGACCATCACTTTTTATTTTGTTAAGAAAGATTCCTTCAAAAAATGATGGGTACTTTAATACTTTTGATGGCTAATTTAATACAACTATTAAATTACCCACCTATTAGGTAGTTTGTTAAAAAATATGTCTAATACGTTGTTCAATTGGTTAGGTAACATTAGTAATATGGCTGAAAAAATAATTTAATATAATTTGTTACAAGAGAAAAACAGATTAATATCTTGTGTACATTAAATTACAAATGAATTACTGGTCTGTAACGGTATAGTCTAATTCAGAAATAGTTGTGAAAATAAGAGAAATAACTGAATATTAAAATTTAGAGAGGAAGAAGAAGGACTAGCTAAATTGTTAACACTGCTCCATTGATTTTTGATTAAATACCATTAATAATCTAAATATTAAGGTTCTAATCTTGAAAAACATACTTCTTTATTTTGATTTAATATTAAAACCTTAATATCAAGTTTTTCCAACTACTGGAAGAGGATGAGCCATTAAAACCGTATCAAATTCCACTTGTATAATAACAAAAAAAGAAAAATTGGCATAATATATATAATATATATATATCAATTTTTTTTCAAAGAAGCAACTTTTTGAAAAATATCGAGGCCTAAGTTAACTAATAGACAGGACCTGAGTTGTCAAGAATACATTTATACTTATAACTCTCATAATTTTGCTTACAAATTGAAACCAAATGAAAATTACTTCAATATTAGCTCTGTTAACTAGTTACATCATATTAGTTAAATATTGAAAAAAATCTATATAAAATTACATTTACAACAACAATTAATAAAAACTTGAGTGAAAGAAAAATTATATATAGAGATTGTTTTATTGCTAGAGTAACATTTATATTTCCCTCTCAGATATTAACTTGACTGTATTAATAATAATTAAATTAATATCAAATAAACAAATTGACATGGAAGACACAATATAATACTGGATTAAAGTTTATACATCTACATCAGCTTGTAGAGAAATAGTTAAAGGAAGCATTAACAGTAAAGAACAATCTGGCCTAATACAAAACATTTATAACATTTCTTAAGTTTTAACGGTTAATAATTACTTTCAATGTGATAGTTTAATGAATTTCATTGGAAAAACAAGAATACAAAGATTCAAATTCTAAACCTGGTTAACAGTAATTTAAATTTTTAAAAACTGTTAATGTCTCAAAATTATGCTTTATGGTAAATAAAAGTTTTATAAGTCACATCTAACTGTTTACAGAGTTCCACATGTTGCATTTGTATGTTCAGTAATCTAAATATCCTAGTAAACATAATCTTATTAAAGCTAAGCTTTCAGTCTTAAAAATTGGATAAAAGGAAAATAAGATTAAAAATGATTTTTTAATGTACTACCAAGACAATATACGTATGTACACTTTCTCTTATTACAAATTCATTCTAATAAATTACTGGTTTTCTGCTATATGTTTATCCATATATAAATTAATAAACAGGGCTGAAATAGGGAGCTCCATGGTGGTAAGAATATAGGTAAAACCCAACTCAGTAGTAAAAGAAAAGGAATTGCATAATTAAAATCAAATCTACTTAAAAAAATACACTTTTTTATATAACAATACAGTTTAAAAATTATCATCATAAAAAGAAAGTATTTAAATAATGAGATGGATTAAGAGTTTTTATCAGAACATTAAAACACATTTATAAATAAACAAATACATATTACAAATAATTTAATTCTTGAAGTACAAATAAATTAATTCAATGATATTAATAGCTATGCAGTCTTACAAACAGCAAAACCTTATAAAAAAAGGACTTATGTAAAATACCCACACTGCTGAAAACTTAAACTCTACTCTACTGTCCTGCTTTACAAACTCATTTAATTACATGCAAACTTTGAAAATATTAAGAGCTGATGATGTATATATTGATGAAAGCACCTCCTATAAAGTATTACTGCATTTAACAATATCTGGTAGTTAATACATATTACAGTTAAATACACAAAATCTGTTTGTTCAAAATGATAACTTTGTTAAGCTAAATGAGACAACTGTTCACAATCTGTTTTTTTTTTTGTTTTTTTGAATAAAATATTACAGAATCAGAACTATAATGCAATATAATTGATAATTTTACTAAAATAAAAGATACGACTCGTACACATCAAATGTGATGAAAAACATGAAGTTTTGAAATTAATATTAATATTATTTACTAAATAATAATAAAATATTATACAATGCTTCTATATTAAATACAAAATGTAAAAAATACTATTACACATTATTTTATTACAAAATGGAAATAACATATAGATTGCAGATATCAAGATTCCTTTATGAATTCTTTTTTCTCCATTTTTATAAGGAATTAAATTTCTACAGAAGATGCAGAAGTTTCAGCTTTATATTTATACTTTATTTCACATATTTTATACACACACTTTCAATTATTAAGAAAATGAAAAGAAATAGTTTTAATAAATTTTAAACTATTCACATAACCAACCAAAGCTTCCCTTATAAAAGTCATGCATTCATAAAAAAGTAATTGATACCAAATAAAAAACAAATATAAATTATAAATAATAACATTTATGGTTAATGAAAAAAAAAGTTTCTATCATTACTGTTACTACAATAAAATTATAATTTGTTAAAATTCTATTAAAATACAAAGAAATATAACTAACACTTAAAATGCAACTTACCAGCAGATAATTAAATATAACAAATTTTGTATGTAGTGCAATAATCTAAAATATTTTGTAGACTGCAGTAAGGGTATAATAAAAAACTTTTAATAATAAATTTAAGGAAATTGTCTCATAAATATAATATATTCTAAATAAAATATTTTATGTAAAATATGTGTTAAATGGAAGGAATTTTTTTTAATGTATTATTTACTTAAACCACTTTTAATATCATTTTAAAATTCATAAATATATATTGATTCTACTTCAATAAAAGTTTCCATCAAAGTTTTCAATTGAATAAAAAATAACGTCTACTTACCACATGTACAAAGCACATTATAAATAATTATAATAGATAAAAAACTAAATTCACATATTTTAAATATTTAAAGCTAGATATCATTGTTTAGGAATGTTCCAGGTACTTACTAAAAAAGAAAAAAAATATATATAAATAAAATAAAAAATGAGACTATTATTCATCTAAAGATATAATCAAATTCAACAAGAAAGCATTCTATTACAAGATTTTGCTGCATCAAGTCAAGAGCCATGTTCTGTGATTCTTGTTCAGGCCACATTAATGTTGGTCCAAACACAATTGCCAAATTTGGAATGTGCATTCTATTAAATTCTTGATATTTCGTCACCCTAAAAGAAAAAAAAATATAATCATTAAAAAAAATTTAGTTAATTAAAAAAAATTGTTAGTTTCAGAGTTTTATATAATGACATAAATTACAAACTTATGAATTGAATTGCAATTTGTCCACTATAATCTATCATGGTTAACTACACCTGGCTAAAACTTAATATTTCAATAGATTATCATCATTTTGAATACTTTTAAGCATTAATAATCATTTTGATTAATTAGTGAAACTTAGTTTGTAATTGATGATAATCTATTGATGATAATCTATTGAAATATTAAGCCAGGTGTAGTTAACCATGATAGATTATAGTGGACAAATTGCAATTCAATTCATAATAATCCAATTATTTCTCTTAAAATCACAATACTGTCAAAATTATTAAAAAGACTTACTGTCAAAAAGAATTGAACATACTTTCTTTTTATATCCAGTTATAAATAGAAAAAAAGTATGTTAACAAACATTATTTATTCTAAACTAAAATAGTTAGTACAAAGTCTTGTAACATTACAGAGAAAAAAAATTAAATAGACAAAAAGGTTTAATTGTAAATAATAAATAAAAGTTTTAACATGTAATGAGTGTTCTTCACAAATAGAATTCAATAAAAAAGCAAAATAAAAGTTTAGTTTTAAAATGTTCAAAAGCTTCTAAACAGTTTAAAAATAAATTTTTTTAATTATTTTCCATTAATTTAATTTCTATTATTCACTTACATGCTTATTTTATATGAATAAGCATATTTATTAAAATAAAAAGTGATAAATACTTATTCTTTAAATCTTACACTTATTTGTACACACAATCTTGTTTTGAAACCCTTGATATAAATACATATTATTCCTTTCTTTTCAAGCATTTTTATAGTTACCTTCAAATAATGCATTTAAAACAGTTTTGACTTTACAGTTTAGAAAAATAACAAATCTCATATGTCTGATAGGAATGATATATAACAGTCAAAAAATGTATAATTTAGATGAAAAAACAATTTTTTTCACCTCATAAACATATATATGTTACATTATAGACTGTCAAACACATTTATTATGCTACTTCTGCAGTCAAGTAGAAATGTAACATTATTAATAACAGGAACAGCAAGACATCACATCTACAGTAGATGAAGAATGCAGTCCTTTCACAAATTATTTGCTTAATCTTTCAAGATGCACAATGTAAGATTACAACTACCATGATTTTTTTCTCACCAAGAATTTTGCATAGCACAAACAATGTTTGCTGTCTGATAGTAAATTACACAATTTTACATTCAAAAGACTATAACATTATAAATGAAATGTCAATTCTATTTTTACCCTCCCAGTCTCACTGGAGGATCAAATCATTTGTGAGTATTTTCAGCATACATTCCCTTCTTGTCTCTTGAAAATAGCTAGTTATTTTGAATATTGCTAGTTATTTTCATTGAATCAATGAACTCTAAATAGTTTACAAGTTATCTAATAGTTGAAATGATGAGAGTGAATATTGAGTATGTGACAGCAACTTGTCAGGAATACATAAAAAAAACCCGACTGTCACAGATTGCACTGCAAATTAAGGTAATAGTGATGGAATGTATCAAGAGATATTTCTACCGATGATAAATAATTGGAGTAAAAAGTAACTGAAAAAGCCATAAAAAAAGGAGAAAATATATTCCAGAGATCGGAATATAAATAATGAGGGCAGCAATAAGCTATAAATAATTTTTATTAAAAGAAAAAAAAATTGTGTTACATCTAATAACTTTAGAAAACTGAAGTGGAGGTAGAGAAGAAAGAGACTTGCTAGTCTTCATTCTATGATAAATTCACTAGTAAAATATTAGAAGTGAATAATTGTTAATTTTCATTTAAATTTTATTTATTAATAGTGGAATATTACAAGTAATTTACTTGTAATTTATTGAAGAAACAATTTTTTAACTATTCATGAAATATGGATAAACTTTTGTCCTGGGTGCAATTTATGAGAAGTAGGTCATCTTGACCTACTTATAGTCGAGTGGAAGCTTGTGTTGCGGTCGGACGTATTGTTGTGCGCTCTGTCTTATACTGTTTTTTTTCGGATGAACGGTTTTATATCTGATTTTTGGAATTGGGAATTGACGGTGGAAAATTTTCGGAAGTGTTTTAATATAATTTGGTGATTTTTGGTTGCAGACTGACCTTTTTATTGAATTTTTTATCTGAGTAGCCTTATTGCTATTGGCAATAAGGTTCATAGTTGACTGCTGGTCGCAGTGGTTAGTGTGAGTTAGTAGTGGTGTACCTTGAGTTGTTTTCAATTCGGGTGTAGCTTATCTGTAGTGGATGGCATAGACAATTGTAACTGGCATCGACTGATAATATTGTTTATTATTATTCAAGTGATAAACTTTTGATATTGGAATTAATTTAATTAATTTCGGTTGTTCAGAGACAAATTTTGCAAGTCAAGCGACAAGCTCTGGCTTGTTCGTGACGTCATTGAAATACAAGTAAACAAGGACTTGTAAAATTTTCAGAAGTTTTACTGTGTACTAGTAGAAATTTTACTAAGTGTTTGCGATACGTTACACGGGCAAACTGCTATCCTCCATATCTCCTATAGTTTTTACCATAGAACCAAAATTCCCAAATATCTATCCGAAACCAAAGATTTCTGACCTTCTGACCCCCCAAAATTTTTGACCCTGGATTTGGACACATACATTTTACTTCCCCCCCCAAAATTTTTTGGGGGGCACCCGCCCGTGTGGGGTATCATAGGACTCGGAATCAACCCCTGATTTCGAATCCGAGTCATGAGAAGACGAAGCTCGCTTCCAATAGAAGATAAGGCCTCTCCAGTGGCTGGGCCCTCGAGGGGAACTGCCGGAAGGAGGGATGGTGTTTCTGAAGTCTCAGAAGACATGGACATTACAGGATTAAATCAAGGAAAAGCAAAGTGGAAGACAGTACATGGGAGAACCGCCAAGCGGCCGAGAGCAGGCTCATCAGAAGAAGAGGAGGCCCCCCCTTAATTTGAAGGAGGTTACGTACAGGCTGGGTAATGCACTATTACAGCTTAGGCAACTAACTGGCAAGGCCAGTGTAACGGCAATCAAGGCTCATGAGAGGGAGCTGACAGAAATTTATAAAGATTTACAACGAATAAATGATGAGACTCCAGACACAGTTGACCAAAGTACGCAAACCGAAAGTCATGGCAGGAACGAGATGTCAGATATTCTAGATGTAGAGCTGACAGATGAACAACTGATAGACAGATTACCCACACGATGGTCAACCTGGGTAATGAACAGGCTGATCCAGGAGAAAGATCTAAGACCAGGAGATGACAGCTGTTTTTTCATCGATTTGAATGGATTAAAGCCATCCAGCCGGTATGCTGGGACGGCACCTGGGGCAATGATCTTACAAGACTACACCATCCTCGAAGATGGAAAGATCACAAATACCGGAACTAGGTAAACGGTAATCTATGACTCTAGAGAAGGAGATAAGATAATGGCCTCTCATATTATAAAGGCCTTACGAAG
The DNA here is from genome assembly GCF_047948215.1 of Lycorma delicatula. Lineage (NCBI taxonomy): Eukaryota > Metazoa > Arthropoda > Insecta > Hemiptera > Fulgoridae > Lycorma > Lycorma delicatula. The sequence continues at coordinate 24,746,106 of NC_134455.1, forward strand.
AGCTGTAGGTAAGCTGGAGTCAGCTGTCTTTGTGGTTCCCAGTGGTCCAGCTGGCATCATAGTGAGAAAAATAGTAATATACATGATGAGGAAGGGTAAGACCTTGCCGAGGATGTTACTCCCCAGCCTGAGCGAACAAGGGAGGGCAAGGTCGAGGTCGGTATCAACAAGAAGGGGAACCCCCCCGGTCGTTGAAAGTAAAACGGTCGTAGTAAGGGCCCCCGGTAAATCTTATGCCGATCTGTTGAAAACCATGAAAGAAAAGGTTAAGGTTGAGGAGGCCGGTGAAATACTGTCAATTAAACAGGGAAGGGATCAACAACTAGAGGTCCGAATTAGTGGGGCGCAGAAGGCGGGGGAGTTTTCCTCCCTGCTGAAGAACAGAGCAGAGGATCTCCAGGTGGATATAAGAACAAGAGGAGACCGCAGAACAGTCGTTCATGTAAAAGACATGCTAGGCGACACTACTGAGCGAGAGATCAGGGAAGCGGTAGAGAAGGTACTAGGACAAGGAGAAAACTTTCAGGTCACATCACTAAGGGAGGCATTTGGAAACACAAAAAATGCCACGGTGGTCACAAGTCAAAGGAATGCAACGAAATTAATTGCAGCAAGGCTGAGAGTAGGGTGGGTGAGTTGCAGGGCCTACATCCGGACGGATATAGAGAAATGTCATCGATGTTGGGATGTCGGTCACAGCAGAAGAGAGTGCAGAGGCCAGGACCGTTCAAACCTTTGCTTCAACTGTGGTAAACCCGGCCATGTAATTAAAGATTGCAAGGAGGCGACCATATGCCTGGACTGTGGAGCCACTTCACATAGGACCGGGAACCCGTGCTGTAACAAAGGTCATGACTAAAGTAATACTAGTTAATAATAACAGGAGCCGACTCTCTAGTGATTTGAGCATAGAAATAGCAGCTAGATACGAAGCGGACTTCCTGGTGGCCACCGAACCTAATGTGTATTTGGCGGCCAGAGAACAGTGGCTGACCGATGGGAATGGTGATGTGGCAATTAGAAAGATCGTTGGAAATGTGGATTATGATCTGTATGGTAGAGGTGACGGACTCATTGCTGTTGAGGTAAGCGATAAGATTATAATAGGTGTATATATCAGCCCTAACTGCAGCAGGGAATCTCTTAAGAACAGACTCCTTGACCTCCAACAAGTCATTATACGAGCTCGGAAGAGAATTGTAGTCCTTGGAGACTTTAACTGCAGGACTGTTCTAGCTGGAGCGGTCTCCTCGAACGCTAGAGGAAAACTCCTGGAGGAATTACTGGCAGCGACAGGAATGACATGTATTAATGACGGAACAGCCACCTACCAAGCAAGAGGGCATCAATCGGTCCTGGATTTAGTTATAATTGATGGAAGGATGCGCACTGATGCAGCTGATTTCATGGTTCTTAATGACGAAACAGCCAGCGATCACAGAGCCATCTTTGTTAACTTCAGAGAGCAACGGCCAGAAATAAGACAGATAAATAACAATATCAGACTGTCTGATCAACAGATGTATAGAGTGGGTAATAATGCGGCAAATAGAATTAGAAATAGTACTCAGATAACACCTGAAATATTCCAAAATATAGTTAAAGAAGAGATGGCGAACATACCGAGGAGAAATAATATTAAACATAATATGGTCTACTGGTGGTCCAGGGAGATAGAGGAACAGCGTAGAATTATGCAAAGACACAAGAGGACGGCCCAGAGGTTGCGAGCTAGAGTTGGTTCGGAAATAGGATGTAACATTGCGACAAAGCAATATAGGCAAGCGAGAAAGACGCTTAACTTCCTCATAAAGCAGGCCAAAAGAAGGAAATGGTTAGAACTATGCGAGGAGTTGAATGCTGATCCGTGGGGAAGGGCTTTCAAAATAGTAACCAAGCGGCTTGGGAGACAAGCTCCGACACTGAATGAAGAAACGGCTGCGTTGCAGATCAGAAAGTTATTCCCCAGAACGGAGGAGCAATATAATAGAGAGGTGATAGAATGCCAGGGAGGAAGATTTACACAAAAAAGAGGTCATGGAAGCTATAAATAAATTAAAAAATAAGAAAAGCCCCGGCCCAGATGGCATCCCAGCGGCCATCATTAAGATAATAGCTAGGATCGTACCTTGGGAAATAGTCGATGTAGCCAGCTACGGTCTACAAAATAGAAGCTTCCCTGAATGCTGGAAGGAAGCAAGAACAGTCTTCCTCCCAAAGGCAGGACAAATTCAAGAGAACACAGCATATAGACCTATTACGCTCATAAATAATATGGGAAAAGTAGTTGAAAGGTTGTTAGAAAATAGACAGAGAGGAAATAGAGGAAAAACAATGTCTACATCCGGAACACTATGGATTTAGAAAGGGACGGTCCACGGTGACCGCAGTCGAGAAGGTAAAAAACTGGGCATTAAATTGCAGAAGCGGTACATGGAGGACTAGAAAAATCCCCATGATCATAATGCTTGATGTTAGAAACGCATTTGGTACGGTCCCCTGGACAGCCATCATTGAGGCGCTTCAAGCCATGCAAATAAGTAAATACTTAGTAAATCAGATAGATCAATATCTGCAAAATAGGTTCATAGAGGTCAAAACCCTAGAAAGGAAAGCCATATTTCAGGTATTCGGAGGGGTGCCGCAGGGATCTGTCCTTGGCCCAACCTTATGGAATGTTTTCTATGATAAAATCTTCAGGCTGAACTACGCCAAAGGGGTATCGATAGTAGGATACGCGGATGATATCGCAATATTAGTAGAAGACAGAGATATTAATGAACTGGAGAACAAGGCAAACCAAGCGCATAGAACAATAGATGAATGGATGGAGGATAAAAATTAGAAATAGCTCCTAATAAATCCTGTTGCCTGGTCGTCTCGGGTAGAAGACCATTAAGAAGTGTGAATCTAAATATCAGAGGACAGAGAATTGATGAAGTAAAAGAAACAAAATACTTGGGGGTACTTCTGGACAAAAGTTTAAGGTTCAGCAAGCATATTGATATGATTTGTGGGAGAGTTACTCCTGCTGTAAAGGGATTAAGAGGATTATTTCAAAACCACGGCACACCTAAAATGGTTATTCGAAGATTGATAACCGCGGCTCTCACTTCGACGGTACTGTATGCGGCTCCCATATGGGGGGCGGCAATGAACATACAGCGAAATAAAAAGAAGTTGAGAAGTGTCCATAGGCTGGCATTGCTGCATGTAGCTGCTAGTTACTGTACGGTATCGTATTACGCGCTGTGCGTACTGACCGGGGTCCTACCCATAGACCTTCAGATAAAAGCCAGAACCCTCAGACACAGCGGTATGTCAAAAGAAGAGATGGAAGGGATTATAGAACAAGAATGGCAAGAAGAGTGGACAGGGTCCAGAGTGGGAGAATGGACCAGACGCCTAATCCCTAATATTAAAACCTGGAATAACAATAGACTCGGAGATGTCAATTTTTACATGACACAATTACTGACGGGGCACGGCTCTTTCGGTCAGTATCTGTATAGGATCGGGAAGAGAGCCACCCCGCAGTGCATCTACTGTCCAGAGAACGACGATGCCGAACATACGTTGTTCATATGTCCAAGATGGGCCGTTAACAGAGGTCAAATAGTAATTAATGGTCTTACACCAGAAAATCTCATAAACTGGTTGGGGTACAACAATGAGAACTGGGAATGGTTCCGTAGGTTCGCCGGGGAGGTCCTGCGGGCCAAAGAGGATGAAGACAGAAGAATGGGAGTATAAACAGTAGGGTAGGGCGGACAGTCACTCCATGGAGGGCCTGTACGCGTGTGGGGGTACCTGAGAAGGGGGTGAACTCCAGGGGAGTTTGAGTTTGGGTTAAAATAAAAGACCAAGTCCCGGTCGGCGGGGTCGTCCCTGCGGGAGCCTAGGCTCTTTATGGGGTCGGCGCTGTCGATTAGAGGCCAAAGGCGTAAAGACCGAGTCCTGGTTCCCTACTGAGGCGCTGGGGGACCTTGGCTCTAAAGCGGGGGATTAGAAGCAGGCAATGTAAAACAAAAGATCCGAGACCGGGGAGGCCAACCTGCCGTGCCGGACGTATAGCCGGCGGGTGGGGGACGCCTCCTTTGAGAGTAAAAGGACACTCTCCCCGACTGAGTATACTTAATTGGATGCCAAGTATGGATGAAGATTTTGCACTCAGAGGCATAAAGATTTTAATGCAGCTAAGTCTAAAGTTTATCGTACAGTTGAAACATAAGTACTGCAGTAGAAACCATGAAGAGACTATTTGCTCAGATTGAATTTTCCAATACGAAAGTCAGCACAGAATCCCTAGTAAAATAGAACACTTCTTATTGAATATTAGTAATAAAAAGTCCATACTGTGATTGGAAACTGAAGAAGGATGCCTTTTCAATTTTTACTGAGAAAAAACTAGAGTATTGACAGAATTCAGAAGAACAAAATACAATGTCATCTAATCTTGTAAAGAACAAATATGTACATCTGTTGTCAAGCAAGAATGGTGAAAAGATACTATATATATATATATTCTGTTCTTGCAGCTTTAACAACACTCTCTTCAAAACTTTCAAAAGCAGCTGATGTGAAACCTGTAGACTTTTCTTATGTAGATTTGTAGAAGTGTCTACTTCATACAACTCATCACTCAATTTTAGCTAAAATTGAAGTCAATAAACATCTAAAAGTTATTAACTACCCTTATTTAGTTGATTTATCGTTCTTTTTCAAGACTTCTTCACATATGGATATAGAAAAATCAACTGACTGTAATGAAAGAAATTGTATTCCACTTCTTAAGTACTGAAGATGTTAAAGTATTCTCCATCTTTTGGTACTTATTCCTCTTTATAGGAAAGTCAATCACCGATTAAATATCTACTTCCACATGACCAATAGAGTTATGAATAATCCTTTGTATAAAGAGCTTTTTCCAAATTTTAAAATCATAAATTAATATATAATATAAAACTACAGCGCTCAAGAAATTATATATACACTATTATTCAACACTGATGTATTTAACGTGAATGTCAGTGCTAACATATACGCTTATGCATACACGCAACAAACAAACAACCCCATCACGTATTACTTTACATTAGGTCACAATCATGCTGGAAACTATGATATAATTGCTGATTCTTTCAATGAAGAAAACGTATTATAAAACAGAATTTTCTCTTTTGCAATTAACACATATAGATTCCAATCAAACCTTTCAAGAAATATTACAGTAAAAAAATAAAACTCAGAACCACCAGTTGGCTAATGTAGAAATTAATCATAGCTATAACCTCATGTATACTGTTTTTTTTTGTTTTTTTTTTTTCAAGAAAACCTACACATTAATTTTCAGCATCCAAATGAGGAATCATTTTTCAAGCATAAGAATTAAGGACTTCGACTATACTTTCAATCTGTACAAGCAGGTTGAAAGGCTATGAGGGAATAGTTCTTTATAGCATACGACTTAGGGATGTAAACTTACTTGATCACTTTGAAAGAGCAATTCTATACACAAAATACAAAGCTTAAAAATTACTGGGTACTAAAAAGAATATTGGGGTTTTAATCTGCTATAATATCTCTTGGATGAGTGTGCAATGTTGATTTAAGGCTAGAACCAAAGAACAAAAAGAAAATTTTACTTGCACACATGGCCATAGATTGATTTCCTACCTTTCTTTTGGCAGCACCACTAATAAAGAAGGTGATTCCTGAACAGAAAGCTTGTGTTTTGCAGTTTGTTGAATGTGAATCTACTGTTACAGGCTTTGAAGCATATTAAATACGCTGTGCAGCTGACTTCACAATTGAAATTTTGTAGCTTGAAGATGCAACTTTCTTAATCGTATTATGTTTACTGATGAGTAAACATTTCATCTTAGTAGAAAAATTAACATAGATAAAATCTGTGTCTGGGGTCAGAAATTTCCTATGAACGCTTACAATGTGAAAGTAACTCCCCAAAATTAAACCTTTTTTAGCCGACATTATCACAAGCTTACAGGCTGTTCTTTTTCACTTAAGCAAGTGTAAAGGAGTTGCTTGTTTAGATATGTTGCATACATGGCTCTTTCCTCAAATACAAAATGGACTTGAAAATTTTGTTTGGTGATAAGATGGTGTGCCTCCTCACTGGTATAGTTTAAATGATGTTTTCCCAGACAACTGGATTGATCAGCATGGATCTACCATTACTCTATTACTCCATGCTGGTTAAAGTATAGGACAAACTCTCCTATCAGTTGGATGTGTGCTGCATGATGAAAGGTGCTCATATTGAACACTTGTAGGGAGAAACTAAAAATTACTTTTTCATTTTATTTGTGATTCATTATCACAAAAAAAATTAAACTGTTGATTTATTATTTTATTATTTATTTATTTGACTCTGACTTGTAAGTCAAAGTCAAGAGATATTTAATAGCTTTAAAAGCCCTACATTCTTTTTTGTAAACACTATTTTATTTTTTAATAAATAATAAAACTATAAAATTCAATAATTGAATTCCCCCTTATCCCATTCATTTCTCTTCTTAGTTGGTAGCCTAAATAAAGTTTATATCGGTCAGTAATAACTTAAGGGCAGAGTTCAACACATTTGTTTTTCCTTCTTTACAGATCACAATGAGAAAGCATTAACATTCAATTTAGCTAAATCATAATGACATTTTTAATTTTACCTACGCAAACTAGAAATATCTCTAAGGAAAAACAAATTCTTTAAAATAAAAATAAACCAAAACATAACAAGCAACAAAATATGAAAACAGCATCAAAAAAGTTGAAAAACTTACCTAAGTAAATGCTGCAAAAGGAACTTCAAAGTATCATGATTAGGGACGGGTAAATTTTTAATAATATCTCGAAACTGTGATAGCTTTTCCTTTCGATTATGATGTGCTGAAAGAAACAATGAAAATTCTAATTACCATCACTCATCATTAATCTTTTTTTTTAATTACTTTATTTTTAATATCCTAAAATTAAATAATCAAAATGTCTGAATAACAAACCTGAAAAAAATAAAACAGTGAATTTGGTTTTTGGGAAATAATAATCTGCATATTGAACTCTCTCTAGTGTTGTTTTCATTTAGATAGGTAATGCAATGTTGTTAGTACTTAGCAGTGGGTAAGTCATAATAGCTGAAGATAACTATAAATACATTATAAAGAAAAGAAATCAGTCACATAAAAGCATTTTTGAAACTGTGAAAAGCTATTTATAATTCTATTATATTGTTAACAAAATTATTTAAATTGGTCTGTTAATTTAATTCCAAGGTGGACTTAATTTTGTTTCTCAGTGATAGAAAAAATTAAGATTTTAATTCTGACAACAAATTTTAAAAATTAAGAAATTTTTTCTCCCAGACTGAATAAGATTAGGAAAAATTTACAATTATTTAACATATAAACATGATTACCAACTAGATGAAACATAAAAACAATGAACAATATCTTAAAATAAATAAATGGCATAATGAAAAATTTCTTTCTACTCGGTATATATGGTTTTCATCATTAGTTTTCTTTGATTATGACTAATAGTCATTTCACTTCAATCACGATACTGTAATAAAAATTAGCTGGGAGTTGAGGGATTATTAGTGAACTGTTTCATAAGATTAAAGGGAACAGTGATTTGATGCTTTACACTGTTTCAGTCCTTAAAGCTCTGGTATATGTAATGCAGTTGAGGTACAAAAGGCAACAGACACAACTGTGTTATCTGAAAGTAATGATATTCACTACAAAACTAGTCTTGTGGAGATCAGACTGAAAGTGTAACTTGTACGTTGGCTGTAAACTAGGATATGGTTGAAGTTTGGTATGATATAAAAAAAGTATATAATATTAGGCTCAGTGAAATGGTAACATAAAGCCACTTCACTCCCTTCATTTCCAGTAAGTCTAACTCATTCACAGTAGTTTGGAGTGAGATGTTTGAAAATGGATTTGTCATTTTTGGGAGTGACTCACAGTTCACCTACAACCTATAAAGTTATGGCAACTATCAGGAATATGTGGAAAGTTCTCTGCTAGGATTATATCCTCTTATCCAATATCTTTCTTCTCTACAAAGATGAACGAAAAGCTTTTAAGTAATCAGAATAAAATTAACCAAAATAAGATCTTCATTTCATAGTATTAACAATTTATAGCCACTGTTACCTTGTACAAGAGGTGTTTGATAAGTCTATGCAAAGTCAAGAGATGGTATTGTAATTATTGAGGTCATTCTTAATTTCCTGTATCTCTGCTAGGAGCTTACATCAAGTTTCAGTCAGATAAATTCATAATTTTGTTGTTGGCAGTTAGCTATTTGAATTGATCAATATTGTGATGTGTGAATCATGAGAATTTGTGCAGTGTCAAACATTACTTTTTTATATACTTTTTGAAAGGTTAAGCCATACAAGAAAATAAGTTGGATAAGTAATACGAGGGTTATTTTTTTTTCAAGGTCCGATCAGTTGCGAAATAAAAATCGGCGCAAAAATCGGATAAACCTTTGCACATATGTGTTGCGCAGAGTCTCTAGTATGGCCTTCAATCACGCCGTGTCACTTCGTTTAGTTCTGAACACGCAGCTAGCACGTAAACATGTCTACAACAATAGCATCTCAAGTGTGAAGTGCGTGTGGTAATTCGATTTCTTCAGGCTGAGGGGTGTAATGCAGCTGAAATTCATAGATGAATAAGTAATGTGTATGGTGGAACTTCAATGAGTGACAGTAGTGTGAAAATGGTGCAGGAACTTTAAAACACAACATACAGATGTTCATGATGCAGGCGATCAGGGAAGAAAGCGAGTGTCAACCGATGATCTTGTTGAGCGAGTGGATGAGGCAATTTGAGAAAATAGTCTGTTCACAATTTCTGTATTGAATGATTAGTTTCCTGAAATTTCACGGTCAGCTCTCTACGCCATTGTGAGCGAGAGACTTCAGTACCGCAAGATGCTGTCCGACCATCACAAAACAATGAGAATGGACGCCTCCCTAACGTTTCTCCAGCACTACCACAATGAAGGAGAAGATTTTTTGAACAAAATTGTCACAGGGGACGAGACATGGGTCCATTTCGAAACTGAAGAAACAAAAGAACAATCCAAACAGTGGATGCATATTCATTCTCCCAGTAAACTAAAGAAGTTCAAGCGAACCTTCTCCGACAGAAAGTGTATGGCTACTGTGTTCTGGGACCGGAATGGAGTTCTCTTGGTGGAATTCATGGAACATGGCATGACCATCACTGCAGCCTCATACTGCGTGACTCTTCAACGTCTACGAAGGGCAATTCAGAATAAGCAGAGAGGAATGTTATCATCAGGCATTGTCTTTCTCCATGACAATGCTCAGCTGCACACTGCAGCTGTAAGCCTGCAGCGTTTTCGTTGGGAAGTGTTTGATCACCCACCATACAGCCCGGACTTGGCTCCATGCGATTTTCACCTCTTTGCTCACATGAAATGCTAGCTACGAGGACAACATTTTGGCACAGACATCGAGTTGCAGATCAGCGTAGAAACATGGCTGAAAACACAAGGAGCCCCGTTCTATGACGAGGGTATTGGAAATTTGGTACCACGCTACGACAAATGTCTAAATCAGAGTGGCGACTATGTAGAGAAATAGCGTAACTATGTAAGTACTTGTTACAAATAAAAAACTTTTTATTTTCACTGTGGTTTTAATTTCGTGACCAATCGAACCTTGAAAAAATAATTCTCGTATTTATAGTGATTCAGTCCATAGATAACAGTTTAAAAGTGATTTGGTTATTTTTGAAACGGTCATATAAGCACAAATGACACTGAAGAGGACCTCTGTTGAGGTTAAAACTGTAGAAATTATTAAAAAATCTATACAGATGAAAGATAAAAGATTGAAAGTTTGTGACATTGCTAACATAATAGACATTTCAAATGAACAGCTAGCTTTTACAGAAATAATTACACATATGAAAACTTCCACAAGATGGGTGAAGTGTTCGCTCATAATTGATCAAAAACATGTATGAGTAAATGTTTCTAAGAAAAATTTGGGGCTGTCTCAATGTAATCGAGAGATTTTTGCCATACTTCATAACAGTTGATGAAACTTGGATATATCATTAACATGAAAACAAGGAACAGTAAAAATACAGTGGGTTGAGGTCAGAGAACTTTCTCCAAAGAATGGGAAAACTGTTCCATCAGCAGGCAAGGTGATGGCCACCTACCTTTTGAGATGCTCATGATATAATCTTCATTAACTTTCTGGAGAAGAGTACAACAATAACTGGCCAATATTATGCATCTTTGCTAGATTATCTGAATGAGAAAAAAAAGGAACCTCATTCGACAAAAAAAAAGTACCTTTTCATGGACAATGAACCAGCTCACTCTTCTGCGATTACAATGCCAAAATTGTTCAAATTATGCTACAAAATTCTTTTCCATCCCTATTCTCATTTAGTATCACTTTCATACTATTGTGTATTAACAAATAAGAAGAAATGGCTTGTTGGAAAGAAATACACTAATAAAGTTATTGCCAAAATATCTGCCTGCCTACTTTGAAGATTTTTTTTTTTTTTTTGTTTGTGGGCGAAAAACGCCTGGGCGTTATCATCGCCCGGAATTTTATTAATAAAAGGGTAAAATAACTCCAAAACAATAAAGCTTATAAGGTGTAAAAGTAACTTTGAAGATGTGCATAAATCAAAGTGTAAGGATGCAAACAAAAATCTTGAGTATTGTTGAACTAAACATATAAACTTCGAAGGAGATTATGTTACGAAATAAAAAAAAAGGTTTTTCCTGAAAAAGTGTGTTTTTTTTATTATTACAAGGGCTTATCAAACATCCCCTCATAACATAGTTACGTCATGAATTCACTTTCTCAAAATCAATAGTAAATTGTGTCAATCTCTGTGGTGAAATGGCAGCATCTCAGCCTTTATCAGACAGTTCCACATTCAAATCTCAGTCAGGCATGGCATTTAATAAGTTACAAATTTCCATTCTCATAGGGCAAAATGACCAAAGCAGTCTATGCCCATCATCTCAAAAAAAGTAATAAACAAATAGTGTTAGGAAAATTAGATGAACTGTAGAACTTCTATGAATAACTTAACACAAATATCTACAAGCATACAATAGATAAATATAAAATGGAATAAATTGACATCAGTGTTATTTTAAAATAGAATAATTTGAACTTTTCCTCAGACTATAAGCTATGCCATCAATAGGGCAGCTGCCATACTTTTATTAATGATAATTTAATGTTTTATCAGATTACAAAAAATTGTTATAAGTCAAAGTTCTTTTAAATTTCTCCAAAGGTATGTGTAAAGAATGCTTACCTTCTTTACACAACTTAGATCGTTGGAAAGACGCAGTTATGTGTTGGAATTCGTCGCGGTGAGTTGTGTGCAGTGACTATGTTAAAGAAAAATTGTTTTTGAGATTTACAATTTACATTTTATACGTTATATAGATATGAGAAACTAATATTAAAGGCCTCTCCATTAAAATACTTCATGGCTCCACTAGAAAATTGTTTTTCCATCGACTATTTAAAAAAAAATTATTAATAAAAATGTAACATGTTATAATGACAAATTATGTTCAAAATTACAATTAGAATTAATTTTGGATTGGCCAATTCCTTAGTACTCCTAAGTATTACTAAGATATTCTGTAAAATTCTGATATGTACAAGTAGATAAGTAATAGTGGTTCTATGAATTCAAGTAGACTAATTATGGGTGTTAAAAGTCAAATCTGTTTATTGTTTCTTTTTTTTTTTATAAATAATGCATATTTATTCATTGCTGTTAGTAACATTTTTTGATGTGATTAGCTATTGTAACTGTCTTTTTTGTAAAACTTGAGAGAGCAACCTAAACAGCATAGTCTTAGTACATTGTTTTGCAAATCCCAACAATATTAAGTTCATTTTTTTATTCATTAAAAATGAAAAATTCTATTTTTGTGTATAATTTAAATTTGATTTTTTCTAAGACGCTTACAAAGTGGTGTCCTAAGTGGGACCAGAAGCTTACATGTTGAAGTCGAGTGGTAGAGCCGCTGTTTATGGGGAGAGGGGAGCGACTGTGCTACTGAGAGCATGGTTGTCCATGCAGCCGTGTGGTGTGGCACTGTCTTGCTGAAAGCAATCTTCGAATGTGATGGAGTAATTTGTTTTGCTTGGCATTTCTCACGCTACAATCCCATTAGGTCGCCCTAAAGCATAAGACCGAATGTCTGTGCCACAAACAGCAACTAAGCCTCGAACAGTCTAGCGACCAGTATCCTAACATAGCTCCTAGAGCTTACCTAACAGCATGAGCAGACTAAGCGTGGTGCCATACACTATCGGCTTACGTGTTCCAACCACTCACTTGTCATATATTTGCTAAAATGGATAGGCGCACCCCGTCAACTATTTAAAATATATATGATATCCATAATAAAATTTATTTTGTCTACGCAGCAATTCGCTGCCAAGCCTAGATCGCTAAATGCCAACAAGTACCTGTCCTCCATTTTATAGCGCTTGGAGCCATAATAATTGGCTGGTGATCAGCCATACTTACAGTTACTTAGGGTCCCATGGCAATACAGTAAGAGTCTATCCCTTAAGCAAACTACAGATGCTGGTTGAACAAAGTAACTGCATCTAGGAACTCCCACATGGTCCAACACTCACCGATTATGAGTGGCCAATTTTCCCCTTGACCTCTAAGTTCCAGGGTGGCCCGAACTCTGGCTCCCCCAGCAGCAGGGCAGTCAAACATCAGATGTTTGACTGCCCTGCAGTCATACAGCCCTCCAGTCATATTTGACTGGACCTCCCTGCAGACGCACAGCTCATCAGCTGCCAAGCAGAACTGAAACAGATACTGGTTCAAATTAGCGTGGTTGGTGAACACCCGGGTACCCATTGTCCTTAAAAATAAGCTCGAGGCATACCATCCCCCCAAATCCTGTATAAACTTATACAAGGATCTTCCCTTCGTCATGGTGTCCCACTCCAGCTGCCATGCTTCCATCACAATGCTCTGCAGCCTCTTCCACAGGCAGGAGTAAATGTGATGGAGTAAATGTCACACAGTTAATTTGGAGTAATAGTTGTTAAAGTTGGGTGGTGGAGCCACTGTCAGCGAGGGGGAGACTGCGCTACCAATTGCAGGTTAACCATGCAGCCGTGAAGTGTGGCACTGTCTTACTGAGGGCGGACTTCAGGTATGATGTTTATAATGGGTGATGGGATGTAGGTCTGAATTTCATTGTTACATATAATACATTTTGAAGGGTATGAGTTTAGCATTGTAATGACTCATACTTAGTCGATGGTCGAGACATTTATAGTCACAAGCGTTGGGATTAAAATTGGACTAGGCGCAGGGTTTGTGCTTCTGCAGACTCGGTTAGCTAGCTCAGAGGGTGATATTATAGGAAAAGCAGAGTGAAGATGTCTGAAAGAAGCCTAAAGCGAAGGCATTGGCTGAGATAATTTTTACTGATGTAAATGTCTGTCAAGGTATTTGCATCGGTGGCATTCTGACTTAGGTCTGACTGATGATTGTGAGATGTAATCAGTTACAGAGTCTTTAGACTCTGTAACTGACTCTGTGAGTCTAAAGACCCTGGTGGTGTGATGACCAGAATCGCCACAAGGTGGGTGTCTTCCCCTACAGGGTTGGTATGTCCATCATACACAACACTAAGAGAAATCTGAGGAGTCTTTGCAAGTTAGTGAAAGTTTATTGAGGAAATGACAGTGTAAAATGGTAGAATTTTAAGTATTCTAGCAACAGAATGTGATTTCAGTTCACCAGCTGAAAATATAAAGCTTTTAACAAAGGAGAATGAGATTTTGAAAGGGGAAGTTAAGACTTAGGGAGGAAATAAACAAGTGTTTAATCATTTAAATAATTTACAGAACAATTTAGGAGTACAATTTGATTTTTACAGTGCTTTGGACACGAGAATAAAAATGATTTTGGCAAGGTGGTTTAGGAGTTCTGGATTGATGTTTTCAAATGTTTGCTCACAATACAAGTTAGTAGGGCATATCCACTGCATGCTTCACATATTATTGAACTATTAATAATAATCCATATACCAGATGACTCTCAGATTGATTATATTCTGCGTTATACAAAGTGGTTGAAAGGTACATTTCATACACTGTACACCAAGATTTTAGTTTGGAAATGAGAAAAAAAGAACTAAATTCACTTAGCTGAAGAATGTATCTATAGAATAATAAGTGGAAAGAGATGGATGATTCAGAGGGTGGATCAGCAAGTGACAGAAACAGGCATTAATCAGATTATCTAAGGAGATACAGTTAAAAACAAGGGGCTGATGATGGATTTGAAGGAATTATTGGCAAGGAAGTGTGAAGATGTAGTCAAGGATGTATGAAGATAAGAGCAGTCACATAATTAAGACAAAGGTGAGGGATAATTGATGTGAGGGAATCTGCCAGGAAAAAGTTTGTAAATAATATATAGCAAGATCAAGAATAAGCACAATCATTATGAATGATTAGCTTTTACTTGTAAATATTATATATTTTTCTCTTTATGTAACTATTTTAGAAGATAAAGATGTAAAAATAGTTAAATGTACTTTCTGCAGTTTAAAATAAAATATGTTCTATCAAGTAGGGTGTCAACAATGGGTAGGGCTAAAGGTAGTTTTATCATAGGTTACCAAATTAGATCTAGATGGGTAAATGATGAAAGTGTTATAGTATTGGGGGTCATGAAGTATTGTTAATTCTCAGGGTGAGAATGTATATGCCATCCAAATATATCTTAATTATAGTATTTATGAATGGATGTTTAGGAAAATTTGTATTATTTTTAAGTGTCTATGGGTGTCAATAAATAAGTATTTTTGTTAGATTTTAAGGTAGAAACAGCTAACAGTTTGGTTTTGTCAGAAGAAAATTTTGAAGGTAATGATAATGTTAATTATGGTCAGGTAATTTAAGTACAGGATAATAAACAAAACAAAAAAAAAATACAAGATGCTACAATGTGTGAAATGTTAAATCTGTTTTTATTTTTTTTTGATTGGACAAACTTTTGGATAAGAGGAATCTATGCAGAATTGGGTGTCTCTGTGATACAAAGCTATTGCATGTCTGTGAAATTAATACAATTAGTAAGTGATTTTAAAGCCTTCAGATTATATTAAGAATAAATACCTATAAAAGTACAGCTGGAATATAGCTGTGAAAGGTGTGAATTGTTTTGTTGATGCATGTTTCAAAATTGAATTGGGCTGGGATAAATGAAGTTTTCTATCAAACTGGTGACCTCTATGATGGAGTGGTGGCTCATTCAGAAGGTTCATCTTTCATCTGGAATGTTCCAGGTTTGAATCCTCATCTGGCTTGGCATTATTCAGATGCTAAAATTATTTCATATCATGAATGGGAATATTACAAAGTTCTTGAGATAAGTTTTAACATTAGAAATATTTAGAGAAGCAGATTATAGCAGGTACTCTACAAAATTATCTAAGGGAAAAAGATTAGACTTTTTTTTTTAATCGAAAGTTTAAGGCACAAGAGCCTCTACAAGTTTTTTCAGGTTACAATACATAAAACTAGATACTTAGATATCTGATGGAAGTAGAACTGCAGGAATAAATTGAATACTTTACTGAGGCTTTTAGTTCAAAATGAGATGCAAGACATATCCAATATGTGACCAATTACAAATATATTTATTTTGGCATGGACAGCAAACTAAATAAAATAACTTTAGTATTAAAAAATTCTAAAGATAACCAAGTGCTGTGTTCAGATGTGTCCTGGTGAGTATTTCAAGTTGCTTATTGTAATGTTAAATAATGTTACTGAATTATGTAATTCTGCCAAATAATTTTAGGGAATCAATTTCCCTTTTAAAAAAAATGGTTGTTTCATCAGTTGATAATTAAAGGGACTTTTCTTCATAAACTCTATAAAACTACTTTTGGAAATTCTCTTACGCAGGGTGCAATATAGCGTGGTTAAAAATGAATTTTTAACAGAATATGAGTTCTGTTTTAGGAAGGGATACACAATATTAGTAAAATTATATTAATTTGTAAAATGTAGTAATTTAAAATATGAAAAATGTATAATAAGGAACATAGTTTTTTATTTTTTGCTAAGACCAATTTTATTTTTTTTACTAATTAATGATTTCGGGCAAATCAGAAGGTATGTGGTTAGAAGATTGAGCTATATGAGTAGATAAACTGGTGGTACAAGCAGACTAGTCAATGTTCTTGTAAAGAGTAATAAACAAGTTAAAAATTTATTTCAAATACGAGGTTTAAGGATAATTATGATAAAATCAAGAACTGTGGAGAATGAAGTTTGTTTGTGGGCAGTGTTGTTTGTAGTGGATGAAACAACTGCAATTTCCTGGTGGATATTATAAATTGACATTATGTGGTATTAAGTAAAGAAGGGCATTTGGTGATAATCTTAAAATAAATGAAATGTGTCTGTTATTTAGAATTTGTGGAAGTTATTTGTATGTGTGTGTGTGTGTGTGTGTAAGCAAAAGTATATTTCATTGCATCTAGTTCAAGTTGAAAATAAGCAGTAAAAAATGTTTTAGTTCTAATTAGATTTGATTAAGATTATAACACTAATCTTGTACCTACTGTTCATTTATTTTGTTTGAATATTTATCTAACATAACTATGATAGTCAGGTCATTTAATACATTGTTTTGTTAATCTGATCACATTTATCATTGTTTTTAAGTATAGTACTAGGTGTAGTATATGATGTTTTTCACTTATATATCATACATTATAACAGTTATAATTATAACAGTTAAATACATATTTTAAAAAAAACTTGTACTTTTATTTTAAAATTTATCAACTTCCTTCTTTTTATTAATTTTAGTTTTTATGATATAGGAATGCCAGCTCAGCAGATTGCTGTTTTTTTTAATACATTTATAATTTTTTTAGGAAAAATCATTCATTCACATTATGGTTAAAGATAATTAAAATTAAAGTTGAATGAAGCTCTGCTATTTTTTTATTTATGGTAGTTGGAAATCAAAAATAGAAACTTAATGATTAAAACTGAACTAAATTTTTGTTTATAAAATATTCGTTTAACTTATACCAAAGCACTTTCACTCAATTTTACAACCATCTTCAGACTCTGCAAACACTGTATTGTTAAATTTAAAAAACCTTTTAGTAACAGAAAGTTTGACAAAAGATTAATTAATTAAAAACAAGAGTTTTATCTAAAATAATAAAAGCTAAAACATTCAAGAATTTAGTAAGGAGTGTGGGAGAGGTACTTTATTGTAGTTAAGAAAGGTTCTAGATTAATTCTGGAAAGAATAACAAAAAAAAATTCAGGTTTATAATCAAAACCACCTCCTCTATGAATCATGAGACCTTGCCGTTGGTGAGGGGGCTTGAGTGCTCAGGGATACAGAGTAGCTGGACCGAAGGTGCAACCATATCGGAGAGGTATCTGTTGAGAGCCAGACTAAGGAATGATTCCTGAAAGAGGGCAGCAGCTCTTTCAGTAGTTGTTAGGGGCATGAGTCACAATGACTTAAACTGCCGTATCAACATCACTCAGTCCTCTGAGTACTGCGCAGCCGAAAGCAATGGAAAACTACAGCTGCTTTTTTTTCAAGAAAATGTGGCTCTCTGCATTTTCACATAGCGATAATGGAGGCGCCTTCCTTGGTAAAATATTCCGGAGGTAAAATAGTCCCCCGTTCGGATCTCCGGGTGGGGACTACTAAGGAAGGGGTCACCAGAAAATTAAAAAATAACATTCTACGAGTTGGAGCGTGGAATGTTAGAAGCTTAAAAAAGGTTGGTAGGCTAGAAAATTTAAAAAGGGAAATGGGTAGAACAAATGTGGATATAGTAGGAATTAGTTAGGTTCGGTAGGAAGAGGAAGGCGACTTTTGGTCGGGTGATTTTAGAGTAATTAACTCAGCGTCAAATAATGGGCAGGCAGGAGTAGGTTTCGTGATGAACAAGAAGATAGGGAGGAGAGGGGAGTATTTTAAAACGCATAGCGATAGAATCATTGTAATAAGGATAAAATCAAAAACTAAACCGACAACGATTGTTAACGTCTATATGCCTACAAGCGCCCATGATGATGATGAGGTAGAGTGTGTATACGAAGAGGTTGATGAAGCAATTAAACACGTAAAAGGAGTTGAAAATTTAATAATAGTTGGAGATTGGAATGCAAGCATTGGAAAAGGCAAGGAAGGAAATATAGTGGGTGAATACGGGCTGGGCAAAAGGAATGAAAGAGGGGACCGACTTATAGAGTTTTGCACGAAGTATAATTTAGTAATTGCCAACACCCAATTTAAAAATCATAATAGAAGAATATACACTTGGAAAAAACCAGGCGATACTGCAAGGTATCAGATAGATTATATCATGGTTAAGCAAAGATTTAGAAATAAACTCGTTGACTGCAAAACTTACCCTGGAGCAGACATTGATAGCGACCATAATTTGGTGATAATGAAATGTAGATTGGGATTTAAAAACCTGAAGAAAAGTTGTCAGATGAATCGGTGGAATTTAGAGAAGCTTGAGGAAGAGGAGGTAAAGAAGATTTTTGAGGAGGACATCGCAAGAGGTCTGAGTAAAAAAGATAAGGTAGAAAATGTAGAAGAAGAATGGGAGAATGTTAAAAAGGAAATTCTTAAATAAGCAGAAGCAAACTTAGGCGGAATAAAGAGAACGGGTCGAAAACCTTGGGTTTCAGACGATTTATTGCAGCTGATGGATGAACGTAGAAAATATAAGAATGCTAATGATGAAGAAAGTAAAAGGAACTATCGGCAAATAAGAAATGCTATAAACAGGAAGTGCAAACTGGTGAAAGAAGAGAGGATTAAAGAAAAGTGTTCAGAAGTGGAAAGAGAAATGAACATTGGTAAACTAGACGGAGCATACAGGAAAGTTAAGGAAAATTTTGGGGTACATAAATTAAAATCTAATAATGTGTTAAACAAAGATGGTACACCAATATATAATACGAAAGGTAAAGTCGATAGATGGGTGGAATATATTGAAGAGTTATACGGAGGAAATGAATTAGAAAATGGTGTTATAGAGGAAGAAGAGGAAGTTGAGGAGGATGAAATGAGAGAAACAATACTGAGATCTGAATTTAAGAGAGCATTAAAAGATTTAAATGGCAGAAAGGCTCCTGGAATAGACGGAATACCTGTAGAATTACTGCGCAGTGCAGGTGAGGAAGCGATTGATAGATTATACAAACTGGTGTGTAATACTTATGAAAAAGGGGAATTTCCGTCAGACTTCAAAAAAAGTGTTATAGTTATGTACCAAAGAAAGCAGGGGCAGATAAATGTGAAGAATATAGAACAATTAGTTTAACTAGTCATGCATCAAAAATCTTAACTAGAATTTTATACAGAAGAATTGAGAGGAGAGTGGAAGAAGTGTTAGGAGAAGACCAATTTGGTTTCAGGAAAAGTATAGGGACCAAGGGAAGCAATTTTAGGCCTCAGATTAATAGTAGAAGGAAGATTAAAGAAAAACAAACCAACATACTTGGCGTTTATAGACCTAGAAAAGGCTTTCGATAACGTAGACTGGAATAAAATGTTCAGCATTTTAAAAAAATTAGGGTTCAAATACAGAGCAAGAAGAACAATTGCTAACATGTACAGGAACCAAACAGCAACGATAAAAATTGAAGAACATAAGAAAGAAGCCCTAATAAGAAAGAGAGTCCGACAAGGATGTTCCCTTTCCCCGTTACTTTTTAATCTTTACATAGAACTAGCAGTTAATGATGTTAAAGAACAATTTAGATTCGGAGTAACAGTACAAGTTGAAAATATAAAGATGCTACGATTTGCTGATGATATAGTAATTCTAGCAGAGAGTAAAAAGGATTTAGAAGAAACAATGAATGGCATGGATGAAGTCCTACGCAAGATCTACCGCATGAAAATAAACAAGAACAAAACCAAAGTAATGAAATCTAGTAGAAATAACAAAGATGGACCACTGAATGTGAAAATAGGAGGAGAAAAGATTATGGAGGTAGAAGAATTTTGTTATTTGGGAAGTAAAATTACTAAAGATGGACGAAGCAGGAGCGATATAAAATGCCGAATAGCACAAGCTAAACGAGCCTTCAGTAAGAAATATAATTTGTTTACATCAAAAATTAATTTAAATGTCAGGAAAAGATTTTTGAAAGTGTATGTTTGGAGTGTTGCTTTATATGGAAGTGAAACTTGGACAATCGGAGTATCTGAGAAGAAAAGATTAGAAGCTTTTGAAATGTGGTGCTATAGGAGAATGTTAAAAATCAGATGGGTGGATAAAGTGACAAATGAAGAGGTATTGTGGCAAATAGATGAAGAAAGAAGCATTTGGAAAAATATAGTTAAAAGAAGAGACAGACTTATAGGCCACACACTAAGGCATCCTGGAATAGTCGCTTTAATATTGGAAGGACAGGTAGAAGGGAAAAATTGTGTAGGCAGGCCACGTTTGGAGTATGTAAAACAAATTGTTGGGGATGTAGGATGTAGAGGGTATACTGAAATGAAACGACTAGCACTAGATAGGGAATCTTGGAGAGCTGCATCAAATCAGTCAAATGAATGAAGACAAAAAAAAAAAAAAAATCAAAACAAAAAAAAAATATCATATGAAAGTAAAGAAGTTAGAAAATACAAGTATCATTAGTAACATCAGTTTAAACAATAATAAAACAAATAAATTTACATTATAAGATGGGATAAAATAAGTTTTTTTTTTGTTTTTAATTTAAATAATTATCAATACGCAAATTTTTGAAAGAAAAAATCATTTGACTAATAAAATTACATTTAACAATAAAAGAATACGTAAAATAATTAATAATAACTTTAATTTATATATTTATAATAAAGTAGGTGTTTATAATGCAGTATTATAAAAGAAGAATGTAAACTTGTAAAAAATTCTACATAGGAACGGCAAACACAAATTTAAGAAAAAATCACTTTCAGGAATGTTTATATGCATATAAATACAATAAACAAAAATTTAATTATGCTGATCACATTAGGGAAAATAAACACATGCTTTCAAGTACTGAAAATGTGTCAATGTTAGAAAACAATATTACAAAAAATTTTAATTTTTTATTCTTGAGAAAATACAGATAATAAAAAATACCAATGAAAGTATTAATAAGATGTAAAATTTGAACATGATTGACTAGGAAATATCATCATATATCATTTAAATTATTCAAATCTATGTTTAGAAGTATGCATATGTACAAATTATGGTACCAAATTATAGTTTCAATATTTCTATCAACTGATTAGGAATAGCAGCAAAATGGTTTATTTTATACCAATGACTAGGATGGCAGACTTAACACTTTTATAGTTTTAATATTTTTAATTAAATTTTATAAAAAAAAGATGAAGCAGAACTCTATCAGAAAGGATTGAACATAGATAAAAAACAAAAGCAGTTAGTGAAATAAATTAATTTAAAAAATAATTTTATTTTGCTGCAAGGATTCAAATTGCTTAATAATCAACATAATTATTATTTTACGACAGTAACAGATAACTATGGACTCATTATTCAAGGATAAAGAGTAAATAGATACTAATGTAGATTAATGTCGCTATAAACTAACCAAAAGTATTAATTTTAAATAAATCTTAATTGGTAGATTATTTATGAAAAACAGGAAATTCCATCAGACTTCAAAAAAGTGTTATAGTCATGATACCAAAGAAAGCATGAGCAGATAAATGTGAAGAATACAGAACAATTAGTTTAACTAGTCATGCATCAAAAATCTTAACTAGAATTCTATACAGAAGAACTGAGAGGAGAGTGGAAGAAATGTTAGGAGAAGACCAATTTGGTTTCAGGAAAAAGTATAGGGGCAAAAGAAGTAATTTAAGATTAAAGAAAAACAAACCAACATACTTGGCATTTATAGACCTAGAAAAGGCATTAGATAATGTAGTTTGGAATAAAATGTTCAGCATTTTAAAAAAATGGGGGTTCAAATACAGAGCAAGAAGAACAATTGCTAACATGTACAGGAACCAAACACCAACGATAAAAATTGAAGAACATAAGAAAGAAGCCCTAATAAGAAAGGGAGTCCGACAAGGATGTTCCCTTTCCCCGTTACTTTTTAATCTTTACATAGAACTAGCAGTTAATGATGTTAAAGAACAATTTAGATTCGGAGTAACAGTACAAGTTGAAAATATAAAGATGCTACGATTTGCTGATGATATAGTAATTCTAGCAGAGAGTAAAAAGGATTTAGAAGAAACAATGAATGGCATGGATGAAGTCCTACGCAAGATCTACCGCATGAAAATAAACAAGAACAAAACCAAAGTAATGAAATCTAGTAGAAATAACAAAGATGGACCACTGAATGTGATAATAGGAGGAGAAAAGATTATGGAGGTAGAAGAATTTTGTTATTTGGGAAGTAGAATTACTAAAGATGGACAAAGCAGGAGTGATATAAAATGCTGAATAGCACAGGCGAAACGAGCCTTCAGTCAGAAATATAACTTGTTTACATCAAAAATTAATTTAAATGTCAGGAAAAGATTTTTGAAAGTATATGATGTTTGGAGTTTCGCTTTATATGGTAGTGAAACTTGGACGATCAGAGTATCTGGGAAGAAAAGATTAGAAGCTTTTGAAATGTGGTGCTATAGGAGAATGTTAAAATTCAGATGGGTGGATAAAGTGACAAATGAAGAGGTGCTGCGGCAAACAGATGAAGAAAGAAGCATTTGGAAAAATATAGCTAAAAAAAGAGACAGACTTATACGCCACATATTAAGGCATCCTGGAATAGTCGCTTTAATATTGGAGGGACAGGTAGAAGGAAAAAATTGTGTAGGCAGCCAATGTTTGGAATAAGTAAACCAAATTGTTAGGGATGTAGGATGTAGGGGGTATACTGGAATGAAACAACTAGCACTAGATAGGGAATCTTGGAGAGCTGCATCAAACCAGTCAAATGACTGAAGACAAAAAAGAAATTGGTAGATTATATATATATATAGTTATCATAAAAGAATGGTACTCTTGAAATATGATAGATTTTTCTTGTGAGAGTACATTAAAAACACAATTTTTTTGTTTTTCTTGTGGGGGTACAATCTTTCCAAGTAAACAATGTTTACTTGGAAAAATTACATGACCTGAATCAATGAAAGAGCTATGGATGCAACTACAACCAAAACAGAAGATTAGAACATTCGAAGGAGCAAATGATATTCAAATTTCAAAATTCTATTTGATCATAGAACGTCAATATGAAATTCACTGATTATGTAACAATTCATCATCTTGTTCTGGATGTTCTGTAATACTTTTTTTAAGAGGCCAGTCAATAAAAGCAGACCCCTGTAATGCATATTTTCTTGCTTTTTTATATTATAGTTATAATATATTTATTTTCATCGGTCATTTCTGATACTTACCAGACCCTAATTCTTCTAGTGATGTATAAAAACATGAAAAATTAAACTAATTGTAAACAACAATGTATATCGTATTTGATATTTATATATAAAGAAAAGAATTACAGAAAATAACTGTTGATATACTTACTACTAGCTTTTAAAGCTTTACTGAAGAGTTGGAATGGTATTAATGGTTGTTTCAGTTCTCTAAAGAAAAGTTTAAGGGCACCAGTTAGTACATGAACATCCTCTTCTTGATCCAAAATTGATAATTTATTCTGGTCAACCTGCAGCAAAATATCACATTTATTTCTAGATAAAATTATAAAAAGTAAATTCCTAATTACCAATGTTTTACTTCACTGGCAAACTCTGAGTTAACTTATGATTATTTGTCTTCTTAGTAGTTCTAAACAAACTGTTTTTTTATATATACATATATATAAACACACACACACACATCCTTAGCTCTTCAGAATGTTATATTTTATATGTGGTTACAGATAACCTTTCAGTAATGCTATTTAATACGTATGCTATTTCTGACAAATGAAGTAATGTAAGAGGCATATTTCAAAAGTAAGGGCTGGTAGTTCATTAAAAATAGCAAAATAAACAATAAAAAATGTTTGACCTCTTATACGTATATTTGTATACATCTTTTTGGTTTTTCTACAGCCATCATTGTTTATCTAAGTATTTCTGGTATTTAGGAAGAAACCCTTTTTTTAACACCATGAACATAAAAATCTGCTACTTGAGATTTCAGCCAGTTCAACAGGGTTATTTTCAGCTCATAACTGTGTTTCTTTCAGAGGTAGTACTCTACTAACCTGGCAAGTGATCTAAAAATCAGGGTCTGGTAAAAGGTAATTAATCAGACAAGCGTAATTTTTAAAGCAATAGACAGAAGTATAAATGTTTCCACATCGATGTTTCAACTCTTTGCTAGAACTTTAGCAAATAAAAATAAGATATTTTTTTCTTGTTAAATGTACAATTTACCATAGGATTCTATATTTTTTATTTTATATATCTAGTCATTACTATAAAGATAGCTCTTTTTTCTTTTTTTCTTTAGGCGAAAAATAATTTTGCATTATCATCGCCTGGAGTAAACATACACCAAAAAACGGAAACTAAAATTAGACAACGCAAACGTAAAACTCATAAAATTTAACTAAACATAAATAACATATAACAAGATCCAAAAGGAGTGTGAAGAGCCAATTCTTGGATAAGAGAAAGATTAAAGAACATAAAAATCAAGATAGTTCTTTGTATTCTTACTATACAGTAAAAATTCCCATATAATTCTACTACCTACCTTAAGCCTTGCCTTTCATTGTTATTTTTGTATTACTTTCTCCTCCTGTAAAACCATTATACTTAGCTCCCATAATTCTTTTTTCATATTCTTTCTAAGTCTCTGAAAACAATATCAGTCACAAATCGTAGCTTTTACTCTGATATAATGTATTTTAACCCCTTATATTGCCCTCTTATGTGCAAGTCAAAATGACTGATCAAAATTATATCTTGGATGTACAAAGTCAAGTAGGAAACAAATTTCTACTCCTAATTAGAATAGTTATTTTATATAAAAGGATAATATTTCTGCCCTTTTATATCTGTATTTTACCCTTGCTTTCTTCAGTATATTAAATTTCACATTTAGTATTATGAAGTGTCTACTACACTTTCAAAGAAAGTGTATGTTACCTATGTATTTAAGTATTTACAATTCATTTCAATAATAGCACTCAAATTGGTACTCAAATCTAAAATTGTTTCCTGGGTTCACACATTTTTTCTGAAAACTGAATTCATCTTATTTTAATGAATTTATCTTACTTTTTATTCTAAGCATAACTTTAGTAACACATTTTTATTCAAGACAGAGTAAACTAAATTGTACAACATTCTTTACAATTCACAGTATTACCTTATCATGTATTAGTATGACTAATACAATACATAATAATATAACACCTCATAAAATCATATGGTAGTATACCCATAGATAAATATCTCTAATCATTTCAAACAGCATATCTTTTATTCCATCCCCACAAGCTAAGTCAAGTGAGCTAAAATGGAATTAATTCTACGTGGTTTTCTGTTTTTTTTTTTTTTTTAGTCTTCTCAGCATAATTTAAAATTAAGATCTTAAAATTTAAAATCTTTAAACGTAAAAAGAATATAAAAGGTAAGAGTACTTTTATCTGCTGTTTAAAAACAAATTTTTCAGTATACAACAAACAATTTAAATTTTATAAATTAAATGGACTTTTCAAAGCGAGCCCAAAATCAGTTGTTTTCTGAAAAGTATAAAACATCAAGATAATTGTGTTCCAAATTTTACTACAGAATATATTTTATTATTTAAAAATCAGGTAAAAAAAATAACTGGACTTTGTAATGAAGAATTCACAAAAAGTTAAATTTAAAGAATCACCAGTGCTGCTATAAACAATGCCTTCTATTTCTATCTTCATTATTTTTTTATTGCTCTACAAAGGTGGAATAGTATTGAAATACAATAGCTATTTTATATTTCTTTCAATAAATAGAAATAAATTAATTTTTTTTTGCAACAGTATAAAAAAAAACTTTGTTGACAACTATGTTGACTGAGACAAGAGAAAAATCACGCAACAGACACGTAACAGCATTGATTCAACACCAAAGTGTGTAACTGCCATTTGTTCACTTAATGTGTTAACAGAAAGATTAAACCAACTACTACCAGTAAAGCTATTTTTATAAAATCAAATAAATCATAAAAATCAAATCACAATAATCAATTTTATTTTACAATTTATTCATGTTAGAAATAATTTAAAAAAACATAATAATTACATACATGTAATCTGATCTTCTGCACTTGTGAAAGATTGCCTGAAGCTCTATACAAACCATCAGTCTTCATGTTCTCTTCAGTTCTTTCAATGCATTCTATACAATGTTGGACAAAAACAGGCACTCGTGGGTGTTCCTTTCCACATACTTGCTCTAAATAGCAGCCAAATGCTGGTTCATCTGTAATTAAAAGCAAGTAACAGTGAATAATAAATTATTATAAGATATTATTATTACCCTGTCAACACAATAAGAAAAAAACCAACTGAAACTATTGCAATATATCACGAATATAAGCAAAAACATTACACACACAATAAACAAGAGAAAAACTATATCACCACTGAAGAAAATTAATAGGCATTATACAAAAACTCACTTCAATAACTGCAAACATACCCTAGAAATAAAAAATAATAATAATAGATTTTATTTAAATAGAATTCATAATTCTTATGAATCAAGTAACAATGACATAGTTAAAAAAAAAAAAATTAATCTATTACCTAATATTAATAAAATATAATTGTGAACGTAGAATTAATTCAAAGAAGTATTATCATGGATCATTAAAAAGAATTTCTGTATTGATACAACTAACTGAAAATGTCTTATGAAAAACTATTTGAAGTAACTATTTTTGTTACTGTGTAAAATTGTTTTTTTTTGTAGTTATCTATGCAGATCCAATTTTGGACTTACCAAATCTAGCCGGGAACAATTTATTATAAATTTCACTAAATATTATCAGAATATAACTCTAAATGTATTTTACTGTCAATATCTGAAAACAAAAAATGTTAAAATTGTGAATACATATATAAGATAAATCAACAGAACAAAATCTTTAAGAGTTCACAAAGGAGGGTATGCTGAAACCTGCTTAGAGAGGTTATGCTAAGGAATTTATTCTACAATATGCAGTTTAGCTTTTCTATTAACATAACCACAAAATATCTTTACAGGTAAAACAAATCATAATGCAACAAAAAAAATTTAATTAACTTATTTAGAAATAACAAACCAATTACAGTTTCATAACAACAGATGACTGGAATTTGAACAAACCCAGTCATCTACCAAAAAATTCATAAAAGATTGTCATAAACGTGTCAATCTTCAATGCAAAAACCCAGATACAGTTCTGGTTAACAACAATATATAGATAAAATTGATTAACATTCTGCAAATGGAAAAAAAACATGTTTCTTTTGTTAAAAATTCATTTTATGTATTTTTATGACAATAAAATTCATCAACAGCAAAATTTTCCCTTCCCATATTAATTTTTTGTTTGTTTTACAAAGTATTTAGAAAATATCTTGCTAGTGAATGTAAATTTCAATTACTTTTACTTGCTCATCACAGAATATAAAACTGGATCGTTAATGTTTATATAAAAAATAAATGTAATAGAAAGATTAATATATAAAAAAAACTGAAGAGACAAAAATAAAAAATTAAATTCTATTTATCATGTAATAATCATGCGGATGATTACTCAGTTAATGTGTGGCTAGCAGTATACTCAAATGATAAATAAATAATGAGAAATATGAAATCTAATCATTAGTAAAATAGATATATTGTATATACTTCTAATAAACTACACATCTGACAAAATTGTCAATAAACTATTTATGAAATTATTACTCATAACATTTCTCTACTGAGAGCTGAATATTAAGGAAAAGCATGCAATATATTACAGAGATAAAGTTTCATGTATGACTCGCACAGAATTTTAATTTTTAGCCTTCCTAACGTGTGCTTCACAAATTATAAATATTATCATATAAAACATAAAAGTGCGCATCTGAATAAAAACATATCAGTTATGTTTAATTTAAAACTACTGGTTAAAAAACAACAAAGTAATCTGTTAACTAAAAAGTTTCCTCAAAAAATTATAATTTATTATTAATGTTAATAAATATAATACAAAAAGTTAAAAGAAGTAGCATGAAAGTCCAGTAGCTATTCTGATTTATGCTCCCAGAACATTATAATACTTAACCTAAGCTCATAACATTAAAGTTAACACATCTACAAATTAGTGACCTCAGGAAATGTTTATAATAGATTCTACTCTAAAACTGTGCTAGGGTTTTAGAGATATTTCCAGATCAATTTTTTTTTTACTTATTGTCACAGCATTTGTTTTTCAAGATATATCAGAAGCAACAAGATAAATACTGAGACTTGAACACACTAGCAGTTTAATTTTACAATAAATTGAATTTATTTTCATAATTCTCTGAGTTTAAAACTGAATATTGAAGCATTCAGAGCAAATGTTTAATAGAGGAAAAAATTTAGATTTTTACAAAGTGAATAATCTGTTATAACAAAGGGATTGATAAAATTATCTAAAGGTATATGGAGCTAAAGTCTGAGCATTATATTATTTCTATATACCCAAAGGAAATCAGAAATAATTTTGTCACGAGGCAGAATGACAATAATTATATAAAAATAAGGCAACCAATCATTTAATTCATATTCAATCTAAATAATGAGTGTTCAAAATGATAATCATATCAATTTGGAAAAAAAAAATTGCAAAAACAACAAAATACAAGAAAATTTACTTATATTTTTCTTTAAATCCTATCTCATTCTAAATATTATTTAAAACCTTTAACATATGCATTTCATAATGATAAGAACATTTTTAAAAACCAAAGTAATAAAAGATTATCTTTTAAAATTGCCATAATTTTTACATAATAATTGATAAGATTGTGAAAATAAATCTCAAGTGCATATGTGTTTAAATATCTTACAAATTTCTGTCATGAAAGTTTTTAAGAAATCTTAATGATAAAAATAAATTCTCCTCCACATAAAAAATTGAATACTTCAAAGCAATAACAATCATATGTTTTATAAAATTAAACATCACTAACAGTAAAAATTACAATTTTATAATAATTGAGAAGCTAACACTTCTAAGCTCACGTAGTTGCCTAACTGGTATGCAATGATCAGAGAGCTTTATCTGTATAATTAATCCAGAGTTGAGTTCCAGTAAGGGTGAGCATTTATTACTTATTCATTCCAAAATAAAAGAGCTTAGCTTGTGAAGAAATATATAAATATATATTATAATTAAAAATAATCCAATTGCTGCCTGTTTAATAAAGCAATAAGAATAACCAAGAAACAATTTTTGTTGAATAAAATAATAATCTTACTATACTGCTGTTATGTACTGAATGTAATGGCTTAGAGAATATGTTTGTATGAGAGCTTTTACACAATCTGTTAAGATAATCCCAATATCTCAAAAATTACTTGGCTACTTATAATTATATCCATTTTTATAACTAGTTGATAAGGTCTGTCTAGTAGATCAGCTAGCCTTTGGTCAGTTACCAATAAGTTTCAGGCATTTCTAACCTATCATTTCAAAATCTATGCAGAATCACATCCAAGGTGGTAATAATAAAATAAAATTGTATTTCAATATACAAAAAAATACAATGAAATTGTAAACCGTACAGTAAGAGTATCGCAGATATCATTTCTTCCGCTGAAAAAACAAACATTTCTGTAATGTAAATAAAACTGTTTTTAATTTAGAATTTTGTTTAAAAAAATACATGTTAAATATATGTAATAGGCAATAGATATAAAATAATAAATAATAAACAATGTTTAAGCATTCCATATAATAAGCAAAAAATAGAAAAATTTGTTACAAAACTCTTACCAGCCCGATTTCATTTATTAAACAACAAATAATCATAAGATATATTATTTCTGAAAATGTGATATGGATTACATGTAAATGAAATCGAATCGGTAAGAGTTTTGGATTTATTATTGAAATTTATTGCCTTTCTAGAACAAACAAAAATATTTTTTTTGAATTTCACGAAAAATTTTTTTTGTTGGTAGTCAAATCACTCTCTTTGTGACCATTTTTTCTTTTTTAATAAAACTAGTATAATGACTTTCATAAATCGAAGATCCGTGATGTAATTTTGCACTTATTACTTTGTAAGTGTACCCTCGATTTTTATTGTATCCAGGAACAAACTTTTTATATTGTTACTAACTGACCTACTGACCTGGCAATACTTTGCTATTGCTAGATTTGAGTGTGTGTGTATATACATATATCTTTATATATAAAAATGTTAAGTTCGTTTGTGTACGCTTCAAAAACTCAAAATATTCTGCAGATTGAGCTCAAATTTTAGCACGATATATAACCCGCATCAAGATTGTTCTTATCTATTTTTCACATCAGTCGCATACCTGCGACCGCGAGAAACAGTTTTTTAACGGTCAGCTGTGTACCAGTGACCGCGCCATCTGCCGGAAGCAAGGGGAACATTCGCCATACTAGCTAACAACAACCACAGTCACATGTGAAACAATACCTGTTCCCAATTACATTGTTTATTAACAAAAAAAAAAAAAAACGTATCCACTTACATCTGATTCAGATTATTATACAATCTGAATTAAATATTCACTTTAATCGAGGTACTTTTGTGTGATCGTGTCGTGATTGAGCTGCGCCTTTCACAAAGTTCTGAATTTATAAGAAAACGACCAACAGTGGGATATATGTATTGATGACGTATGCAACACTGCACATCCAAACCAAATTCGCGCATTATTCGCAATTATATTGACCGCTTGCTTCCCTTCATCTCTCACAGAGTTATGGGAAAGATATCGATCGCATATGGCTGAGGATATTTTGCATAGAGTACGCCTAGAAAATACCAATATGACCATGGAATTTACAGAAGGCATTTACAACGAAGCATTGATAAATATTGAAGACAAGTGCTTAGCTATTGCAAATAAAGTTCTTAGTCAATTGGGAATGCCAGCACCCACCCGAGCTGCGATTGCTTCATTTGATGTGGATTTACGCCGTGAACAGAGTAACAACATTGGTGATCTTCATTCATATGTCCAATCAAACATTCCCAAATTAACGCGTGAACAGAAAGGCATTTATGATTGCATAATGCAAATGATAAATGACAGAGGGGGGTTCTTGGATGCGCCAGGAGGAACTGGGAAAACATTCCTCATTAGATTGATTCTAGCAACGGTTCGATCAAAAAATGACAATTATCCTGTTGCAGAATATTAATCAGCCAAAACTCTGCAATGGCACGCGACTTGCAGTTAAGAAATTGATGAATAATGTAGTGGAAGCAACGATTTTAACGGTGCCTTTCAAAGGTGAAGATGTCCTCATTCCTCGAATACCCATAATTCCGACCGATACACCATTTTAATTTAAAAGATTGCAATTCCCAATTTGATTGGCATTTGCAATCACAATCAATAAAGTTCAAGGTCAATCTTTAGAATTGTATGGTTTAGATTTAGATGTGGATTGCTTCTCACATGGGCAACTGTATGTTGCGTGTTCCCGAGTCGGCAAACCAGATAGCCTTTATATCTACGCAGACAGTGGAAAAACAAAAAATATTGTATATCCACAAGTATTGCAAAATTAAACTTCTATGAAACGTATGCTTTGTTTTGTTTCTCATTTCTCATCCATGCAACCACAATGTGCCACAGCGAAGCGTGGCGGGTAAAGCTAGTATATATATATATATATATATATATATAGATTAAATGAACACAAATGAAAGTTTCCCTTCTTAGAAAAATTATTTCTTTTCACATAACTAATTTATATTCTGAATATATGCCAATTTAGACCATACATAAATTTGTTTGATATATCTTGAACCCAGCACCACCTAGAGGGTACAAACTAATTCAGAAACCTTTGCGTGCATGCGCACAACAACTCACAAAAGTTTCATCGCAATCAGATGAGTGGTATAGGAACGCACATGGAAGGGAACAAAACAAACATTAATTTTTATATAAGATTAAAAGAACTTTTTTTAATTTCTCCATCAATTAATTCAAATAGCTATAATTGTAGAATTTATTTCTGTTTTATTTATTCCTTTTTTTAATAAAATGAGTATAGTATAATCTCTTGTAAAGTGATGGAATTAAAAAAAATGTTGTGTAGTTTAAATATTACAGTCCAGTCAAATTAGAAAACATTTTCATATTTAGAAGAAAAATTACTTTTTACCCAGAAAACCCTATACTTCCCAAATATCTTAAAAGTCCCAAACAATCTGATGGGAACTTTATCTGCATTATAAAAAAATTAAGCCCAAAATTCTATATATACATAAACAAATTTTTTGAAATCACTGGCACTTAAAACAAAATATTTTAGTAGAAAATAAAAATCATATATATATATATATATATAAACTGATCATGTTTTTGAGATACAGCAACTGATTCATTGGTGCTGATATAACATGTGGCTATTTCCAAAAAAAAAGTTAAAACTAAGGAATGATTACTGAAAGAAATCCCTTTTAGTAGACATAAATACTGTCTAATTGCATCAATTAGGCAAACAAAAACTTACAAAGCTACAACATTTGAATTTTACAAAGCATGAAAAACTGCAGTTGAGAATTCTGAAAGATGTATCCTTCATTTCATTTTTAGCAAAACAAGACTTCCTGAGTTATATATTACAGAAAATAAAAAAAAGTCCCCACATCAAATTTCAATATAAACTACTTTTTTAGAATTCTGATCGAATAAAAACTGCTTAAATAATCCCTGCTATGAAAAAAGTCAATTCACATCAATGGGACCAAAGTTAAAGGGAAGATATCAGACCTATAAAAATTATACCACACTAATTGGAAATAAAAATAACCTGGCTCCAGAAATAACTTTATGAAGAAAAAATAAAATGGAATATGGAATAAAAATGATGATTATTGTAGATTTTAAAATAAATTAAAAAATGTTTATAAGTATAGTGATTAAAAACCCACTAAGTAAATGAAACTATCTGTATCAAAGCAATTAAACTAGTTTGGTATGAATATAACATCAATAACTGAAATAAGTAAATAAAAAATGCATAGAAAATTTATTTTCATCAACTATCATCTGAAACATTCCACCCTTTGAAAATCTACTACATGATTTTCATAGTCAATGCCTTTTCTATTTTGCTACTGGGTATCAGAGCAAAATCATTATTACTAAGTCATTCCTTATATTATTTTCATACAGCTTGTTAATAATTACCTAACCTAACCTAACTATACATACTGAATAGTTTAGTCCAGATAAATTTGCATGAATTTTAAAGGCATTGCAATCTCTTCTTTTTTAATCATGTTAACTTGCTCTGACATACAGTTTTTATTAAAAAAAAAAACATTTTTAATCAAAAATGTTGTGAGACAGCGTGCTTGTTCTTTCTATTATAATAAAACTTCTAAAATTTTTGCTTTCTATAATAATAAAAATTCTAACATTTTTGTTAAGTAATGCAATAAATTCACTAATCTGAAAAAGAAGTAATGCACTACATTAGTCCTCAAAAATAAAGAGAATGAAAAATTATTATTATTTCAATATTTAAAAGTATATTCTGCATCTAAATAGTACATAAGTACAGCTAACTGTACTTATGTACTATTTAGTTGCCAAACAAAAAATGAAAAATTTTAATTAATTTAAAAATTATTAAATTTTTTATCAAAATGTACTGCATAAATTAAATGTATCAAAATGTTTTGCATACATGACATGTTATGTAAATGTATGTACATGTTTGTTTTACATACATGATGTAATACTGATGTACATTTGTACATCAGTATTTTGTTTTATTATTTATTTTGAGAACCACACCAATTTCTAATGTTAATGAAATTCTAAACTCTTATTTTTGTTGCACACGTGACATGGATTTTGTTTTAGTAATGCTTTTCCGATTCAATTTTACTATATATTGTTACCGATTCAATATATATATTGTTACCTTACTCACGCCTGGTATAAAAAAAGTTCAGTCACAGAATGTAATATCAGTACATTTATAGTATAACCTATTAGAATAAACTTTTTAACTAAATATTAATTATGAGATCTTTCTGTAACATAAAATTCAATTAAAATATTATTTTATTGTTATTTAAGCTTCACAATCACATTTAACAATCAGAAATAGCCTCGTTTGAGCACAGGCTAAGGCTTTAATCTTATGCATAAAGAATCTATATAACATTTATGATTACTCTATACAGCATAAGTAACAAATGTTAATATTTCATCTTGTATTACCAACTTGTAAAACTATTAAGAATGAGTGTATTATAAAACACCAATAAATTGACCAAACAAAAGTGGTAATCAAAATACGCAATTAATTAGCACAGTACCATTTATTTCTGAACAGTTTTCAAATTATTAAACTATCTATGTTTTAAAGAAATCTTTTTTTGGGTAATTGTCATTTTCTGGGAGGTAGGTCAGCAGGTTTGAGAGGACATCACTATTCAAGTTCATGTAAGTTTAGTAAAACCAAATCTGAAAATAACTGATGCAGAATCAAGAATCTGATAACAATTCTGCTGACTGTATCCTCTACTTTTTTACTTACAAATAAATATAAATTTGTTAAAAGATTCTACATTGATAACCTGACTCACAATGCTCCATGTGGATAGAAGTTTTTATTTAAAAACAACAATAAAGAAGAAAATCTTAATATTATAGTACATCTTTACCCCTTCATTTTTCTGATAACCACCTATGATTTTTTTTCTTTGTAAGTCACTAAATCATTAAAAGTGGATATCCATTAACAATAAAGAAATTCACATCGTACTTACTGAAGGGCATCACTGAAAGAATGTCCCCAGTGATGCTTTCATCAGTAAAAATGTAAATAGATTCACTGTAACAGTTAATAAAGGGGGACTTTAAAGACTATAAAAGAAATAAAAAGTAATAAAATCTGAAGGGAGCTGTACTTATTTGTTCCTTAAACAAAAAATAATATAACATCATCTTGTACTACACAGAAAAATATTTTTGCAACAATCTGTGCATAGCATTATTACAAAAACAACAGTTCACAACATAGAATGTTTTTAAATAAAATAAAGTAAAACATGATGAAAAAAATTAAATACACTAAAAGTAGTTTACTGTGATGTTATTATGAAAAGATCAATATTTAGAGCAAGCAAAAACAAAACAAAAAATTAGTCCATGCAAGCAACACATACAATCAGTTTTGTTATTTGTATATACCTTTCCAAATACCCTTCTTGACTAGTGCCTCCATGGTTGGTCTTCGATGAAAGAACCTCTTTAACCTTGCTTTTATTTTTGTTTGCCTTTCTGCAGAATTTTCTGATAATTCTTCAATGCTTCCCTCTTTGTTTTTCACTACAAATAAAATAATAATCACCATGAGGCCTAATCAAGACAAAGTGTGCCGACTATTATGAGTATGAGGTATTAGGTGTAATAATTTGGCAATGAATTAGAAAAGCTTTGTATAGGTATGGCATAAAATAAGAAACAATTTTATAAGAAAAAAGTGTTCTAATTTTTGACTATCATATTAATTAACCAAATCTAAAAATTTTAAAACTTACACAATTTTCAATTTATTTATTTTTTGTTTGTTTAATTTCCTTTTTAATGTAAAATCAAAAATTGGATAATTCAATTCTCTTTTTAAGTTAAATGAAAGTTGTTTTTGAATTTTTCTTGCATTTTAAAATTATAATTGAATTCCTATCACACAACTACTTTAATGAAATAAAGATCTCTAGAAAATGATACTCCTATACAAATAATCTTATAAGTAAACCAATACTAAAGAGAATGCATGTTCATAACTGAATTTTTGAAAACAAGCAAAGAATGTAAATGCACTTTTTTAGAATTTTTCTTCATTTCCTCTAAAGAAAACCTAGAAGGGCAAGAGCCAGAATCAAGTAAGCATAACAACAACTCAAACTGATGAAATAATAAATACATTATAAGTGAATAACAAAATATAGTTGACAGGTGAAGAAAAAAAAATTGCAAGCATTAGAAGACTTGTAAAACTTAAACAAAAAAGACACTAAAATGTATAAAATAAAAAAAGTCAACTACAATAAAACTAAGATAACACAAAATTGATATCTTACTTATCTAT
Source organism: Lycorma delicatula (assembly GCF_047948215.1). Taxonomy (NCBI): domain Eukaryota; kingdom Metazoa; phylum Arthropoda; class Insecta; order Hemiptera; family Fulgoridae; genus Lycorma; species Lycorma delicatula. Next base: position 24,782,541 of record NC_134455.1, read on the forward strand.
TATACTAAGCAGTCTTATACAATAGAAGATGTTGGACTAACTTTAATGTATTTAAAAAAGATTTACAGAAGAATACAATAAATAAATAAAAACAGTAGGAAATGTATTGAGCACATAACTGGACTGAATAAGAAATCAGTTATAAAATTGAAAAAAGTTTACAAAGAGGGCCGACAACAATCACTATTGTAAGCATCTTCTACACACTTTTCTTTTATTTATAAGATTATTACACCAGAAAACTTTAAATAAATAAATTTAAATATAAAATTTTATCATTTTAATGTAATCAACTATTTTAAAACAAAAATATATTTTTCAACTACTAATTGTACTTCAGCAAAATAAAATCAAAATTTACTTTATGCCACACTAATAAGAAATATTACCATATTATTGTGTTAAGTAATAGTGAAATCAATAAAAAGAAAAAAATTAATTAGAATTGAAGAGTAATTATGTATTAAGATTAAAATATGAACTTATCTGTGCTAATTCAGATAAGGAAATAAGAGATGTTCTTTTCAAAAATAATCAGTTAACATCAAGTCTACTCAAGTAATTTCATTTAGAAAGAACTACAAATATGTAAGGTCTGAGAAAATATTTAAAAGCATTTTATTCTTATAATCATCTTTTTTTAACCAGAAACTGGTACATTGAATTACAGTTATGTACAACTAAAAATATTGTCGAAAAAAATACCATTAAAATGTACCAATTAAATCAGCATATCTTGAATAATATTTATTATTATACCAAATGAATTTATTAGAGAGAGGTAGCACAAACAAAATTTATGTATATTTATTATTATTATTATTATTATTATTATTACAAAATTATGTTTATATACCAACTCAGTGATTTCTAAAAGTTATAAATAACCCAAATTTGCAACATTAAAAAGAACAAACTCAAGTTCTTGACTTACCTCAACAGAAAAAAATAAGGTAATTTATAAAGTTAATGTAATAAAAAATTGATTGGGTAAAACTTGCAATAACTTTAATAACAAATTTTTTTTTCCTTTTTGATAAAAATTCATCTGAAAATAATTTTAAAGACGAAAACAATAAGAGGTAATCCACAAAACAAAATTGGGAAAGCACCAAACTAGTTAATTATTACCATATCTGTAATACATTATATTTACACACAATTGTAACTAATCACACCATTATATAGATACATGCAAACTATAATGACATTCATTAATAGGTGACAGTAAAAGGCATTCATTATTAAAAATAAAATTATTATGTGATGCATTTATTAGATAAACTCACCAAACAGCAAACCTAAACACACTCACGCGTGCAGACGTATACATGAGTAAATAAATACAACTTCATGCAACAACTATCTAAAATAAATTATTCATTTATCTAAAGCTTAAATCAACACATGAAAACTTTCTTCCAATGTTTAGCCAAGAGTAATTCATTCAGAGAATAAGGATAATTTAAATATATGTATTTATTTTTATCTCTTTAAAATGCATATAAATATATATATATATATATATGTTTTTATTAATATTCTCATATGATTGCAATTTCAGTTCAGAAAATTCAAAGCTAAAATAATTGTTTATATTAACGGCAACAAAACGAGCTGATATACAGCTCTTTAAAAACACTGCAATCCTAATTATGTTTTGTTTTTACTTTATTTTTCATGAACTCAAATTTTCTTCCTCATGGTATTTTTGACAGGGAAATGTCCTACCACCCTTCTGGTATAAAATTAAGGAGATTATTGTTTTACAATATTGTCATTTTTTAATCTTCTATGATTATTACAGCAATCTTTTTTTTACAATCTTTTCAAGACTTTACCATTTACTTGAATAAATTGATTGTTATTATGTATCACAATAAAATAATGAAGTTATAACAATAAAATAAATCTTCCTGTAAATTTCAGTCAGACAATTTTTGACTGAAATATAAACTTAATAATAAATCTTTTCCAAATCTTTCATGTTAAGTGTAACGTAACATGATTCCCAACTTACTATACTAATTATAGTACATGAAGTCTGGCAAAAAAATATCTGAAAAATTCCATACAACTTTCATAATATTTAACAAAAAATTTACCCAATCACTAAGGTACAAATTTTTGTTATATTCTAGTAGGATTACATGTAATGACTCTTCTTGATAACTTTTCATTTCCACAGAAAACAAACTTTTAGCTAGATTCAACGCTTAGAATATAAACTGTTATGTAATTCAGCACAAGTCAAAAGAAAACGTTCTCACTTCATAGTTTAATGATGCCTTCATATAGAGATATCAAGCGATGAAACAAAAATATACGACACAGATTGTTTCACCAAGAAACGGAAAGAATTTCAAGACGAGTTCTACCAGTGAAAATAATGAAACAAATTTATATGAACATGGGTCCAGAAATGCTTGAACAGTGAGTTACAGCTGGTGAAAGATTTCGCCATGATTTCTGGGCAAAGAATGAAATAAAGCCATACTGAAATTCCAGGAACCCAAATTAAGGGGTTAACTTGATGGATTCTTATGTTTTTTGACCTGAAAAAATGAATAAAACAGATTTCAGAACTGTATCCGCAGTGGTTTTTCAGAAAACTGAGATAAACACAAAAAATTGTTGTGAAAACCCTGCTTCTTATGTTTCATATACAATAACTTTGTTACATGGGTAATAAATAAGTAAAAATTTTAAACAATACTTGGAAAATTCTGAACAAAATGATGTAAACTCAACTACAAAACAAAAACAAGTTGCAAAAAATTAATTTTATTAACATCAAAATATCCGCAACGTGGCTGGAAAAATACATTAATTTTTAGATTAAAAGAATAATACTTTTAATATCCGAGAATATCTAGAAATAAGATCATTCAACAAAAATAAAATATTAAAAACACATTAAGGGCTTACTATTACAACAACTATTCAAAATTTCCTCCTTCACTTTTAACCAGTACTCTGCTCGTTTTAAAATTCCTTGGGTGGCTTTTTTCACCGTATTTGGATTATTTCGTAGAATTTCAAATACACTGAAAATTCTTGCCATTAGTTCTTCTTTTGTAGACCTTTTCAGCATATACTATCGATTTCATATATAGCCACACATAACAGTCCACTGATTCAGAACAGGTTATCTAGGAGGCCAATTAACTGGTCCTTCTCATCCAATCCAGTTGTTCGTAAATGTTATATTCAAATTTTTAACGTTCTACAAAAATGTACAGGAGCCCCATCTTGTTGCAAAATCATTTCTTGTCTCGTTATTACTGGAATGTCCTCTAAAAGCTATGGCAGGTTATTTTCTAAAAAAATATATTCTTGTTTCCCGTAAGGCGACCTTCGAAAATAAATTGTCCAATCATTTACTTATCAATAATGCCACACCAACTATTAAAAGAAAAAACCTGTGTTGAAAACTGCTTTCTACTGTAGCACTTGGATTTGCAAAATCCCAGTGATGTTTATTTCAGAAGTTATTAACTCCATCTCTTCTAAATGTTGCCTCATCAGCAAATAAAATAGAACTTACTTATGACGGTTTTCTTGAAGCTGATGACGGCAGTAAATTTTGAAACTTCAGTTGGTGGTACAGGTACAGAATTTCTTTGTTTAGAATTTGCCATATTGTACTGTGCAGCAAACTAATGTGATTTGAAATTCATCTAGTACTAAGCCCCGGGCTACAATGAACTTGCTGTATTATGTTCTTGTAAGCGATAAGACGTTCTTGTCTTTCATCAGAATAAGAATGTATAGGAAAAGAACCGCTTGTGTGTAAACAATGGAAAACTGCAGCGAAGGTTTCGTGATTTGGAATCCTATTAGAAAATTTTTCTTGATATTGCAATTTTTGATGTCAACGAGTTGCCACTGTAATAACCTTAAATAAAAATTATGTCAGCATTTTCCTCATCTGAAAACCGAAATGACATTTTAAGAATGCGGAACACAAACAATTCAACTGCACACACATTGCATAATTGACTACAACTTCTAAAAGTGTACAACAATATTCACATTCTGTAGATAAATTGTGATTATTGATCAGCTGTTAATACTGCCAACTTATGAAATAAAATAAAAACATTTATTTTAGCATTAATATTTTTTCTTTTCTACATTTGTGGAAAAAAACACATGTATGTTACTTCTCTTCTGCTAATTTTATTTTGTTTAAATGATTTTATTTCTAGATATTCTTGGATGTTAAAAGTTTACGCTTTTAATTTAAAAATTAATGCATTTTCTCAGCCATGTTTTGGATATTTAGGTATTAATAAAATTACTTTTTTCAATTTGTTTTTTAGTTGAGTTTATTTACATCATATTGTTCAGAATTAAATTATCTACAAGTTTTGTTTAAAAATGTTATTTATTTATTACCCATGTAACAAAGTTACTGTACGTCAAACATAAAAAAATTGGTGGTTTTCACCACAATTTTTTGTGTCCATCCCACTTTTCACAAAAAAAACACTGTAGATACAGTTCTGAAACAGATTTTATTCAATTTTTTAGGTCAAAAAACGTAAGAATCCATCAAGCTTACCCCTTAATTTGGGTTCCTAGAATTTCAGTATGGCTTTATTTCACTCTTTGCCCAGGAATCATGGCAAATATTTCACGAGCCCTAACTCACTGATAAAGTGTTTCTGAAACCATGTTTATATAAACTTTTTCCATTATTTTCACTGGTAGAACTCATCCTGAAATTCTTTTTGTTTCTTGGTAAAACATCCAATATATATATATATATATATATATATATATATATATATATATATAGAAAATTGCTCATTCATAAATCATAATTTACCTTGTAAATGCTAATTTCAGATATTATAATTGTACCGATTGCATCTTTTGAAAACAGTTCAAATATACAATGAATAAATAGAAAAGACAATTTAAATCTAAAAAACGTTTTTCTTTACACAAAAAACTTCTGCATTTAGAAAGTGATTTTATTTTTATTCTTGAAAATGCAATTAATACAAGTATACATACAAGCCTAAGTAAAATAATTAATTTAATTTATATATTGTAGAAAATATTAAATGACATCTACATTAATAAATATTAAATAACCCACTGATGGAGAAAAATCAAATTTTATTGTTAAAAGGAAATTTGTAACAAATAAATGGTAACAAATAATTATAATTTATTTATAAAAAAAGTAAATAAAGCCTCCTAATTACAACAAAAAATTAAAGTAAAGACTGAAAAAACCCTTCTTATAATTACACTTAGAAACTCACACTGATATAAAATAATAAATATTATAAGGGAATATTCTTTAAGAAAAGAAAAAAAAATTAATTTAGGAAATCAGTATGAAACCTATGATGAATACCAACCAAAATTTCATCAATTTTCTCAAAAGTGCATAAACAGTTTTAAAAAGAATACCATTAAACAAATTTTTGTTTTTTAATGAAAAACTGTTCTAGTATTAACAACTACAGTAACATTATCTGACATTTAAATATTAAGAATTAGATTCAACATTAATAACAAAAATAATAGTATTTTAAATGTACTACATATTTCAGTATGTATCTGAATTTTATAACATGGTATGTAGTGTGAAACCACAATTAGTTAACATCAACAGGAAATCAGAATGATTCAACTTATGTGATAATTTGAATAAAGTACTCAAAACCATTTTTACAAATTGTTTTCACATAATTACCATCATTATTTTCTGGAGGGTTAACCCAGTAAACAAAAGAATTTCTGTTCAACATAGCATTGGTACGAATTATGGAATAAAATAAGGTATTAATACTAAAAAACACTACCACAAAAATAATTTTCTTAATCAAAACATGTAATAAATAACTTATCACCGGACACAAGTATAGAGATATGAACAACTAAAAACAAACGTGAATATCCTACAATTACAAAACATTATGTACAAGATAAAATACAGTTTACAGTAAGTGTATTAACTACTGCAAATAAGACACCATGGTGTTATCAGAATGAACAAGTGATAACATATTTATAACATATCTTTTTAAATATAAAAAATAAATACCACCAGTACATAGTGTGTAATTTATCACAAATAAACATGAAAATAAATGCTTTGTAGAATAAATAGATAATGTGATAATAATAATTGTAGTTTAAATTAAGATTATATCAATAGGTATAGATTATTTTTATGATGCTCTCACAACATAATTTATATTCCAAAATTGAAAGAATATACAAATTAGATATTTGTAATTCTTCTTTAATAAGTGAAAACTTATAAAATGAAAATGGCACAAATGGGAAAAAATTGTTATAAAATAACTGCACTAAAACTTTTTGTAGGCTTCAATTAATGCCTAGAAACACTAAATTAAATAATAAATTAAAGTTGAGTATATAACTACTTTAATAAACTGTAACATTACATTATAACTATACAACTAGTTTAATATACAAAATGATGAACTACAGATTGGCTGAAAAATAACTCCCTATTTTAAAATTGATATTTTTTCTATTTATTTTAGAAAAACAGACCTTAATTTGTTCCTTATAAATTGGGGATTGAATAGCAGTCACCAGTAAATTATGGCAGAGCAATGATTGATATTTCATAAGTGACCTCCTCTGGATTTCCTATAAGAATATCATCAGTCAGAGGTAAAATTTCAGCAACAGTTATAGAGAAAGAAATCTGCTATGTTGGCTCTAACACACTTAAGAACTGCCATGCAAAACTCATGATTTCAAGATCTGTGGAAGGTAGTAACTGTCACTCAACATTAAGGATGACAGGAAATGTGCAAATAGTGTAGATAAGCTCAACTAAAGTCCTCTCAAATCAGTACACAAGGCTACTCATGAGAGTTATACAATCCTAGCAGTTCTGAAGAAGGGCTTAAAAATTTACCCTTAGAAAATGTATTAAGTTTTCATGGAGAATGTGATAATTTGATGGCATATGGTAAGATTATATTGGATTGGCATACTGACTAGCCCTGATTGTTTGACATCATCTGGAATGATGAAGAATGGTTTCATCATGCAGAATGGTTTGTGAACCACCATAATTATTATTACTAGACTCAAGAAGTTCCTACATTTACTGCATTTAAGATGCATAATAACTCTATGAGGGCTGTTCTGAAAGTTCTCAGGGTCCAATCAATGGCAATCTTTCAGGATGATCAGCCTGGAACATAAGGTTGACTGCCTAATTGTCAACATACAGTTTACAAGGTGATTTTTTTAAAAAAAAGCACCATAACTTTTACACTTAAGGTACAGAAAAAAGGTTAAGTAAATACTAAACACAAAACAGAATCTTAAATGTACTATATGAAGAAACAGTAATTGCTAACTGATTTCTTACAAGAATAAAATACGCACATGTGCCACTTAATTTAATGAGATTCATTCTGTGATTTAACATGGCCCTTAAATTATACTATTATTAAAATTATGAACTCTATGAATAGACTAACTGTCTGTGGATAAAATTAAAACTCTGATTTCTATAACCTAATGGTTTCATAAAACCAGATGTAGTCAGTGAAATGAGGAGAAATGGCTATTTAAGGTAGTTCATGGTTGGAAGTCAGAATTTCTAAGATATACACTGCCAGATATTTTATCATTTTTATTCTACACCACCAAATATAAATTTATAGCAATTCAAAAGAGAACATTATTTTCAGAACAATCACTACCAACTCTCTTTATTGTCTGATAGTTTCAGAACTTGGAACATCTCAAAGAGTAGTAATCTAGAAAATGAAGGGTGTATGAAGTAAGGTAAAATATGAATGACTAATTTTGGGTGTTCAACAAACATATTCTTGAAAATAGTCAAAGTTAAGAACACTGAGCCCAGTTCACTGAAAGCTGTTGAGTTTGCTGAGACATTCACCAAAAATATGAAAGCTATTTCTTCTATTAACAATGATGTAGGATATTCAGTCACAAATTATCAAGTTTTTAAAAAAATTATCCTAATAAAAAGTGAAATGTATAAGCTAAATGCATTTATTAGAATAAATGAATTAGAGTTAAATGTAACAGCAATATGATACCTAGTATTAAGTGCCGATTACAAAAATCACTACTCCAATATTTGACTGATTTGTTTCTCAAAAAAATTAAATGTAAAATTTATTTTTTTAATTGAAATATTGTTCTACTTAAGTGTAATTCCACTTAGCAGAAGGATTTCATTAAAAAATTAATTACAGTAATTAAGAGATAACTTAACATGTTTAAAAAGCACGGACAATTATTCTCAGATCTGAGACAGATTTGTAATAAAAACAGTAATGCCTTCTTGTATGTATTTAATCATTAATAAAAAATGTAATATACATATAATTAAAGTTACTATTTTTTATCAGAATAAAATAACTACATTCATTTGTCATACAGAATTTAATTGTAATGACATTTTGCCTATTTTTCGAGCCCAAAAACATCTTAAGAAATATAAGCAATTACATTTTTTCTTTGTAATTTTTTTTTCTCTAATTTTAAACTGAATGCATTCCTTAAAATGAGAATATTTTTTGCAGGAAATTTATGGAAAACTTGTATCAAAAGCCAATCAAATAATTTACAACTTAAGGTTTGCATGTTTATGCAGTATAAAAATAAACATGCATCCACTACATGAGCAGTAACTTTAAGTGGTCTGTTGAGCATATAACCGCCACATTGTCATCAGTAATATATTACCACAATGAGTGAAGGAAAAGTGAGGCAATGGTGTTATGAGGTTAACCCTAGAACACCAGTGCATTTTAAGAAGCTTATTACTAGGAACACATAAAATTTACACGGTTTATAAAAGCAACACAATAAATGAAAATAAGCTCATTTATAATAAAATTGCATTACTACATTGAAACATCGGTAAAATTAATTCAAACCAGTAATTAAATTAAATGTATACAACTCACAATGTAATAGTAAAAAATTACAGAAAACAATATATCATAACAATAGTATTTTATGCTTCATTTTGTTCTTTGTTTTTCGCTGTATATGTCTCACAATTCATAAAATACTTTAAAATATAAATAAATGTTAATAAAAAAATAAAAGATTAATTGTAAACCAACATTATTAAAGCTATAAATTAGTATAATATATATAACACTTTATAGTGATATAGTATTTACATACTATAAATAAAAACCTTATAATAAGAACAAATCACAAATATGAACAAAAAAACACTGTTAGAAAAATATGTCCATTTGGCGCACTCCAGACATTTTTTTGTTTGATGTTCAACACACATTGCATTATCACAGCAACAGTATGTCATCACAATTCTTTTTTATCCGAGTCGCAAAAACTGCAATATTTTCAAGGCTCTTGTTGATCTGCAGCTTCAACTGGATTTTTGTGAATTTTCAAAGCTTTATGCAGATCTTTCTTCAGTCCCAAAGACAAATTATGATTTTCTCTCAATCTTCTTTTCAGCCACCATAATGACAGTTGTTTGTGTAATTTTAGCATGAACTCTAGCCATGAAGAGGTTTTCGTATAACATTGACGCTGGCGGCAGTTCTATCAAAGTTGTGTAAATATATTATGTATGAATTTACACAAGATGTGTTGACAATATTATAAAAGAAACATAGCAGCTACTGTTTAAGTTTTTCACCTGCAATTTATATTCTGACACATTTGATCAAATGTATCAACACTCCCTTTTGTAGCATTATAAGTCATAATTATCTCTGGTTTCTTCATCTGATAATTCATTACATTATCCGGATTCATTGTCACTATCAATATGACTAATTTCTTGCTTTTAACTTTGTAAGATGCGGCCGTAACATTACCATGAAATAAAAACATACAGTAATCTTTTCCACAATATTGTCGCTAAAAAAAATGTGTAATCATTTGTCAGATTGACTCATCAATTGGGAACCTAGAGCTGGTCCTGGTGTAATATATACAACATTTCTGGCTGGAACTTTACCAGTGGTTTGGTATTTTTGGGTCTGCCACACATAATCATCTATACCTGACAGATGGAGTATCAGGTATGATACTCCATCACTTGACATCATTTATCGGTTGTATAATTTGTTTGACTTCATCAACGTCATTTTCTGGTACATAATCCGAGTCTTTGTCAGTCGTAATCGTCCTCATCAAAAAAATCATTAAATTCTAAAATATCTTCATCACTTTCTCCTTCTAATTCCCTTTTTACTATAGGAATCATCATTGTCAGGCAGCAGACGTTTCTGATTATATCTTGGTCACTAGACCATATAATAATTTTGTACGAAAAACTGCAAGTTTCAGTACCATACATAAGCATGATGTAAAAAATATCATATACTGTTATTATCAAAGTTTAAAACTTTTCTAGTTATTAGATATGTAAATTTTACATAGAGACAGAGAAAGAGAATCAGAGAAACTTACACAAGCACTTGAATCATGTGCGACCATAGCATCTTAACAGTAATTAACCGGAGGGTAAGGGGGGGGGGCACTGGGGGCCTCTAGCACCACAGAAGAGGGGAAGGATTGAAGTTCAAACAAAGGTCTATGTAAAATTTACATGCTCTAGTGTTCTAAGGTTAAGGAAGGCCATTCAAATTTTCATAACATACAGAAAAGTGACAAGCCTAGTGTCCAAACTGACAATCTCGTTGAACATGCGAATGCAAAAATGCATTCACATTTCGATTGAAAATCGTCACTTTATGATATTGTTGAGAATTATGAGTGACATTCTGGACCAATTATTCTCTCAACCTTTTTAGCTCCACAACCCCACAAAAATTAAAAAAAAAATATATATATAATGTATATTTTGCAAACCCCCAACCACAATCCAATGAAACTCAGTTAAACCTATTAAGCTGCATTGAAAGTGATAGGTATGAACGTGCATGTATGAAGTGTAGAAACATGAGCAACTTACAGGTTCAAACTTGATGTGTACATGCTCCTTGTAATTTGGTCTGCTTGCATATTAATCACTATGAAAGCATCATATTCGAACATGCATATGATATGTTTGAACACATCATGCTCTCAGCAGAATAAAAAAGGATAAGAGATTACAGAATGTCAGTTTTGTTTTGAATGCGAGGAATCTGATGCCTTAGTGTTTGAATGTGGGGTCTGATGCCTTTATTTTAGTTTTTAAAAGCATAGTTTCATTGAAAATAAATGAGGTTTTGGTTTTTTAGTATGCGGTCAAATGGTGTAACTGTTTTTTTTTCCAATTGGATTCTTAAGCAAAATAAATAAATTTGTGAAGTGAGTGATGAAGTAAACAAAGTGAGCCATCTGCATCTACTGAATCGATTGGTAAAAAAATAAAATTCAAAATTATACAATGACAGTTAATTAAATTATGGTTTTACTTCATTGAATGGAAAGCCACAGTGCGTTGTTTGTTTTCAAGTCCTATCCGATGAAAACATGAAGCCATCAAAATTAACTAAGACAGTTGGAAAACTAAACATCCGTATCATAGAAGCAAGGAATTTTTTGAAAGAAAATGATAAATATTCAGGTAATAAAACCTTGGAACTTTTCAAAAGAAAATTTTATACGTTGAGAAATCAACAAGCTTCTATCTATAAGTCAACCCATACTAATAAAAGTACACTTGAAGCATCTTATATCGCACCATAAAGAGTAGCTAAGATGTCTAAACCCCACATAATCGTAGAAAACCAAACATTACCTGCTGCAATTAATATGGCCAGTGTTTTAATAGGGTGGAAGAAGCAAAAAATATGGAACAACTTTGCTTTCTGAGAACACAGATTAAGGCAAATTGATGAAACAGCTGCAGACGTTCAGGCCAGATAATTCAGTAAATGAGTTCAAGTGAATTTTTTAATATTCAATTTGATGAATCAACAGGTGTGGCAAACATTTCTTCTTAGGGACAGATCAATCAAAGAAATTAAGTTTTTTGCAAATCAATACCTGGTCAAACAACAGGACAATATCTTTTTGATGTTTTTTATGAAGCTACTAAAAACTATACCATAGATTGGAAAAATTTATTGCAATATGTAGTGATCGTGCAAAGGCAATAACAGAAAAGAACAGTGCATTTCTGAAAAAAACTAAAAGATTGTCTTATACTAAGGGCAGAATGGATGCACTTCTTCCTTCACAGACATGCTCTTGCCACAAAAAAATGATGAAAAATCTCAAACAAGCTATTTTTAAAGCTGTAAAAATGGTTAATTTTATTAAAACTCGACCATTACAGAATAGGTTGTTTGCTAAACTATGCAGTGAAATGGGCAAAAAGAAAAATTCTCTTCTTTACCACACAGAAGTCAGATGGTTATTGCAGGGGAAGTGCTAATCCAGTTACTGGAACTGAGATGAATTAATATTTTTCCAGGATAAACAAACACCATTCCTAATGTTTTTACAGAATAATGAGTATACGTTGCTGCAGACTTACTTAAGTAATATATTTTCGCATTTTAACATCTTGAATGTGAATTTACAAGGACGTGATAAAAAGATTTTATTAATGACAGACAAAGTTCATGCTTTCATTAAGAAGCTTCATATCTGGAAGATATGAAGCCTTCAAAGCCAAAATTCTGATGTTTCCACTCACTTCCAATTATACTGTGAAAAATTTGGAAGAAGAAGACACTAACTATTACTCACTACAGTTTGGATAACATGAAGATGCATTTGTGTGATCTAAAAATTCAGTTGGCAGAGTATATCCCGTAAGATGAAAATAATTTCTCAAAGAGCAGGATAATGAATCCATTTAGTAAAAACATTGTTGTAGCTGCTAAGTTACCAGTTGAGATTCACAACCAGCTCATCAAAATGTCTGCCGATAAAAACATTACAACTACAGTGCACATCTGATGATTTAGATATGTTTTGAGTTGCTTGTCAAAGTGAATATGGAAATTTAGCCTCAGAAGCATTGAAAATATTAATCTCTTTCACCACATCTTACCTCTGTGAGTTAAGTTACCAAACTTTTATGATAGGAATACCTTTATCATTTGAAAAAAATTAGATTTTGTGTGTTTCTAACATAAATCCATGTATGGAACACTTTTAAATGAAAAACAAACACATTTTATTTTATTTACATCAAAACACATGTATGTGTTGTTATAAATGTAAGTAAAATGTTTATAATAATTTTTTTTTTCTTATAAAATAATTTCATTATTGTTTGTGTGTAAAATTGTAGGCTAATTTCTCAACTCCCCTTTCATATCACTGTGATCCTCAGGTTAAAAAACACTGCTCTAGGTTATCATAAACTAAAAATACTAGATCGTGGATACCGGTGTTCTTTGGTGGTTGGGTTTCAATTAACCACAACTCAGAAATGGTCAACCTGAGACTACACAAGACTATTCACTTACACATTTACATATCATCCTCATTCATCCTCTGAAGTAATACCTGATGGTGATTCCCAGAGGCTAAACAGTAGAAAAAAAAAGGTTACCATAAACTGCCAGCCTTTGTGACGCGAGTGGTAGCCTTTCATTCGGAGATCCTGGGTTCGAATCCCAGCCAGGCATGGGATTTTCACACACTACTTTACATTCATCTCATCTTCTGAAGCAATAATTAATGGGGATCTGGAGGTTTAAAAAAAAAGTTATAAACTGTGTGCACAAAGGATGCTGAAAATGTTGACAAGTACTCCCGAAAATCATGTGCTTTTCTCAACTGCTTTAAATACAGTGGAGACAAATTTTTTCCCATATAAAAAAAAACTTTATAAAAAAAAAAAAAATAGTTAAGTAAAATATTTTTTAAAGTAGATAGTTTAATAAATATTTTAGTTTTTTACTATTTTTGTTTTGTAACTGGTGACAAAACATGGATTTTGTATGTCATTGCTGAGACGAAACAACAATCCATGCTGTGACATCATTCCGGCTCATTTAAACAAAATATTCAAACATTCCCCATGTCGAACGTCATCATGCCATTCAAAACTGACAATGGGGAATGCTGAGATCAGGAACTGCTCTTCTTCACGATAACACATATCCACACGACTACATGCACAACAGAAACAATTAAAAAATTCAGATGGGAGATTTTTTATCTTTCCCATTAGACTCCTGATCTCCATAAAATACATACATAAAAATAAAACCAAACAATCGCCTTGGTCAGCGGTTGGCCCTCAATTGTAAATCATCAACATAAACTATGCAAATAGTAATGGTAAACTGTATGGTACACAAATAAATAACTCTTTTCAAATGTAACAAAACACAATAAGATGTTACACAAAAGTTCCCTCATTATACTACAGCAGAAAAGTGTGGAGCATTGCTGCAACACAAATTTTTATTAGAGGAGAGATTTTTTCAGTGGACATGTTCAGGAATTTGCTATTTTTATTTTTATGTGCGGCCTAATGTCATTTTTGAATTCTTGAAAATTTCAGATGTAAGAGAATTTGAGTGTACGGTATATTTTGTTTAAATCTAGGGAAAACTGTCAACCCCAAAAAAAATTTTAAGGCTCCCGTGCTGGGTAGGAACCTGCAGATACCATCAGATAACATAGGATAAGCTGTTCTAAAAAAGATTTTCCAATAAAACATACATGAATTTATTAGGAAAAATAAATATCCATTTCACCAGTTACATTCTGTGTGTTAATAATACAAATTTGTACTTAAAACTGTAACTATGCTGAAATGCAAAAAGTTCCAAATAAAAACAAGTTTATAGAAAATGCATAAGAATTAAAAAACAATTGACAGCAACTTTAATAAAATTCGCACAAAATTAAGATTTATTTTCATAAAATACTTCTTTAGTGAACATTAAGTTTACACAAGTAATTGAAAAAGGAACAGTAAGATTGATATCAAAATAAATACTGATGTTAAGAACAATCAGAAAAAAAAATAACTGAATGGAAATTAATTTAGATTATGTATTCCATCTTACTACAAAAATTCCATTAATCCCTAATGCTTCAGTCCAAAATATTCAGAGAAAATTAGATAAAAGGCAAAAAAATTGCCTAATATATGGTTAAGATTTTGCTTTATAACGATATTTAAAAAAAAAAAAACAAAAAAAAAAAAAACTATTACATAAAGAACCCTTTATGACAAGTGGTAACAACTTTTTTTTGAATGTCTGAAGTAGGACCATGCTCCTGATTGCACAATGCTGTTGATAACATACTTTATCACTGAACTGGTGATATGATTTCTATTTAGTTTCCAGCTATACAACGGTGTTTAATTACTTTTTATCCCTTCTGAAATATATTTAAAAGAATAAAAATGTATGAACTCGACCTTAATCTTCTATTCCATAATCTCTTAAAATTCATCAAACATTTGTTTTCATTGTTATGGCAATACCTTTTTCTGAAATACATTCAGCAACTTATCATTCTCTCTCTAACGCATATAATACTGATCTAATCAAGCCCAAGTAATATTTATCTAATGTACTGAATCTTCAAGATGTTAACGCAAATTAAATGTTAACATTCAGTGAAGAATGGTAGGCTTGTTATAATTCTATTCTGTGAAAAAGAGGTGGTTTGTTCTGTATTAGAGGAAACTAACAAATATGGCAGAAAAAATTAACTTATTACTATTTGCATACTTCTAGGTAAACTAGGAAGCAGAGAGCAAAAATAAAATGTTATGAGAATTAAAACAACAGCAAACCATTCAGATCAATATAAGGGTTTTTAATGTATAAATAGCTTCAATGTGTTTTTTTCTTTTACTTTCTACTTTCTAAAGTAAAGCTATTGGCTGACTGATTAAAAACAGTTCACAAATCTCCTTACATGAAATAGCTGAGCTAGTTATACTGTTTTATTAATTCATACAGGAACAATGGGCTGATCCCCATTTACTACCGCCATTCTTTTTTCCTGTGTGATGAGAAATGATTATTTTTTATTTAACCTCTTTTCTACCTATTTTTAAATGCTGTTTTTGAGTGTATAAAAATGAAGTCCACAAACTTGTAGAATATAAGTTAAAAATAAATTTAGAATATAAACCGCCAAATAAGCATTTGGTAATGATGAACTGAATATCTTACCAATGCACGATTCATTACCAGTTCAATGTCACTCTCTGCATATTGATAAAGGTTCAGATTATTTTTGATCCTGCTCAGTGTCTATATAAAAATGTTGCCCTCAAACGTCTGAGAGATAATCACTCATAACTCTAAGACAATTTTGGAAATTTAAACATGATCAAATAGTATTGCATGATGTCTAGTGTTGTTTGCATCAATAATTTTAGCCATACTCTTGATATGCAGTCTAATCATCTATATTTTCAGAATAAAACCCTGTTATATTGTTACTTTTGAAAATAATTATGCACATTGTTTTTTTCTGATTCCTTTAGCTCAAATTTACGAGACTTTGCTGTGTTTTAAATCTAGTTCATTTTCTTTATTATTGTAAATTTATTATGAAATTATAATTAGTAATTATATTTCAATTGTTTGCAATTTTTTACCAAAATATGAGACAATTGTAGATAAAGAATGAACTTTTTATTTGTAATTCAAGCTAACTACAACACGTACATAAAATGTTGCTGTTGTGAGCTTTTTTATTAAAGCAGCACAGAGTATTGTCTGAAAGAGTAACCGATTTAGATCTGATCTGCTTTTTGTTTCTTTATTTCTTGATTTCTCGATTTGTATGATTCTTGAGATTACCCAGTTAGTCAACACAGACAACTACCTGTATTGGCATTTTACAAGTGAAAAATGCCAAACCACATTAGCATTTGAACTCGGAAGCTTCTGGATGAAAGGCAGGGAGATGTTACCATTCTTCCAAGGAGGTCAGCAATAATTATATTACTACTGGAGATTATGAAAAAAGATGGAATAAAAAGAAGAAATCCTTAATAATGCCAGAGGGAAAGATGAAAAAAATATTTAAAGTGTAGAAAGAAAGTATGATTGGCATTAGATAGAAGGAAAGATGTAGTGGGAGATAAAAAAAGAAGGAAGGGTCTAATATGTATCTAGACCTGGCATTAGCCAGTAACCAGTGCAAGAGCTGCATATATGTATTACAATTGGTAATTTAATGTATCTTAAAAAGGTTCTTCTTAGTACAATTTTATTCTTGCTTCTACTGTTACTAGTTTATAGTGGATTTTTAGACACTTTTTATTTGTGCTTTTAAAACCTTCTTCTAAATGTAATTTAAGGCAATGAAATAATACACCCCAATGATTTCCTCAATTTTTAGCATTATGGACCTTCTCATGATGGACATCTTCTCCAGATGTAATATCACTTTCTATTTGCTTCTCCTGGGGAAACAACTTGAGCTGTGGAAATCAGCTGTTAGAAAGGAGTCAACAACATAAAGAAAGAAATACAAACAGATGGAATATAAGAACACTTCTGTAAGTAGAAAAGTTAAAAAATTTAAAAAAGAGATGATATAAACAGAATCGATAAAAGTGAAATAAGATGGGAAGGACAAAATGAGGTTAACAATATAATGTTACAATGAATTTTTGAGAAATAGAAAGTGAAGAAATAGTGAAGGAAACAACCTAAACTAATAAATAAAGTATAAACAAAAGGTTATTTCATTAAAATAAGGTAATTGCTGTCAGAATAGGCATAAACCCAAAGGTTTTGCTTTTGATGCAAGTATACATTACAAACACAGTATTGTAATATAACATTATAAAGTAATATTACAGTAGTTTAAATATCAGAATAAAGATAGTACAGTTATGTTATATAATGAATAATCTGTTTAAAAACAATAAAAAGTTCTGCATAAGCAAACCCCCAGGAAATGAAAACAAATATCAAACTGATAATAAATTTTGGTAAAAAAATGTAGAAACGCAAAAGAAAAAGCAAATTGCTACCAGGAGCCAACATCAGTTAACATATACTACTATAGCAGAAATAAAAGTGTACAGAAGAAAAATAAGAGTAAAGAAAGTAAATAAATAAATATGGAAAAAATTATACCTTTGATAATTTTTTGAACTTATTAATGATCTGCTGAAAACCTTAAATGACTATTCTTGACCAATGATGTTTAAATCGTTAGAGGATCAAAGCAAAGAGAAAATTTGGTTTATTGGCTTGCTTATGGTGTTTACAGATGCACTATGTATTATTAACATTACTAATTTCATTACCAGTTGAGTTATTGTGCTCTTACAGGAGACTGCAGTAATAATTCTAGAGGAATTTAAAAATTTACTTTATCACACAAAAGGACTGCAAAATAAGACTACATAATATGAACTCACTCTATATTTAAGGTATCTATCTAATATTAATCTAAAGTGTTCTAGAGTATTAACAGTTGTTTGGTTTAGATACATCTTCAAATAATAATACTTTACTACTCGATCTACAGAAATGATACAAAATAAATTCCTGTATTATTCTACTACAGATGTTTTTAATTGGTTTTATACAATGTTTACAATGATTAAGCAAATTGTTTAATTTGGATGCTTTAAAGGTCAGAATAAGTTTTAAATATTTCACATTCCTTCATAATAATGCTGATTAGTGCTCTTGATTTACTCTTTAAATATAAATATATCTTTAATAATATGAAGTTCAAAATTAAAAAGTTTCATCCTTTATTCTTACTTAGTGACTCACTATTTCTCCCTATCCTTTTCCCAATTTCTATACTAAGGGCTTTGAGTTGTTTTATAATAACCAAAAAACAACTCCAACCTAAATATAATGGTCTTCCTTAGGTTCTCAGTGTGAGCATTATATATGTCAGTAACTACAGCACAAGTATGACCTTTCTATTTATTTCTATTGTGAATACTTAATCTATTCGTTTGTTTTGTCTCTTTAAATTTCTTACCTTAATTCATTTGATTTATTGTTTATATTTTATGATTATTAATAATATATTTATAAGGCATTATTTTAAATGTTTACAATTGTTTTTTATGACGACAATCAGTGCGACTGTCAAAGTTATGGTTTGTAATTTATTTTACATTATATAAAATAGTCTTGTAAGCTTTCACATATAAAATAACATAATTTATATTAATAATCCCACTTTTCAATTTTGTAATATATGCTATCAAATACCTCGTTTTCTTGTTTAATTTCATTTACATTACACATTCCAGTTACTCTTCACCTCAATGTCAACATATTAAAATACCTTATCATTTCAATAAGTAGTTGTAATTAGCATTTTACAACCCTGATAATAATCATGCAACACAATCAGTATACTGAAAAGCACAATTCTTTTCTATTAAAATCTAAAATACTTCTGTAAATAATAAAGTACACTTCAGTAAGTTCACTGGATACTCCAACTCATAGCAACATTTACACTTTCAAAATCCTATGAGGACCAGAATCAATATGATTGAATGAGATGCTAATCTTTAACAACCCTTAACATAAATCCAGTTATTCCAACTACTACAAAATTTACAACTATAAATTGAAAAAATAAAACAAATTTAAAAAATGTACACTTACATGTACAAATGACTAGGAATATCAATTAAATTAAATTATGAACAATTTGTACAAAATTTGTTTTTTCCAAACTATTCAGTGCTAAAAAATGAATTGATAATTTAAATTTAAATCAACATCTTCACATAAAATAATAAAATAGAATCTCTAATCAAAATAAATAGTATAAAAACTATTAAAAAAAAAACTGTGTCATAACACAACCTGGATGAAAAAAGTAATTTAACATAGATTTGATCTTATGTAACTCTTAAATGTAAATGCAACTTACGTTTAACAGATTTTGATCTTCCAATTCGAGATACTTTTTTATTATCATCCAGCAGATCCTCTTGTTTTGGGTGATCTTTGCTTGATTTTGTTACTTTATTACTGCTATCTATTGCAGAAGGCTAAAAAAATTAAAAATAAAAATTTAGTAACTTATAAGTACTTTCCATTTCCGAGATGATTTTTAGCAATTAGACTATAATAAATGTAATCTTCCTATTACAGAACTCATTACTGAGTGTAGATGGCCCTTTTGTGTATTTTCTTTATATTACTAGTGAAATAATTAAATTACTGTGCATTATATACGGGATGTACAGAGTTACAGGCATTTATTATAAAAAATATAAGTTGAAAATGTTCATGAGTGTTTTATTTATTAATTTTTTTTTTTAAGTAATATTATTAGTTTGCACATAGCACATTTAATCTACAGTAAGATTATTAATAACCATAATTTATAAAATCCTCTAAGTAATTTTAAATATTAAAGGATTGAATAAGGAATTTACTGATGATTGCATTGTAAAAAATTGTTTTAGAAACAACTAAACTTAATATAGATAAACCTTGTCTGAATGGATTTATAAACAAGTAGTAAATAATTACATTAAAAAATTCATTCCATAACAAACAAAATTATACAAATTTTATTTTCAAATTGCACCTGAAGGATGCTATTGCAATAATATTTCCAGAAATTGTTAGAAGAAACAAATAATTATTACTCGCAATGAACTTCATAGAATAAAAATAAATCAACTAACTATATTCACATTCTCAATGTAAATAATGAAGATAGTACACAAACAAACCACAATCTATTTTGTACTTATTTGAAATCATCCTTACCATCAAATTTTAGGTATTTACTGATGATCAGATATTACAATACGTATGATTTTTAGAGGACACACTACCAACAGAAATTGTAGTAGGTGGCCAAAATCTTGCCTATATTTCAAACTTAAACAGATGCATCCATTACCTTTGAGATAAATAAATTATGAAATAACAATATCAATCCTAAAACAGCATATTAGAGCAGTGAATATTCACTAAATTATCTTGGCAGATTTGTAAAAAAGTTAGGTAATTATTTTTATTGTGAAAGAAGGTGATATAAGTAATCACTTGATTTTGAACAGTAAGATTCTCAAGCCTAAAAATTTCTATACAGGTTTCAGAAAATACTCATAAAATAAGAGACATAACTCTTTTTATTCATGAAAAAAAAATTGGAATGTTTGAACTCAAGAACCAAATCAAACTGATTAATTTAATTGATAAATGTTGTTTTACCATTTGCTTTTTTTAAACTAATTTTCAGATTATACCATTAAAGAATTTTTTTTAATTTTATTTAACACTACCTAATTTATTTCATTTACAAGTTGAACTTAATTAAAAGAAAAATATATATATTTTTTTAATTTTAAAAGAAATACCTTGTAAAAATAAGCAAGTATAACTTGTTTTGTGTGATTAGGGAGTAAATGGAAGAAAAATAATGACTAAATTTAGAAGTTAGCAGTATAATCTGACAATCTAGCACATTTTCCCAGTTTGAGAGGCTTGTTGCGCAAGGACAAAGTCCCTAAGAAATGAAAAAAGGTTCTGTATGTCATATAATATGTAACTTTTGCTGGACAATTATTTGAGTGTAACCACAGTAAAGAACAAAGAAAATCTAGGTTGAAAAAATGAGATTTTTAAATACAACTGATAAAAGTAATAAAGTTAGAATGAGAAATGAGGATGTTAAACTAAATGTTCAACTAATTCACAAATTTCAGGAAGACTTTCTATATTAAAAAGAGATTTTGAGGTACAAACAAAACAATTTTATTCAAATAGCTGATAAAAAAATTATTACACCATTACCACAACTTACTGTTCTGAAAGTATTATAACCCTCTTACCAACTGTTTTCCCCTCCACAGCTATTTGTGTCTTTAATTGTCAAACAACCCTGGTATATAAAATTAAACTTACATAACATTCTTTTAAAAATTTTCACAATTTAGTAGATATTCTCTACCAGCATTTGTAAGTTATTTTATTCAGAAAGTTTCATATACAAATACATCAAGAAATATATTTAACACTTTTTATTTTTTGAGAATCACAGAACAAAGAAATTATTTGAAAGACTGAATACACTAAAAAATAAGACTCTTCAATCAAATAAAGTGACATACAGTAACCAGACAACAAGTGCAAAATACTTAGATATATTACCAAGTTTTTAATAGCTGACTGAATTGAACGAAGCCACTCTTCTGCTTGTATAGGGCAATCACACTGAATTAATACTTCAAGCCCAAATACAGTGCTAATGACAAACACATTTTTTCTGCTGCTAACTTTATCTCTTTTATCGATTAATGAACCGTTCAAATCAATAGACATTTCAGGACGAAAATCTCCAGTTTTCTGGAAAAAAATGTGAAATAACAAAGTTCATTGTTTAACTCTTTATATTTTAAAATAAGAGAAAATAATATCTCAATATAACTTTAAATTTACATACTTTAAATTCTTTTAACATGAACATACAAATTAAAGAAAGTTCCAAGTTAGTTACAAAAAAATGTAATTTAAATTAAAAAAATGCTTTTCATTGAATCACAGAATAAATGAGAGTAGATAATTAAAAATGAATACATAAACTATAACAAAGTAATTTGTACATGACTGAACAATATTCTTTCTCAAAAAAGGTGAGGAAAAATAAATTACATTTTATAAAATAAATGGAAGAGCATATAAGAACTATTAGTAAAATATTATAAGATTAATAATTAATGCATGTATTTTTTTTTTAAATAAATATACAAGTAACGTTTTATAGATTTACTAATCCAAACCCATAAAAATATGCTAATGTCCAGAGAGTAATTATTGTAATAATACATGTATAATAATCTGCATTGTATATATATGTCAATCAAGCAATGTCAGTGCTGATAGTCATAGAAGATGTACATAATATTTATTACAGTGTGTATATTCTAAATTGATAAAAGTAATTTCCATGATTGCAGCAGTGCATGATATATATCCTTACTGCTGTATAAAATCAACTGTCATTGAAGTTGTACCAAAATATTTTAAATAAAAAATAAACATGTAGATGTCGTAAATTACAGTGGAATAGAAGTCAAACTTTGCTTTCAAGGAGATTTTGAAAAAGTAATATATTTATCACATAAATAGAGTTTAAATTGTTACAAAATTACACTGAAAAGTATAATTTTAATCTACTTTAAGAATGTGATAGTAGTTGTATATGAGGTTTGATAAAAAATATGTGAATTTTTTAATTTCCCAGACTACGGTAAGTCCAACTGTCTCTTTTTTTTTGTTGTGATGGTACACTTGTCCCTAATGTAAGTTTACATTGGTAACCATATTGGATGCTTAGTTTATTTTTGGCTGTTGAGAAGGTTACAGGTGTTTTGGTATGGTCAACGATTTTTAACATGTGGAAAATGTAGAACAAAAATTTGTATTAAATTTTTCTTTAAGAATGGAATAAAAACAGCACTGCATTGGAAATGTTGAATGTTGCTTTTGACAATTCTTCTATGAATAAAACAAGCACTTACAAGTGGTACAAATGTTTCCAAGAGAACCGTGAAGATGATAGGTGCACTGAACGTCCCAACACATCAACAACCAATGACAACAAAGAAAATTATTAGAACAATTGCTAAATCACTATCAGAGAGTCAATAAGACTAGAACTACTAATAGTTCTACACTATTTGCATGAAATAATCTGAAGAAAGCATCTGGAATCTTGGCATGAAACAATTCATGACAACTGCACCTGCTCACATTTCACAATTGTTTATCAATTTTTGGCCAAAAACACCATTATGATGCCTCAGCCTCCATAATCACCAGACACAGACTGCTGCAACTTTTTCCTATTTCCCAAGCTGAAAAGGACCATGAAAGATGATGTTTTGCCAACACTAAAGAGATAAGACAGAATCACTGAAGGAGCTAAACACCATAACAAAAATTACATTCCAGAGATGCTTCAAACACCGGAAAAAGCACTGGCACAAATGTAATATATCTGAAAAAAAATACACTGAAGGTGACAAAATCAAGGTTGATGAATAAATAAGGATTTTTTGAGAAAAATAAAATTCAGCATATTTATCAAACCTCATATATTTGAAAATAGATAATGTAATATTTTTTTAATTTTATTTATTTAACATTATATAAATGTTTTTCTTTAAATACTCACATTTTTAATATAACATTATTATTATTTTTAATGAGTAGTGCAAAACACATAAATGCAGATTTTAAAGTTAAAAGTGGCAAATTAAAAAAAAAAAAAAACTAATAATAATGTAGTAAGATATAATATGGTGATAGTGTAAAATGTTTCATGATTAGCAGAAATATAGACATTATTAAAAATAAATAGGATTTCGACCTTTCATCCAGGGTTCAAATTCCAATTAGGCATGGCATTTTTCATGTACTGCAAAATACCACTTCCATATTCCCATGCACAAGCTTTAAAAAGCTTGAGGTGAATTAATTTATTAAGCAAAAAGAAATAAAAGATAAAATATAAATTCTTGTTCAAAATGCACCTTCTAATCACTCAGATATATGAAAATTAACTGAGCAGCTGCATGTCATGCTTGATTGCCTATATGCCGCTTGGATGATTAGTATGTATGCAGAGAAATGGAGAATACAAAATCCTCAATGTTCAACAATGATCAATAAACCAAACATATAACTAACAACACAATTACATAAAATGAAAATTAATGTTTAATAATTACTCGCTCTTTAATTTCTCTTTTTAACATAGTAATTTGTATTTACTCAACTAACCCAGAAAATATAAACATTTTAATTTCAGATGTGTAAACAATTCATGTTTTTTCTACTATTTTTTCATCTGAAAATCAGTACATATATTTAATCATAATCAGCACATTCCATAAATCCTGGTGTATTAGTTGACAACAGATCTTTCATAATTAAAAGTTAAAATAAGGATTCTGCCAGACCAACAACTTGTTGGTCTGGCAAATTGTTTAAAAAACAATTTGTTTTTTAAACAATGTAATAGCCACACCGACTGGGAAAACATTATAGTCTATTACAGTGTTAAAATAGGTTTAATGGTAATCATTAAGTAGCGTGTGCATTGAGATTCCTCAGTTCTTCATTCCTTAATTCATCCCTCTCACTGTTAAAGATTTAATTATGGATATACACTAAAAGAATATCAATAGAGAAAAACCTTTCTTTTTCAAGAAACAGATTTAACTAACATTTATTCAAAAATCCTTTAAAAATATGAACTTTTCCCAATATTATTTACCTTAATTACAGAATTAATTTAATTCAGTACTACTCATACTTTATACTTATCAAGTGCTTTACTTACCATTGCTGTAAATGTTTTTATATCCTTAAAAAACAATAGCTGAAGTTCAGTAAGAACTACATATGAAGATGCCCAACTCTTCCGTAGTCGCTTCCCATTCTCAGTTATTTTAGTACGATTCAAAGGACCTTCTTTCAAAACACACTAAAACATATAGTAAGTTATTAATTATAGTAACTTATTAACATAACAAACATGTAGGCTACATGAAATTAATTGTAAAAATTTTTAATTTCCTCTACCTTTAAACTGAATCTAATCCATAACTCCTTGAAGTGTAAATGATAAGGTAGTAACTATAAGGTACTAAACCTAACAAGTGTACAAAACCTGAGATGAGGCGCTACAACAAGGTACAGCAATTGCAAAAAATAACAAGCATCTCATCTTTTTTCTGGGCACACAAATAAGTGTCGTTATTAGCACACTATTACTATAGTAGACAATTTAAGTTAGTATACCAAACTTAAAAATTAAATAACAGTAATATAACACAAATAAAATCAACAATTAAAACAATAAATATCTTAACGAAAAAAATTCTTCACGCAGTACAGCGTGAAGAATGTAAAGTGAAAATAAATAGATGTAAAGTGCCTATGCCGTAAGCTAAAGGCAAAATAAAAATATAATGAAATACAATATTAAAAGTCTAACTTAAAACAACAAAATTACCATCTGGTATATTCCAAATAGCATAAATAGATGATATTGTCATATTGTTAACTAAAATATTTTGGATGTTAGCACGTAATTTAAATTTCCAACAGACACAGTCCATAAGGATGTAGTGCACCATTAGTTGGCAGTTGCAGTGAACGTAAATGGATGCATCAGTTCTAGTCATGAGATGTCCACGAGCAAGCTAGTGTGCTGTATTCGTAAACAGCAAATAATAACCACCTCTCGATGGTTTGCATGAAGAGCTCGATTGTTGCATGAAAAGCTCCATGGTGACAGTGTTCTTAACTGGACAAAGTTTATTGCTGATGGTAGCATAACATTCACTTTCGCAGTCATCATGAACCACCCTTTTCAGAAAACAGAAGATCGTCCTAAACAACATGATTAATGAAAGGAGGCTGCAAGCAAGCCCCTTTTGCCGCACTATCGGCACACTCATTACCTGAAATTTCAATATGGCTGAGAATCCAGCAGAAGTTCACCCTCGTGTAACGTTGAGTAATTTCAGAGATAACAGGCTGTATCTCACAGACAAGGTATCTGGAGTACAAAACACTAATGTCTACATGGCACTCGTGGAATCTGAATAGACAAGTAAAGTGTGGAAATGTTAGGCTAATTATATTTAAGACCTTATTAATAGCATACAGCTTCGTGATGAAAATACTGATGATGCTGGAGAGGCCAAACATATATGTCCTATTGCCAACCACAAAAGTACAACCGAGAGAATTATCGTGTTTAGAGCTGTCTGTATAAAGTATACATCAGCAATCACTCTATTTACAATGTTATAAAATTCTTCTTGTAAGAAAATCGGATTCATCTACTTTTATGATTATATTGAAAAAGATAAACCAATAATTTACAAGAGCAAGCCGCCAAGAGGGATATAATAACATCGAGTAACAGTAAGGACTGGAGGTAATTGTATGTTTACAGATAAGAAGAGAGCTCTGATGCCTAGCAGGGCAGTAGATCTCGGCCGTTCCTGATACTGTTAAGATGCAGGTTGGGGAAAACTGTAACAATGGTTAGATGAATTGGTTGTGCTTTAATGTGAGCTAAATATGAGAAGATAAATTGGTATCATCTATACCAAATAGATAGCCCACCAATGTTCATTAAAAGATTTACCATGAGGCTAAAGAAAAGACACCAGTAGCAGGATGGGCAAATGAATGATGGACTACAATGAGCATCCTAAGAGTGAAGGCCCATGTGGATGAATAAGTCATGCAGTCATAGTCCAAACAGGAACAAACCAGAGCTTGGTAGAAGCACAACATACTTCATCTGCTCCCCAACACACGTATTAGACAAAACTCTCAACATTTTTTTTAAACATTCTACCTTCATCTCCTTTAAATATGTTACCCATGTCATTCGTTAGTCAAACAATGGTAAAACTCTAACCTGGCTGGAAGGTTCAACTACCACATAAATAGTCAAAGATTAACATGTTCCCTCAACTGGGAAAAGCAAATGCATTTCATTTTCTCTGGGGAAAAGATGAATCCAGTTGTTTTACATCATGATTCCAAATGAGTTATTGTGTTTTGGAGCAGCCTTTTAACAACAGATACAGTTCTACAAGCAATGTAAATTGGAAAATCACCTACAAATAATGAATACATAACAGGTTTCTACAAACAGTTTACTATAGAATTTATGGTTATGGCAAACACGCTAACACTTAGAACACTTTCCTGTGATATTCTGTTTTCTAGGGTGAAACTGTAAGATACCATTGTTCCAACCCAAACTCAAAAGGAGCACTACTGAGGAAACTTTGATAAATGCAAGGAGAATCCTTCGTATACCCCATTCTTGCAGTACATTTATGATCCTTCTGCTCCAGGCCATGTCATATGCCTTTTGTATATGGAAAAATACAGCAACCAGGCATTGGCAACGTATGAAGGCATTCTGGATAACAGATTCCAGGTCAACTACATAACTGAAAGACAATCTGTGTCAGTGAAAACAAAATTGCTTAAGGGTTTTTTCTCAAGGTGCCACACACGATGACGGTTTACTATTTTACTATTCATTCCATCAACTTGCACAGGATACTAGTCAAGGAGATAGGATAATGGAGGTATGATTGGATTTATTGGAAGTATGATTTACCTTTACCAGATTCCAATACGGAAATCACCAACGAATTTGTCCAAAAATCTGCAAAAACCTGGTCAGAAAACATTTTCTAGTAAACAGACAAAAGATGTTATAATACAGTATCCAGGAGGGGAGATAACATACTGAGCCTGATATTATCATTTTTGGAGGAAGTGTCACGGGAATTATTGAAGATATACCTTAGCTCATCAAAAGAGAAAGTAATGTTCAATTTACTTTGTAAATGTCAACAACTCAGGACAATATGACGATGTAAGGGAAACTGACATTAATGTATTTCCTAACATTGCCACATGAATTGGTTAGGTGATAAGGATACCAATTTCCATTGTTTTCCAGTACAATCAGAAGAGGAGTTTCAAACTCCAGACATGATTCAAACTTTTCTCCACATAACTGATGAAACAGTTGTCTGCAAAATCGTATCAACATAATTCAGCAAGGATTTTTGTTTAGTACACCAAAACACTCAATGGCTAGAGCTCTCACATTCTGAAGGGTGAACATAAATGTAGACAGCCCACCATTCAACGAGCAAACATAAAGTTCCATCTCAGCAGATCAACTATAGCACCTGGAAAAGAATATGATGATGAGATCTACAAATAGTGATGGGAGTTGAAATCACCAATTATTAGATAAGGCAAAGGAATTTGTGAAAACAGATTAGACATCTTCACTGGCATCAAAATATGGGAAAAGATAAAAGCTGCAGATATTCATTTTAAATGGTGCCGATACCTTCACTAATACTGCAGGGATCTTTGTTGCCAGTGAAATCCATGTGGCTAATAAAATTCACTTCAAGAAAACAGCCACACCTTCACATCTTCTACACTTAAGTTTGATGGTCACATCTCTTGCAGATGTAGCCACAAAAAGACAATTCATCCTGGGAATGAGAGTGAGTTTCCTGTAAACACAGTATCAATGGAGTTTCTTCTTTTAATAGCATTTTGATTTTTCGATATCCTCATGGTGAGAACAGAGACCACAAACATTCCAATGAATAATAAATATTTGTACCCATAAAAATTACTTTTTTTCCTGTTATATATAAAACTCTGCATGCAGATTATTTATAAAATATTATCCGGTTTTTCTTTTTGCTGTATACAACTTTTAGAAAGTGCTTTACTTATTCAGACACTTCAGCCACCACCATATCTTTGAAGAGACCTCGAGATGGTGGTGAGGATTTGGAAGCCTGGGAGACTGGAGACACTGTACCAGGTGACTATTTTTTAATATATAGCTTCATTGGAATTTTTTTGTAGTTTGCTGCATAGTTGGTGCAGCAGGAATTTTATTTGGTGGTGACTGATTGAAGTGATTTTCAGAAACTACTGTTGGTCTTTCCCCCAAAAATATCCTTTTTCTTGCCTGTACTCAATGATATATAATAGCAAAAGTGAGGGATTTTACCTGGTTTGACAAAGCCTGGTCAGTTCATTGCATGATGTGCACTCGTTCTCCTTTTGCACATTGTTAAAAAAAGCCTAGACAAAATTCTGAGCTGTACCGGATTGCTCATGTTGAGGGATTTTCTGTATTCCTAATGAGCCACAAAAAAGGACCCTTCTGCTCAATACATCCTTATTGTAGCCTGTTCCTCCTTATAAAGGGAGCATTCTTGAGACCTTGCAGAATGTGAAGCTTTACAATTAATACACTTTTCAGCTTCAGTGCATGCGCTATCATCATATCCTGTATGGCTGTAATGCATACAAACTTGATCCCTTGTGCAATCAATTTTGTTGTGATCAAAACTCTGACACTGAAAGCAGGATCTTGGGTTTGGTATATAAGGTTGCACACGGAACAGAAAGATAGCTAATTCATATTTTCTCAGAAATAACTGGAGCAGAAATAGTTAGAATAAGTAAAAATGTTGGCACATCAATACCAATCTTCTATCTCATAATCCTCTGCACAGAAGTGGCTGAGTGCGATGATACTCTTCTGATAGTTCAATACAGCCAAGTCATGGCAAAAGATACCTTGATGGAATTCAGCGTATTGTAGGGCTTTACTATCACTTTGTCCTTTCTTATATACTTAAGGGCTAGGAGCTTCTGACACCTCATCATTACTCACCACAATCAGCAGGGTGCCAATAAGTTTTTTAATAGATTTCAGAGAACCACAAGATGCTATGACGCACTTATTTATAAGAAATGTTACTAAAGGATTTACCTTCCTCATTATACTTAACTACAAGAAAACATAAACTAGGTAATTTACCACTCCCTTTAAAATTTCTTGTTTCTTTATCATTTGACACATCTTCAGCTAACTCCTGGGTTAACTAGTTTTCTCTACTGGACCAACAACCATCAAAATATTTGTAAATGGAACTGAAATTTCATTTCCATGAGGACCAGCGATTCAATGGACCACTCCAGCAGAGCGCATGTGTACTGCAGCTAGGGCTGCATACATCTGGGTTCACCCTGGTACCCAGAGGACACTGTTTTAGACTCACTACATAGAGCCATCCACCTATCGGTACAATAGTCTCTTCCTTGGGTTATAGTTGCAGTTCGTAAAGTATAGCAACATCACCAAGTGTAATTGGAACAATGTGAGATGTTGTTGTGTGTCTGTGTAAGGGTATATGTTGTAATTTGCATAGTGTTCTTGGTGAGGTGTATGTTTATGGTGTAAAGCGTTTTGCACCTTAGTATGAAGAAAAGCTGCATAGGCTAGGGCCATGGGGATGCTAACCTCCAAAGTCTTAAAGAGTAAGACTACCTGTCGGGCAAGAGTCTCATGCCAAGCACACTAAGAAAAATAATAAATGAGCTTGTTTTCTATTATTATCTTCAGTAATCCAAATCCAACATTAACAACAGCATGCAAAACTACTTTAAAATGCATGTGATATTCAGCCTTCCAAGTGACACCAATATAGCAGTCATTATTAAAAAAGTCAAAGAATCTTTAAATCTATGTCCCTAGGACAATATAAAATGATATATCAAAACTTCTTAAACGTACTAAAAGTAACGTGTTTCAAAATGAATATTGGGGATTTAAAGTTATTTTAAAACAAGGGCTGTTTTTTTTTCAACCTCCAATCATGCATCTAAGTAAACTAGAAATAGGTGGGAGCCAGGTCTGCGTATCATGCAATTGCGCTGCCCCCCCCCCCCAACCCGTTAAATCCCAACAGGGCTATGAACAGGAGGGGGGATGACCAGATGTCCCCCCCCCCACCGCAACCTCTGCCTTTGCCAGCTCCATTGCATCAGTGTGAGCAAAGCTATGGACAATTGAACATGGCCACTACAAATCAATACTCCTGCCAAGTATGAGTTGTGAAGTGTGACATATTTTCTGTAAGCAGAAGGATGTAGTGCTGCTGAAATCAATTTCAGAATAAGCCTACTGTATGGTGAAAACTTTATGAGGGATGGTAGTGTATGGCAATGGTGCAGAAAATTTAAAGGGCAAACAGATGTCAATGATGAAGGTGGGCAAGGACACAAGTCTGTTTTTACTGCATGACTGGTTGAGCGAGCATGTTAATGACTTTGTCCACAACAAACATAAGTTTATAATAAGTGAAATTTCTGCAGAAATCCCAGAAATTTCAATGTCTTGCCTGTACACAATTGTGACTAAAGCCCTAGGATACCGAAAACTGTGTGCATGTTGGGGCCCAAAAAAGTTGAGTGACGATCAAAAAATGCAGCGAATGGCATCAGCCTTAATGTTTCTCACGCATTACGATAATGAAGGGGAAGATTTTTTAAAGTCTATTGTTACTGGCATTGAGACTTGGATCCAGTATGACAATCCAGAAATGAAATAACAGTATAAGCAATGGATCCACACTTCTCCAAACAAGCCGAAAAAGTTCAAACAGACATGGATTAACAGGAGAACAATTGCTATAGGTTTTTGGGACCATAAAGGTGTTTTGTTGGTGGACTTTATGGAGCAGAGGACAACAATAACAAAGGAAGCTTATTGTGAATCTTTTACGTCTCCTCTATAGAGCGATCCAGAACAAATGACGTATGCTCTCACCCAGCATGGTCTGGATCCACAACAATGCACTACCACATTGTGCCAACATGATGACCTTCTCAAAAAATTCAAGTGGGAAGTTTTTGACCATCCATTGTATAGTCCACCTAGCACCTAGCGATTTTCATTCCTTTCAAGAACTGAAGGCATGGTTGGGCATACAACACTTTGCCACCAATGAAGAACTTCAGGAGGCTGTCAAGACATACCTTACCTAACTTATAGCAAACTTCTTTAAAGTCGCACTGGAAAGCTGGTGTCACGATATGACAAATGCCTCGTCTTGGCGATTTGTGAAAAAATAAGTTAGATTCTACTAACCTTTTAGTAATAAAATCATTTTATGTCAATATATCTTTTTTTATAGGTCATCAGAGGTTGAAAAAAAATCAGCCCTCATATTTATTAAATTTTACATACAATGATAAATTATATATGAAATGAAAGAGCAACTCAAGAGTTTTTCTTATATGTGTTCAATGTGAGCACTATCTGTCACATGGCACACAACCAATCGACAGGAGAGTTCATCCCATACTTTAATCAACAAGTCTGGAGTAATTGATGCAACAGCTGCTTTCAATCCTGTTTCTCAAGTCAGGTAGATCAGCTGGTAACAGTGCCGCATACCCTTGATCTTTTATAAACCTCCTAAGAAAAAATTGCATGGGGTTAGATCGAACAAAGGTGGAGGCCACAGCAAACAAGCTCTGTCATCTGGTCCCCGGCAACCAGTTCAGCAGTCTGAAAGAATATCATTCAATCAATCACATACAGCATTATGCAAGTGAGAAGGTGCACATTTTGTTGCCAAATAAAGTTCTGTGGTTCGTATTGCAATTGAGGAAAGAGCCACAGTTGTAGCATATCAAGATAGTTCATTCCAGACAAACTTGCTATAACGAAAAAGAATGGCCCATAAACTTGCATATAACATTGGGATAAGGCACAAAAAACAATCAGTTCTGGGGAGTCTCATTCACACTGCAATATTTCAAGAGGATTTTCTGATCCCCAGATATGCACATTTCCAAGTGTTTACTTTTCCGTTAACATGATATGTTGATTCGTCACTGAATTGGACATGATAAAGAAAGTCTTCATCATTACAGTGCACCATTTTATTTGCGAAGCTAGCATACAAACCATAATCTGTAGGCTTTAGGAATTTGTTACAACTGTTAACAATATGGACACAGTTGTAAGCGTTTCCTTAAAACCCTCCCCACACACGTCACTGAAATTGCTAATTTGCAACTAACCTTCCTAATGGATTTCCTAAGACTATGCACAAAAGACTCTCTTACATGTTTAATGTTGTCTGGATACACTCAGTCATCCTGTACTGTTTCCTTAACATATATCATCAGTGATTTCAGATTGTTTATACAAATTTTCATGTCACTCGAGGGATCACAACACAACACATGTTGAACAGTAATTACAGATTCACTTTGCAAACTGCAAAACACAAAACCCTTTCTGGTGGTGGGGGGGGGGGGGGGGTCGCCACTTTTGCTACTAATGTTTTCAAATGGAAGGTACAGGAAATAGTTTATGAGCTTGGACACAGCTAAAACTGTTTGAATTGCTCTTTCACTTCATGTATAATTAATCAATTTACATGAAACTTAAGAAATACTACACAGCTTTAAAACTCCTATATTCATTTTGAAACACACAGTATTATAACTTAATTATAAATTAAGACATTGAAATATTTATTTGAAATATTAATTGACGATAATCTACATATATAATAACTTCAAAAAGCAATTAGGGTATGCCTACTACAGAATTCAGAATAAGGTTTCACTATATTTTGAAAAAATATATTTATTTGAAAGAACATCTCCACATTCTGCAGAGATAAGAAATCATTAAGAAAGCTGATGGACCGGTTAAGGAGAATGCAGAAAGAGTGAAGATCAGAATAAAGAATGATCGGAATAATCGTATGGTGAAGCTTGAATAGTGAAATTAAAAGAAAAAGAAGCTGATATTGTAGAATTAATATTTAAAAACTAACAGATTCTGTTAAGGTTATCATGAACAAAAGACTATCATTAACTTTTTCTTTCTTTAACCATTTCTTAAGATTTAAACAAAAAAGTTTATAAAATATCACTAAAAAATATTTCCACATGAATAATTTGAAATACATACCATATGTCCATCCCGGAGTTGTGGCCAGTTTCTTGGTATCAGTTGAGGTGCTGGAGTATCTTCTCTCCTTAAAAAAAAAAAAGTGTTAAAAATACAATGATGTTAATATAATTTACTATTAAGAACAGTGCTGTTTAGTGAAGCACCACTGGAAATTAATATGGAAGTGATATTTATAATTGATATGAGAACTGGTTCAATAAATCTGGGCTAAACATTGCCATTTTCTATTAATTTTACTTTACTTTACTTGAAAAGGAGTTTTGGAACCATGAGTTCTAGGGAGCATGCAGTGTGATGTTATTATGATCTATGATCTATAATTTTGTCATCTTTTTTTCCACTGTACATACAAAAACCAAAACTTAGTAGACTTTTAAAAACATTTTACTAAGCATATATAACTTTTAAATACACATGTAAATACAAAATTAAAAATAAACAATTGCTCAGGAATGGTCAATCCTGAGACTACAAGACCACCCTTCATTTACATTTATACGTATTATCCTCTGAAGTAATACCTTACGGTGGAACTGGAGGCTAAACAGAAAAAAAATTGTGGTTGATTGACTACCCTACATGTAGAAAAACTTGCAGTAAACAATGGCTTTGATAAAAAGAGACTGGCAACATTGCCTTTTTATCTGAATGACTTTGCATGCCTTTTTCAATCTTTGTGACAATTTTCTAACTCACTGCCAACGACTGAGTTATATCCATACACCCATATCTCATTACCAATTATTATTGTTCACAAGAAGAGTTCACCTGTTAGACTGTGATTGTACAATTCACAAGTTTTGGCAGATTGTACATGATTTCCTAACTGCTCTTTGTTAACAGTTCAGAGCACAATGCATTCCTAGTGCATTGTGAGGAAGCAACATAATGCATTCCTAATAATCCAATTACGATTTTGTGACACAAACCTACAAAGATTCTCATCTCTTCTGCTCATAGCCTATTAATTATTGAATTGATGTCACTAAATTGTTTACTTGCCCAATTTGTGCCATCTGAATTGACACTGATGATCTTCCTGGACGAAGTAAGTCTTTAGTGTTAAATTCTCAACTGCTTTTAAAATGTCTGAATCACTTACAGTATTGTATAAATCTTGGAGAGTTCTCCCAGTAAACTTCTTGAATCATTTTAGGCTTAAATAAAATTTTTGCCGAGTTTAACACTGCATTGCAACTCTTTCTTCGTATGAACTATTAATTGGAAAAATCACCAAAGGCACAGCATTTACTTTGAATGAACTCTAACCAATGATAAAAACAACATGTTAAATTATTTCTATAAGAACTAGAGAAAAAATGCTCAGTTATTTTTTGAACAGATCTTATATTGTTTACCTTAACTACCGACTTGTCTCACCTTTTTTTATAAAAAGCCAATGTATCAAAACAATATTCACTATTGGAATCACCAGTTTAAGAGACTAGCAGCTTCCTAGACACAAAATGTTCTGTCAGGCAATCTGGAAGTGAAGAGGTAGTAGAAGCTATACAGATGAAAACACAAGGGGTTCAAAGAAATCTGTGCAAACCTGATCTCAAGAACTAAGTGTCAAATACAATCAATGTTCATAAAGATCTGTAAGTCTCGATGTCTTAACCCTCGAATCAGTAAGTGTTGATTAAATCAACAGGTATATGGCCCATAAATTGCAACTGTCGATTTTGTTGATCGCCAACAGATGTGTTTTGAATTAAAAGGTTAGACAATCCTCTAAACTGTACTATCATTTTAAATACAAAATATCCTTCTTTCTCATAGTATACTTTATTTTCGCTGGGAGTGCTGTAGCTATTTTCTGCAGCTACAAAAATTGAGTTAGCATGTGTGTTATCTATAACTATTTACATTGCCGTGTAGTTTGCAGTTCGTTCTTATGTTTATGTTTAAAATATCTTGTTTACTGGTAGTTATAGGTAAGAATTTCTGATAAAAAATTCTCATAAAAGTATATTATGTGATACAAGTATTATAAACAAAACTTATGTTTTGAAAAACTCTGCAGCAGTCATTCGTAACCTGTAATACTTTTGTCTGATCATCTATTTTAGTTGTGCTTAACCATTTTTAGTGATAATTTTTTTTTGACTCATTTAGGTGTATAACAATACTTTTATATTATAAAAATATGGTGGGTAAAGAAACCCTTTACATGATAGTGAAAAGAAGATTATATTTTAAATAGTAAAAATGAATCTAACATTGCTATTGAAGACCCTGATTATGTATCAGCGTCTTGACAGTAATTCTTCTGATTCAGATCTAGAAGATACTGCTTCCCTACCTGGGCCTTCAAATAACTCTCAGCCAAGGCCTTCAGCAATTAGTATTGACACATGGACTGAGATACATTCAGATGAAGAGACTTTAAATCCTAGCAATCTTTATCTGTTAGAAATGTAGCCCCTACCAATCCTCCTCCTAGGTTTGCTCAACCAATAAAATATTTCTTTTTGTTTTTCCCTGAAAACCTTTGGCTGTGATTAGTTTGCAAAACTAATGAGTATGCCAGGAATATATAGCTGCTGAAAAACAAGAGTGGCTTCAAAGACATAAATTCAGCAGATTACACAAATGGGTTGATGTAAACACAGCAACAATGAAAACTTTTATTGGTTTGTGTAAAAACACAGGACTGACTAAGAGGAAAAACCACAAATCCTACTGGGATACTAATCCATCTCAACACATACCCTTCTTTAGAAAAACAATATCCCTGATGAAATCTGAATTGATTAGCTGTTTCATGCATATTGATTCTAAAGCAAATACACCCAAGTACTGATCCAACTTATGATCCTTTTCAAAAAGTATAAAACTTTAAAAAATTTTTTGAACTCCAAATTTAAAAAAACATATAAACCCAGCTAAAACATATGTATTGTACTTGGCCAATAAAGGTCATGTATGATTTGGGGTTAAAAAATTTGAGTTACGTGATATTAGTACTGGCTACACCCATCACATTGAATTATATCCTGGTAAAAAGTTCTATGTACCTGGATATGAGTCTATTCCATTTACTCATGCCGTAGTAAAAAAACTGTTATTTAACCTTTTACAAAAAAAATATTATTTATACACAGATAACTTCTACACTAAGATTCCTTTAGTACAGGATCTTATTGAAAATGACACTTTTCTGACTGGTACAATCAATAAAATTTCAAAATACCTACCCCAAGAATTGACAGTTCAAAATGATATTGATATTTCAGAAAATGCAAAATACTGCTTGCTGGCTTCAAAGAAAAAAAAGACACAGAAGCCAGTTTGTGCCTTATCTACAGCTTTCAATGCTGCAAATGTAGAAAAGGTATCAAAGAATGGAAACCCTAGACATATACTGTATCTAATTCACAGGTACAATCAATTCGTGGGAGGAGTGGATGTAGAAGATAAATCTGTTTACCATTTATGTTTCAACTGAGCCACGCACAGGTTTTGGAAAATCTTTTTTAGATATGTCAATTCTGAATTCATATATCATATATAAACAAAATTATGACCAAATCATGTCAAGAGAAAAATTCATAGTTTCAATAGCTGAGACACTTTGCATGAAACCTGATGGACCTTCCACTTCCAGCATGTGTCATCTGAACATGTTCTAAATCATCTACCTAGAAGACAGAAAACGACGTGTGGAATTTGTGGCCACACAAAAAAGCAGGAAAGATCATCTTACTGGTGTCCAGGATGTAATTTGGGGATCCATGTAAATTGCTGGTCACAACTTGACCAATATTATAGACTAGATCCAAGGAAAAAACATAAAAATTAAAATTATTCTCACAAGCTGGGCTTTTGATGTGTAAATACTGTTGTAATAATTATTTAATTAGAGATTAGGAAGTAATGTGTAAATAATGAGAATTATGTGAAAATAAATTTTCTCAGTGAAAAGGAACTAGTCATTTTCAGTGAGTGTACTTACATTATACTTTTTTTTATATTTTCATTTCTACTGCAAGTAAAATAATGAAACAAAAACAGTTTTTCTTAGAATAAAATGTTATATGTACATCTCAGAATAAATGTAATTATTCTCTTACTTCAGAAATGTGCACAATAAAGAAACAGATTTTCCTCTTTGAGTTATATTCCTCATTTTTTGTTTTATTAAATTATTACTTTACATTAATGATCAAACTTAGCAATTAACTTAGCAATACTCTTTGAGATTTTCTGTTTAATTTGGTATGTAACAGGCCTGATTTGGGTAAATATCATTAAAATGCCATAAGTTTAGGAAACAGGCTATATATTGTGCAAAATTACTTGGCATTTTAGAAGTGAAGTATTCATCACTTCCAGGGTTAGGGGTTACAAACCTGAGTTGTTGCATTCACTTGATATAGGCAATAACCCCAATAGACATACTTTTGCTCTGGACATGATAAATTAGGTAGATAATGGATGGATTATTTTTAAACAATTTAATGTTCAATGTTGAGGCTATGTTTTATGAATCTGGACATCTTCATTATCATAATACAAGGATATGGGCTTACAAATAATATATCTTAATTGAAACTGTATCTAAGAGTTCCAAAGTGAATAATATTTGGTGTGTCCTCACACATTACAAAGAAGTTAAGTGTAACACCTCTGCATTATCACATAACTATCTAGATAAATTGAAATTATATGTCGTATTCATAGTTATAAATGGAATTCTCATATTTCAAACAGATGCTATACCTCTACACTAAGAAAATGCTGTGGCCAAGTTTCTAGTGACATTTTCAAAATGCTGGGTAGGAAACGATGGGTGAAATCATGGTCACCTTGATCACCACATCTAATGCCTTAACTTTGAACTTACCTCTGGGATTACACAAGCAAACAATACAGTGTCTGAGTAACTGTATTGAACACTTAAAAGACAGAATGAGATTGTTGGATCAATTATATCTGATGTACTTTACTGTGTGTGACAAGAGCTGTACTAATGTGAAAGTGTGTTTAAGGCAATAAAATGAACTGTACTAAACATATGCAGGGTGAACTACTTAAAACCAAACTGAACTGGCTCACCGGATGGTTTGAGCATCCACTTCAAGATGACAAAATCAACGTGTGGTGTGCTGTTTCTGTTAACTGTATTGTATAGTACGAGCGAAATTTTTGACTAGACTGTCAATATAGAAGTATATATACAATTTTTGTAGAGCTCTATGCTAGTTAACAACATGAAAAAGACTTCTTTCGACAAGACAGAGCGACAAGTCATAATGCAAACGATTCACTAGCAAATGTTCATGCGATTTTTACAGAAGAAAAAACTGTAAGCAAAAGATGATGACTTCAGCATTCACCAGATTTGTCTAGTTCTAATTTTTTCCTTTCAGGCAACTTAAAGGCTACCCTTAAAATTTATGAATCAAATCTCCAATGAACTGAAGACAAATATTCAACAATAAATCGATAGCATTTGCAACAACGTTTTCCATCAAGTAACTTTCCATAATTTATAATCACTCAAGTATAAAAGTGCATCACTGCACAGAGTGCTCATTTCAAGCATATTTTGTAAAAATATTATAAATACATACTTTGCTAAAAATATAGAAAAAATGTTGTCACATTTGTTTTTAGTCTGTAGCATTTTGGTTTTAAGCTGCTAAACCAATATAAAAAATCTGATTAGTTACTATTCCATTTTGTGTAATTTAAACTGATTAGTGTGAATGTTTAAAAACAATTCCAAAACTCCATCATCACTTTAAGCATACTGCTCACAGTAAATAAAATTTAATTTTATATTAAAAGTTTACACAAATGGTAATCAGAGTAACTGGTAATGAAGTAAATACACATCTGGCAATTAATTTTTCAAAGAATTACATTAGCCACTGATGAACCATGACGTTTTAAATAAATAAACTAAGTTTATAAATAAACCATCATAAGTTTTGAACATGTTAAATAAAAATTCACTTTCCTTTAGCACTCTAATACAAGTAGCTAATTCATAATACAAATTCAGTAGTATAATACTATTCATACAAAACCTTAGGAATAAAAATTATTTCAATTAATTTTAATTACACATACCTATCATCAAATATCATAGACCTTGTCTTTGTGACCCTGTTAGAATTTCTCTCTGTTGTCTTTTCAGTTGTTTGAGCTCCCATGCTTACACTCTGCCAAAAAAATGACACCATTCAATCAACATTCTTTATTATTCATCAAATATTTTAAAAACAATTACCAAATAATTTGTGTGTGTATATGTGTGTGAATATGTATACACTGGATGTCTGAAAAAATAACTTAGTGCTTCATGAACAAATATAGTTTTTATTTTGCAGTACTCAAGATTTTGATTCAACAAGTAAGTTTTTGTTTACACAATCTATGTCAGAAAGCAGCTCCATTAGACTGTTACAAGCTCAAGCTTCAGTCCATGGCATCATCACTAGAGAAAACAAAGCACGTGTATTACTTTGCAGAAACTAAATAAGCGACTGTCATATACAGAAATTATACCCAAGTCTATGGTAAAATTCTCCAAGTGACAGAAGCATACAAAAGTGATATGAACCATTTTTGAAACCTGAAAGCATTTTGAAAAGACACTCACCAGGTAAGCCTAACAAGTGTCAAACACACAGAAAGAATTCAAATGTCTTTCCAGCAAAGTCCAAAACCTTCAGTTTGAAGTGTTAGTCATGAAATTGATATTGTATCATATCCTTCACGTTGTTCCCAAGGAGGTGAGACTTCATGATTATAAACTGCAGCTACTCTAAAAAATTAAACATAATGATAAGCCACTAAGAGTTCAATTTATAACAACCGTGTTAGACTTCATTTTTGCTAATGAAAAACTACATCCAGCGCATTTTATTTTTTGATGAAGCAACATTTCATGTTCACACAGTAGTGAATCACAAAAACTGTTGAGTGCAGGGATCAGAAAATCCACATAAATTGGTGGAATTCATCCGCAACTATCTGAAAGTAAATGCTGGTGTGGTATCATGTATAATTAAATTTTTCAGCTATTTTTCCCCATGAGCAGACTATTATAGGCATAGTGTACTTGGAGATGTTAGAGAACTTTAGGCTTCTGCCGACTGAAAATATGGAAGGCCTAATTTTTTGACAGGATTGCACCCCTCCACATCATGAAGAAATTGTACGGACTGCATTCAGTGACA
The DNA here is from genome assembly GCF_047948215.1 of Lycorma delicatula. Classification (NCBI taxonomy): domain Eukaryota; kingdom Metazoa; phylum Arthropoda; class Insecta; order Hemiptera; family Fulgoridae; genus Lycorma; species Lycorma delicatula. The sequence goes on from NC_134455.1 coordinate 24,824,000, forward strand.
GGTTCCCAAAAGGCTGGGTAGGCAGAGAAGCTATCATTATTTGGTTAAAACAAAGTCCTGATTTGACAGAGATGGATTTCTTTTTTTGGGGCTCTATAAAAGACATTGAATACAAGAAAAAAAATCAGTCATTTGATCACCTGTACCAAAGAATAACAAAGCTGTGGAACCAATGCCTGCAGACATGCTCGCCAGAGAGTAGAATGAGGTGGGTTATTGGTTTATGTCTACAGGGCTAGTACTATAAATGGTGCTCATATTGAGTTTCATTATGAGGTAAAAAAACTTTACATTATATACTTCCATGAAATGAAACGCATACATTTATAATTCTAAACAGAGTAAATTTAATTTAAAAACACAGTTCTTTTTTGGAAACCCAGTGCATACATCTTTTTCCAAACTCACATAAACAATGCATTAATAACACATGAACAATTAACATTTTCTCTTAGCTGTGTGTAACAACAAAAGGCAACTCAATCCATTAACATATTTCCTCCTGACCTTTTAATGGTTGCTCCACAAGCAGGACATATATGGTTTTACATTTTTCAGGTAGCAATTATAACTATACTTTGTGTAATGAAGTTTATTGCTACAACTATAAATACTAGCGCACTATCAGATTTACACCATTTTTTAATGTACATGGTCCTAGATGTTGTTATTCCTTACGGATAACAGAGAAATCATTCAAGAAAGTGCAGCCTCTACTCTATAATACTTTAAGGCAGTGTTTCTCAACCTGGAAGTCACGGTGATATGAAAAGGAGTTGCAAAAATAGCATTTCTCTTTATCTGTTTAGCCTCCGAAATTACCGTAAAGTATTACTTCAGACGATGAGTGTGAGGATGTATGAATGTAAATGAAGTATATAGTCTTGTACAGTCCAAGGTCAATCATTCCAGAGATGTGTGGTTAATTGAAACCAAACGACCAAAGAATACCAGTATCCACAATCTAGTATTCAAATCCATATAAAAGTAACTGCCTTTACTAGGATTTGAACCTTAGAACTCAACTTCAAAATCAGCTGATTTGCGTTGATGAGTTTAACCGCTAAACCAACCTGGTGGATTCACGAAATTAGCCTACAACTTTACACCTAAACAATAATAAAATCATTTTATGAGAAAAAAGATCATTTATTATAAACATTTTACTTACATTCATAAGTACACTTCCAAAAAAAATTAATTAATGAGATGCTTGCATTCGATTTTCATTTAAAATTTTCTCCATATGTGGATCTATGTTAGACACAGACAAAACCAAGTTGGTTTTTCAAGTGATAAAAGAAGATTCTTAATTAAGATTTTAGCGCAACCATAGACAAAAAACCCTTCTCACAGTTGTAAGGTATGGCAAAAGTGATTAATTTGTTTTAACACCTCTGTGACTAAATTCCCATATTCACTTTGACAAGCAAACGAAAACGTATCTAAATCTTCAGATGTGAATTGTAGTTGTAATGTTTTATCAGCAGACATTTTGATGAGCTGGTCATGAATCTCAACCGGTAACTTAGCAGCTGAAAAAACATTTTCACTAAATGGATTCAGTACACATCTCTTCAAGAAATAATTTTTATCTTCTGGGAAATGCTCCGCTTTTTATCACATCCTTGTAAATTCACATTATATAACATGAACGCACTATAATAATAATATTAATAATAATAATAGTGTCTTCTTTATCAAAATTTTTCTCAACATAATCGAAAGCAAGTGGAATCATATAAAAATGTTTGCTTTGAAGGTCCAAACATTAAAAGCTTCTAAATGAAAGCATGAACTTTGTCTGTCATTAATAAAATCGTTTATATCAGTCCTTGTAATTCACATTCAAGATGTTAAAATCCGAAAATACATTAGTTAAGTAAGTCAACAGTAACATAAATTCATTATTCTGCAAAAACATTGAGAATGATGTTTGTTTATCATAGAAAAATATTATTAATTTATCGCAATTTAAGTAACTGGGTTAATACTTTCCCTTATGATAACCACCTGAATTCTGAATGGAAAATAAGAGAATTTTTCTTTTTGCCCGTTTCACTGCATAGTTTAGCAAACAGCCTGTTCTGAAATGGTTGACTTTTAATAAAATTAACCATTTTAACAGATTTACAAAGAGTTTGTTTGAGATTTTTCATCATTTTTTGTGGCAAGAGCATGTCTGTGAAGGAAGAAGTACATCAATCTGTCCTTAGTACAAGACGATCTTTTAATTTTTTCAGAAATGCACTGTTCTTTTCTGTTACCGCCTATGCATTATATCTACATATTGCAATACGTTAGTCCAATCTATGTTATAGTTTCTAGTAGCTTCCTAAAAAAATATCAAGACCTGTTGCATGATCAGGTATTGGTTAGCAAAACAATACAATTTCTTTCATTGATCTGTATCACATTCATGTTTGTTGATTCATCAAATTTATTACTAAAAAATTCACTTGAACTAACCTGCTGAATTTTTTGATCATGAACATTGGCAGCCATGTCATCGATTCGCCTTGATACTATGTCGTTAGAATCCGGACTTTTTTAAATTTTTTTTTTCCAAGCTTTTTATTAAAACACTGACCATATCAATTGCAGTAGGCAATATGAGGTTTTCTGTGATTATATGGGGTTTGAGTATCTTAATTACTCTTAATGCTATGAGATAAGATGTACATTGTGTGTCAAGTGGCCTCTGTGGTGCGAGTGGTAGTGTCTCAGCCTTTCAACCGGAGGTCCAGGATTTGAATCCCGGTCAGACATGGCATTTTCACATGCTGCTTGTCATTCATCTCATCCTCTGAAGCAATACCTATCGGTGGTCCCCCAAGGTAAAGTGTACATTTATCAGTATGGCTTGATTTACAGATAGAAACTTGTTGATTTCTCAAACTATATAATACTCTTTCAAGAAATTCCAAGGTTTTGCTTTTACAATCCAGATGCTTGGTTACCAAGTGTCAAATTAATTTTTATGACTTCATGCTTTCATTGGAGAGGACTTGAAAACAAACAATGCACTCTAGCTTTCCATCCAATGAGATAAAACCATAATTTAAATAACTGTAACTGCACAATCTTGTCTTTTAGCATTTGATTCATTTGATGAAAATAGCTCACTGCACGCTAAAACACCGAAATCTCAATTATTGTTATTATTATTTTCAATGAAACTACACTTTTAAAAACTTAAATAAAGGCACAGATTCAGGCTTTGCATTCAAGACTAATCTGATGTTCTGCAATCCCTTACACTTCTTTTACAATACTGAGAACACTATGTGTTCAAACTATCATATGCATGTTCAAAATATGATGTTCTTACAGCCAATATTATGCAAGCAGACCAAATTACAAGGAGCAGATACACATGAAGTTGGAACATGCAAATTACTCATGTTTACACATTTCATACATGTACGTTCATAGCCATCACTATCAAACAGCTGAATAGTTTTAACTAGGTTTCATTAAGCTGTGGCTGGGGAAGGGGGGTCACGAAATATTCATATTTTTTTGAGGATTACTGTAGAGCTAAAAAGGTTGGGAATCACTGCTTTAAGATGCTTTATCTAGAAATGCCTTCTTCAAACCAAAAAAATCAGTAAAAAGTTGCTGACCCAAAATTACAATCTGTAACACAACTGTTTCAAGGTGCAATAAGACAACCGGCAAAAGAACTGACTTTACTGCATTACTTTTATATGATAAAAGAATTTTCTATTTTATTATTATTATTTTGAAGACTATTATTATTTTATTTTTTAATTTCTATTAAAATTTATTACGATAGCATTCTTCAGTAAAATTTTAAAATGATTAATCATTCAATTGAAAATTACTCTTGGGCTTCAAATCAGTGAAGATAAACATATTTCCTGTTACAAAACAAAAAAAAAATGTTCTTTATCACAACTAATCTTCCTATCAACCAAAAGTATCCAAAAAAGCCCAAAATCCTAAAAACTTTGGATTTTAGACTTTTTCTTAACTGCAGTAATAAGCTCTCATCAAAAGCTTTTCAATGATACATCATAAGTGGTTATTTTCATTGGTTCCCAAGTTATAGCCAAATAAATATTTAATTAATGAAATATTTGGATCTTGCAAGGTACATCTCACTTCAAATCAGACAGCTCCTTTTTTTTAACTTTTTTTTTTTTTTAATTTAAATATATTGATTTATTATTAAATTATTAACCCATGATTGTAAAAAGAGTTTTACAATAAATAATTCAATAATAACAATAAAAAAAAATGAAATGATCAGTGAAATATCATAAGTTATCAGTATTATTAGTTATTAGTGATCACTTAATATGAAAATATGAAAAATCAGAAGTTATCAGTGAAATAAAATTTTATGCAGTTTTAAAAATGTGTATATTTAATTTAATAGGTATTATTACATATGTGTATATGTAACAGATCTGATGAAACATCTGATTATTTAATATTAATTGAAAATTATATCTCTTATTTTTGGATTTTCTATATTAATTTCTGTTTAATTTTTATTAATTATTCAGGAATTTCTGTTTAATTATATCTACATTAAAGTTAACTACAGAGTTACTGTAAAATTAACCCTCACAAGAACATACACTAAGGCATACATCGCCGATCTTTAATAAATTGAAAAAATTCTTATCTTTTAGTTCATTGCTCCTCTGATATTGACAGACAATATTCTCCCTGAGTCGGAGTTGATCATCATTTCGTTTATTTGATTTTTGTTGCATATCATTTAATCACTCAATTTACGTACAATTTCTCTAGCTTTCAAATTTTCTCTCTTTATATTCATCATCCTCTCTTAATTGTTTTATTCTTTCCTTGGTGTTAATGTTTACCTCCTGTTTATATTTATCATCTTCTCTAAATCTTTTTATTCTTTCTTTGGTTTTAACATTTTCTTCCTCTTCATATTCAACTTCTTGTCTTTTTTTGAGACATATTTCTTCAGGTTATCTTTCTTTTTCCCATATAATTGTTCCTTTTTCATTTTTGATTATTCACCAAATAATCCAATAATAAAAACCGAATATTTTACACCGTAAGGTCAAAATTAACATCTGTGATCAGTATACAGGAGTTCACTAAACAAAATAGTTTAATTATTATTATTTATACACACCAGAAATCAAAAACTTTTGATCTAGTAATATGAATAATATTAATATTTCATGTAATATTGTTGAATTAATGATTGTGTATATATTTGATGTTAATAAAAACTAATATTTCAGCAACTGTATCAATGTCCACTTCATTAACGAATTGGAGGATGGTATCTCACTTTCAAATTAAATAAGTTTACATAAGTGCACCAAAAAATGTGTATATGTAATTTAATAGGCGTACAAGTTAGTCATGTGGTGTCCACATCAGATTTTTACTTCTGACATAAATATTGTTAAATTAAAATTATGATGCATTATTTCATAATTTTACGAAAATCATTTATCTTCTCTAATTTCAAATCAATAAATAAATGCAATGAATCAGCTATTTCTAATTTTGTTATCGAATACTGTAATGATAAATTTCAAATAATTAAGTGACAAGAAGTGATTTTGGAAAACGATTTGCAGACTTCCAGCATGAAATTGTAACGTTGCATGATATGTAATTAATTATCCCTCTTTCTACCAAAAATTTATATCTTGAATGGAGGTTGGGGATGGCTATTTTATTTCATCTAAAACCAGATGAAGCTATGGATGCAGGGCTTCACTAAAGTTTTTCCTGTTCAAATCTACATTGAAATCATATGTAATATGATCATCATGCCATTTAAAAATATAAAGTTGAATCCAATGGTGGATCGAAGATGATAGAAAATAATTCTAAACATTACTCATAGTAGTTTCTTTGATATAGTAATCAACTAGATTTATTCTGGTAACGTAGTCACAATCAGTTTTCTATAATTAAGCCATTTCCAGACATCTGTATAATATATATATATATATATATATATATATATATATATACGAGGTGTGATAAAAAAATACGGTGAATAATTTTTTATTAAAAAAAGTAATAAGGTTACAAAGAATTCGATTTAATCTCCTTCAAAGTACTGTCCTTGGCTAGCAATGCACTTATCCCAATGTTGACTCCATGACTGGAGGCATTTCTGGAAGGCGTCTTTCGGAAGGGCTTTCAGCTGCTCGGTCATGGCCCTCTCAATGTCAGCAATGGTGTCAAAACGTTTTCCTTTAAGCACAGTTTTAATTTTTGGGAAGAGCCAAAAGTCGCATGGTGCTAAATCCGGTGAGAATTGCAGATGTGGACAGACAGGAACACTTTTTTCGGCCAAAAACTCGCGAATGAGAAGCGAGGTGTGACACGGCACGTTGTCGTGATAAAGAAGGAAGCCATTGGTCCATTTTTCTGGTCGCTTTCTTCGTACGTTGTTTCACAAATGTTGCAGTACACCCTTATAAAATTCAGAGTTTACAGCTGTTCCCCTTGGAACGAACTCTGATCGCACTATGCCCTCACTATCGAAAAAAACAACGAGCATGACCTTGATGTTGGATTTTGACTGATGTGCCTTTTTAGGGCGAGGAGATGAACTGGTTTTCTATTGGGAACTCTGTATTTTGGTCTCAGGGTCATAGTCATAGACCCAACTTTCATCTCCAGTTACAATTTTGGCCATGAAGTCCGGATCTGCATGAAGACGACCCTTCAACTCTGTGCAAATTGACACACGATTTTCCTTCTGTTCACACTCAAAAGTCTGGGAACAAATTTTGCACTCACTCGTCTCATTTGCAATTCATTAGTTACAATGCTTTGAATGGATCCGTATGAGATGTTAAGGTCTTTCGATAGCTCTCGAATAGTCATTCGCCTGTTTTTTAACGAACCATTGTTTCCACTTTTTACACATTTTCAACTGTTTTTGAGGTTACTGGACGTCCCACACGCTGCTCGTCTTCAACAGACTCATTTCCATTTTTAAATCGGTCATACCACTTGTACACAGTCTTCAAAGTTACCACATTATCGCCATATACCGATTCTAACATTTCGTGAGCTTCTTTGGCACTTTTTTGCAACTTAAAAACAAAACTTAATGTTAATGCGTTGTTCAAAATCCATGTTGGGCGATAGACACAATAAACACAACCTCACTCTAGCGGCTCTGGCAGCTGACTGGCAAGCTCAAACGTGTTACAACTTGTGCCTGCCTGTCTCAGTTGATCACGCTATTGGACAAATTACAGCATATGGATGTAGCATCGGCAGTTGCCGCTATAAAAATTCATTCACCATATTTTTTGATCACACCTCATATATTGCCGCTTACCCATTCAAAATAAGAGAAAATGGTAAAATTAATTCAAATAAAAATGAAGCTGTTGCCAGCCATGCAAAGTAACATTTTTGAGTTTAATTTTAGAAAAAACTATTTATTTATATATAAATTATTAATAAAAAAAATAATAAACTCTAATAATAAATAATTATCTATTATTATTAATATTATATATATATATATATATATATATACATTACTCACCAAGCTATATATACAATATAGCTATATATATATATATATATATATATATATACAATAAAGCTATACAATATAGCTATATATATACAATAAATATATATACACTAAAAAACAACTCCACCACAATATATATCTGAAATCATAACTTAAACTATAATAGAACAAAATTTCTTCACATATAACAACAGCAGCAAACAACCAGACAAATTTACAGGTTCACATGTTTTTTGTTTCCTGGCTGAAATAGTTATACAACCCTTACACAACTCATATATATAATAAAAAAAATGCAAAACAAAATGTTTATATTGGCCATGCTATACTGATATAAACACATTCCTGTACAAATGAAACACATATGACAATGTCTTAGATTCCTAACAACCATTACAAAAATGTATTCCAGTGAATGCTTTATTGCAGAATGTAAATAAATAAATCTTTATTACGATTGGTATGTAAAAATATTACATAAAGCATATTAACATAAATATAATTTGTTAAAATTATAATTGTAATAAATTATAAAATACAAAATAGTTGCAATTAAAAACCATATTAATTATTTTAACACAAACACATGAAATAATGTTAAGGTAAATACATAGTGTCCGGGACAAAGGTATCCTAAAGTAATGGTTTATATCAATAAACCATCTCTAAATTCGTAATCTCATAAATATATGCTCAATCAACAGGAAATATTTCCAAGATTTGTTCTCTCAAAGTAAATGGAATATGCACGCGCAGGCAAGCCGACTCTCAATGCAATTTTAGTCAGTCAAGATGTGGACCCCACAACAGAAGGTTCAGTGTGTGCTTTGATTAGCGAATTTCAATCAGTTACAGGAATTCAAGGTGTGCAAAAACTGAATGGAATATTGATCCCCCTAGATCCAACTCTATTCCTCAGTAGGATACAACTTTAAGAGAGCTTAGTTTTACAAAGTGGAAATCATCCAAAAGTTTCAGTTAGTGATGAGACCATGGATTGGGAACGTGATGCATTCACTGCCAGTTCTGTAAAGTCAATTAGGCAGGCTAGTTACGAAATACAAATTCCTTGTTCCACTGTACATGACACTATTCATAAGCAGCTTCGGTAGCGAACCTTAAAGTTACAACTCCTTCATAATATTAAACCAACTGATTGCCACCTATGATACCATTTTGCTGCAGAGGTAACACACTGTGTCAAAAACAATCCTAATTATCTTGATACATTGTTATTTAATGATAAGGCAAGCTTTCATAAGTGTGGGAAAGTTAACAGACACAATTGCCAAATTTGGGGTACTGAAAACCCCCCATACAGTAAAAAATAATAGAAACACACCAAAATTCAATTTTTTAGAATTGCACAAAAATGATGTCATCGGTCCATTTTTTTCATGGAACCCATTGTGACAGAACTCAAGTACCTCCATATGCTTGAGAACTTTGCTGTTCCTCAGATTCCTGCAGCTTCAGTTTCCAACAAGATAGTACTCTAACACACTTTCATCAAAATGTTACCATGTTCTTGAACAACCCTTTTCCCAAATGTTGGAACAAACAACTGCCTGGCCACCTAGATCTCCCGATATCATCTTTTGGGTATTTTCGCTTGGGGATCTATTAAAAGTTGTATCTACCAAAGAAGAGTGAAATTTTGATGATTTAAACAGAGAATTTTTGAAGCTGTTGGTCTAATAAAACCACAGATGCTTCTAAACACCTGGCAAGAGTTAGATTATTGTCTAAATACAAGAGGTGCCCAGCTATAAAAGCTCAGATCTCCCGAGCTACAAAAGGTGCACACATTAAACTTGACTAACCTACATTAAAACTTAGCAAGTTGCTGTGTTTATTAAAAAAAAATGATTAAATTATTATACTAACTGGTTCTCTTAACATAAGCTGTTATGTCTGGATACCTTTAGCCCAGACATTCTGTATATTAAATATAAAAAATGACTACAAAATAATTCATAATTCAGGACCTGCTATTGAAAATTATTTTATGCTCAACTTTATGCACAAGTTGAATAGGATATGGAGATAAAGAGTCTCTTGTTTTTGTTGTAAAAAGTATTATTTAAAAATTCATCGACAGAATATTGTCCCTGTAAAAGAAAATCTTTTACTGTATTTTAAATAAATTGATGAGAATATTTTTCAAAAGGTTCTACAATTTATTAAAATGAAAACAAGAGCGTAAGACTCCGTGGCCAGCTTTATTTACAGAAGCATTTGGCAGCCTCCAGGGCATGAGTGGTAGCATCTCGGCCTTTCATTTGGAGGTAATGGGTTCGAATCTCGGTCAGGCATGGCATTTTTCATACACTGCAAAAACTCCAATTCCATTTCCATATCCCACACATAAGCTTCAAACTTATGTTGCAATATCAAAAAAGGACCTTTTTTCATAAGCCAAAGTATTGTGTAGAGTTATATGAAAACAATACTGTTGTCTCGTTTGAAATAACTTTCTTATACAAAGTTCTGTTGTCTTGTTTGGTACAGGTGGATATTACTATTTTTTAAGAATAAATGACCATTCTTTTTAGCACAGACTGCACATTCACAGATACAAACATAAGGATAAGTTTACTTTCTTTTTTTTTTTTCTAAATGTAGCTCAACACAATTCATACTTGTGGGTGCCAGGTAATGATCTGACAGTCCATTTTAGTATCTTAAAAACTTATTCTGATTTTCTAAGAGAAGACATTATAATTATATACTACAATATTATTATATAGTTATAATAAATATTTAATAATGATGAAAAGCTTAAAATTTTATTAAGGGATTTCAAAGCAATACAGTAAGACTTGATTTCATTAAAAATGAAATCAATTTGATCATCCCATGAAAACTTGTCATCTAACTCCCAGAAAGTTTACTTTGTGGGCAACAGAAATACTAACATTTTCATTAACGGAAATTCTATCGATGTAAACAGCAACCTTAGAAGTACAATGTAACAGTTTTATTCATACTTAAAGTAAGATGGCTACAGTCCATCCAGTGAATAATTTTTTTAACTGCTATTGTACAATTTTCAATTTCTTTTAATAAAATTATCTTCAGCTATGGATACAACTGTAACATCTGCAAAAATGACACTGAATGACTTTTTTGAGGTATGTAATTAATAAACAAAAAAAAGCCAGAGACCAAGAAAATATACCTGAGACACCCCATGTTCTGCATCTAGATCTTATATTATATTCTTACCAAAAGAAGAAATTTCAACTACCTGTTTACACTTGTTAACAAATGACTCTAACCAATTATAAACAGTTTCTCAGACCATGGCAAATAAGTTTTTCATCAATAAAAAATGTGAAACTAAATTAAATGCTTTATTGAGATCACGAAAAACTGAAAATGGGAATCTTTTTGTTATATCTGGAATTTAAAAAATTTTCCATAAATTGGAGAATGGCTGTTTCAGCAGACAATTTTTTCCTAAAACAGCCATACGGAAAGTTTGTTAATACAGAATGCTTTTCAAGGTAGTTATGTCAACTTTCATAATCTTTTCAAATACTTTAGAAAATAAGGACAATAACGAAATTGGCCTATAACTGTGCATGTTACATGCCAAACTTTTCTAAAGGAGAGGAATAACAACAAAAGCATTAAGGCAGACTTCTGTAAAACACAGATCACTTGAATTTTTGGACCTTTATTTGAACTTTAACCATATCTAAAATAGGTGAAAAAGTTCAGAAAACCCATAACTAACACAATTATACATTTAATCAACCCCACACATTAAAAACACAAATTTTCTACACATTACATCACCTAATACACATACATTTGTCACCCTTAAACTAAACTGAAAAATACATCCAATAAAACATCTGATACATGTTAATGATAACCCATCCAAACACAAAGACAATATAAAGTAAAAAGAACAGAATAAAATTAAAAACACCCAGCAACAAATTCAAAAATAAAATTAGCAAAACAGGATAAAACATCAATATTCATACAAAACTACCAACATTTTCACAAAAGAACATACTGTGTCATTTTCAAGATAATAAATAAAGTATATAAGGATATACAACAAACTAACAAAATACAAACTCTGTTTACATCAGATTACATCAACCACAATATCAGATTTTACAACAGTCACATTAAAACCAAAATTTCATTAGGAGAACGTATCGAATTTATACATAAACCAAATTAGACAAACAACCAATTAAAATGAATAAGCAAAACACAAAATAAATTGTCCAATTATATATATTAAAGAGGTTACTTATCCTTTTTAAGAAAAAAATTGTTAACAATGCTACAGAAAATTCCAAAAGTATTGAAAATTATCTATCAAAGTCTTCTGGAAGAACTTCCATCAATTTGATAAATCTTACAATTCTTAAGAATATTAAAATTATTAATGTTGCACAATGAATAGCAAAAAATAGCAAATACACATTTTGATAAATGCAGAACTCTGAATGTATTAATAAAACCAAACAGTTTCTTAATATAACTTGTATAAAATTCCTTTTTTTTAAATATTAATCATTGTGTAAATCAGAAATCCAATCTACTATTGTCCAATATAAAACCTTCTCTGATTTAGTAAAATGAAAAAAATAAAAAGTTATAGAAATTAATCCTTCATGACATATACAATATCATTTGCAGCAATAAAATCATCAACAAAGAAGCTCTACCATTTAAGAGTGACTTAGAATGTTTCCAATTTACATTATTGCTTAAGATTGCACTGCTAGTATTACTGTAGATTATAGTTTGAGAGTGATATTTTTAGTGCCATATTCCAAAACGCTAATTAAATATCTAATTATTTCACAAGAATAAGAAAACCTGTACTCACTTCATTGATATTTGTAACAAAATTAGTCTCTGGTAAGCTCCATGAAGATTCATTGCTATTTTCTTCAAAAAAGTATACTCGTCCCTCATTATCACTAGATGAAAACCACTGCAACACATAGTAATGGTGTGTAAATTAATAATGGAGTATATATATATATACTCTTACGTATATGATTTCTATTTACTTATTTTGTGTAAAAAAAATAACAATAACATTAATCAACATAAAATTTGCATCTATACTATTAAACATTTTTTCTAACTGTAATTCGGGAGCTGAAGTCAGATATGTACTCCAGATGAGATATCTGTAAGGACTTTATCTAAATGACATAGCTGTGTAAATTGTGAGAAGTACAGCTGTTTCATCTGGATATTCAAGTATGAAGTATCACATTACCAAGGAAAATGGGCCCCTGGAATGATAGGTGATCATCATTGTTAAATTTATTTGAAGAAACTGATCAAATGCCGCCTTACATGTGGAAAAAATCAAACATACGTAAAAAGTAACATATTTTAAAATGTAAAGATATTGCCATGAATTAAATTACAAAGGCAGCTAATTTAAAATGTGTATAAAGTTAATAATCAATCAGTGATTGATAAATGTAAATTTAGATGATTCAGCCAAATTTAAAATGAAAATACATTTTATAATACTATTTTTTTCTAAGAATAGTAGGCATTATTGATAGATAGATAGACAGTATATACTCTGACTCCAAAAAATGCAATAACTTCACATATTCATATTTAAAGGAATATTATCAATTAGGCAAAGGAATATCAGAGAAGGCAAATAAATATAAAATTAAACTCTCAAACTTTAAAGTGGGAACAGAATACATAGAAATGTGCTAACTGCCTAAGTACGTGGTGAGCAATTAAGATAATAAATGCCTGAATAATAACCAGAAATTAAAATTCAGGAAAAAATTGCAGGAAATCATTCATGCACAAAATTTAAATTCTAATTAACTACTTGATTCAGCATACACTTTACCCGCATTAATATATTGTAAAAACCTGAATCAAGAAGTTAAAATGCACAAAATATAAAAACAATCACACACTGAGAAAATCTGGTAAAATAAATGTGCTACTGTGCATGTAATAAATAACAAACAAATTAACAATCAAATCAAACAAGCAAACAGCATTCACAAACCGAACTGTTTAACTAGAGATTATGAAAACCTTTTCTACATTTGGCATTGTGCTATGAAATTGAGAAACATAAAAATTAGTTAACCCAAAAGATCACCTTAATCTGATACACTATAGAAGCAGGGTGTAAAATAAAAATCATTAACAAATAACATTTATTTCAGTTATAAAAAAATAATAACATGTTATTAGAACTGTCACAACTTTCAACACCAGATGATGTATCAAAATGGCAGTTTTGATTTATACATAAAACAAACAAAATGATCAGTCTGACAGAAACATCTAGTTCTAGTCATACAGTCAACTAGCAAGTTTACAACAACGTTAGTCAAACACCTTTGTCATATCTAAATACTACAACACACATCACACAGTAAAGTGCTGATATGCATACATTCTTATGCATAAATTTTTAAATTTTGAGAGTACAGTATTATTTATAATTATTGATGATGATGATGATAGTGAAAGGATCTTTCTAAAAAACTTACATAAAAACCAGTGAAAAACAAAAAAACAAAAATTGAATAAGTACAAGGCAAAATACAAATTACTTTATTTATGAAATAATGTATTCTTTACACAACTGCATCAACATGGCTGAAAAATATCACAATATTAATATTTTTACACCTTCTCAGGGTTCTAAAAAAAAATTAATAAAGTAACTTCAAATCTCAATTAAAAAATAAAATTACACGTCAGTTTGAATAACCATAAAATCATACATTACAAAAAAATGTAATCTTTCTGTATCATACCAATGATCTGATAGGTAATCAATCAAATCATAGGTCAGTGAAATAATAGGAAAAATTATGGCAGATCATTGCCAGGAATAGAACCTGAGACCAACTGATCCAAAAGCCAGCATGCTAACTGCTACACCAATAACATTGGGTAATATTTTTCATTTAATTCAGAAAAGTAGAAACAGAAATAAACAATTACATTATTTAATAAAATTTACTTTTAAGAAATATAAAAACCAATGCAAATGGTTAATTAAAATAATACCTTATCTTCCTTGTGAGAGATAACACATAAATCTTCTTCAGAATCATCAAGTGCATCGTAGAAAATAACCTTCTTCCAATGTGCAATATCACTAGAGACACTACAAGAACTAAGACGTTTAAGGTTTGGGTCACTAGATGAATGGTTATAAATATTTTCCAGTGCACTAATCATAAACAGATCTTCTTCACTTTTTACATTGTATTTATTAAAAATAAATGAGTTTGATTTTACAATGTAATTTAACTTCCTATTACCTATCTCTTCAAAACCCTCAACACAATTTTCACTTTCTATTTTATCTTCAATTTCAAGTGAAACGGGACTAGAAGATTTTTGTGATAAAGACAAAAGTGAATTATTGTCATCAGCAGATGCTTTCAGCACAGTAGGCATATCAGAAGCACTAAGTAAATCACATTCGGAGCAATATGAGCTGTAGCAGTGGCTGTTGTAAGTCTCAAATGTACTTTCAGATCGAACAGACTCTGGATAACTGTAATTACTATCAACTAGTGAATTTAAACTTCCAACAAGACTACTCGAATCACCCTGTACTTGTACATCTGGATCGATTTTTATTAATACAGAACAGAACGGTTTTGTGGAGTCAGTGGTTAGATCTTCAACGGATATTGATTGTGCTTCAGTTCCTACTAAACTCACATTATCTTGAAAACTGTTTTTATCATCAATATTTTCTTTTAGGGAATCATCACTTGAAACATTAGATGATGTCTCATGTGAGATTTGTTCTTCTTTATTTACAAAGTCACTGTTGTTCATGTCTGTAACGTTTTTCCTACAAACAGATTTTCTTTTTTGCTTTGGATAAACTGGAACAACTAACTTTAAAGTACACCCACTTAATGCAGAACTGTGTTCTAAAGATTTATTTTTTGCTAAATCTTTTACAATTGTTGAAGTCAATGTCAAATTTAAATCACCAACAATATTACCACTTTGGTCAACAAATGAACTCTTATTATCAACAGATTCCTTAAAAATATCATCTATTTCTTTACAGAACTCCAGTAAATTTCCATCATCAGTTAATTTTTCACTTAACCTTTGCTTATCAAACTGTTCAATCTGCAATGCTAAAGAGGTAATAGATTGTTCGATTTCATTAAGCGACTTCATCTTCTTATTGAAATCAATAAGTATGCAAGACTGATGCGACTCTAATATATTATGAATATCCATATTAGGACAGATTTGAAGTGCATCAAGTGAATGTGAATTAGTCATATTTTCAGCATTTAAATGCTCACTTATGCATTCATTAGAACAAGAGATGGAGTTAGCATACTTATTTTTATTTATTACTGTTGCAGATTTACACATACTACTCCCCTCAACTAAATTTTCTGAAGATAAATAATCCTCATCCATTACATTTATGTGTATGTTAGATTTATTTGATGAGTAATCACTCATTAATGATGACTGCCCGGTAGTCAAGATATTTGGTTTAAAAAGCAGAGTCACGTTATCTAACGCATTATCACATAACTTACGAAATACCACACCTCGAGTACGATTAGAATTTGAGCCGATAAGAGAACATGAATATAAGGGATTTAACTCCCATAACACAGGACTGATAATATTATCTTTATTATCAACATTAAGTGATAAAATAGAAGGATCAGAATTATGTAATCTTTTACAGATAACAGTATCAATATTTTTAGCATCAGATTTGATTTTATCAGCTATATCAATGCTGATGTCTGTAAGTAATTCCATCTTGAATGTCAATAATTTCAAAATACTAATAAACACAGATAATATGTATTGTTGAGAATATTTTTTTAAAAAATAATGTAACCAAACTGTAAGTTCAAAATAATAAAATGTTTCATTCAGACCAAAGAAAAAAGTAAATCAACAGTAAATATGCTAATATATTAAAACAAAACCTACTAAACAAAGTGTCTTATACAGCATTTTCTAACTTGCTTTTAAATTTTACAAATGGAGTTGCAATAATTTCAACTAAAACAATTATAAGATTATAAACTTTTAAATTCAAGAGCTTCTAAATAACAACTGAAATTTGAATTGGTCTCTAAGAGGTTTCACTCTACATTTTTTAATTATTATTTTGTAATAATTAAAACAATTAAAATGAATTTTAGTTAGCATTTTAGTTGTTTTAATTATTACAAAATAATAATTTAAAAAAAATAATTAATTAACAATTAAAAATTAAATTGAAGAGACCAGTTCAAATTTTATCTTACTTTTTTTTCTTAATAGTTTCTCATCTTTAACTTAACATGCATTCTCATAATTGAAAATATTTAAATACTTCAACAACTAAAAAACTACTTAATGACTGAATATAACAAACCAAAAACTAAAACTTTACATTTTAAACATAACATTTAAATACTATTTAAAACACAAAATTTCAAAATAACTTGAGGAATAATAAAAATGTTATGTTCAAAACATATATTTGAAATTCCTAATACGTAAACTGTCTAATTAGTAGTTCTGCTAACATTAGCCTTGTTAAATTTTTACAGCTTAACAGATTGAGCTTTACAACAAAAATAAATAAACAAAGGGAAGAACGCAATAAAGTACAAAACAGAATTGTCAACTGGATCCAACTGTGAAAGATTTAACCAGAACCAAATATAATCTTACTATATTAGCAGTATAGTAAATATTATTTAAGCGTTATTGAACATAAGTCAGTGATTATTGTCAAGGAGTATTTCCATTACAGCCCCATATTTTCTATTTATTTAACAAATTTGTTTGTATTGAGGAGTAGGAAGGAATATGCTAACAAATACGTTTTATGAAAAGCAATATTAAATATTAAGTATTAAAAATGCACAGTACAGTACAATAGTAGAGCAATCTTGAGACAAACATTAGGTTTGCAGATGGAAAACATGAAAGAGTGAAAATGGAAATATGAAAATAATGTCTGATAAGTGGTGTCAAATCTCTGGCAGTAGTTTCAAGGAAAACTTCTCCACCAAAACACCTGTCCTTTTTGCCATTCTTGAGAGAGATTGTTCTCACCAGTTAGAATGGAAATTTAATGAAATATCATTACATATTTAATAGCAATGAACCATTCTGCAAAATTTCATAAAACTAAATAAGTTTGGCTGTAACTGCAATACAAGAACACAAACAATAGATGAAGTGCTAAAAAGATTAATTAAAACAGGACCTCTCTACTCTCAATTAGTAATTCTTAGAATTAAGTAAAATTTATTTATTTTTTTTAATAATAATAATAATATTAACAATTGACAAACATAAACAATTATTACAGATAATGTAAATAAAATAAATATTTCAATAGTACATCTGTTAAACTCATACTGGAATAAGAGATAAAATCTTGAGGCACTTTTTTGTAAAACAATAACTGTCTATTTCTTTAAGTGATAAAGCAAAGGAACGGGAGTTACAATTACAATAATGAACTAAACAAGGTGCAATGCCAATATCCTTGCAAAAAAGATAATTTGCATTATTATTAAACACACAATTAAATAAATATTAAAACATATTTTTAAGTATTAACAATTAGTCAAAATTGCCATCATCATTTCATTACACAGGCATCATACAAATAGATTTGTATGCAATGGAACAACAATAATCAATAGGGTCCAGCTTTACAGTATCAAAGGATTATCATATATAAATAAAGTATGCTGAAATTTCAATAAAAATAGCTATTGCACATTAATTTAAATTAAATGTTAAAGTATCAAAATATCTACTACTAGGAGAAAATCATTTGATAAAAACTCAGACCACTAAGAAAAAGGAGAATAAAACAAAAGAAAGGACAGTGAATTGCATATATACTCTCCACAGGCTGTTAAACCCAGAATTGAATTCAAGCATTCAAAAAGAGGATCAATTTTAGTAACTAACGTAACTGAAACTGCAGGAATCACTCGTAATAGAAAAAAATAATTATAAATAATTCTGAGTGCATGCCAATGATCAGTTTCAATTTTCAGTAATTAAAAACAATCAAAATATTTTCATTTTGTTTTTTGCTTTAGACTTATCAACATTAAAATTTATTGAATAAGAAAAAAGTAATTTAAAATGAAATGTAATTTCTGTACGAATAACAGATGGTCAGGCTGGATTAAATATCAATGATTAAGTAATCTATTTATCTAAGTAATCTATGACTAAATATTAATGCCAAAATAATTTATGTTATTTAATACGTTATCAGAAGTTAATAAACCAAAACAGATCATTAATCCTTTTTATATATTTTAAAAGAAGTAGTCAAAATGTTATGATTGCTTGAATAAAACTTATCAGCAAGTAAAAGAAATTACCTAAAAAATTCAATTATTATTTTGAAATATAAAGAATCTGAATAATAAAGTAGTTATGTAAAATTCAGGTGTAATACAAACTACCCATTTACCATGACATTATCATTTCAAGTAAACAAATCAAAAGAGAATTTATTCAAGAAAATCAAATAATAAATAGACAACAGAAACTATTGTATTAATAAAAAAAAAGATAAGAGTACATTATAAGCAAAACAAAATTAATTACCATAAACAGAGAATATAATATTTACTTCCCCAAGATAATATTTAATGATGTATTTCTTGGAATAAAAATAACATTAAATTATGAAATAAAAATGTCAGACTTCTTAATAAAATTTACACATTTGAAACCACACACAGACAGTTACGTGAAATTCTGACCTATTTTCTTTACACTTTAAGTTTTAACACAATTAAACTAACTAAGGTTTAATAAAATTTAAATAAAATTAGTATTGGCAATAATAAATCCAGGGAATAAAATTTAAAAAAAAACTAATTACAGAGGTATAAAGCATACACCAAATCCAGACTTAATATTTATGTACTGTTAATTAACGTAACTGTTAATGACTGAATGGCTTTTTTACACGATGTTTTCTAAAGAAAAAAAACAACAACAATGAAGGTAACATTATTTTGAATATAATAGAAAAATTCTAATTTTTTATATTTGATAATTAATGCTTCCGATAAAACTATTAAAATTAATTATTTTTATTAACTATTCATCAGCTTTATTAAAAAACCTTTTTATCTAAGATGTTAGCATTTCAGTATTCAGCATAAAAAACGTTTAATATTTAAATACAATTTGAAAGATATTTTACAGGGAACAAAATAAGGAAGAAGTAAAGGAAATATATATATATATATATATATATGTATGTATGTGCGTGTATGTGTGTGTTATACGGGGAATTAATCACTCCAGCTACATTAAATTCATTTTTTCAAGCCATTCTTCAACTACCTGTTCAATTAATATAAAGATTTAAAGAAAAAATATAATACATCATTCCTTTGTACATGAACACTTAATTTGCAATTTATTAATTTATTTCTTTAAAAAACAATTTCACTAACCAAACCAAAACAGATTCCAAAAAATTTAAATTTTTAAATGAAGAACAGATCAGGGAGTAATGGTTTTTACCATAAAATATTACCTTCTATTATAACTCACGTAATTTTGAAAGAAACTAGATTCAAATTTAATAAAAGATAAGTTATATCTATTTGGATCTGAATGAACATACTGTTGAAGTATGCTGGAGCTTATTATTAAATGGTGATATTTTAGGAATATTAAAAAAAAGAAAATTATAAAGATGGTGCTAGGAATGAACAATTCTGAATTGTTCACTGCAAAGGCATATTTTGGGTTGAGAGGACAACTAATCAATGTCATTTTGTTCTCCCAGGAGATACATTTTTTTACAATTGAAATACATCATGTGCTTGCAGCAAAAGCATTTCATTGAAAGGGTGAGTTGTACAATGAGAACTTCATTGTTACTTTCAACTTTAGTGTCAAAATTTGGTTCCATTAGCTCATGTTGTAAAAACATGAGTTCAAAATTTTGAAGCTATGGGTTCAGCATTGAACAAGATGATAAAAATTCGAGCTTGATAAAAATATTGGAACATTGGAAACTGTTGAAGCAGTTGGAGTCTAATTTCAGCAAAGTTTATAGCATTCTGTGGGCTCTGAGAAGAAAAATATAATTCTAAATGAATATTTTTGTATATATTACAGATTTTTTTTTATATAATTAGTACACTTTATGGAGTATCTTAACACAGTTTTCTTATTACTGGTTTAAAAACCAATTAATACATTTTTTACGTTACTTTTGTTAAGAAAAATAACATAAATAAATAATAGACTACGGGGGGAAAAGAGAACTAACTTTATGATTAGGGAGTGGTTAAATTTTTTAATAGTTTGCAAATGTCTAGAAAAGTTGAGCAATACTCCTAACAAGTTTATTTAAATTTTAAGAAGAGTAATACCGACTGACAGTTAGCCACCAAAAGTCAGTAAGTAAAGAAAAATTGCACAAAGCATAGTTTAATTTTTACCTTAAAATTTTATCTTTCAAGACTGAACGAGTACAAGATCCTACAGTTTTTCAAAACTATTGTTTAAAAGGATAGGCATCTTACAGTCTTTCAAAGAATGCTTTCTCTTTTTGATTTTTGATTTTCTATTATTAGTAACAGTAAACAAATACCAATAAATCAACCTATAACCATAAAATTTATTATTCAAGCTCAATAACTACATAAATTTGATTGCCCTCAAATAGTTTAAGATATTCAAGTTATAAAATGTTATAAAAGTTATAAAATTCAAGTTATAAAAATATAAAAAGTTATAAAAAATCTTTACTAATCAGAGTTGTTAGAATCTAGTAGTACTAGGTACTGACAAATAGTATTTAAAATTTTTGAATTTAAAATTCACGTCAACACAAAATTTATATCTAACATGTTACACAATTTTTCTCACTGTAATTTGGATACTGATTTCAAGTATGCTATTGAAATTGTGTTACAACATACAGGTTTTACATAACTCGTAAATTCATAAAAGTTTTTATAATAAACTCATTTTGACAACTACAGGTTACAATTAAGAATAGTTCTGTACTTTTACTTTTAAGCAATATGCATACATGCATAATAAAAAAAAAAATACATATAAACACTGTATCATGAGAAGTAACACGTACAAACACGTCTTGTATGATGACATCATACACACATCTATTGTTGCCTACTACAACAGAGCTTAAAATCTTAATCACTATAGCTTCACTTGTGTATACTGTAGAGTTATTAGTGTTTTGCTATATTTTCATCAATTCTTTATAATACAAAAGTGATTTTTCTGGTTGTTATTGGCTACATTTTGGCTTCTAAAAAAGTTTGTTGATATTCAAATCATCCCAACAATTTTTGATACATCTGAGGTAAATTTATGCCTAAATCCCAAAAAAAGACTATTTCTGAACTGATAAAAACAGCTTATAAATTTTATTTTGATTATACACTCAGAGATCAAGATAAAATCTGGGCGCCTCATGTTATTTGCATATCAAACTTAGTAATTCTAACTGAATGGAGAAACGACAAGTCATACCATTTGCTGTATCGATGGTTTGGCATAAACCTAAGGACCCCTTCACAGACTGCTATTTTTGTATGACAAACACATTTGAATTTTCATTCATAAATGGAAAGTTCATAAAATATGCAGATATATCCTCAGTTCTACAGCTGGCATCGCTTGGAGAGGAGTTACCTACATTTGTACCACTATCTAACCTAAAACTGCTAGAAGAACAATCTGTAAATGAAGCAGATGACATAGAGGATGCTGAAGAATTTCTTCCTGCACCTGATGAGAAATTTCCTCATTTAATTCAACAACATGAACCAAAGGATATAGTTCAGGATTTAAAGTTATCAAAGTAGCAAGCTGAACTTCTGGGGGTTTAGACTGTAACAGTGGAATCTCTCAGCAGATAAAACAAAAGTTACTACATTCAGAACACGAAATAAAACTCTTTCAGTTTATTTTACTAAGAAAAAATTCACTGTGCCTTTGTATTTATGTCAATGGCCTGATGAAAGAGCTTGGAATTCAGCATATTCCTGAAGAATGGCTTCTTTTTATTGACTCTTGTAAACTTAGCATGAAAGCAGTTTTATTGCATAATGGTAGTAAACTACCATCCATTCCATTAGCTCATGCAGTTGACTTGAAAGAAACATATGAAACTATGGCAACAATATTTGAAGCAATAAAATACAAAGACCACATGTGGCAAGTTTGCAGTGATCTGAAAGTTGTGTTACTTCTTGATTTACAATGAGTGTACAAAATAATGTTGTTTTCTTTGTCTTTGCGATAGTTGTGATTCGATAAATCATTGCCAAGTAAAGAACTGGCCATTGCGGCAGAACTTTGTGACTGGTGCAAAAAATGTATAGATTATTAATTAAAAGTGGCAAAATCACACTGCTGCCACTTCACATAAAACTCACTCATGAAAAATTTTGTAAAGGCATTAAACAAAGATAGACCAGGATTTAATGATTTAAAAATAGGTTTACCTAAACTGAGTGATAGTAAGCTGAAGGAGGTATACTTATCAGTCCCCAAATCAATTAACTGCTTAAGGACTCAACTTCTGACGATAAATTTAGCAAATGTGAACTAGTTGCATGGAAGGCCTTCAAAGACGTTGGTGGTTTTTTAGGCAAAAGAAAAGAGGAAAATTATGTTTTTTCGGTTAATAAGCAGTTAAAAAATTACAAACGTTTAGAATGTAGAATGTCATTAAAAATGTATTTCCTACACTTCCACCTAAACTTTTTTCTTGAAACTTTGGGCTCTATCAATAATGAGCAAGAAGAGCGTTTCCATCAGGATATTCTGACTGTGGAGCATCGGCATCAAGGAAAATGGAATCCTGGAATGATAGGCGACTACTGTTGGTTTCTGTTTAGAGAAACTGATCAAACGTCACACAAGCAAAAACGTTAGTCAACATATTTTAAAAATTAAAGGTAAGTCAATTCCAATGGTTTAAAATGTTAAAAACTGTTATTTTAAAGACATTTCCAAAGATTTAAACTTTTAGAAACTGTTATTTTTAAGACTGTATTAATGCATTTCAATTTACCTGTGTCTGAAAAAATAAAAATTTAGTTGATTTAACCAAATTTTAAATGAATACAAACAAATAATAATTTTTTTTAAATATTGATTTCACAGTGATTATGCATTTATTGGTAAATAAACCATATTTATCTAAAAAAAAAAAAAAAACAAGACGTATACACAAATTCTGATAACAGCTTTGAATTCAACACCCCAAAATTTGATAAAATCATGTACGATTCCAGATACATTAAATTTTTTTTTTTCTGTTGACTAGTGTGAATCAATCAATAACTGTTTTATAGTTATCTGGTAATCCCTTTAAAGACTCTCACTACATTTCACTAACTTTATCACTGGAAATTTATAAAAATGCAGTATGAATTCTTATAATAATAATAATGTTTAGGCAGAATAAAGATTTTCATATTTTATTACAATAAACTACCTCGCAAAATCCTATGTTAAATAGAAATTAAAGCTAAAATAGATGCAACAAATAGATACAAGTAAAGGGACAATAAAAAGAATTTTTCTAAGCAAAACTGGCCAAATGAAACTACAAAAGTAAGTAGTAACTAAAATTCTGTATCATAGATTAGACATAAAGAATAAAAATAAAGTTTAACTGAAATCAATCAAGGCAGTTCAAAAAAAAAAATCTATAGTATAGTATAAATCTGATTTGATTCAAATCGACCATGGTATCTGAGCGTTAAAGATCCAAATAAATATTTGAGAAAGGAAAGTTTACCCCATATCTAAGCTTTAACACACCCTTACACAATCAGTTTGGGTTATTTTATTTAAACCTTTATTCAACTCACTTGTGGTGTCTCAATAACAGTAATCACTTGATTTCAATAAATCTCACATCCGAATGGATTCATTTCCCAAACAGCAATTCCCAGTTAATAAACGTCAGCAATCAGAATTGTTTAACGAGCCTTATTTAACCCCAACTTTAGTTGAAATCAATCATTCATTGTACGGACAAGAATGTTTTCCTTATATCAAGTAATCCTCAGAATATTAATAAGCTTTCTTAAATATGCCTTAATAGATCTATAGAGTTCAGTTAGGATAGAGCTAAACATTTTAATGTTACAGCAATTATTAATGTTATATATGCAATGGGAAGAGGTCTGTTATTTAAAAAAAAAATGGTTATTTTAGAAAAATGAATCTTAACTTCATTCTGTTTAAGCAGTTTGTATATAATCCGAATTCGGTTCAAAGCACCTTAAGCGTTTGCATATAACCACTACCAAGAACAACACACAGTAGGATCTGATTCTTCCAAAAAAGATTGAATTATGTAAAATGAAAGTTAGAGTATCCTACCTTAAAAATTCCTTAACAAACCATCCCAGTTCAGTTGAAATTGAACTAGCCATCTTGAAGTTGCAAGTTACAGTTGTTGCACTCACATAAATAAATACGCTAATAAATCGACCTAAATACTTTCTTTTCTTTTGAAACTGCAATAAATGTCACAATAAACTAAAGAAAATTAAAGAATTATTGTGCAATGAAGCATAATAAATTAAAGAAAAATATTAAAAGGATTTAAACTGAGTATATTACTACTATATTTGACTAAGTGTTCCTAATACTTCCTCGATAACAGTAATAAGATTAATAAAAACTAAAAACAGACGTATAGACATTTTCATAATATTTCTTTCTTTTGAATTACTTAATATGTCAATCACAAATAAAAAGATTATGTAAAAATTATAATTTAACCAAATATTAAAAATTATACTAAAGCTTTAAGGTAGCGAAGCATACTTAAAAATGTTACCTCAATCTAACATACACCAACCAATTTTATAATTAGTCACTAGTCTTTTAAAATACTCTAATTTGCACACTATTTTTTTTTACATATAATAAAAAGAATGGTTATTTGCTACCCAATATTGTAATCTTTTTTTACTAAACGATTCTTGATAATCTCATATACACTAAACCATACATGCAATATTCTTAGTTTAAGTAGATTTAGGAGGTTATTAGTATTGGTATGTTACCAAATTACAATTTATTTATTAACTACAGAGTTAATGGTAAAATTCAAAACGACTAAAATTTCAGTAAATAATTAAATATTTTTTAAATAAATATTAAAACTCAATAATACTATGAAATGAAAATATGATCGACCTATATTTAAATATTCTCAGAATATACTAAAGAATAAAACTATTATTATAAACAAAATAACAACGAAGGCGATTATATTCTTCAACTAACGAAAAAGGAAAAAAACGCGTAACCGCACAGATATAGCACATCACTTAATAATATTGTAGGAAGCAGTCGTTAGCACTTTATCACGAAAACAAACCACAAACGCACTTGCGGTCAGATTTGCTTTCTGACGATGAACACACTCATTATGATAAGAAGGGCGCCACGGACAAGGACGGATGGAACTTACGACGAATACGTTTATTATTTAAAACAAACAAAAAAACCAGAAACGGACTGTTCATAGAAGCACTAATACAGATCTAACGCCCAACCCTTTTTAATATCATTCATTAATAAGGGTCATCTCTCCGTACCAATTAATTCTTGGCTGTTAAGTCACCACTTGACAGCGACGTATCATCAGATCCCACAGTAATGTTATGAATATTACGTCATTCCTTCCATTTAAAGCCCACCCATTGTACGTTTGTAACATACACAAGATCCTTCAGTACATAAACATATTTATATAAGTGCCTACATATAATTTTTTTTTATAAACGCTTATTCATAAAGAATAAAGTTATTTCACAATATATTAACATATAACTATATACAAACACACACACACACACACACACGCAAACACGAGTATTCTACGATCTTTTATAGGCGGCATTGACTCGGCGTAAAAGACTGAATTACAGCCCGCTTGCAAGCTCCTAGCTGTTACGAACAGAAACATTAAATTTTTCCAAGAAGAAAATACATAGAAAACAATAAACTGTTAATTAATTCAATTAATATAAAATGCACTTCTTTTACATTTCAAAAGAATAAATTAACAATCCGGTTTATATAGGCCGAATAGTAATGGTGTAATTAATACTTTTAATTTGCGATATTGTCACACTTCTTACTAATATTGCAGATTTTTTTTTTTTTAATTGCATATTCTCCAGTTGTATATTTTACATGCACAAACATACAACATACAACCACCACACGATGAAAAAAAAAAACGAAAACGGTTAAACGTCTACTGAAAACAACCAACAGATTTTATTTTTTCCTTAAAAAAGTAAAGACGTTATCAATGAATGAAACGAGAATTACGCAAACAATACTAGGAAAATAAGATATGACAATAAAATAGAGGCGATAAAACAAAAATACGTAATACCAACGAACGCAGTCAACTGGTATAATAATCAACACTCTCCCTCAAATCGGCAATGAATTCGACTTCTTTACACGAAAAAGATTAATTTCAGACTAATCTCGTTTTCCCATGATATCATCATCAATTACTGCACAACGAAAAACAATCAAAAATATGACTACAAAAAATACAGCACACTACACTAATAAACATTATTTGGCATGAAATTAAAATCCTGGTGAATTATGTTTACACCGACCTGGAGATTCCTTCCATAAATACATACAAAAGTATAAATACATAATACATAACCGATGAGCAATTGGTTCGTTTCAAATGTGTAAAACGAATGATTTACAACGCCTCAAAAATTTGAACCTTTCGCAAATTCAAACGATACCAGAGGATTTACCTAGTGTTTATGCCAGAAATTCGAATAAAGGGAAATATTGCTAGTTGATAATCTAATAGCCGCATGGTTTTTATTATAATATGTAGTTCTTAACCGATAAATTTAAGATTCTGTCAAAATGTAATTAGTTCATACATAATCACAACAAAAGATAAAACTAGAACTCTCGAGAAATAGAAATTACGTTCCGACAGAATAAATAAAAAATCTGATGAGGACACCACATGACATCCTTGTACGCCTAATTAAATTATATATACTCATTTTTAAAAGTACATAAAATTTTATTTCACAAATAACTTCTGATTTTTTCATATTTTTTTTTTATTGTTATTGATTTATTATCCATTATAATTTTTTTTTACAATCAGAGGTTAATAATTATTAATATATTCAAATTAAAAAAAAGGAAATTAAGTCGGATTTGAACCGATGTGTCTTCCCCTTGTAAGATCCAAATATTTAATTGGATATTCTCCAGTTTATATTTTACTTGCACAAACATACAACATACAACCACCAAACGATGAAAAAAAACGAAAACTGTTAAACGTCGACTGGATACTACCAACAGATTTAATTTTTTCCTTAAAAAAAATATAACAAGAAATATTTACGCATTTATATTTAGACCGACGTGGAGATTCCTTCCATAAATACATACGTAACTATAAATACGTAGTACATAACCAACGAGCAATTCGTTCACATACACATAAAACCGATACATTTAAGAATATGTCAAAATGTAACAAATATTAAAATTAATCAGTTTGTACATTATCACAAACTGATAAAACAAACGATAAAAGTAAAACTCTTATAAATAGAAATCACGTTTCGACAGAATAAATAAAAAATCTGACGTGGACACCAGTCCACATCAGATAAATCGTTGAAAAGCTCCCAATGAGGACTTATTACTGACGTTAAGTTTTTTTTTTGGATTTTGGGCTTTTTTGGAAACTTTCGGTCCAGTCGATTGCAATCAAAAGTGGAGGTGTACAACTAGATGTTATAACAGTCCTAAAACAAAATTTCAACATTCTACGGCTAATCGTTTTTGAGTTATACGAGATTAATACGTACGTACGTCAGACGTCATGCTGAAACGAGTTAAAATGGATTCAGGGATCGTCAAAATGGTCACTTCCGTTGAAATATGAAAACCGAAATTTTTCGCGATTACAATACTTCGTTACGCTTCGTACAAAGAAGTAAAAGTAACGGCAGTTTAGATTTTTTTCCCCATATAAAAGAAACTAATTTTAAGTCTATAAACAACGGGCTTAATTCTCCTCGGCCTTTGTAAGGTATTGAAGGGAAGCCGCCGTACATTGTGATTTGTCCAGAAGCCAATATTTATTTAATTCGTTATAGAGAAAGTCATACGCAAAAGATTTCAGTAACATAAAAATTTCATAATCAAAATTATCCATTAAAATGCGAAGCTGTAAGCCCGTCAAAACATTTATTCTTATAAACTTTTCAAAGTTTTCAAAGTTTGTTGAAGACAAAAAACTTTTCAAAATAACAAACTAATTTACACTATACAATAATTAGAAACCGGCTTTTCAAACTTTTTCCAACGCAAAAACCACTTGAACAATCAACCTTAATAATCGAAATTACTATATTAATTATATTATGTACAACGCGATGTAGATTAATATTCAAAATTGTAATTCCATTCGAATAAACATAAACGATTTGTTGCAAATCGCTTTATCGAGCTACTTTGTAACTTTCCATTTTAACAATAGGAAAAGGGTTAGTTGTTACTATGGGATCATAAAAAAAACTTGGTCGGTTAAATAACAGGAACTACACGTATCAGGTAGATCAGGGAGAGTCGTTTTCGTCCAAAGCCATCCAAAATAAAAATTGGCACAACTGTTTTGTAATGCTACAGGACCAGATAAACATATAATTCAAGAGTTTAGTTATATTTATTTGGAATTGAATGCCCGTACTACTACCCGTAAATGGCCGTACTAAAATCTGTACAGATTAACAAAAGTTAATTAAAAATACACCGCCTAAGAAACGTTCAGCTCGATATTAAAAAACCCTATCGATGATGTGGAGCTGGGGGAAAAATATTACACCAGCAAATGTAAATATCTACAACTCGATAATTAGGAGGCGTTTACAAAGGTGTACTTTAATGTGTTTGAACTCTTAAAATAAGTCTGGAAAAGTAAAATAAAGACAAGCATTATGAAAATGTTGACGCTTAAAAAACGTTAACTCCATCTTTACTTTCCACTCGTTCTTTAACCGTTTTATACATAAAAAGTTTATTACGATGAAGAAAGTGAATTTCGTACGGTAAGACAGACGATTTCGTACAGCAATCGAAGTAATGATTTCCGACCCGAGCAGACGAAACATTACTAAAACAAGAAAATAAATCGCTCTACAAATCAGAACGTGAACCTCAAATTGCGGTCCATGAATTCCCTTGAAAGTATTTGAAATGTGAATAAGAGAATCCTCAGATGTTCAGGCAGCAAATCGCAAATTACCAGATTCTAGACCGATAAGTACATATCGAAAATTGATAACTACTGTAAAAAATATATAATAAATTACACACCGATTAGGTTTATTTTTCATAAACTGTTTTAAAAAAAAATGTTTTTGTATAAACTACTAAAAATAAATTGTTTACGAAAGAGGCAAGGTCCTCATCTTGAATCATGCTATTTTATCTAAAAGAGTTTATTTCATCAAGGCTCAAGCCGAGGCGTCTATAACCGGGTATAAGTTTGAAACAAGATTGTAGGTCACAGTAAAAATTTTAAGATTTAATATCTCTAAAATCTGTTCGTTTGATTTGATTTTATTAGACGGTTGAATAAAAAAAAGTGATCCCTCGTAAGTTTTGGCTTTGCTCAAAAACATTCCCTCCTTTTAAGTAAACAATTTGCTTAAGAATAATCATTCGATTCGGGTTGAATAAACGTTTACTTTTGAGCAAAGTAACGCCTTGGAAAAGGGTGAGCAACTTTGAGATGTCTTTAAAGTAATCTGTTTTTCTTAAGCGTTAAACTTAATTATTACGCAATATTCCGTGATTCATTGCTCATGTTATCGACGCGCTCTGCGGAAGTGAATCATTTGTTTGTATAGGAGATTTAGTTTTGTTTTGTATAACAAATAGATGTTTTGTAAAGGAGATACATAGCTCAACTTTTAATTCAGTACGAACATGACAACGGCAAGTGACGACGGTAAACTTAACTGGTGCCGTCAGATCGAATGATGTTCGTAGAACTACTAAGGGTCAATCCAAATAAAGTGTCCCAAAAAACATAAGCCGGTTGCTTGGCCGTTCAAAAAAATTGAACTTACCCGCTTATTTCCTACATGTCTCAGGGCCTTAAAACTACTTCTTTTAAATTTTTATTTAAGCGGTTTACCTGTGGCGGCCATTTTTGTTACGGTGCGCACACCTACTTTTGTGATTGTAAGGGTGTATAGAAAAAAATCACAAATAACTAAAAAACTATTGGTCCTCGAAGAATGAAACAAAAAGCAAGTTATTCATATTTTCTAAAGGTAAACCAGTGGTTTATTTAAATATTTCTCCTCTTTGTGTGAGAAAATTACTGATTAAGTTGAACATACAAAACGGTGAAATTTCACTTTTGGTAATTTTTTCATGAGGCAGGGATAGCATATATAGTTTGAATTATGTTTTTATATGTTAATAGTTTTACCATAAATATTAATGGTACCCACCCATAATAATATATATATATATATATATATATATATATATATATATATATATATATATATATTATTAATATTAATATACCCATCCCTACACTCATGAATTTTTGAAAACTAATATTTTTTTTTAAATTAAAATTTTGGCTTCAAATAACTCTGATGGGGCTGGTGATAAAAATCTCAAATCTGCACAACTTTCTGTGTTTTTGTAGATGTTTATGACAAATAAAAAAGTTTCTTGTGTATTATACTAATAAAAAAGCTATAAACTCTCAAAAATTATGGAAAACTTGTTAAAAGCGGCACCATTTTGACTCGCTAAATAAATAATCCAAAGGGGTTTCTTGTCTTCTTTGCACTTTAATGTTTTTATACTTATTACTATAATTGGAATAGACTTGTTTGAACCATTTAACTGCAGTGTTCATGTTATAAAAGGCTTAAATAAAAAAGTTTTTTAAAATAAAATAAATAATTTTAAGTTCCTGAGACATGTAGCAAACAAGTGGATAAGTTTCAATTTTTTTCTGAATTGGTCAAGCAACCACCCTTGGATCACTTCAAGTGGATTGACCCTAAAAGAACATTGTGTTGTCGTAAACAAATCGATGTTGCCGAACATTATTTCAGCAAAAGAAAAGGCTTGGAAGACATTTATTGAAAAAACTATCGTCCGGAAATTCAAAAGCATCACTTCAATACTTTGAAATATTATGTAGTAATCCACAACAAACTACTGCTTTTGGTATCTTGTCTGTAGATACCCTTACAACATTTATTAATAATGGGAATCGCATTTTCAACTGTCCAAACGTTCTCTCAATTGTCAGTCTTTCTTTAGAATGAAGATAATTGAAATGTATCTGTTGTCGATTTTGTTAAAATGGTGTTAACAGCCAAGGAGCTTTGTCAAAACCACTGAGCGATATTTTCCGCTGAACTTGGAAATGCTAGTAAATCTTTCCTGAGCGTCGCAAGCAGTTTTGACATTTATGCTTGCGAATTCTTTACGGTTGACGCATTCTTCCGTAAAGCGGCTAAGCATTTTTATTTTGAAGCGCGTAGAGTCGAAGGCACCGATAGTTGTATTTGGAAAATACCTACACAAACAGCTTGTTGGCAAACTGGCAAAACGTGTTTGCCAGCTTGCTTTCGCTTCGTCTATTTTGTTTGCAGTACATGGAAATTTTATCCACTCATCTTGCGCGGCTTAAAATTTTTTCCCATACGAAATCAAAAGTTTTACGTACTGTGCTTTTGTATACACCTTGATGACACAAGGTGTACCTTGTGTACATCGATCTGAAAACCTGGCTCACCAACACAGCGCAAAAATATTTCCATCTATCTCTTCGAGTTAATGCTTTGCTACGAGTTTGAGTTTATGGTGAAAAAATTTCGCACAAAAAAAAATCAAGAGCTACCAAAAATCGCACCGCTACCATTACATCAAATTTATAGTTAATTTGTTTAAAACAAGACTATAAGCTGGGAATTGATGAAAGCTGGGAACACTAAAGATCGAATGAAACGCACTAACCACCCTCCAATGAGACCAAAAATGAAAACCTCCAACCTCCAATGAAGAAAATAAAATATTTATAAATTAAAATTCAGTTCCCTTAAAGTCAAAGGAAAATTAAATTTATAAATAGGACTTAGAATGAAAGTGAAAATTCTAAAATAATTTCTCTAAAGCGGTTTTAAATGATGAAAAAAGTTACACTGAACAATAAATGTTTTTAAAATACTATTGGACGTGGATTTTTTTGTTTTTTAACATTTAATTTGCAAATCGTCTGTTTAGATAACGCAGAAATCAATGATTGGCTTATTATCAACAACCGCATTCACAGAGTCTCGATTGTAATTTTTGCTTCGGTAAATTCAAGCTTTTTAGTTTTTAATATTTACGGCAATTTTTCAACATAGGTATTAAAAAATAAGGTTTTCAGATTTTTTAGATTCTATAGTATTTAGGTCTTTCTAAAAAGTTGTTTACATCAATCTAGGATACACATTTTAAGAAATAAATAATATATTAAAATAAAATTTTTAAACGAATAAGAAAAAAAGCGATATACTAGTCTTGCATATCAGTTTCTACATAAATGTTTTTTCTTACAAAAAAAACAATCGAAATATTGTATTTTCTATGCGTAACAAAAAAGGTACACATTTTACACGAAACCGCAACAAAGTAAAATAGAAATTATAACTTCTTCACCTTAATACAATAGGACTAGGCCTTCTGAGAACAACAGCTGGGTCAAACATCCATTGACCTTAATCATCATACGCAATGTTAAAAACTGTGTTACATCCGAGTCAAATAATATCACAAGAATGACTCATCCAGCAATTTATTAGCACCCAACTAAAAAAGTCATAGTTTCGTTCTAGTTCAAGTTTTATTAATTAAAAATATTCTGTTCAAAATTTCTTAAAAGGAAAAAACTTATTTTTAAAAAAATACAAATATATAATTTTTTTTTATTTTTAAATAATTTAACAAAATTTATTATTATACTATTTGACTTCGTTAAAAATTCTACAGTACTACTACAAAGTTGGTTCAATCTTCGGTTTCAATAAGTACTAAGAAGTCGTAGTATTAATAATACACATCTCGGATAACTTCAGTTCATAAAAGAAATCAAGATTTGCAGAAATATGATTACCAATATATTCAAGACAGTTATTTTTAAGTTTATTAAACTCCGACGTTTATTTCCTGAAACAAAAGTTACGTAGTAATAAATTCAACAAAATAAGACGCACAGATTGATACGTCCATCGGTTTAGAACCGATACACAACGTGCTGCTCCACATACATTATTTAAGCTATCTATATACACGATTTTTTTATCCCTACACCGCCACAAAATTCGTATCTGGCTTTCGATACGTAACGATTACCCGCAATCGATTTGTGTAATCTATCGCTTTAAAGGTGTCAGATGAATCGGTGGAATTTAGAGAAGCTTGAGGAAGAGGAGGTAAAGAAGATTTTTGAGGAGGACATCGCAAGAGGTCTGAGTAAAAAAGATAAGGTAGAAAATGTAGAAGAAGAATGGGAGAATGTTAAAAAGGAAATTCTTAAATCAGCAGAAGCAAACTTAGGCGGAATAAAGAGAACCGGTAGAAAACCTTGGGTTTCAGACGATATATTGCAGCTGATGGATGAACGTAGAAAATATAAGAATGCTAGTGATGAAGAAAGTAAAAGGAACTATCGGAAATTAAGAAATGCTATAAACAGGAAGTGCAAACTGGTGAAAGAAGAGTGGATTAAAGAAAAGTGTTCAGAAGTGGAAAGAGAAATGAACATTGGTAAAATAGACGGATCATACAGGAAAGTTAAGGAAAATTTTGGGGTACATAAATTAAAATCTAATAATGTGTTAAACAAAGATGGTACACCAATATATAATACGAAAGGTAAAGTCGATAGATGGGTGGAATATATTGAAGAGTTATACGGAGGAAATGAATTAGAAAATGGTGTTACAGAGGAAGAAGAGGAAGTTGAGGAGGATGAAATGGGAGAAACAATACTGAGATCTGAATTTAAGAGAGCATTAAAAGATTTAAATGGCAGAAAGGCTCCTGGAATAGACGGAATACCTGTAGAATTACTGTGCAGTGCAGGTGAGGAAGCGATTGATAGATTATACAAACTGGTGTGTAATATTTATGAAAATGGGGAATTTCCATCAGACTTCAAAAAAAGTGTTATAGTTATGATACCAAAGAAAGCAGGGGCAGATAAATGTGAAGAATACAGAACAATTAGTTTAACTAGTCATGCATCAAAAATCTTAACTAGAATTTTATACAGAAGAATTGAGAGGAGAGTGGAAGATGTGTTAGGAGAAGACCAATTTGGTTTCAGGAAAAGTATAGGGACAAGGGAAGCAATTTTAGGCCTCAGATTAATAGTGGAAGGAAGATTAAAGAAAAACAAACCAACATACTTGGCGTTTATAGACCTAGAAAAGGCTTTCGATAACGTAGACTGGAATAAAATGTTTAGCATTTTAAAAAAATTAGGGTTCAAATACAGAGATAGAAGAACAATTGCTAACATGTACAGGAACCAAACAGCAACAATAACAATTGAAGAACATAAGAAAGAAGCCCTAATAAGAAAGGGAGTCCGACAAGGATGTTCCCTATCTCCGTTACTTTTTAATCTTTACATGGAACTAGCAGTTAATGATGTTAAAGAACAATTTAGATTCGGAGTAAAAGTACAAGGTGAAAAGATAAAGATGCTACGATTTGCTGATGATATAGTAATTCTAGCTGAGAGTAAAAAGGATTTAGAAGAAACAATGAAAGGCATAGATGAAGTCCTACGCAAGAACTATCGCATGAAAATAAACAAGAACAAAACAAAAGTAATGAAATGTAGTAGAAATAATAAAGATGGACCGCTGAATGTGAAAATAGGAGGAGAAAAGATTATGGAGGTAGAAGAATTTTGTTATTTGGGAAGTAAAATTACTAAAGATGGACGAAGCAGGAGCGATATAAAATGCCGAATAGCACAAGCTAAACGAGCCTTCAGTAAGAAATATAATTTGTTTACATCAAAAATTAATTTAAATGTCAGGAAAAGATTTTTGAAAGTGTATGTTTGGAGTGTCGCTTTATATGGAAGTGAAACTTGGACAATCGGAGTATCTGAGAAGAAAAGATTAGAAGCTTTTGAAATGTGGTGCTATAGGAGAATGTTAAAAATCAGATGGGTGGATAAAGTGACAAATGAAGAGGTATTGCGGCAAATAGATGAAGAAAGAAGCATTTGGAAAAATATAGTTAAAAGAAGAGACAGACTTATAGGCCACATACTAAGGCATCCTGGAATAGTCGCTTTAATATTGGAAGGACAGGTAGAAGGAAAAAATTGTGTAGGCAGGCCACGTTTGGAGTATGTAAAACAAATTGTTGGGGATGTAGGATGTAGAGGGTATACTGAAATGAAACGACTAGCACTAGATAGGGAATCTTGGAGAGCTGCATCAAACCAGTCAAATGACTGAAGACAAAAAAAAAAAAAAATCGCTTTAACACACAAGTAAGCAATTAATTGGAACGGCTTAGCTCATATCGTTGAATTATATCGGGCGAAAGACCAGAAAGGTTAACAGAGAACACGGATCCCAAAGAATCAGACAGGACGAACTTTTATTCTTATTGAAATTACCGACAGTCGTTTTTCAACGTGAAAATTCTTTCCTCCATTTAACAGGCCTTTACTTCCGTAATGCAGTCATTTCTGATCGGCTTCTTAATACAGAGTTGATTGTAAGAACCCGATTTTCACATTCCGAAGTCTTCTGAATTAGGTTTATAAAATACGTTAACCTGAATCTATATTTCCTACTCTTCTCCAGGCAGAGAGTTAAATATTAAAAAGTCTAACACGCCATGACTTCCAAATCCCTACTATTCAAATGAAAATGAATCTTATATGCGCATTAAATGCACCGGAAAGATAAGAGAAAAAATGCGATAATCTTTTACCGACGGTTTCCAACAAATTGTTAAAGTTAAAAGCATAGAATTGTCAAGAATGACAGTGAAAGCTCACTGTATTTAGAAAAAAAGATAAGTTACAACATCAAGTAGTGAAAGTGTAAAAAATTACATACAATTTTAGAAAAATGACAGGATTATTTGACACCATATTGACTTTTGTGATACTTGAAAATTCTCTTAGGAGATACTATTTAAAATAAAATTTTAATATACGTTATCAAAAGTGATTTTTGTGATTAAAGCGACTTAACAGTCTTACTAACGTAAATAAAGTAAATGGTTATCCATCTCACAAATGTACACTAAACAAACCCGAAGGTATTAACAAGGATTGTATGACTGATGGCATCACAAAGAAGATCAAACCAGGCTTTGAGTAGAAAATTTGTCTATTACAAATCCAGAACGTTTCAAAATGAATATCGGGGTTTTAAAGCTGCGTAATATTTCTCAAGTTTCACATGCATTCATTAATTAGGCGTAAATGAAAGAGCAACTCAAACAGTTTTAGCTGTACGCAAGCTCATAAACTGTTTTTTGTACCTTTCGCTTGAAAGCGCTAATAGCAAAGATGGCGACCCCCCGACAGAAAGTGTTCTGTGTTCTGCAGTTTGCAAAGTATGAATCTGTAATTAGCGTTCAACTTGCGTTCCGTAGTGGCTCCCGAATGATAATAACTTTCGTAGACGGTATTAACAATTTAAAACCATTAGCTGTATTTGTAAAGGGAAGAGTACAGGACGACGGTGCGTGCCCGAAGACAATGTTGAACGTGAAAGAGTCTTTTGTGCGCAGTCCTAGGAAATCTGTTAGGAAGGCTAGCGAATTAGCGATTCCAGTGAAGTTTGTGTGAAGGATTTTAAGGAAACCCTTAAAACTGCGTTCGTATCATTTATACCTATTACAAGCTCGAAGCCTACAGATTATGGTTTGCGTGCTAGCTTCGCAAATGAAACGATGCACCGTGGCGATGAAGACTTTATTTATCGCGTCGTATTCAGTAACGAATGAACATTTCATGTTATCGGAAGAGTAAGCACTCATGACGTGCGTATCTGGAGATCAAAAAATCCTCACGAAATATTGCAGTGTGCACAAGAATTCCCAAAAAGAAATGCTTTTTGTGCCGTATCCCGACGGCATGTTTACGGGCCGTTCTTTTTCGCGGAAGCAACTGCGTCTGAAGTGAACTATCTTGATATGCTACAACTATGGCTTTTTCCTCAACTGCAATACGAACCACAGAACTTTATTTGACAATAAGATGTTGCGCCTGCTCATTGGCATAATGCTGTACGTGATTAGTCGCCGGGAACCAAATTACGGAGCTTGTTTGCCGTAGCTTTCAAGTTTGCCCGATCTGACCCTAATTTTTTCTTTGGGGGTTTATAAAAAACCAAATCTATGTGTCACCGTTACCAGCTGAACTACCCGGTATACTTAAAACAAAGAAACAGAAATTAAAGAGTTGAAATCTGAAATTTCAATAACTGTAAAAAAACTATAAATATACAGTTCACAAAACAATCAAAAATGTTCATAAGTTATTCCTTCTAAATAAAAAACAGTTTATCAAATTAAATTTTTCAGAAACACAAATCGACAACGTTTTATATCAACCGATGTTTTAATTATTTCAACATTTACAGAGTGTGACCAGAAAATTATAAAATATAATTTCACCTTCATATTTCTTAAATTACCCTCAAATAAATTAAGGAGTGGACATTACTTTTATCTTTAATTCGATGTTTGGTTTTGTTCCACGAGAACGTTAACAAACGTTTTGTAAAGTACATATATTTAGAATGTATTTTGAAGGAAGATCAACAACAGTGGTTTAGTAGGTGTTCCTCAATATTTTTCTGCTGAAACGTAAAATTGTATTTAATAAAATTTTGATTGTTATAAAGTCAAACAATTATCAGAAGACTAAAGAGCCACTCAACAATTAAATAATAGTGGTTCTTAATAAATCTCATCCGCCTAACTTAATAGGTAAAGATAGAGAAAATTATTTCTTTACCATTCAAATTTAGGAAGAGATTCAAACAAATCACTAGTTTTCCAACCTGGCTAAAATTAGAAAAATAATATTCCACCTTCAAAACTTCATTAGATAAACTCAGATTTGGGTAAACAGCTTATGACGCCAATGCATCATAACATAAGCGACTGATCAGTGCTGCTCTATTTTGCTACAGGATTCAGTTAAAATTGCAATTAACAACGTTACTTTCAGGAGGATTTTGATGCAAATAATTTAGTTCGGTCAACAATATTCAATTAACAGTAGTGCAAAGGAGGTCTTGTGAGCATGAGCCTTAATTACGCAACAGCAGATAGTTTAAAAGCCAACTATAAGAATACATAATATCAGTTTAAAAAAAAAAAAACATTTTAATAAAGTGATTTTACTACAATAGACATTTACTCTGCCTTAATTTGGATAAAAAGTAACATGTAACAAAAATTAAAACTATTTTAAAAGAGTCAAGGAAAATATATTAACACACACGCGCGCGCGCGCACACACACACACACACACACAATATTCAACAAACATAAAATAATAACGATAAAAATAAAATGAATTATGGCTTCCTCTAATTCGAATAATCAGATACATAAATCGTAAAAGAAATTTACCCTAGATAACGTGAATTAATGTTTTATAAATATTTAGACAGGCATTTCATTTTTATTGGCTTTTAGAGAGATAATGTTACGCAGAATCAAACACATTAAAACCACATAATCAAAACCAATTTATAAAAACTATGAAGTAACAATACTAATTTAATTATTGTTAGTTTTTTAATGGTAATTTAACTAACTTTTAAAAAAGTGTAACAAAATCTGTTTTGTAACACTAAACTTTATTGAAATAAAAATCATTAATGATTTTAATAACATACATTTAACAAGATTAAAAATATCTTTAAAGCAGACTGAAATAAAATGAAGATTATAAATAAAACTCAAAATACATCAGAAAATAAACTATTTTCAAATAATCATTAAAAACATATACTTTTAACAGATTTTTTTGTGTGTAGATCACAAAATTTTATAAACCAAAGATAAATGATACACAGGTTAAGGGATATGAAAATAGCAAAATAAATATGGTAAAGTTCCATCAATAAAGTATGTCATATAATAATGATGGATGTCACATAATATTTATTCAACATGAATATTAAATACACAAGAAGTGAATTCAAATAATATTGCACTGACGTGAAAGTATGTAAGGCATTGTATTCACTACATTAGAAATAGAAAAGAAAATGAAAAATTTAAAGACGCATATTGAAATCAAATTAATTTGTTTTTATAATTAGCATAACCCAAAAAATGTAGTACACCATGATTAAATTAAATTTTCTAGCAATTCAAAAAAATGGGTACAGAATTCCAAGAATAGTTTATTATACAAATTATAATAAATAAACTTTTTAATATATGATAAGAATTTACATTTTCTTGCGACACCTTCCTAAAACAGTCAGCTAATGCACATATTTACAATCACTGGTTGGACGGATTATTATCATCATTCACAGTTATTCTGCTTTTAGCAACCTTGAATGACAAATGAGTCATTTGATCTGAAGGAATCACATTAATAAAGCAATAAATGGTTAACCTTGTAAAGAATTCCAAAACAAGTATTACCCTATTTGTTAAGATATTTAAAAAATAATTAGACTACATATTTAAAATAACTATATATATATATATATATATAAGATATGTAGATATATATATATGTATGTATTGTTTCTTAGTTTCTCTAAATCAGTGATTTTCAACCTTTTTAGCTCAATTACCCCCAAAAAGTAAAAAAAAATATAAAATAAATTTTTTGCTAAAAAGACAAAATTCAAAATTAAACAATGACAGTTATTTAAACTATGGTTTTACCTCATTAGATGGAAAGTAACAATACATTGCTTGTTTACAAATCCTATCTGATGAAAACATGAAGCTATCAAAATTAATTTGACACTTGGAAATTAAACATCCGGATTAGAAAAGCAAAAGAATTTTGCTTTTTCAAAAGAAAATTATATACTTCGAGAAATCAACAAGCTTCTATCTGTAAATCAAGCTATACTGATAAAAGTGCACTTGCAGCATATATTATCACATAGCATAAGAATAGCTAAGATATCCAAACCTCATACAATTGCAGAAAACCTGATATTGGTTGCTCCAATTGATGTGGTCAGTGTTTTAAGCAAAAAACAGACAAAATTTCACTTTCTAACAACACAGATCAAGGTGAATCAATGATATGGCTGCATATATTCGCAATCAGATAATTCACTAAATGAATTCAAGTGAATTTTTTAGAATTCAATTTGATTAATCAACAAATGTGGGAAACATTTCTCAGTTCTTATGTTTGTGAGATATGATTGCAATAGGGACAGATAAATATGTTGTTTTGCAAATCAATACCTGGTCATGCAACAGGACAATATTGTTTTTGATTTTTTTTATGAAGCTACTAAAAACGATAACATAGATTGAACAAAATTTATTTCAATATGTAGTGATAATGCAAAGGTAATGCAACAGGAAAGTACAGTGCATTTCTGAAAAAATTATGACTGTCTTATATGAAGAGCAGAATGGATGCACTTTTTTCTTCACAGACATGCTCATGCTACAAAAAATATGACAAAAAAATCTCAAACAAACTCTTTTTAAAGCTGTAAAAATA
The DNA here is from genome assembly GCF_047948215.1 of Lycorma delicatula. NCBI lineage: Eukaryota > Metazoa > Arthropoda > Insecta > Hemiptera > Fulgoridae > Lycorma > Lycorma delicatula. Next base: position 24,865,411 of record NC_134455.1, read on the forward strand.
GTTAATTTTATTAAAAGTCGACCATTACAAAATAGGCTGTTTGCTAAACTATGCAATGAAATGGGCAAAAAAATCTCTTTTTTTCCATACACCATTCAGATGGTTATCACGGGGGAAAGTGTTAACCTGGTTGGAAATGCAAGATGCATTAATAATATTTTTCCAGGATACACAAACACTATTTTCTCAATGGTTTTTCAGAATAATGAATATACATTGCTGCTGGCTAACTCAACTGATATATTTTTGCATTTACACAACTTGAATGTGAATTTACAACGACGTGACAAAAACAATTTATTACTGACAGACAAAGTTCATGCTTTAATTAAGAAGCTTGATATCTGGATTATTCGCCTTCAAAGCAAAAATTTAGATGTTTCCACTCACTTTCGATTATACTGAAAAAAAATCTGGATGAAGAAGACACTATTATTCCCCACAGTTAACTCTATTTATTATTTAAGCATATATACAGCATGAAAATGAATTTTCATGAGCTAAAAATTCAGTTGCAGAAGTATTTCTCATAAGATAAAAATGATTTCTCAAAGAGAAAGGTAATGAAACATTGCAACAGCTAAGTTACCAGCTGAGATTCACAACCAGCTCATTCAAATGTCAGCCGATAAAACATTACAACTGAAGATTTACATCTGAAGATTTAGATCTGTTTTGGCTTGCTTGTTGAAGTGAATATGCAGATTTAGTCACAGAAACATTGAAAATATTAATCCATTTCACTATGTCTTAGCTCTGTGAAAAGGGTTTTTCATCTATGGCTGTGCTAAAAACTAAATATAGGAATCACAACTTAAGAAACTTTAAAACTTATTGTTTTGTTAGAGTCATATCTAAAAAGATTACAGGTAAATGAGGTCAATTTATTTGTTAAAACCTGAAATTCAGCATTTTTATAAACAATTTTATTCAACTACAAAGCTTTTAAACAGAACATCAGATTTCCTAAAATTTTAAAATAAAGCATGTACAATAATAATGACATGAAAAACATATTTTGTGTATTTTTTTTGTGAGAAATTAATATGCACAGATTTCAAATTTTCATGAAAATATTATAAGTACAAAATCAAGATCTGAATTGAATACACTGTATAGATTATAGCCATAAACAAAATCAATCGATAAAAAAATCAAAACATTTCATGAAAATATCTAAATCTGAAATCTAAATCTACAAACTCTAAATCTGAAATGATGATCTGTAGTACAGACTGTAGCCATAAAAAATCTATGAAATTATTATTTATAATAAACAAAAATTACACAATTACCTAATACAATGAATAAACATGTTACATAAATAATAACAGCGATGCAACTGCAAGCCACCCATCTATTAAACTGCGTTCCCTTTGAGGGTCAAATCTATTGAGGTAGTAAACAACACAAATCAATTCACTAATGTCCCCTTATTCTAGAACAAATCTGATACAACCAGCTATATTATAAAAATACATGAAAATAACATTATCACTCATTTTTTTTCTTTTACATACATTCTAAGTTATTATGAGGTTAAGTGAAAGAATCAGCAGAACTTTTATGATCTGATACTTTTGCTGAGCCCAAAGTAGTAAGTACGCCAAAATAATATGAAGGAAATAAGATCAACATTAACCTTCAAATAACATCCAAAATCAATCAACTTAAGTGCTTACATGGAACTCATTGTACTGGAATGGAAACTTTTCCAACAAAATTTTAAATAACATATCTTCATTAATATTTAAATATAAACTATTTAATACAATTAATCATGTAGAAATAAAACACCATAAAATGAATCAGCTACATCACACTTTCTATTTTTTAACAATATCATTTCTTTTATTCTTCTTAAATTTCAAACTTTTATAATGGCTATCAAACACCAATCAAGCAAAAAAATATTAATTAGAATATTAAGCAAAGTATTATTAATTTTGTTAACATTTGCAGTGTGTTAACAAAATTAAAATATTTCATGACAAAAAACTGATATCACAAGAAGCATTTCAGTTCTAATTTGAAATTTATTTAGAAAATAAAATTTGATGTAAATTATTCCTAAAACTGAATGACAAATAATTCAATTAGCATACTCATTCTAAGTGAAAAAATGGTACAATCCTTTCTTTCTGTTTTGAAATTTTGAATGTCAGCAAGAGAGTTTGGACAACCATCTACATTCTGAAACATCTACCATGTGAAACACATACATGCACTGAGCAGTATCAGTTTCTTGAACTACACTTACTGTAAAAAGAATCTTTTATGCAGTACATAACAGGCTCATACTCTCTAATCTGACTAACAGACCACCAAATACAAAGAATATTAAAGAAAAAAAAATACATTAAGTAAATATATTTAGAATAAGGAAAACACACAATAAAAAAGACTTCCAATCAAGTATGTGTGCACTATTATATTTTTGTAAAAAAAAAAAAATCATAAGTTAATTTAAATGATGCTAATTACCATAAAAAAACATAACAAAAAAAGAACCTACCAATGTGGAGAAATGTAGATGTAAAAAGGTGATAAGAAAAAAATAATCCTTCATGAAAAAAATGATGTTTTAATAAATAAGATTCTATTACTCATCCGTAAGATTATTACTCAAGAAATAAATAAAAAGGTAGCTGGTGGAAAAAACAAAAACAAACATTACACAAGCTGGCAAAATTTGGGTTGTGCAGTGTTTTTTAACACTATTCTATAACCACCTATAGCAGCCAGCAAGAGAAGTGCTGGGCCCGCAGCAAGTGTCCGCGTAACACCTAAAAGCCAAGCGGTGGGCCCAGACAGGTGCAGCATATAGCATAACTGCCTCACTGACACCTTTGTAAATGATACCCATGGTACGGTAATTCAACCCCCAATCGGGATGAGTAACTCTACGGATTCCATAAAAACATCCGCAGCCTTTTTTGCTACATATTGTAGATGTTCCTTGAACCGAAAATTCTCATCAAGGATAATACCCAGGCATTTTTGAGCCGTAAAGTACCGAATGGGGAGACCAGCCATCCGAACCCGGACTCGTCGGGAAGCAGCCAATCGGCCCTTAAGCAATATCATTGTGGTTTTCTCCGGGCTGAAAACCATTTTATGTGGGAGACTCCACAGCGGGAACGTCTCACAAGCATGGGCAGCTCGGAACTCAACTTCATTTCGCAAATCCCCTTCAATCAGCAGCAGCGCATCGTCAGCATACTCGATGATACGATAACCACATGGCAATTTGAAACGCAACATAGAATCGAATTCTATAATATAAAGAAGGGGACTCAGAACACTGCCCTGAGGGCATCCTTAAGTTAGGGTCTTACGAACCTTCGAGCCGCCATCACGCAGGGAAACAGTTCGATAGCTGAAATAACTTGAGAGCACATCTAATTCATTTCGTGTACATTTACGCTTCTGCATCTGAAACAGGGCATAAATTATTAAATGCCCTGGATAAGTCCATAAAAATACCCAATACATATTTGCATGAACTAGAGAAAGCTATATTAATCACCTTTAGTACGACATCCTCAGTGCTCTTACCCGGTTGGAAACCATACTGGTTATCCATTAGGAAATGATCAGTGACCAATCTAACATTAATTCGCAAATATAGGACCTTCTCAAAAACCTTACCAATCACAGGCAAAGGCGTTAGTGGATGATAAGAAGTACTAGCAATAGGATCTTTGTCACCACCTTTGAACAACAATACCAGTCTCCACGCTTCCAGCACGCCGGAAAGTAGCCAGCGAAGAGCAACCTTATATAAATTTTAGTTAGAAGTCCAAGAACTACTGGAAGCGCTCGGACGAGGAGGTCCAATGTGGTACTATCATATCCGGGGGGTCTTGTGCCGTGCCATACTGCAGACCACCTGACGCACCTCTGCCTCAGTGATCTCAGAAGATTGTAAGTCGGTCTTGAAAGCCGCGACTTCCCGTCTGACACGCCGATGTCAGATGGGTGAGGTATGAAACCTCACCCACCATAGTGTCATCCTGGAGCAAATCATTCAGCAAAATATTAAGGGTACGGAACTTATCAATTACCACACCCTCGCGGGTCGACAAAGCTGACAAGAGAACATCTTTATTGCACTAATGCCCGAGGGCTCTGTATACAACGCCCCAAGGATCTCTATTTCCTTGTTCCTGAACAAAGGAACGCCAGGAATTACGCTTGTGAGACCTAACGCTACGAAAGTACCTAGCCCTCCTTCTGCGGTAACCCGCAGTTAGGGACACACGCTGATCGGGATCACCCTCTCGTTGTGCAGCCCTTCTGAGTCGATTCACAGACTGCTTCATTGCAGTCAGATTCCGAGACCACCATCCAAATATACGTTCCCGGCTAGTGCCTCTAGGAATGACGGCTTCAGCCGCCGCCGCCGCCACCACCGCAGAAAAGAAATTTTCAGCCAAGACATCTAATGGCAGGCCGTCAAGGTCTCGAGAAAAAATCTCCAGTCTGGACTCCAACTAAGGGGAGAGTTTCGGCCAGCCCGTCTTCCTATGCAGGAAGCACCCCTGGTAAACAGGAAAGTGTCCCTCATGGCCATCCCGCAGCTCATCCACTATTTCAAAAAGTGTCATCGATGATCGGTAGAACAGTCGTCGACCATACACCAGTCAAAGATCCTGCCAGGTATTCCCTACCAATGGAAATGTCAATATTTGTACCTGAAAAGGCCCTTCGTCCGTCAACCGACGTAAGTGGCCAACTGGTTTGCAATATTAAAGACCTCAAAATTATGCTGCGCGATGAAACTTTCAATTAATTCACCGCCATGATCAGTGATCCCACTGTGCCAGAAAAGCGACTTCGCATTAACATCGGCACCAACAAGGATTGAACCATCACCCACAATACGAGGGATCCTATCACATTTCGCTCAGTGGGATCCCTGTATTGGAAATATGAACTAACAACTGTAAAGTTCTGTCCGCGAATGCCAAGTCAAACCACAACATGATGCGCGTCAGAAACCTGCCGTATAAAGATTCTATCAAGCGACTTCCTGCATAGAATAGCAGACGCTCTACACAAAACTTTTTCCAGCTATGAAAGCCTGACAGATCACCCCTAATTACATATGGGTGCTGCAGAATGACAATATCGAGGCTCCATCTCTCTAAAACCTCAACTAACTCAACCTGGACTAAATAAGCACCCGGGCATTAAATTGACCGAACCTAACCATCTAAAGAATTGAAGTACAGTTCAACGGCCATTATGTAACAGCCATACTCCTTACTCTCTTGTCGGTAATCTCCGACGACCACCAATAGATGGGGAGGTCGCCCCTTTCTAATATGTCTCTTAGGGAGTCCGCCGCAGGCCATCTCTAACGAGGCCACTAGTCTGATGACCTTTCTTTCGCCGAGTCAGGGGCGCAGACTTCACTTAAGTCAAACGCCTCTACGAAGGCAGCCGGATCTAGGTCTCGAGTACTCCACCCAACAAATATGGGAAGGCAATCCCCGCCGTTTCTTTCCTCCGAGAGCACAGTGACAATAGGCTGGTGGTCACTTCCAGACAGGCCTTCCCACACGCTCTACTCACAGACACGCGGGACCAGCTCAGAACTTACAAACATACGATCGACCACAGATCCAGTTGTGCCTTACCTGGATACCGCCCACGTTCAGGCATACCAAATCCAAAGTAGCAGCTGTATCCGCAAGGATCCTTCCCCTTACGTACGTCCTGACGGAGACCAGCCCGTAGACCAGGAGTTGAAGTCTCCCGCCAGGAGAGCAGGATGGTGCGTAAAAATGTCTCTGACCAAAGCATTCAGTGCCTCCTCAAATCTTTCGATCGTAATAATCGGTGATGTATAACACGAGTATAAGAAGATGCCGCCGACTCTCGCCCGAACGAAGATTCTATCAAGGTGCACATCACGTATGGATACGCTACCACAAAGGCGACCCCCCCCCCCTCTAATGGATAGCAGCCATCCGGGTCGAGGGCGGGTGTCATACGGCTCGGAGATTAGCAGCACAACATCCGCACCCATATCCTGTCAGCAGGTCATTTTCCAGCCTAGCGTGATTCAGATTAATCTGCATGACCTTCATTTTAGTGCAGCTGTGCATCCTGTCCTCCCCCGATTTCCTCAACGGTCTCTTGTGGTTGCAGAAAAGTTGGATTTTTTTGTAACCCTATGTATGGAACATGTTCTGGTAACAATGTCAAAATTGTCCTCCAATTACTGACCAAGAGGAGGAGGTCAACAGTGATGACAGTTCTTGTGATGATCCATAGAATTACAATAATAAAACATGCTAGTATAATATACATAATATTTTTTTTTAACCCCTTTACTCATTTTATAATTTTAGGTTTTAATTTTAAGTAAAAATGATTGTTAATTTTAATCATGAGGCCGGTTTGTAAGGTTTGGGACATTGCAATAAATTACAAATGACATTAACTGTAAAATGTTTATAATTCATTATAAATGCACCTTTAAACCTTTTAAGCTGTTGAAAACTATTTTTTTTTCATCATTAGGGTGGATTCTAAGGATTACAACGTTGTAACACATCACAAATTATGTATCAGAATTTGGAACAATGTTTATTCCATATATATAAATGATTTTGAGCTACAAAACACTTACATCAGTAATTTTAACAATTTTTTATCATAAGGAGTGGTTATTAAGGTTTGAAATGTTGCAATAAATCATAAATTATATTATAAACACTAATGGGATTTTTAATGCATTATAAATGCACCATTAAAACATTTCAAACTACAAAAAACTATTTTTTTTTTAATTCCATCATAAGGGGTGGTTTCTAAGGGTTGATACATAATAAAACATCATAAATTACATTTCACAACATAAAAAAATGTTTATTCTACATATTTAAACAACATTTCAATCTATGAAATGCTTAAATCTATGTTTTGATTTTTTTAACAACGGGTAGTTTTCACCCCCAAAAAACAAAAAGCACACATCAAGAACATATAACTTTTGAAGCAGAGGGTTAGATAATAAGCTTAATTACAAATTTTCATGAAAATCAATATAGAGTTAAAATAGTCTATTATACTCTATTTTTAGCGTCAAATACTATAACTTCTTATTAACTTATTCTATAACTTATTAACTTGTTCTATAACTTATTATAGTCACGTATAATTTCTTGCAATCAGGCCATACGGCCTGATTGCAAGAAATGGAAATCCTGTTATTTAATGCTAGAGAAAAGAGTTAGAAATGTTAGAGGCAGAGACTAATACAAACATATAATAACTTAACATTGAACAGTATAAACAAATTAAAAAATGTACTACTACACATGATTTCCAGGTTACCATAAAATTACAGTAAATATTAGGTGATTTCAGAATTCTATGGGATGACTTTTTTTAGGAGGGGAGGTGTTTGCATATGGTTTTTATTGGTAGGGAGATTTCAAAAGATTGCGTTATCTTGACTTGAAAATCTACGAACTTGCCAGAATTATAATTACTGTAGTTAACAGGATGTTACTGTATACAAAGATGATTTTACTTTGCAGGAGTAATAAAATATATTCTACATCTACATAGTAGTAGCAGTGCTTAACTTCATCACATTCTCTCATGATTCCAAAAAACCACATAAAATGCAAAGCCATTTCACTAAGAGTAACCAACAAACAGATCTGACCCATTCTGGAACTACCTGCTTAGGTCTAGCCTGGAGGCTCTGAATGAGAGGATACTAAGTCTAATAGACACATAAGATGACCCAGGTCACAGCAAACTTTGCTGGAATTTGAAAGTACAACATTTTATATATGCTTAGACATTTTGTGTATGCTTATAGGGGCCACAACTATCCCATGAATCCAAACCATATTTGATTAACAGTGTAACAGTGATGAAAATTGCTTTTGACATTACCACTATACCATGGAGGCTAATAAACATTTTAAGTAAGAGAACCTCCAGTCTGTGTTTACAGGCTGATACATAACTGATAATAGATTCCAACAACACACTCCCATAATTTAAACTTCATTAGGTCAGGGAAGATTGGGCTCTTACATACTAAAGAAAGGTACAGAAATGGTGAGAAAAATTAATAATTAATTTATTGAAGCCTGTGAGGAATTTTTATTTAAATACTGATTAGCCATCAGCTATATCTACTGATTAGCCATATCTGTGAATTGCTTTCCCAATATGTATATGTAATTAGATTTAATAATTTTTTTTTTCCTACTTCGCAGGTTTTCTGAACACTGCCAGGGGGCCAATCTGGAGCAGTTCTGCCCCATGAAGAGATCTAAATTAAGGCTATTTCAAAGGGTTAAGGGCATTTTTATTAAGAAATAAAATTTGACAGTTTTCTACTTAACTCTGGTGATTTATGGTAACTGAATCAATGAACATGGTTTTGCTGATAGCATTTTAACCTACTTCACACTCTTCAATTGCTAAGGTGCAAAAACCTAAAAAATATAAGATTATCATTTAATTAGTTTTAATAAACTAAGTTTATTGAGTTTCTTCAGAGCTAGTACTTTTAAAAAATGAGAAATTCTAAGTATAGTATTTTTCAATTTTTTTACATCTGTCTTCATGGTTTTTTAATTTTGAATGATACGCCATATTGTCTTTTATGAACTACCTTGTATATCTGTCTACCTTGACCTATCTTAATTATATAGTAACTCTGATCATGTTATTTTTATTGTTTATTTTCATGTATTATTTAACAGTAAACAAACTGCTGAAAGAGTATCTACCAGCAGAGTAGACTCTTGGAGAAATTAATTTGTAATACATACGACAGGAAAAGTAAGAATTACTAATAGAACCTAAAATTATAAAGGGTTTTGTGCCTACAGGCTTGTAGGTAAACCTGGTTTATAAAAAGAAAGGGGGAAAGTTAAATAGATACTGGAGTTAAGAAGTGTAGAGGACATGCAAGTTTTTGCCAGAGATAAAACCACTAAAGGAGCCTGAAATTTTATCCAGCATACAAAAATTTGTTTATGTGGCACAAACGTAAAAAGTGACTTGGTTTACAAACATACAAACCACCAATATTACTGTATTGAGCTGCTAGAGGTACAGTTAAAAAAATTTAGCCGTGTTGAAGACCTCAGCGTTTCTCAAGCAGATGGGCTATGAATCCTTCATTAAAGTTACCACTAAAAACAGTGCTGTTAAATTATGTTCCAGTCAATGTTCTGAATGAGCACTTTAAGAGAGTCTACTTCCAAACTAAGGTGTAGCTTGGAAACAAAAATATTCATCTAATTGATTGCTCTGCAAAAACTAGAGCAGTATTACAAAGCATCTGAGTAAAATAATACAAAGTAGTTCGAAAATTATTTTGGGAACTATTAATGCAGGCACGAAAGAGATCTTACAACAAACAATAGCAAATCTCAACATAAAATACTTAAAATGGAAAATCAGCCCTTTGGTATTTATGTGGAACACTTCAGGATTGAAAAATTGCATACATATAAAAAAAAATAACATACACACACATGAGGTGTGGTAGTTATTAAATAGTGAGACTAATGCTGTAAAATATTTTATTTTAAGTTCATGTATATTTAGTTATTATCACCTTCAATACACACTCATCCTCTATCCCTACAATACTCCATCGGAATTTTCCATTGTTTTAAACCGTGCTGGAAGTCTTCTTCTGTGAGCTCTTTCATGACACGTGATTTTCTGAAATCTTGTTCCTTTTAATGTAGATTTGACCTTGGGAACAAGCAAAAGTCACACAGTGCCATATCAGGTGAATAAGGCTGATGGTCTAACACTGGGATTAGGATGTTATACTTGGCTAGAAACATCTTGACAGACAATCAGTGTGAGCCGGTGCATTGTCCTGATGAAAAACCCATGACTTGTTCTTCCGCAATTCAGGTTGTTTTTTTCTTACTTTTTCACAAAGTTGAGCAAGGATAAGGTAGTAATGTTGATTAATAGTTTGACCTTAAGAAACCCAGTGAAGGTACACAACACCATTACTATTGAAAAAAACAATCACCATTGCTTTGAATTTTGATCATCTTCAATATCTTCTCGACCATTTTGGAAATGCTTAACCCACTCAAAAACCTGCATGATTAATATTCATTGCCATATCCTTTTTTTAATAAAAGATAAGTTTCATTACCGACCGGTTTTTCCAAGTTTCTTATGAAAATTCACGATAATTCTTTGCTCTAATAAAATACTTATTTTTTCAGCAAAACAAAAAACAGATGTTATCCAAATGAAGTCCATGGCCAGACTAATATGTCTACAGAAAATGGAGTGACAACAATTGAAAGAGAAGGCTTCACACTACACAACTGTCAGTTGTATGAATTAAGCACATGCGCAGTTCTTCTGTAGCAGCATTAGTCTCGTTATTTAATAGCCACACCTCATACAGTAGGACCTCGATAATTCGCATTTTTCTGCATTTTCTTCTTCAGTTACTGGTTTTGGTAGCTGGTCAGGTCACAGTTTATTCCAGCTCAACTTCAATGTCTTTCCCAAGATGTCTTGCCAATTCTCAGCAATATTTATATTGCATCCTTTATCGTGTACCGTTTCCAAAAATCTTCTACCTGTAACTCATTTTCGCAGAAAATTAAACTTTGAATTAATCATATTTTTACAATGTCACTTCATACTTACACCCCCAGCCTATAGACCCATTGGTCTATAGGCTGTAATAAACAGCTTGTGTTTACTGGAAGAAATACAGTGAATATATTGCCATCTAGTGCTTCCAGTATATTGACCGGATGGCAAGGAGCATCATCCATCACAAGTAACGCTTTTTCTAGTAAATTATTTTCTCTAAGATGTCACTGGACTTCAGGCACAAAACAGTCACAAAACCACTGGCTAAAAATGTCTTCCATCATCTAAGCACTCCATTGCGAAAAATATTTCACTGGTAATAAGTCACAATTTATATGTTTAAAAACTTTCAGGTTTTTTGACTTGCCAATAATAGCTAGAGGAAGTCAATGACAACCACTTGCATTAGAACATACAAGAATGGAGATGCGTTCTTTCCTTACTTTGTACCCAGCCACAGAGGTTTCAGAAGATGCTAAGGTTTTCTTAGGAAACACCTTCCAGGACAATCCCGTTTCATCGCATTTATACATCTGTACATGATTTAAACTAAGACTTTTAATTTTTGAACTAAATTTATCACAATAGTTAGATACAACCTGACTGTCAGCACTTAATTTTTCATTCTCAACTGCAAGCTGATGAATTCTGTGCCTTGCTTGAAATCTATTTAGCCAACCCTGGCTGGCTTTAAAATCTGGATCACCATTTAATCATTCATTCATTTAAAGAGCTGCCTCAAGAATTAATGAGCCACTTAAAGATAGGCCTTGACTACGACACTGTGTAAACCAAATGTACACTGCCTCGTCAAGTTCAGCATTTTCTGCTGTTCTCATTCTCTTGGTGTGGGAATAACTCCCAGCCAAGATCTTCTTGTAGTGGGGCTGCATGTGGTTGCACATTTTCCTGCAGAAACAGAAAGCCTTTAGTGATTGCACCAAGTCATTTTTTTATGCATTCACCATTGTGCACATCTTGAAAAACTTTGCTGCAGTACTCACTGTTAATAATGACTCCACAGGGTAGAAACGTGAATGATGCCATTTTTATCCCAAAAAACTGAGATCATAACTTTGGTGGCTCTTTACTACCTCGACCTTGATCATCACTCAAATGATGTATGGCCTTCTTTAAAACATTTGTACCACTCAAATGTTGTACTGTGACTTAGTCTCATCACTGTACTGTGAAAGTAGTTACGAATAAATCTCACCAGGTTTTATGCCTTCATTCATGACAAATTTCATTACAAAGCGCTGTTCCACACATCCATTCACTACATCGGATGCCACATCTTTATGACTAATGCTGTTGTTTATAATTGCTTTATACCAGCGCGCCTTGCAGTAATAGCTGATACTTGTACCTTATGTTTACAACCAACAAAATGCACAAGAATCTCCACTTACACTGTAGTTTAACAAAAGTTCTGGATTGATGTGAACGTCCCTCATATATATATTTAAATTCTATTAAATAAACTATTTAGTAGAGAATATTGAGAAAGACATATCTACCTAATTTTTCCTGAGAGTACTTTCATGGACTTTCATCCTCAGTTATGATAAACCTATTTATTACTTTTGTAATTTCTATAACGTTAAAAAATTCTAGTTTTAAAGGATGTATTTGTTATTCATATATAAATACCATCACAATCATTTTATTACGAGGTTATAAGGTTCATATGCTAGTTTAAATATTTATTTACTGTGAATTTCAGTAATGTTTTCAATGATATTATAAATGTATTTAAATACTTTACGTATGAGAGGTCATCTCTTAAAGTAAAGACCGTTTCGTTGTCAAAAAATCTATTCTCAAAACTTTATAAATATTTTGTATTTTTCTTAAACTACATACCTTATACTACTTCTCCATATAATCGCCACGTGAATTAAGACATTTATTGTAGCAATACACCAGCTTCAATATACCCTCATCATATTCTTCTGCCACCAGTCCAATTAGCCACTGATTAACAGCATTTTTAAGTTCATCATCACCCACGTATTGCTTACCACTCAAAAATTCTTTCAAATTCTCAAGCAAATGGTAATCAGAAGGAGCTAAGTCCGGACTATATGGCAGGTGATCGTAAATTTCACATCCAAATGTTCTCAGTAAATCACGTGTCAGACCCACAACATGTAGACATGCATTATTGTGCGGCAGGACGACACCATCGGTCAGTCGCCCACATCGGCAATTTTTAATGGCTACCATAACATACACAGAGTTTCACAGTAAGCTTCTGCATTTATAGTTGTTCCACATGGCATGAAATCAGTCAGCAATATGCCAAACTAATCCCAAAAGACTGTGGCAATCAGTTTGCATCCAAATTGCTGTGGCTTGACCTTTGTCAGTCTGGTTGCTGATTGAGGATGACGCCACTCACTTGACTGCTGTTTTCTCTCTGGCATATAATAGGCGTATCTCTCTGGCAAAATCCATGTTTCATCACTGGTAACAACTGAATTAAGGAACTCATCATCTTTTTCTGTATAGCGCATAAAAAATTCCGAAGCAGATGCCATTCGGATTTTTTGTGACATTCCATTAAGACGTTTGGCACCCAACCTACACAAACCTTTCTGAAGCCTAAATGGTCATGAACAATGTTACCAATAACAGTTCTTGAAACTTCAGTTAAAAGAAGGGCCAGGTCAAAAAACACTGAGCATTGATCTTTTCTGATTTCATCAACACATTTCAACAAGTCCTTGGTGATTATTGAGGGTCTCTCTGAACGTTCATCATGCACATTGATTCTGTTATTTCTCAAACTTTCACACAATTTTCGGACATTTCATTCATTCATTACATTATCACCATACACAGCAACCAACTGCCTATGAATTTCAGCTGGCTTAACGCTTTTGATGGTTTAAAAAACAGATGACTCCACATATTTCACAGTAGGCGGCAAAATCGACTTTCCTATTCATTTTATAACATAATAACTCACATGTAATCAAAGGTAATGAAACACAACAACTTACAGACAACAATGCAGTGTGTACATTACTAGCTTGGCCATGAATAACACAAGGTTCACCAACTTTAAGGAGAAAAATCTCCCAGTGGTCTTTACTTCAGATATCCTTCATATATATTTGTCTTATTATTATTATTTTTATTCATTATCATTATTTTTATTTATTATTTTTTATTATTGAGTATTATTATTATTATTATTATTATTGGTTGTAAGGTAGTTATTTTGTTATGGGGTACTGATAATATTTATAAAAAACAACTATCATATTCATTTTCAACCGTTATATGTTTTATGATGTTTATTTCATTATTTAACTTTTCTTTGTTATTATGTTGTATTTGATCGCTCAGTTAATCATATTTGTATAGATTTTAATTTTATGAGACCAAGGGTGATTTATTTTTTTTTTTATGAATTGTTATAAAATTACATAAGTTATCTATATATACTGATGTTTGAATTTGGTTGTTGTTTTTATTTAGATATTGACATCAAAATAATTTAATATTCTATTATTATCTATTTAATAGATATTATCTATTCAAATTCATATTTTAAATTTTATCTTTTAATTTACATAATAAGAAATTAAATTTTTATTTTTATTGAATTTTAAATTTTCATTATAAGAATTTAATTTTATTAATATTACTAGATGTTCATTGTTTATTACCAGGATAAATACAAATCTGTTCAGAAAATAACCAAACATTTTTCATTATGCGCTAACAGAGATATTTAGCGATGTGCAGTAGGCAGCACTATGTTTCACATAACCTCCTCTTGTAACCACATGTTCTTTGATTGTTGATATCTCATTTAGTTTTCATGTTATTCTTATTTGAGTGCACTGAGTTTAAGTGTTAGTAGTAACTTTTGTAATGTGCAATTTTCAGGAGCAACAATAGAATGTAAAATTTTGAAACTGGGAAACAGCGATCATCAGTCGATTGAAGATGACCCATGACCAGGAAGACCTTTGACTTCAACTGATGACACACACATTCAGAAAATTAATGATCTGGTACATGCAAATCACCAATTGACTGTCAGAACTTCAAGAAGAGGTTAGTATCTCAACTAGATCGTGCTGTGACATATTGACTGAAAAATTGAACATGCATAGAGTTGCAGCAAAGTATGTTCCTTGTTTGATGACCGATTAGCAGAAAGAACATCGAGTGGACATTTGTCAGCAACTTCTTGAACAAACCAATGACGATGAAACATTCATGCAAAGGATCATAATGACTACAACAATGAGACAAAAGTTCAATCATTACAATGGGTTGGCAAAGGATCTCCACGCCCCCAGAAAGCACATCAGTTTCAATTCAATGTCAAAGTGATGCTCTCTATTTTACCCAATTTTAATGCAACTGTGTATTTTGAACTCTTGCAAGGTGAAACACTGAACCGTGCATACTACCAAGGCATTATACAACGGTTACATGAAAAAATCCACAAAAAGAGACCATAGTTATGGGGCAAGACAACTCACGGTTCCTTCACCACAACAATGAGCCCACACACTCAGCTTTGTCAATTCGTCAGTGTTGTGCCAAAAATAAGATGACTGTCCCAGCTCAGGCTCCCTGCTTGCCAGCAATGTCACCTTGCAATTTTTTGTTTTCATAAATTAAAATCAAGTGATGAAAAGACACCATTTTGAGATTGTTGATGACAGTAAAGCAAATTTATCACGGACCTTAAAGGCTATTTTAAATGAAGCTATCCAGAACTGCTTCACAAAGTGGAAGCACTGCTGGGAAAAGTGAGTGAATAGAGGAGGGAAGTACTTTGAAGGGGACAGAGTCCAATAAACTGTAAAATTAATGATAAAGCTTAAAAAAATAAACTTCAGTTATTTTCTAAACATACCTCATATAATGAAAATATCATCAACATACAGATTCCACATTCAAACCTTATTTATAGGCGTGATGTCATGTACTAATTTACTCTCAAAATCCTGTATACATATTTTTGATATAGAAATCCCATAGGTAAGGTTCCACGTTAGTTATATCATAACTAACCATTCTAGTGTCTTTATTTGGCATTTTACCTAATTAATTTATTTACTAATTAGTAACCATTTTTTATATAAATGTATTAGATAAATTCATTTTATTCCTACAAATTTTATCTTTTTTTTGGATATAATATAACAGGGGACAGATTTAAAATTGATTAAAGGTCGTAACGGGAAGTTTAATTTATGAATTTTTGTAGTCTAGTTAATCTAGGAGTAATCAGTTTAAAAGGATGTAATCTAGAATGGTATTTTAAATTATTATTATTATAATTAAAAATTGATCTCATTCTTTTTTTTATTAAACATTTTGTTACTTTTAGAAATCTGTTAGTTGGGTCATTAATTTCCTCAAATTTATTATCAGCAATGTATTGTTTCATCAAGTTATTATACTTTTTAGCTATTATGATAACTAGCGTATTTGTTTTATCCAATTCTATTATTAAAAAATTGATCTCTTAACTGGTAAATTAGTTTTTTATTGATAATTGGTTTATTAGTAAATTTTCTATTTCTAATTTTTTGGATACTGTAGTTGATAATATTACATAATTAACTAACACGTATCCTAGCATACCTATAGTCCATACCATAACAATAATACAAAATTAATTAATAAGTAACCAACAAAAACCAAAATTTATTAAAGGTATCATTACTATTACAAGAAATATATATGTCAAAACTATTTTGAATCTAATAACAAATTATGCACAAACTTAGGGATTTTTACTATTAGCAATTATGTCAGAAATATATTACAAGATTTTTCGAGTAAATTAGTACATGGCATCACTCAAATACATAAAGTTTTACATTTATAAAAATTTATACACTTTTTACTTCCTTGTATGAAGTAAAGGAAGTATTGTGATTGCAAAAAAGTTTGATTTTCAAATTTCAACGGAAAGATACACTTTGACCATCCCTGAATCCATTTTGACTAGTTTCGGCATGACATCTATACATACATATGTATGTATCTCGCATAACTCAAAAACGATTAGCCGTAGAATGTTGAAATTTTGGATTTACGACTGTTGTAACATCTAGTTGTGCACCTCCCCTTTTGATTGCAATTGACTGTATCTAAAGTGTCCAAAAAAGCCAAAAGCCCAAACCCAAAAAGATTTGAATTTTTGACTTTTTCTTAACAGCAGTAATAAGTCCTCATTGAGAGCTTTACAAAGATATACCATAAGTGGTACTTATTTTCATTGGTTCCAGAGTTACAGTCAAATAAAATTTTAATTAATGAAATATTCGGATCTTAGAAGGGAAAGGTACATCAATTCGAATCAAGACTTCATTTCTTCTTTTTAACTTTTTTTTAATTTAAATATATGATTATTAATAATTAACCTCTGATTGTAAAAAAAATGTTTATGATAAATAATAATCCAATAACAATAAAAAAAAAAACATGAAAAAATATCAGAAGTTATTAATGAAATAAAATTTTATGTACTTTAATAGGAATACAATAAAGTTATGTAGTGTCCAAATCAGATTATAAATTTGACTCCAAATCAGGCTTATTTGACTATAAATTTTTAAATCCAAAAACTACATAAAATTGAGAAGTAGGAAAAATAATCTAGTAAAATAAATGAAATACACTCCTTATGAAGTTAAGCCTAATAGAACAAAGTAAAGAACCAAGCCCTATTACTATTAAAAGGCCAGGTGAGGAAGGGAATTTTAACAAGCAATTTACAAATCTCTCAGCCAACACTTTCAGTGCTAATGTCTTAAGTTAATAATTTATGAACATTTCCGTTCTTAAAAATGAATTTGTTTAAGAAAAATTAATTCTTTTGCTAAAAATTTTTTTGACTTTTCATGATTTCTGAAAATGTTGTTTAAATTTTATTAAGTGACTTTCAATACACCATGAACACACTTCCTGCTTTGACAGAGATTCCTAATTTCTTACCAGACATTACTTTAACACATTCCCTATATTCCTTTATTAGTGCTACCAATATTGTTATGCCCTATCTCAAGACTAGCACAACTTAAACATTCTAAATGTTTTGACTTTTTCACTATTTCTATAATACAGATTAAAATTACTTAATATCTCTTATAGCTCTTTCTTACTGAAGTAAGATTTCCTTAATTTTATAGAAAAGAATTTTATTTTTTGATTCAAGAAGGTCAGAAATAGAGTTTTTTTTAACGTAAGGTTAAATTTCCTTAATTTTTCATTAAGGATAAACAGGAAAAATACAGCAGGGACTTGAATAGCAGCAGGGAATACCTTTACAGCTGGGAATACCTTTACAACTATCAAAGGTTATTGTTATTTCTACTTGATGTAAAGTTACTAAATTACAGTAGATTATTATCTCTAAAGCTCAAAATCACTTAGCTTCTTTTTAACATAATTAGCTTCTTTTAAATTTTAATAGAAAATCTACAAAACACAATATTTCATATTTTTCTCAGGCTAACTCCACCGTTATAAACATAAAAACTCATTTATTGCAAAAATTACAAACAATTTACAATACTAACAACATCCCACCTTCTTAGACACCTATAATTATTGTATCAAAATATTTACTAATATGTTATTTTAAATAAATTTAGTGGAATTAAAATACGACAGATTAGCTGTGTTGAAAAAATATAACTGTTTTATCCTACAGTTCCACCAAATACTGTAGTTGTCTACTTTGTAACATATGTAAGATTATATATAACAGGATTTTGAATTAATTATACACGCAGCTTTATTTACACCATACAGTCTACAAATAAAAAAAAAGCTAACAGTAGACAGAATAATTTGTCTTAAATGAAGTTACAGACTACATGATTTTATAAAATCAAACAACACAAAAAAAAACATGTACATAACATGAACACTACATTTTACAGCTCCCTAGTACAAAACTGAACCATATACTTGTATTACACTAACACTAATAATATCAGTTCATTTATTAAATAATTAGAGTTCAAACAATAGCAAAACTAACTTTCATACATTCATTTTTTTTTATTCAAGTGGATTTAAAATCAAGTATTCACATAAGAAGGACCTCCTTAAAATTTAACAAATGAAATTACAAAACATATTAACAAATACCTTACTATTTAGATAACATCAAAATATTTTCAAAATTTAGAAGAACTTACCTTAGCTCCTGTGACTAGATTAATATAACAAGCCAGACCGGTTTCTTCATCCAACTTAGTTTTCCATCCTGCAGGAAGAGGCAAATTTTCAAGTCCTGACTGAATCAATTTTTCATCCACTTCAGCTAAAGGACTAGAACTCCCAGAGTAAACATTGCTCAAGCTTCCATCATTCTTATCTTCCTGTAATAAAAAAAGTTAGATCAGTAAATAACTTCATGTAAGGAAATGGTTTCTGATCTCTTAATTTCTAATTAAATAAATTTACTGATATCAACATAAACATGTTTTTAAATAACGTACTGAACAAGACACCTAGTAAGGACTCTTTTGAAATAAAAACAAAACTGAAAAATATGAAAAAAATTCATTACTTAGAATAAAAACCACATTTATTTGCTACTTTTCTACATGGCTCCCTTCAACTTCAACAAATTTTTCTTACATTTCACTATTTTCTTCATTCTCCCTTTAAGAAATTCTGTTACCAGTGATATAAACATGCAATAATGTAATCTTTAATCTTTTAAATTCATCATTGTCAAACCTTGTGATGCAAGCCATTGTTTAACATTATGAAAAGAAAACAATTGCTGGGAGCTAAGGCAGGGATATAGGATAGATGATTGAAGATATTCCAATGAAAGTTTTTATCTTACTGCCTGATTTGTTGTGGTAGCCAATCATTGTCATAAAAAACAAAAACCCATGGTATACCATTCCACATAATTTGTTTTTTAGCTTTTTTTTGGTAATAACTACTGGCATTCACAGTAGTTCTGCAATCACTAAATTCAAAAAGCAAGACATTATTGTGTCCCAAACAACAGTAGCTATAAGCTTCTTTACTAAACGTTTTAGTTTGAACTTCAGTCAATATAATGATGACTGTTGCTATTGCATTGACTGCTACTTTGTCTCAACGTTTGAACATGAAATTCAAATTTCATCTCTAGTAACAATGTGATCAAACAATTCATCACCTTCATTTGTGTAATTCAGCAAAAATTCATGCGCTGCAAAAAGAGGGGTTTCCTTGAATGTGTATATTAGCATCTTCACCACCCATCTGGCAAATGAATTTTTATAGCCTAATTTTTCAGTCAAAACTTCATAAATCAAATATCATGAAATATCAAAGGTAGCTGTGACAGAGTGAAGCACCAGTTTTCTCCAAATTTTTCATCAATCTTTTTCAATCAAATCATCCATTATCCCCAACAGCCAAGCACTACATTCTCATCACGAACATTCCCTCTCCCTTCTTGAAATGAATGGCACCACTGCCTTATTATCAGGTTACTGTAATATTTGGTCAATAAACATTACAAATTTGGCTATAAATTTCAGCCACAGAATTGTTTTTTGATACCAAAAATCAGATTTCACACTTGGCAGATCACAAATTGTAACACTCATTATAAATGGATGAATAACAACTAACAACACAATGACTTAACTATTGTTGCTAACAGCTGACTATTGATTGAAATAACTGAGCTATGTAAATACCATCTGCTTAAATTGCATATATAGGTGGCAAATTCAAAAAGGACTTTACTTTAAAAACATGCCTCGTACATTATACTAAATTATTAAACAACAGTACTCACACATCATATACATTTTGAATGTAGTGCAGTTATGACAAAATATGATGCACAACTTCACTACACAAAAAACAAACTGAACAGGTTACACATCCTGAACCGAACTTTGAGGAAAAAACATGGAATTATGCATTAAACTGATTTTCTAGGACAGCTTTTTGAGATTGAAGGTAATTATTTGCAATGAGAATGTTGTATAGATTTAGGGCTTACTCCATTATCTTCTATGGTAACAACTGTTGTATTCATTATTTAAGTTTTCTTTGATATTATGTGGGCATTTGATTGTTCTGTTAATCGTATTTGTATAATTTATATATTGCTGTTGGCACCATAAAATAAACAACAATTATGTTTTAATTTATTCCTATTGTCTCACCTAAAAAAAATATCAAAATGAAAAAATACACTTCTATAAATAAAGTAAAGAAAATAAAAGCAGTTTTTCTTTTTAGAAAAAGAACACAAATGTTCCATTTAAAATAAAAACCATTTTACTTTAGAAATAAATCATTCCTCACCAGAATTACATTAATACTTATTATATACTAGTTGAATTTTCATAAATTACACAATTTATTTTCCCACACAACAGTCTAATTTTCTTGAATGGTATTTTCCTACATTTTTGAAGACAAGAAATACCTCATTTTTTCATATCACATGATAAAATTTCCCCACTAATAGTTTTATTTTAAGAAAGTTTTAACTATCTTATAAAAAATAATTATAAGAATATTAGTTATTTTTAAGTAGAATGATTACCCCCAGAATATTTTTAAATAGCAGTTATTTTTAATGGCTATTGGGAATCACTTCATTTAAAATTTTTCAAATTAAACCTAGCATCAAGGAATATTAAATTAATTTTCATGATTTTATGATTAAATTTTTAATGATGATGATTTTTTGGGAGTAAATCGTGACTCATGTCACATCCATATGGTTATGGTAATTAACAAACACACAAAATTTATCATGCTTACATTTGAATTACTGCGAAGTCTGGGAGGTTTCCAACTCTTTTCACTCGTATGAGTATTGTAATAAAATATTCTGCCATCATCAGTCATATACTCATTCCAATCTCCCATAACTACTCTAGTAGGTGTCTGAAGTGGTGCAGGTGATGGTGGAGCAGCTTGCTGCACATATCTTGTCTTATGGGAATCAACCTGAAATAGTCATTAATAACGTGATACATTATAAATCAGATTCCAACAAAAAAAATACTTACAGCAATAATTACTGGAATAATATACACAATATCTCATATATTACAGAAAATAATGTACTTATACAAAAGCAAAAATTACACTCATAATGAGATCGTGCAAGAGAAGTGTTAGAGACACAAGATCAACCTCACTAACTATTTGTTCTAGATGTAAATTAATCCGAATTACATTAAAAAATATGCTAATCAGGTAGTAAATGTTTCTTAACATGTTTACTTGTCATAATATTTATACGGAAAAGATTGTCTTCATACACTGTGGGATAACATTAAAGTTAGTAAACGTGCTCTAATTCTATTACTTAAACACCGCACTTTTGATTTTTACTGAAAACCTCTTCAACAAAATTCCATTCTTGAAAATAGTTCCTAGAATTCAGTTTAGTCTTTGAAAGTTAAAACCAAACTTACTTCCTACAATTAATGTTTGGCAAATACACAGGACTTACAGGAATGAAATCAGTTTACATGGTGTCAAGTAAATTTAACATTAAGCTAATACCAGAGAAAGTCTAGCCTAAAGAAAATCCTTAGCAATTAAATTAAGATTTGGCAATATTAATGACAATAATAGCAATAGTTAAAATAAATCTGATTTGTAGAGAGAAAAAGAGATTATTGTGTGATTGGCTAGAGGAAGAATAAGGATACTCAATCAAAATTTTCCTTTGACAAATGAAATGAAAAAGAAAAGATAATATTCATTAATATAAACAATAAAAAGATTAGATTCATAAACTAGTTACATGTTTTAAAGTTAGGAATCTACTGCAAGGCTCCTTGCTACCACTATATCATACATATTATATGTATGTATGTATGACAGAGATGCAGCAGCATCTCTGTCTTTAATCCAGAAGGTTCTGGACCTCAGTCAGGTTTGACATTTTATATAAATTAAAAAATCCATTTTTCATGTTATCAAACATCAAAATAGTTGGAGAATACATGTAACTGGAAATTAGTCTAAATTAGTCTAAATTAATATTATTAAAAGTAATTAAGTTCTCAGGTACAAAAAAAATAATATTAACAATCTTGTTATTTTTGAAAAAGATATTTTTTTAAATATTTAGTTTATAAATTTTTACTGCAAACAATTAAATTAACTAACACCATGACACTTCACAGTAATTATTCATACAGAAGATTAAGATGTAATTTAATATCGGAGTAATTTAAAAATTAAATGAATTAAGCATTTATTTATTCCAATTTTAATATTATTTATTTAATTAATTTTCACTTAATAAATTAATTAATAATAAACATAATCTGAAAAAGCCAAAAAACAGCTTTCTCTAATAAAAAATTGAAGACAGTACTCAGGCTTAACATTTACGAAAGTTGTAACTATTAAAAAGTAATTCAGAATAATGAATTAATTTTTTTCTTACTTTAGCTATGTCATCATAATTTATTGACTGTACATTCTTTTGAGCTAAAAACAAATATGTTAAATGTAGAGTATGACAGGGTTTTAATTAGTTAAAAGAAACAAACTTTATCATATGATCAAACAGGTATGATTCAAATATAAAATATACTGGTTATATGTTCAAACCAGTATCTGGTTTGGTGCAGATCTATCCAGTAGACAATCAATGAGTTAACAATTAATCTTCATTAAAATAATGAGTGAAGTTGTTCAAAAACTGGAATTCATGGTTTTCAATATTTTTTTTATTTTTATTTTACATCAATTAACAGCTTTTAAAAGACTCAGTCTTATAAAATTTGGATTTGGTCCAACCTTACGTAAACATCAGTCATAATAATTTTATAATTGTGACTGTATGTTAATAAAAATAAAAATTTATGTTGAATATTTAGAATTATATTTGAATGAAGGTTTAATAAGCAAAATCCATACACAGCAACTGAAAAGTCAGATCTTATACAACATACAAAAATTTTACCGAACACAGAATTTGCCAATTACAAGTGTTATACAAAGTCTATTTTATAAATGATTCACTTTTAGCTATCATTAAAGTATTGAGTATTGGGAAATGTATAACTGACACCAATTCAAACACAAATAAATCAAAAGTGTATCGTAAGATTAATCCAAATAAAATTGTTGTAATTGTAAACCCAAATCTAGCTGATCTTTTGAATTGCCTCATTTTTGTATAAAGACTCTGGAAAACAAATAAGATGAACTTATTTATGATTAAGTTTTCTTCAGTACATATAATCTTTACATAAATTTGTTATAAACCATGTGTAACAATGTATGTATAAAAATGAGCAAAAGTAAAAATTATTATTAATTAAACAATAATAATTATTCAAGTCAGGAGATCGTTGTATTCCAACAAATTACCATCCGATAAAAGCTTGATGAACAGTCTATCTAAAGTTATGGAAAAAATTATCAAATCACAAGTGACAAAATAAATTAAACATAATTCATGCAAATCAATATGGATTTCAACCAAAGAAAAGCACCAAAGATGTGATAAATTACCTTATTGGGTGCATATTAAATAAACATTAAGGATAATAAAAAAACTATGTAGTGTTTTTAGATCTGGCAAAAGCCTTTGACACTGTCGCACATTCAAAGCTGCTACAAAAAATAAGTAGTTTGGGGACACGAGGTTTATCCCATAAATTATTTACAAGTTACCTAAAAAACATATCGCAAATACTTACAATCCACAAAAATACCAGTATAAAGCACTTGACTGCATATGGTCTACCATAGGGATCAGTCTTATCCCCTATCTTATTCTTATTGTACATAAATAACTTATTAAAACTAAAAATAAAAAACTATGATATCTTTCGCTGATAACACTGCCTTGATTTTCATGAGCTCCTCATTGGATGAAGTTAAAAGATCAACAGAAAAAGGTGTTAGGGGTGACAAAGCTTGGTTTGATGATCGTCTACTAATCCTAAATGTTAAAAAAAGCATCTTTAAGGTTTTCTACAAATCACGGTAGTCAGCCTCCTGACTTAAATAATTTAACCATGCATTCAGTAAAGAGCAAAAAGCCAACGTTTATTTCATGTCTGTGTCCCAAATTAGAAAAAGTAAATAAAATATCTTTGTGTCTGGATAGACCCTCACCTTAAATGCCATGTACTCATCAACAATACGTGCAAAAGAATTAAATACTTGATCCTTAAATTCCACTAAATTAGTAAAATAAAAAATAACAGTATTGCTAGACTTGTATATTTTGCGTATGCCCAATCAATATTGCAAAACCGAATACGTTCATGGGGCAGGGCAAGAAACATGCACTTTAATAAAATGTATGTGTGTCAAAAACACTTAATAAAAGCAGCCTCAAATAGGCCCAGACTTTACCCTAAGCTAACCTACTCCGGGACTTTAACGTGTTAACAATAAGACAGCTCTATGTCAAAAGTATTGTTTTATACATTAACAAAAATATAAGCCTCTATATTACCAGTGACTCATCATATAATCTGAGGTGATCTTGTATCACATTTATAATACCCCAAAATGACAGATCTGCAGAAGACAATTCATGTATATTTCTGCTGAACTAATTAATCTTATTCCTCCTAGATTTATGTACAGCAGAGTGAACAAAAAAACTCCTTAAAGTAATAGATGAGTGAATAATGTGTACGAATCACTATTCTAAACATGTTTCTGCCATCCTGTCCAAATGATGCATTTAGTTATCTACTCCAATCTTAATAATGATTTGGTTTTTTTATATAAAATCCTGTAATGGAGCTGATCAAAACTAAGAAAGATAAACTTATTAAGGGTAAATTTATAATTATAGTCATAATATTAATACTAAGATTATTTAGCATTATTTTGTATTGTTACAAAATAGTTTAACATAACAGATATAACAATCATTTTACTCGAATTTATTTTTTTTTACTCTTTCATCGTTTTTCTAAGATAAGTTTAAATTTTAATTGATCTCAATCTTTAACAATTTTTTTTTCTTGTTTAGAAGAACTTTCATTTATCTATACAGGATATTTTAGTTATTACTATTTATATTAAAAATAGTTTTAATTTTTATATTTCCTTTTTAAAAATATTATATGAAGTAGCTCATGCCTACACACAGGTTATCCTTTGCAGGTATTATGTTTCCTAATTAAATATTGTAATTCTTATTTTTATGTCATCTGTACAAGGAAAATACAGATTTATTTTATTCTAATAAATTATTCTATTTTATTCTAATAATTAGGTTGTAATAAAGCAGGATTGAGTACGTTATAAAAATAAATTATCAAAATTAATAAGATTCACTTTTCAACATAGTTTTAATTTTTAGCATACAAAGAAAAAGCAGGAGCAGGTTGGTTTTCAACAAACATGCTCTGTCAATTTCATTTGGGGTATAAAGTAGACCAGGAGTTATTTTCAAATCATATATTACCTCAATCTTACTTACTACCAGGAAGTTTACCATATGAGTCAAAATCCCAAATAAAACTCCATATTAAAAATTGTTTCAATTCTTTTTTTTCTTTAATCCTCTTCCACAGAAATCTTAAATTAAAAATTTAAATTCATCCACAGAAAGTAAATATAAAAAGACCTGTCTGCTGAAGATGAGAGAAAAACTTCATTTTAATATTTTTCAAAAATGTTTCTGTGAATGATGTTTTGTTCTATAGTTTTAAATTTCATTACTTGAAATTTTTAAATAAAATTCAACTTCAACATTTAAAACATAAGCAAAAGTAATTTATTTTTTTATTCCTAACAACTACAGGCCAATTTCTCAATACAGTTCAAAAGATGAGACATGAATTTTATACATATGAAAAAAGGCCACATCATATAGGTCCTCAACAAAGATTATCATTTTGCCTCTACGTTTATGCTTCAAATGGAACAGGGTCAAATCTCTGTTCTATTAGAAATAACAAAAACACTTGCTAGGAAAATTGTTACAATATTTTTCCATCCAATGAAATTCTTTGGTAAAGTGCATTCTGATCATGCAAATTAAGAATTTTATCAAAAAGGGAAAAACTTTATTTTATTGCCCTCTCTCTTGCCTTCCTACAAAAAGTATGGCATAATAAAATTTACTAAATCACTGAAAACTTGAAAACAGTAAATGTGACTGGTAAAAGAAATACCAAAATAAAATGCAATTAATTTTCTCAATTTTATCAAGCACCAAGCAAACGAAATGTGTGTTAAGTGATTACAAATAAAACTACATGAAAAATGAAAAGTATAAAATATGATTAACTGTTTGTTTAAGCCTTAGAGCTCAGAAAATATTGAAGTTAACTGGACAAATGTACACCTAAAACCACTCATAGTTTAAAAAAATACATAAACTGGAAAAAGAATAAATTTAAACGCACTTAACAATTCTTTTGTTTTTATAATAGCATCATGTGATATTGGTAAAAATACTTATTTTATATTAGTAGAAATTTTAATCAGGCTTCCTCTAAACATTTCTGTTTAAATTGTAAAACAATTCTATTAAATAAAATTGTAAACAGTAACAAAAGGTTATTTTAGAAAACTTTTCTTTATCATGCTGATACTACTCTGTCAATAAATACTTTAAGTTGATGGGTTTTATTAAAATTAAATTAAATTTTACATGTATATACGATCTCAATATACTTGAATAATATTAAATTTAAAAACATAAAATTTGACAAAGACAACAAATTAAATTAAACACAACAGAGATTGAATATTTTACTTCATTACATACTTAAGAGATTTCTAAATCTTTTCTTATGGTGCATTAATAACAGCACTAGAACAAAAAAAGTGCTAATAATCGATTCCGAAAAGATCCTTTAAAAGAAAAAGTTCCCATATTTAGAAAGGAACCCTTTATTGTATAATTATTTTTATGTGTTAGCACATTTAACCTATTCAGTGAATTTTATTAAAAGATAAAAAAGTTTAGTTTAAAAAATTAGAATTTAATTTTGGTTTTTTCAATCGATTTTGTATTTCATATTCTCAGGAGTAAACAAAAATTATTTCTAAACAGAAGTACATTAATTTTTAACTACACACAATCCCTCTTTTTTATGTAAACCATCTGAGATGCTTTCTCAGACAATGATGTTCACTACATAGCCAGACCCTGTAATGAAAAGAGAGATGTCAATTATAGGGCTGAATATCACCTGCATTTTGGTGAGCTTGATGTGGATGCTGTATCATATATTTGTCTCAGTGAAGGAAATAGAAAACCATAAAGCCAGTATGCTCAGATTCTTTCCATGCTCATTAATGCCACCCTTAATTAACAATAATTAAAATATTATTTTAAGTTTTTTAAGCTTTTAAATTTTTAAACTGGACCTTTAATTTTTATAGTTTTTAAAAAAAATGTTAATCATAGGTAACCAGTAACAGATTCATAATTCCTTGCCTCTGATAGGCCTCTAGCATCTCCAAACCATTCTAATTACAAATAAATTAAACAGAATGATTTTAAACTGTTCTTTACAAAATATATTCTACTTTTAAAAAATGTCTTAACATAAATAATGTTATTCCAAGTGTTTCAAATTCCTTTATCCCCTAGTTCTCTTCAATTAAGAAAACTTTAAATATTGTGATATCTGAACTGTTATTTTTTTTATTTTATTTTAGAAAAAAATAAAATTCAATTGTTTTCAATAGATTCACACCTGATACCCCTCCAGGACCACTAGCCCTCTTGTCTAGAATAAAATTTAATGTTTCTGCATATGTTAACAATTTGGTTTTAGATTGATATTTTTTTTTTTTATAGCCCATAGTGGGCTAATAAATGTAAGCCCATATGTTCCATTTTGTACTACCATATTTCTCTCACTTAATTTTTTGTTTATTACATAATGTATATCACTTTCTATTAATAACTTCCTATTTTATTTTTTATTCCATAACTGAAAGCAATGGAAAACTACAGCTGCTTTTTTTCCAAGAAAATATAGCTCTGCATTTTCATATAAAATGAGGGAGGCGCCTTCCTCAGTAAAATAGTAAACTAGTCCCCCATTCAGATCTCCGGGTGGAGACTACTAAGGAAGGTGTCACCAGAAAATTAAAAAATAACATTCTACGAGTCAGAGCATGGAATGTTAGGAGTCTAAAAACGGTTGGTAGGTTTTTTTTTGTCTTCAGTCATTTGACTGGTTTGATGCAGCTCTCCAAGATTCCCTATCTAGTGCTAGTCGTTTCATTTCAGTATACCCTCTACATCCTACATCCCTAACAATTTCTTTTACATATTCCAAACGTGGCCTGCCTACACAATTTTTTCCTTCTACCTATCCTTCCAATATTAAAGCGACTATTCCAGGATGCCTTAGTATGAGGCCTATAAGTCTGTCTCTTCTTTAGTGTAGATTTATATGGAAATGAAACTTGAATGATCGGAGTACCTGAGAAGAAAAGATTAGAAGCTTTTGAAATGTGGTGGTATAGGAGAATGTTAAAAATCAGATGGGTGGATAAAGTGAAAAATGAAGAGGTGTTGCGGCAAATAGATGAAGAAAGAAGCATTTGGAAAAATATAGCTAAAAGAAGAGGCAAACTTATAGGCCACATATTAAAGCATCCTGGAAAAAGTCGCTTTAATATTGGAGGGGCAGGTAAGAGGAAAAAATTCTGCAGGCATGCAACGTTTGGAGTATGTAAAACAAATTGTTAGGGATGTAGGATGTAGGGGGTATACCGAAATTAAACAACTAGCACTAGATAGGGAATCTTGGAGAGCTGCATCAAACCAGTCAAATGACTGAAGACAAAAAAAATTCTATTTTTATTCATTTTTTTAATAGATTTTTCTGTAGTTTACTTTTTTAAATAAATTTATCTTAATTTTTTAAAAATAATTTTATCTAACATTTATGACTTAAATTATTAAAATAATATAATTAAAGTAAGTTTTTGAATGGTCCACATATTAAATGTTAATCTACTACAGTTGAGCTTAAACTGTTTTTAGGAAATTCAATTTAGCTAAATAAATAATAGCAGTAGTACAATCATTTTTAAAAATGTTTTGTGGTAAGTTTTCATAAACCACGATTGAAAAATATTTACCTTTTAACATGAAATGTATATGGGACTTCACCCTAATCCATCAATTCTTTGCACAATGAAAGTTAAAAAGACTGTCTTTTTTGGCCTTATAAATCTTTTCTGGGAATAATACTGAACACTTGAATGAGTGACGATAATACATGACTACCACACAGAATAATCTGGGTACTCCTGCTACAACACAAAATGATTCAAAATTGCAAGGAAATATTTTGACAACTGATATGGAACTTAACATAAGTATCACTAACAATGCACACCACTGTTTTTTTTTTCTTAAATCTGGTTTATCCAGACGTTTCAATTATGATGGATAACAAAATTAAAGAAAAAATCTGAATCTAAAAAACAACTAATGTGAGACCAAAAATATAAATATCCACATCCTACTTTTTAATAAATAATCAGCAATGAAATTAAGTACTCACCCTTCTATTTCTAGTAAGAGGAATCTTCTTTTTATATCCATCTTGAGATTTACTCATTTTAATTCTATTCAATCCAAGAACAACTGAATCTGTTTCACTTTCACTATTTCCCTCATCTAAATCTTCCCCATCAGTTTGTATAAATGATTCAGAAGTTGTAGTTCCACATGATATTTTTCTGCTATTTGAATTTTTATCAATATCTAATAAACTATCAGTAGAGCCTCTCTCAGAATTAGTAGAACTTGTTCCTCTAATACTTTCAGTTGAATCCTTTAAGGACGTAGTCTTTGGCTGCAAAAAAGGTATTCTAATACTAGTTTTGTTATCCTTACTGCCTTCATGTCCATCTGCTGAATCAGGAGGACATTCTTCACTAATAAATGTAAATGTTCTTTTATGTTTTGCATTGAGAGCAACTAAGTTCTCCATTTTAGCTGATGCCTCTTGTGCTATACCTAAATTCTGATGAATCTGTTGCAGATGTTCTTCAGTTTTTCTAGAACTTTCTAAAAATGAACTGGACTTATCTTTTTCATTCAGAGACTGAGAAACACTTTCATAATTAACTGCTATAGAAACTATATTTTTTGAATCGGTTTCAATTTTCTGTAGCTGCAATCTATCACCACAATCTAAACTTTTAGTAAGTTTCTCTTCAACCTTTACGTGTTTTGGTTCTTCTATTTCCATACACGTAATTTCATCAGCTGCCACTTTCCTTTTTATATCACCTGATAAATCTACAGGATCTGAAACCAACTCCGAAGGACTAAAATGTTGTTTTGCCCATTTTTGTCTTTCTTGCTTGGTTTTGAAGCTGCCAACATAGTGTAATTTCCTAGGTAAAGGAACAGGGCTACTTGGTAGATTAATATCAATTTTACTTTTATTTTCTTCTTTGCTAGAGTCTGAACAACCAATAGCAGAATCTAAAACACTTTCAAATGAATTGTTAGAAGTTGAAGGAACTTTATTATCAGAGCTTAAATTTGTTAAGGGTTGTATTTTTGTATCCTCATTAGCTGCCACAGATGCAATAGTACTTCTTAAACTATAGGTCTTTAACTGAATCTCTAATGCAAGTTCTTCAAGAGAACTGGAATGTGGAATATTGCTCAGTACAGGTAAAGAACTAGTAGATTCTGATTTTTTAACTTCATTTTTACATAGACCACTAACAAATGAGTAACCACTACCAGAATCAGTTATTACATCTGGTTTTAAAAGATCAACCCCATCTAATTTTTCATGATCATTAGTTTTAATTACTTCAACCTTTTCAGCTGCAACTTCATCGTCATAAGTTTTAACTGAATCTTTTATTACTTCACCAGTATTTTCTTCATCTATTACAAATCCATCACCTTCTTTTCTCAAATTAACATAATCCACTTCTTCATCGTGTATACTTTTAGGTTCTGGTTCTTCAACTACTTCAGGGTATGCTTTAAATTGTGCAATAGGAAATTTTCCTTTACTCAAAATTCGTTGTCTATCAACAGAAGAAAGTTTTACAGAATACATTTTCTTTTCTTCAAGAGAACACGATCGATTTCTATAACCCATACTGAAACCTACAGGATCTTCCCTTACATTAATCAAACTCTGATGCTGTTTCTCTCCCTCATCAACTGCATCTGCACTTGCTTGTCTTTCTACCTTTGAATTAAATTTATTCTCCTTTGAGTTAGTGCTTCCTTCACTCTTCCTAATTTCTTGCACATATGTTGCTGGAACATAAAATGGTCTTCTCTCTGAACTTCGAATAACATGCCACCAATCACTATTTGTCTTATTAATCAAAAACAATCTTTCTCCGCTTTTTATTTTTATCTGTCTTCCATCCTTTGTGGTATATTCAAAATCATATAAGACACGTACATTTACATCAGGTACTTCCATTGTTTGTTTTTCAGGCAATTGAAATAATTTTTCATGATCTTCATTGCAATCCAAATTAACTACTGAGCAGAAGAATTACACTGAAAAAAGAAAAAAAGCTATAAGAATAAAAACAAATACAAAAATGTACAAGTCTTAATTTATTTTAAAAATAAAATAGAGAACAAATTTAGATTTTATTTATTGGACATTACCATCATCATTAAAATACTAATGAAAACTGCAAACATGTCTTTGTAATTTAAATATTTACAACATAAATATATTGTATATATATATATATTAATACAATGTAAATGTTATATATATTATATAGATGGGTTTCAATTTACCCCATGTCTCAAGAGTGATCAACCTGAGTCTGTTCCAGCTACATGTTCACTGGTTCATTTACACTTACACTGCAGCTAAGTCAGGCCTAGCATGCCGATAGCAGTAATTGCATTTACCTCTATATATATATATATACACATGCACACACAGACCTGGCATTAGCTGGAAAACTGGTTGGAAAAAACTACAAACGTACAGTGATTATGAAGTTTGTCTTCAGCCTATAACTTAACTTATGTTCAGCTTTTTGTAAGCCATCAGGCAGATCTGTCTACAGGCATTAGGACCTCTATCTCCTGCCAATAAGAGGAGGATTTCTGCTGATATAGAAGAGTTGTTAGGAAACTGGCAAAGCAGGTGGGACAAGGGAATGAAAGGGCGGTGGACGCACCACATTGTCGGAGATATTAGAAGCTGTACCGAAGGACTCTTGGCTCACTGGGTTACTCTTTAACGCAGTTCCTGGCGGGCTATGGAGGCTATAGAGCTTACTTGTACAAATTCTGTCTGAACCACTTGGACCTTTGTCCGATGTGTGCTGATGAGGAGGAGACCTCTTTACATGTTCATTTTAGTTGTACACAATTTCAGAATGTACACCAAGAGATGCTGAAAGCCTTGGGCAAAGAAGTCATGTTTAATCCAAAAGACACTCAGAGATTTATGATGAGAGGACCCCTAGAATGGAAGGCTATAGAGGACTACGTTAAGAAAGTGAATGACAGATTACATACCTCAGAAGAAGCGCAACAGAAAATCAGACACCAGAGGGTGCAGACCGAACAGGCCCACGGCTGAGCACTTAGGAGGCTCCCAAGCATGCGGGGGTCATCTTTGCTCAATGTCATGGGCACTCTGCATACCGGCATCTGATGGCTGTATACTTTCCCTCTGGACAAGGCCTACAGCGAAGGTAATAAGCTGATCAATAATCACCGATGCAAATGTCTGCTGAGGCATTTACATCGGTGGTATCCCAACGAGGCCAGGCTTATTACTATGAAATGTAAAAGGCCAGAGGGCGATAGACGACTCCCGTTAAAACCCAACAAGGCAAGGATGGGGGGGGGGGTGGCAACTGGAACATCACTAGATGGGTGTTTTCTCCAACAGGGTTGGGATGTATACGTTCCCTGACTTTGGCCCTTAGATGTGGACAAAGTTACGTTGCGTTGAGTCTCTCTTTCTGTTGTGTTTTGAGCTGTTTGTCGAACTTTCAAGAGTTCTGAGCTAATTCAATTTGAGTGCTTTAGCAAAGGTAGCATCGTTTAATTTGGGACTTGTCAATCATCACTTGTGCACGAAATGAAAGGCGAATATTTGTTCGGGCACCCGCCTCTGTGTGGCGATAAGGTGGCAACGACTCATGGTCGTAAGTCCCCATAATGAGTAAAGGGTACCTTAGTCCTACTCGCGTTCTTTAAAGAACGAGGACAGTAATCCGTGGTTTCTTGCTGTACGTATGTATTGCACTTAATCGATCCAGTAGTGGTGAAGAGGTGCATAGTGTGACAGGAGAATATTTAAGGTTTACAGCTGCCCGTGCTCACTACGGGTAGTTGTCACGTTTGTGGGCATGCTCAACTTAGTGGATTGGAGGAAGACAGCAAAAATCTCATTTAGTCTAGCAGGGTTAGGGAATCTTCGGTCATGGAAGGTTTCCAGGAGGTCCGCAAGTCAAGGTGGAAGCGCAAGCCGGAGCCTGTGCCTTCCACCTTTTCTGAGGAGTCGAGTGCAATGGACACAGGCGGACCCGCCCGGATCAAACCGACCCCGGCTGTCGACGAGTTCCGAAAAGCGAAGGGCAGACCTGGCACTTCTGCCCCGCTGGCCAAAGTGGTCCAGGAGGTCCTGAACTACTTAGTTGAGTTCCTTTCCCTCCCCGGCTGTGTCAGCGTTGGGACGAGGAAAGCAATATTGCAGAATTTGATGAAAATCAAAGAGGCTGTGTCAGCGTTGGTAGATAGATTCGAGACTTTGGCTTCCAAGCCCAAGGAAGTCAAACTGGCTCCAAAAGTTGCCCCAGCGCAGCCCCGGCGCTACGCTGATGTCCTGAAGTCGAAGCGGGAAGCCAGTAAGGTGGCAAGAGGTTTTGTTCGTGAATAAGGCAGAGGGCTCGAAGACCACGAGCCAAGAGCTTAAACGGGACTTTTAGGTTGCCCTTCGCAGTTACCGAAAGGAGCTTCGCATCAGGGACATTAAGGAGACCCGCAAAGGACTGGTATTGGTTGCTTACAATAAGGAAACTGTCCGAGTCATCACGGAGTCTCCGGCTGTGAAAAAGCTTGATCCCAAGCGGTTGAGAAGGCCCCGGGTCATAATATATGACATCGAGCTGAGTCTCTCCGATGAGGAGGTTTTGTCGCTCATTCGACAGCAAAACACCGATTTGGACGAGGCTTCGTTCAGAGACCAGAGTAGGTTGGTATTCAAAACTGGCAAGCGTGACGCACCACGGTATTTGGAGTCTTCAAGTCAGGGGCTGGTCTCCACCAGAAGTTCGTGTCGACGAATCTTCTTGAATTTAGCATCCTGTCGCGTCAAGGGGTACCTTGACGTACAGCGGTGTTTTAAATGTTGTAGGTTTGGCCACAGGGCCAAGTTCTGTAAATATACGTCGGTCTGCGCGCATTGCGGAGAGAGGGGTCACAAGCGTGATGACTGTACACAGAAGGAGGCTCCGACTTGCGTCAACTGTAAAAGGTTTCGCAAAATTCATAGGCACCCGGTTAATAGTAAGGAGTGCGGGTGCTACTTGAGAGCTGTTGAGATGTATTTCAACTCTTGATGGTTAGGTTCGGTCAACTTAATGCCCAGGGAGCCTATGCAGTCCAAGTTGAGTTAGGTGAGGTTGTTGAGGAACGGAACCTCTATGTTCTTCTATAGCAACCGTATGTGGTCAAGGGTGAACTGCCAGGTTTTTAAGGCTGGAATAAGTTTTACCCTTGTAATAGTAAATCCGCCGTGCTGTGCAGGAAGTCGATAGATAGTGTCTTCATACGGCAGGCCACTGACACGCATCACGTCGTTGTTAAGCTTGCCATGAATTGTTTGGACCTGGCCGAAGTTAGTTCGTACTTTCAGTAAAGGGATCTCCCACTGAACAACATATGGAAAGATGGGATAGAACTGTTAGGCTGGTAGCGGGTCGTCCTATTCTTATAGTAGTTGATGCAAACGCCAAATCGCTTCTTTGGCACAGTGGGATCACGGATGATAGCGGCAAGTTAACTGAAGACTTCATCGCGTAGCATCAGTTTGATGTTTTCATTGTAGCCGGAGAGTTGACTACCTTCGCCGGTGCAGTTGGTTTGCGGAGGGCCTTCCGTGGTATTAACATCGATGTTACAATTGGTAAGGATATTCCCGGTAGGATTCTGAATTGGTCGGTGGTCGATGATTGCGAAAGCGATCACCGGCTAATAGTTTTTGACTGGGTAGGTGGGCTGCGCGATGTCTTTAGGGCTGACGTTCGTGTTCACCAGGGGCGCTTCCTGCACAGGCGGGCGGATTGGCCCAAGTTTTCTAACATTCTTGCGGCCAGGCTGCGAGTTTTTACTCAAAGTCTGGACGAGGTCCCATTAGACAACCTGACAGAGAATTTATCTTCTGCGGCAGTTGAAGCCGCTGAACACTCCATTCCCAGAAGTACGGGTCCATTGGACAGAAAGTAGCTGGATGGTGGACTCGGGAATTGACTGCGATGAAGCAGACTGTGGGCCGGCTCAGGAGGGCCGCACAGCTCATATGATGATATCACGGTGGAGCTCCTTGTTCGCACATTGATTGTTAGTTCTCTGACTAGGATTTTCAATAGGTTGCTTTTGCTAGGCACTTTCCAGCGTGCTAGAAACGTGGTGTGTTGAAATTGCTCTTCAAAGGAGGCGACAAGGATCCCACTGTAAGTTTCTCTTACCGTCCTCTGACGCTCTTGCCTGTAGTAGGTAAGGTTTTCGAGAAGGTCTTGTTCCTCCGCATTAACAGGAGGTTAACTTCTAACCATATGCTGATGGACGACCAGTATAGTTTCCGCCCCGGTAAGGGCACAGAGGACGCGCTTCTTAGGGTCATGGATTTGGCTTCGGCCAGCTAGTGTAAGTATGTACTCGGTGTCTTTTTGGACATATCCGGGGCGTTCAACAACTTGTGGTGGCCCTCTGCCCTGTTTCAAATAAACCAGCGTGGTTGCACGCTAAATGAGATCAGAAATCTCCCGAGTTACTTCAGCAACAGAATTGTTATCCTTCGTGACGGCAGTTCGGAGTTAGGAAAAACCCTGTCTAAAGGTTGTCCACAGGGCAGTATTCTAGGTCCACTCGTCTGGGTAGTTGAATTCGACTCTCTCATGCGACTGCGGATGCCCAGTGGCTGTCGCATCGTGGCTTATGCCAACGATGGGCTGCTGCTGGTCGAGGGCAACTCGCGTGCCGAGATAGAGCTCAGAGCGACAAAGGCATAAAAGGTATTATGGTTGTGGAGTCTTCAGTATAAGATGGTTTTCAGTGCGGAGAAAACCACTATGATGTTCTTGAAGGGACGCCTAGCTGCAACCCGTTACCCGTGGGTTGTGATGGACGGCCTTCCAATTAGGTATGTTACCGTTCAGAAGTAGCTGGGTGTTATTATCCTTGATGAGGCTTCTCTTCAAGGAGCACCTCCAGTTTGTAGCGAAGAAGGCAATCGATGCTTTCTTCGGTGTCCGTAGAGTCATCCATCCTGATTGAGGGTTGAATTACCGTACCATGCGTATTTTTTACAGAGGTGTCTGTGAGGCCAAATGTTGTACGCTGCGCCCGTCTGGGCTCATCGTTTACAATTCCAATGCTATAGGGACATTCTTTTGCGAGCCCAGCGCCGTCTATTGCTAGTGTTGTCGGTTGCTAGCTGTTGTCGGTGGCGGAGAACTGTCTCGCGAGAAGCAGTCACTGTGATTGCCGGCATAAAACTCTTAGATATTTCGGCTACGAGCGTAGCCAGCAGTATATTTCCAAGAAAGGTGGCCTTCTAACCTCAAAGCGTATGCGAGAAATTGAAGACCAAGGTTCCGACTCTTGGCAAGCTAGGTGCAACGATTCTTCTACTGGTCGATTACACGCATGGTATTTTTCCAAATGTTAGAGAGTTGCGAGAGATTAGCTGGGTTTCCCCCAATCTGCATATTATCAATTTTTTCGGGATATGGTGCTTTTAGGTATAGTTGGGCTAGGTTTAGGTTGGTTGACTCCGGCTTGTGTCCGGACTGCAGGGTCGATGACACAATGGAACATGTTCATATGTCTGTCCCCGGTACGAAGCTGAGCGTACCAGAGTTGTTAGGGAACTTAAGAGAGTAACTCCTTCTTTGATCTGCGAGTCAACTGGAGGACTCGTAGAGACTGGACAATTGTGGCTGGCTTCCTTCGATTCCTCGCCCAACGAAGAGCAACCAAAGGGATTTAGTAGAGTACGAACCTGGGCGGCTAGGGTCCGCCTGGACAGTTTGATTGACCGAAGGTAAGCGCTTTGGCAGCGAGCCACAGTTAGTATCGAGAGAGGTGATTATGATTGTAAAAGCTATCGGCGGAACGGCGACTGCACTGCCGATGGGCATGGGATACCATGCAACCATGAGGTGTAGCGGCGTTTTTACGAATACAGACTAGAATGAGCAAGCGACAGTGTCGGCGTGATGGCGACTGCACTGCCGAGGGCATTGGATACCATGCAGCCGTGAGGTGTAGCGACATTTCGACGATGGTTTATGAGGTGAATGTCACGCGGGACTCTGCGATGGAGCCGAGTGGGAGTTGGAGGTTTGTCCGCCTCTCCCTTGTGGACCAGACCGGAGTCCTTAAATTTAACATAAATTTAACCTTAAGTCTGGGGTTTGAACTTATGTTGAGTTCACTAAGGAAACTAGGACCCAATTTCGTTGTTGTGATCAACAAGTTTTGTGGTATGTTGTGTTTATTTTGTCTCGAATTACAAGACATTCACGAAATTGGCTCATAATAAGTAGAACTAGGCACGGGGTTCGCGCCTCCGCGTGCTCAGTTAGCTAGTTCAGAAAGATACGATGTAGGGCATTCATGATGTCTGGACGAGGCCTACAGCGAAGGCAAAAGATGAATTAATAAATCACTAATGCAAATGTCTACCCAGGCATTTACATTCGTGGCATCCCAACGAGGCCAGGCTTATTACTATGAGATGTAAAAAGTCAGAGGGCGATAGACGACTCCCGTTAAATCCCAACAGGGCTAGGAACGGGGGGTGGCGACCGGAACGTCACTTGGCGGGTGTCTTCCCCTAAGGGGTTGGAATATATACTTTCCCTATCAAAGGCAAAGCTCCAAGAGCGGTTTCAGAACGGAGAAGGGAAAAAACAATCACAGGCATAGCTGCATCAACCAATCATATTTTTATTATGTATAAAGCAACTCAAAAGATCTACTGATCTCCACATCTTTGACATGGATAAAACGGGGATCCATAAAAAATTCACAAATAACACCATGTAATTTGAATTAATGATAACTCAGAATGTAAGAGGAATTTGAATCATTTAAGTAATGGGCCAACAAAACTACACAAATGCAAAGAATACAATAACTCAGACAGATTCCACATTCTTAACACAAATTAACTGGGAATTCTGCTTAAATTTACAGAAAGAATGAATCAAGAGAAAAATGTGATTTAATATGAAAGAAATAGTATGAAGACAATCAAACTCGCCTAAAAGAATACTGGACTGCTGTAGGCACTGGGTGTCCATCCTACCTACAATTCCTGAGTAGATCATTTATTTTTACATAAAACGGAAGCAGAGTATATCTGATTAGTAATTTTAGTAGTGACCAGATGAAATACATGTAGTGACAACTAAAGAATGAATACAAGCTGCTTTTTCCCCAGTTACAAAAGAGTCACCTTAAAATAGATGGCTCGACTTCCTTCCTTCCCAACATCAAACCTTTATTCATCCCAAAAATTGTGGGACATGCAGTTTTATCCAACTAATCTGTTAATCAGAAATCCATGAATAGTCTTAGTAAATTACTATAACATGTTTTATTCAGATAAATTCAATTCAATCCACCAGATGAGAAAAGTAGTTTTTTTTGTAAGCCTAAACAAAATGTGTTTTACACATCTAGTAACAGCAAGTTTGATAAGAAATTTTGTTTTTCGTAACAATATAATTTGTCCAATTAATTTAGTTCATTAAATGAAACCAAACTAAGAATCATAAACACATATACAATCATAAAAAACTGCTAAACTCTATTGCACTATTAATTTTATTATTAGAACTTACTAACTTTAGTAACTTTCAAAATCAAAACTTTATCCCGCTGCCATTTTAGGTATAGACATTGCTCCAACTTTTTATTTATACCATTTTTTCTTCTTAAAAATGATGTTATCACACAAAGGGTGTTACCATTTAAAATATTTGAGTTAAATCACCTAGGCCACCTTCAAGAGGGATTTGAAATTCTATTTCTCATCAAAAGGTAAAGTAGTTGACCGATACCTTATTCTGAAAGTTACAGTATTCTATTTGGAATGGCTTTAAAGTTGTCGAGAGGTTTCCATACTTTTGACTGACTCTGTATGGCACTCATACAATCAAAAATAAAAAAATAAATGGTTGTAAAATTAAATTCACACGTACCTATTTAAACAAAAGTCTCTGTATAATCAAGCAATATGATCCAATAAAAAACATTTAAGCTGAAGTGTATATACAAATTTTATTTTTTACTATTTTTTTTCCTTAAGTCTCTTCTTCTTCTTCTTCATGTGCTTTATCTGCCTGGTGAATGTTGGTGATCCTATTGAACATCACTACCATGTTTGTCTGGGAATATCTGACATATTCTTTAATGCAGTGATTTTCCTTGGACTTCTCCATCCTAATGCCATTGACTACCTTCTCTAGTTTACTTCCTAAATCTATTTAATAACAGCTGTTATTAATTGAAAGGGAGGGAACAATCTCCAAAAACTTGTGATAGACTGCCAAAAAAAATTTAAACTTGCCCCGTTTTTGGAGCAGCTCTAATAAGCACCAAAAGCCTCAAACAGAACAACACTCCAATAGAAGAGTACTGCAAAATCTGGTAACATTCGAAGTCTAGAGCCTCACTTATTCTGGTATAATCATCACTAGTTCATTTTAACTGCTATATTTCCAACCAATCTACACCTCATTCAGTTTGAACCCTGCTGGTAGATACAATAGAGGAATACAAATAGAGGAAGGCACTTTTCTTTTATAGCAAATACATTTTCTGATCAATCCTCAATCAGCAGCAGTGGTAGAGGTAGTATTACATCTATGTCAATCCTTATGCTCTATTATTCTTATTCCTTTCTTCCTCTTAAATTATCCTCTAATGTTAACCCAAAACAAGTCACAACTTCTTCTCCCATATAAATTGTCATAATTTAATATTAACTGTCAAACACTGAATGCAAAATGAGCTGTATGAAATGGTTTTTTTATCTGAGAATTGCAACAAACTTGTTTATATTATTTAAAAAGAATATTAAGTACTTACATAATAAAGAGAGCAATAAAATTAAAATGAGGTGTTTTATTTAATTTTTAAAACTTGAAAATAATTTTAAAATATCTATCTTATTATATTATATATTCTAAGGGTAAAAATGAATAAGAGTGTATTAAACAAACAGGTGATAACCTTTTTAAAAAATAGCAATACCCTTAAAATTTTACAATTTTCAGTCTATTAAAAAATTGTGCAAACGAATAGTTTTCATTTCATTCAAAAATGTTTTATCAAAAAATTTTGAAAATACACAATATGATATGAAAAAATAAACAAAAAAATATGAAACTCTAAATGTTACTGAATAATACTAATGATACATGCAGCAACTCTGGAAGTAAAATTCCTTGATTAAATTTTTTCATGCATGAATAAAACTAAAAACAAGAATAGGAAGTTTAGAGAAATGAACTGGCTGGAAAAAACTTATAACTAATTAGGCCAAATAATAGAACTGATTTAAGCATCTTCACAGATCACAAAGGAGATTTGTGAAATTTTAACATCATACAAACAAAAATTTATGTACACATTGGTACTAAAATAAGACAACCAATCTGAGAAGTATGTGGAAGAAATTACTTAAGAATACTTAGAGTATTTTAAGGAACTTAAAAAAATTTTCAGGTTTTTTTTAAAACAATTAAAAAAATCAACTTTTCAAACAAGGTCACTCATAAAAACTTACATTATAACATCAACTTAAATAAATAATCTGAGAAA
Source organism: Lycorma delicatula (assembly GCF_047948215.1). Classification (NCBI taxonomy): domain Eukaryota; kingdom Metazoa; phylum Arthropoda; class Insecta; order Hemiptera; family Fulgoridae; genus Lycorma; species Lycorma delicatula. The sequence continues at coordinate 24,907,073 of NC_134455.1, forward strand.
ATTTATATAGGGTACTGTTTTTGTTATACTTACAAAATCTGTTAACCAAGCCTATATACTCTCTTTTTCTGTTTAGCCTCCAGAACCACCACCTTAAGGTATTACTACAGAGGATGAATGAGGATGATATGTATAAATGTAAATGAAGTGAATAGTCTTGTACAGTCTTGGGTCAACCATTCCTTAGATGTGTGGTTAATTGAAAACCAACCACCAAAGAGCACCAGTATCCACAATCTAGTATTCAAATCTGTATAAAAGTAACTAACTGCCTTTACTAGGATTTGAACCTTAGTACTCGACTTCAAAATCAGCTGATTTGTGATGACAAGTTTAACCACTAGACCAACCCAGTGGGTTAACCAATCCTCTACTAACAATGAATTAACTTACTTGAGATGTACCAATACCATAATGTAATAGTGGTCCTCAAAGAAACAATATATTATAAGTAATAAATGAATGTATATTTATATATTCAATTACATTTTTTTTCATTCCCTGGTGACTGGGTATAGGAAGAAATATCCTAAACCTAAGTAATATACTACTGGAGATGGGAAAAAATTCTGGTAAATGTAATTCTACTTTGGAGAAAAAGATTTTGAATTAAAAATAACTTTTACCCATTTCTGGAAAATGATTATTTATTTTTTTTAAAGTTACAATATCACAAGGTAACTAACTCATCATCAACTTTGGGCCTTCATACCTTGGTTTGCATTCAAACAATGTTCCTCATCAACTTCCATAAACCCATTTCTTCTGTTCACTTTTTAAAAATATGCCTATTTACAATTAATTACTGTTTATAAATACACAATGAAAGAAGAGTCAATAATTACAGTTCTTCAAACTCTGTCAACAGTGTTTCCATTTTTTTATTCCTACATCTATCCTTTTTTTCAAAGGCCTGAAAATAAAAATTCTTTCTATATGTTGCTTAAATATAAACCATTTATTGTTTCTTTTCTTTTACGTTTTTCTTTAAATATTACTGTTCAAAATACAAATTTATTAGCAACTCAACTTTGCTGTGGAAATTTTGCTAAAATAATGCCAAAAATATGTGATTATGAATCAGTGACTGCACTCATCAGTTAACCAATTCAAGATATTAACCTTAAACCAAAGAAATTTGTGATTGCAAGAACACAAATTTAAAAATATGGTTATTCATAGAGAAGTTAACAATTCTATAAAAATGATTACATATTATACATTAATATGATATTCTTGATTTCTATATTAACTTTACAATTATAAAATCTACATTTAATTTTTTGTGCCAATAATACGATTATATTTTTGAAACTCGGTAATTAAAAATATAATTTTAGCATTCCAAAAAAACAATGCAAATATTATAAACAATCATATTTCAATATCAGGTAATAAATAACAATAAGAAAAGATTACAAATTTCTTACTTTTAACCTTTATCCGAAGAGATAAGCACTTAACCCTACAAAAAGATGGGTGTGTAAACAAAATTCACTTTACCTTAGGTTATGTTTACCAATTTTGACAAACAGCATCACATACTATTTTATTTATAGTAAGAAATACGAGTAGTTAATAACGAAACACAAAATAACACTGTTAAAATTCACTTTTCTTCCTAAAATGCAATAAAAATTAAAATAAATCTATTAACTGGATCAAATTACGGCCATGAAACATGGGTGTTGACAGTCTGATTACGTTAAAAAAGATAATTACTTGCGTTGAACAAAACTTCTAGATATTAAACAAATTACAAGTAACGTAAGAAAATAGGAAACTATGTACATATACAATATAAACAGAAAAAATTTCAAAACATTACATTTTCATAGACATGTCATAAGACTCTTCCTCTAACCTTCATCACTGCTGTTTTGATATTCTGCTAAACAGCAGTAAAGAAAATTACGATCCGTAAATTAATTTGTTAATTTTATGTAAACACAGCCTTATCAAAATCAGCAAACGAACTCATCATTAACTATTTTTTTTTCTGTCAATTTAATAATATTATACATAATTAAACTGAATTTCAACTATTTAAAACTAAGTTTACTTATATAAAAACGTTGAACTTCTATCGGTTATATTAAGCATTTATTTCTTCAGTGTATTAGCTGTGACATTATTCATTCAAATAAAAAGATTCAAATAAACAACGCATTTTTATTTTTATACTACCAGCTGTAAATTATTTTGCTCGGAATAGTCGAGTCGAATTCTGTGTTTTTCATTTAAACTCATTAAGCAAATGATTTTTTTTTTTAATTATGTTATTTTTAATACTATGTTGGTTCTATTTGATTAAACCAGTTCCCGAAAAGAAAATTGTCTAGTCAGGTTACGAGTTTGTTTAAATCAAATGTTGGTGTTCCTGATAAGTTTTGTGTATTTTTCGAACCTTTTTACAAAACTTGACAAATAACTTTAACATTTAAAAATCCCGAAAAAAGGATTTTAAAGGTTTTATCCGGCAAAAGATAACTTTTGTTTGGATTTTGTTTTAAAAAATTTATTTATGACTATATATCAAAATTTTCTACTAATAAAGAAAAATATTACAGAAAAAAATTGTATCAGTGTGGTGAACCAAGTTCACTGCAAAGATATTAGTTGTACTTTTGCCACTGCTTATAACAATAAAATTAAAGAACCCATTCATTTTAATTTATTTATCTAAGTCTTTATTAAAATTAACGTTCAATTACTTTAGCTGATACCATAGTTTTCTTTAATAATTAACATAGTTTGATTTACAGTTTATTTATATTTATGTTTATTAATGAATGTTTCCAATGTAGTTATAGTATCATATTCATATAAATATCATTTATCAAAATGTCACTCACTAAAGTGTGCTTGGCAAAATAATGTATCACAGTGAATATTTAAATAAATAAACATTTTCAGTACTATTTGTACAAAATTTTTTGTTACAGGCAACGAACTCTACCTGGGGTGTTTGATAAATCCATGCAGAAATAAAAAATAAACAATTTTTTGGGAAAAATCTTTATTTCTCAATATAATCTCCTTTCAAATCCGTACTTAGTCCAAGTCCAAAAATGCTGAACTGCTTTAGGTTCCTTATAATATTATTTATCCAAATGTTCAAAATAGTCACATGTTTCATTTTACATAAATCATTTTTTTTTTTACTTCTTCATATTTAAAAACAGATATGGTCCGTAGGTGCTAAGCCTGGCAAATAAAGGATGTAAATATAGTAGTCTTTCTTTATTTCCTCATTTAGATGACCCAGCAAAGATACAAAACATTGCCCAGTTATTGTTTTACCCTTCAACAAAGATTCAATGAAGATTGTGCTCTAAGCATCCCAAAAGACAAGAGCCATCATCAACTTTACTGCTGATGGAATGGTTTTTGCCTTCTTTGGAGTAAGTTCCCCAACTGCAATTTACTGCTTTGATTGTAATTTCTGACAAATTTAATTAACTGTTATCAAATGGCATGAAAATTCTATGATTGGATTACATTGAAATAGCCCTAAACCATACCTAAAACATTTACTCATTCACACTTTTAATAATTTATGAACAATCATGACACCCATTTTATGGATAGTTTTTCCTTGTAAAAATATTTGTGTAAAATATGATGCACCTTCATTTAAGTTGCCTATTGTCTTAGAAATTCCATGCTTTTTCAACCTTTTATCCTCTACTATCAAGAATTTTTTCAATATTCTCTGCAGTTGTATCATCAGCAGGTCATCCTGAACCCTTCAGCATTCTTTGTTGTCATATGACCACTCCAAAAAAAAAACCAAACCATTTTTAAACTGTTCGAATCTATGGTGCTGAATTATATTTAACTTCTTGATTTTTGTTTCCTGTATGACTTTGCCTTTCAAAAGTAATGTTTGATCATCACGCAAAATTCTTTTAGTTAAATTTTAATAAATCACTGTATTTGATCAACCCAAATGAATGTCAACAATAGAATTATAATCTATCTGACTGAATCTTGGTATATGCTGCTAGTAAAATTGTTGGAAACTAAGAATGATCTCATCAATGTATTAGGAGTACCATTTCTTGACTTTGCTCAGACTTATTACATCCCTCGTATTTTATTATTTTTTTTAATACATGATTATAATCTGTTATCACTAAACAGAAATATATTCCAGAAAGTCAGCTTCATATACTTTAAGGTTTTATAATAAAAACCACACTTGATCTCAAACATACTTCACTCTGGACTGTTGTGAATGCTAAAGTATTGTCGCATGTTCGCAGCTTGACTAGGATATTGAGAAACTAACAAACTGAAAATGTTTTATATATACAATTTATTATTTATTACTATAAAAATATAGAAGATAAAATAAATAATAACAGTAACAACAACAAGAACAATTTAATTTTTAGTTTTAATAGTGGTTATACCATTAAAGCTTACACCAGTCTTCATGCTTAGTCTGTTCACACTCTTCCTGTTATGCATCATATGATATATGAAAAAGTACCTATTATTCCTCCATTACTTTTTAATAAATTACTAGTGAATTTGAAAGATCTTCTCATATTTTGCTAAAATTTTTGTGTTTAAAATACAATTAAAAGATTTTTTTCAGAATCAGTATTACTCTGTTGATGTATTTTTAGATTAGTTAAACAAATAACTTAAAGGATGGCTTTTCTGTATGTTCATCTAATACGTACAAATAATAGGTTCTCAAGCAATTTGCATTAACACCTTCCAATTTTTTTCTTAGTATTTTTAAATTTGCTTACAAACTTAAAAGGATGCCAAAATATTGGGAAATACTAGTACTAATTCTTGTTTTCAAGAAAGGTGATGACATAGTAATAGTGAATGTGGAAACGACAGAGAAATTTCCCTCCTTCATCTGGCTGAAAGATCTACTTGAGAAGAAAACTTCTAAGAAAAGTGCAGCAGTAGGTGGAGCAAAGGCTTGAAGAGGTCAAGAGCATGCTTTCAGGCCATAAAGAGGCACTCAGAATAAAAGTTTTGTCCTGCATCAAATCTTAGAGAAAGGTATTTGAATATAGAAAGGAAGTTTACCTGTGTTTAATCATTCTAATTAAGACATTTGATGAGTGAATTGTGGAAGGATCTAGAGGAAAGAAATCTGGATGTCAACATCATAAAAACTATAAAATGTTTTTACACTGTGTAGAAATAGTCAGACCAAAGGATGTTGTCTAAATAATTTCCAGTAAGATCTGAAGTGAGACAGATTAATATTCTCTCGCAAAGCATTTTATTCATTCTTGTAGATGGTGTAATAAAACTATTTAGTGCCAGAGAAAGGAAAATAATGTTAGGAACCTGCAGCATCAGAGAGAACTAGTCTCAGAGGTATGCATATTTAAGGGCTTGTTCAATAATTATTTCTGCAAAACAATCAAAATGTTTCATTTGGACACTGTTCTGTAACTTCTCTATCTATAAAGTAGGTTATTCAGTAGACCCAAATTAAAATAGTGAAACTGTATATACCATTACTCATCTTAGGCAATGGAATTTTAGGTCACAAGATATTAATGTAATCAATATGACAAAATAGTATTACAGAAGTGTCTCTTAACTCAATGAACACACAAGTTTCTAATGAGGGGAAGAATCTTCTACTAAAGGTACCTAAGATTTTCCACACCAAATCAAAAAATAACTACCAAGAAAGAAACAAATAGTTGTAGATAATTTTATTGAATTGGCAGAATCCCAACAAATATGATAATATTATAAAATTAGAGGGAAATTCCAATATTATGAAAACTTAGATAAACTCTAAAAGAAGATAATGTAATCAACAGCATCCACAAATGTATGAGGAAAGTAATCAGAAAGCTGTAGTTCTCTTGAAAAAGAGAACTAAAAACATTATGATAACTAAAACAATTATGAGACATTATGATAAATAATATTTCTATAAAATAGTCATCATCATCAAAGTTCTTAAGTATAACAATTGACAATAATACTCTTAGAATATCTACATTTATAAAAGAAATTATTGAAATACAAACATATTTACTTTAACATTAATAAGCAGACTTAGTAGTGATTAACTGAAGAGTGTTGCCACTGATTGCTAATCTCATGCATTTTTTTGATACCATTATTTCTTATTTGGTATCTCCACATTTCTTTTGGTTTCATTATTTAAGCAACATTTACAAAGAGGTTTTAGTTACATGACAGGAATAAGAAAGAAAGGTTAGTAATGATTGGAAGATCCAAAATTACTTAAGTTTCTTTGTTATGTATTTATAATACAATAATATATTTAGGTAGATAGATTTAACAAAATATTAAATTATCATATTCGAGAAAAAAGAAACAGAATAAGTGTGGTCATGGAAGTTGGTAAAATAAATTTATTTGAATTTAAACCCTCTTTTGTAGGGCCAAAGTTAATGGATGAGTTGTCATTACATTGTAAGCATTGATAAAATGGACATTTATAAGCGTTTATAGTGATTATAAGAAATCTCTACCAGTACAAGTTGCATAATATTTTTAAAAAAGTTAATTTTTATAAACCCATGGTTACCAAGGTTGTTAGAAAGTTCATGGCCAGATAAAGAAAAAATAAGATTTTTCAAAAATCCTTTATTCAATGTAGTCAGCTTGCACCTTGATATAATTAGAAAAACAACTTTCCAACTTTTTAAAACCTTCAATATAATGAAATTGTTCATCTCTGCAAAATAAGCGGTTGCTTCAGCTTCATCATTAACATTTGAAGTGAATCTTCATCAAGCGAGCGATTTCTTCAGGTTTGGGAAGAGGAAGTAGTCAATGGGAACCAAATCAGATGAATATGGTGCATGTGGAAGCTCTTCGAAGTGTAGGTCATGGAGTTTTGCAGCATCAATTCGAGACTTGTATGTAAGCCCATTATTGTAGTGAAAGAGCACTTTCTTTTTGGTCAGATGTGGATATTTAGCATGAATAGTACCATTAATACTAAAACAAAAGTGAGCTGAGAAAGACAACTCCATACTGGGTGGTACGAAATTGACCTCTCATTAAAAAAATTCAAAAGATTTGCTTCTATCTCTCTTATTTTTTAGCTAAAATAAGCAACAGGTCTGTCAGTTAATTTTTTGAGATGAATTCCAATATCCCAGGAAAAATTTAGCTGTCATGAGGGTTCTTTCATGTCTGAAACTCTTCATATACAAGATTACCTAATCTTGTACAGATTAATCTTCTGAAGATTACTTAATATACCTAAATCTATGTTATCAACATGTTTTCTAGGTTATCTACATACCTAGATCACCATGTGGTTAAAGCCGTGTTTCAGGGAAGTCCTACAACTGTCGGTTGTTTCTTATGCACGGCTTTACCCACACAACTAACTTAATTAAAAATATTTATCATTTTATTTTAATATAATATTTTTTGTTTATTTAATTCAATAATTCTAACTAACGCGCGTGCGCATACATTATTTAATTCGCGCAGGTGTGGCAGTACTAGCGGCGACGGTCGGCACAACTAAAATAATGTAATTTTACAACTTGCAAAGAATAAATTTTGTTTGAACGGTTGGCAGAGTGGTGTAGCCGCGTGGCTTAACGCACCAGGTACCGAGTCGACTGGTCGATTGAGTTCGAGATCCAGCAAAACCGAGTTACTTTTTTTCACTTTCAATATTATTCATTTATTTAATTTTACCGCTCACCTGTGACGTCACAACATATCAGCCAACATAACAGCTGTACGTCAGTGCTACCAACATTTGAAATATTAACTAAATATAATAAATAAATAATTAATATTTAAAGTATAAAAAATATGTTGGTTGGCAACCCTGTGGAATTTCAAATTCCCCGGTCAAACGGGACAAGGGAAAGGGAATTTTCCACTGAGAAAAAGGAAAATTCCAAGATGGCTGACTGCGACACTAGCGCTCCTTGTGGTGACAGAGGATACTATTGACGCAGTATGTCCGCTTAACTACTACTTAAGAGCATTTTTTAGGATGGGGGTGTGATTTTACAAAAACTTTTTTTGCAAATATTTTTTAGTTGTTAACAAATGTGCCTAAGAAAAATATGACCTTAATCAGCCGAAATCTCGAGATACGAGAGGGTGACCTTGCTCTACAGCCTCACCCCTTTGACCTTTTAAGTTGAAAATTTAATGGCGTCAATGTCCCATACAAAGAAGTAATCTGACCAAGTTTGGCCAAAATCGGTTCAGTAATTTTGTAAATATAAGGTGATTTTGAGGCTAAAACCGAACACACACACACACACACACACGTACATATGAATGTTAACATCCGGAAAATTTCCATCCGGTTTTTTTGGTTTTTTGGGTTCCTTAGGTATCAAAACGTCAAGATCTGGTGAAAACTGCATATTCCTAAATTGGACCGCTTACAATAATTTTCCTTCTACAGCTACAGCTCTGCTATCGTAGCGCTATCTAGACGGGAAAATAAAATTATTAGTACACGTAACAAAGTTTATGAACATATATTATAATATTATTGTACCTTTATTTTGTCATTAATATTGTTTTTTATTGTTTATTATTCTTTTGGAAAGGAATAAAGAATATAAAAAAGATTAAAATTACAAAAAAAACATTAAGAAGGGCAATATTTTGTTCCAAACGTTGAGGCGGCCAAAATCGCAGTATTATTATACGGTCGCAAATGAGATATTTGGTAATGATTGCAGTTTCCTTCATATGAACTTGGAAAAAAGGTTGTAGGGCTGTTCACTGTCTGTCGGATGGTGTTTTCTGAAAAAAAAAAAAATAGAAAAATGTTTTGCTATCGACCAGATATTCACTTGTGTGCGAGTCCCACACGTAACGTTACAGGGTCAACGAATTTTCGACATGATTCACTGTTTTGCGTAAATAATTTCTGATGCAAAAAAGCAGCGTTTCTGACTCATGTAAGCTGGCCACTGGTTGAATACAACAATGCTAAACCTCAGCAATTATCGGTGAAAGTGATTCTCCAGACATATTGTCTTCAGCGACACAGAAATACTACTTTGTCCACTGATCATGGAACTGACGTCCGGCGAACTTACGACGATTTAATTCGTTTATTTTTACCACCAAATAAAAATATTAAAAATATTCATACCTTGTAAAAAAACATACAAAAAGTTTATCATTTTTAGAGCTATTATTTATTTATTTTTGAACAAATAACTTACAATGTAAAAAAACTACACAAATATTTCTTAAAAATATTTTTGCAATAGGTTTCTTAAACACCCAGTTGTAAGTTTTTCCATTCAATAGATTTTAAGCGTTTAGTGCTATAATATTTTTTAAAATACCCTAAACAATAATTTAATCAATGGTAGGGTTGCCTGTGTATGATTCTTTTATAATTTACATGCTTAAATAAAATAAATTTTTCCTGCCTCCGTGGCGCGAGTGGTAGCGTCCCGACCTTTCATCCGGACGTCCCGGGTTCGAATCCCGGTCAGTCAGGCATTTTCACATACGCTACAAATCGTTCATCTCATCCTCTGAAGCAATACCAACGGTGGTCCCGGAGGTTTAAACAAGAAAAAAAGTGAAAACGGTAAATGCAAATGATTATCCTTTCTTACTCTAAAATAAAATAACTTCTATCAATTCGTAAAATTTAACTGAGGGGTTAGAAATTCAATGAACAGAAATAAATAAATATTAATTTTATTTATAAAGAATTTGGCCTGTCTTAAATTACTTAACTAAAAAATTTACACATTATCTAAATCAGTATTATTATGAATTAATGGGGTGACAAAATGGACCAGAAATAATTCGACATCACAGGGATTTTATAACCCCGGTACTACGGTCAGAACTGCCGAACTGCAGCAGTAACGTAGTGCGGTGATTATTGATTCCTCAATGCTGTGCACCAAGGGCAACTACGAACGTTGCGTCAGACACTGACAATGTGTTAAATTAATTTGATTATTTCTTTTAGTGGGTAATTATGTAAATAATGTTAAGTTTTATACATAGATATAGTCATAGTGAAATAGAGTGATTGCAGTTTTAATCGAGTCATAAATCATTAACGTACTAGGTAAATTTTTTAGCGATTAAAATCACTAATATTTAAAAAAAAAAAAAATTATATATAATCATTAAATAAGACATGGGTTGGCTGTAATAAGTTCCAAAATCATTTCATTCAACAGGGTGTATATTTTCTGTTTTGACATTTAAATTATTATTGTGATCGAGTTGTAAATTCTGATTCGTATAAGGCAGCTTTTTAGGGTGTTTAAATCTAATACAAATGATTTATTCTTCATTGTGAATTATAATAAAAATTTAGCATTTTTCATTTTTCTCATAGAAGTTAGACACGTATTTTAATTAACTGTTTCGGTGTACAACTGATAAATTTAATGACAGCGTTATAAATAATGGTATACAATCGCTAAGCTTTATTTGAAAGTTTCATTATTACTTTTTCCTATGATAATATCTTTGATTCAGATCATTCTAATATTTAATGATGTTTTTAATTTCCGATAACTTAAACATTTTAATTTGAGAAAATGTTTGAAATAAAGACGAGGTATTCATCGATTTCGGTTGTATCGTAGTGTACAATTAGATGGAAACTACATAAGTGTATCAAAAAAGTATTTAACAACTACTACTTTTTCATTTACATTTTTGGCTAAGCCTCTTGGAATTTTTAAAGGATTAATCGACTGTTCCGGATTATTCATATTTTTCAAGGGCTTCTACAAAGAACGGTAGAAGACCTTTTTATCGTGTGGAAACTAGAGTTCTAAATATTCCTCAATATTTATTATGTAAATTTTATACGTTTAAAAGTTTACAAATGTCATTAAAAGGCTTTGTGTTATTTATATTTTTAGTATTTTGGCTATTTCCGTCTTTGTCATATTTTCTCAGGATAGTTATTCTCAAGTTTATTGGTAGAGTTATAGACAAATCACGTTCCTAAATAATCTTCCTTTCGTACATTGTCAAGACCTCTTCTGTACTTTAATCACAAATATCAAATCATTCTTTTGTTGACAAAAATCGAAATAAATCCTGTTTTGAATGTTTACTACGGAAAGTAGGAGAAGGATTTAATTATTCTCAATGTAGTTGATGAAGACAATAACTAGGAAATGGTCAGATATGAGATTATATCTTTAATTCGTTCTTCCTAAAAAAAAGGGGCAAGGTGATTTGAAATTGTTTTCATCCACATATAGTAGGTTCCCTGCAGGTAAATATTTTAGCATTTAATATTGGTTTTCCTTAAAAAACAGAGCTGTGAAAGCAGAAAGCAGTGCCTGCAGACATGCTTGCCAGAGTGTTGAATGAAATGGGTTATTGGGTTAAGTCTACACGGCTAGTACTATAAACGGTGCTCATATTGAGTTTCATTAAGACGTAAAAAAACTACATTTTATACTTTCTTGAAATAAAACATACATTTATAATTCTATATAGAATAAATTTAATTTAAAAACACAGTTATTTTTCGGAGACCCAGTGTATATCTTTTTTCCAAACTCATATAAACAATGCATTAATAACAAACATACACGATTAGCTTTTTCTCTTTAGCTGTGCATAACAACAAAAAGTAACTCAATCCATTAACATATTTCCTCCCAATCTTCTAATGGTTGCTCCACAGACAGGTCACATATGGTTTTACATTTTTCAGGTAGTAATTTTAACTATACTTTGTGTAATGAAGTTACACAACTACAATTATAAATACAAACACAACTACAACAATAAATACTAACACGCTATCAAACTTACACCATTTTCTAACATACATGGTCTAGATGTTGTTATTCCTTACTGATAGAGAAATCATTCAAGAAAGTGTAGCCTATACTCTATAATACTTAAAGGCACTGTTTCTCAACCTGGGGATCACGGTGATATAAAAGGGGAGTCGTGAAATTAGCCTACATCTTTACAACAATGATGAAATCATTTTATGAGAAAAAAAATCATTTATTATAAACATTTTACTTACATTTATAAGAACTCTTGTAAGAAAAATAAATTAATGAGATGGTTGTATTTGTTTTTCATTTAAAAGTTTCTCCATACATGTACCTATGTTAGAGACACACAAAACCAAATTGGTTTTTCAAGTGATAAAAGACGATTCCTATCTTAGTTTTTAGTGTAACCATAGACAATAAACCCTTTTCACAAGGGTAAGACAGGGCAAAAGGGATTAATATTTTTAATACTTCTGTGACTAAATTTCCATATTCACTTTGACAAGCAAACAAAAACGTATCTAAATCTTCAGATGTGAATTGTAGTTGTAATGTTTTATCAGCAAACATTCTGAAGAGCTGGTAGTGAATCTCAACTGGTAACTTAGCAGCTGCAACAATGTTTTCACTAAATGGATTCAGTACCCATCTCTTCAAGAAATCATTTTTATCTTCCAGGATTCATTCCACCAAATGAATTTTTTTATATTCACTCTCACAGAGAATATTATGCAAGCAGACCAAATTACAAGGAGCATGTACACATCAAGTTGGAACCTGTAAATTGCTCATGTTTGTACACTTCATACATGAATGTTCATAAACCGTCACTATCAACCCAGTTAGATAGTTTTAACTAGGTTTCATTGGTTGGTTGGGTTTCAATTAACCACACATCTCAGGAATGGTCGAACTGAGAATGTGCAAGACTACACTTCATTTACACTCGTACATATATCATCCTCAATCATCCTCTGAAGAATTATCTAAAAACGGTAGTTACCGGAGGCTAAAGAGGAAAAGAAAGAAAGGTTTCATTGGTTTGGAGGTTGGGAATCACAAACTATTCATTATATATAATTTTTTTTACTTTTTAGGGGTCGTGGAACAAACAGACTGAGAATCAATAGTGTAGCGACATTCTTATTTTTTTCTAGTTTACATCAAATTTCAGTAAAATAATTAAAAATATACAAAAATAGCTTATAGAAAATATAATTTATTTATTCATTAACTTAATAGAGCTTTGAGGGTCGTAAAAATTAATTTAGTTGAATAAATCCATGGCATAAAGTTTGTGAAATATTCATGAAGTTGTTTGCATATCACAACAATCTTCTGACAACTTCTGCCTAACATTTTACATCTAATTTCAAAAACCAGAACATAGAATTAAAAGTAAACATTTTAAAAATGCTAAGTTTATTGTTTTAAATGCAACCTATAAAAGAGATTTTGGTTGATATAATCTAATTAAATTCCCACTTTAAAACAAAAGTATAACATCTTTTAATAACTGATGATAATTTATAAAAATTACAGTAATAATAAGCTTAAAAAATTATTTGCATCAAATTTAGCTTAAAACAATGCTTGGTAATCATTTCAAGAATATCATTAACTTAACTTTTAAATTCAGTTCCTGAATTCTTTTCCTAAAACATTTGATGGTATACAAGAGGAAGAACACTATTTTGGTCCAGTAATACTAAAACTTCTTATTGCAGTTTACCATACTGCTCAAGCTTAACATTTATGTTAAGAATGTTATAGGGAGATTCTATAATACATGAAAATGACCAACCTGATCTGTATTTGAATCAAACTTTTCAAATGTAGACAAAAGACAAAGATGCTACCATTACTCTGTGGAAGTCTACCCTGGTAATCAATACAAATGTTTTTATAGACAACCAGTACCATCTGATTAAAACTTAGTAAAAGTCGGTTAATTATTTAAAAAAATTTAACTTTCTCTTTCATAAATAGTTTTGTTACATCTTTCTACTTCTTTTAATCCTCTTTTTCTTCTTTTAGTTCAACTACTCAAAAAATATGCAACACATGTACATTTAATCTATTTTTCTTATTTCAGATACGATCTACTTATACTATAATGAAAGATATGTCAATTATTAAACCATTTCGGTTGAATTTACTAAATTTTGAATCTTCAGCAGCTAGTAATTGTCAATATGTTCTAACAAGTCCTCGTTCTCTGAAAGCTTGCAAGAAGGCTGGAATTAAGGTTTGTCAAAATAATTATGATGGGAATTATTTTAAAATATATCAATGTACTAGTATACATTCAAAAAATAAATACAAATAGTGGTACATTACAGTATAATTTTCACTAACTGATCAGCCTCATAAACTTCAAAATAAATGTTTATGGCCTATAATTTGAAAGTTGTAATGCTTAAATATCTTTACTAAAATGTCAAATGCCTAAATATTGTACATAATTATTTGTGAGGAAAAATTTTTTAGAAAAAGATTTCTTCACAAAATTGTTTAAAATCCCGGTAAACATAAAATTCCATTCTTGACTTTATTTTTATTACCTTATGGGATTACTTTTTTGCTCATCTTTAGACCATTGATAATGTCAACCAGGGGATTTACATAAAATTATTTAATCATTTCAATTTAAGGAAAGTAACATTTTTTTTCCTTATACAGACTTTTCCTTGGAAGAAAGTACAAGAAGCTAAAAAAAAACAAGAATTTCAGTTCCTGAAAGGGGCTAAAATACTCCCAATAATTATGAGGTTATGATCTTCAAGACAGTGATTATTTTCTGATTTGGACATTATTAAAAAAAACTTTTAATATGAAAATCATTATACTAACATGTACCTGCACAAATGTTTAGTTTAAACCGTGTCATCATCTGTCATTTAAATATTTTTAGTAATTTTACTAATTTTTATTTCTCAGTAAATTTACCTAAAAAATATGTCCATATACATTTTTGTAAAGATGCATGTCTTTTTTTTTACAAAAATCATTGCCAAATAATATTACTATTTTCATAGTTATTTTTATGTGATTAAAACTGCAGTCTTTCATAAATCATTTTTTGAATGAAATGTACATGAATTGTATTTAAAAATGAATGAATGGATGTGCTGTGATTAAAATCATCAAAATAGTTAAGCATGATTTCCTTATTCATCAATAATTTTCAAGCTAGTAACACATAAAGAGCTAGTAAACACATAAAGCAAATATTTAATACTGACACTTATATCAGGAACAAGCTCTAAACCATAATCAATACCAGTCTGTAATGTACATTACATTCAAATGAAAATTTCATAATACAAAGATATTTTTTACATTAAAAATTAAGAAGTAATTTTATTTTCATTTTCAACATTATAATTTATCAAATTACTCATTTAAAACAAGATCTCAGAATAAGTGGTTATACTAATATCCTGTAAAAGAGGTACTAACATAGTAACAAAGAGGTACTAACATTAGTAATCAAAACAAATTATTTATTATTTCAATTAATAATACTAGCCAATAAAATTTTAAACAGTTAATTTTTTTCTACACTGAATTTGAAAATCAAATAATTTTTACTTAACCAACCTTGAACTTTTAATGATAATTAAAAAATATCACATTCATTTCAACTTTTCAATCATAATTGAGTAACTATAATACTAAAATTATAAAATGTCTATAGTAGTGATTTCTATTATTACAAATTTCTAAAAGAAAAAGAATATGTACTTCTGAGATTGTACTTGGATTGTTTTTTCTTTTATGTATTGTGAAGTTTCCTTTTTGTAAAAATCATAAATCACTCATAACAGATTTATCTCATCTGCCTTAATTATACTGTTCTGTTTTTTGGATGGGAAAAAGATGGAAATCTGTTCAAGATGGAAATCTAACTGATATTTCAAGACATTCTGCCACTTCAATTTTTGTAGTTGATCAAGGGTTTTTCTATTAGTATATCACTATTTTCAGATTCTTGTTTTCCATAAAAACTGTTTACAACATCTTTAGGCGATTCCCATGCTACTAAGTGATTTCCAAGAATTCAATTTGCTATATTAAGTAATTTCCTAGAGGTTCAGTGATCATTGTCCCTTTTAATTTGATTTCACTTTCATGAAGAAACTTAAGTTAAATATTAAAATCTTTCCCTTTCTTCCACTAATGATTTGACAAAATGCTTCATAAAGTCCAGTTTTATTTGTAAATGAGGTAAAATAATATTTTATTTATGCTACGGTACATGTATGTGCTGTGTCCAAAATATTACAACTAAACATTAAAACAATCAAAATAGCCAAGTATATATAACATCTACATGGTATAATTACAAATTTCAGTATAGCTACCAATCAACATGCAGTTTTTTCAGCCATTTAACTCCAGGTAGGGTAGCATGATATACAACTTAAGGATCTCCCTTGAATGCCTACTGTGGGCATTACCTAATTAAATGTTTAACAGTTTGGAGAGGATTACCACAATAACAACCAGCCATAGAAGATGACATACCTCAATTGTTAATAAAGTAATTATATTTACTATCCATAGAAGATGACATACCTCAATTGTTAATAAAGTAATTATATTTACTATGTCCAATTCTTACGTGATTAAGTCTGCATGACAGCTGTCTTGGTAGACTAATGCTCAGAACTTGCACATGGATCAACTTGCCCATTGGAGGTTTTCATACCACGAGATCTGCCATTGTTTTTTAATATTAAGCTCTTCCTCTATAAGCTTTTGGACCAGTTCCTATGCAGGTTTTGAAGATTTCAAGCACTAATTGGTTAATCCACTGATGGTCATGTTGATTAGTGCCGTTGCATTGGTAATCTTTTTCTAGAGTTGGTCAAGGACATTCTGGTGCCTGAGATGTGGTAGAGGTACATTAGCTAGTACTCATAGCCATCTAATTGAGGTAGAACGGACTATACCAGTAACTGTTCTCACGATTTTTTAAAGCTCAATATTCAGCTTACCAGGTGCACAGTATTTGGCCACAGAATACGCCAAGGCTAATGCTGATGTTCAAAATAAGCTTGCATCCACTCCCTAGGTGCTTTCAGTTAGTTTAGGAAATATGTTACCTCAAGATCTCAATTTTGCATCAGTACTCATAATATATTGCTTGTAAGTCAGGGTTCTGCCAAGAAAAATAATTTATTGGCTTAACAAAAGTAATGTTATTAACAATGCTTTTCTGAACTGAAATTATCTTTTTCTGGCCATCTTCAATTACATATTGTTGTTGTTTTTAGCATAGCTGCCCTAACGTAAAAAGCAGTAATATTTTCAAAAAACTGTAAAAAGCAATACCCAGTTTTCCCTTGTAATCAGAGTCAGCTCAAGTTTATTTTAATCTCCCAAGAGATCACAAAGATTCCTTGTATTTATAAGTTCTGTTATTAATGTATGTTCTCTTTTTGTGATGAATTCTCCACAAACATAACAAAAAATTATAAGAAACTTTTAGAAGCATGCCAAGCTTTTACAAGCATCATTATTCATGATGCAAATATACAAAAAAAAAAAAAAAAAAAAATGTTTAGAGAGTTGTGAAGTAAATTAATATAAATAAAATCTTTTATGAAATAGTACACTGTAAGAAAAGGAAACAATAAAACACTACCACAAACACAACTGCACTATTTCTATTTAATGGCTCATTACCATTGTTTGTTATGTCTATGGAAATGTTTTGATTTAATATAATGCTACAATATCTTTATATTAATATCAGTATTGTTTTAAAATTAGTGGTGATGCATAAGATCATATTTACTTAAAATAGTTTAACAAGTTTACTTGTTAAATCATTTAAATGTCACAATAAATAAATTAAAATTGTGGTAATGTAAGAATGTGATGTGATAGGGCTTGTCTGAATGAAAAAAAAAATGTTGTGATTTACCAAAGTAAATAGTTCATAAAACAGTTATTACCTTTTCTGTTGAAAAATGTTGTTATCCAATGTAATTTTGATAACTTCATTTAATTAATTATTAAAAAATAATAAACATTACAAATTTAATTAAATATTTTAAAGGCACAAAATTAAACTGCGTTTAGATGTGGTGGGCTAGTACCTTAAAATTGAATGCTTCATATTTCTGATGTGCACTACACTAATATATACAACACCTATTATGAATAAATGAATGGATTTGAACGCTCACATCACAAACCTTTGCAACAAGTGAAATGTTTTTAACCTCACTCACTTGAATGATTATTTATCTAACTTTTGAACATGGTTTGCAATTCTGAGCAAATTATTAATTAATCAGTGACTATTATAATCTCAAGTCTTTCCTAGTACTGTGAAAATAGACCAAGGGTGGATGTATTATGGAAATAAATTAAAGCCAGTGGCCTTTTTGGTTGACATATATAGTTTTACTTGATTATTAGGATTGCTGTGATTCCTGTGGAATAGAGTAATCAAAAAAGGTTGAAAGGGCATGAGAGGAGAGATATGACATTCTGCAAATAAATAAAAAGTTATTGATTTAAATAAACACTTTCTTTAGATTTCATTATGAAAAATCAGTTTTTATAAAAACAAAAACATTAAAAAAACTTTTTTTTTAGTTTTTGTCTTGCTTGAGCAAGACACCCAAATGACCAACCAAGATTGAATCATGTTATTGTTTTTCTTGATTTACTATAAAACTAATGATCCAATAAAAAATATTTTAAACAAAAGTATTAGAGAAATTATTTCCTTGTAATTTAATTTAATTTTATTTACTCTAACTTCAAATTTATGCACAAAATCAATAATTTCTTAAAATAAAAAACCTTTTTTCAAGAATAATAATGTTATTTAAAAATAAATTTATCTTATTTAAAAAAAATGTTTTTTTTTTACATTTCTGATTTGTTAAATTTACTGAAGTTTATATTTAAAAATCGCTACAATATTATTAATGTCATTTTTTTAATAAAACTATTTTTGATTCAAATAGTTTAAGCAATTGAAAATTTCTATGAACATGGCCAATGAGAATTTCTATGAATACAAAAAATTACTGTGGAAATAATTACTTTACACCAACATATCTTACAAAAAAGAATAATAATAATATAGAGCATGACAAATAAAAAGTTCATTAAGTTTTTGTAAGTGTACATATTATTCATTAAATCCAGAAGTAAGCCGGCCTCTGTGGCACAAGTGGTAGTGTCTTGGTGTTTCATCCGGGGGTCCCGGGTTCAATTCCCAGTCAGTCATGGCATTTTCAGACACTAGTCATTCATTTCATCCTCTGAAGCAATACCTAACGGTGGTTGCGGAGGTTAAAAAAAAACCCCAGAAGTAAAGGCATCTAAATTTATGTAAATTTAAGTACTGATTATTGCTTTCTTTTTAGATAAAAATTAATAAAATACTAAACCAAGGCTTATAAACTTTCTTTTTATCTCATTAAATGAATATCCATGAAGTTAGAGAATTTTGAAATTTCAAAAAATTTATACCTTTTGTATGAATTTGAAACATTAGGTAACTCTGAACATTTATAGAAGTAATTTCTAAGGGTTTTATGTTTTTATAGATTCCAAACTTCTATAGATCACTGTATTCTACAAGACTCTCAAGAATTGCAATAAAAGATTAAAACTAAATATGTCAAACAGAAAAGTCAATGGCCATCAATTATTTCCTAATTATACATGAATTTTAACTCTACTACCTGCCCAAATTTAAAATATTTAATATAATAAATAAATAAAAAACTTTTAATTTAAAAATCTCTAGTGCATCCAGGATTAAATAAATTCAAAATAGATATTTTAAAGTAAACATGCACATACATATGATCATCCCTCGTTTAATGCAATTATTACTTTGTCTCCACAATATTCGGTGAGTATAGAAATATAATTATGATACAAAACGAGATTTCGATGGACTTAGCATGCTGATATGCAATTGTATATTTGAGTCAGTGAAAAAGCCAACTGGGAACCACTTCACTTCTTTCTATTCTCAGTAAGCCTGGCATGAAATGCTAGCTATTCTTATGAATGGTTCATTCATTTTTGCGAGTGACTTGTGCCTCATCTAAGGTCACCTGTAATTATTACGATTATGGTACTTAACATCATGTAATGTGAAATCTTAGGTGATTCATTGGATGAAAAAGTCTGTTGGGATGATCACATTGATTCCAAGAGGCTTTGGACAATTGATGTCCTTTGTGATGATTATACGTCTGATTATATTGTCTTGAAATAAAATTTTTCAACAAATCACTAAGCATTTCATCATTTATTATATCTGTGCATTCCTGTATAAAAGGCAGAGTTATTTATTGTGAATCTTTCAGAAAACAAGGTTGAGTTTTTAGGATAAATAAGGCAGCTCGTTGTTTGGTGCTGTTAAATGTGGTTTGTTTAGATTACTAATGAAACAGATTTTTTGTTTGTTTTCTTTTTCATTTTTTTGTGTGATCTCCACAGCTGAAGAAAATTAGAATAGTGTTTATCCTTTTCTGCTCTAGTCAGATTTGAAAAAAATATTATGAACTGGAAAAACATTTTTTGAAAACAGTATTAATGCACAGTACTTACTTTTTGCATTTTCTTGAAACTTTCTTTCATTTTACTTGTACAAGAATATGATTTTTTACCCATAATACTAAAATTTTAACTTCTCAACTATTATATAAATTATTTATAACAATTTATCATGGTACAAAACACATTAGATTGTTTCAACTCTATATGTTACAGCCTGTTGAATTGTTACACCGAAGTCTGACTGATATTATTGAAGATTTTAATCTTCCATTAGATGTTGCCCACAGCATTTATGAACAACACGAAAGAGATCGACAAGGTAACTGATTATGATCATAAATTCATTACTATGATTATAAATGTTACCACTGAATCTCCTGTGTACCATACCAAACAAGTTAGGCAACTTATGGACCGATTCCAAAAGACACAATACAAAACAAGAAATATCACATTGCCAGACTTACTAGGGAGATTGTGTGACATAAAATCACTATGGAATCTTGATTAATATACTATTAATAATAAAGTATATTCTCTATTTTTTTTTTATACATTTAGATAATACTATCTTCTACTATTTAACTAATTCACAAAAATAT
The DNA here is from genome assembly GCF_047948215.1 of Lycorma delicatula. NCBI lineage: Eukaryota > Metazoa > Arthropoda > Insecta > Hemiptera > Fulgoridae > Lycorma > Lycorma delicatula. The sequence continues at coordinate 24,927,981 of NC_134455.1, forward strand.
TTTAGTATAAAATAACTTGTATTCTTAAATTTAGACTATAAAATGGGTGTCTTGTATAATTGCTTACAGATTCCTTGAGTGGTCATAAACAGTCAATCCTCTTAGCATCATGCAGTCATATTCTTGTAGATACAGATTTTTTGGTCTTGAAATAACTTAATAGCAAGGGACAGGGATTTTTTCACTTATCATTTCTTCCATCCAATTTTCCACGTTAAAACATGAGCAAATCATGACAGGTCATAATTAAAAAGACCCGACTGAAAATAGATCCTGCTCACTGAACTATTTTACATTAAGTTAGATTACAGTATTTTAATTAAACAATTAGATACAGTTATTATTTCATCCTTCATGAGAACACAGGTACATTTTTAAATTGGGTACTTTTAGATCACTTTTTCATGGCTATTTACTTCCACGATGGTACATTATTACATACTACCCAACATTTAATTAATACACCAACCAACTTATTAATTATGATATACTTCACTCTTTGCTGACACAGAAAGTATCTTCCATTCCCCTCTTTTTGCTTCAATATTTGAAATATTGACAATCCTTCTGCAGAGATATTGGCCTATTTAACAGACAAATTAATTGAGTTCGATTGTCGGTGTTGTCTATTAGAATTAATTTTACTTCCTGCGTGAGAATTTAAAGTGCCTTTATTTTCTTCAACATTATTGGTCTTACCTTTTTCAAATATTTATTCTTGTTTTCTTTGTGTTATCAATCAGTTAAATATAACAGTTTACATTTTCAGTTATTTCACATACTTTCGTACCTGAAAAGTAGGAAAGTCCTATCATTCTTTCCAAAGAAGAGATGTTGATAATCATCTTTAGAAGGTTGCATGGAAGAAAGAGTTACAACATTATGAAACAAAGTTTTTAAATATTTCATCATTTCTGTCATTAAGTTACTAAAATCAAATATAAGTATGAAAATTATTTTAGTAATTAGTATTTTTTCCTTCACTAACATCAGTATTAGCTCCTGATGGTGAATTTTCTGAACATATTCAATAAATAAAGGAGATGTTTTAGATATTAAGCCTGCATTTAATAAGTTAGGTAAAGTGATTATGTAAATTGTAATTTTAAAAATACAGCAAAATTAAGAAGTGTGAAATGAAATTTTACTTATAATGAATATTTCCATTATTGTAACTATAATTAATGATTATTAGCACTTTAATAAAACTTAATACGATTTTATTCAAATCACAAAAAATGGGTTTAGTTTAGATATTTCTATACAACAAGTATATCATGAAACATTTGTCAGGATGAAGTTCAGGCTTATTAGAGCAGTTATTACAAAAGACACTTTCTTTCTCAATTCATTTCTTTTTTGAGCAAGTAGCATAATTTCTGCATTCATTACATTCCATTTTCCTTATTAGTAATAGTTTTCCATTTAACTACACTCCTTTTAAATATTTTTCCCACTGGGATTTAAGAATAGAGACCCCCAACATAATGAATTAGAGACCTATTCAGGATTACAAGCGATACAAATAATATAACGATGCTCTCTCTAGACAAATAATATTTAAAAATTATGTTAACAGCCAATAGTTACTGCCAACAGTTAATACATTAGCTGTAGTAACTAACTATATTACAATTTATGTACCAATGTAAACATTACAGCTACCACTGTATTGGGAAAGGCCCTCCCAATCGATTTAGTGGTGAAAATTTGGGCGGCCATATAGAAATTGCAAAGAGGCAGGGAGGCCAAGGTATTTGAGATGCGGTTTCGAGCCGAGCCTGTACCGGAGCAGAATGGTGATCTCAATGCACTGGTTCTAAATTTGAACAGTCGCCCATCTCCAGCCTGCGGAGGAGGCTTTACAGCCTCGCGATAGAAGCACGGCAGCAAGAATGGCACACCACGACTAAGGGAAGATCCTTATATAAGTTTATACAGGATTTGGGGGATGGTATGCCTCTCCTTTGTTTTTAAGGGCAATGGGACCCTGAGTACTCTCTAACTGCATAAATTTAAACCAATATTTGTTTCGGTTCCGCCTGGCAGCTGATGAGCTGTGTGTCTGTGGGGAGGTCCAGTTGAATGAACATATGATTCGTCTACCCAGCTTTTGGGGGGATCAGAACTCAGGCCACCTTGGAACTTAGAAGTCAGGAGGAAAATTGGCCACTCACAAGCAGCATTGCCTCAATTGCTGTCATTGATTCCCACACCACTCTCATTGAGAGCTGTGTGAGAGTTCCTTGATGCGACTGCTTTGTTCAACCGACATCAGTAGTTTGCCTAAGGGAAAAGATTCTTATCACGCTGCTGTGGGAAGCTAACTGAGAGATATTGCTGGCTACCAGCCAGATTAACGCTCCAACCATTTTAATGGTGGACAGGTACTTGCTGGCATTCAGTGGCCTAGGCATGGCAGCAAATTGCTATATTTGACGAAATAAATTTAACTATTGATGGTCATATATAGTTGATGGGGTGCGCCTACCCATTTTAGTGATATATGACAAGTGGGTGGTGGGACATGCAAGTGAGTGGTGTATGATACCACGCTTATTCCGCTCATGCTTTTAGGTTAGCTCTAGGGGCTATTTAGGGCACTGGTGGCTAAACTGTTTCGAGGCTCAGTAGCCATTTGTGGCACAGACATTCAGTCTTATGCTAATGGGGTGGTGGCTGGAGAAATGCCAAGCAAACCAAATTACAATTTCCTTGATCTCTCTAAATACTGAAGCTAAATGAAATTAATATTCAATTGACTACTACAACTTTATTCCGGGAATAAACAGAAAAAAAACACTATTTTAAGTAATAAGTGTTCAAAGAGACGATATAATTGTATTAAAATGTAAGCAGATTACTTTCAACAATCAAATGGAAATTAAAATTAAATGCATGTTAGTTATACATTTCTTTATTTCTCTATTTAATGGAACTAACAATAGAGATATTTTTAAAAAAATTGTAAGGTAAGGGTAGTATATGTAATGTAAATAATAGGTAGTATAAAAAGTAATGAACCTTTTGTACATAAGATAGTGTAAGCTTCCCAAATCTTGGGGTATATGATACACAGTGCGTCAGGCCAAATGTCATTTGACAGCTGGCTGTTGAAACTAATAGATGTCCAAAAAAGTGTTGGAAATCTACAATCAGATAAGAGATTGCACCATGAAGATGAGTGAACTTTCTGCAAAACTGCACTACATTTTACAATTTTATTTTGGTAAAGGTGCAAATGCTGGGCAGCCCCATTAAGAAATTTGTGCTATTTATGGGCAGGATACATTATCAAAAGCAATACCCGCTTTTGTTATGGAAAATTTGATGTCCAAAATGCTCCTTGCAGTGGGTGAACAATCACTGAAAAAGTAATGATATCCTGGCAAAAATCGAGGAAGATTGGAATGTAAGCAGTCATGATATCACCATTGACCTAAACATCCATCACCAAACAGTGTCAAATAATTTGGAGAAAGCTGGTTACAAAAAGAAGCTCAATGTTTAGATGTCACATGGTCAGACTCAGAAAAATTTACAAAATTGAATTTCTCTCTGGCTTTCTACTGAAACAACAAAATTGTGCCACTTTTGAATTATGGTAATGAATGATTAAAAGCTATAGCAACAATAATCTATAACCTACGAAAACAATGTATGAAAAAGATCATTGTTAAGCTTCACAGTCTGTGGCAAAGCCCACACTGTACCCAGGAAGGTTATGCTGTACATTTGGTGGGATTGGAAGGATATCGTGCATCACAAGCTGCTGCCACCAGGTAGAACAATAGACTCAGGTCTGTACTGTCAACAATTAGCATGATTGCATCTAGCAATTCAAAAGAAACAGCCTGAACTAGTCAACAGAAACGGTGTCATATACTAAGTTGACAGTGCCAGATGGCTTGCTTCTTTAACGACCCATCAGAAATTGAAAGAATATGACTGGGAGGTTTAATGGATTCATCGTATAGCCTGAACCTGGCATTGTCAGACTATAATTTGTTTTGGTCTATGTAGAACTCGTGAAAGTTGTTAAGTTAGTTTCAAAAGAGGTCTGTGAAAACTAGGTGTGACGATTTTTGACTAGAAACCACAGAATTTCTGCAGGGACAGGATTATGATGTTGCTGGAAAAATGGCAGAAGGTCATTGAAAAAGTGGTGCGTATGTGATCTCATATATTTTCCAATAACAATAAATGTATTCTCAATTTTGTCCTCCAAAGGCTCAATACTTTTTGGACAACCTGATATATAATGGTAATGGTAAATTATGTGAAATCTTGTTCCAGACTAGGCAAAGTAGGTTTTGAAACAGTCCTCAAACTGAAACCAATTGACTAAAGGATATTGCTAGTGCAAGATTTTAGTTTTATTTGGTACAGAATACTTGGTTAATTAATATATAACCAAATGTATATATATATATATATATATATATATATATATATATATATATATGTATATGTATATAAAGTTCTATGTAAAAGATTTGTGGTTTGAAAATCTCCAAAACTACTACAACAATTTCATTGAAGCTTAGATATGCTGTAATAATATATCTGAAGTTGTACAAGTGAAAATTTGGTGAATATTAAGTCATTCCTGAGTTATGTTCAGTTTAAGGTTGACAACATACAATATAACCTCAACTTAAGATATTTTTTTCATTCACATGGTGGGATTTGTAATTGAAAATGAATTTTATTTGTTTTGTGGTATGAGGGTTACAATATATATATATATATATATATATATATATACTGGTGGTATATATCTCTGTTTTCATCTACATCATCAAACTACATGTTCATGTATCCATTGTAAATTTACCGTTTCGTAGCAATTACATTCCTAAAAGATAAATAAACTGCAGTTTCTGCTGGGTTATGAAATACCAAATGATAACAGGGTGCATCCCTGAAAATTAAATGTTAAATGTTTGACAATTGAACAGGAGCACATTTTTTCAAGATAATGCTTATCAACTCCCAATTACTGTTAATATTTTCTTCTAACTTTTATTTAATAATTTATGTCACTTCATGTTAAACAACAACTTGTGTAACTGATTATACTATTTCATTAGTTGATTGGAGAAATGATATGAAGTGAAGTTATGTAGTGAATAAATTTAACCATAACTACTTTGTTTATAGTTAATTTTGCAAACTTGCATGCTAATCTCTAAAATATTTTATTTCTTTAAAAGGAACATTTCTCATTTCAAACTACTGAAAACATTTATTTAACTTCATTCCTTCTAGTATTTAACAAATTCAAACACTACTTCACAAACTACAACCTTCTTATAATGCAAAGCATACTTCCAAATACATTTACTAAGTAAAAAATTAACTGTTTAACAAATTATTATCATTGATTTTGTTTGCTATCTGTGTCTCTTTAAAGTAAAATGAAAAACTCATTGTAATCTCATTATAATATTTAAGCATTTTGTTAAAGAACGATTTAGAATCGGAGCAACAGTACAAAGTGAAAAGATAAAGATGCTATGATTTGCTGATGATATATAGTAATTCTAGCTGAGAGTAAAAAGGATTTAGAAGAAACAATGAATGGCATGGATGAAGTCCTATGCAAGAACTACTGCATGAAAATAAACAAGAACAAAACGAAAGTAATGAAATGTAATAGAAATAATGAAGATGACCACTGAATGTAAAAATAGGAAGAGAAAAGATTATGGAGATAGAAGAATTTTGTTAATTAGGAAGTAGAATTACTAAAGATGGACGAAGCAGGAGTGACATAAAATGCAGAATAGCACAGGCGAAACGAGCCTTCAGTCAGAAATATAAATTGTTTGCATCAAAAATTAATTTAAATGTCAGGAAAAGATTTTTGAAAGTATACGTTTGGAGTGTTGCTTTATATGGAAGTGAAACTTGGACGATCGGAATACCAGAGAAGAAAAGATTAGAAGCTTTTGAAATGTGGTGCTATAGGAGAATGTTAAAAATCAAATGGGTGGATAAAGTGACAAATGAAGAGGTGTTGCCGCAAATAGGTGAAGAATGCAGCTTGTGATGCATTTGGAAAAATATAGCTAAAAGAAGAGACAGACTTATAGGCCACATATTAAGGCATCCTGGAATAGTTGCTTTAATATTGGAGGGACAGGTAGAAGGAAAAAATTGTGCAGGCAGGCAACGTTTGGAATATGTAAAACAAATTGTTAGGGATGTAGGATGTAGGGGGTAAACCGAAATGAAACGACTAGCACTAGATAGGGAATCTTGGAGAGCTGCATCAAACCAGTCAAATGACTGAAGATAAAATAAAAAGCTTTTTGTCAATCTAAGTGAAATGTTTGTCTGATTTTTAATCCTAAGCATTTAAATTCATTTTCAAAGAATCATTGAAGTATGGAGAGTAGCCTCATACTTTTTGTAGTGAAAACCAGTGTTATGAAATTTTTATTAACTTTTAGATAAAAGTGGTTTCAATCAGAGCTCATTTCTTGTGATATCTTAACTTTCATTATATCTGTATATAATTTAGATATTTAATGTTTAAATTAAGTATTTCCTGATAAATGATGTTATTATTTATTTTCTTTTAAATGCTTTCACAGCAAAAATTCAGATCTGTCAAAATATACGAAACAGACTTATATCAGAAGAGACAAAAAATTTTAAGAACAATGTAGGAACAATAAGATCAGTTTGTTCAAGAAAGGAAATACTTGATCAAGAAAATTTACTTAAAGCATCATCTACATCAGCATCTAAAGGTATCATGTGTTTCTGAAATTATCTTTAGTATAATAATATTAAACAAGCTGTGGTGGGATATGGAATTAGTGCTTAATGTGCAGATACAACTGGTCATCCAACTGAAAACATCAGTTGATATGTTACAGCAATTTTTTAACAGCTAGAACAATACTTGATGTTTTCAGTGGAGTTACACTGCTGTTGTCTTTCTCTAAACAGACTAGAAGGCACAATTTTATAATTCTATAATAAAATTTAAAGTAAGTTTTACGCATTATTAAAGCTTTTATTTATGGTTAAAACTAAATAAACTATTTTTCTGTAAACTTTTAGACTGTAAATTATTTTTCATTAATTTTACATTTATTGCTTCTAGCAAATAAATATCAAAAATTTTAATGATGTCAAATTTTCAGACTAGAAAATGACCTTCACTGATGCTACCACCACGTAAGATAAAGCAATGGACAATTTTAGAGATATGGTAAAGTAGAGATAAAGTCTAGAAATATGGGAGGACAATTGTTATCCTTAGAACTATACTTGTACATTGCTGTTTAATTTATTAAGGCAATAGCCAGAAAAAAAATAGCATACCTTTCCATACAGCTAAGAATTACTAATCACCTGAACTTCATCTAAGGAAATTATAAATAAAATATTTATTTATTAATCTGTGTGAAAGATTTGTAAATTCTGATACGCCAGTTCATATTTTAACATTAGATATTCTATTCTTTTAGTTAGTGCAAGAAAATACAGTATGAGCCAACACTAGCTCAGGGCATTAAGTTTATTTTGCTGAAAATAAATGAGTGAGGAAGTGAATTATGCAGTAGTCTAGAAGCAGCTTAAATAAGTCATGGAGTGTGAAGTAGAGAAAAATATATTAAATGCATCTTTTATTTCTGAAGTAATAGTGAACAGGTGTACATTATATCAGTAACATCGTAAGATTTATATCATGATAGAATGTATTATTAATTAGAACTCAACAATATACAGTAAACTAAATTTTTAGTATTATTGTGACGTTTCAATAAAAATTTTTATATTTTAAGTGAATTTATATTTTTTAAGGAAATACATCAGTATCTTCAAAAGAATCTGAGGCAGAAAAGAAACATTTATTAAGTTTATTAAAAACTGAAACAAGTTCCTCTTCACCAATTTCATTATACAGTTCAAAACTCAAAACAGTTAGTCCTGATTATACAACAAAAACGTAAGTAAAGTAACTTTATTATTTTATCTTTTAATAGAGCAATAAGATTCTACTGTACAATGGAGATTATCAGTTTTGATAAATATATATTTCTTTTTATCATTTGTTCTCATGTAAAAAAGTAAATGCTTTTAGAGAATTACATAAATTAATAAATTTCAATAGCAGAAATTGCTTAATATTTGTTATTTTAAGCAAGATATTTTAAGTATTTGTTAAGTGTCATAATATTATAGCAACCTGGCATGAGATTTATGCACTCCTGAAAATGGCTTAGCCACACTCAAATATTTTATGACATCCATATTACAGAAAGAGGGGTAGAATAGTTTCCAACAGCCTTTTTTTCTTTTTATTTTACAGAGCTGAATATTTTTTGTCCACAGCATGCCACTGAGATTGAAATTCAGATCCTATCCAACCTTTTTATTATGAAAGTAATACTTTTATTCTGTTTATCTAGAATTTCAGTTTGTAACATCATTAGATCAGAGAAAGCTAGTATCTGATAACTTAGGTACTTTATATATAGGTCCATAGAGAAAGATCCCATTTATAATACAGGAAGATTATTAATCTTCCTATATTGTACATTAAATATTATATATTATACATATAGGAAGATTATCAATCTTTCTATATTATAATATTATACATAGGATACTTTATCAAAGTAACATCATATAAAGTAACAAATTAATATTACTCTTTCTATCTATAATGAATTATTTGTGCTACCTTTACTCAGTAGAGGAGATATGATTAAGTTAAGTAATTGAGAAAAATATGTTAACTGCATCTTTTGTTTCTGAAGTAACAATGTAGAGGTGTCTATATTATATGAGGCTCGGCTGATAAATTTTGCACCTATATGTATAGCATTGGCATGGAAAGAGATATTGGAATGAAATAAAAAATGAATACAAGTAGAATACCTTTGCCACAAAATGCATTATTTATTTTTCAATATAATTCCCTTTTACGCTGATACACTTTTCCCAACATGTAACAAGTTTTTGCAATTCGTCACTGAAAAATTCTGGCGGTATTTCTCGGATCCAAGTGGCCACAGCTTTCTTCACCTCATTGTCAGCGGAGTAATGATTGAGATTCCTCTTGAGTTGAGGGAAGAAGTGGAAGTCAGACAGAGCCAAATCTGGCGAGTATGGCAGATGCGGAATAGGCTCAAACTTTAGCTTGTGGAGAGCCTCTGTAGTGGCATGTGATGTGTGAGGCTGTGCACTGCTATGTTGCAAGATTATGGGCATGGTGGTATTTCGAATGTGACATACTCATCGTCTGAAGTGTCTTAATGTCTCAATGTACTGTATGGAGTTCACAGTCATCCCATGTTCCAGATACTCAAGTCACACAAACGTGTTTGGTGTCCCAAAACACTGTCAAAAAAAGTTTCTTCGCTGAGGATTTAGTTTTGAATTTTTTGGGTTTTGGGAATTCGTAATGTCTGTATTCCATGCTTTGCCTTTTTTCTTCTGGGTTGTAGTGATGTACCCAACTCTCATCCCTGGTCACAATACTGGAAAGGAAGTTGTTTCCTTCAGCACATAGCACTGTAAAAGTTCTTCGTAACATTCGACACAATGCTACTTGTGTTCGTCTGTCAGTTTGCACAGTACCCATCATGCACATTTTATGGTAATCCAACTGCTTGATAATATGGCCTACTCATTCTTTAGATATTCCTGAATAACTGAATAGCAATGCGTTGCTGGGTGATTTACCGATCACTTTGAATCAAATCGTCCTCCTCCTTTCGATGTTTCTTGTCAGCCACAGAAACTGGTCGTCCGCTGCTAGGTGCATCCTCAGTTGTCACTTTAACAGCTTCACATTCGCAAAATTTCAATGCCCACCTATTTACAGTACTCCTGTCAATAGTTTCACTACCGTAAACCACTTTTAAACTATGAAAAATATTCGTATGCTTCACATTTTCTGCTGTTAAAAATTCTATCACTGCGTGTTGTTTTAACCGTGTTGAGATATTGACTGTTCTCGACTCCATTTTAACTGCTACTGAAATAAACTGGTAAATGGATTTCAACACATTATTGCAGGTTTGTAGAGGGGGATTTTAGCTATAATGTGCTGCCACACCCAACTCGATAGTACCTTTTGTGTCCATGTAGTACGCTAATGTGTAAAATTTATCAGCTGAGCCTTGTATAAGCAACATGTTAAGATTTATCATGTTAGAATGTGTTGTTAATTAGAAACCAAAGTATAATAAGCTGAATTTTTAGTATTACTATGACTTTTTCAATAATCTTTATATGTTAAGTGTATTTATATTTTTTAAGGAAACACATCAATGCTTACTTAAACTATTTATAATTTCCAGTAATTATTTGTTGAGAATATTTTAATTTTGTTTAATAACACCTAACACACACCCCTAATATTAATTTCCTGCAAGAATAAGATAAGAGAACTTTTTATGACAGCCATTTTCATTAAAGCACCAAAAAATATTTTTTTGAGACATCTAAAAAATTCAAATCAAATTACTTCCTAAATGCATTCATTTATTACCCAAGAGCAAGTACTTCAGCTGAAAGACAAAAGTATAACGCCTTGTATCAGGGCAAAAGGACAGTACAGAACTCTACAATCCAGACTGACTTTAATAATGCAGCACCTAAGTCCAATGTTTTACTTTTTCTAATCCATCTCTATAGTTAACTGAATTCTCAATGAAGTCTCCCCAATGAATAGTAGTGCAAAAATTGCAACTTTTGTTGTTATAAAGTACAAGATTACTATAAAATTTTCATAATGAAATATTGAACAACTTTTGTTTCAGAACTTTACCATTAAAAATGTATGAAATAAAATATTCAAGCTAACTGCAAAAATTCTATAAAAAGAAAAGTTTAAAGAGACATTTTCCTCTTAATTTTTTAATCTACATTTTTTAAATTAATAATGTAAAAAAAAAAAAAAATATTTTACAGAATATACGACTTCAATTCTCAAAGGGGAATAGAAACAAGCAGTATAAGTAGCAGCAGTTTCTCTCCACCATCATCTCCTCATCAGTGTTCTTCGTAAGTTATTATCTTATCACTTATCAGGTTAATTGATAATTGAAAAACTTATAATTAAAAAATACTTTATTATTATTATCAGAATAACTATGTCAGTTAGAACAGTCAATCAGAATTCACAAAATCATTTATACACCTCAATTAATAATTTGTTGAGAACAGTTTAATTTTGTTTAACAGCATCTAACATACTACTCCAATATTAGGAGTAGCAATTCTTGAAGCAAATTTATTAATTTGCTTCAAGAATAAGATAGAAAACTTTTTATATGACAGCCATTTTCATTATAGTAACAAAATATTGTTTTAGAAACATCTAAATATCAAACTTAAGAATAAAAAGAAACAAAAAACACTTCAGTTAAATGAAACTTATGAATAAAAAAAAAAAATTTTTCCAATTTTTTGGTGTTGATGTTTAGTTTCAATGTTAAAATTAAAAAAATAAATCTGCTGACAGGTAAGCATTACACTGAAAGTACACACAACTTTTCTTTTCACTACTATTTTTTGTTAATTAAATGTGATTTCAAATAAACTGTACTTTTTAATTTTTTACAACTCTTCTGCAAGCCTAGTATTATTTTGAAACCTATATAGTGAAGTCTTCTATTCCAACTCATATGTTTTATCCTATTTTTAATATTTTCAAATAACTCTGGTTTTTTCATTTTCCAAACATTATATATGATCTATGATTTTCATTTATTTTGAAAAATATATGCATGAAATTTCCTCCTAAATTTTTTAATTTATTATCTGAAATTTAATGAAGATTGAATAAGCAGTTCCTTATTATTAATAATAATAATAATAAATATATCTATATATATATATATATATATATATATATAAAGAGAGAGAGAGAGAGAGAGAGAGAGAGAGATGCATTTTAATATATATACATAAGGGAAGTTATATGTTTAAGGAAGTTTTATGCCGTTATACAGAGAGTGCCACATAGTTCTCCCAGGACTTTCATAACTTATTCTACTAATGAAAATAATGGAAAAAGTTCATATCCTAAAATAGTTTGTTTGCAAGTTATGACTAGTGAAAGATTTCGCTCAGATTTCAGCTACCTGGGCAAAATGAGGTTGTACTGAATTTTTAGGATGTTAATTAAGGGGCAAAATTAGTGATTTCTTGTAGTTTTTGACCTGAAAAATTGAGTAAAACAGGGCCCAAAACTGTAACTGCAGGAGTTTTTGAGAAATCTGGGGTGAAAATCAATAAATTGTTAAAAAAACGTGTTTTTTTTGTTTGATGTATAATAACATTGTTAAATGGGTAATAAACATGTAAAATTTTTAAACAAAACTTGGAGAGAATTCTGAACAAAATTATCTAAGATAAGTTGAATAAAACAAAAAAAATGTTAGAAAAATTTGAATTTTGTTTAGTTAATTTTATTTTTTATAATACAAGTAAAATTTTCATAATGAAATATTGAACAATGTTTGTTTCAGAACTTTACCGCTAAAAAAGTATGAAGTAAAATATTCAAGCAAACCACGAAAATTCTATAAAAAGAAAAGATTAAAGAGACAAACAAAAAAGTCCCCAAAAACAAACAATAAAGATATTGATAATGAAGATATTTATAATCTTTTCCCCAAATCATTTACCAAGTATTATCCTCAAATTGCTAATTACTTCAACGGAAAGCTCTTAAATTCAAAAATATTAGGTAATGAGTATTCAAAGGATAAATGTAATGTTGGGAAAAAATCACTGAACAAAACTAAGCCATTTACAAGAAACAAGATTTTCACAGAAAAGAAGAATAGCTGCACCAGCCCTATGCAACTGAATGATAATGTAAAAAATAAAATTTTTAATAAAAAGTACAGTCACTTGTGGAAAAATGATTTCTATAGAAATGAAAGTGTCGATAAATCAGGGGAAGTTGAAAGTAATGAAAAAGGAGTTAAGAAAAAGACCACAGTGAAAAGAGGTTCATTACAAAATTTATCAACACATCATCTTACAAGAGATAGGCAGTTCTGTTCTAGTACTTCAAGCCTTGGTACTGTGCAGCCTAAGAGGAAAGACAAAACATATGCGTAAGTTTAAATTTATAGCAATAATGTAAAATAACAAAGAATTACAATTTCACTTTTATTCATTATATTATTTAAAATATGAGTCTACTGTTATAAAATTAATACTTCTCTAAAATAATACATCTTAACTATAAACCTTAAGGCACTGAACAATTCCATTCAAGTTAATAATTATTATTCAACTAAACCATTTAATCTATCTTCAAGCCATATTTCAGATTAGATATCATTATAAAAGTAATTTATTCAACTTTTAATCCGCTTATTCTTTTAAATAAACTTTAATTTATAAATAAGAAATTTTAATTAATTAGTATGTAATTTTCAAACAAATTCTTAACTAGGTTACAGATTTATCAACATCAGGCTCTGGCCGACCATAGTTTTACCAGAATCAACATTGGTTAACTGTCTACAACTTCAATACCAACCATACCACTGAGTCTTAAAACCAGTGCAAAAACTACATCATTTGTAATGATTTAATTGAAATGATGATCATTTGTAATTTGCAATGATGCCATCCGAATTACTTCCTGAATGCATTCATTTATTATCCAAGAGCACGTTCTTCAGCATAAAGACAAAAATTGAATAATGGCCTGTATTAGGCCAGGATGATAGAACTCTACACTCCAGACTGACGTTAATAGTGCAGCACCAGAGTTCACCTTTATACTTTTCCTAAATCCATCTCTATAGTTAACTGGACTCACCAATGAAGTCTCCACATCCATCAATTGTCCTCTGGGAGTATTAACTTGAAACAAATTTTCAAGTAATAAAATTTAGCAATGACCTGAGTTCATGCTTAAGATGGTAAATGCACCTAACCTCTAGTATATACCTGACATGGTTTCTGTCATGAGACCTTCAAAGTTTTATGCATTCTGGCACAAGATGACATAGAGCCAGCACACCCATACTCATAACAAAAATGTAAAGGGTGGCTTGCCGAATCTCATCTTTATTACTTTCTAGCCACACAGATTATTCTAAATAATCATCATTTAATAAAAATGATAGAATACCTTCTAGCACAGAACTAAAGTAAGGAGAGTAGATAAATAGTACTACATTTTTATAAATACTTTATCACACTATTCATTACAAATATTAGAGTCATATTAAAAAATAAAACTGATTAATTCAGAAATTTATTTCCGAATCTCAGTTTTCAATCAATTAAATTGGCATAATTTTATATAATATATGAATTTTAATAAATATTTAATCATTCTACTTAATTACTGTTGTAGAAAATATGGTTTTTAAAAAGCATAATAATAAAATAATTTATTTTAAATATTTTATGCAACTAAAATGAATGTGTTTCTATTAATAGAGAAGAAATACTGAAAGTAAGTGTTCATAAATTAACTGTACCTAATTGTTTAAACTAGGTTTAATGATTTAAGCTTTTAACGTAGCATTTTGCAACTACATAAAATTTTAATACAACCATATTTCATCTTTATGAAGTCATGTTACCCTTGGTTAAACATTATGTTTTAATTTTTTACTACAATATGATAGCCACTTTTAAAACCTTTTTAAAATTTTAAAATTAAGAGTCAAATACCTTACATATGTATTTTGATTAAAAAGTTTGACAATTAGTTTTCTATCCTGTTGTTTTCCTTTTATTATAGATTTTTGAACGTAGATAAGCTAAAAATTCCAGAAAGTGATCGCAGAATATTGGAGACATTGGCATTAAAGAAAGAACAAGAAAAGGAATGTGAGGATTTTGCTTATCGAGCACATTTATTGTGGGAAGCAGACCAACAAAGAAGAAAAGAGGTTTGCTAATAAAAGTATTAATTATTTCAGTGAGGAATTTAGCACATACTGACTGTAATCTCTATGATTTTCATTTGATTTAGATAACTTCTCAGATGTGGTGTAAAACTTGCCCTCTTTAGATATAGGGTTATGGGGATTCCTTGATGAAAAAAGGGCCTTATAGATTTCTTTTTTTTATTTATTTTGAAGATTATGGTTTTAAGTCTTTTACATATGTTTTTCCTGCTACTAAATTCTCTACTCAATAAATCCAACACTGGTTTTTCTAACTTTGCAATAATTCAACGTTTTAATATAATTTTGCAGACAGAGGAAATATTTGTCCATTAAAAAAATTAATATTTATCTGTTTTATGAAGAACTTTAACTTTTCACTTTAAATTTAGCATTGTTTACTTCCATATTGTTTTTTTTTAATAGTAATTATGAAATGTGAAAAGTTAATACTTATCAGAGTTACAAGTGAAAAGCTCGAGAAATTTATATACTGTTTCTGCATTCTGTTTTTTTTAACATACGTTTTTCGAAACTTTTCAATTTTGGTTTTCTTTGTTCATTATTTTACAAAGTCTATTTTCTATTTCCAAGTGACCCTGTTACATAACATTTTTCTTAAAGTTTTCACTTTAAAAATGATTAATAGAAATCCTTGATTTAATTTTCATCTCTTGGGTTATACTCTGTCCAGATTTTGTAAATAAAATCTTCTTTTTATTAGAAATGATTTCAAGAACTGCCATTTTCATGGCTGCTATTTCTTGTTTTTTTTTTCCAAAGAAACTGTTTTCTGTATTGTGTACATGCAAAAATATCAATTAACAAAGTCAAATAATTAAGTCACATCTTCAAAATCTTATTCTGAAAAGTCAGAATAACCTTTTAATAAAACAAAACGACTCTTCACTTTTTGTAAATCAAAATGCGAAAAATGTAACGTCTTTAATAAAACAAACAACTTCTTACACTCTACTCTTACTTTTCAACCTTTTGCTTCTACTTTTCAAACCTTCACTTTAAATACAAAAAATATCCCCAAAAAAGTATAAAGTAATTTCAAAAAACAGGTCCCTAGTGTAAGGAAGCTGTTTCTAGTAATGTGTGCTAAATTAGTTAAATACCTAGAATTATGGTTTTTCTAACAGATATGTATAAATGGAAAGAAATAAAAGATTCCTTATAGTTTATGGTAAAAATATTAAAAAAGGAATCTTTAATTTTTTTAAGTCTTTGAATAAGCGTCCAGTGAAACAGAATTAAAATTATTTTACAATAACACATCAGTAAAAACATTTAATCATTTGAATTATCACACCATAATACTCTTCTTGTGGTCATTGGCTGGAAAAACCGAACATACTATAACATGTGTAGTATTCTCTAAGTCTTTCCCTGATTACAAATTAATATGAAAAATATACTATTGTACAAATCAGAAAACAATCCACTTTCAAAATACATAAAATTGTGCTTCCAGAATGTCTTTTTGGGAAAAAAGGCATGTGCAGCTCCAGTGTCAAGAAGTGTATAACAAATCCAGAATGATCATTTTGAAGCATAATTAAAATTAATTTGCCAATATTTTGAAGCTGAATCATTTTTAGTTTTTTTTTTTTTAAATTCCCTCTATGAATCATGAGACCTTGCCGTTGGTGAGACAGCTTGAGTGCTCAGTGGTACAGAGTAGCTGGACCAAAGGTTCAACTATATCGGAGAGGTATCTATTGAGAGCCAGACTAAGGAATGATTCCTGAAAGAGGGCAGCAGCTCTTTCAGTAGTTGTTAAAGGCGTAGGTCAGGACGACTTAAACGGCCATTTCAACATCACTCAGTCCTCTGAGTGCTGTGCAGCTGAAAGCAATGGAAAACTACAGCTGCTTTTTTTCCAAGAAAATGAAGCTCTCTGCATTTTCATATGGCAATATGATGGCCTCACCTTGCTTGGTAAAATATTCCGGAGGTAAACTAGTCCTCCGTTTGGATCTCTGGGAGGGGACTACTAAGGATGGGGTCACCAGAAAATTAAAAAATAACATTCTGCAAGTTGGGGCGTGGAATGTTAGAAGTCTAGGTTGGTAGGTTAGAAAATTTAAAGAGGGAAATGGATAGGATAAATATAGATATAGTAAGAATTAGCAAGGCTTGGTGAGAACAGGAAAACGACTTTTGGTCAGATGATTTTAGAATAAACTCAGCTTCAAATAATGGGCAGGCAGGACTAGGTTTCGTAATGAACAAGAACACAGAGAAGAGAGTAGAGTATTTAAAAATGTGCATAGCGATAGAATCATTGTAATATGGATAAAATCGAAACTTAAACCAACAATGATTGTTAACATCTATATGCCTACAAGCACCCATGATGACGATAGGTAGTGTCTATACGAAAAAATTGACGAAGTAATTAGACATATGAAAGGAGACTAAAATTTAATAATAGTTGGAGATTGAAATGCAAGCATTGGAAAAGGCAAAGAAGGAAATATAGTGGGTGAATGTGGGCTGGGGAAAAGGAATGAAAGAGGCAGCCGACTTATAGAGTTTTGCACGAAGTACAATTTAGTAATTGCCAACGCCCAGTGTACGAATCATAATAGAAGAATATACACATGGAAAAAGCCAGGCGATACTGCAAGGTATCAGATAGATTATATTATGCTTAAGCAAAGATTTAGAAATCAACTAGTCGACTGCAAAACTTATCCTGGAGTAGATATTGAAAGCGACCATACTTTAGTGATAATGAAATGTAGATTGGAGTTTAAAAATCTGTATCAGATAAATCGGTGGAATTTAGAGAAGCTTGAGGAAGAGAAGGAAGAGAAGGTAATGAAGATTTTTGAGGAGGACATTGCAAGAGGTCTGAGTATAAAAGATAAGGTAGAAAATGTGGAAGAAGAATGGGAGAATATTAAAAAGGAAATTCTTAAATCAGCAGAAGCGAACTTAGGTGGAACAAAGAGAACTGGTAGAAAACCTTGGATTTCAGACGATATATTGCAGATGATGGATGAACATAGAAAATATAAGATTGCTAGTGATGAAGAAAGTAAAAGGAACTATAGACATTTAAGAAATACTATAAACAGGAAGTGCAAACTAGTGAAAGAAGAGTGAATTAAAGAAAAGTATTCAGAAGTGGAAAGAGAAATGAACATTGGTAAAATAGACGGAGCATACAGGAAAGTTAGGGAAAATTTATGGATACATAAATTAAAATCTAACAATGTGTTAAACAAAGCTGGTACACCGAGATAGTAGAACGATTGCTAACATTTACTGGAACCAAACAGCAACAGTAATAATGGAAGAACATAAGAAAGAAGCCGTAATAAGAAAGGGAGTCCGATAAGGATGTTTCCTATCCCTGTTACTTTTTAATCTTTACTTAGAACTAGCAATTAATGATGTTAAACAACTACTTAGATCTGGAGTAACAGTACAAGGTGAAAAGATAAAGATGCCACGACTTGCTGATAATATAGTAATTCTAGCTGAGAGTAAAAAGGATTTAGAAGAAACAATGAATGGCATGGATGAAGTCTTACGCAAGAAATACCGCTTGAAAATAAACAAGAACAAAACAAAAGTAATGAAATGTAGTAGAAATAATGAAGATAGACCACTGAATGTGAAAATAGGAAGAGAAAAGATTATGGAGGTAGAGGAATTTTGTTATTTGGGAAGCAGAATTACTAAAGATGGACGAAGTAGGAGTGACATAAAATGCTGAATAGCGCAGGCGAAGCGAGCTTTCAGTCAGAAATATAATTTGTTTACATCAAAAATTAATTTAAATGTCAGGAAAGGATTTCTGAAAGTATATGTTTGGAGCGTCACTTTATATGAAAGTGAAACATGGACGATCAGAGTACCTGAGAAGAAAAGATTAGAAGCTTTTGAAATGTGGTGCTATAGGAGACTGTTAAAGATGAGGTGGGTGGATAAAGTGACAAATGAAGAGGTGTTGCGGCAAATAGATGAAGAAAGAAGCATTTGGAAAAATATAGCTAAAAGAAGAGACAGACTTACATATTAAGGCATCCTGGAATAGTCGCTTTAATATTGGAGGGACAGGTAGAAGGAAAAAATTGTGCAGGCAGGCAACATTTGGAATATGTAAAACAAATTGTTGGGGATGTAGGATGTAGGGGGTATACCGAAATGAAACGACTAGCACTAGATAGGGAATCTTGGAGAGCTGCATCAAACCAATCAAATGACTGAAGATAAAATACAAAGCTTTTTGTCAATCTAAGTGAAATGTTTGTCTGTTATGTAGGTCTTAGTTATGATCAGCATAACTAAGTTATGCTGATCAGCAAATATTAATATACTGGAGAATGAGGTTTGCAATGTTCAAAAGCTAAAATACCAAATTTCTGAAATTTCCATATAGGCATAATTTATGATTGGAAAACATCTAGGTGATGCTTTAGATCTATGTCTTCTTTTTACAAGACTGAAATCCCCAGAGAAATAAAAACAGTAGCAACTGTCATGAGATTTGACATTAGCCCACCAAAAAAAATCTAATAGTTATGACAGGTAAGTGGTAGTTATGGTGACTTCCCGACCAATTAAGTGTCCTGGAAAGTTTACACTACTTTAGGCCCAGTTATTTATCCCTAGTGCAGGGAAAATCCTGTTGAAAAATACACCTACTTGACAAGCATTGAAGCACAACTAGCAACAAAGCATACTTGATGTTACACAAGTGTAACATAAATATCCTGTGTAGGATAATTCATCCTTGTGATGATATATCCTACAAAGAAGAAATGTCTGGATGACTTTATTTGCATTAAGCTGCACCTACCATTTGCCTTTGTTATCTCTTGTCTTCTTAGATGCTTGGATTCTCTGAACCCTACTTATGATTATCATACAAGTTACATGCAACATTGCCTTATCTGAAAAATAAAAACATTGTAATTAAATTTAGAACAGTCTTCACTGTGTTCAAAACTGGAAGTTCTTGATGACACTGTAGGTCATTTGATGTAATTCATTGTATTTGTACACAGTGTTACAAAGGACACTTTAATAATTTCAATTTTTTGTAAAATTCTAGTCTGTAAATGCATACCTAAATTGCTTTGAAAACTAAGAATATGTACTACCTGTACTGCCTCAACATTTTCTTCAATCAATAGTGACCAATCATATATATATTTGTCTGTTTAAATTTGATGTATCACTCTTTAATGGTTCTCATAAGAACTCTTCTGTATTCTCTAGGGGATTAGTTGTAGTGGATTTTAAAAAAAAAAGATTAGAATCTTGCCTCCTAATTGAACATTTTAAGATCAAGAACATTGTTTAAATGTCACCTCTCTCAGTTATTTTATAACAGTATGGTAGAAAAAAATAATTAATTTAAGCATCTTTTATCTGTTTTATCCACAAACTCGATCATTTTAATATTAAAATTTATTTTATACAATAATTAATTAATCATAACTTAATTTTAAAGTCTGGAAAGACATTCCCAAAATATCTTTTCAGAGCTCTAATGCATTTTCTTCATCTATGGTATTTTTGAAGAAAATATGGTACTGTATTTTTGTAAAACACTTCCAGAAGGGTATTTCTAATTGCTTAAAAATTGAATTGTTATTGATTTAAAATACTACAAATGTTTAAAGATTATTTATTTCTTCATACTGATCTATGAACTTACACTAAAGATTTGTTTGGATTTTTAGAATGCATGACTACATTTTCTAAAGCAAAGTATTTGTTTTTAATACTAACCGAGTTGAGTTTACAGCTTGAAAATCAGAAAAAGAAAAAATGGCAACAGATAATAGAGGAAAAAAGAAGATTGGAAAGTCAGGAAAATTTGATGCGAATGGAAGAGGTAAAAGAAAACTTACGCCTATCTCAAAAAATACTGGAGGAAAACATCCGAAAAAGAAATGAACAAACTGAAAAACTGATTAAACAAGCAGAAGAAAAGAGAGTAAGTAAGTTGAATCAGTAAATAGATAAGTTTTTTATTTACACAATCAATTGCAACATGGGATGTAGTTTAAATTTTATTTTATTTAAATTTAGATTTTATTAAAAAACTAAAAAAGAAATTACTGAGAATATTAAGCAACATGTAATATAAAATTTTATATTTTAATAAGTTTTTCAAGAAATCCAACCAATTATATTATAGACTCATATATTAATCCATTTTCTTGCCAAGTGTAATTTATATTCTCTTTTCAATACATTTTTATAAGGTAATAATAATTACTGGTGAACACAAAAAAATAATGACTTGACGTTTTTTACCTGATTTTTCCTGTTGGAATGTTGAAATCAGCTACCAATATGATTCATTTATGGTCTAATTTTTTAAATCAGCACTGTTTCAGATTCTTATTGTAAGAACATGCGATTTTCTTTCGGTACATGCCACTTTGTTTTGTATTTACTTAGAAAAAAAAATAATGTTAGAGCATGCCCCAATAAATATTATGTTATTTAACAAGAATTGGAAAGGACTAGTCAGATTTTCAGTTATTCAAACTGTTTAAAGCAATTAGATGAAGGTAATAAGAGCTGTGCTTTTAACCATTTAGTGGTAGTGCTGGTTTTACACGAGTGAATGGTAAGGCGTAGTCTCTAGGACTACTCATGTGAAAAAATGATCAAGAACTGAAAAAACTTTAATATATATTTTAACTAATTCAAATACATTATTTTAATCATGATCATGTGGTTTTTGCCAATTTAAAAATTTTCTGTGCATTCTACACATATAATTTGTATGGATTGGTGCTTCATGCAAATATGTTTTCTACAGTTTTTGCAATAGAAACGCATCATTCTTCTCTTCATAGCAGGGAAAAATATACATACTTTTCTTGTTCTGATTCTTGATGATCATTTTAGCAGTGAGAAGTCGATGGACCAACGACGTCATTGATGTTTTGTTTGAGGATCCTTGACAAGTTTGGTACCTTTTGCCTCTCTTGAATGTTTGGAATAGTAAGATCCATGCTGATTTTTTTTTCAAACCCTATTGTTGACATTGGCTTTATCTTTTTTAGACTGCATGATGTACATATATTACAAAAGAATTGATTATAATACTGGTCTGAATTTCTAAAAAAGTATTTCATTTATTTCAAAACTAGTATTTAGTCTGTTACACATTGTCACTAAATATGTTTACAAACTTAAATACTAAAACTAATAAAATATTAAATAAAAACTACTGTTTGTATATTTACACTAGTGAGAAAAAACTAATGTAAATGGTAACATGTAGTTTGTCACACAATGATGGCCATTACTGGCAGTAATGGAACGAAGTAGGAATGGCCATCTTGTGGAAGTAAGGGAAGTTATTGGAGGTGATCCCGTAATCCTCCAAACTGCTTTTGAGACCAGTTTTTGTTGGGAGAGTAGTCTAAGATACTACCCCTTACTAACAGAGTTAAGCAAGGTGCATTTTGAATTTGGCACCTGTATATGAGATGTAAAAAAACTGGGCATGCCTAACTCCGTTATTCTAATCAATAGTCAGCTGTAAGTAACAATAATTTTGTTGTTGTTAGCTGGTTTTATATAGCTTTGTATATCTGAAATTGTTTATAATGAGTGCTACAATTTGTGATTCAGCCAAGGTAAAGTGCCAGGAATAATCCAATTTTTGATAGCAAATTTTTACAGCATTATGAAAATGAAGGTGATAAATTGTTTGATCACATTGTTACTAGAGGTAAAAGCTGGATTTCTTATTCAAATATTGAGATAAAGCAGAAGTTAATGCAATGATAACATTCATCATCTTGTAGATGAAAGAAACAAGAACGTTTAGCAAGAAGCTTGACTATTTTTTTTTTGGACAAACAGGGTGTATTTCTTGTCAAATTTAGTGATTGCTGAAATGTATTGGAAAATGTTAAAAAACCTTAAAATAGCTACAAAAAACAAAACAACTTACGATGTTATGAGGAATTTTGCTTTTGCATGACTATGCTTGACCACACATGACAAATCAGACAATGAGGTACAGTAACTGGGCAAATTTTGTTGGAATATTTTATATCATCCACTTATAGCCCTGACTTAGCTCCTAGCAATTATCTGTTTCTTCACCTTTAACAGTGGCTTGCGCACTAAGGTTTGACAATGGTGATGAAGATAGGCTTTGGATAGTGAAACGTTTGTAATATGACCTGCAATAGTATCCCATCAAAATTTAATTTCCTCTACGGCTCCCCTAAGTGCATAAATGAGGATACATTAAATGCATTAATGTACATAATGGGGATTTTGGAAGTTTGAGATTTTCTATGCTGCAAAGAAAACAAATTTTTGCCTTACCTCCTTGACCTGCTGTATAAAACCCTTTTGTGTTTTTAAATGATGTTTATGCATGACATATTTGAGCCAGTAGTCATCAAAAGGCAATCTAGTTAATTTCTCATACTGAAGATTCATTAATCATTCTATTTCCATTGTCAGTGGTGGATGATTTCTAGCAGCTTGCAATCCCAGGATCGATGTTTTCACAGCCCTAGTAATGTCGCATGGCCTAGTTCTGCAAGTGTTCCATCTCAGTCAAGTTTGCTGACATCAGCAGCTCACACCCATACAGCAAGAGAGGTTTAATTATAAACCTTGGATGTTAAATTTAACATTAATAAAGAACATCCCTAATACTTCCCAGCCAATCTTTTAAGTATTTTATATTAAGTATTTTTCCTTACTTTCTCCAATGTCTTTTTAACATATTTCTACTGTGTCTTCTTTGTATCCAGGATGAGAAACAGACCAAGACACCCCTCTATTTTTTGTAGGCAGTTGGAAAGTTGTTAATCATGGCCAAACTCAGTAGTTCTCTGAGAAACACCAACATTTTGTTTCCTAAAATCCAATAATGTATCGTTGACCCTTGTAGCACAGAACCACTGGTTGATGAATAAGTAAAGCCACCTTAACTTATTCCCCCTAACATTACGGTTGCACAGGTTTTTGTGCAACTGCATTCTCCAGATAGTCATACACACCCTTGAAATCTACAAAAACTGCCAATCATTTCAGATTTATCCAGTCTTTAATTTTCTGGCTGAACAGTAAAAGTTGTTGTGTGGTTGATCGATACTTTCTGAAGCCTGTCTGCTCCTGACAAATAATATTACTGCTTTTCAGAAAATGGCGAGCATTCATCAATTTTTCTATAGCTTTGCCAAAATTCTGGTCAGAGATGTTGGGCGGAAGCTGGAGAGAGTCAGGAAATTTTCTGCGTTCCAGAAATGGTATAATTATTGTTTTCCTGCAGGATGCTGGACATCTAATTTCCATATTTGATTAAATAGTGACACCAATGTCCACACTGCAACTGGTCCAAAGTTTTTGAGGAATTCTACCACTATCATATCATGACCAGATGTATTTTGTTCTTCAGGGAGTGGATGGCCTCTTCAACCTCCTGAACAGTGAACTTGTCATTGAAGATGTCTTGTTCTAAACCCCTAAAATTTGTTGCTTTATATATTTCCCCTGCTCCTTGTGTGTGCTTTTTAAAGCAGCTGTGTGTGCTTTTTAAAGTGTTGTAATTGCTTTTGCAAGTTTCCTCTACTCAAGGGTCTTCTTCAAGCTACCATTAACTGGCTGCTGTCCAAGGAAGATATAAGTTTGCTAGACTTGTCCCTACAGTTTAAAGTACCCTGAATCTTTGAAAAGCTATCTTTTTTTAATTTAATCCTCTCTTGTCTCGTTACTATTGCCTTTCGCTTCTACTCAACCACATTCCACACCAATTTGGCTCTCTATACCTTTTCCTCTCTTACATTCCCAAGTCTTGACAAGGACTCCGTCCAGCAGGACTTGTAATTGTAGGCCTTATTCTTGGATAGATGCTATGCAACTGCTTTTAATATAAGAAAGCATAACTTTCAGGTGTTATCAGTAGATGTTGCAATGAAATCAAAGTTGTTTGTGGCCAGATCTTCTTCCAGGTCTTTCTTAGAACAACCTCTTAAAAAAATATTCCATGGAACTTTAGTGTAGAAATACAAAATTTGGAAACTTGCTGTATTCCAACCATTAGAAAATAATGTAAACATTATTTTCTAATTTCAGGAAAGCAAATTTCAGATTATTGGCTCTCTACTAAAATTGCCCTTTACTGGAAATGTCAACTTCCATTGGCTATCATAAATGCACACAGTCAACAAATTTTTAATTATTCCCGATTACCACCTCAAAAGACCACAATCTTTTTTTTAACTTGATTTTCAGTTAAAACATCTTTCGTTAACTACATCTAAATAAAATATTATGAACAATCCAATTCCTGTCAAGCCTCTTTTTGTGTTATCACCTTGAAAACGATTTAAGACATATTTAAATGAGAAAGGTTAGAAAAAAATAGATTTTCGATAGAGAGCAAACTGATATATCTGCAGTAATATGGCTGGGCAATAAGGAATTGATTTATTACTCCTCTCCAGGAACCTATTACTTCTTTATAGCAGGTCAACAGTAGCACACTACATAAATCAGAAAATTCAAATTTGGTATATTATTGAGGATACAGATTTGTTATTTATGTTTACTTGGACTTAGGGACAGCTGGAAACATACAACTCATGCCTAAATAATCAGGGGCTCAACAATAACAAAAGTTTTCAACACCTCTATGGTTTGGCCCTTTTAGTACAGAAAATTGAATACCGTATATAAAAAATAAAATTTTCTAAGTTCCTTCAAAAGTACAGTGGCATATTTGAAAATACAGTAAATTTTGTAAAAGATATTTTTAAAATGTATGTATCAAAGTAAAGTCCACAGAATTAGTTATCATTAAATAAATAACAAGATGTATTTTCAGTTTTTGCACAGGATGTATTCCTTCAAATGTTCCAAGGTAAACAGTTTATCCTGGGCAAGAGGGGTAAACTTTCCCTACTCAGAAGTAGTTCCTTTGTGATTTATTGTCCCCTTTCCTAATCCTTTATCTTTCTTTCTTGGATAAGTACTGTGGGGTAAGTCTGTTTACATGAGGACCTGTCCAAGGGATTGTTTCCTAAGAAAGGTCAGATTAGTGGCTGAAGGGCTACAGGTAAAGGCTGGTCTCCTATTCCTAATCATTCAATCAGTATATACTATTTATTTTAGAAAGCCCTGTCACAAAACCTTTTTGAGTTTATTTAAAACTC
Source organism: Lycorma delicatula (assembly GCF_047948215.1). Lineage (NCBI taxonomy): Eukaryota > Metazoa > Arthropoda > Insecta > Hemiptera > Fulgoridae > Lycorma > Lycorma delicatula. Next base: position 24,954,058 of record NC_134455.1, read on the forward strand.
TAATGTGGCATTCACAGGGCTTTTTACCCATTTATTAATCTGTCTGACATAAATAATAACATTTTTTGAATGTAACAGTAAACAATTTGGTACAGATGTAAAGTCTGTGAGAAAAATGTTAGCCCACTTCAAACTTTTTGTGTTAAAAAAATGTATTAAAATATTTTCAAATATATCTTACTTTTTAAAAACTTACAAAGAGGATGTTAAATGAAAGAACAAAACAGATCTTGATAATATGTCATTGGTGACAAATTAATAAACAATTAGACTGTGGGTCTAATTTCAAAATCATAAAAAGTGTAAACAGTCGATTTTTACCTTTGTAATATAGTTTCATAACTAACTTGTAGGTAAATGTTTGTAATCTAGACTGATAGCATCAGTAATATTACTTATTATATACAAAGAGGTAATAGCAAGAGTGGGTTTTATAGAACACGGCGCTGATTTTTTATTGCAGAAACAACTCGTGAAATTATTTGACACATTAAATGTTTGCTAAATGAGGTTCACATAGTGACTGTGTGTAATCATAGTCAGTAAGATTTCATTATCCTGCTGAGGGTAACAAGTACTAATACTAGCTTTTATGTATTGCGCCTTAAAATAATAAACAAGGAAAAATAAAACAAAACACAAAGATGGTGCAAAAAATATGTATAAAAATGATATTCTATTAAGAAAAGTAGTGGGGCGATGATGAAATATATATAAAATATACATGTACAAAATAAATAGGAAATAATGGGGATGATTACAAAATTAAAATAACGTTGGTGGAAGTGCAAGGGAGGTCAGTTTCATGTCAAATGAGGAAACATAATACTTAAAAAAAAATTATTTCAGAGATAATCTCACAGCTTTTAAAAATTTAAACAGTTTGTCTCTTGCAAAATATATATGTTGTTAAAGTAAGTGTATAATTTCAGGTACTTGAGCTACTAGAAAAAAAAGCTGTGGAGTGTAAACGTCGGGCAATTGTTGATGCTAACTTACGGCAAAAAGAACTAGATTCTGCAATATATCAACAAAAACTTCAGCAGGAGTTAGAAGAGCGGTTGGAAAGAGCTGAACATGCTAGAGAAAAGGAGAAAGAACTTACGCACAGAGTGTGTATATAGATGTGTGTAGTTATACTTGTGGTTATAAACATGTACATTAAAAACAATAAATTTTCTATACTATGGCACTAGCATATTATAAATTATATCAAGATAATTTATATTTTATTAATTGCAAATACAACTCTGAGAACACAATTTTTCTTCTACAGTTGTGTTAAATATTGCCACAGATTTTTCCATTCCTTTTTTTTTTTATTTCTATGTAAGACTAATAAAAACATTTAAAAAAGTGTAATGTAAAAAAAGATTAGTTTAAGAAAAGAGAAAAGTTGAAGACATCTCTTCAAGCACTTAACTGTTTTAAATTACATTTTATATTATTGGAATATATTAAGCAATGTAAACATTTAAATGAATAAAGCAATACAGAACAAGTTTTAATAAAAATTACATTTATACTTGTAGAATATTTCATATTAGACAAATTTAAATTGATATTATTGGCTTTTAAAACTAAAAAAAAAACACTATAAAAATGTTCAGACCACAATAAACATGAATGTATGAAAAATAGAGTTGTGAATTAAATGTGTGAGGTATTAAATAAAAATTTTCAATTTAAATTACAAAATAATTAAGTCAAATGATAACAATATCAAGAAAGGTTTCAGATGTAGGGCAAATATCTCCAAAGTTAATGATAAAAAAAATCAATATACTCAAAACAAAAAAGAAATCTTAACTATTATTATTAATAAATCTTAAGCGCAATAGATATTCACAGACAAATATGACAAAACATATCTAGATGTGGAATTAGAAGGTTTTGAAAAAAATCTTTTTTTTATAGGGTAGTGTTTTCCAAAAATCTAATAATCATATTTTGTATGAAAGATTATAAACAATTATTAAATATTCTATATTGACATTTGTCAGTAAATCTTGATTTGTAAAAAGTAATATTTGTTTAAAAATATTAATTGTAAGCCAATACTGAACAATTTCATTGTCACATTACATTCATCAATTTCAAAGATACTATTCCCTGAAATATGACATTGCAATTCAGTCTTTCCTCTGAACTAGGTATATAATTTTTTCTCTAGGTGATGGTTAGGTATTCAGAGGAAACCTGAACATAGTGTTCAAGTATTAAATTTTGCTTCAGCCATTAACATATTACTTTATCCTTTTGGTGTGCAAGATGCTACTTATTAAAAATATGGGATTAATTTGACTTGTTCAAGGAAATTTTATTATTACCATTATGGAATAATTTTTAATAATTCTTTTAAAAAACTATTATTTACAATTATTATTAGTTATTATTGCCACTGCAAATAATAAATTTTATCAATTATTTAAAAAAAAACCCTTACTTGAACAAATAAATAATTGTACACTTTATAATATTTTGCAGCGAGTGGCCAGTGCAAATCGTGTAGAAGAAATCCGTCATCGTGAGAATTTGTATGATGTTAATGCAGAAAAAGAACTTTTATTAGAACAAAAACGAAGAGAATTAGAAGAAAGAGAAGAAAAGTCCAGGCAATATTATATTGAGTATTTAAAACACAAAGAAAAACATATTCAAGAAAATAGGTGCAGTTAATTTATATTAAACATATTTTTACGCTAGTAATAATTAATACTTTATCTCATACCATAATTTTTTAAATTCAAGTTTCCAAGAAAAATTTAATTTTATAGTAGTTATTAGTTCATTTCATCCCAAGAATATCAGGTTGTTTGGGATGTTGTTTAATATCTTTCCCAATATTTTATTACTAGTTAGAAAATGGTGTAAATCAAGAGAAATGTTCTTAGTAGTAAAAATGAAATTTGTAAGCAGTTGAAAATATGTAAGGACTTCAAAGAATGACACTGAACTGCACAGTTGTATTTTGTAATAATTTAAAATTCCTTATAATTAATTAACTCTTTTATCATCATTCTTAACATTTTCATAATTAGGATACATGTAAATGACGTATTAATTGGTATTCAGCTCTTAATCATATAAACAAGAAAGGCAATTCTGGAATGAATATCAAAATAATGTAATGCTCAGAAAAAATATGTAGAAGTAATATATTTGAAAGCAAACAGAATTTACAAAAATGTAATTGTAGGCTTTTATTTTTTGAACGAATGATTCAAAATTATTCTGCAATTCTTTTCTCAATCCATTTAATGAAAACATTAAATGAAGACTTGAAGTCTTAATAATGTATGAAGATTTTAGAAGAAAAAAGGTGACAGATCCCATATTTGCAATGATATATGGATGCCACACTGTTCAGTAATAACTGTTATTTTTTTATGAAAATAGATTTGATTTTATTTGAAATAAAGGTTCAATGAGAATTTTATAGTTGAATATTGATGTTAAGAAAAACATTAATTAAAACAAACACAATTTTAAAACAAGCAATTGGAAAAAAATATTAACAAAATTTAATTTAAAATACTCTCATCCACTGGTCAAATGATGGTTGATGGTTAAAGTGTTACAGAAACTGTGTTTTTTTTATGATCTAACAGTAGCACTTGTAGTATAATATCAAGCATTTTAACAAATAGGTATTCAGTTAAGAAATATTTATAGGATTAAAATCGTAATAAATTTCGGGAGTATGAGGTTGATTTTATACAAAATTACCTAAGCAACTAATTTATCTACCCATGCAACTCAACTCGTGGACAATTCGGTCTGCAGGCAGAGCCACCCATTACCTCTAGTAAAGAAGGATCTACCAATGAGCAGTAGGCACAATATCATTTTATGTCTATACATCTTGATGATGCCTGTACATCATCAACATCATTTTATGTCTGTACATCTTGATTATTTGGGGCTAGCACTGCTCTTGCCTCAATTAATACTATACCTAACCAAGGAAGAAGAGATGAAGGAAATGATTATCAACCCACAAGGAACTGCTTCTGTTAGGATAGATACCAGTAAACCTTATTTGAAAAGTGTGAACTTTAATTGGATTCTTAATAATTAGATCTACAAATAATATAAATTAAGTATTACACTTTTCTATATACAAAAATGCTCAGTTAATAGTCAGTTTCTGGTTGCTATAATTTTTTTTAGATCAACCTGTAAGTTAAAAAAGAAAACTAGAGAAAATATATCTAGAAAAATATTCTAGAGTGATGCTATAAGAAGCAAACAGATTAATTGTTAGATATAAAATGTATAATAAAAATTGTTATTTTTTTATGGAAAAATGGTCAGTTGTAAAACAGGTACAAGAGGTATAAATAAAAAAAAAATACAATTTTCACAATATTGTATATATCTGCTAGAATTATCATGAATAACTTGAGTGTTATTTTCTGAAATTCCTAGCATTGTCATTCTAACATTCATAGTTCATGCATTTCAGAGAACTCAAAACTACTTTTACCACTCTCCATGAATGTTAGTGACAATGCTAGGAATGGCATAAAATAACACTCAAATAAAAAAAACACCATTTTCAAATTTTGCTTATAACCTTTTTCCAATTAAAACTTTATCAGCAACATGGTTTATTTATATTAAATCTTGTGCAACATGGTAAACTACCCAATTAGATGCATCTTCTGCTCTATGGGTTGATTGTTCCCTTACTCTTTCCATTTCTTTACCTTTTCTACCTTGGATGATTGTCACTGGAATTAGATCAGTTGATTCCATCTCAATGTTAAGTTAGAACCTTCAAATAGTTAGTAGAAAAATTACTTCTTTGTGGCAGCTTATGTAGTGGCAAGGGCTCTACATAAGCTGTCAAAAGTGCTCAGGACGCGTTTTCTAATCAGTAGTTGTACAAAGAACCAATCAAGTGGCTTTGTTTCCTTGTTAGATTAAGCCAAGCTTCATGTTTCATATAAAATCTTATCTAATATACCCAACAAGAAAGAAATTATTTATAATATGATTTATGATAACTTTTGATTTATTGGACATTTTTTATTCTACAGACATTTCAACATTTCAAAACACTGAGAAGTAAATGAGTTATAGAAGATAATTTATCTATAATAACAGGGAATTCAGTAGGTATTAATGATTAATTTACCATACGGCATTTTAGCTATTATACATAATGTTGAGATTTGAGTTTTATGGGTATTGTTATTATACTCTTATCTATTTCATTACAGATCAGAGAGGGAAATGAGACTTGAAATAGCAAGAGAAATGCAAAGGGAACTAGAGAAAGGTTTTGAAGCATGGCAAGATCAAGTTTTACTATTACAGTGTTCTGCACTGGAACGTGCAATGACAGCATCTAATTTGAACATTGAAAATAAACGACTTCAGGTTGAATGTGAAAATACTCAGCGTCAACTAGAACATTTAAGTCGACTTAGAAGGTAGGAAAAAGAAACGTTTCTCAATTATAATTAATTTTTAAAAATTCTAATAAAATTAAATTTTATTAAATTATTAATTAAATAAATTAAACTTTAAGTGATAAACTCAATGTGTAACACAGTCACTGAACTTACTTTATTTTATTGTAAATGGAATGTGTTAAACGGTTTAAGATCTGTTTAATTAAAAAAAAGTATCAGTATTCTATTGCTAAATTTGGAAAATAAAAATTCTGATGATCCTCTGTGTTCCTGTTTATCTCAATACAAGATCCTTCAATCAGAAGATATTTTTATGCATGTAGCAAATTCTATAAACCAGTTATTTTAAAAAGAACTTTTATAACATTTTATAAAGGTTATAATGGTGACGCCAAATTCACCTTAAATTTTATAAACAGATAATAGGTATTTGTAAAAAATATTAATTTTTCATCCAAAGTAAGTTATGTGCCAATCAGTCAAAATAAACCAGACTTTTGTCTTCCTCATTTGCATATAAACATGAGGGGGGCGTTGTGGAAGGACATTGACAGTGACAATGCGAGGAGGATGGAAGCTCCGGCTGTCTTGAGTATTTCCTTTCTCTGGCCAGTAGAATTATATCAGAGCAAGACATTTAATCAATTGTGCAATATATTTTTGCGAAATTTCTCCTCAGGTCTATATGACTGGACTAGTAAATTTAAAAAGAACGCATGAAACTGTAGAACATGAGTCACAATAGGCAATCAAACAAAAGACAGATGACAACATTTTATTGATCCATGATCTTGTTGAAGCATCTTATGATTGCCTATTCCACTATCACAAACAACTTGGGTTGCGCAAAATCTGTGTAAGGTTGGTTTAAAGATTTCTGATCCACTATCAGAAACAGACCTAACTTTGAACAGCTGCCAAAGGCTCCTGACTTTGGATGCTACTTGAAGTGTAGATGGATCCATCGCTACACTTCAAGTTGAAATTCATGAGTATAGAGTGGAAAACTTCGTCCTGTAAAGATGAAAATGCACAATCGGTATGAAAAATCCTCACAAATGTATTTTGGGATTGGAAAGGGATACTCTTTGTCAATTTTCCTGCCTACAGGAATAAAAGGTGCAATCAGCCAATGAGAGGTGCAATTCTCCTTCATGAAGATGCCAAGTCTCACACAGCTGTTTGCATTTGGGATAAGCTGAACAAGATTTACAGGGAAACCTTAGAACATCTGTATGGTTCAGATTTATCCCCTGTGATTTCTTTTTGTTTGGATCATTGAACATTTGTTTTGACTAGGAGGATATCGATTTCAAAGGAACAGCAAAGTAAACGAGCTTGTGTGCAATTAGTTTGTGATATACTTGAAACTTTCTAAGGGTTGTGAAGACTGTGTAGAGCTTTAGAAAGATTGTGTAGAAAAACAGTAAATATGTTCTGTATTTTTATTCTGGGTTAATAAATGTTAAAAACAAAAGTTTGATTTATATTTGACTAACCCTCATAAAATACAGTAAAAATATTAAGTACTTACTATGATTTTACATGTATTCTGCAAGTAAACAAATGGATTACTGTAGGATTTGTAAAAAGACACAAACTAATGAGAAGATTTTGAAATAAAAAATTCAAATTCAAATTCACCCCACAAAAGAATAAAGTGTATAGTATAAACAGATGGAAAACAATTAAATGAATGATTAATAAAATAAAAATAATACATTAATTACATACAGTAGCAATTGACAATATGAAAAATGGAAGTGTTCAGGGTTCCCAAAAAAATATAAAATAAATAGAAACTTTGCTAAGAGTTTAAGTTTTCAAAAATTTGATAAGGTTTTTAATTTTGACTATCATCAATCCACTCAAAGGAATGTCAGTTCTGGGTACTAGTTTTAACTGATGACATGATTTGGTGTAATGTATTCAGTCATGCGAAATGTGATACACAGTTATCCAAGCGACATATCAAAACATAATCAGATATGAGATATCCATCCATGTGTTAACTTACTGTACCTCAAATGCAGATGACAAAAGATAACTTTTCATGAACTGTCTTACTCTGATGACTTTCAAAGGCAATATGCTAGATGCAGATTGTACTTCAGAAAACATTACATAAAGCACATAGAGTACTACAATATTAGTAACAAATATCAGTATAAACTGATTATTATTATTAGTAATAATATTACATATTGAACACATAGCATATGTTCAAAAAGTGGCTGAACAAAAGTTTCCTTAACTAGTTATATCAGCTTGTTCATTGCCTCGATTCATACAAATTACGGAACCCATTGGGAGTTGACACATGTATTACAGTAACTGAGAAGATATTTAGAATATAAAATTATTTCTTATATTCCCTGTGAAAATTCCAGACCTCATTTAATGTCACCTTGGTGTAATGACTTATACTGATTAGTTATCTTAAAAACCTAGCTCTTAATTAAACTAAATAAACAAAAAAAAGAAGAATAATGTGGCACATGAAAAACTATATCAGATCAAGTTAATAAAATAAGAAAAAATAAGTTAGTTAAAGAAAAGAGTGGATGGCATGAATTATTCTTATATATATATATATATATATATATATATATATATATATGTTATTTTAGATAATAACATTTAAAGGTCCAGCCCATGGAATAGGTGATTGCAGTAACTTCATCACGAGAAGACCACTTGTATCGTAACCACATATGTTTCTTGATATGACCAATAAAAAGTTCTTTGATTAAGATTTGAACCCAAATTTTGATCATAAGACTACTAAAACCACATTATGAATCGTAACTATAACTGTCAAAGTCATGATGTTAAAACATCTTATAAGACATGCAACCTCTAATGCATAAATTAATTGTCCAGAATGAAAAACACTTCCCTTAAGCCATGTTATTGAAGCCAACAAACCAGTTAGTTGAGTCGATCAACAGTACTTAAGCAGTTAACCTGACAGGGTTTTTTTGCCAATCAGCTTCTAAAAAATGTAACATTTTGAATCAATACAATTTCTAAACTAAGAGTAAATATTTTCAGTTTACAAAACATTAACTCCAACATGTAATGAACTTATAAATAATTTACAGAGTAAAAGAAATTGAGAACATGAAAAAAGAAGGTATTCAAAACACAATAAAAGTTAAAGAAGAAAAAATCCAATACTTACAGAAACAAAGAGAGAAAATGCTCCAAGAAGGAAGAACACAAGCTCACATTACAGCAGATTTAAGAGAAAATCTTAGGTAAGGGATCTATCTGGTTTTTATTCAATTTTATCTAACAATAGCAACTGGGATAGAATTCTAGGGGGTATACTTAAACCCTAACCTCCAGGTCAAGAGTATCCAGTCAAGAGTACCATCGCGCCCTGATCAAACTAACATTAGCCACTAATTTAGTTTGCAGTTACGACTACACACTGATGCATGTGCGAAAAATAAAAATTCCAGGTCCACGACCTGCTGCCAGCCACTAGTGCATTGCGTCATTGGTGGTCTCTTTTTAAACCATAGTCCCTGTTTCAGGACCAACATCAACAGTCTCCTCGGCACAACTTCTCCTCGGGACCTCTAAATTTCCTATCGAGTTTCGTTTGATTACGTTCTTCGTTCTTAATCAAAACGTGATCTCCTATTTTAAACTTATTAACCTTCGCTTTATTTTTATCAAATCTAATCTTCTCATAATTAGCATTTTCCTCTATACTTTCAATCGCTCGTTGTCTTACATTAGAGATATCAATTTCATTTTCGTTGTCATCAACTAACAACCCGTAAGGTCTTGCCTTCTTACCAATTAATAATTCTAACGCACTAGATTTGGTAATACGATTCGCGGTTGAGTTTAAAGCTAGCTGAACTTCACCAATGGCGTCTTGCCATGGACGATTATTAGACTCAACAGCAGTGAACATATTTTTTAACGTACTCATTACACGCTCTACTTGACCATTTGCCCTACTAGTACCTGTAGCTATTAAATGTAGATTAATATTTAAAGATTTACAAATTTTAAAATTATTTTGAGAAATATTTACTTCAAAACCCAAGCTCAAAATTTCTCGACCAATTAAAATATTATAACTCAAATATTCATCTGGGACAACGTGAAAAAGAATCTCTAATGTAAACAAATCCATAATTACAATAGATAAAATTTGCATGCTACAATTTACTACAACATTTCCGATGCCTTTCAAAATTATTAATTCATTAATTCTACGTCCAGAAAACTTAATCGCTATAGATTCCTTTATTAATGAGCATTTCGCTCCTGAATCAAAACAATATGGAAACGACTCACCAAGATGGTTTAGAATACCAGTAGGAGCTGCAGCTGTGCAAAGATTCACACGGCGTTCGACGCTACCATTCTCCTTGTTGTTCCCTGGACCGCTACGGCTGCTACCTGGAGCCGTACAGTTTGGCGCAATATGACCAGCTACCCCACATTTGAAACACGTCACATTGCGCGATGAAGAGGATGATTCTAATAGACACAGTTCTGCTGCAGAGCACCAAGCAACAGAATCCGATCCCGCACTCTCTGGATTAAATCGTGGTAACGCAACACTTTTCTTTGTCGATAATGGCTTTTGCATACAACACTTCATAAACTCAAACAATGTATTCCACTGATCAGGTGATGGACCAGATGGAGACGATCCCACTTCTGATGTCGGAGAGGCGAGGAGATTTGTCAGGGATTCAACGTTTTGTGCTTCACTCATTCCCACCATTACAAGTGGAGAATATATAAGATTACAATAAAGTTCAATTAATAAAAATGAGTAGATAACTCGTACAATGAAATAATTACAAATGATAATTATCACTTATCAATAACTCAGTAGCACACGAATTACAATATAAGATTAATTCAATTTAGAATTCAAATAATATTAAAACAACTTGCGATAGACCGAGGCTCAGGGAAATAACGAATTCGCGATCACCAGGACGTCTGTTCGATCTGGGTTCCAAAGCAAGACTACCCTTTCTCCATATTCTCAAATAATATACCTACTGCATATTTCCTTTTCCTTATTAATTTTATGATACCCCTATCGTCCTGGGATCCCGACTACGTTGACAACCATGTGCCTACCTAGGCCTAAGCCTACCGCAATAAAACAATTTAAACCTTATTTTACAAAATATTACAAGTAATAGTACATTTCTTAAAACTACTAAAAATACCGATATTCTAAAGAATATTCTCATCGTTTTGTCGGAAGATACTCCACTGTACTTTATTCTCAGATATATATATATATATATATAATGTCTTCAAGAAACGTTTGAAATTGTGGCTTGGAGATGAGAGATTTTTGTTCTCAACTCATAAACAAAGATATTTCGGAAGTTAATTGATTACTTCCTAACGTTTTTTCTCTGTTTCTTTTGCTTGTCTTAAATTACTTTATTACATAAATATTTTATATACTTTATAACACACATTCTTTATACATCGCTTTACTTATAATTCTTTTCTTCTTTTTTTTATTCACTACTTTATACAATATATTTACAATTATGTAAATCATATTATATGATTTACATAATTGATCTTGATTATTCATTAATCCTTAATATAATGATAGTTCATATTTCATTCATGTTTGAATAAGATATTTTAATATGTTTGTCATATGGTTTAACCAAATTCACTTTTACAATTTCCCAAAATTTTTAATTAAAATAATTTGTTTTTTTTTCTAACTTGTATAGAGGAAACAGCCCAAACACAAGTTTTCACTTGGATGGGCATTGCAACTTTTTCTTGTTCTTGTTTGTATTTTATTATTAGTGTTTTAGCGTAATTAATTTAATGGTACCAATATTTGGTTTTTATGTTAACTTACCTATAAATAGTAAAATTTTTCTTTTGTCTTCAGTCATTTGACTGGTTTGATACAGCTCTCCAAGATTCCCTATCTAGTGCCAGTAGTTACATTTCGGTATATCTCCTACATCCCTAAAAATTTGTTTTACATATTCCAAATGTTGCCTACCTGCACAATTTTTTCCATCTACATGTCACTTCTATATTAAAGCGACTATTCCAGGATGCCTTAGTATGTGGCCTATAAGTGTGTCTCTTCTTTTAACTATAATTTTCCAAATGCTTCTCTTTTCATCAATTTGCCATAACACCTCTTCATTTGTCACTTAATCCACCCATCTGATTTTTAACAATCTCCTATAGCACAACATTACAAAAGCTTCTAAGCTTTTTTTCTCAGGTACTTCGTAAAAGTTTCTGTACAACTTATAGAAACAACAGAAACTTACAGTTTCTGTCTTACTTCTGTATAAAGCTACACTCCAAACATATACTTTCAGAAATGTTTTCCTGATGTATAAATTAATTTTTGATGTAAGCAAATTATATTTTTGACTGAAAGCTCATTTTGCCTGTGCTATGCGGCATTTTATATCACTCCTGCTTCGTCCATCTTTAGTAATTCTACCTCCCAATTATAAAAATTCTTCTATCTCCATAATCTCTTCTCTTCCAATTTTTATATTCAGTCCATCTACATTATTTCTACTACATTTCATTACTTTCGTTTTGTTCTTGTTTATTTTCATGAGATAGTTCTAGCGTAGGACTTCACCCATGACATTCACTGTTCTTTCTAAATCTTTTTTACTCTCAGCAAGAATTACTATATCATCAGCAAACCATAACATCTTTTCACCTTGCACTGTTACTCTGGATCTAAATTGTTCTTTAACACCATTAACTGCTAGTTCTATGTAAAGATTAGAAAGTAACAGGGTCAGGGAACATCCTTGTCGGACTCCCTTTTTTATTATTGCTTCTTTCTTATGTTGTTCAATTATTACTGTTGCAGTTTGCTTCCTGTAAATGCTAGTAATTTTCTTCTATCTCTATACTTGAATCCTACATTTTTTTAAATGTCTACATTATCAAATGCCTTTTCTGAGTCTATAAATGCCAAGTATGTTGGTTTGTTTTTCTTTAATCTTCTTTTTACTATCAATCTGAGTGCTAAAATTGCTTCTCTTGTCCCTATATTTTTCTGAAACCAAATTGGTCTTCTCACACTTCTTCCACTCTCCTCTCAATTCTACTGGTCTCTCATTGCGCTGGTAAGTTGTTAATAACTTATTAATTAATTATTTTTAATCTTCTTCATCTCTTGGTCTTGCCAACAAATTTTAATGGTGTACAATAAATTTTCAGCTAAGGAAGTATTTGCTGATAAAATATATTTTAGAATTTAGGGTTAGTAAGATTTGTAATGGTGTAAAAATAAAGGATATTTACTCATATGTTAAGATATTATAATGAAAAATGAAATTCAACAGGATTATTATTATTATATCAGTTACTTTTTAAAAGAATCTAATAAGAACATAAATAGGAATAACTTTGCTGATTATGTAGATTACCTTCTATAAATTATTTTCATGTTATATGAGAAAATACGTGGCCCAGATAATAATACTTATTATTATTTGTGTATTTTACTTTGGATATTATTACTTGCATTACTGAATTAATTAGTACAGAGGTTATCATTAATTATTTTAAAATTAAGTGAAAATGAATAATTATTTTTTATTAAATTTCCAGGCGCACATTATCACCAGAAACATTTGATCGTAAAGTCGCAAGAGCAGAATTAGAATGCAGAGTGGGATATCGTCCTCTTACTGCAAGCCCCACAATGACAGAATCTCACATTCAGCTTGGCTAATAAGATTTATATAGTATTTTCAAAGTGATGATGAAATTCTAAAGTAATAGTCAATATTATTAGAAATATAGAGTAATAAATAGCTTAGTGTAAATTTATACAACATAAGGCTTTCTGCTTAAGAAAAAAATAATCAGTTTTAAAGGAACTAGACTTAATAAAGAGGAATCTAGAAATGTAAAAATACAGATTAGCACAAATTTAGACTTAAATTTGTTTTTATAAATCAGAGAATTAGACTTTCATTGTTGAATTTTGTTTAACAGTTGTTCAGTTTTTAAATTTTTGAAAAACTGTAATTTATATATTGTACCAATATTCTATTAGCTCATAATCAGACAAATAAATAAAGATTGCACTATAAGTGAATAGGTAAGAAATTTAAATATATGATCGTTATCCAGCTGTAAAAAATGATGAATTATCACTTATATATGCTTTAATATTACAAAGAAGACTTAACTCAACTACTATGCCTTATTATCACCTACTATTTTACAGAAAGTACAGGAATCCCAGAATTTCTTCATATACCAATATATTCAACTCACATACATAGTTAAAAGGTGGCCATGAATCTGTTAAATAATACTATTCTCTAATCAAAAGAGTATATACAATGCCTTAAAATTAATAAAATTGCTAATCATATTTCTTGAGGCTTTATCTCTGATTTTTTAAATTTTTAGAAATTTCACAATGTGATAATTATTTGAGCAATATCTTGATATTTTGAACAGATTCATCAGTCACAATTAAGTGTTTAAAATTATAATTTATAAAGGGACAATTTTAAATATTTCTAAAACGATTAAAACATTTTTGTTCCCAATCTATAATCATAAGATTATAATCACACAAATGTCAGTGGATCTTGATGGTGCATGCTGTGCTCTACAGATAGTAAAAACTAAACATTCTTTCCATATTACAGTTGATGAGTAACAATGATACATTCCATGTTTCATCCATCTCTTCAAGCACTGACCAGAATTGATTTTGTTTAGCACTATATACTACTATTTAGAATGTAGCCTAATAATTTGTAAAGCAGCATCAAAACTTTCTGCTGGGAGTAATTAATTTCATGAAAAAAAAATTCTTTGCAAAAATTGAAACCAATATGTTTTACGAAACTAATTCTTTTTGTAAAATTATTTAGAATTACTAAATAGGCGGTACAAATTCTTTGAAGGTTACCTCTAAATTGGTGAACTGTATCAAATTATGATAATAAGTGGTTTACTTATTAATTATTACTGATAATCAATAACACTTGAATGGTTGAAATAACTAAACATTTTTAATTACTTTTTATATTAAAATAAATTATTTTTTCTGAATGAAAAATTAATATTAAGAAAATTTCATGGACATACAAAACCATCCATCTTGAAAATCATACTATATGATGAAGTTAAACTTTAGCTTTTATTTGTCCAATTAAAAAATGAGTCCCAACTGCAGGGCATAACTAAGCTCATGATTTTTTTTGCAGAAAATAATTACTTCTAAAAATAATTAAAAAAATAAATTTTCATTTTTCATAAAAAATAGATGAATTTTTTTTTGTGCATGTCTCCACAAATATATTAGATAATTATTTTTAATATTACATTTGATATCAATTTTGTAATGTTATACGTTTTATAAATATTTACATGCTAAATATTTTAATAAAACTAATTAATTTTCATAATAACTTAATATTTATGCATTTATTTTTAATTAAGTAAAGCAAATGGCACATATAAATTAAAATTAATCTTTTCTGATGCAATGCATTAAAATTTATTTTTTCTAATTACTGAGCTTAAAAAAAATATAAAATGTTTATATATTCTAAAAAGGAATACTTTTATACTCAATATCAAAAATTGGACTGAATGAACATTTTTGAAGTAAAAAACATAATCAAGGAATTATATTATATTTGATCCACAGCATTATTAATCTTATTCAATGCCCTTCTTTTTTCTGGTAAGATTTGTCATTATAAACTACATCTTTAGGCAACACTTTCTTTTTATTCCTTCTTAAAAATCATCTTTTAATAAAAACTGTCAGAAATATCTCCAGCAGATGTAAGAGATTTGTATAATTAATTAGATTTGTATAGTTACAAGGGTAACTTTTCAATTGTTACATTTGATTTTTTTTATTTAAAGAATCTTCATCTAGAAAGTATCTATGCTAAGCAGTAAAGTTATGGTTTTGATATCAAGTGTTTTTTGTGCTTTTGTAAGTTTGTTAGAATTGTGTTCATCATGCTTTGAAGTCAATCAGATTATCTGAATATACCTGCAAATTCCTCTGCCATGGTTTCATCATAGTTTTTTTAGTCTTGTTAACTATGAGAGGTCTCTTGTAGCAATAAGACTAAAAAACTTTAAAATGCATCATGGGATCAGAGAAATTCAAAATCTAGGAAAAGATCCTGTTAGTTGATAGCAATTAAGCAGAATATTCAAACTCAAGATTCATGAACAGGTCAGCCTATTTTTACAAGAATTGTATAAAGAATTTCATTCTTCTCATTTTCTTTATTAAAATACAAATGTAAAGTGAAGCTACTGAGGTTGTTAACAGCCAAAAATTAAGTTCTTCATTTCTATATTAAAAAAAAAATTCATAAGAAATATGTCTAATCTTTCTCCAGTTGAATATTTCTAGATTTTAACATTTGGATTTTCACAAAGTTTTTTAATTCTTTGATAAGATTACTATCCAGTGATAGTATTTATTGTTTCTTGAGCCAAGTACTTTTAAAAGCTAATTAATTCAGAAATTCCTTATTATGTAACTGTCACTATGACTGGTAATAATGATGAAGCTTTTACTGATTTACATGTGATGATGTTTAAAGATTAATTTGGAAAATATATATTGCAACATAAAACTGACAATCAAATATAAAATTTGAGAAGAAAACACTTTCATTTCATTTTAGAGAACCTCCACACCAAATCCAAATCTATATTTTAAGGTTCTATCAAGCAAGTTGCTTCAAATAATTACACATTAATGGCAACAAATAAAATGTAATAAGTATAATTATTGTTAAAACAAAGGAATGCAAGATTCTTTGGCTGAAATGACATCAAAGAAGGCTCAGCATGTAATGAAACAGGTGTTAAAATTTTATTTGACCAAAAATAAAGATTTGGACAGATTAACTTTTTTTGGTTTGTAGATTCATGAAGAGTATACCTGTAACTTGCGAAATCCATGGATTGTCTGGCCAGGATCTGTAAATCAAAACTTGATAACAAAGTAGTAGCTGGGAACAATAGTGAGGAACCATAAACATTTATGTAGTAATGAGTACAAGGCTGACTTTTTTCGGGTCTTCAAAAAAACTAATTCACCACTAAATGAATCTGAAAAAATTCAGCAGAAAACACTGATGTTGGGGAAGTAAGCCATACAAGTAACACTTTAACAGTCTGAAGTCCTGATAATGTCAGTGCATCATAGGTACATTTTATATTCAAATTTACAAAAAAAAAGAAAACACTTTGCAACACACTCAGTAATGAATTTTTCAACAAATGACATGCAATGTCTGAGAGGTGTTTGAATAAACAAAGACTTTTTCAATCCTGATTACCTAATTTTCCTGTTCTTAAAGTTAATTTTGTATTTTATCCATATACGTGTTTTGGAACAAATTAAAAGAATTACAAACAATGAATTAAAAGAACAGATTAAAATGACAGCTAAACTACACTTCCTTTAAACAAATTTCTCTGAAGAAGATTTTTTACCATTGTACTCTATTAATCTTGAAATAGTAGAAAGTATACAGAAAACATTCTGAAGGGAAAATATTAAAAACTCAAATTTTAACATGGAAAAAACTGCATTTGTTACTTTTGTTTGATTTCACCAAATAACGAAGAAAATAATTCTGATTCTGCTTCATCAGTCCATGAGTTATACGGTATAGGTGCCATAAAGTTAACAAGCTTTGAATGGGTTGTATACCTCAACCTTCTACCTTTTGTTGCTTTTACATCAATTGGCCTTTTCATCTTGCTACGCATTTTCTGAAGTTCAACCCATTGCCTGTAACAAAATTAAAATCTGGTTTTACTTTTAGCAAGATGATAATAATAAACTGGCAAGGAAACTGACTTGGTCAAAAGATATATTAATATATTTTATGTTTTTCTGGAGAAACATATACTTTTTAAATGTTTTCAATATGAGGTGGTCGTAAATAATTTTTAATTGGGAGAGTTTATTTAAACCTTTGTATACTGAGAGCTTAGATTGTAAGAACTCCTGCAAATAGCTCTAATTTAGCAGTAATTCACTTATTCATACTATATTTAATAAGCTTATCCCTCTACACTCATTATTAGTTGAAAAAAAAATTATCATACAAGTATATGAGTCTGTAAGCATTTTTGTGTTTTTGTTAACACAAAAACTGGAATAGTTGCATGATTAAAAAAAAAAAAAACTATAATAAATACATATAATGTGTGTAACATAATGTAAACAATCACAGTTAAACTCAAAGATCTAGTCAACAACCTTAAACAAAACGCAGAAGAATTAGGCCCAATAAAATCCAGTACAAACATCAAAGATGGAACAACAAATGTAATAAAACAGCGAAGAAAAGGCATCAAGGATGGCTATTTCACCAATCTCAAAAATCAGAAACATCCTTCCAAAATCTGGTAAAACAAAGAAACGAAACCACCTGAACCCCAAAGAGAATAAAAATACAACACCACAAAAACAAGGTGAAGTCAATAGAAAAATTCAATAAAACACTGTCAAGAAACTACTACAAAACCTTAAAAAATCAGCTCCAAAAATATGAACCCTAACCCTACTAATAACAAATGAAAATTGTAAACTGCCCCACAACAATGAAGACAATCTGGAAATCCTTGCTAAGTATTTCAACAAACTCCTAAATTGTGAACAACTGACAGAACTTCTAAACTTCAATATCAACACTCCAATAATAACACCATCAGAAAACATCAACCCTCTAATAATAAAAGAAGTCTATCAAGCACTGGGTGAGATGAAGAATTATAAAGCAGAAGGAAAAGATCAGACTTTTGTAGAGATCTGGAAACATGAACAGGAAGATCAGCAAAAATTGCTTTTCAACATCTCGATCAAAGAACTACCAGAACACTAGACGACAGCCCTCCTCCATCAGCTACACAAATAAGGGGACAAAACAGACCCTAACAATTACAGGGGACTCTCACTTCTAGACACAACATATAAAATTCTTTCAAGAATCATCCTCAACAGGATCAGTTCAGAACTCGAGAAAGAACTAGGAGAATACCAGGGAGGTTTCAGACCCTGGAGGAGCTGTGGAACCAGATCATGAGTCTTCAGCTAATAATGGAGTACAACAGGAAAAGAAACAGAGACATGGTGATAACATTCGTAGATTTCAAGAAAGCTTATGACTGTATCCACAGAGATCCCTACTAAAAATTCTGATACACCTTGGACTACAACCAAATTAGCAAATATGACAAAACTAGGCTCCAAAAAAAACCTAAACACAGTCCCCAAAAGTAAAAATAGGCTAAAAATTTCAAAACAAACTGTCTTGATTTCACCTACGACTTGGCACTGCCAGCAAACGATATCGATGATGTTAAACACAGATATTAGAAATTCAAAACATTGCAAATAAAATTGGCCTCAAAATATCATTTAAAAAGACAGAAATTATGCCCCAAAAACCAACACGATTAAAAGAAATAAACATAAATGGTAGTAAAATCAAAATAATAACCCAGTTTAAATAGCTCGAAGAAATAATAACAAACAACTTAAACAAAAAATCTACACAAGAAGAAACAAACTAGCTAAAGCTCAAAAAATAACATGGTACACTTACAATAAAAATGCCTATTAATAAACATAAAAATAAGATACTACAACGCAATTATAAAACCAAAAATCATTTATGCAACAGAAACACAATTCCACCTAAATGAACGATCAAAGACAAGGCAATATTCAGAAAATCAAAAGAACTGGAAAAACCTACATCCATAAAAAGTACCACAAAGCCAGGCAGTGGTGGATTGTGCCCAACAAAGTCATGTACAAAGAGTTCGAGTACAAAGTCATGTACGACTCCATCACTGATACCGTGCGTAAGAGGTGTCCAGGATTCTTTAGACATATCATGAGAAAGCAAGATTCAAGACTTCTGAAACAGCTAGTACAGTGCAGTCTTGACTCAAAAAACACTAAGACAGGATGTAGATGGATCAGAGAAATAAGAGAGGATCTGAAGGAAATTGACTTTACACCAGAAGTCACTATAGATAAGATGAAATTAAACAAGAAAATCAAGAACAAAAACACCGTTTTACACTCTCAAGAAAAAACTCACAACACGTACATTTTCAGTACTAGAGAAGCCACAAAGATTGGAACACATGAAAAAGTACTGGGACAATGGACAGCAAACCCCGAACAGTCTATCGAAAAGTTTTGGGTAATGAACTGACTAAAGTGATCCTATGTGGTCATAAAAGATGATAATAATAATATACAAATAAAGTATTTAATGACACTTATGTGAATTTTTATCGTCATTTTAGGGGTTGAGAAAAGTGAAACTTATTTTTTTCATGTATGAAAAATTAGTACTTCGTTTAGTTGGACACAATACAAAATAATTCTGTAAATGAAAATAAATTTAATCAAAATTAATAATCAGGACATTTTTTAAAATTACATAACAAATAGGTTTGGTAATACTATAAAAGCTCTTTAAGGAAAAAAATTCTTGGAAAAACACTAATAAAAATACTAACAAATAGTGCAAAAAAGTTGTATACAGCTTTTATCTGTCATGATGGTTATAAAATAATTAGTAATTTATAGTAAAAAAATAAAACTTTTTCAAAAAAAAAAAATGTATGAAAGTACTAGTAATGCAGTGTTCAGCTGATATAGATTCCCAGAACCAATAATAAAGAAGTGTGCTTTCATTCTGCATCATAAAGCTGCATAAGTTTAAGGTTAATGGTTTCTCAAAATTATTTATATTGATGAAGAATGTTTACATGTGTGTGGGATGTGAAATGTTGAACTGTCACAATGTATTAGAGGACCAAATATCCTTGCAAAGTTACTGAAAATGTGGCAGAATTTACCACAGGTGAATGTATGTTGTTCTATATTAAGGAGATCAAGAGCATTATTCAACATAGTCTACCATCACAAGATAAAATAAAAAAGCCCAAAATCCCTTGTGGCTTTGATTTTATTTTTTTATTTATCCTAAGAAATAAGCTAATACCACCCCAGCTTAATGAAGAAGCTATCTACTACAAAGGCAATGGTAGCTCGATGAAAACCATTGGATAAGATGCACAATAGGTTATAATGTTGAGGTATTAATGCAGTAGAGTTTTCATCATACTTATGCTAATCCAGTCAATCGATTATGTGTGACTTTGTTCCAATCATGCTTATGTGTGACTGAAACATTAATACATGTGTAAGAGATGAACAGGAGTAATAAAAAATATCTTCTGTAGGGTGTAAAGTATAGGATATTGAACATCAGAGGAATTAAAAAAAAAATCTGAATTGAATCAATGCGAGTTGATCTTCATTTTGATATAATACAATTTGGAATCTGTTTCATAATTGGTTGATTTATTATTAAAAAATATTTTATGGATGGAAAATGACTTTATACTTATCAAGGCTATAAAATAAAAAAAATTCTGAGAAATTATAAGTAAATATATCACAGTTTTGTACATGATTTTTACAAGTTTAAATATTAGTTTTTTCATGTAATATACAATAATATAAAAATTTCAGTTCCATTGTGAAGTAATTTTGCAAAACAATATACATTTCTCCAACTGAAAAAATAATACAATGATTGCTTTTTAGTTAAATTAAAAACAACATTTATTTTTATAAATTATACAGATTTTTTCTAAATTAGTTATACAAACCTTTAATAATGAATAAAGTAAATAACTTGCAGAAATGTTTGATACAACACAGAATACAGTATATCTTCAAGTTTCATTCATAAATGTTCAATATGGCTACCTTTTGTAACACGGCAGATGTCCCATCTGTAATCAATTTCCTGCCAAATCCTATGAAACATGTTTAATCTATGGTGGCAACCATTTGTGTTATCTGGTGTCCCACCTCGCGAATATTTTCTGGAAGCGAAGGAACAAATACTTGGTCTATAACGTAACCCCATATAGAGAAGTCCATTGGAGTTAAATTAGGTGATTGTGGTGGCAGGAAATTGTTGCACCACATTCAATCCTCTTTCCCATCGAGATATACAAAAATTACACCGTGATAATGTGGTGATGCATCATGTAGCTGGAAAATGAATTCTGTGCCCATATCCTGTAGTAATTGTGCCATTAAAAATAGTGTTCACAGGTACAGGCACGATATGCCAGTTACAGCTGACTTGGCAAAACGAAAGGACTGTAAATTTTGGTGACAGCTTACAGTACAAAAAAAATTTATGTTAGGCGAGTCCCATACATGTTTGATTATGTGATCTGAATTCCACTCACCCCATATCTGAACATTGTCAATTCATTTTACTGCTGTTATGGAAGGTTGCTTTATCACTGAACACAATTTTATTAAGATAACTTCAGTTTCAATTTTGTTTAACATGATTACACAAAACTCAGTTCATTTTTCTTTATCATCATTCAATACTTGTTTTAGTTGTAATTTGTATGGTTTAAATGACAGTTAATTAATACCTTTCATACTGTAACCCTAGGACAACTCAATTCTAAGCTGGCGGTCCTGTTAATTTACTTGGACTATGAATGAATGTCTGCTGCACTTTTTTGACTGGCACTTCAGAAACTGAAGGTCTACCTTGACCTGGTGTCCTATGTGATACATAATCTGTTTCAATAAAACAATTGCACCATGCAATAAAAGACTGTTTTTGAGGTGGTTGCAAGCGACATTTAGTCATGGATTGTCTTCAAATGATAGTAGCTAAACAACATTGAGCATGCTCTGCACCAGTATATGACTCCAAGATGACTGATGGAATTACTAATTTGCACATGCCACCTAGTGAGAATGTTGGAAATTAATGGTGTTAGGTGGGAATGAAATTTGAAGATATACTATATTCAGTGATGTATCAAAAAATTCTTTAAGTTATCTACTTTTTTTCATTATTAAAGTTTACATTTTTGTGTAACTAATTTAGAAATACGTTAAATTTCAATTAATAAATTGAACAATAACTCTGGTTAAGACATGAAGTACACAACTATACTACATTTTCAAATCAACTTCTGAGAATGTCATCAGTAAGTATAAAACATTTTATTAGTAATGTAAGCAAATCTTAAATATTAAACTTATACACTAAGAACCCTTGTATTTTTTAAAATAATATACATTTATTTTATAAAAAATGCACAATAACAAAATTAGTTCAATTGAGCAACCTAACCAAACTAAAAATAATATACACTTCTTAGTTTCAAACAGTACGAATATACAACAGATATACAGAGTGAAAAGTCATATAAAAAACTGTTAGTCCATTATCCAGCAATCAAGAATATTTAAACATGTCAAAAAATAGCCAAACCACAATAAACCAACATCACATTAATTGGCATACATATTTGTTTTTTACATATATAGCAATTATGTACTATTATTACGTGTATTATTATTATGCAATATTTTTTTTGTGTGCGCTAATATCAGTTACTTTATTTCTTGTTATTTGCTTGTTACTGCAATAATTTTGTTCATTTATTTAGTTTATTTAGCTGTTCTGTTTTCATCATTCAGTTTCCTTTCACTATAACAATAAGTAACAGTAATGAAATTGTGGCCGCTACCAAATACTGAAGAGGCAGCAGTACAGTTGTTACAGGAATACAGAGTAGTGTTACATTCCTGGAAATGCAGACAGGATCACAACAGTTAATTATATTTTAGTGATGGTGTAAAGTGGAAATGTGATTAAACTAAGCAATTTCATGTTGAAAATTGGCTGGAGGGCAGTAGGCTTCTGATTGTTACTATTAGACGATTTATTTATTGTTTGTGCGAGGAACTGATGTCAGTAGTCTTCTGCAATCAACAAATGAACATAAGTCAATGCAATGCCGTCGACTGGATTATGTAAATAAGAGAAATATGTGCTTTCATTGTACATCAGTTTCTGACAAACAAAATAGGTGGTAATGGTACAGTCATGGAAATTGATGAAAGTATGTGTACAGAGTGCAAAAATAATACAGACAGAGATTTTTAAATTTTGACGTTTGCAAAAATGCTACTGAGAATTATTAATGAAAAACATGAAGTGGGATCGTTCAACATTTCAGACTGTTGGCATAGTTATCAATATGATGAACTGGAGGTGGCTGTTTACACACACATCTACAAGTTAACCATCGTTATAATTTCATCAACCTGTAGATGGGATCGCATACTCAGCATATCGAAAGAATGTGGGAATCAGTTAAGTGGAGGAACAAAAATACTGGAGTGCCGCTCAACATCACTTGGAATCTTACCTGGAAGTGAAACTGTTTGGAGAAATATTGAAAGGAATGTGTTTTCTAGCCCTCCACCACATGAAATATACGGTATATAAATTTTTATTTTGTAAAAATTTTTTAAAATTTAAAAAAATAATTTTTTAATTTTTTTTTTCTTTTTCTGGGTGAAAAATGCTTCCACATTATCATCGCCTGGATATGATATATAATGTGTTGTAATAAACAAAGATATATCACATTATACATCTCAATTCAAGTAATAAAATAACTATCTGCTTTATGACAACTGGAATGAATACCTAAAACTCACTACAGTAATTTAAATACTTGAGTGTAAACTGATGGCCCAACAAACTGTAAAACATAAGATAACAACATTTCATTATCCCTTAGAATAGTTCACATATTAGCCCCTAGATTAAACTTGAGACACAATGCCTTATTAACAGATACAATCGACAAGGATGTGGTGCATAGTTAGCTGGCAGTTGCAGCAACCACTAAGGGGTGTATCCATGTGCATCATCAGATATCCATGTATGAGCATATTGTGCCCTATTCATCATAAATAGCAGATAATCTTCTCTAGGCAGTTATTTCTGTGTGAGAAGATCCACAGTGATACAGTGTTCAATTTTTTTTCTTGATTACTTCAAACTACTTTTAAAAGCAGTGTAAGATAAATAAAAAAATACACAATAGGAAAATTATATAAAAAATAATATGCGTGCTGGTTAATGCACAAGTAC
This sequence comes from Lycorma delicatula, assembly GCF_047948215.1. Classification (NCBI taxonomy): domain Eukaryota; kingdom Metazoa; phylum Arthropoda; class Insecta; order Hemiptera; family Fulgoridae; genus Lycorma; species Lycorma delicatula. The sequence goes on from NC_134455.1 coordinate 24,978,536, forward strand.
CTTACCACTCTCTAGATGATTTTATAATAATCATTTTATAGAAATTAATCTTTTTAAGATTCATATTATTTCTCTGTACCGTTAAACTATACTTTAAATTCTATTAGAATAAAAACACCTAGCACAGAAAATTGAGAAAAGATATCTTGCCTTAATTTTACAATGAAAGTACTCTACTTTGAATTGGGTGAGCTGCTACTCTGGTTTCATCTGTGGCATGTGATGGTGTCTTCTACTAGTCAAAAGGGTAGTCACATTTTTAAATACAAACTTGTATGCGGAAATTCCGCATAATATTCCTATGCTTATCAGGTGATATATGATATACCTCTGTGTTAATTGGAAAAGCTGGGCTGAATGATTGACTGTAGAAAGTTTTATTACATATTTGGTGAAAGAAAGGATTGCTGAAGGGTTGTAATATTCTGCTTGGACTTTCCTTCTTTGTGTTTAGGTTTGGTTTTATTGTTATTTTATCTTATAGTTTGTTAGACTGTTGCTGTTTTTGTTTCTATTTGATTATAGATTTGTTTATTTTTCGTTAGTTATGTTTTATGTTACTGTTATGTTACATTATTATTTTGATTGTTATGTTTTGTTAGTGTTTTATGATTCGTTGTATGTCGAACTCATTTTTACCTTTTGGTTGGGTTGAGTTTAGTTTTTTCATTTTTCGAAAGTCATTCATACTTGTTTGAGACTCGACTAGATGTGTTTTTTTTGGAATTTATGTTAGTTAGTAGGTCACCAATCGGAATGTCGCTTATGGCATTCACATTGGTGACATCCTGGCTGAAGCTTGACTGAAAGATGTCATTGCCGAGGTACTGAAGATGACCACCGGTAATGCCCATAAGGGCTAGGTACAGAGGGAGGGGGGCTAGCATGGCGACTGAAACCATCACATGGAGGGTGTCTTCCCTGTAGAGTCAGGATGCATTCATACAACACATGAAAAGCATCATCCAGAATCCTGCACTGCAGGCACAAACCCACATCACCAGGCTGAATCACACCAGTTTGCCTCTAAAAGCACTGCATCCTGAAAAAACTGTGTAACATACTTATTTGGGGAAATCCAAGAGGTGTGCTGAAAGAATTTAATATCCAGGAAAAGATCATGCGTATACCGTCCATCTACTGTCTCAACCGATCTTGCTTGCCATAAATCATAACCATGCTGCTTGATTTTCCGCATCTTTTCAGAAGTCAACTCACTCACGTTCCTTGCAGTATAACATTTCTGTTTTTCTATCGCAATATAGATTGGTTTCACACCCACAATCATCAAAATCATCTCTCATGAAATTGTTCAGTAACCTCACGTTACTGTAACAGTTGTTGGGCCCTCACTAAAATATTTCAATAACTTTGAAATTTTAGCCTCCCCACCCAAACAGGCGCTGCATATAGCATAATAAGTCTCACACACATTCCTTATTTTTAAACAGTATCCATGTTTTGCCAGTTTTCACAGAACTGCAATTTTAACTTTCATAATTCCATCAAGAAATTACATTACAAATTTTCTAAAGGCTGTTTCAGTGTGTTGGCTATTTTAACAAAATATCTCTTATTTTTGGTAGCAATAAAGATGAAATGTAAAGTGATAAAACTTTTTTTCTTAATAACTGGCTGGATTTCCTTCCCATTTTAATGTTAGTTGTTTTCAAATTTTTTCCATCCCATTGCTAGCTGACAATGTGAAATATGTACATAATGCAATAACTCTGCTTAAGAAAAAACAAATGCTTCAGGGAATAAGTTAGCTATTGTCTTATTACAGATAAGACTCTTTACACAAAAAAGTTATTCATACTGCAAAATACTTACTAATAACCTAGTAAAACAATTATTAAAAACCTAGGCAAGATAAAAAGAAATATCAACATAAAGAAAATAATAAAAAATATATTTAACACAAAGTTCTAAAAGAAGCAATAAAAAATTCTTCCAAACAATTACAAACAATAAAATAATGAGAATAATTAGTCAACTGCATACGTTTTCTGAATAAACATTTCTAAAAGTGAAAATCAAAAGTTAAAGGATTGTTATTGTTTTTGATTAATAAGATAGGTTTTTAGTACTATTCATACAAGAAAAAACTAATAAAACAAAAACTGAATTACTCTAAAAAGAAATTTTCTACACATTCATTTTAGATTTAAATCAACTCTATATTCACTAATAATCAAACCTTATAACTGAAATGTTTTTTTCTTTTTTTTTTCTTTAAGTAATAAGAGGGCTGTCTGAAAAGTTTTGAACCTCAACGTGAAGATGGCAGCACTTGTCAACAAAAGTTAGGGAATGCATTTGCACATGTGTTAAAAGGTATTCACAAAAACTTCAGCCATTTTAGATGCTCAGTTTTGTTGTTTGACAATTGTTTGAGTAAGTCATTGTGAAAATGGAAAAAACCAAATACTGTGCAGTGATTAAATACTTGCACTTGAAAGGCAATATGGATATGCAAATTAAAATCGAGTTGGACTCTGTTCCATCATTTGCTACCGTGAAAAGATGGATAGCTGAATTTGAACATGGTCATATCTGCTTAGTTGATGATGAGTGTTTAGGACGGCCAAAAACTGGAACCATCACCATCACCGAAAAAGTTCATTAAATGGTACTGGATGACCGACGAATTAAGGCTAGAGAGAGCAGAGGCTATAGTCATATTGAAAGAACATGTTTTTTATATATTAACTGAAGAATTGGATATGCATAAGCTATCCATGCATTGGGTGCCATGTTTGCTCACTTTGGACCAAAAACGCATTGGAATGAACATTTCCAAGGCCCTGCCGAAGCAGTTTAAGCAAAATAAGTCATTTTTTGTGTCGATTCATAACTATAGATAAAATTTAGATCTACCACTACACTCCTGATATGAAACAATAGTCAAAACAGTGGACTGCACAGGGTGAACCTGCTCTTAAAAAGGAGAAGACAGTTCCACTGATCGGGAAGGTGATGACTGTTTTTTGGGATAGTAACAGAATTTTGTTTATCGATTATTTTCAAAAAGGTAAAACAATAACAGGGCAGTATTACGTATCATTACTTGACAAGCTAAGGCAGAAATTGCAATAAACGACTACATTTGAAGAACAAGAAAGTGCTTTTTCATCAGGACAATGTACCTGCTCACACTTTGACAGTTACCATGGCTAAAATTCAAGAATTGCACTTTGAATTGGTTGATCACTCACCATATTCACCAGATCTGGCCCCAAGTGATTTTTTCTTGTTTCCTAATCTTAAAGTTTCACTTGGAGGAAAGAGATTTTCATTGGACGAGGAGGTTATCGCATACGTAAACGTCTATTTTGTGGAGAAAGACACCAGCTACTATTTGGAAGGATTAAAGTGATTAGAGAATTGCTGGAAAAAGTGTATAGACTTTTCAAAAAAGGAGACTTTTTTGAAAACTAAAACTATATTTGACAAAAATAATGTCTTTCATGTTAGGGTCAAAACTTTTCAATCATTGTATAGTAAAAAGACCTTTTTTTTTATTAAACATGTTAAATACTGTAATGAAAATCAACCTATGTCCAGGAGTAAATCCCATTTTATGCTTTCCATAACTATCATTCTTTCTTCCATTTGCTTATATACTTACTATTTAAAATATTTTCTGAATGTAAACCATGTAGACTGGAAGGAACCACTAAATTTAAATTTATTAATAAGGAGATAGGAAAATTGTAACAAATGAAAATTTAATTCAATAATAGGTAAGAAATATTTACTAACATCAGGGTTTCAGAATTTGGGTACTTAGAATCTCTGTCTTACACTTTTTGTATTGTTCTATGGATTATAATTTTATAACTCAATTTTATAACCAGACATCTAAGGATATCATGAATACACTGTAAAATAATGAAATAATTGTACAAAATAGGAGAACAATAATGAGCGCAAAATATAAAAAAGACAAAATAGTTTGAATAAATTATGATAAATGAGAAATATCATGAACTTAAAGTTAAATTACTTGAATAAATTAACAGAATTGAAATGTAAGAAGAAAAAACATTTCCTGGATTACACATTTTTGATAATTGTAAAATATGATATTAGATGGACTTTTCAGAGCAGTCTTTAATAAAATTATATGGGCCTGACTGATTATTGACAAAGATCAGGCAAAAAGTAAAATCAGAAAAAAAATTCAATAAAAAAAAATTATATAATATATATAAACTTCATTTGAGTGATTAATAGCTTTAAGTTTTTATAGTAAATTTAAGAAATCTTACTCTTACATAAAATTATACGTTAATAATATATTACTAACTTTCCCATCAATTGTGGATTCGTAACATCAACTGATTTCTGTTCAATAAATTCTCTCAGAAGTTTATGATAGAAGTCATCATCATCAAATATTTCAGGATCGTATTTAGCATCCTGTAAAATGAAAAAAAAAATCAACATAAAAAGCTCATATTGAAATAATCAAATGAAGATATTCTGTAATACATAAATACTAATTCAAATGGCAAGTATGAGTTTACGTGTCACTTACCAAGCACATGCTAATTTTATAGGGCATTCTATAAGAATTCTGTTATCAAAATGTAAAAAATTAATTTTTATTAAAATTAATAAGTAAAGAATAAAATTAATTTACAAATACTTTTTCACTAAACAAGATTATAGAGCACAACAGTACTTTAAAATTATTAGAATTTAAACTAAATTTCATTTTCAAAATAATGGGTCTTCTATAAGCTCTTTTGGTGCTGCTAATAACAACACCTTCTTCAGTCTGCATTAATATGTCCTGAAAAAGAATATTTCTAATATTTAACAATTTTTAAAGAATTATTTTCCCCAAGCATATAAATCAGAGTAATACGTATTTTGTACAATTTTCAGCCATTCTTGTAGACGAATAATTTTTCTATTTAAGAAACTGCATCAGCTGCCTTTAATTTTATTAAAAGTTAATACTTCTGATGTTAATTTTCAATTGTAAATTCATTATATCATAAGTGTGACGATTAACTATTAACAGTTAACGACTATTAACTGTTACAGAACAGTAAATTAGTCAATAACTACTAAGAGTTACTGACTATTAATTGCAATAATCTATTAAGTTAAGGTTTTTGAGTAAAATTTTATAGCTAACAGAAAATTTTAACTAGAGCTCCTTATTGAAACAATGATTTGATATCATAACATTCCAATGAACAAGCAGATTGAAAAATTGCATGCTGACAGCTGATTAACTACAAGGTCAGGAGTTCTGAAAACTTTTATAGTTTTACAAAGAGGGTGTAGTGACTTCAGAAAGTAAATTTGGGACCGTCCTCATAAAGATAAGGTAAGTATGACTCTAGCAGTCTTAAAACTGTTTAAGGAACCAATAATGTTAAAAATTATTTTTTTTTTTACATGACTTAGATTTACAGTGATCAGACAAAAATTATTTGATAGTAGCTGGCTATAAGATCACACTGCCTAACTCAACAAAAGTGTGACACTTTAGTTTATGATTAATTTCATTTTAAATGATAAAAATAACTCAGAAAATTTTCCTGAGAAATGAAACTGATAACAGAATTTTAAATTTAACCATAATTAAAATATTAGGAAAGTGGGGGCTGGCTTTAATTTTTATACAATTATGCTACTCATGTGAATTTCAATTTCAGTTTTAGTACTTTTAAGTTAGTGACAGATCAATTTATGATATTAAAACTAATAAGTGTTTACTGAAGCTGATAAATTCTGACAGAATCAAAACTGTTTAAGATGACTGAATTCAGCTCCTCATAAAGTAAATAAAATTTCAATTTATTAATACATATATAGAAATTAACCTAACACAATTCACAAAACTATCAAATGAGCTAACAACCAACAGCATAAAATTTTGCTTAACTGCTTACCCAGAATTTCTTACAGGCACCGATTAATTTTGTCAAAAGGCTATATAACTAATAATAATAATTAAGTTACATCACGTTACAACAAAAACAGCTGCAAAGAACTGAACAAGAAATTCTCATCAATAAGCTTAATAATAAAGATTACTTTAACATAAAAGATGTAGCTACAAAAATTACTATCAAGCTTTCTTTAACTTTCTGAAAGTAAACTCATAATGCAATACATTTTTTAATTAACGCTAATTAACAAAATGATTAAACTACATTTACTTGGTCAGATTCTTTCAAATTATCAATTTTTCCTAAAATGTTATACATTGATCGTTTTGTCTGAGTACGTTTAATCAATCTATCCTTTTCACAAAGAATTTGCTCAATTTGTTTCAATGTTGACTGATCAAATGCAGAAAAATTTGAACTTTTGAAGCGACCAGAAGAGATCCTTGTTTTATCATTCCATTTTTGAATTGCTTCATTTCGAGCAGGAATAAATTCAAGGTGTTGTTGGTGCAATTCATTTGAAAAGTCTTCTAATTTTCTCATCTTTTTAGGTGGTTCAGATAAGCCATCTCCATTTTTATCTTTAGTAGAAGTACCACTTTCAATTTCATCTCCAGAAACAATACTACTGCTAATGGATTCATCATCAGAGCCATCATTAATGTCACTGCTTTCATTAATCCTAGAGGAAACACATAATTCAGATTTGCTTAATTAAAATGATAAAATCAAACAATAAAAACAGTAATAAAAATAAACTCTGGCATTACGGAAAAAAAGCTAAATTAAATGGTTCTGAGGCACACATCCTACATTTACTGTGATTGTTACTTGGACAAGAGAATTCTTGTTTTACCAAACAGATTGATAATCATGATCGCTAACCACAAACATTGCAACCTAATTTTAAAAATGCTGCTAATATTAACAGTAAACAATTTTAGAGATCAGAGAATAGACATCATGGAAAATATCAAGGAATATAGATAATTTTATAAATGCTTTATTTCCAAACATGAACACAGGTAGTAGGATATATTATTGACAAGAAGTAAGGTATTTTTAAATTGTATGAAAACCTTGGATTCAGAGAATAACAAAAGTATAAAGCAATTTATAAAAAATATACCTTCAACTAAAAACAAAATGTGAATGACTCATATAGAGAATGTAGTATGTACTACATTTTCCTATTTCTCTTGTTAATATTATGAATTGGACAACTCAAAATTAATTTTAAAGACTCTATCTATTAACAAACTTTCTTGGGCACTGGTAGCAGATTTAAAACTTCATGGGATATAAATAATGAAACTAATAATAATGTTAAAATACAAGAAAGGAAACAATAAAGTTTTTCATAGTAAATTCATGATCTTAATTACAAACCTGTTAACATGAAACTTGTTCAACATATATATATATATATATATATATATATTACTACAAAAGAATTAAGCACTACTTTTTAACTGATATAAAATTTGTTTTTGAAAAAATCTTTCCAGAAAAAAATTAAATAAAAAAACATAATGGAAAGATCTTGTAATGGAAATATCTAATAACTCACCTTATTTGTGAAGATTTGAATTTTCCCAAGTTTTTGAAAAACTAGGGAACATGACTTACTCTTTTTTTAACAAAATAATATCTGAAGAAAAATAGACTTTAACAGACTTACAGGTCTTTATAATACAATTTTTTTTGGATAATTTTTTTTTTAATGAAGTTCAACGTAAAAATACTGATTAAGATCTCCAAATTGCATTCTTTCAGTTCTTATCAATAAACTTATAAAATACAGAATTTATAATTTTTTACTAATTTGGTTAAAGAGTTAGATTTCTAATAACCAGTTTGTTTGTTGCATTTAGGAAACAGAACAGAATTTGCAACTTAATCATATATAACATACCTAAACGGTTTAATACTTTTGAATTCAGTAGATTTGTTCTGCAATGTTAATAATAATTAATTTTCCCAAGCAATTGCAAAACCTAATGCTAACTTGATTCTTTGAGAAGATATACTGAATATATCTGAAGATAATCTAAAATTTGTTCAGTTATTAGTGTTTGAATAGTTAGGTGTCATCAGAAGCTTATTTCTAATTATTAATAAAAAGTTTATATTGTGTTTGCAATTAAAAATATCAATATTATATTAACAACCTTGACACTTATGTTTCTTAACAAATTTAACTTTATCTAAATTGAACGCTACCAAAGAATTGTCAAATCAATATTTTTCTAAATGTTTATCATTGTTTGTTTGAAACCTACCTAAAAACCTTGCATAAAATCTTGGGGGGATTCTTATATTGAAAATCACAAAATCTAAAAAATGGAGATTCACTGGACTAACTTTCAAATTATAATCCAGTACAACATGCAAATCTTATTTAAAAAAAAAAAAAAAAAATTATTTACTTTTACTTTACTTAATAATCTCAAACCAATCTAGAAATGTATGAACATGTCTACAACACACTAATGTAGAAGGTAACTAAAAATAGCACCACATACTAGTTAAAAAGACTATCTAAATTTATTTTGGAACAGAGCTACTTCTTTAACTTTCACTTAATAAAAAATACCTATTTTGAAACTTCAAAAATTTATTTGTTTTTAAAAAAAGCTATTATTGCTGAACTGCATAAAATCTACTTTTTTTCTGAATTGTTCACCATGGAATATGCGAGATCATTTATTTATTTACAGTTGTTTCTTTTTTTCTGTTTTTCTATCTGCCCAGTACCTCTTCATTCTTTCTAATATCGCTTTCCTTTGTTCTTCAGAAAGTTCAGCTCTGTTCTTCTTGTGTTTTGGCGATTCTTGGAACATTTTATTTTCATTTTTTAATATTCTCTTTAAAATTTTTCTTTCTCTTATAATTTCTTCAGTTATCTTCATCAGTTCTTTCATGTTTTCTTGGACTTACAAGAACAACCATTTGCCTTTATTTTTTTTTTACTTTGGAAGAAATCAAACATTTTTTTAGTCAATCTACTGTTATGCATTCTAAATAAATGGGAGTGAAACGCAATTTGTCTTTTCTTATCGTGTCTGATAGTTTTTCAATTTTTGTATAAAGTTAGTTATTTAGAATTAATTTTACTCGATTATTTTGAAATCTCGGACCTAAAATTTTTCTTTCTTTTTTTTCTAGATTTTTCTAGTCCTTTGTTGCACAGTCTTAGGGTTTCTGCCACATAGAGTGCTTCCAGCTTTATTTTAGTTTTAGAATGTTTAAATTTTGAGTTCCATGATAAAGACTGTTTGTAATATGTATTTTTTGTAGCTGGAAAGCTAACTCCATTTTATTAGCTCTAACTATTAACACTTTTTTATCTAAAGAATTCAAACTGATCCATTTTTCAAGATATTTGAAATTATCAACTTTCTCAATTTTTTTTATTATATGTACTAAGAAACTTTGAGCAGTTTTTATCATTAGTCAAAATTTTTGTTTCCTCATATACAATTTTTGGCCCCATTTTAGCAGCTTTTCTAATTCTTTAATTTGTTGTTCATTCAAGCTTTTAGCTAGAAATGCCATATCATCATTGAAAGCTAAACAGTTAATCTTTAGTCCTTTAGTTTCCAATCTTATTCCACTATTTTTGTCCAAATTTTTACCATGCTCCAACTACCTTTTCAAAAGCAGAATTAAAAGGTAGTGGTAAAAGTCCATCTCCTTGCTTTACGCCAGTTTCAATGGGAAAAGGATCTGATAATCTCCCAAAAAATTTTATTTTAGAGCACATATCATCACTTAATGTTGTTTTGATTAAGTTTACAGTTTTGTTATCTAAACCTAATTTTGTTAATGTTGAAAAAAGTGATGTTCTATTTTGACATTTAGAATATTCCATAATATTTCTGAAATTAAAGATTTCTGCAGAAGATCTATTTTCCTAAATCAACCCTGATATTCACCCAGTTGTGGATAGAATCTTGTATGTAGCATAATAATTTATATGTACATAACATAATAATATAAAATGCATTCACTATTAGACATAAAACTATTTTTTTTATTAATATAATATAATACAATATATAATAGTAATAATAAATAGTTAACCTATCAATTAAGAAATGAAAGTAATTTTCATTTTCATTATTTCATGCTGATCTAAATAAAAGAACACACCAGACTAAAAAGTTGAAGAGTAGTATAAAAAAAAAAAATAAGAAAAGAAGTTTGACGTCCTATGGCAAATAATTTATTAGAAAACAAACAGTAACATGATTTTAGAACCTACCGATTTGAAGATCTTCTAAACTCTGGATAACATTTTATCATATCTTTCTGAAAAAAAAAAATTTTTTTTTGATAAGTATAATTTTACAAGCTGTGGATGATTCAAATTAATCCAGTGTTCGAAGGTAAAAATAGAGTATTACCTCAGAATTCTTTCAGAAATCGATTTTCATGAAAATTTGTAATTAAGCTTATCTAACTCTCTGCTTCAAAAGTTATATGTTCCTGATGTGTGCTTTTTTTTGGGGGGTGAAACTACCCCTTATTAAAAAAAATTCAAAAACCGTATATTTAAATTTTAATAGATTGAAATCATGTTTAAACATGTTGAAATCAAGTTGTGTAGAATAAACATTTTTTTATGTTGTGGAATGTAATTTATGGTGTTTTACTACGTCTGAACCCTTAGAAACCACCCTTTATGATGAAATAAAAAAAAATTAGTTTTCAACAGTTTGAAATGTTTTAATGGTGCATTTATAATGAATTAAAATCCTCTTACTGTTTATAACATAATTTATGATTTATTGCAACGTTTCAACCCTTAACAACCCACCTCTTATGAAAAAAATTGTTAAAATGATAGATGTAAGTGTTCTGTAGCTCAAAAACATTAAAATGTGTAGAATAAACATTGTTTCATATTTCAAAACATAATTTTTGATTTATTAGAACACTGCAACCCTTATAATCCACCCTAATGACAAAACAAAAGTTTTCAACAAATTAAAATGATTTAAATGAATCATGGTGCATTTAAATGAATTATAAACTTTTTACATTTCTTAATGTAATTTATAATTTATTGCAACGTCCCAAACCTTACAAACCAGCCTCGTGAATAAAATTAACAATCATGTTTACTTAAAATTAAAAACTAACACCATGTATTTATTCTTTTGGTTTTAGAAATACTGATGACACCATATAAAAGAGATACACATTCACATATATACATGTAAAATATACTATATGCATTACAGACCCGTTTAACCAGACCCCATTCAAGCGAACTTCTGGATTATCCAGACTGATATCGGGAAAGGCATTTTTAATTTTTGAAAATGAAATATGTAGTGTTTGTTATACAGTAGTATTAGTATGTAGTAAATTAACATTTTAAAAATAAATTAAATAAAGGAAAAAAGTAGTAGGCCTACTGTATAATGTATCCATTTTATTGGCAGCTACTTTGTTATCACAGTTTTTATGTACTGGAGTACTTATTAAAAGTATATACGTATTTGGTTTTAGATAACTCATGTACTGCTTACTGTAAAAATTTACTTTTTCTGAGATTAGAATTGTTGTGCAGTATTTTTGTACAGTAGTTATAATGAGGGTGACGTAATGTTAATGACCAGATGTATAGGCCTATACACTCTGCATGCTCTATTTTTGTAACCTTTATTCAGAAAAGTAGTACAGTACCAGTATTCATTGAACGTTGTAATTGCAAGATGTAGTTTGCTACAGTAGTGAACATGATTGAAATGTTTTGTTCTGTATGGAGTAATTTAGTGGAATGGCAACTAAAAGAAAAAAGGTAGCCATTTCTATCAAAGAAAACTTAATGCGCTATTTCGTATAGATAAGGAGGAATCCGTAAAAAAAAGATTTGTGATGGATTAGGTGTAGAAAGCAAACAGTTTCGTACTAGAAAAAACACAGATTGAAGATTTCTGTTAAAAAATGGTGGCTAAAGATAGTTTCGGCAATAGAGTGACACTATCAGAATGGCAAAAAATAGTCAGCTAGTTGAAGCTTTATTTATGTGGTTTACCCAAGAGAGACAGCATGGGGTTCCTACATCAGGTGCCATTTTACAATCTAAGGCTTTAATTTTAAATGACAAATTAGGTGGTGATCTGTCATTCACAGTAAGTTCAGGTTGGTTAGACAGGTGGAAGGCTCACCACAGAATATGACAGTTCAGTGTATCAGGGTAGAGTTTATCAGGGATCATGTTGCTAGCGAAAATTATATAATGACATTTTCAAAATTTATAAAAGAACAGAATTTATCACCATCTCAGATTTTCAACACTGATGAGATGGTATTATATTTTAAAATGCTACCTATAAAAACTCTTGCCTCAAAATAGACTCTGCTGCTAAGGGGCATAGTTTGTAAGCAAAGAATGATGATTCTTTTACGCAGTAATGCATCAGGCAAGTTGAAGCTGCCACTTCCCCAGGAAAATTGGCTAAACCTCTAGCACTAAAGAATATTAGTAATTTGAATGCACTTCCATGCGTATACAGGTTACAAAAATCAGCACGGATGTCTTGCGATAGTTTTTTTTTTATTCTTCGTCTCTGAAGTGAGATCATATTAGTACTGTAGTGATTTCATTAAGCTGTGTGTACGTATATTATACATTTCTGAATTAGAATTACCTGGACTTTTGTTCATCTAGACAACTTTTGGTCCCATCCAGTCTGGTTAAATGGGGTTGTACTATTCAGCTATGCACACAAAATTCTATCATCCATCAGCAGGTGTTCGCCTAAGGTGTGCTCCATTACTTTTCTTTTCCTACCTATACGTCCGTCCATCTATATATAAAAATGTGTGTATAACACACACACACACACACAAAATTTAAAAGGATTATATTCAATTCCAATTCTTGTGGAAAAGTCATTTGTTTCATAGCTGATTTTTTCTCTGAAAAAGCGACACAATCGTTTTATTTTCATCATAACTTTGTTAGTTTTCATGTTAATGACTTTTACCAAAGCTAATTTTAAAGGTCTTTTCAAGCATTTTGAAAATTAACCTACAAGTTTTTCTCAAAAAAATTTTTGTTATTCCGTTATTTAACGTTGAAATGTTCTAACCTTTCAACAGAAAACTGAAGTCTATCAGTTTTCTGTGAACAAAAGGTTACCTTCAATAAGGCATAACTCGGTTCATATTGCATCTACAGAAACAGAAAAAAAACAATATCTTTGTTATTTTATAAGCTTCATTTTTGCTAATAATAATTTTTTTGATCAAATATAAGGTTTTTGAGTTATTCATGAAAATTCAATATTTTCAATCACGAATAACTCAAAAAGTACTGACTCTACAAACATTTTTTGCTTAGAATTTATTCCTCCATTAATTTCTGCAGTTATTTTGTCTAATAATTTCTACTCCTGAGAAGGGGTGGCATCCACCCCTAGGGTAAAGCACACATCGGAACTAGAAAAATTTTGTTCCTTAAGCTATTCCCTAATTACTGTCTAAATTTAATGTCAATTGGTTTTGTCCGAAAGAATTCTGAGCAAAGTACCATCAAAGACTGGACTAAATAAGATTCATTCAAATTTACTTAGTGTGAATATAAAAAGATCTATTTACATCAGTGAATTGTAAACAATTGCCATTTAAAAAAAATTACAACTAATATTTAATATATGAATAGACAACTTTGGCTTACCAATTATATTATGTGGAAAGTTACTTTTTCTACAAAAAATAATGGTTAACACCAGAAAATAACATTTCTAGTTAATACCAGAAATGTTAGAAGAGAGAGAAATGATGCGGCAGTTGCAACACAATTAACAGTAAATTTTTTCAACAGAATACTAGGTCTGTTCAGAAAATAACTGAACATTTTTAATTACGTGCCAACAGATTTATTTAGTGACATGCGGTTGGCAGCATTGTGTTCCGCATAACCTCCTCTGTAACCACAAGTTCTTAAGATTGTTGATATGTTTTAATTTTTGTGTTATTTTTATTTGAGTGTAACATGTTTTAAGTGATAGTAGCAATTTTTCTAATGTGTGAATTTCAGAAGCAACGATACATCGTAAAATTTTGTGTGAAACTGGTGAAAACTTGCAAAGAAACGTTTCAAGTTTTGAAACAAACTTACGGAGATGATGCTCTGCGTCATACACAATGTTATGAATGGTTTTCCTGATTCAAAAGTGGTCATCAGTCGACTGAAGATGACCCTCGACCAGGAAGGCCTTTTGAGTTCAATGTTGAGACCCACGTTCAGAAAATCAACAATCTGGTGCATGCAAATCACTGACTGATTGTCAGAGAACTTGCAGAAGAGGTTAGTATCTCAATTGGATCATGCCATGACATTCTGACTGAAAAGCTGAACATGCATCCAGTTGCAGCAAAGTTTGTTTCTTGTTTGATGACTGAACAGCAGAAAGAACATTGAGTGGAGGTATGTCGGCAAACTTCTTGAACAAGTCCCAATGACGATGAAACATTCATGCAAAGGATCATAACAGGAGATGAATGCTACGTTTACGGCTTTGACGTTGAGACAAAGGTTCAATCATCAGAATGGATTGGCAAAGGATCTCCACGATAGCATGTCAGTCTCGATTCAATGGCAAAGTGATGCTCTCTGTTTTGTGCATACTATTAAGACATTCTACAAAGATTATGTGAAAAAATTTGTAAAAGGAGACCACAATTGTGCGACACAATTCATGTTTCCTTCACGATGGCAATGCACCTGCACACTCAGCTTTGTCAATTCATCAGTTTTGTGCCAAAAATCAGATGACTGTCTTTCCTCAGCCTGCCTACTCGGCAGACCTGGCTCCTTGCGATTTTTTCTAATTTCTGAAATTCAAATCGGTGATGAAAAGATGTTGTTTTGAGACTACTGATGACATCAAGCAAATTTGTCATGGACCTTAAAGGCCATTACAAATGAAGCCATCCAGGATGACTGCTTAGCAAAGTGGAAACACTGCTAGGAAAAGTGTGTGAATACGGGAGGGGAGTACTTTCAAGTGGACAAGGACCAATAATCTGTAAAATTAATAATAAAGATTAAAAAAATGAAGTTTGGTTATTTTCTGAAAAGACCTCGTATACATACGTTTAGCATCAAGTTTCAAGTTCTGTATTAAGTTATATTTTTAGGAAGAAGAGATGGCCCACTGCTAGAAAAAATTTGATGAAAAGTTTAGAATATAAAATACAGTTCAAACATCTTATAAGATGTTTTTCTGATTTTCTCAGAAAAAGATCCTTTCTCTTACTGGCATTTTAGATACAGTCTATCCATACTTGCAGAACTTATTGATAAAAGAAAAGCAGATCATGTCAATAAACAACTGCATAAGTGATTTGTGACTTTGATAGACAATACTTAAAGCCAGATCGAGCTTCACTTAAAATGTCTTCCATTCAATCCATTTATCAATTATCCTACCTAGTATTTTGGTTTTCTTCCTACTTTTCTAACTTGCCTTTATTTGTATAAATTAAATTTCTACAATTGCATTAATACCAACAAACAGTGCCAAATGCTTAATAAATTACCTTTATTTGTTGTTCACTTATCAGCTTATGCAATTCTTCTTCACAAATCATTACTGGTACTGTTACTGTCAGTCAGATAAAAATAATTTATTTATTTGCCACCTGATAAGTAACAATTATTTTAATCCTTGACAAAGGCTTTTTAACCATCTTAATGACTGTACATATTTTTATCACTGTGATTTGGAAACAATAAAACTCATTTTAGTATTAACATTTTTAACAATCTTCCATATGAAATAATATTTTTTGTCCATCCCATCAAAAGCCCATAAAGGTAATATTAAAGTTTCACATCTGTACATGTAATGTCATTTTTAATTCAGTTTTGTTACTAAAAAATGTTATAAAAGGTATTTTTGAATATTTCTTGATGATTATACTGCATATTTTGCTTCCAGAAATAAAAATGAGAACTAAGAGACAAGAAATAACTAATTAAACTTCTACAAGGGTACTGTTTGTTGGTAGTATCAATTATGCCTGACATAAACAATTGACTAGTGAAGATATGCACTGCATGTACATTAATTGTGTTGTTTTTGCTATTTATGTTAGTCAGTTAAATAAAAGTCCAGCAGTGACATGACTTAATGGAAATCATTTGTAATGTAGGTATACACGTATGGATAATATTGTTGATCTTTTGTGACAATGAATATTGCATGAAAAAATTTTGTAATGATATTATTTCTGAATTTGTAATCTTAAACTATAAATACCGCTGTAATAAATAGGTGATTTTTAAGTGTAAGCACTTAAAAAAAAAAAAAACTTTGTAAAATGTTGTACAATACCGTACAATACCTAATCACCACTTTAAATTAAATCCAAGTTTTGAGTGTAAAACTAACAGTAATAATGTATAAAGAATATGATTACATCGTTGTACACGAATTTCCTTATCAATGCAAACTCATATCTTTAAAATTTTTACCAACTTATCAACAATCACAATTATCTGATGATCAACAATAACATCTGACAGAAGTTCAAGGAAGACAATTAACAACTTTTTTCTTACTAAGACCATTTTATTGGTGGATGATTTTGTGACTAATGAGACGTCATATTGTCTGAGAGGAATTGCTGCTTTTTGTGCTGATATTTTATCTGTGAAAATTAAAGAGGCAGAGGTACGTCAGGTAACTTGCAGTTCTGGTAGGAATAAAGCCCTGGTTTCAATGGAATCATGGTGGAGCTCCTTGCTCATTCTGTCAAAATTTGTGTTGGCAATTTGACTAAAATTTTTAATAAGATGCTCTTTGCTGGTTTTTCCCTGTTTTCTGGAAAGAGGGTTAATACCTTTCTATACCTTTAATTTTTGTTTAAAGGTAGATCCTTTAAACAAGGATCCCACTTTGAGCTCCAATGATAGGGCAATTTAATGCTCTTGCTAATTATTGGAAAGGTTTTTGAGAAGGTATTGCATCTTTGTATTACTAACAGATTAAATTCTACTAAGTTTATAGATGATCGGTATGATTTACACCCAGGCAAGGGAAAGGAAGATGCTATTCTGAAAGTTATGAACATTGTTTCTTCTAGTGAGCCTTAGTATGTCTTAAGCATCTTTTTGGACATATCAGGGACCCTGTTTCAGCTGCAGAAGCATGATTGCATGTAGAATGTGTTGTACAGCTGTTTTAGCAATTGCAACATTGTTCTTCAAGCTAGTGTTTCAGAAGAAGAAAATGCTATCTACAGGTTATCCGCGGCTACTGTTTTAGGACTTTTGCTCTGGGTTGTTGAACTCAATTTTTTGATACAGTTGAGGTTACCAAGTGCATGCCGCATCATCGAGTATGATGGGCTTTTGCTACTTAAAGGGAGAGTCGAGAAACAAGATCGAATTTACGGCAACCCAGGCTTGCAAAATACTCCAGTTGCAGAGTTTCCAACATAAGAGAGTGTTTAGCCTACAGAAAACAATGATGTTCCAAGGCAACATCATCGTTGATGTATCAACTTCATTGCTATTAGCTGTAACATGACAATCTCGTGTATCATTGGCAAGTCATCGAATTAGGCATGTCCTGCTGCAGCAGTATTTAGGTATTATCCTTTATGAGAATCTTCGATTCAGGGAAGACTTTCAATATGTTGCCAAAACGGCTTGCTTTGATCGGTGTCCAAACAGCAGTTCATCCTGACTGGGAACTTAATTTCAGGACCATGAATGTTCTATATAAGGATGTAGGTAAGGATGTATGCTGCACCTGACTGAGCTCATCGAATGATGTACAAATGTTATGGGAGTATTTTGTTGGGAGCATTATCTTTGATTGGTGCCTATAGTACTATCTCTCAAGAGGCAATTCTTACTATTTCTGGTATTAAGTACATTGATATCCTTGTGACTGAGTGCCAATTACATTATGATTCTAAGAAGATAGGCCAACTTACCTATGAGAGCAAAAAAGACATTAGACGACCAATGTTTCCATTTATGGCAGGTCATGTTGACTGAATCATCCTATGGCCATTACATTCATGGTATTTTTCTTGATGTGAAAAGTCTGTAGTTAGGTGGATTTCCTTCAATCAGCGTAATACAGTTTCTTTCTGGACATGGTGCTTTTCGAGACAGGTTGGCCAGATTTTGTTTAATTCAGGCTTGTGTCCAGAGTATAGGGCCAATGATGTGTGCCATATCTTACACATAGACCCAAAAGTTGCATACATCAAAATTAAAGTGTTTATAAATAATAGTATAGTTGAAAAAATTCAATTGGCTATCGCAAGATAGCACCTTGGGTATTAACAACAAACCTAGATGCCATTATGTTGTGTATTGATCACACGACGCTTACAGTAGTGTTTTGTATATTGCTTGGTAAATATGTTGTTTTTCCAAGAGCAACAAGTTTTCATTGTTGAACATTATTTTTCCAGTTGTTCTTATGCATGTGTTGTAGATGAATTTCGTGGGAAATATCCGGATGTGGCAGTACCTAACAATTTGATCATAACGTCATTACTTGCCCATTTTAGAGAATGCAGATTAGTTGCAAATAAGAAAAGAACCGAGAGACTGGCCATTTTGACTGATGCTAAACTGGCTGAGATTAAGAATGTGATGCAGCATTCACCTTTAAAAAACTTGAGGAGACTATTAGTGCACTCTCAGATTTTATATGGAAGTGCTCAGAGAGCTATGAAGCAGTTACACTTTTGTGCATATCAGGTTTACATTGTTGAAGAATTGAGGTAGCTGTATAAAGAAAAGCACTTAAGTGTACTGTACATGGTTTCGGTCATTTGTTGACAAACATGGAACTGCAAAGCTTGACTGTGTTTTCTTCACTGATGAGGTGTTATTTCACCTTAGTGGCTACGTGACCAGTCAAAACACTAGAATTTGATCCACTGAAAATAAAAATGTGTTACACAAAAACCCCTTACACTCTAAGAAAATGGCTGTGGTATGCTATATCATTTTGTCAAATAGTGGGCTCCATTTTCTTGAAACTACAGTGAACAGTGTTGTGTACCAAGACATCATTACATAGTTTATTGCGGTTCTTGAAGAGGATGAGTGTGATAGTTTGTTCCAGTAGGACAGTGCCAGATGTCACACATCTAATGAAATGATACATTTCTCGTGCAAGTTTTTTGGCGTTCGTACCATAACTAAAGGATTATTGCCCCCATGTTAACCTGATTTGACTTCCCCAGATTTCTTCCTGTGAGGGTTATCTTAAAGGAAAGGTCTAAAAACAAGGCCACACACACAGTGGAGGAACTAAAGATGAACATAACAGAAATTATCATCAGTATACATATGTTCCATACAGTGGCCTCAAACACGGTAAAGAGAGTTTGTACAAGCATTATGAACAGGCCAGCCACTTTGAGCATATATTGTGAAAATAAAAAAATCTTTTAAATATTATTACTTAATGACTTTTTTTTTATTACTTTGATGTAGGTGACTTTAGGATCTCTCTGTATGTCTGCTACCGGTATGAAGTTGAATGTACTGAAGTAGCTAGAGAGCTTGTGAGGATCAATTCTGGTTTTGATCTTCCAATTAAATAGAAAAATGAAAAGGAATGGAACATAGTTACTGGCTTCCTTAGATTCTTAGCTCTGTGGAGGATGACTGAGAGGTCTGATGCTGTTATAGATGTACAGACAGAATAGCAACCCAGGTGGCTAGGGGCCCACCTGAGTGCTTACTTTGTCAAGATAGGCATTTTGGCATCAAGTCCCGGTTAGGTGAAATATTTTCTGTTAGGATGAGAAAACTCTGGATGTGTGGAAAACTCTGTAATAGAGCTGCGATGTGGAAGAGTATAGGCGCTGACCTTGCTCCTGAAAGTAGACCAGAGCAGAAAGATAGGGTATGTTTTTATTAGAGGCTTCTTAAATCTTGAATCAGTTTCTTGATTTTTAAGTAAATGAAAGGAGTTACTTGTTTTTGTTGGTATGGGATAGAAATTTTGGTGTTTAAAAGACTCAATCAAATAATGATCTAACTGCATAATCTAATTGAAGTTAGATGTAGGAAGATTTTATGTGAATTTATTTATTTAGCATATGGCACCAAAACACAACACCAATTACAATAAAAAACTACAAACAAAGATATAACAAATTAATATATGCTACTGATTCTGGAGTTGCCATCAGGAAATCTTCAGGATTCCCTTCATAAGCTGTCCTAGGGCAAACTTCTGTGATGTGTTTAACAGTTTGATTTTCACCACACTCACAAAGGGGCGTCTGTGTTTTACCTCATTTATGCAGAAAATAGGCGCATCTACCATGCTGAGTTCGTATTCTGTTTAGCGTTGACCATGTCTTATGTGGCATGTCAATACCCGGTGGCCTTTGAGTAATACATGGGATTTGGTTATTCTGCATTGTGGTCCATTCTTGTTGCCAGGCATCAGTTAGGTTAAATCCGTCCTCTGTGGCAACAATTGCTGTTTTGATAGGTGGATTTCTAGATCAAAGGCAGCCACGATTGGCATCCTCAATGTCCTCATGTATTGGTAAGTTTCGATTGTCCATAATCTTCTTGTACTCTCTTACAAGAGCGTTCATACGGCGCAGGTTTGGGGGTGGTATGTGGCTCAATACCGGGATCCATTCTACGGGAGTAGACCTGATAACCCTGGCAATCATTCTCATAGTGTTATTAAGTTGAGCATCAATTCTATGAACATAAACGCTGTTAAGCCACGCTGGCGCACAATATTCAGCAGCTGAGAAGACAAGGTTCAGAGCCGATGTGCGCAAAGTGGAAGCCGATGCTCCCCACGTTGTTCCACAGAGCTTACGTATAATGTTGTTTCTTGCTTTCAATTTCTCTGTAGTTTTCATTAGGTGCTCCTTAAATGAAAGCGTTCTATCAAGTGTCACCCCTAAGTATTTTGGTGTCTTATTGTGAAAGAGGCATGTATTCTCGAATAGAATTTTAAGCTCCATATTAGCAAACTTGTTACTCAGATGGAAGCATGACAACTCTGTTTTACTAGCATTTGGTTGGAGGCGCGCCATCTCCAGAAGCACCTTCCCAGTTTCTCCAGGTCAGC
Source organism: Lycorma delicatula (assembly GCF_047948215.1). Taxonomy (NCBI): domain Eukaryota; kingdom Metazoa; phylum Arthropoda; class Insecta; order Hemiptera; family Fulgoridae; genus Lycorma; species Lycorma delicatula. The sequence goes on from NC_134455.1 coordinate 24,999,558, forward strand.
CATCAGGACCTCCTCCAATTCTTCAAATGATCTACATTTTATCGTTAGCACCCAGTCATCGGCGTAGCCATGCTTTTTAGATCTTGTCTCTGGCATGTCAGCAACATAAAGGCTGAAAAGGAGAGGCACAATTACCGACCCTTGCGGCAGGCCGTTCTTGAGTCTCCTTGGTGAGCTTATATCGGATCCCATGATAACTTGGAACATCCTGACATTCAACATGTTATTAAGGAGACGAGCAGTTAGTTTGCAAGGGATTACACAGAGGACCTTACAAATCATGCCTTCTCTCTAGACAGTGTCATAAGCGGCTGATAAATCAACGATTGCAGCAGAGGTTTTAAGATTTCTTTGGAATCCCGCTTCAATGTACGTTGTGAGTAAGAGAACTTGGTCGGTTCAACTTCGTTTTGGCCTAAAGCCTGCTTGTTCAATCGGTATAACATCATATATCCTCTGTAGATTCTGTTGTAGATAAGCCTTTCTAGTAATTTATGTCACTGATAGCATTGCTATAGGCCTGTAGCTCTAACATAAGTTTGCTGGTTTACCTGGTTGTAAATGGCTACTACCTTCAATTGCTTGAACTCTCTGGGCATGCTACTAGTCTGCATTATGTCAGTGAAGAATCTGGCCAGCCAAAGTTTTATGTATTTTCTGCAGTTTAATAAAAATTCCAGATTGATACCATCACACCCTGGTGCTTTTCCTGGAGCAACATCTTTGAGCACCGACTCAATGTCTTCAAGTGTAAAAGGGTGAGTGTAATCAGTCCCTCCCACTTCTTCCTCAAGTTTCTTAGCGTTTTATCTCAACTGGGTGTGCGCCCTGTCTCTTGGTGCTCCGGATGTTGTCACTATGTGGGATGCTATGGTGTTTGGGGAGATAGTTGGCTTTGGTCTCTGAATAGGAAATCCGCTTCCTAATCTTCTTAGCAGAGTCCATGCATGACAACTCGAGGTCTGAAAGTTCAGGCTTCCCACTGCTTCTGACCATTTCTGTAGCCTTGCAGCATCGAGGCTATGGAGAAGCTCATCTGCCACTTCTTGATCACCTGTCTCAAGGAAGCTTTGGTAGAGAACTACGTTATTTTGGGACCACCCTGGGATATATTCTTTGCGAAACCCTCTAGAGATGCACTTCTTAGTGGTACTTGTTACTGCTCCAATAAATCTGCTATAGTTTTTGCTGATTGGTGGTATCCAGCCTAGGCATTTATCCAGATCCCTAGAAAAATTTTCCCAATTAGCCTTTTTGAAGTTCCATCTAGGGCAGGGTACAGAGGTCATGAGAGAAATTTGGCTGCCTGCCTCTATAATAACTGGACGGTACTGGCTGTGGGGAAAGTCACAGAGAACTTTTCAGGTGACTAGCAGCGGCTGACTTTTGCTATCAGTTGAGGTGAAACATAGATCTGGGTTATACTCCTGCCTCAAAATCGCTGATTAAAAAGTAAATTGGTCTTTAGCATCAAACACAAGACTATGATTCTCATCCTCAGCCTCTCTCTTTTTCCTGTTTAGCCTCCGGTAACTACCGTTTAGATAATTCTTCAGAGGATGAATGAGGATGATATGTATGAGTGTAAATGAAGTGTAGTCTTGTACATTCTCAGTTCGACCATTCCTGAGATGTGTGGTTAATTGAAACCCAACCACCAAAGAACACTGGTATCCACGATCTAGTATTCAAATCCGTGTAAAAATAACTGGCTTTACTACGACTTGAACGCTGTAACTCTCGACTTCCAAATCAGCTGATTTGGGAAGACGCGTTCACCACTAGACCAACCCGGTGGGTTTCTCATCCTCAGCCTATCTCACCAGAACTTCACCGTTCGCATCACAATCCTTATAATTCCATTGCACGTGGTGACTATTAAAATCACCCGAAGACTGCATGATGAGGTTGTATTTAGATTACTGAAGTTGACCATGATGCATCTGGCGGTTTATAGATATTGGACATTCCCGATTTTAACTACAACATTATGAATTTCATTGTCTGTGGAGGTGGAGATGAGAATGGCGTTTCCTATATCGCGTCTAATGTAAGTAGCGACGCTGTACACATCATGGTATGTGGCACCAAGTAATTCATATCCAGATATTCTGCCTCTTTTCTGCAATTGTTCCTCAGTGTTACAATGTGTTTCCTGGATTGCAACCAGATCAATATTGCCATTCTTCAGTAGTTTCAATAAACACGGGCTCTTAGAATAACTTATACTTTCCATATTTTGTGGCAAATTCAAACCGAAGGTCCAAGATTTCTTGTTGGCAAGTCCTGAAAAGGAATGTTGGGTATATCTAGCGATATGGCTGCAGTTTATAATATTGTGGGCTTGTGTCTGCGTGGTCAGGAGAACCTATCTTCTTGGTTTGTCTGACTCCCAGTATCTGCTAGCTCATTTAGAGTTACCCAGGGTGCACCATGAGGAGGCGAACTAGCTTTACATCTTTTATGTGAAACTCTTCCTGTCAAATCAACCAATTTGCAAAAGCGAATTGGTTGATTTGATAGTTGAGGGTTGTAAGTAATGTAGCTGGTCCTGGTTGGAAGTGGCCATATGAAGGCAATAGTAGATTGTGTAACTACAGTGACGGAAATATCTGCCGAGCCATTTGCATTGAAAAGTTGGGTTGGAAACTCATACGGGAGAAGTCATACAGATTTTTCATTCTGTGATTAATACGTGTTTTTGGTTGGTTTATTGTGGTTTGGCTATTTTTGGATATGTTAAACATTCTTGACTTCATTACTGGATAACAGACTAACAGTTTTTTATAGGATTTTTAACTCGGTGCTATATCTGTTGTGTTTGTTTGCTTGAAACTAAGAAGTGTATTTATTATTTTTAGTTTGGGTAGGTTGATCAATTGAACTAATTTAGTTATTGGGCAGCTTTAGTAATTATTTTAATACTTAATTGTTTGGTTAAATCTTAGTTACTAACTTAAGTCACAGACAAGTCAATACTAGTTGGTGATGTCACTACTGACGTTCAATATAAACAAAGCCTAGGCCAGCAGTTCATGAGATTTTTAGCTGGTGTGGCAGGAAACAGCTAACTTATAGGTTAGCTGTTGAATTGGCGCATGAGTCGCACTTTTCACATTATACTTACAACTGTTTGAATATTCCAAAAAGCTTTTTACCTTCAGTTGTTTATATTCTGTCTTTGAGGGTATCATTTTAAGTGGAATGAGGTAGAGAATACAACTGTAGTGCGCTTTGGATGAAATATGGAACCAAAACCCAAAAGAAAGGAAAAAAGGTGCTGAGAGGGGGCAGGTAGGAGTCCCACAAGGATAAATCCCCAGCCCCTGGCTCTTCTCATTGCCCCCGAGGTCATGATCGTATAGGTGGGTTCATCATCGCCTTTAGAGGGAAAAGAAGTCAGTATGCGAGCAATGGCTGCAACGATGGAGACAGGTGTTGCTGAATCGACACAAACTGCTGAGACAGTACAAGAAGTTCCTGAGGCCAGTCTCCTCAGAAACGGAGGAAGCGCCGCCAGATAGTCTGGAGGATTTAATATCACATTTGGGAGAATGTCTTGAACTTATAGCTGAATATACCAGGTGTGTAAATATGAAACCGGAATTTGCCCATAGATAGCCCTAGCTGTCAATGTAGTTACTGTCAAACTGCATCATTGGTGCCATTTTCTTTCTTTGACACATGACAAAAGGTTTTCAACTCACAACATCATAGTTTTAATTAGTGTTGAACATGTCGAGTTTTGTACCTACAAACTCGATTTGCGGACAGCATTGATTTTATGTTACCATTTAAATAAAACTGCTGCAGAATTGCATCAAATGCTTGTCAAAGCTTACGGTGAGCTCTTGGTAAATCACAGTGCTTAGAGTGATTTAAAAAAAAAAATCAAAAGTGGCAATTTTGACATGAGAAATGAAGAACGTGGAAGACCACTGAAAAAGTTGAAGACAGCAAATTGCAAGCATTGTAGGATGAGGATGATGCTCAAACGCAATAACAACTTGCAGATCAATTAAATGTAACATGAGAAGCCGTCTCCAAACGTTTGAAAGCCATGGGAAAGATCCAGAACTAGGGAAAATGGGTTCCACAGGAACTGAATGAAAGACAGCAAGAAAACCGAAAAACCAATTGCGAAATACTACTTGCCAGATACAAAAGAAAGTCATTTCTCCAACGAATTGTGACAGGTGATGAAAAGTGGATATATTTTGAGAATCCTAAGCGTAAAAGATCATGGGTAACTCCAGGCGAACCATCAACATTGATTTCAAGGCCAAATCGCTATGGAAAGAAGACAATGCTCTATGTTTAGTGGGATCAGAAGGGTGTGATCTATTATGAGCTGCTAAAACCTGGAGAAACCATTATTACTGAATGCTACGGGCAACAAATGATCGATTTGAATCATGCATTATGTGAAAAATGACCAGAATATAAAAAAAGGCAACACAAAGTGATTTTGCTTCGTGGTAATCCACCATCACACACAGCAAAACTGGTCAAGTAAACAATTGAGGTGTTCAGCTGGGAAGTACTTTCACATGCGGCTTACTCCAACAGACTTGGCTCCGTCTGACTACTATTTATTTGAATTGATGGAACACATACTTGCTGAGCAGCACTACACTTCTTATGAAAATGTACAAAAATGGCTCAATGACTGATTTGCCTCTAAAGAGCAACAGTTTTTTTGGTGTGGCATTCATAAATTGTCAGAGATGGGAAAAATGTATAGCTAGCAATGGACAATATTTTGAAAATATTTTTTATCATTTTCATACAATAAACGTGTATTTTCTATACAAAAATTCCAGCTTCATATTTATACACCTGGTAGTAGTTGGGACGGAAGACTATATAATGACTCATCTCAAGGAGTTATGCAAGATAGAAAAGGCTTTTGTGCTGTTGAGCGAGTTGTCTCCTCCCATATCTGGTATCAGCCAGGTGACCCAGACTGTGGACTTGGGCGAACTGAAAACAGCAGAAATTAAGGAAAGAAAGTCCTTCAAGACAAAGGTGAAGAAAAAACTGGAGAGCGTGAGAGTTACAAACAGTTCTTTGTTGAGTTGTTGCATGTCGCCCATCTGTGAAGATGGGCGGCGATAATGATGCACAGGGACTCTGATCCTACTGCGTTTGAAGGCACCTCCTGTGGCTGAGTTATGCTTAATTGTGGGTTCAGAGACCCAGGAGGGGAGGAGGTGGTTAGGTTTAGTCGTATGCATACATACGCCATTAATAACATCTTGCAGAACCTGTTACGAGTTCAACACTGCCTTGTTGGGGTGTGTGTAAATGGTATTCCGCCACCTCACCTAAAAAAAAAATAGGCATTTGCATCGGTGGCATTCTGAGAGAAGCCAAACTGATGACTGTGTTGTGTTATCATGTTTAGAAAGTTTAAAACATCAGGTTTACGAATGGAGGGGGTGGTGTGGTGACCAGGGTCGTCACAAGGCAGGTAACTTCTCCTACAAGAGTCAACATTTCATCAACATATGGACTATAGTGCTAATTAAATTCAATATTAACAGGAAGTTAACCACCAAAAGACTGTAACAAATAAGTAACTTTAAACACTAACACCAATAATCAATTTTCACAGGATCCTGTATTATCAGTTGTAAAGTTTTACAATTACATCAATCAATCGTTATTAAAAACCTTAAATTTAGAAATGCCTACATTATCACTATTTATTTCAGTAAAATTTGTTATGGCGAACAACTCCAGAAACAAATTCAAATAATGGTAATTGTCATAACAAATTTTAGTGTTATAGATGGTGATAATCAACTTTTACAAGGTTTTTTAATAAAAATTGATTGATATAATTATAGAATTGATTACAAAATGATGATGTGGGATCCTGTGAAAATCGACTATTGGTGTTGGTTTAAAGGTTATTATTTGTTACTGTGTTTTGGTAGTAAAGTTTCACTTTATATATATATAGGGTTCATTCATGGGAACCAGATGTTTTTAAAATAATCATAAAAAATTGAATATTTACTTTAAAAATATTTTATTGGTACTGAAACACTTGTTAAATCCAAGCATTTTTTACTTACTCATGAACGAAAAATTATGTCCGGCAAGTGATGTCCATTTTGGGCTATACATTGTTGTAGCCTTTCACGGTAACTGGCCTCAATTCTTTGCAGCATATCTACATCAACCTGGGTGACGTGATGAGGAATTGCGATCTTTAGGTCCTTCAATGTACGCGGTTTATTGCCGTACACACGCGATTTCAGAAACCCCCACAGAAAAAAATCACAACTCGGGGGACCGAGGGGGCCAAGGAATGTCGCCGAATCTGGAAAAGATCCGTCCCAGAAACAAGTTACAGAGAACAGCCATCATTAGGGCAATGATGAGCTACAGCGCACACAGCGAGGGCCGCTGTGTGCGCTGTAGCTCCATCCTGCTGGAATAACACATTTTGAAAATCGACTCCCCGGTTTCATAACTCAGGGATGAAAAACTTATTCAACATCGCAATGTAATGATCAGCTGTTACAGTTATGGCAGCGTCATTTTCTTAAAAAAAAATATGGTCCAATAACACCGACCTTTCCTATTGCACACCAGACAGTCACCTTTGGGCTATGAAGTGGTTTCTTGTGAAGCTGATGTGGGTTTCTTTCTGCCCAATACCGGCAATTCTGTTTGTTGACGAAGTCATTCAGATGAAAATGGGCTTTGTCACTCATTAACAATAACAAATTTTCATTTTCTTAAAAAATGGTAAGCATTTGTCGACAAAATTGTAATCACTGTGTGAAATCTTGCTCGTTTAACTGCTGCATGACGGCTATCTTAGGATGGAAATGCAGGTCTGTATGCAGAATTCGTCTTACCGTACTTGTGCTCATTTGAAGTGATGCTGAATGCATCTGAATAGAGCGGCGTGGGCTTCTGACAATGGCTTCCCTTACTTGTTCGATGTTCTCTGGAGTGCTAGCAGTTCGTCAGGAACCCGGTGGTTTTTTCTTCAATATTGAACCACTTGTTCGAAGGTTGTTTACCCATCGCAATATTGTGTTACGAGAAGGGGCACTTGCATTACGATGGATATTAATGACGGCGGAAATCTCGCTGAACAGCACAAAACTGTCATACGCGTACAGGCGTTGGTCTAGCATCCACGGCTCCATCTCAATGACTAAAATGTAAATGGTATGAACAAAGGAAACGTCAGACTCCAGCCACATGCCCCTCCCACCCAAGTACAATCCACTTCAAAAATATCTGGTTCCCGTGAATGACCCTGTATTAAAATAGGTTAAAAAGGCTGTGATAGTAAGTTATGGGTGATGTTTTCTAGTTCAGGAATATTACAAAAGAATAATAACAATTTTGCACCTTAAATTACCTGAAGAGGAAGAAGTAACTGCAATAAAGCTGTAATATTTTTGCACGTAGCTGAAACTTTTTTATGATCATTTTCCGAGAAGCTTGATTTGATTGAAGAAAAATTGTCAAATTGCGGTAACTTGTTTGAAGCAATGAGAGCTTTTTGTAGTTTTATTCTACATTCCAGAAGACTTTCCCATATCACTGAAAAAAAAAATCAACTCAAATTAAAATTATCAAAATAACTCTAACTTTTTAACTGCATTTTTTTTTTTTGGCACCAACAAATGTTCGTTATTAGCACCTGGAAACAATGATTCTACAATATATAAACTAATTCTATATCAACCTGCACTAGTATAATGATATATAAACTAAATAACAGAAAAATAAAAAAATAAAATTAAAAAAACAAAATGCACAATTATACAGGAAATAGTATAAAGAAAAGTACAACATAAAATACAAAAAAAAAACATATTACAATGAATATTAAATAATCTAATATAGATGTCCGGCTTTAAGAAACAAGATATTCATATTATCTGCATATTGTTTCTGAGAATATCTCAGATGATAGTTCCTAATTTAAATTTCTGATGCAATGTCCCATAACACACACAGTCCACAAGGATGTGGTATATCATTAGTTGGTTATCGCAGCGAACTCAAAACGGGTGCATGAGTCCGATTTATTAGGTGTTCATGTGTAACAGTAGTATGCCCTACTCAAAAATGGCAAATAATAGAAATTATTATTAACACATTGAAGCCGAAGCCCAAAAACTTTCAGGCTGACTGAAATACGCTAATAGATGCTCGAAAACTTTCAGGCCATCAAATTTAATTCTATATAAAAGCTTCTACAGCTTATTTTCATGCTTGGGGTTTTGTAAACCATTGAAGACACTGAATAATAGTTTAGTTCACGTTAACCTGATATTACTGTGCTCTGGTGCAGATTTCTGAAATTATAGAAGAAAAATAAACTATTTACACACTGAGGTTGTGAGTATTGTTTACAGTTGAGTTTCATTCTTGAGGTGTAAAGTTTTTTCTTTATATTGATGTTATTTACTTAGTGTGTGTTTATTGTGTTTTCTGGTAAAGTTACAAGACTGATAAATCTTGGTTTTTAATAACAAAGAAGCTTGTAATTAACTATTATTTGTGATTATGCATGTTTTATTTATTTTCTTTTGCTTTTATTACTGACAACTGTTACTATTACTGTCTTTATTATATGAATGTTTTTTTCGATGATTACAACATCCAAACCTGATGTCATCGTTGACTACAATAAAAATAAAACTGGTGTTGATAGAAATGACCAAATCATTGCCTATTATCCTTTCAAGAGGAAACAAATGAAATGGTGGAAGATTCTTTCATTTTTTTTATGATGGCTGTTCAAATTCATTTCTCCTTTATCCAACCTCCAAACTCGAGAAAAAAAAAATACATTTAGAAAAGTTAATTGAGTCATTCTAGTAGAATTGGACAATAAAGGTGGATCTCTTGCTTAAGAAATAATTTCTATGTAAGTTGCTTCAGACAGATTCACTGGACATCACTTTCCAGACAAAATTCCTCCAACAGAAAAAAAAGCTTAGCCAACATGGGTTTGTAAAATATGTTTGGAAGAGAGTAAAGAATATACTGGAAAAGCAGGAAGACAAGAAACTGGTTGGTGGTGTTCCAGCTGTGGTACAGCACTGTCTTCCAGACTGTTTCAAACTATACCATACCAAAGCCAAATATATATAGACTGATTTCAAATTTGCTTTTTGTACATGTTTATTGTTATAATTAAGTGAATACTATAGGTTTTTAATTTGTAATAATTTAGAGATAGGATAGTAACTTTATTTTAGTTTTCAATCTTGTAAACTTAGTGAAAAAGCATGCAGTACAGTGAACTTAACACTGTCACAATTTTATTTTTTCACTTTTTAAACATATTCAATGAATCATAACACAAATGGTGAGTAGTCTAATTTTTTTCATTTATACACTAAAATAAACTGCATGATTTGGTCTTTAAAATGGTATATAATGTAATTATATCCATGTTTATTTTAAAACAAATTTTAAAAACTACCTAAAATCTCCAGGCCTGAACATGGTTACAATGGCTAGGCTTCAATGTGTTAAATAATAGAAACCTCCTCCCAATGGTTATTCCAGATTGAGGAGCTCCATGGCAGTGCAATATCCTTGATGTATCGGAGTTTATTATCTACTGCAGCAGTCCAGTCACTCTGTGACCTTCCTCGAAGAGTGCATTTAACAGAATTAATAAAACTGGTAGCAGTAACATGTGTGGTGAAAGATACTTTGCTACATGTATCTCTAGCACTGGAATCTGCACGTTAATTACCCAGGATTCCTACATGGCAAAAGATCCAGCAGAAACTCACTTGCGTGCTGTGACAGTTCAACTCAGCGATTGCAATATGAATTTTGTTTTTTGACTTGCTGATATTTTGAAAGGTTATTTATAAATAAATAGTCACACAGAATATGATTAATCATTATTTCTTCAAATTAGATGAAAAACTGAACAGAAATAACTTAAAATTTATCTAAGTAAATTTTGTTATTAAAACTGTATTACAAAAAGACTGAGCTCCATAGATCTGGTAGTTACGTTAATAAATTGTTTTTAGATACATGGAAATTGATTTTTGTGCTGAAACATTCAATTAATATTACATACTAAAATACTTCTCTACTAAATATTACAGAAAAATTCATTTTTTTTGGAATTATATTTAATATTATAAAAATGCTTATAATTTGATAACTGGTAGTTATCGGGAAGAATAAAAATTCAACCAACTAACAAGTGCTCCATGTACATAAATATTTTACTGAAATTAATAGCTATGAGATTCATATTATTCCTCTGTAGTGTTAAATTATATTTAAATTCTATTAAATAAACCACCTAGTACTGAGATAAGATGTATTTTACATTAAATTTTCATGAAAGTACTCTTGTGAGATCCCACATCCTCAGTTACGATTGAAATAATTCCGTTATTGCAGAATAATCTCTAAAATTAAAATAATGAAAACTGCCTGTTAATTTAAATGCTACCTGTTGCAATTTTTATAAAACTGTTCCTGTCAAACACTGTCTGATGGTTTATTAATAGAAATTTTGTTTGTATTTAGTTTTCTAATGTATTTAATTTTACCATCTTTATTAATTTATAATATTTCTAAATTTGTGTTAATATCATAGACAGAATGTTGATTTTTATATAAATTTTCAAAATTAACTCTTTATTTTACATAAAAACATTTTTTTGTCTTCAGTTACTTGATTGGTTTAATGCAGCTCTCCAAGATTCCTTAACTAGTGCCACCAGTCATTTCATTTTGGTATATCCTCTACATCCTACAACCCTAGCAATTTGTTTTACATATTCCAAATGTTGCCTACCTACACAATTTTTCCCATCTACCTGTTCCTCCAATATCAAAGCAACTATTCCAAGATGCCTTAAGATGTGGCATAAGATTTTTTATTTTAGCTATATTTTCCCAAAGTCTTTTCTTTTCATCAAGTTGTTGTTAACACCTCTTCATTTGTCACTTTATCCACTGATCTGATTTTTAACATTCTTCTCAAGCACCACACTTCAAATGCTTCTAATCTTTTCTTCTCAGGTACTCTGATCATCCAAGTTTCACTTACATAAAAAGCTGTGCTCTAAACATATACTTTCAAAAATGCTTTCCTGATGTTTAAATACATTTTTGATGTAAGCAAACTATATTTCTGACTGCAAGCTCATTTCACCTGTGCTATTCAGCATTTTATATCACTCCTGCTTCGTTCATCTTTAGCATCTTTAGTAATTCTACTTCCCAAATAACAAAATTCTTCTACCTACATAGTCTTTTCTTGTCTTATTTTTATATTCAGTGGTCCATCTACCTTATTACCACCTCATTTCATTACTTTATTTTGTTCTTGTTTATTTCCATATGGTAGTTCTTGCCATGCCATTTGGTCTTCATCCGCACCACTCATTGTTTCTTCTAAATCTTTTTTACTCTCAGCTAGATTTAATATCATCAGCAAATGTAGCATCTTTATCTTTTAACCTTGCACTGCTATTCAGGATCTAAACTGTTCTTTAACATCATTAACTGCTAGTTCCATGTAAAGATTCAAAAGTATCAAGGATAGGAAACATCCTTGTCTGTCTCCCTTTTTTATTACAGCTTCTTTCTTAAAACACTACATAAACTTATAAAAACAGTATGTAGTTATTTTGATTCTGATGTAATCATCTTCAGTACTATAACATAAAAAAAATAAAATAAAAAAATTTTTAACATTAATAAACTATCAATATTTTTGAAATAAGGAAAGGAGAACATGTGGCTTCTTTGAAGATCAACATGTTACTCAGGGCAAGGTTGAAGAAAAGTTGCTGGAAGTTAGGTAAGTGTTGGTGGGAGGTTTGTATATAAATTGGTGAAAGTTGTTAAAACAGGCCGTGAGGTGATTACATTTGTTTAAATCTAGATAATACAAAAAGTAAACAACTATATTCAAAAAGATCTATACAGATAATATTTATGTCTATAATCAAACTAAAGTCCTGATAGTACCTGAAATTAGAGCAAAGATTAAAAATACACTACAGGAAACAAATAATCAAATCATATCTACAAGTTACTACAAGAACACATTTAAAAATTTCCATTAATGAACACTTGATAATTTAAGAAATAAGGGTGTTTATTCACTAAAACAGATAAAAGTAATACAATAGTAATTTTAGACAAAGGAGAATATAGTAAAAAAGTAAAGGAGATGATTGAAAGCGAACCTTATGAAAAGCTCAACAAATCTACATTACAGACTTTTACCAGAGAAGTAAATAATACACTTTCAAAATGCAATACTATAATAAATGAACAGCAAAAACAATCTAAAACTTTCAAACCCCTTGACTATACTGTTTACCAAAAATTCACAAACCAGGAACACCAATGAGGCCCATCATATTGAGTATAAATGCACCAACAGACGCAATATCTAAATGGTTACTGAATGAATTTAAAAAACTACTGCAGCAGGATACATTCAATGTAACAAATAATTTTCAATAAAGGAACCAAATAATGAAAAAATAGAAATAGGTGAAATATTAATTTCATTTGATGTTACTTTTTTCTTTTTCCTGTTTAGCCTCCGGAAACTAACATTTAGATAATACTTCAGAGGATGAATGAGGATGGTATGAGTGTAAATGAAGTGTAGTCTTGTACATTCTCAGTTTGACCATTCCTGAGATGTGTGGTTAATTGAAACTCAACCACCAAAGAATACCGGTATCCACGATCTAGTATTCAAATCCATGTAAAAATAACTGACTTCACTAGGACTTGAACGCTGGAACTCTCGATTTCCAAATCAGCTGATTTAGGGAAGACGCGTTCACCACTAGACCAACCCGGTGGGTTCATTTGATGTTACTGCATTATATCCAAGCTTACCTACTAAGAAATACATCATTCAACTCAAAGGATGAAAACATTAATGAGTACAAACTACATACTGAGTTATGGATAAAAAAGAATGAATTCCAATTTGGTAATGAGTATTACAAACAAACAGATGAAACCATTATGGGAAATCCATTATCGGGATGTTTGGCTAATTTATTCGTGAATTACACTGAGGATACTGCTAAAAATAAATTTCAATATTTCCCATGTTTTTGAAAAAGATACATACATGACAATCTGACACTATCTGATGCATGGTATAATAACCTGGAAATCTTCATACAAAAAAATCAATCATTTATGTCCTAAAATAAAGTTTACATATGAAATACAAAACAATGGAATGTTTTTGGATTTATTAATAATCAGAGGTAATGGAACATTTAAATACAACATTTACATAAAGAAAACCGATGTAGAAAGATATATCACTGGTGACTCGTTTCATATTGCACAACACAAAAATGCTGCATTCAAAGTAATGGTCCTGCTTGAAAAGGATGCTTATAACTTGAGCACATGAAATATGTGACAATGGTCACTGGATGTAATCCTAACACAATTCTTAACATAAATATAAAATTAAAAAAAAAAAAAACAATTAAAAAAGAGTAACACACTACAACCAACAGGGAAAGAAATGGATTAAAGTAACACATCATCCACCCTTCAGCAATACAATCAAAAGTATTCTTAAATAACATAATTTTAAAGTAACAATTAAAACGAATAAAACAATAAAGATGCTCCTCAGAAATGCAAAAGATACAATAGAGAAAGAAGATATGTCAGATATTTATGAAATGGTGTGTACAGAACGGCCCACATGGAATATGTAATACAAATTAAAAGAAAATTAAACACTAGTGTTAGTAAAACAGGCAAATATGGAATAAGATCCAGTTTATTTGAGCTTGACATAGTATAAAGTATAAGTTTAACAGTTTAACATAACATAAAGTTTAACACATGTTTACATACATCTGTGCGGAGCCGCTGTCGCTAGTCGACTGGCACAATGAGAGGGAGAGTCTCCCCACCACTTAATACATATTACTTTTATTTTATTTTAATTACATTACATTCAAAACGTTAACAACTAGAATAAACGAACACAAAGGATACATAAAGAACACATACATGGATAAGTCAGTAATAGCAGTACATATTTTAGAAACTGGTCAAGTTTCAATTCAGCAACTGTAAAATTATTGAAAAATATCCATAGGCCACAAAAGTTAAATGCGTGGTAATCATATTTCATTAAAAACACTGAAAATATCATAAACAGAGAAACCATACCAATAACAAGTAAACTTTGGATAAAAAATGTTTAGATAGTTTTATGAAATAATTGAGTTAATAGCTTTAGGTTATAATAAACAAGTACTACCCGGAATTTGGTTTGGTTATTGTCATAAATATTATCTGTATAGACCTGTTGGTTTGCCGTACTAGATAACCCAAATTCATTATTTTTGTAATTTCTATAATGTTTAAGAAAGTAGTTCTGGTTTTAAAGGATCTATTTGCTTTTCTATATAAATACCATCACAATCTTTACATTTAATTTTATAAATTCCACACATATTATTTATTTTGTCATTATTATTATTAGTTTTGGTTTTTAAATATTTTATTACGGGGATACTAGGTTTATATACTGGTTTAAATATTTCTTTATTGTAAGTTTTAGTAATGTTTTTAATGATATTAATGAATAAATACTTTATATGTACATTTTTTCACTCTTTTGTGTCTTATGTATTAGTTGTAAGGTAGGTTGTAAGGTACATGTTAGTTATTTTATTATTGTGTTTTGATATTTGTTTTTTATAAATGTTATTAATTAAAGCAATATCATATCTTTATTTTCAACTGCCATGTGCTTATTTCATTATTTAACTTTCCTTTGTTATAATGAGTATATCTGATTCCTCTATTCATCATATTTTAACAGCATTGCCAGAGAGTTTAGGGACAGGCTCTAGATTTTGTAAAATCTGTTTTTGTCCCTAAATTAACTGCATTTCAGTGAATGGTTTTACATGATGTTATTATGTATAATGATAACACTGAAAACCCATTATACCTCATTATACACGAGGTATAATGGGTTTTCAGTAAAAATTTCACTACTGTAGCTCCAATACTTTTAGAGATAGAATGTTTTTTATTTTTTAAAACAGGGCTTTTCCCTCAAAAATGGCTAGTCCTACAGCTATGAGATTGTTACTGCTGCTTTATTATGATATAACAATCATAGAATATTAATACAATCTGGGGATGAAAAATTCCCACTCATTTATCGCCTCTCAAACAAATTTTTTTTTTCTGGAAAATTTGGTGGTCAAATTGGGCATTTTCATTTCATAATAACTCCCAAGTGGCATTAATAATCTGACTGCATAGCTGTTTTTTCTGTGTCTTGTTTGCGACAATTCGTCTGCACACGCACTCTCTCATGACCATGTTTTGTGAAAGTAAATCCGGTAAAAATGGGGCAATCATCTCTGTCTGAATATACTAAGTGCGAAATTATCAGTATGCACAAGTGTAGTAATTCGTACAAATCAATAACATCTAAACTTAATGTATCTAAAACATGTGTTGAGAACACAGTGAGACGTTTTAAGGAAGTCATCATTGAAACTCTGCAAAGTGGCAGATCATGAGAAACTTCACCTCGTCAGGATTGAAAGCTTTTAATTTTGAGTCATAAAAACTGAAATGCAAGTGATACTTATTTATTATCTATTATGAAGGAAGATGACCAAAACCTCAATATTTGTGCATCTACTGTGTCTTCAAGGCTTTGGGAAGTAGGGAAGTAAGTATGAAATCTTTCTATGTACTTCGCAGACCCTTCATAATTCAGTCCATGGGAGCTTTCTTTTGTTGAAGGGACTATGAATAGTGTAAAATATGGTCAAAAAATGGAGGAAGTCTGTTAAAAAATTGCTTGGTGAAAATTCTATCTACCAGCAAGACAACACCCTATGTCACACCTCTAATTAAACCAAGGACTGGTTTTCTAAACAAAATGTTGAGGTTGAGATGGCCAGCAAGTAGTCCTGACCTAAATCCTATAGAAAATATACGGAACATGTGAACATATGAAAATATACAGATGAATGTCTAGCCAATCAAAAGCCTAAAAATAAGACCAAGTTGTTTATATTCATACAGATATGGCAGAACATTACCAAGGATGAGGGTCTGAAACTTATCGACTTCACGCCAAAGAAGATGAAGTGCTATAAGGCTAAGGGAAGCCCCAATAACTACTGAACCATGTACTGTAAGTAGATTACATAATTTTCTTATTTTGTATCTTTGTAACTACTTTATTTTAAAAGTTTGTGTGTTTTTAGGTCTGTCCTTAAATTTTCTGGCATCACTGTACATATGTTAATTTTATGAGACCAAGGGTGATTTGATTTTTTTTATGAATTATTATATTTTTAAATGTTTTCTATTATACTAATGTTTCAATTTTGTTATACTTGTTTAATTTGATACTGACTTCTAAATAATTTAAGATTCAATTATCTACTTCAAATGTGAATTTTAAATTTTCATTACAGGAGTTTAATTTGCTTAATATTATTAGATGTTCATTGTTTACTATCAGGTTGTATATAATGAAAATATCTATTAAAATAAACAATTTAATACAGATTACTGAGATAAGAGATATCTTACCTTAATTTTCATGGCAAAATTACAATAAGATATGTTTTATCTCAATATTCTATACTAGGTGGTTTGTTTTAATAAAATTTAACAGTACGAAGGAATAATAATTTTAGTAAATTTAAGATTAATTACAGTATAATAATAAAAATATAATCAACATATAGTGACCCATTAAAACTTTATGTGTATGAATGTTACCATGTACTAATTTACTCTCAAAATCCTGTGAATACACTTCTGATATAATTGCTAATCATGGAAATCCCACAGGTAAGGCATTTTGAAATATTTGTTTTTAAATTCAAATAGTTTTGTTGACATACATTTATTAAAAATCTAATGTGGACATCACATGACTTCCTTGTACACACAATGTTCAATTATATTCAAGAAAAATGGCTCTAAAGATTTCCTCAGCATTTTATATTATTTATATATTAATTTTTGTTTCATGTCACTCAAGCAAGTAGTGTGGTATAAGTGAGAACGTGTCAGATTTGTAACCATGCACACATCTGTTCGAATCAGACTTCATATACACATTTTTTTTTTTTAATTTAAATATATTAACTGATTAATAATTATTAACCTCAGACTGTAAAAATTTTTGAATTAAAATGAAAAGTAAATAAAATTTTATTTCACTAATAACTTCATACACAGTTGAAAAGGTCTCAAAAAGGGCTTATTACTTTAGTTAAGAAAAAGTCCAAAATCCAAATGTTTCATAATTGAAACTCCACATTATTTAGAGGTCTGACTGCATACACATTTTTGGCCCAGTTGATTGCAATCAAAAGGGGAGGTGCACAACTAGATGTTACAACAGTCATAAATACAAAATTTCAAATTCTATGGCTAATCATTTTTGAGTTATACGAGATACATACATACGTACAGATGTCACACCGAAACTAGTCAAAATGGATATTTCCGTTGAAATCTAAAAACCGACATTTTGCGCGATTACAATATTTCCTTTACTTTGTACAAGAAAGTAAAAATAGTGATGATACTTTTGATAAATTTTTGACTTTCTTGGTTATTTTTAAAACTATATTTCTTGAATATTATAGATATTACAAAAATAATAAATTAGGCTTATCTAATACGGTAGACAATCTAATAAACATTCTATTTCTGATATCGACACAAATTTATAAATTAATAAAGATGACATAAAATTAAATATATTAGAAAAATATTACATAAATAAATACAGACTAAATTTTAATCTGATAAACCACCAGAAAGTGTTTGAGGGAGACTGTCTTATAAAAAAACCAACAGATTGCAGTACTCTCATAATAAACGAATAGTCAATTTTCAGTATTTTTATTTTTGATTTTTATTACGCAATAAGTAAATTATTTCAATCATGACTGAGGATGCGGATCCTGCAAAAGTACTATCATGATAAAATTAGGTACGATATGTCTTATCTCAATATTCTGTACTAAGTGGTTTATATGATTAAAAAAAAGTATATATATATATATATATATATAATCTGATTAACTAGATTACAATTGAGTTAAAAGTATGGTTATTTTTGTAAATAAAGAATCATTGTTAAGTTTTAATTTTTTATTTAAGGCAAGCAATGAGTTGTAATGAGAGTAAATTGATAGATCAGGCAGGCTGTCTCAACATAGTTTCTTATATTCATTATTATTTACAACATTACAGCATGCAATCAATTTAAGCAAATCTTTATACTTACATATCTGATGCCGAACTGCATTTCCTTTAGAAATATCATCCACAACATTCTGAGTTTTAGAATAAATTTCATAATCATTTGCTTCATTATTCTTTGTTCTAGTTTCATCTTTCCGAAGTCTAGGTTTTTTTAATTCTCCAATTACATTATTTCTAGAAATAATAATCACTGCATAATTAATTTAAAGGTAGTTTAATTACTTTGAAGTTTGTCAACGAACAACATCATTTTTACAAGATATACACAAAAAATATGTTTCAATAAACCTATATTTAGGGATGTTATGCAAATAGCCACAGTATATTGCAGTAATCTATTTAAGAAAGTGCATACAAATGTTATAATGAAAAAAAACAAAACATGGTAGTATTGAAATTAAAACTCCAATTCAATGTGGAATAATTCATTTTATATTGTTGTAGGCATTATCATTTTACCTTTATTACTCTTACACATTTATCAATTTTTTCTATTCTGAGGTATCTGTTGAAACTTTAATTTAAAAGATCTTCATAACAGAAAATAATTCTGTGAGAGAACAGCTGATAAGAAAATAACCAAAAAATAATTGTTTAAACTTTAAATGTGTTGAACGGTTAAAACGTGGAGCATTCACATTTACCTTCAGCATCCATTTCATGTACCCATAAGAAAAGGTAAAAGAACTAACTTTTTGTATGAATGAAAAATCATTTGCAAGTTCTACGAGTAACTTACATGTAACTAAACTCTTTCACCTCGAATAAGTAACCACCCAATCTTTACATGTTCCAATACCCACTTCTCTTGTTGCACACACACACACACACACACAAACATATCTGAAAGACACAAACATATCACGCAGAAACATATCTGCAGTATTTCTTTGTGAAATCTGGGGTAAAAACCAATAAATTGAGGTAAAAAAAATATATATTTTACATACAAACCCTTTGTTAAATGAATAAACACATAAAATGTTAAAACAAAATTTATAGAGAATTTAATTCGGGACAAAATGGTGAAAGATAAGTAGAATAACACAAACAGAAAAATTCAAATTTAATTTGGAAACCGTACATTACACCAAAGTGCATAATACATACCAGTTTGTAATAAATGTTCAGAAATGAGCCCACCATTTTCAACACAATTCTTAGCGCCCTTTTATATTCTTTTGTTGCTCCTTTTAGTTCTTCAGGACTGTCCTTAAGTTGTTCAGCCACATCAATAATGCGGGTAATTAATTCCTCATGAGAATGTATTTTTGTTTTTAATACAATATTTTTCATCCATCCCCAGATGGAAAGATCTAAAGGTGTTAGATTAGGCGATCTTGGTGGCCAGGGATGTCTGACCTCCACCACTGATCCATTTCTCAGAGAAATAATGATTCAAGTGAGTGGAAATGGTACAAGAGAAGTGGGGAGGCGTTCCAACATGCAGGAAGTATACTTTATGTTTCAATGCAATAGACCTTAGAATTTAAGTGGCCAGGTAATATGAATGGTCCAAACAGCTGACTGTGAAGAAGTTCATATTATACACTGATGCTGTCAATGATGAAAATTTTGCTTTCTACTGTTTCATGAGAATTTACATCTGCCCATGCATGTTCATTGTGCAAGTTGTTAACACCATCTCATATGAAATTTGCCTCATTGGTAAACAACACATACATGTAGAATTGTTGATTTGTACTTCATCAGCTGGAGAACTCCATGCGAAATGGACTGGCTCCTGGATGTAGATGATGGTGAACTGGTTGTTTATTATAAGAATAAACCTTGTTTATAGTGTCCTCCAAACCATCATATGCAAAACTAATCTGCTTAGAAAGATGTCGTGTACTAATGCTTGGAGTGCATCGATAATAATTTTATCAATAACAGTGTCATGTTGGACAGTTCATAGCTGTTATGAATTGTCGCTGAATGGCTTCGACGGCACATGGCTCTTACTAAGCTTATGGTGGCTCTGAAAAGGGCTGTTTTTCTCTTCGATTGGCTTCAACAGCTCATTATAATTGCTAACCTTATGTTAGCCCTGAGAAGGGCTGTTGTTGTTGATTGGCTTAGATGGATCGTAATTCATAATCTTGTGGTGCCCCTGAAAAGGGCCATTTTTTGCGTTAGCTCTGAGAAGAGTTGTTGGGTCTGGAAGCTGGTCTCCGGCGAAGTCAGGGAGTTGCAGCTTGTCCATTGAAGTCTGACCGGGCTTTCCCTCAGCGGCAGTTGGGTCTCCAGTACACCATAGCAATGGTGGTCGCCAGAGCCCTGCAGTGTCGGGTCAGTGTCACTCATCCTTCGCCAACATGGCCAAGGCGATTCTCCCGGAGTGATCCCACGCTGGGCTGGCTCCTGCCATTGAGTCCGCCAGCCAGGGCGATTGAAGCCTGGCGAGCTGGAGCTGGAGCGAGAAGGTAGCATCCACATCCAGCAGCTCCCTTGGCAAGCCGGCCAGGCCGGCTGTTCTGGCGGGGATGTTGGCATCTGCCAGTAGTCCCACATTGAGCTGACCAGGTGACATTGAGCTTCTTGTCTTCTTGGTCTTCTCTAGGTGGTGGTCTACAATGAGCTGAAAATTCACTCTCGTACACACTCTTTTATTGCAGCCTGAGAGTGGTGGGGCTGCAGCGCTGCTATGGTGGGAGAACTGTGTGGTCATCTGCTGTACGGTGGGGGTGATGCTTGTATCAGCATATCCATATGCTGTGCACCAGCTCACATCGTTGTTATCGTGTTTGCTCACCGATATTAAATTAGTCATATATGTGGTAACAGAATAAAAGGTAGTGAACAGGTTTCCCAAACATTATGAAAAGTTGCGCTTATGTTTTTTGATCTTGAATCCTGCGGTTTCGGAAAATGTATTTCATATTCTACTGCAGGAGCTGTAGCATTACAATTGCACACATCCAAAATGAATACTAAATCAGCATATTTGTCTGTTATAAATTAGAACAGCATTATTTCAATGGAAAACCAAACATGTTCAACTAAATCACAAAAAACCACAGAACCACTCAAAATCACAGAATCTGATTTAATTAATGCACTTGACAGAATGATTAAAACACTAATACAGTACTGCCCATTGTTGAACAGCTGTTATTTTATTGCTAACTTAGAAATAATAATTTTTCAAATAATTTATTCCATTCTGTCATAGATAAAAAAATTATTAACCAAGTAATTTTTATTTATTTAAATTTATTTTACAATTGTTCTGTAATTCCAGTTTTTTTAAATTTCAACAGGAAACTGTTTTTAATAATTTTTTACATCACCTAAAAAGAATTTGGTTTTTATTCACATTAAATAATTTAATGTAGTAACGTATAAAAAATTAATATTTTTTTAAGTTTTCTTTCTTTTATTCAAATTAAATTTTCTACAAGTTTTGTGTTTATTACTCATTTAACAACATTCAAACATAAAAAACAGGTGATTTTACCACCACTTATTGTTTTTCATCCCAGATTTCTCAAAAACAACCGCAGATATGGTTCTGGGACCTATTTTATTTGCTTTTTTCAGGTCAAATACCATTAAAAATCACTAATTTTGTTCCTTGATTAATATCTGGCATATTTGGGAGTACGGCCTCATTTACTGGGGTAGCTGAAATCCAACCGAAATCTTTCACTAGCTATAACGTGAAAAGCATTTAAGGACATTTGTTTATATGAACTTGTTTTTATGGACTTTTTATATTAAAGTCCTGGGAGAACTTTGTGATACACTCTGTATTCTTTGACCTGAAAAATTTAATGAAACAGGTCTCAGAACTGTATCTTCTATAATTTTCATAAAATGCAATATAAAACAGAAGAAATTTTTGATAAAATATGTGTTTTTTAAGTTTAAAGTTGAACAACTTGGTTAAATGATTAAAAATGTATAAATTATAAATCAAATCTTATACAGAATTTAATTCTGAGTAAACTGATGTAATGAAGTTTATAAAAAATAAAAAACTATCACCTTTTATTATTAAAAACAAAACAGAAAAATATTATGAAATTGTAAAAATTAAAAACACCTATTTTTAGTACAGTAAATTTAGACCTTTGAAAATGAAAATACTTTAATTTACTGAAAAGAAAAAAAAAATCTCCATTTGGCTTATACTATATTAATTTACAATAAATATTTCAAAATTTGACTTTTGACATCGATGTGCTTTTCAACTAGTTTCCTTACATTTTCTGTTGCCAACCTAATGATATATTCGTGTTTCTTGATGAGAGGAATAGGACTGAGAATGCAAGCAATCAGTTCATCACACAGGTCTATGTTTTGCTTCTATACCTTGATTTCATCCATTCCCATAAACAGTAATCTAAGTAACGTCTGGTGATCCAAATTGGAAATTGGAGGCCAATTTACTGGCCCCCCCTCTATGTCCAATCTGTTTAGCAGTAAATTTTAAATCTAAAAATTGTCTAATTTCACTTGTGAAATGTGTTGGGTGTTTCAAATTGATAGTACATATCAATGTTGTTCTAGTATGAAAGGGGCTATAAATTGATCATGCCACATCAAATGTTCACTGAAAATCATTGCTGAAAATTTGATTTGACTACAGAATGTGGGTTTTCTTCAGACTATCAATGGGAATTCCATGTTGTTAATGCCATTAAAGGTAAGTAACTTCGTCTGAATATAGTATAAACTGAATTATGTGGTAATTATAATTAACCCATTGATAAAACTGCAGTCTGTCACTTCAGCAAGCTGGAGGTAATGAAAGGTGAGATGGAGGAATACCATTTACGTATGCCCCCCTCCCCCAAGGGGGTAGTGTTGAGCTTGTAACAGGTTCTGCAAGATGTTATTAATGGCGAATGTATGCCGACTAAACCTAACCAACTTACCCATTCCCCTCCCTTTCCAGAACTGCTCATAAAGCATTACTGGAAAGGAAGGTAGTGATGCTGTCAGGTATCATTATGAATAGTGCTCATGGCCTCATCGCACCAAGACGACTCCCACACGCTCGGGGAGCCCTCTAGGTGCTCAGCCACATACCTGTCTGGCTTGGCACCCTCTGGTGCCTCATTCGCTGTCAGGACTCCTCCCAAGCTGTAAATTGTCATTCACCTTCTTCACACACAACTCCACTGTTCTACACTCATCGGGTCCCTTCATCATAACATTATTTTTCTTCTAGCCGAAAGATGGCCTTGGCACCTAGGGCGGCCAGCATTTCCCTACATTTGCTCCTGAAGTGTGGACAACAAAAGTACACATGGGGGGGGGGGGGGGTTCCTCCTCGGTGTACTCGGAATAGAGGTTCAAATCTGAACAAACACGTTCTGTAGCCACCATGGCCTGCCAGGAATTGCATTAAGTTGTATCCCATTATTTTTTTATCATAGCTGGAACACTTCCATTTCAAAAGGTTTACACAAAATTCATAACAGCATTTTTTCAAAATGGAATTTCACTTTTTAAATTCATATTCAATGGGAAAAATGTTTAGAGTATAACACAAAAATACTATATAAATTTATTCTCAAAAATAAGTCTGTGTTAAAAAATCTGATGTGGACACTACATGACTTCCTTGTAAGCCTATTAAATTACATATATACATTTCTAAAAGTATATAAATTTTTATTTCACTAATAACTTCCGATTTTTTCATTGTTATAATTGAATTATTATTTATTGTAAAATTTTTTTACCATCACACGTTATCAATATATTTAAATTAAAAAAAAATAAAGTAAAAAAAGGAAATGAACCAAATTCAATCCAATGTGTCTTCCCCTTGTAAGACCAAAATATTTCATTAATTAAAATTTTATCTGTCTATAACTCTGGAACCAATGAAAATAAGTACCACTTATGATATATCGTTGAAAAACTCTCAATGAGGGCTTATTACTACAGTTAAGAAAAAGTCCAAAATCTAAATTTTTTGGATTTTGGGCTTTTTTTGAAATTTCTGGTCAAGTCGATTGCAACCAAAAGGGAAAGTGGATAACTAGATGTTACAACAGTCCTAAATACAAAATTTCAACCTCCTACAAGTAATCATTTTTGAGATATGCGAGATGCATACATACATACAGACATCATGCCAAAACTAGTCAAAATGGAGTCAAAATGGATATTTCCGTTGAAATTTGAAAACCTAAATTTTTTGTGATCACAATACTTCCTTTACTTCATACAAGGAAGTGAAAAACAAGTGTAAACCGCCTAACCTTTATTATTAACACTTAACTACGATTTTCTGACAGCACTGAGTATTATACAAATTAATTTTGATGCATATAGTTAGAATTGCCAACCTAATCTTTCAAAGGTCTAAATTTATTGTACTAAAAACAGCTGTTTTTAATTTTTACCAATGCATAATATTTTTTTGTTAAAATTTTGGTCTATGTTTTTAATAATAAAAGTTTATCTTTTTACGTTTTTCACAAACTTAATTACATCAATTTTCTCAGAAAAAAACTTGTAGATCTTCTACAAGTTTTTATATACAATTTACAAATTTATCAGTCACTTAACAAAGTTATTGTACTTCAAACCTAAAAAAAGTGTTTTTCGTCAAAAACGTTTACCTTTATACATTGGATATCATGGAAATCTACATAAGATACAGTTCTGGGACCTACTTTATTTGGCCGCCATTTTGGATTGGGCAACAGAAAGTTTTAATTGCATCATTTTTCTCGTCTCATTGAGCTGTTTTAAATGATATATCAATTAATCAATTTTCCCATTTGAAATTTTTGAGTTGTCCCAAACTCCCCGACATCCAAAAATAAAAAAGAATGAAATATGTTCATTGAAGTAGCCCCTTGGTACAAGGATGAATGCGACACACTGCATCCAGTTATCTCAATTACAACAAAAAATTAGAGGAGGGAGTGCAAGTTACTTTTCAGCCACCCAGTATATATACAGGTAGATTCCATAATAACCAAATTCTTTTTTATTAAAAAAAAAAAAGAAAAAAGTTCATATAAACGTAAGTCAGAAAATGGTTTGTTGGCAAGTTTCAGTTTGTGAAATATTTAGCTCTGTTTTCTGATCCCTCTGTGAAATTAAACCGTACTGAAATTCTTGAGGTATAAATCGAGAGGTAAATTTGATGCTTCCTTATAGGTTTTGAAATAAGAAATTAAATAAAAGTGATTTCAGAGCTTTATCACACTTAGGTTTTAAGAAAAACAAGGGTAAAATATGAAAACTTTTGTCGGAAATTATACTTTTTTAGGTTTGGAATAAAATAATTTAGTTCATTTACCAATAAACAAATAAAAATTTCTAGTTAACATTGTGGAGAATTTCATTCTGAAAAAACAAATGTAAATAAAATTTAGTAAAATTAAAAAACCAATTTGAGAAGTTCAACTTTAATTACAAGCAAAACACACAAATTGGACCAGAAAAAAGATACGATTTCAAACAGAATAATTTTCATGAATGCTTGAATAACAGTATAAATGAAAAAAAAGAAAACTTATACAAAACAGAAAAAGATGAATAAAAAAACAGATTTAAAAAAATAAAAATCACATACATTTAGGTTAATTGTTAAAGTTGTCAATTAAGTTTAAAGAGAATGAAACAAAGTGAATTAAAAAAATTACAACTATATTACACTATGATTATTTTATTTATGATTTAAGTGACATTAATGTTATGGTCATTAGCCACTGATAACTTAAAGAGTTCCTATCAGGAACTAAGAAGTATTATGTTGTATGTTTTTAGATTATGCTCTTCTACAGTACTAACTAGCGCCTCTCTGGCAAGTATGATAATTTGACAGAGAGGTGGCAATGTTACCTCTTTAATATTTAAAATAGGGTTTTTCGACACCTTCTGTATCTTCAAAATCATTTTATTAAATAAATAAAAATGATTTTGTTATATGAATTATGTTTAAGAATCCTAAATAAAAATGTAATTTTATGCATAAGTTTTTTGATTAGCATTCTTGCTTTTTTACTGAAATGTATTAAATTCCCACCGTAACTATATTTTTTTACTTCAGACTTGCAAGTCTGAAGTAAAAAAATAACAGCTAAAAGCAGCTGCTTTTAAGTTTTTAATTCATAATATTTTTCTACCATGTATTGTTTTTAATAATAAAGGTAACTACATAGTGGATTAAACTTTCATTAGACAATTAATCTACTTCTTAAAGTTTATTTTGTATTTCAGTATAAAATAATTTTTAATAATTCTACATGAAGCGCTATCGACAATTCCATCTTCAACTCCATGCAAAAAATGAAATCAAAACACATTCAAGAATTTTTCATGATGTTGTTACGACATATATGCCTAATTTAATATTGGTGGCCGAACACAGTATAGCAACTCAAGATGCAAACTGGCGCACAGTATACAGACTCGCTGATACAAGCATCTCTATAGACTTCATGATTTTATCAATATGCATGAAAAAGAAGTGCAAGCTATCTTCAGCAATCTCCAGGAACTGCTTGACTTAACTGTACCCACTAAACGAACTACACAGGTGATCCAGACTGACGAACCACACACATTCGATATGCTCAACATCCTAGATGAAAAACTGACTGATGCTGAACTAATCAGGTTAGCAACAAAACGATGGCCAACAGACCTATCTGGACATGTGCAACTGGTGGACAATGCAGGTTTGGCCGGGGGAGATGGCTGCACATTCAGAACTCTTGAACGTCGGCGGGGCTCGGTAAGTGCGGGTGTACAGCCCTCAGACATTAGATAAGGGGATAATATTAAAGAAGAAGCTACCAACAAGGGCGGGAAGGCGGATAAATCCTTTAAAGGAAAATATAGGATTTTCTATGACCTGGAGGAAGGAGAAGAAAATTCACTATGCGGCATGTTAGGGATGATCAGGAAAGTGTGGAGGATTCCCCGTCACTGACTTTTGTTTTACCAGAAGGAAAAATCGGTATGGCCATAAAACATATGTTAATATATATGTTGAGAGGGGGACTTGGTAAAATAAAAATGGTGTTGCCACAAACAACGGGAAAAGCTCATAGTGGACCTGTTCAGAACGTCAGGTTGACGATGCCAGCAGTTTCTGACAGTAGCAAGGTATTATATAATAGTAAGATCTGCAGGAAGATCATACGCTGACCTTCTTCGTACTGTAAAACAATCTGTTACAAGAGAACAGGCTGGAGAACTCCTAGCATTACATAAGGGTGCTGATGAGCAATTATGCATTTGGGTCAAGGGACATACAAATGTGGAAGGTTTAAAAAATGTGCTCAGAGACAGAGCTGCAGACCAACAGAATGATTTAAAAACAAGAGACAGTCGCAGGACTGTGGTCCATCTCAGAGACTTGGACTGCGACAACTGGGAATGATATAAGAGATGTGATGGCTCAAGACATTGGCGATCAGGATGAGTTTAAAATATCTTCAATAAGACTCGCTTACGGTAATACGCAAAATTTGTAACTTATCACAACACACAGAGTGGCAATGAAACTTATACAGGCGAGAATTCGTAAAGGATGGGTACTTTGTAGAGTCCAGATAAGATTTGATACTCACTGCTTTAGGTGCTGGGAGATGGGTCACTCCTCCTCTCAATGTAATGGGCCTGATCGCACTGGTTGAAGTTATAACCACAGCGGACAAGGCCATAATAAAAGAGACTGTATGGAGCCTTCAAATTGCCTGAAATGTAATAAGGCTGGCCATCAGACTGACAGCCTGCAAGAAGACTGACTGATGAAACTGATGCAAGTCAATGCAAACTGTTGCACCTTAGCGCACAACTTAATTTGGAGAACAGCGATTGAGGAAAACATCGACTTTCTAGAGGTTTTGGAACCTAACAAGAGAGGGTGGCTGCCTAAACTTGGCTGATAGGAATGCAGATGCTGCTATTCTGAACATATCAGGTCGATATGCACAGATAGGTGTCTCTAGATATAACGGATTTGTTGCTGTGCAGTTGACTGTACTTATACTAATATCTACATATATATCCCCCAACTCGGGATGGAAATATTTTCTGAATTTATAGAACTTGAAGAATTTATAAGAGGACATCGGAAACCCATTGTATTAATGGGTGATCTGAATTCTGAATGTCGTGAGCTGGGTGGTAGGATCTCAACAAGATGCGGATATGCCATGGCCAGTATGTTTGCGGCAGTAGGGCTTGTGGCATGCAACAGGGGCTGTATCCCTACATACATTGGATGGGGTCAAGGCTCGATCGTTGATATAACGATGGCAACAGGAAGTATAATTCCAACTATTACTGATTAGCGCGTGAAGAAACTTGCTACTGACAACACCATCACATTTTCTGTGGCTTGCACACAGCCCAGATATACCAGAACCCCATGCTGTAAGCCAACAGACTACGAAGCCAGAAATGTGGCTGATGAGGTTTCGTAAATGTTTGACGGAAATACACAAATAACCCCAGAATATCTTTCTGAATACTTGCAAACTGCCTGAAGATGTGCAGGACAGCAGGATGGGCTAGGTAGACGCCGGGTATGCTGGTGGTCAATAAATAAGAGCCTCAATACTTGCATTGAGGAGAAGAATGTAGTGGGACACGCGTAGAACTGGTCGAGTGGATGAGGTAAAGAGAGAAGAATACCGTCGTGCAAGAAAGGCATTAACTGATGCTATCGGAGAAGCTAAGATAAATGCATGGAAGTTAATTGCTGAGTTTGATGCTGATCCTTGGGGGGGAGCCTACAAGGCTGTGATGGACTGATTTGGTAGACATATTCCCCCTCCTACTGGTGAAGTGGTGATTGAGAAAGTGAAACTATTATTTCCAGTCTGAATGAAGGGAAATTCTGGTAGTGCGAAACAATAGGTTCACTACTGATGAGCTTAAATCTGCAGTAACCACCTTACATCCCAACAAGTGTCCAGGGCCTGACTCGGTTTCAAGAAAAATTGTTAAGGAAATAGTGTACAGACATCCTTGGACACTATTGGATGCATTCTACATGGCACTAGAAAAGACATGCTTCCCAGACTGTTGGAAAGACACAAGATTAGTCTTGATTCCAAAAACCAAAGACCAAAATCCAGGAGAAACTACATAGAGACCGATATGTCTGTTAAATACCACTGGGAAATTATTTGAACGAATGATTGTCACCAGACTCGGGGCTGAACTGGAAACGAGGCGAACTGTCTCACAAACAATTTGGTTATGTCAAAGAAAGATCCACGGTTGACGCTCTGCAGTACGTGATTAACTAGGCCAGAGAAATAGCGGCTGGTTCTTGGCATCAATGGAGGATACCATTGGTTGCTTTCCTAGATGTCAAAAATGCTTTCGGAAGCCTCCCCTGGCTGGTTATCAATCAGGCCTTGATTGAAAAAAACTTTAGTCCATATCTCAGAAATATTATAAATTCTTACCTTCATCACTGAACGTTGCAAGTCAGTACTGAAGAGGGAGATGTCCCAGTTGAAGTATTCAGAGAGTTCTGCAGGAGTCAGTCCTTGGACCACTCCTGTGGAACTTAGCTTTTGATGGGGTGTTACATATAGAGTTCGATGAAGATGTGGAACTAGTGACCTATGCGATGACAGAGCTTTACTGGTTTCAGGGTATTCTGAACAAGTGGAGAAGTATGCAAATGCAGCGATCATCAAGATACAGGCATGGTTGTCAGACTAAGACCATAGCGACAGCATTAACTGGTCATTGTAGGCTCTGAAACACAATCATCCGAGTAGGTGATACAGACATCCGCGCAACCGACACAGTCAAATACTTAGGCATACGGTTGCATAAAAACCAATTACATACAGTACACTTGAACAAGGTGACTGATGATGCAGAAACTGTCATCACAAAATTAAAAAGACTGATGAGTAATCACTGGGACCAAGCCCCTCTAAGAGAAAACTGATACTGTCTGTAGCCATATCAATAATATACTATGCTGTTCCTGTTCTGGCTTGGGCAGAAGCTTTTGATAAAAATGAAACCTTCAATGGGTCTCATCTTTACAGCGTAGGATGAATATAAGCATAATATCGGCTTACAAAACTGTTTCACAGAATGCACTCTATGTGATTGCATGAGTTCCTCCCTTACATCTTCGTGTTCTGATGTTGAAAAGGATACAACATGGTGTGCTGTGCAAAGAAGCCCGAAATCAGATGTTGGAAGAATGACAGACATACTGGCAAGCCTCAAATACTGGTTGTTGGACAAGAAGGACGATTCCACGAATTGACTCATGGGTCATGGAATAAAATGTATGGGGAGGTGGGGTTCCATCTCTCTCAGTTGTTGACTGGACATGGAGGGTTTGGGGCTTACCTCCACTGCTTTGGCAGAAGGCTCGAACTGGTTTGCCAATACTGTGAAGAAATAGATACTGTGGAACACATGAAATACTCTTGTCACCAGTGGGACGAACTGAGACACACATGGGTCAATCAACGACTGACACCACATAATAACATACAATAGATGTTAAAGGGACATCGTGAATGGAACGCCATAGCAACCTTAGTCATGAATATTATAAAGACTAAGGAACAAGATGCTGTTGAGTGAAACTGGGTAACCTGGAGGTAGGGTCTTACAGGGGCAGCTCTGCTCATGAGAGAGTGGTTTGCTGAGGTGGATCATTCTTGATGACTGACCAGGGACACCCTGAGTTTGTGGGTAATAAAAAAAAGACTGAGACCCACCAGGATCCCTCTCTAGGGAGGGGGTATGGTTAGAGGCAGGCATATAAAAGACCCAGTCCCAGCTTACTGGGTGAATGACTCCCACTGTGAATGGCATAGATGGGTTACATGGGGTCTCAGTAGGTTAGAGGCAAAGGCAACCTCTGAGGGTGTACAATGCATTACTGGTCTACCCTCCTAGGTATGGGAGAAAAAAAAGCATCACTACTGCCACACAGTTCTCCCACCATAGTGGCGCTGCAGCCCCACCACTTTCAGGTTCCAATAAAAGAGTGTTCACCACAAGAGTGAACGCAATTCATCTTCAACCACCACCTGTAGAAAACCAAGAAGAAGATGGAAGAAGTTCCCTGGCCGGCTCAATGTGGGACCTCCCAACAAATGCCAACATCCCCGCCGGACCAGCGGGCCTGGCCAGCCGGCCGAGGGAGTCGCTGGACGTGGACGCTGCATTCCCGCTCCAGCTCCAGCTCGACAGGCTTCAATCGCCCTGGCCGGCGGACTCAGCAGCAGTAGCTGGCCCAGCATGGAATTGCTCGGGGAGAACCGGCTCGGTCACGCCGGGAAAGGACGACCAACGCCGACCCGACACTGCAGGGCTCAGGTGACCACCACTGCAATGCTGTAGTGGGGACCCAACTGCTGCTGAGGGAAGCCCGGTCGGACTTCAAACATGCCACGTGCCGTTGAAGCCATTCGGTGACAATGTATTTAATAAATTAATGAGCATTCTTATTTTTGTAAAAAAATATTATTTAAGGGCAGTTATAACTTTATGGTCCACACTACTTTGTGGATATTTTCATTCGATAATTTGCATTCTACATAGTTTCTTTTTCATTTCAATATAAGACATTTTTGTTAATTCCACATGAACTCAATGGACAATTCAATCTTTAACTCTATGAAAATAATAAAATCAAAATACATTCTATCAAGCTAAATCTTCATTTGATAATTTTCTTACTACATGGAGTTAGTTTTCAACATCAGTAATTTTTTTTACATACAATTCTATGCTTAAACATATTTATGTTGAGCTAATGTTTTCTGCAAACATTTTATATACTAGATTTTTTAACAAAAAAGATGTGATGAATAAAATGTATCACAACTTATTTTTAATTTTAGTATTAATAGTATTTATTTTAGTGTTATGGTATTCTTAATTTATTAGTGTTTCGTATCTTAATTCCTCCTGCAATATTTACTGTAGGATAAAACAATATGTCTCGTATTAAAATAGGATCACTATAGAAGAAATATTAAAGACCTAGTAACTTACATCGTTACCGATTTATTTTCAATAGAAAACACATGGGATTTTGACCATACTTGACCGATCCATCGGAAGAGATTGAAACATCTAAAAATATAAATTTATCCAACTATGCTAAGAATTTTTCTAATGAATTACTAATTTTCACTTTTATCTTTTCATTTGAATTTCATACAATATCGGATTAGATGAGTTCTTCCATTAACATAGCTCCAATAACTTTTTAACTTCACGAAGACTGAAGCTCTATACTAGAAATGCACTCACGGAAAAAAATACTTTTTACTCAGGTAATTTAGGTTGCTTAGCATCCTTTGTATTTTAAATGGAGCTGGAGCAACCTGAAGTTAAAAAGAAAACAAATATTGCCCCAAGTGATTATACATGAACTTTCATGCAATCTAGGGATAGTAGAGGTGATAAAATCAATGTCAGCTAGGAGTAGATGCCATATGTTAGAATGAATTGAATCTAATTATTTCCCACATTTATAATTTATTATGAAAATATAAAATATATACAAGAATTCTAATTTGTACTATAATACAAAAACTTTACATGTCCAAGCAGCCCAATTATTTCCAAATAAAGAGTATAATAACTTACTCTAAAAATCCTTGGTTTTTTGAGGGGTTATTATTTGTTTCACTGGTTGGGTTTCATTTTTTACTTTTTTTAATTTACTTGCTTCTAAATAATCTTTTCTGAAAAAAATAAAAAGAAGAAAGAATGATTACTAATTTTAAAAATACATTCGGAGACAAACTTCAGTTTTGAAAAAGTGTTGTTGACTGTGTGAACAATGTTCAATATAAATATTAAATAAATCATGAAAAATACTTGATAGGATGTGTTTTGATTTCATTTTTTTTCTTAGAGTTGAAGATGGAATTGACATATTAGTTTAAACAACAGAAGATTACCTTTTTGAACCGTCAACTGCAGAATCAATATCATCATCAATAAAACTTGAATCACTATCTGTATCAGAATCTCCACTAACAAGATAACTTCCTTCAATTACACTACTATTATCATCAATATCATCTTCATCTAGAACACTTTCACCATAATCACCATTAGATGAATCTGATTCCGAATCATTTTTTAAAAGTGATTTTCGTGATACAGTTTTTCCTTTATACTCTTCTTCAATATCATTTTGTGATGCAACATTAAAATTTCTTAATTTTGCTCCAACAAATTCATCAGGTGATATCTCATCAAATGTGTTACTTGTCAATTTCAAGACGGAATCTAGAAAAAAAATTAATATGAACATTCAATTTGATAAAGCTTTTAAATATTCTAATACTGGAGCATGCAAACAAGATCTTTCAAGTAAAATATAACCCAAAGAAAAATATAGTATATCAGTAAATAGTTAAATAAAAACTTATTCCTCATTTTATAGTTGTACATCATACATAAAAAAATTTCTATTACAACCATATAAAGTGACACCATACAACAAACAGTGTGTGCTTCAATACAACCTCAACAACTTTCTTTTTGGGCTCTGAATCATTTAAGAGGTTTTATACTATACTCTACTCCTCTTCTTGTTCTATTTTTAACATTAATTGCAATGTCACCATGCGTATATGCATAACTTTGCATGGGTTATATATCAATTTCACAAATTCCACTTTACCTTTCACCCTTTGCGTCGAGCTATGCGGGAAAGACTTCAGTCAGAACCGGGCAGGGAGAGCAAGGCAGTGGAGGGTCAGCTAAGGCTGAGAGGCAGCTTCCTGCGAAGTCGAGGATGATGGAGTACAGTGGTGTGGTGGTCGGCTCTGTCTTGGAAGACTCCAGGGCGAAGCCTCACTTGATGGCGTCTAGCTCCGGATCTGAAGGAAAAGGGTGGATCGAGGGTATGCACTCCGCATGGGCCAAAATATCCTCAAAAAAGGAGTCAAGGATTTCGGACGAGTTTAAACAGCTGGTCGACTCGTACCTTTCAGAACGTTCCTTGATGGATGCTGAACTGGCGTTGAAAAAAGAAAACCTCAAGGGCACAAATCGAGATCGAGCCCTTGATTCAGACGTTTCTCGACAAAAGGGAAACGTCAGGAAAGGTGAA
The DNA here is from genome assembly GCF_047948215.1 of Lycorma delicatula. NCBI lineage: Eukaryota > Metazoa > Arthropoda > Insecta > Hemiptera > Fulgoridae > Lycorma > Lycorma delicatula. Next base: position 25,033,924 of record NC_134455.1, read on the forward strand.
TCAGGTAGTAGGAGTTGAGGACTTCAAACCGGAAACAGAGAGGGTCCTTAGCGAGATCCAAACTTCTCTGAAACGGGTGGAGGAAAAGGTAAAAAAGCCGGTCTGCTTCGCTGCGGTAACAGCCGCGCCGGGGCCTAAGCGGGTTAGTCTCCCGCCGGCTATCAAAAAAAAGCGGGCCACCGTCAAGGGGTACCTGTGATGCCAGGTCCGGGGGCTTCGTCTGCGATGACGGAGCTGACCCTGAAGGTCCTGGACCCTGGGAAGAAAAGGTTCCAGATTTCCCGGGTCACAAAAACAAGGGAGCATGGAGTCGTCTTGGAGGTTGTTAATGCGCAGCAGGCGAAGCGGCTACTGGAGGCCGACGTTCTTAGGAAAACCGGGCTGAAGGTTCAGTTGCTGGCCAAGCGGAAGCCGCAAATATTGGTCAACGATTTGCCAAGGGCAACGAGGGTAGAGGAGCCCGAAATCCTCAGGACTATACACAGCCAAAATCCTGTGTTGGATATGGCTGGCGAGGACTTCCTCAAGACCAGGGTGGTCCGGCAGTTGGGGCGGAAAGAGGCCCCAAAGAATCAGTGGATAATTGAGACCTTGCCAATCAACCGCCAGGACTTGGTGGCCCGCTGCTCCTTGGGTGAACCTCTTGCAGGGTTGCCGACCATACAGAAGTACCCCGGTGCTTCAAATGTCAAGACTTTGGGCACACCTCGTTCCGCTGTAGAGCACAGTCGAAGATGTATGGTCATTGCGCCCTTGCTGGACACAGGGCAGTTAACTGCCCTAATAAGATCGCGCCTGCGAAGTGCGCTCCCTGTACCTTGGTGAAAGGCTTTGATGCCGGACATCGGGTCGGGGGCAAACAGTGCAAATCGCATGACATAGCCCGGGCAAAGACAGTGAATAATACGGCATATGGCGACGCCTGAATTGGGGGAAGCTTTTGAGGACGGTCGTCACCTTGTTGAACGCTTGCGCCTGGGGCAGTTAAACCTGCATCATTGCCAGGCAGCCACCTATGAAGCCATGAGGATCTTTGAGTACAACCAAAAGGTCCTCTTGGTCCAGACCGTACACGGTCGGGGATAGGGTGGTCGGCTTCCATGGGGTTGATGTATTCAATCTCGTGGGGGACGGCGATCTCTCTGCGATCGTGGTCGGCTCGGTCTCGTTGGGTGTCTTCTGGATGCCCGTTTTCTTCGAGCGGTTCACGTTGTGCGAGTCAAGAGGGGTACGCTCGATGTCGGGATACTTCCAGCTTGGATGGAGTATCGATGACTTGTTGGCAAAGTTGGAACGGATTCTGGACGGTCTCCCGGGCATCAGAGTGCTGGTTGCTCTGTACGCTAACGCAAAGTCTTCCGGCTGGGGTTCACCACTCACTGACCCCAGAGGCGCTGGTCTCGCACACTTCGTTGAAGCCAGGGACCTCTACTTGCTTAATGAGGCGGAACAAACGCCGACTTTCTCTTCCGAATTGGGGAAAAGTTATATCGATGTCACCTTGGTGACGGGCGATCTGCTTAGGTGCACAAGTAATTGGACTGTCTGGCCTGAGGCCAGTGTGAGTGATCATAGACTTATAACCTATGAGATCGCTTATTCGGGGCGCTGTAACCTAAGGGGCCTGGATCAGCACAGGCTTTGGCTGCCTTACAGGGGTTGGAATGGCATATGAAGCACAGGGAGGAGGTGGAATTGACGGCTAAACAATTCGGCCGGAACATCAAGACTGGCTGCGGTAGGGTCCTATGGCGGCCTCGGCCAATGAACGGGCCCTTAGGTAGTTGCCAATCCGCTGATCGGAGAGTGCCTGGAGCCGTCGTGACCGCTGCTTCTCGGGAGCCGTCTGTTAAACGCAGGCGGAAACCTGGGAAAAAGTGGTGGTTCTCTGACCTTAGCGTGCTGCGCCCAAGAGTTAGATCTACTACGAGAAGATACCAGCGTCGCCCCCTAACGAACGGGGATTATCGTTGATCACGTTCGCGCTGAGGGTCTGCGGAAGCCAAACTCAAGTTTTGGCAAGACTTCATCGCGAGTTGCAGCGCAATCCCTGGCAGCTCGCGTAGTCAAGTTACCGGCCAAAGCCGTTGCACGTGCTGTCCAGTGTTTGATGCGGGTTTGGTGGTCGTGACCACACTTAACATCTATGGCGATTTACCAGGCGTTTCTGGATATTCTGGTTCCAGATGAGGGTGAAGCAGAAGTCGGCTTTAGAGCGCCTGAGACACCATTTCCTGGCGTACGGGCTGTGGAACTCGTAGATATAGACAGACTGGTTTTTCGAACGGCACTGAGAAAGGCACCGGGGATTGACCAACTTGACCCGGATATTTTTTATCATCTACTGCCTGTCATAAGAGAGCCGCTTGGCAGACTGTTCTCAGGGTGCCTAAACTAGGGTTGCTTTCCGACTTGTTGGAAGGTGGGTTTAGTGAGGGTGCTCTTAAAATCAGGAAAGTATCCGAGTGAGGTCAGCAGTTATCGACCCATCAATCTCTTGCCGGTAATCGGCAAGCTGCTTGAATGACTGGTTGTAGAACGGCTCTGGGAAAGCATCGATATGAAATCAGTTATAAATCGAGGCCAGTATGGCTTCATGAAAGGGGTTGGTACCGAGGATTGCAACTATAATGTTCTTGCCGAGGTGGAAAATGCCAACTGTAAAGTTTGTAGAAATTAAGACTGTAATTGTTTAGGCAATTTTTATTGACATAGAGGCAGAATTTCCTTCCTTATGTTGGAGTTCTGTCTCTATGAATTGGAACGCCGCAATGTTCCCGTAGCCCTGCATGCCGTAGTACGTGACTACTTGTCTGATCGCACGGCTCTGTTTAAGGATGCGCACCTAGTTGTGGAAACGTCCGTCACCAGGGGAAGCCCGCAGGGCTCCATTCTCGGTCCCTTGCTGTGGAACGTGGTATTCAACGTAGTTTTGGGACTGATATTCCCGAAAGGGGTCACGGCACAGGCTTTCGCCGATGACTGTCTCCTATTCGTGGTAACTCACGACCGCAGCGAGAAAACAGCGCAGGCGGCTTTGTCAACCACAGAGGGCTGGATGGACATTCAAAATTTAAGGATTTCTGTGCAAAAGACGAAGTTTATGCTTCTCAAGGGTGCAGGCAAATTATCATACAGTCGTAACCCCCGTATTAAGTATAAGGGCTGTGTAACCAGCCGAGTTCGAGTTCATAAGTACCTAGGTGTTTTGTTTGATGAGAACTTGCCGTTTAGCAACCGCATTAGGCAAGTAGCGGCGGACGCCGTCCCTGTGATGCACAAGCTGAGGAGGATTGTTTGAAAGGATTACGGACTGTCGGGCCGAAAGTATGATCTCTTACGCGACGTTCCTTCAGGCACATAGGTTGGAAAGAAATAGAGCACTTATTCAAGATTAAAGTGCCAAGCGCAGCCTTAATTGTATGCACTGTTGTTTCTAACACGCCCTCCTACGATGCAACCATTGTATTGGGAAAGGCTCTCCCAATTGATTTAGTAGTGAAAGTTCGGGCGGCCATGTGGAAATTACGAAGCAGGGAGGCTGAGGAATTTGGGATAGGGTTTCGAGCTGGGCCTGTACTGGAGCGGAACGGTGATCTCAATGCATCGGTTCTAAATTTCAAACAATTGCCCATCTCTCGCATGCGGAGGAAGCTTTACAGCCTCGCGATGGAATCATGGCTGCAAGAATGGAATGCCACGACTAAGGGAAGGTCCTTGCATAATTTATATAGGATCTAGGGGTTGGTATGCCTCTCCGTTTTTAAGGACAACGGAAGCCCAAGTGTTCTCCAACCATGTAAATTTAAACCAATATTTGTTTCGGTTCCGGCTGGCAGCTGATGAGCTGTGGATTTGCTGGGAGGTCGAGTCGAACGAATACATGATGTTCGACTGCCCAGCTGTTTGGGGGGGGGGGGGCAGAACTCAGGCCACCCTGGAACTTAGAGGTCAAGGGTAAAATTGGCCACTCACAAGCGGCGAGAGCCGCATTGTTGGACCGTGTGGGAGTTCCTTGATGCGGTTGCTTCGTTCAACCGACATCAGTAGTTTGACTCCTACAGCAGGAAAAGACATCAGTAGGAAAAGACTCCTACAGCAGCGCTGCAGGAGTCTTCTCCCTTAGGCAAACTCTTAGTCATATCATAGAGATATGGCTGGCTACCAGCCCGATTACGGCTCCAAGCGCTTTAATGTTGGACAGGTACTTGCTGGCATTCAGTGGTCTAGGCGTGCCTGCGAATTGGTGTCTTTGACAAGATAAATTAATTATTGATAATTATATATGTTTTAGTAGTTGACGGGGTGCGCCTACCCATTTTAGTGATATGACAAATGGGTGGTGGGACCATACACGCAACGTGTATATTACTACGCTTATTCCGCTCACGCTTTTAGGTTAGCTCTAGGAGCTAGGTAGGACATTGGTCGCTAACTGTTTTGTGACTCAGTAGCAGTTTGTGGCACAGACATTCGGTCTTACGCTCTAGAGCGACCGAATGGGGAGGTAGCGGGAGAAATGCTAAGCAAACCAATCAACCAATTACTTTTACCCGTTTTCTATATTATACATACTTGAACTTACTTTAAATGTAAAGTTATTTATATCATTAATATCAGAATAATAATCTTCATTTTAATATGAAACTTTTGTTTACTTTTTCTTAATTATTATTGCGACACTTTTCTTTTACAACCTCTTCTATTTTATTCACTAATAAAGCCACTTTGATGATATGATCCTCATTTATCAATAAATTGTCACTCACTGATTTGGAGTGATCAATACTTGAGCTTTAAACAATAGATTACCTTTTTAAAATTTTGTTCATGTATGATGTGTAACTTACATAATGAGGAATGAGTTTATTTTTTACTGATGAACTACTATTTGTTTTAGATATATACTTTATTTGAAATCTTGTTTGCATGCTAGTGTTAATGAACATACTTGAGCTTGGCATTTATTTTCCACGCTTTTTTGTATTTCTTTACTCTACTTCAGTACTGTCATAATATTAGACTGCAATCTAATATTAACCCTAGTTATATCCTACACTTCAGATAACAAAGCACCTACAAGATTAGGTAATTATTAAGAAAGATGATGTTCATTCAAAAATCAATAATCTCGTATATGTTGTTATGGTCATCTTGTTATTCATAACAAACAAGAAAGAAGTGTTCTCCTATAGATTTTAAATTTTACCATCTTTCTGATGTAACAATAATGATTAAACTTTTTATTTTTTCTTAATGTATGAGAAGGAAATAAAAGTCAATTATGACATAAACATTAGTAATCAAATAACTATACAGCATAAAAAAATACCATCAATATTATGATTTTTATCTTTCATCAGTGTTATGTTATGCGTAAGTTACACTGTACCCCCCTCAACAGAAATTTTGTAAATCAGTTCTGTACAAGGGTAATATGCATTATTTTCAGACTAATAACTGGTTATTGTATACAAATATTTACTCAAGCTAAAAATCGGCCAATTTAATAAGGTTAATTAGACAAGATTAGTAGAGGGAAGCAAGTATAATCATTATGTTTGCTGATATCGTAAAAAAAATTCAGAAACTTGTTTATTTCATTTTTTCAATCTAATCAGGTTAATGTGTTATTACAATCTATCAATAACTGAAATCAGTTGGCACAAATTTTAATGAAGTATATCTAAAAACAATTAATAAACATTTGATATGAATTACACAAAAAGAAAAAAATGTTTTGCATTGATAAAAATTCAAAACATTACCTTAGCCTCTACAGGAAAATGTATTTTTTTTTTTCATTTTATAATCTTATAAATCAAAAACTACAGTAAAGCAACACTTCCTTTTTGTATATTTACAATCAGTGCAGTGAAAACAACATATGCCAAGATTATTGATATTTGACAGCGTATCATTTTTCTAAATAATTACGTAAGATTATCCTATTTTGTGCTCCACAACCACAGTTTTTGGTATCAATTTTCAAAATGTGTTTTGCACCAAATAGGACCACTTTTACACTTTCCTGCAGTTCTTTTATGTATTATTATGTTCATCGTTCACATCTATGCTATATATATATATATATATATATATATATATATATATATATATATATATATATATATATATATATATATATGAAACCATTTCATATAAGGCCCATTACACGAGAGTATATTTATATATATATATATTTTTCATATGATCTTTGAACAATATACAATCTTCTTTGCTGGCATGTCCATGGAACAAAATTTTCGATCAAATTAAACTTAAATGTTTAATAAGTAAGAAATTATTCAACTGCAGTTTTATATTAATGCACAATGACTATATATACTGCATTCAATATAAAATCTGTTCTAATTAAAATAAAAAATGCTGCAATACAATAGACTTCTTTTTACTATTATTTAACATCAATGGGTAATTAATAAAACAACTATGTATGATTACAAACATTTGTTTTGCTTTAATGTTTTATATGCTATATGTAATAATAAAAATAAATACTAATACATCTACAATTTTATATACAAATATAATCACACATTGTGAAGTAATTATTACTGTTACAAGAAAAGCATTTGGATAATAGTTATTATGCTAAAGTTAACACACAATTCAAAAAGTTATGTTTTTCATAAGAAAAACAACGTACACTGAGTGACAACATGTACAAGTTATTTGGCGAAATTTCAGCTATTTTAACAGACAATTTAAATTTGTTAACCATCTGAAAATTCCTTATGTGTCATAAAAAAACACGTTGAAGTTATATTGAAAACTTAGGTGGTGGTGTGATGAACTGCCGATAACTGAATAGAATTTTTTTTATTCTGAATAGTAGTTATAAACTCCTGTATGAAAGTTTTGGTATATACTACTCTGTAGTCTCAACTAAACGTGTCACTAAAATTACACAATAAAAACATTGTATTCAGTTCATCACAGCACTGCCTATGTTATCAATATAATTTTAACATGTTTTTTTTATAACATATAATAAACCACAATTTTCGAATGGTTAACAAGTTTCAGTTATGAGTTAAAATATCTGAAATATTGCCAAACAATTTATATAAACTTAGACTAATAGCAACATAAGGTTTCAATGGGTGCAGACACACCCGATTTTTTTCATTTAGAATTAATTAATTTTTTCAAAAAAATCTTTCTTAGTGGTTGTATTAAGACAAAATAATGAATATTCTTTTCACTTTTTGCGCATTTATATTCCATTAGCACACAAACATTATATGCACTTTCATATAAAGGCATTAACTATATTGTAAACGTTACAGTAATTCCTAAACATTTACTGTCCACTAAATATTTATTGTAATCGCATAATGTCTGAGCACTCACTATTTGTATTACTACTTTTATAACTTTCAGACTTTTTAATGTTCAGAATTATTAAAGGTGCTAAATATCATCTTACAGATTCTCTGCTTGCCACATTTTCATCTTCTACTTTTTTCACAAGATCGCAGTAATTTTTCCATTGTGAAACACTTACTGCAGCAAATGCCATGGTTATTAGTACTTGTATATCATCCATTTTAAATGTGTTGTTATATTTAGCCAAAAACCTTTTAATCAGACTTCATACAAGCTTTAACAAAGAATGGTCATTATTTCTCCTAGGCAATTTCATCGCTGACACGAATTTAAAATGTACATTTACTTAAATAAGAAGTTCTTTTTTCAGAGCATCTTTTGGATAATTGATTCATAAGCCACTCCTTACTGTAATCCTTCTTTGAAGCAGTAGTGGGAATCTTTTCTTTCTTCCTTGAGTGATATGGGGCTTATCCATAACGATAACTTTTTCTTCAGGAAGTACTGCCACAATGTTATCTATCATAAATTTTTCAAAATGTGAGCTCTGCATTTTGTCATGAGTCAGTACTTACGTTTTGGCCAGGAAAACTAAATCATCGCCTTCAAGAAATCTTTCCTCTCCTCTAACATGGGCTATAATAAATTGAGGTCCTTTGGAAACAATCTTCAGTCCAATCGATAATCCTGCTAAAAACAGCATCATTTGGTGTTTTAATCATGATATCTTGCCATACTTTATTGCAAGCATGACTTACATGCACCCAAGATTCATTCAAATATACTTACTATTCTTCTTCCTTATATTTTTTAATGTCTCTTAAATAAGAATGCCACCAGCAAATTATGTCACTTCAATCATCACAGATATTCAAAATCTTTTTTTAAAAACAAATCCAATATCTTCCACTAATCAAAGGAAAGTACTTAAACTAAATTTAAGAAGATTGTAGTCATTTTACTACTGCCAGAACCTGTGAAATGATTGGTTTTTTATAAAATAGTTGTGAAATGTTCTTTTTATGGCACTCATTACACAGTAATTGTATTTTAACTTAACAGCTAGTTTTATAAATAATTTTTTCCTTGTTATTCATGGTGTGATTACCCTGTTCATATTCGCTCATTTAGAATTCTAAACACAGTAGCCAGGCTAGATTTAGTTGCCTCACAAACTTTCTCAACCAGAGAATTAATGCTGTCATGAGGATTTGTTTTTAAGAAGTAAGTTTCTTAATTGGCTTTCCTTTTTTATGTAAACTTCTGCTGGCTGAACCCATTTTGGGGAAAAAAAATCTAAACTAAATATAGGGCATAAATGGATTAAACCAGCCTTTCTCAATCTTTCAGTATTTGAGAACCAATTTTCAATCATAATTTTCATCAGCCCCCCTCATACAATAACAATGCACACAATAATAATGTATTTCGATGCTAAAGCTATACTGAGACCTTAATTACAAATCTTACAAATTACAAAGAATAAGTAAATTTATTGATATTTTGCAGCATCGACAAAACCAGAATAAATGTCTCTCTATTGCTCTCTGTTTTACGCCCACCTATAGGACATTCTCGCAATTTGGTGAGAAGTTCCAATTTGTCTCAAACATTCTGGAATGTCTGTGCAAATGTGTATAAACCTCGTTCAATTCCAGCCAGTCAGTCGAGTCAACTCTTCTATTACTATCGAATCTATCATGAACGTGTATATAGTAATTTGCATGTTAATTGCAATTCACGACAGTAGATTTATACAGAATCACGAATAAGTTTTTAAGTGAGCATTAGACAATAGTGAACCATCAACAAGTGCACAGAAGAGCATGGTTCTAAAAATAAAATCAAGAATACTTAAATTTTGGGTTTACCAGTACTGAAGTAAATGAAGAAGAAAGGCCCCTATAGGTCACTTGCTCAAAAAGTTTGGCAGCAGATAGCAAGAAACCTAATAAATTTAAACAAAATTTGGAAACGCTTCTTAGAGAGTATGTTAACAAACCCTGAGAATTCTTTAAATTAAAATCATATGAAAAGCAAGCATCATCTTTTAAAAAAAAACTTCTATGTATGAAAAAGGTTTACTTGCCTCTTACAAAGTTTCTTATAAAGTAGCCAGATGTAAAATGCCTCACACCACTGGTGAAGAGCTTATTTTGCCAACTGCAGCTACGATTGTAGAAACAATGTTTGGAGATAATTTTGCCAAACAATTACAGTCCATACTTCCATCAAATGATACTGTTGCCAGTCTAATTGGTAATATAGCTCAAGATGTACAGCATCAGATTTTTGGGAAGTTGTGTGACAAATTATTTTCAATTCAGCTTGATGAGGCAACATAGCAACAAGGTGTTATCAGAATAAAGTGGAAAAATTGTGTTGAAATATGCAATGATGGTGCTTGTTTAATGTCTAGAAGATTCCAAAGCATACAAGCATTTGTGAAACAAAAATCTCCACAGCGTGTCTAGAGACAATGCACGATCCATAGAGCTCTGGCTTCTGAAGAAATAAGTCCAGGTCTGAATATTATGCTAATGACGATTGTAACCATGGTAAATTATGCAAAAATAAGACCCCTAAAATCAATAATTTTTTCTGCACTTTGTAAAGAAACAGTTGCAGTACAATCAGTATTTATTTTATTGCAAGATGGTTATCATGTGGGAAATCTTTGCAACGTGTTGTTTTTGAATTAAGAGATGAAATTGCTATTTTTCTAGAAGAGGAAAACCGACGGGAAGCCGGGAACTTTCAAGATAATTTATTTGTGATGGAATTGGGCTACTTGGTCGACATATTAAAAAAATTAAATACCCTGAATCTTCAACTCCAAGGAGCAAATACACATAAGTTGGATACGAATGAAAAAGTTAATGCTTTTTGTAGAAAATTGGAATTGTGGAGCAGAAATTTAAGGCAAAAACACTAGGAATGTTTGGAAATGTGGATGAATGTGTTAAAATTTACAAGGCTGAAGAGCAACATGTGAAAGTTGTTTTTGTAACCATTTAAAATCATTTAGCCATGCTGGCAAAGAATTTAAAGAAGCATTTTCTTGCTGATGACAACTTGGTACAGAGTTACAAGCGGGTTAGGGATCCATTTCAAAATACTCCCGAAGGGCTCAACTGAGAAGAAATCCTCATAGACTTCATGGAAAGTGGCAAAATCAAAAGACAATCTAGTAATAAATCACTCTTTAAATTTTGGGCAGGGGTAGATGACGAGTTTTCTGCTCTGAAAACATGACCATTTCGTATATTACTACAATTTTCAACAACCTACCTTTGCGAAATTGGATTTTCTGTGGTGACTGCTATGGAGACAAAATACAGAACTAATCTAAATATAGAAAAACAACTCAGAGTGTCTATTTCTAATATTAAACCTTCCTTCGAAAAACTTTGCTCTGCAAGACAGGGCCAAACGAGTCACTAATAATTATTAAACTTATTTTTACTTTATTACTATTAAGTTAACTATTAAATACGTTGTGCAGTACTGATACAATCCTATTTATAAGTGTATTATATATAAGTAAGGGTAAATGTGTATTTTATTATTTATATCAGAATGTATTTTGTTTTGCTTTCCTTTCAGAAAATTAATATATATTTTTTTATATTTTCTTTTCGATATGCTGCGCCCCCTAAGGGGTACGCACCGCAGGTTGAGAAACACTGGATTAAACATTTTTTATAATAACAGTATACGCGATGAACTTTCTGTGTGGTATGCGAAATCACACTCGTGACATTAACGAATATGTAAGTTTTACAACGCATCCAATTTCCGCGAAATACAATAGCCAACTAAATGTTATTAAGAAAAGGATTTGTATTAAAAAAGAATGACGTACGACGTGTTAATGATAAAAATAATACACATTGAAATTTTAAAACAATATGCGATATCAAATGTAAACATTTAATTTCCTTAACTCACGGCTTGCGTGAATTGAAATTTTTTTGGTGAAATAATGCTTCAAGCCATCTCCATTTAAACATTCTCAACTAGATGTATTATTTAGTATAAAATCTAGTAACACACTTCCTAACCTATAAACTATAATTTAAAGGATTACAGTTATCATAATGGCTGCGTTTACCTTTAATAATTCCATCTTCTACAGATTCAGGATCATTATTATTATCAAGTACATTACAATTATCATCTAGTAAATCTTTAATGTTTAACTTAGCCATTTCTACACTTCTCAAGCGGAACAGCCAACAACAGAACCGTTCAAACTATATGTACATGTGAACTACTTGCCTTTTACGTGTTGCGTAACAACATTCATAGAGTAATAATTTTAGTACCGTGAAAATGAAAGGAAAATCTTTAATTACGTAAATAAGTTATTAATTACTTTTTATAATTACCGATAGTTATACATTTTTGTAAGTTTCATATAATTATATAGTACTTTTACAGTATTATCTGCAAAATTGTAAAAATTAAGTTAGAATATATGTTAATTTTTTTAAAGTTTTATTGAAGCTAATGAAAATAAAAAACTGTATTGGAGGTTGTAAATTTAATAATTTAAGTAATATTTTATTTTTAATATAATGTAGTTTGTCCTGAAAGGTTCCACAGATTTTTCATGAAGAATGTTGGACAAATTGTTCTAGAAGAAAGGCTTCTGCTATCCTCAGCCAAATTATTTCTTCTGTTATTTAGAGGCCGCGTGTGCGTTCTAGAAGTGTGTGAGTGCAGAAATTGCACTCGTTCTTTGATTCTAAATGTTTGAAAAATCGTAATTATGTACGTGCAGTTTATCTTTGGCAAGGTACAGTAAGGTTCCTTCGGTAGCAATGGTGAAGTTGAATGATGCAACTAAAACCTGAAAATTGCAGTATTTTCTAGTGAGAAACGAGGTTAGAAATTTATTTTGAAAATGACATCGATGAAATCTGCTTCTGGACCGTCAAACACTGGACTTACAGTGTTAAAACATTTGAAATATGAACATTTAATTGCCGGTGTAACTGGAGGAGTTACTTCAACTTTAATTCTTCATCCTTTAGATCTCATCAAAATAAGATTTGCAGGTATGATTTTTTTCATTTTTTATTTAAGGTTTCACGTTTTTAATTTTTATGAATTATTACTGAGTAATGTGAAGTATAGTAAACTTTTGTATAAAAATTTTATTAAATTTTCAACATAACTTTGCCAATTTAAGAAAAGGTTAATTGATCATTATCTCGCCCATAAAAGATTTCTTAGTTATATTTTTCTTAGAATAAGATATAGTATCATAAAGACGTTAGGATGTAAATTGATATTTAATCAGTTTTTATTCATATAGACCAGTATTCTTTTTTTTCTGAAATCACTTGATAGGTTTAAGTGATATGCTTCTCAGTTACTTTCTGTTGCATACAGTTTATTGTTTGCATATGATTCTTAATGTAATTTACTTTATGTTTTCTAATCTTTGTCAGTCTGTATTCTTTTTTATTTTCTATATTTTTTCTGAATAATTGATACCTTCATTATTTTTTGTTCTTTAATATACCATAAAAGGTATGTAGGTACAGGAAAGCACAAGATCTAAATGTTGGAAAGCCGGTTTGGATAGTCAGTTGCCTGTGAATGGTCAAAGTATGCACTGTATTATTAGTACTCTAGTCAGTTGGCAGTCAGTTTTTTGAATCATGATGACCTGTTCAGATGTTAATCTGTTCTGTGGAGAGAAGTTACGGTCAGAAGTTAGCTAAAATCAGAATTTTGTGAAGAGAAGTTAGGAGTGGAGTTTCAAGGCATGGGAATACTAAACACTATCTCATAGGATTCTTGGCTAAATGGACATTTAAACAGAAATATACTCACTACTGAGAGAATACATCACATGTTCAATGCTATTAGCCTCATATGTACAACAGAAAACCACCTTAAAAAGAGTGTCAGTTATCTTCAAAAGATGACTCCAAGTCTGTAAAAATGACCATTAAGGTTAGATTGTGGTTTATTCTTCTTTTAACCATTTTAAAGCATAACTATTTAACTATTCCATTTAATATTTTTCATTCTTCTGTAAAAAAAAATTACTTTTGTACTTTCTGTTATCTTTACCCACCCGCATATGATAAGAACATCCTTAGGATAGTGAATCAATCTCTTGCAGGGTAATGTGATTCCTGATAAATCATATGTTGTTATGAGAGCATCCTTAAAAATGAACGTGTCTTTAAATGGTGGAATCATGGAATATGTTTACGGGGTTTATATAACATCTCATGGCCCATTCTTGGCATCTGATTTTTAGTTCTCTGGACATCCTAAAGCCATCATCTTGGATGTAATTATGGTATCTTCAATACATCCTCAGGCTGGACATTTGTATTCTACAGAACATGTGTGGGATATAAAATAGACTGCTATTAGTTATGAATGCAAATAGTGATGTGAAGTTGAAGTTCCAAGTTACGGCTAGTGAAAGATTTTGCGTGGATTTCAGCTTTTTTTTTTTTTTTTGGCGTTATCATTGCCTGGGTACTAGAATTTTTAGAATCTTAATTGAGGGGCATAATTAGTAATTTCTTATGGTCTGTGATCAGAAAAATGGAATAAAATAGGTCCTAGAACCATAGCTGCAAGTTTTTGAGAAATCTGGGATGAAAACCAATAAATTGGGATAAAAACCTCTGTTTGACTTGTAAATGGGTAATAAACACAAAACCTTTTAAGAAAACTTGTAGAAAATTTAATTCTGAACAAAATGGGCTAAGGTAATTTGAATAAAACAAATTAACGTTAAAAAAATATTAATTTTTTTTGTAGAAACATTATGTTACTGCATTTATCACAAAAGTACTTATTTAATGTGAACAAAACCAAATTCTTTTTTGGTGATGTGAAAAATTTGTAAAAACAAAATTTGCCGTTAAAAATTTAAAAAAAAAACTGGAAATTACACAACTGTAAAATAAAAATAAATTAATAAAAAATATTTGGATAATAATTTTTTTATCATTGACAGAAATGGAATAAATTATTTGAAAAATTATTATTTCAAAGTTAGCATTAAAACAACAGCTGTTCAATAGTTTGCAATACTGTATTAGTTTTTAAATCATTCTGTAAGGTACATTATTTATATCAGGTTCTGTGATTTCTACTTTTTTTTCTACTGTCTAAGCAAAGGTTTTCTGTGACTTGGTTTGAACATGATCGGATTTCTATTGAAGTAATGCTGTACTAATTTATGAAGATGAATATGCTGATTTTGGATGTAATTGTAATATTACAGCTGCTGCAGTAGAATATGAAATACGTTTTCCAAATCGCAGGATTCCAGATCAAAAAACAATTAGTGTGACTTTTCACAATCTTTGGGAAACATGTTCACTATCTAGTATTCGTACCAACTACAAACAATCTGTCCAGCATGACACTGTTATTGATAAAATTATTATAGATCCACTCCAGCGTCAGTACATGACATCTTTCTAAGCAGATTAGAGTTTTGCATTAAATGGTTTGGAGGGCACTTAAAATAAGTTTTATTCTTATCATAAACATCCAGTTCAACATCTACATCCAGGAGCCAGTCCACTTCGCTTGGAGTTCTGCAATTGGTGGAATAAAAATCGACAATTCTACAAGTACGTGTCGTTTACTGAGGAGACAAATTTCACTCGAGATGGTGTCAACAACTTACCTAATGAACGTGGGCAGAAGTAAATCCTCATGAAATGGTGGAAGGCAATTTTCAACAACGATTTAGTGTTATTGGATGGTGCGGTCTTCTTCACAATCAACTGTTTTGACCATTCATATTACCTGGCCGCTTAAATGCTGAGGTTTACTTGTACTTTCTTCAAGAAGAATTGCACAGCTGCTTGAAGATGATTCTGTAGTTCTGAGAAGCAAAGTATACTTCCTGCATGATGGTGCGTCTCTCCACTTCTCTTGTGCCGTTTGCACTTACATAAATCATTTCCCTGTTTTACGTCTGGGGATGGATGAAAAATATTGTATACAAATACATATATGTATATGTATACATATTCCTCACATTCTTGTGAGGAATTAATTGTCTGTCTTATGGATCTGGCTGAGCAACTTAGGAAAGTCCTGCAGATCTAACAGGAGCAACAAAAGCAGTACAGAAGCTTGCGAAGAAATGTGTTGAAAATGGTGGACTAATTTTTGAAGAGTTATTATAAACTGGTAAAGCACTTTGGTCTAGTATATTGTTTCCAAAAAAATTAGAATTAAAAAAATTTTTTTTTTGTTTTATTGAACTTATGTTAGACCAGTTTGTTCAGAATTAAATTCTCTAAAATTTTTATGTGTTGATTACCCATTTAACAAAGTTATTGTATATCAAACATAAGAAACTATTTTGTATCCCAATTTATTTGGTTTTCACTCCATTTTCTCAAAAACCTCTGTAGATGTGTCTGGGATCAATTTTATTCAATTTTTGAGGTAACAAACCATAAGAAATCATTAACTCAGCCCCTTACTTAACTTACTAAAACTTTTAATACAACCTCATTTCACCAGGGTAGCTGAAACCCGAGCAAAATCTTTTACTATCTGTAACTCGGAAACAAACTATTTTAGGACATATGAATTTTTCTGTTATTTTCATGAGTAGAATAGATTATGAAAGTCCTGAGAGAACTTTGTGATACACCTTGTGCGGGCGGTGTGTGTGTGTATGTGTGGATATCCTTGTCCATGATTTCATACTGGAGAGCTGAGATGGGTTTTGGCTATCTGAAGATTGTGCACTGTATTATTAAGCACTAGGATACAGTGTTACAGACAGTTTAAATATTACAAAAAAAATCTTTCTGATGACTAAAAGTATTAAATATTTTCAAAATTCTTTTGTGTGTAAACGTTCTTGCACTTACTTGATTTAAATGTAGGTTTTCTTAGTCTTTGTTATATTTTAGTTACTAGGTTGCAGAGTTCAACTCAACTTTTTTTTATCTAGGGGTATTCCATTTTAATTGAACAAATTTTCAAAAACTTTATTGCATCACTATTTTTGATTTTAATGATATTTGGTATTTGATAATACCCCTCCACCTTGTAGTGGTTAAAAAATATTTTGTTATTTTTTTTTTTTTTTTTTTTCTTGAGTAATAAACTATTTTCTAACTTCCCAACAGGTAAAAACAGCCTTTTTCATCACTTTTTCCATGAGCTGTAGCATTCTTAATTTACATCATACAGAGGTCAAAAAGGGCTTTTTGGGAAGAGTAAAGATGGAACTTCATCTTAAAATATACTTAAAATTAATTTTGTTCCGTAACCAAATCTTGTAATGTTTACTGAAGTTATGTTTACAAATTGTTGTTTTTTCAAATTTTGGGCCCAAAATAAATAATGAAGTGCTTAGGATAACAGGCCTGTTTTTTACCTTTTAACTCGTAGGTAATAAGAGCAGTAATACTTATAAAAAAAAAATTGGACTGTAGTGAGTGTCCTTCATTAAAAAAAAAGCTTGCCAAATTATAAGATTTTGAAAATGTCTCATTTTTGGGGCCCAAAAACCACATGTGGGATAGGTGGCAAAAATCTGAAATGTTTACAGCAGTAAGTACGTTTTTTGTACTTTAAAACCATATAAAATTTATTTTGTTACTCAAAGGGGTTGACGAGTAATGAAGCCATCAAAACTTCTAAAAATACAGTTTCTTCCAAATGTAAACAATATATCCAAAAATACTGATGTTATATCTTTTTTCCAGATTATAAAAATTAAAACTAAACTCATTAGAATAATTAAATTGATAATTTATAAATAGTTAATTACAAAATGATAAATAGTCAATTACAGAATGATAAATAATAATTACAAAATGATAATTCAAATATATTAACTAGTTGTTCAATTCACTTTTACCTTATTTTACTCCTGCTAATGGAAGTTATGAATAAATGTTGCACTTTTTGTTAACAAACTTAACTAACATAACTTAGTGCTCCTGACATTTTTTATTGTAAGTCCTTTTACTGATAAGTCCTCCTTCATCTTTGGTGGAACGTTGTGTCCTCTTCGATTAATTGATAAAGAAAGCTCTAAAGGCATGAGAATCATTTAAATATTTTCCAGTTGAACCCATGTTTGATTATCCCACAATGATTTCTTGAATGAAGTAACAGGACCCTGCGGACAGAAAAAGTGTATTCGATATTTCTCTTCATTTTCATGTATTTTGACTTCAATCACTTCGCCTGACAATCATTTGTTGAATTAAAATGGAATATCCCTCTGTTATCTCTTTGTTAGTATTAAATTGAATTCTTGCCCTTCACTCAGTTTTGATATATATTTTTATTCGAGGTGTAAATAATTTCAATTTGGTATGTCATGTAAATTTATTTTAAAATGAAACCCCAAAAATTCATCCTTATTTTTCTGGGAAAAGATGATCAGAATACAAAATTACCGAAGACAATATCCTATTTCATGTTCAGGTTATGATTATCTTTTTATTCTGTTAGTATTTTTTTTGTTCTTTTTCCATATTATTTTTAAATGAAAAGCAGTATCTGGTTCTTAACAGTTTTTTAATTACAAACTTTGTAAAATTGTATTTAACATTTTCATCATTGGTAATTGTCATGAAATTGGTAAGTACTGTTAGTTCATGATTTAATGTTGTGTAATTCTCATATGAACGGAAAATTTATGCTTTATATGTATTATTTTGCATTGAAACATATAATGGATTGATTTAATTAAAATATTTATTTATCCTGTAACAGATAAAATGAGTATTTACACAATTAATCAATATTCTTTATATTTCTAAACATTCTAAATTGGGTACAGATTAAGAATACCATGATAGTATAAGGTAGTTTGTTTTCCTTTTTGCTGTGTAGTACCCTTTCATGATACTAATTTTTTCAAGCAATTTTCTGTACCGTTTTTGTAATATCTAAAATACATTTTATATTATGCCCTTACCTTTACACATTTAAATTTGTTTGTCATTTATTTTTAATCAAAGTATTTGCTACTGTTACAAATTATATTACTATCTCTTATGCATTTGATTTAGATTGTTTTTAATTTCATTAATTTTTGCTTTATTTATTTAAGTTTCATGGATTTTGTGAAATAAATTTTATCTATTTTCTGAAGATATTATTTTCCAATATGAACTAGTAACTAAACACCAGTCAAGACATTGTTGGCTAACAATAATAGTTACAAGAAACCTATTTTTGCAGAACACCAATTAGAAAATCTTAAATTCACCCAAACATAAGTAGCTATAATTTCATTGAATGTATTAAGTTATTGTAGAGTTTTTGACTAAGACTAAGATTTATATATCTATGTCAAATAAAACCTTTTTCATAAAAGACTTATTTTATGGTCACTTATATAGAATGGATAAAACTATATTAACAAAGCAAATATTTAATTTTTAAAAATAAAGCAAAACTAAAATGAGCTAGTTCAGAGAAATTGAAAAAGATCGAAAATGATTAAAAATTTCCCAAGAAATAATTTAATACAGACACAGTCTTTCGTAAAACTAGTGGATGAATTTAAGTTTCCAAAGAAACATAAAAGAAAATGCTAGGATGGACTGAAGATATGTGAGAAAAGTTAAGGGAGAGAATAAAAGAATCTTGATAAAGAAAATAGTGAAGACTATGTATACATTATCTTCAGGAGATCCGATAGCAAAAAAAATTCTTTGAATTGAACTTTTCAATCCCTAGTTCGACTTGTGCAATTTTTGCCTAGAGTTGTGAGTTGTAGTGATAAAATAGACCAACAAAACTTTATTTTATAAAAGAATAAAAATGTAAAATAAATACATAATAAAAAATTGCAATTAAAAAGATCACTAATAAGATTCTACAATAATTAAGTTGTATGTGTAAATAACAAATATATGGTAACTTTGACATAATATATTAAATTGTTGCCTCAAATCAAAAATGTTATGTGTGTTAATTCCATGTATGTCCCAATCTTTTGAAATTCTATTTTGTTTTAGGATATGTATAACATACTTTCTGTATATAAAGGTGCTAGTGTCAGCACTTTTTAATTTTCTAAATGCAGACTTATAAAAAAAGTCAAATGGCTTTATTATGTTTATAATTCAGATATCTGTTCTGAAGAATAAACAGGTAGTCAGATTAATATTAAGCAGCATGCCTCCTCATTAAAATGCCATAAAACAAGGGAGATTCTATAATATGATAGGCATTCATCACTGGTGTCATAATAAAGAGCTAACTTTTAAAAAATATAAACACTTGTTTTGATTATCCTTCTTATTTAATTAATATGATTTACCAAGATTAATGTTGAATTAATATAACATAAGAAATTTTGTTGCAGAAATGTATTTTAAAGAATAACTTTCTGGTAAGAAACTGGCTGTTGATGTAATTGAACATTCACAAGAAAATTAATAAAATTAATTTTGTTTGATCTAATGAAATATTTATCCAATCAAGGTATGATTTTACTGTGGAAAGCATTTTATGTGACTTATTAATTGTATAAATTGAATTCCATTTAAAAATGAT
Organism: Lycorma delicatula; assembly: GCF_047948215.1. NCBI lineage: Eukaryota > Metazoa > Arthropoda > Insecta > Hemiptera > Fulgoridae > Lycorma > Lycorma delicatula. The sequence continues at coordinate 25,053,820 of NC_134455.1, forward strand.
GGATATGTTATCTAAATATTATCTGATAGTGAATAATTATCTAGCATACTGAATTATGTAAATTATAAATATTAACTAAATTACAAATAATACAGATTCTAAACCACGTGTGTGTAGAACTTGTTGAACTATTCTAATAATTTGAAAAAAAAAGAAGATATCAGGCTTTTCAATACGTTTTCTCTTAAAAATAATTAACTAAATTTAAGTTATTCAAATGTGTTATCTCTAATGTCAGTGTTACAGAAATTCTGTAATAGAACATTAATGCTGTCAAATACCTTGGTTAGGTCGATTTCATTCATTCTTTATATCCATCTAGGCCACCAGTTAATGTTTTAGCAAAACATAACGCTTCATCCGTTATGTATTTACCCTTTTGTAAACTAAGTTATTTTGACAAGAAAAATCTATTTTTGTATAGAAAACAACTTATTTGACCCAAAAAAGCAATTTCATAGAATTTATTGAAAACTAATATTAATGCCATTGGACTGCAGTTGTGTTTTTCTTTACAGAAGCTGCTTATAAAAGCTGACACAATAAAAATGTTTTTAATTCTTCAGGAAATTGGCCTTTAATTTTTTAAGAAATTAACCGTGACTTATTGAGACATTAAAGTATATTGACTGGGTCATTAGCAGTATATTGTGTACTTGCATTATGGATTTAATTTTAAAATGTTTTATTTTTTTTTATCTCAAAATATTATTTGTAATTATAGGTGGGAAGAACTGTTTTTTTTTGTATGTTTTGTTAATGAGTTCAGGAAGAAAATACAAGTTTTTTTATTGTTATTTTCTTATTGTTCTGAATCTGTTGTTAATCCATTCAACATATTATGGGCCCATGAAATATCCTTAATGAATAATTTGATAGCAAAATCAGTTGGTCGTGGATATATTCTGCAAATGAAAGTACACACGTACTTTCATTAGATAAAACAAAAACATTATTATCCATTTTTAATTGGTGAAATTTGTGTAATAATCACATCTTACTAAAGTCTGATTTTTTATTATGTATTTTATTTTATATTTTTAATCTTTTACAAAATAAAATTTTGTTCCATTTTATCATTACATTTCACAACTCTAGGCAAAAATTGCACAAGCCGAACTAGGTATTGAAAAGTTCAATTCAAAGAAGTTTTTTGCTGTCTGATCTCCTAAAGTTAATGTATACATAGTCCTAACTTTTTTCTTTTTCAAGATTCTTTTATTCTCTTCCTTAACTTTTCTCACATATCTTCGGTCCATCCTAGCATTTCCTTTTATGTTTCTTTAGAAACTTAAATTCATCCACTAGTTTTATGAAAGACTGTCTGTATTAAATTATTTCTTTGAAAATGTTTAATCATTTTAGATCTTATTCAATTTCTCTTAACTAGCTCATTTTAGTTCTGTTTTTTTTTTTTTTTTAATTTATATATTTGTTTTGTTAATGTAGTTTTATCCATTCTATATAAGTGACCACAAAATAAATCTTTTATGAAAAAGGTTTTATTTGACATAGATTTATAAATCTTAGTCTTAGTCAAAAACTCTACAATAACTTTACACATTCAATGAAATTATAGCTACTTATGTTTGGGTGAATGTAAGATTTTCCAATTGGTGTTCTGCAAAAATAGGTTTCTTGTAACTATTATTGTTAGCCAACAATGTCTTGACTGGTGTTTAGTTACTAGTTCATATTGGAAAATAATATCTTCAGAAAATAGATAAAATTTATTCTACAAAATCCATGAAAAATAAATAAATAAAGCAAAAATTAATGAAATTAAAAACAATCTAAATCAATTGCATAAGAGATAGTAATATAATTTGTAACAGTAGCAAATACTTTGATTAAAAATAAATGACAAACAAATGTAATTGTGTAAAGGTAAGGGCACAATATAAAATGTATTTTGGATACTACAAAAACAGTACTATACAACTGTTTGTATACATTACAAGTAATTTAATAAGAATAAAGTATGTTTATATTATTTTATTTAACCTAAAAAGTTATTGACAGGTAAATGGACCATGAAACTATGTAAGCAGAGCATGAAATTATGTAAGAGGTAATATAAATACATGTAGAAATAATATAAAATTAATAAAAAAAGGCCCAGACTTATCACAGTTTATGCTAAAATAAAAAAAAAAATAAAAAATTTTACATGGGCTGAGTTGATGTGATTAATAGTGTATGAAACAGATGCAACTACTGAAGAGGTCTTGGAATAAACTAATTTTGGAAGTAGAAATGGATCCATGAGTCATTACAACGTACTGGTAAGGAGGGCCTTAAGGTCTAGAGCCCCTGTTACTCAAGATGTTCATGAGATTCACAGTATAATAGTTGGGTTCTTTCCTGAAGGAGTGGAGCTTAGGATTGATGAGAGGAGTGAACAGGAGAGCCCTCCTTTTTTCACTTTAACTGAACTTTTGGAAGCAGCAACACAATTTTTTCCAGCTAAGGCACCTGGTCTGGACTGGCTGCCGAATTCGGTGGTCAGGATGGCAGTTCGGACTGACCTGGAGGTTTTTCTTGAGTTGCCTCATGGAAGGTGTATTTTCTGAGATATGGAAGTGCCAGCGATTGGAACTTGTCATGAAACCTGGGAGAGATCCAGCACTTCTTTCTTCTTACCAGCCGCTGGCGATGATAGATGCGCTGGACAAGATGCAGGAGCGTATGCTACAGCACATAGTATCTCAGGTATTTGAAGAAGACAGACTCTCTGTTAGTCAGTACGGCTTTCGCAGGGGAAGGTCCGCCCTGGATGCTGTGATGGCAGTGTGTGAGGTGGTTGGGAGAGCTACAAGAAGGAAACAGCTAGGAATCTCTGCCCCTGTCACTCTAGACATGAGAAATGCATTTAACTGCGTTCTTCATGTTCCCATAATGCAGGCCTTGAAGAAACATGAAGTGTCTTTGTATTTGCGTCTAATGATTCGTTCCTATTTATCAGGGCGCAGGCTTGAGTTTTGGATTTCAGGAGAAACAGTTCTGCAGAACTTTCATAGAGGAGTGCCTCAGGTGTCTGTACTTGGACCGATTCTCTGGAACCTGAGTTACAGTGGCGTTTTTCGAGTTACCCTTCCGCAGGACATAATGATGTTTGGTTATGCCGATGACCTTGTTTTGGTCATCAAGGTGAATACAAAGAGAAAGGTCAATGACAAAATAAGAGAAGCATACATGATAATAAAAGATTGGATGGCAGTGGTGGGACTAAGTCTAGCTCCAGATAAGATGGAGGTAGTAGTGATCTCAGCGGCTAAGAAGATCCTCAAAGTAACATTAGAGGATAAGAGAATAGTGTCAAGGCTTGCAATAAAGCACCTCGACATATGGAAGATATCAGATTAATCTTTAGCACACAAGCAGTAGAGGCAGCTAATGTAGCCGTGAGATTAATAGTTGGCTTCCTGCCTTATATTGGTGGACCAACTATACATCGGAGGAGATTATTAAGAGTGATGTAGGCTACAATGCTGTATGGGGTGGAGCTTTGGGCTGATGTAATGAGATTTGCAAAATATCGTGGAAGACTTAGAGTCGGTTCATAGACGATGTTGTCTGTGAATCATACCAGCATATAGAACAGTCTGTAATGTGGCAGCTGAAGTCCTGGCGGGCGCAGTGTCGATAGATTTGGTTATTTGACAAAAGAAGAGGCTCTGGGATGCCCCTGCCATTAAGAGACAGAAAGCACATAACATCCCAGATAACAGAAGAATTAATGGAGACTTGGCAGGAACAGTAAAACTGGGCCACTAAAGGTTGGTGGACCCATCGCCTTATAAGCGAAGTTGGGAGCTGGTATAGGAGGACCCATGGCTCACTAGAATACAGTTTAACACAGTTCCTGGTGGGTCATGGCGGTTTCAGGGCATATCTGTATAAATACGGCGTAGACCACACGGATCGCTGCCCTGACTGCGATTAGGAAGAGACTGCTGACTACATGCCATTTAACTTGGCATTTAACTTGCCAACAGTTTGATGAAGAATGCAGGGAAATGTTAAATATATTAGGCTTAGAAGATATGTTCCATCCAGAGGACAAAGCTGTATGCTTCTACAGCTCAGCAACTCCAGTCATTACTGGAGCTGACTGAAACCTTCAGCAGGAGTATTAAAAATGGCATTCAGATTAAGTAATTGCAGCATTCAAAGAATTGAGAAAGGCACCATGGAAACCTGAAAGGACATATATTGCATACCAATCAAGCAATTGAACATATGGAAGTGGGAGAAACATATAAATATCTTGGATACCAGCAGTCAATTAAACTAGATCATGATTCAATCAAACAAGAACTGCACAATAAATATGCCAGCCAATTGAAACAAATCCATAAGATTGAACTTAGCAAGAGGAAGAAAGTGACAGCTATTAATACATATATACACCATACTGTTATTGGCCTTTCAGAGTCGTTAAGAGTCGTTTCAGAGTCGTTAAGTGGAGCAACACAGAGCTCAAAGAAATGAACTCAATAACAAAGAAGATGTGCACAAAGTTCTGTTACCATCACCCAAATTCATCCGTCGAATGATTTTACATATTGAGAACACACTGAAGGCGAGTAATAATTGATATCACAAATGTGCACGACATGCAAATGCAGATGCCCTGACAATATTTCAGGTGAAAAAAGAAATGAGCAATTTCTTAGATGTTTCAAAATATTGGACCAAAACTTAAAATATTTTGCTATTTTTCAGTGCTAAATCTTTCCAAACAAAAATAATGAAAATATATTAATTTTAATCATATTACATATAGAATGAGGTGACATGATGATATTTAAATTACATTTTAGAAATCTTGAAGATAACAATTTGAGAAAAAACTGTTTGATTGGTAGAAAGTATTTGTGTCCTTGCTTATAAAATAAAAAATAAAAAGCAAAAACATAACTGTTAACTAAAAAGTTAAATAATACCTTTTTTCAAAACTAAATTGCTGATGTGGTGGTGTAGTGAGTGGTAGCATCTTATCCTTTCATCCGGAGGTTCTGGGTTCAAATTCCAGTCAGGCTTGACATTTTTCCTATGCTTAAAACATTCCATATATATGTAAAAGCTTTCTTTTTTAAGCTTCTATGTAATTCATCGACAAAAATGTAAATATAATAAGTAATGTGACTATAGTTCTTATAACTTACAACTCCCCATTTTGCCTGACCACCACATCTTTGTGGGGTAATATAGATAGCCTACCTCAAAAAAATTATCAGTTATATGCATGCAATAAAAATTCTCTGTCTCTACCATTTATAATTATTTAAATCTTCAACTTGGCATTTTTTCTTTGTAATGTACAGTAAGTCTAAATTTTGTAAGCATAATTAGTTAATGGACAGTAGTTTATTTTGCTTGTCTCGAAGTAAGTGTTGGTATTGGTGAAAAGGTGTAGTGGGAATTATAGAATTGGCAGAGGAGTGAGACAAGCTTCAACTACCTACAGAAAGACACATGTGTGTACACACTCAGCGAGTGCGTGTGTGTTTCACACCATTCTAATTCTCTCACCTGTACTTATAATCATCCTTCCTCCTTACATGAAATCTATGTATAAAAAATTTAGATTTAGTGTACCTCTCTTGGTGATTGTTATCTTAGCTAAAATTGTGATTTTGTATCGACATGTTTCTTCATAAACATCTGTGTTAGGAAATTACTTATTAGTTAATACTATACTGCACTTTCATTACAGATGTGGTTCCTGAACCGTGCAATTGTGGATATGATTGTGGTTCATATACCATGCATGTAGTTTTTTACTACTCTATTGATTACACTCTAATAAGATCTGATAGTGTTGTATGATCAGTATGTTGTCACGTATTTATTTATAAAATTTAGATAACATATCCTGCATCTTTTTTTTGTTTATCAGATCGAGTGATCAGTTTAGATAAGAGGTTTATATTTATTCTTCTATTTGGATGTCTGATTGGCCTTGATGATCAGGGCTCTTAGTGTTATAATTCATCAGTTATTTTTAAACAAAAATTGTAAAATTTTATTAATTTTTCAACAGAGTAGCAGCAGAACAAAAAAATCATTTTGCAGCTTTAACTCATATGTTGAAACTAAATTTCCTTTTAAATTAATTGGTTTTATGAGAATAACAGTAATATGAGAAAAATTAAATAATCACTATGATCACTTCCCATATTTTTCTGTATTTTACAATTTTTCCTGGCTTTTGAATTGTGGTGTCATGATTAGAGGTTGTTTTTATCATCTTATTGGAAAACTTAAAAAAGTTAAGTATATTCTTTTGTATTTCCATTTGCAAACATTTATTCTTTTTTCTCACACCACCTTTCTATATACCAACATCTTTTTAATTTATCGCCGATTACCTTCAGCAGTTTATTTATTTATTTTTTTTGGTTGGGTGATGCCATCAACAAATTTGTTTTCTAAGCAGTTCAATAGGTTTCCCAGTTTTAAAGTAGTTGTCCATAAACTATGAAAATCATAACTGCTCCAACCTGTAAGCTGTTGTATTAGTTTCAAAGACAACTTTACTGTCAAGACTTCATCCTTTCAAATGCAGAATAATACTAAATGAGAAAAATAATCAGTAAATGAAGCATAGAAAGTGACTGCAATAATTTTAAACAACTAAAGCGTTTCTTTTTCAAATTGATATATATGAAAATTTAAAAACATACTTACATAATAGTGGAAATAAGAATTGTTTGAAAAATTCTCAACCAGATAAGCACTAATAGTAACTGCTTATTCAGTTGAAATCAAACAGAGGAGTGAACATTATTTCAATCAATCTAGAAGTGTGTACTACGTACGTCAAACCATACTGAAGATTTGATAAAGTCTAAAACTACATGCACATCCTGTTTATTTAGATCTTTTTTTTTTTGTAAACTATTCTTGAGATTTTTTACTTGCAGTTAGTTATTAACTTGTCCTTTTTTTCTGTATGAAAAACGCTTTCATGTTATCATTAACTTGTTAATTACCTATCATCCCTAATCTTAAGATTTTGACATATATTTTGGACAGCTTGGTGTGCTAATATGCTGCAGTAAATTTGGCTTAGTGAAGCTATTCTGAAAGTTATTCTTTGAAAGGTTGTCTTGTTTTCAGGTGTGATTTCTGTCTCATGTCAGACCACCTACAACTGTTCTGTTTTGGCAATTAACAACAAAAATATCAGCCACAATAGGTTTGTTTCTTAAAACCGGATAATTGATTAAATGTTTTCATATCATTTTCTTGATGTTCTCCATTAGCTTTTATGCATCTACCTGACTCGTGTGAAATTCTGTTGTATCTCCTAACATTTTATGCTGTGTTACTTATCTAAATGCCTAAAGAAATATTTTAATGGTAGAAATGGTTTTAGTCAGTAGTTCAGTTAAATATTTACATTGAATTCCAAATTAACCTAATGTTTTTTTTTAATGTTTTAATAAGATTTTGTTCAACATGGCCTGCTTTTCTACATGTAGAAAGATTTTTGAAAAATGCTAAGCTTACTGATTTTGCTCTCAGTATCATTTTTCATGCCAACTTTCAGCTACAACTGTAGTTTCAAAAATATTCAAAGAATTTCATTAAAATGTTAAATTCATAATTTTATCCTTTTGTTCAAGTGTTTATGTGTCTGTATTTGAGTCAGGGTGGAGAATAATTAGATTTTACTGATGTGATTTATTTTGAAAGATATTTTACTGTAAAATTTGTTAATATTTTCTTTTGCTACTTACTAGACTAGTTTTTTGATTCACCTTGTATTTTATCACAAACATTAAATAAAAAGTGATAACTCAACTTAAGAAAGCACTTTATTTGTTTTATAGTACTAGTATCATTAGTCTTCAAACACAAGCATTTATAAAAATGTTTTCACTGAAAACCTCTGCCATAACCTATTTAACCAATTCCATTAATCTAGTATGGAATTTATATTTAAATTTTGTATAAAATTTTATTGTTCCTACTTTTAATTTGATCTTGTATTTTTATCATTTATACTTGATAGTAAATCATTGTATTATTAACACACACCTGTTAATAATTGTATTATATCATTGTGTTAATAATTGTATTATGTATTCTTCAGTGACATGTGCTTGATCATGACATTGTCAAGAAACACTGTTAATCTTTTTAATTGTACTACTTACTCTTTTTGTATATTTTATCTATTAAAACAAAAAATTGATATAATTACAAACCTGCATAACATCATTATTTCTTCTCAACCTTTTCTTTCTTCTTCCTTTAACATTCATTACACAGCCATAACTCCTTCCAAAAGCTTTCATTAGCTTCTTCTTCAGATTATTATCTTGTAATTAAAAGGACTTTTAGTTTTAATATTCATTTTATTGATCACTGTTGTAATTGTCATATCTATTGAGAAGGATTTGTTTAACAAAGGAATTGAAATAATTGATAAAAAAAAGAATTGGATTCCCTCCTAACATTAATTTAGGAAGAGTCTGATGAATCTGATGACAATAGTAAATAAGAGAGATGTAGAAGATACAAAAAAATATGGAAAAAGGGATGAAAATTATTATAGAAGGGAAACGTTAGGACTAACAGGAGAATAAGATTTAAAAAAAGTAAACAATAGTTTTAGGAGAATAAGATAGAAAAAAGTAAACATGATTTTAATATTAGTAAACATATGGAAACTCCTTAACACCATTGATGATTGAATGAAATATTCTATATACAATATACCAAGCATATTAAACAGTATGCTTACATATTGTCTTCTATATTATACCCACTAATAGTTTACTTTTATTTTTCTAGGTTTGCTATTATTTTTCTCATATGTGGTAACAACTATTTTGTACTTACTTTAGCTTATTAAATCATTTTTGATACATGGTTATCTCAAAAATTACTTTTGATAATTAATTTTTTTTTTTAATTTGGGTTCTTACTTTCACTTTTTCCAAACCCAAGCAAATTAATTAAACACCATCATTTATTAAAACACATATTAATTAAACACAGGCATGATCCTTTTTTTTGTCTTCTTATTTTTCTCTTAAGTTGTTGATGTTAAAGGTAAAAATGTGAGATTTCTGGCAAAGTAAATTCAAATAGTGTTATGTAATACATTTAAACTTGAGCAAAAAGGTATTAGTGGGCTGTAAAATACAACACACTATTCCAGCCATTTCAAATACAATAAGGGTACTACTATTCCCTGCCCTATTAAAATTGCTTTGTTATGTTAATAATTGCTTGGTACACTTACATTCCGTTTCTTCTGTTTTGTTTTAAAATCTTTTTGTTAGTATCCAATTTCAGTATTTATGTCAGAACAGGTTTAGTGTTGTGGATTTTATGATTTTATTTTGAATTGTCATAGTACTTTTTATCCATATTCAACTCTGACTGTGAACACATTTGGATTCTTCTGTTTTTATCCTATATATTTTTCTTTCACAGTTATCATGACACAAGTACGCATAAGGTAGTTGTGCAAAAGTATTTCATCATATTTAGATTACTGTAATGCCTTGTTTTTTCTTGAGATTCTCATTCCAACTATTTTTTTTCTTTCTCTGTGTTTACATCATCTAAGTATTCTATCTTTATTGTTTATCCTTGTATCTTCGATGATATATGCTTGATCATGACATTTTCAAAAAACATCATTCATTTTTTTTAATGATTTTATTTACTCATTTTATATATTTTAATTGTTGAAACAAAGAATTGGGATCATTACACTGACCTGAAAATACCAGTATTTGTTCTCGACCATTTCTTCTTCTTTTCCTTACAAAGTTGTACATTATGTATACCTTCCAAAATAATTTTATTTGGAGCTTTGATAATTTTAATATTAGCTTGTTACCGAGTGTTTTTTATTATCAGGTATCGTGTAGTTTATCAAAGTCAATCATGTGGTAGATTATTTATCTTCAAATTCTCATTATTTCTAAATCAGTTTTCTGCAAGCATCAGGTCACTTGCTGATATATTTGGTCTAAAACCATGTTCGTATTTTCTTCTGAAGCTCTCTTCTGAAGTCAACTTTAATAACTTGATAATAAATATTATAGTTTTTCTTTTTTTATAATCTCTATGGTAAAATGGCAGCATCTCTATCTTTCATGCAGAAAGTTTTCTGTGCTTCTGTCCTAGGTATTCATGCTGTTCTTTTACATTACAAATTTCCATGTAACATTTTTTTTAGTGTATTGATAGAATAGTAACTAGCCTTAAAAATTCCACCAATTCCTTCCACCTCTCCCAGTTGAGTGTAAAAGGTAAAGAAAAAGAAATATGTCAATAATTTAGAAAAGTTATGTCTTCACTTATTTCTTTTGTTCCTCAGTTTAAAAATTGAAACTGGCACTCCATTACTGCAATTTTTGGTAATTAGTTCCTTGACTTGTCTAGATTTTATAAAAATTCATTTATGGGAACATGAAGGACTATTGATACATTTGCACAGTTCAACTGCATTGATGCTTCACCTTTCATTTCATTATCTTCTGGTATCTTACATTATATTTTTGTATGCTTCATTCACAGTTCATTGCTCTCTATAATTAAGTCTTGTTCTTCTTGATTACAACCTTCCTGGAATCATTCAAGGATTGCAACTGTTAATGGTGTTTGATGTAGTAAATAATTGTTGTGTAAGCAAACTGTAACCTTGTTTATTAACTTGAATGAATACATTATATTGACTGATGATAGTCATTGAAAGCGTTAAATAAATTACAAAAGTACACTTATAGATGAGATTGAATTTGATTTGAATATAAAACACAGTACGATTGTAATAATTGAACAAGTTAAAGAATTGCTACGTACGAATAAACTAATGTGACATGTTGCTGTAATGAGTGGAGAAAGCCAACTGAATAAAGTGACTGTAGATGCAGAATGTCCTAGTGGTCAGTAAGATAATTAATGCTTTTAACTGCCATCACTTTAACAAGATTTTAAATTCTTATTCTAATTCTTAACACCTCTGATATAATTAAGTGTATTCAACAAATTAAAAAAATATTGTTTGTAATTTTTTCTTCTTCTTTTTCTGTATTAATCGACATTTATCCTTTTTTTCAGTTAATGATGGGCGATCAAAAATTCCTCAGTACAATGGAATGAGAAGTGCTCTTTCAACAATTTTAAAGCAGGAGGGATTTAAAGGCTTTTATAAAGGCGTTACTCCTAATGTTTGGGGTTCAGGAAGTGCTTGGGGTTTTTATTTTTTGTTGTAAGTTTTTTATTTGTTTACCTATTTGTTATTTTTTTAATTGTAGAAAATACTTTTATGCTTAGTTTGAGTGAGTATTCACTTGAAATGATAGCTTATAGCTATTATTTGCTTTTAGCACAACTTGGTATTTATTAAACTTAGACTTAGTATTTAAATAGCAGTTTTTATGCTTGTGTTTTTTAAAGTTTTCTTTAACTGGTTTACACTGTAATTGAAAGCTGTATTAAGGAATCGTTTAGCTCAATGAGCGAGCGCTCTTATAAACTTTCATAGTTTATGAGAATGCTACCATAACTACAAAATATTGTTTATATAGAAAGTTTTATTATACGCACATACTAATTTTTCATGTAATTTTTATTTTACATTTAAATAAATTTGAAATGATATTGGCATTTATGAAAATGTTCCTCTAATAAACACAAATGATATGTGCTGAAACTGCACTCAACATTGTTTTCAATGGTCTGCAATGAACTGCACTCAAACAATGGCCAAAACATGTTCAATAAATTCACATGTAGAGTGAACTTATTGAACATGTTTTGGCTTTTGGCATTTTTCCTTCACATCCTTTAATTTCACGATGCTACCGTGAGAGCATCGTTTCAAGTATTACAGAAACATCAAGTTATAAGGAAGTTTGGTATATTGTTTGATATGTTTCCTTTTTTTTGATTTATGACCTATAAAATGGTTTATTTTTACAAATGGTGGACAGTGAAGGGATATATTCATAAATTTACACTAAAACTTCCTACAAAATAAACTTAAACAATAATTTTTTATTATATGTGTTCTATAAACAGTTTATTTAATTAGTTCAGATTCAGCTGTTTTTGAAATTATATTAAAAATAATCATACATTTTTAAGATTTAATTTTTATTTTTATTTCTTTTTTATTAATTTTAATACTCTTACTTTTTAACATGTTGTATTGCTTTTTATTGTGAATATTAAAATATCAATGAATTTGCAAACCATAACATAATTTGCTTTTTATTCCCATAAATATAAAAAAAAATGTTTGTAAATAGTCTGTAAAGAAAATCATGTATACAGTGTTCTAATTAAAAACAGGATTTTAATGTATTAGTTCTGATGAATATTAAAATAATATTGTTTTAATTATAATTCCATTTCATCTTATTATGTGGTTTTTGTTGAATGGTACATCAGATCCTTGGGAGGTTTAATTATTTTTGATTGTTTGATTTCTACGTTGATTATTCTTTTTTATTTGTCATTAATTAATATAAATAATATGCATATTTGTTATTTATTTTAAATAATATTTTTACATTCTTTATTAATTTATCACACCATAAAAAATAAAATTTTATATTAATTTTACTGTACCTTTTCCTTATCAGACACTGAATTAAATAAATTTTTATAATGCGACACATTTTTATTATTATATAATATTTATTTGTTTATATTCTTGATAAAATTATATTCACTTAGATGTTAGAGTTAAATTAAAGTAGTGTGAAGTTATGCGAGTCTGGAAAAATGCCAGGTTGTAGAGCACTTATTGCCCATCTGAAATATTTATATAAAATTGATATTTGATTACTTATGATAAAAATAAATTATGTTTAATATTAAGCATCATGTTTATGTTTATTTTTGTATTTTTAATCATAATACATGTATGTTTTTTAATGATCTGTAGTTCATTTTTTTTGTTATTGTTATGGTAGGTTTTAATTTATTCTGTTCTGATGTCATTGGTTCAAGGTTACTTTACTTATTTTAATATTTTCTAGAATTTTCTATTCCTTTATTTTTATTTGTATTTATTATTATTTAAGCATTAACAGGTCAATCATCCAAAAACTGTCTTAATAAATACAACTACTCATATTATTTTATTTATTTGTTATTATGGTAAGTTGTAGTTATATTTTGAAAAAAAAAATACTTAAAGCAATAGCCTACATTTGAAATTAACAATTTTTTTTTTTTTTTTTTGTAAAATATAACAATCAGTCAAAGCAAAAAGCAGTATGTTTTGAGATTTTTATTTGTACATGGCAACAGGTAGCAGGTGTTTTTGTGTAGATCATTGAAAACTGAGTTCAGTAATTTTCTATTTTCCTGAGTTTTCTTTGTTTGAAAGTTAACAGTTGTATTTTTAAGTATTATATTTTCTTCTTGTACATGTTTCTTGTATATGTTTCATGTACATGTAGCCACTACCTCACTGTAGTGATTGAGTGCATCTGTTAGAAATTTTAATTTTTTTGTAAAGAGTACTGATATTTAACTAATAGTTATGTAAACCTCAGACTGATAGAGTCATTTACTTTAGTTGGCTGCTGCAAAAACAATTTAATTTTTTGTGAAAATTTGGGTAAAAAAAAAAGAATGTTCATTCCAGTGTGAACATTGGAAAAACTGCTGCTGAAATGTTGTAGTTATTAAAAGTGGCATATGGTATGATGCTCTGAGTAAGTCTAGTGTCTGAGGTTCAGAGGTGATGAGAAAAATATAAATGATGACTCCAGAAATGGACAGCCAAAAACAAAAATGACAAGCATAGAATTGTACGATTTGCTACAGTGGTTGGTTTGGAAGTGTGAGATTTGATACAGCTTGACAGGTAGTTAAGTGTGTAATTAATGGCTGTTGAAAAGATTCAGTTAATTCTGTTGAAAAGATTCTGTTCAGAGAAATATACCTAAATTATGGCTTGACAAGTGGATCATGACAATTTGCAAGCCATGGTGTGATCATTGTACGGACAAAAACCGATTGTCAGTTTGATCTCAAAATTAAACACTGTAGTAAAAAGACAAAATTTTCTAATTTTACTGATGTCCAATATTATCTGATGTAAAGCACCTCAAGAATATTTTGAAAAAAAGATACAGTTTTGTTTCCAGAAATGAGAACACCATCTAGGCTAGTTTATATATACTCAAGGGAAGGTGGTAATTGCCATTAATGTACAATTCTGAACAAATGTTTCTTTTTTTCAGATGCATTACAAGAAATATACTGTCACATCTCATATCTGTTTGAGAAAGTTCAAGTTTTTAACATTCATGCATTCATTATTATTTTATAATCAATTAAAAAACTATATCTAAAAAAAAGAGTTCATGGGAACCTGAAAAACTTAATTTATAGATTAAAATTTAATAGGTATTTATATATAATTAAAGCCATGAAAACAAAAACCTAGTTAATATTAATACATATTACTTTTATTTTTTGTTGATTTTCCATTGTTTATATTTTTTGTTGTATAGTCTGAAATGAATTGAAATTTATTTATTTTTTAAATTCATAAATACAAAAAGCATTTACTTTAAATACAGGAAATTAATGCACTGCGATGATAAAATGAAAAATAATTAATAAAATAACATAAAAAAATAATAATAAAATAACATAAGAAACTGCCTGCCTATGTATATGAGTATTTATTTTTTTAAATTCCATAAAAAAAACTAGAAAAAATAAATATCTGAACAAAATAAAACTCATTTTTCTTCTTAACAATACTCATACTCCTACAAGAGCTTCTTAAACTACTAAATTAGCATGACAATATGCTTATTTATTTTTTAAAAAAAGTTAAAGAACAATAATTAATTTCAGACTATTCACAGTATTAAAATAATTTATTATTTAAGTTAATAATAAAAGTTTATAATAACTTATTAATGTGTAAAAAAATTGTAAAAATAAGTATAGAATACTTAATACATTTTTTAACGTAATAAAATAAGACAGTCAAAACAATAGGACGTTAATGTAATACAATAACAATGCAACAGAAATGAATTCTTATATAGCTGTAAAATTTGCCCGGAAGTATATAATTCTGTTGTTATAATATAATTTATAGCACGGGTGGCCAACTTTTCTATATATAAGATCGACTTTTTATCTTAAAAGTGTGTCGTGATCGACTTGTTGTCGTAGGCGTAGTCTAAGGGTGAAGAAGGGGTGTGAAATGCATACTATGTTTATACACTGTGTTTCAGTGTAAGGTGCATTCCAGCGAGGTATGGGTAGATAAGTAAAATATATTATTTTTTAAATCGCTTATTAAGTTTTCGAGATATAGGCTCATAAAGAAAATAAATTTCCAGACCCAAATTTGATAGCAGCATTCCGTACATGCGGTACCTAAAAAATTTGATTTTCCGAAACTTTTTCAAGATAGATTTTTACTAACTTCAAATGCAATTAAATTTTTTTATCAACTGCAATGTATAAGTTGTTGTACTCTGTGTTCGTCAATATTAAAAATTTGTTATAAAAATGCACAGTATGGCTGATAATTTGATTTGAATATTTCACTTTCGCGTTTTTTTGGGCCAGGAAATTTTATAATGAAAGAATAATAGGACTTTCTTTTTGCTAATCTATCAATAGCTCGCTGAGTACACCTCGTACTGAAATATAGATATATGGCTTATCTATCTACGTAAAAAACAACAATAATAATTATTTAAAGGGCCAAAAAACTCACATCCAGGGGAATTAAAATAAAAGAACATGGATAATTATTAACAATATTTATTAATTCAAAGTATCTACAGATAAAGACAGATTTAGAATTTACTTTGTTGCCTTAACATTAATGGGAAGACCAAGTTTGCATGTCTCTAACCAAGGAATCATAATTAGGTGTATATCCTGACAAAGATAATAATAATGACTCTTCAGTATGGGAATCAGTCAGGACAGAACATTGTTTAGTCTTCGTTAGCTTCAAGTATTAAAATGCCGATTTGCATAGGTATGTAGATCCGAAACAAGAATAGATATATTCGCTGCATTTGGTGATACTGGGATATTTTTCTTGGTTGACATATTTCCAAAAATCTTCTTCAAATTTTCTGGCTTGTAAGATTAAGTCAGTTTGTAAAATTATAATTTCATTTTCTAATGCCCTTTGATCCGTATGAAATATGTCTGAAATTTTTGGCTAATGCGTTCAACACTTAAATCTTTTTTAAAAGGAAAAGATATAAATTTCTGTAATTTTTTCAAAATCCTGGAATCTTACCTCAGAATCTTCAATTACTTTTTGGATTTCCGCGACGTATTTGTCGATCTTATAATTAATATTTTTATGTTTTTGTAGGTTATTAGCCATATTTGGAAAATGATTCAGATTATTTTGTTGCAGATCGTCTATTAGTAAAATAAATTTTGTTTTATATGCGTCTAAGCAGCTGATCATATCAATTACTGTTTTTTTTTACTTTGTAATTCTAAATTTTAATAATTTAATATTGAAGTAAAATCGGTAAGAAATGCTAAGTCGCTAAGCCAAGTTTCATCATTTAAATTTTCACAGTTTCCATCTTGTTCGTGAAGAAAATCTATAATTTCAGACAATAAATCACGAAATCGCTGCAGAAATTTACTTCTGCTTAGCTATCTGACATCGGTATGTAGTAATAATTCAGGTTGGCCTTCATCGAGCTGCAGTTGGAAGAGACGCCGTTTGAGGGAACTTCCTCAAATTGAATTAACAATTTTAAATGTTATGTCCATTACCTCTTTTGTGTTTAGTCTCTTGCTAGCTAACACTTACTGGTGAATTATGCAGTGATAGCTCAAAAAGGCTGGGAATTCATCTTCATTTTGACATAGGACTATAAATCCATTTCTGCAACCTATCATTGCAGCTGCGCCATCCGTTGTTATTGAGACTAATTTAAAAAGTGGTACTTTCAAATCATTGAGCAAGGTTTTAAAGGCCTTGAATATGTCTACACCTCTAGTCCTTTCCTTCAAAGAAATCACACCCAACAATTCTTCTTTAGATGTAAAATCCTTAAAACTATACGAACGAAAACAAATAATTGTGCTGTATCACTTATATCTGTCGATTCATCACACTAAAGGGAAAAACAAGAACATCTATTAATATCATTATATAACTGCTCTTTTACATTCCCACTCATCCTTTCAATTCGTCGCATCACTGTGTTTCGAAACAATTGTAGATCTTGAATTGGAGTAACAATTTCACTCTTGTTCTTAAAATCGTTAAAAAGTGAATCTGACATTTCCAAAAAAATTTCCTTTACAAATTCACAGTCGGAAAATGGCTTACATTTTTTTGCTAAGAGATAGCTTACTTTGAATGATGCAGTAGTTACTGCTTATGACTTCAACCTTGGCTTTTTAAAAACGCTTTGTTGATTTGTTAATTGAGTTTCAAGATCCCTAACTTTATGTTTTCTCAGTTCAGAATTTGGTAGATAATCTGTTTTATACTTGTTATGTAAAGCTAAAAAATGTCTCTCCAGATTACCCTTTTTAGCAATGGCTACCGAGGTAAGGCATATTAATATTAAACAACAACATTTATCATTCACCGTTGTAAAAAAGTAATCGAGTTCCCATTCTTCATTGAAGTGATAAGTTTATGATTTACTACTCATGTCCATGGGTATACTAGAATGCAAAGAAATACGACAGTTTAAAGAATAAATGTTGAATTAAATATTTTCCTAGAAAATTCAAAAACTCATGAACTGCGGCAATTATCTCCGTTACATTGAGAGAAATAATAACAATACTGCATATTACGATCGGGGACAGCAATGCAAGTATATTAAAATCTAATATAGATATATTCAAATTTACAAGAAGTATATTAGAGTTACAATATATTTATAACGGTTTACAATACCGACTTCTTAATTTAAATATAATTATTGTTATTCCTAATATATTTTTAATACTGTCCCTTATTTTTCTCTCAGTGTAATGACCGCAGTTTAGAGATCTGTTGCCGAGAATGCTCACTTATCAAGTAAATGGATAGGTAAGAAAAGCAATTTAATTTAAAACAAAGAAAAGGTACTTACATTTTAAACAGAAGGGAAATTGAAACTCAACATGGTCACTGAGGATAAATAATATTGATTAATAATAATACTGTTAATACAAAAGAAAAGAAGCTACTGTATGACACTACCAAATATTCAAGCTAACTGACTGTGTTCTTCGATGAGTCGAGTCATAACTGTTGCGTTCACGTGTTGCGTCCGGTGACAAGTGTAATGCATAAGTCAAAATGTATTGTGCTGGGTGGATGGAGATCACTGTGTCAGGCTGTGAGAATTCTAGGAATTTATGACCTTGTCAAATTCCCAGAATGCATTAAACTATTGCTAGAAAGATTTGTCTTCTACAATTGCTTCAAAGTCCATGGTACACGGAATTCCGCCCCAGACATTGTGAGCGATCGACGATCGACCAAAATTGGCCTCGCAATTGACTTGTTGGCCACCCCTGATGTATAGCATATCCTCATTTTTTGAATAGCTAACATTGCTTAATTATCCAAAATTGAGATACATTGTTGTTTGACATGTTTATAAGATGAACATACAGTTAGTTAAATATGATGTGGTTTAATTTAATAAAGTATATACTATATATGAAATATTAATATTAGTAAATAATTAAGTTATGTGTGTATATATATATATATATATATATATATATATATATATATATATTTATTTATTAGTTATTAGCCTATTTTAGTGAATTATGGAAAACAAATTAAAAATTCTTGGACTTAATCTGTTCATGCACAATTTTAAGTAACTTTTTATTTAAATAATTTTAGAGGAATACATTTGACATTAAATTTACAAGTGTTTATAAATTGTCTGACAGATTGTAGGGAGTTTCATGGGGAACAACAAATATTTTTACTCTTATTGATATTTAGTAATACATTTTTAATGGATAATTGTCTTACAGTTAATATAAATTCATTAAACAGTTCATTAGTAGGGCAAAGCTTGGGATTGCCTAATGCAACCCTTTATATATGATCCTGAATGACATAATTTTATTTAAATGTTTGCCCAGAGCATCTCCCAAGCTCTCATTCCACACTGCAGTACAGACCAAGTATATTCAAAATAGACTAGCCTAACAATATTAGTATTTTTAAACTTATTAATTTTACAGAATTTATAAATTAAATACTTAGGTTTCTGAGATATTTTGTTAATATGATCACATCTTAAATTTAGGTCAATAAAGATTCTAGATATTTTATCTTCATTAACTTTACACTGTTAACATATTTTGTTAGGTAAAAACATTAAAAAATTTTTTATTTTCTTTTTTTTTCAATTTAATGCAAGAATGAGCTCAATCAACCAAGCTGACACTATCTTAAGCTCTGCTCAGCAGAATTCGCAACCCTCTCAAGGAGAGCCCATGAATATCAATGTTTTATCATTTGCGAAAGAGATAAAAATCCAATTTTTAATGCTTAATTTAAATAAATAATTACTAGAAATAAATAAGGAATAAGACTGTTGAACCGTATTTTGATTAAACTTTGATAAATATTTTTTCTGGTTCTATCTGCAAGAATGTGAAATTGGATTCTGTTTTTCAAATAATCTGTGATCAACTTAAGAAGTGCACCAATGAATCCCAAATTTTCTAAATTTTTTAAAAACTTTTGACTACCAAAACCTTATCTAGCTCCAGAAAAAAAGCACCAATTTTTTGTTAACATGAAAATTATTTGTTATAATTCTTACAGAATGTATTATGCATCTTGGGTATTGTATTTTCTTCTATTTGGAAATCACATTGTTTTATAAATTATATTAAATTTATTTATTCTATTATGTTATGTTATGTCAGGATTTTATTATGTTTCCCCATGATTTTAGAGGTACTTCTTATTCTTAATAACTTATAGGGTAGTAATTTGAAGGATTCTTTGGTCACAGATTTAAATAGGGGCCAATATTAGCAATTTTAAATTCATTAGAGAAGTGTCCAATTTTAAATAATTGTTTATTATACTTGTAAATAATACAAGTGCTTTTAATAACAATTACTTTTAAATGAAGCAGTTTTTTTTAGACATGCATTATTAATTTTATCAAAGATATGAGTTGTTTTTAAATGAACTAATGGTTTTTAATTTTCTCATCCTGAAAGTTTTTAGCAGTAGTTTAGCTATTGACAGAGCCTCTTAAAGCCACACAGGTTTAAAGTTAGCTACGAATCTAAGGATTACTTTACAGAAGGGACTGTTTTCCATTTTTGGATTGCTACATCTGTTATTTGTATTAAAAGAAACTGTAAAGATTATCTCCAATTTAGGAGCAACTATGTGTAGGTAGAACACAGATCTGCCATCCAGTGATTTTCCAAGTTTTTTAATTGTCCCAAAACTTTCATCCTTCAAATGTTCAGGAGGTAAAATTGCTTTCTATTCAGATATCTGGGGATGCTAGTTAGCATTAGCATCTGTAATGTTACACTGCTAATTTCCTATTCAGAAAATAAGAAAATGTTTCTGAATCATTCTAAATCAGGAACAGCAAAAAGTGTATAAAAGAATAATTTTTACTAATGAAATTTCTGTAAGAAGGGAATGAACCGTGAGGGTTTGCTTTTAACACAAGTTTATAAACCAATTAATCAATAAAATTTGAAAATGATATGATAAATGATTACATGAATTTTAAAGAAAATTATAAAAGGGGAAAGATAATACCATATCTTGAAGGTAATAATGGGAAATTAGATTGCTGAGATAAAAAAAGAAAGCAAGACCAAGAATAGGAAAGTTTGGGTTGTATTGGGTACACAGATGAAAGAAAAACTGTCACAATAAATGCTTAGTTCAAAAACCATAAAAGAAGTTTACATGTAGAGATCACCAGCATATAAAAAGATATAAGATTGTCTATATAATTGCAGAAGAAAGATATAGAAATATGATTAAAAAGATCCACTGAATGGCAGGAGGTGAGATGCTTTTGATAGGAGAAATATAAGTAGTATTGAAGAGAGTCAAAAGAGCAAAGAAAATATATAATTGAATTTGGGAAAAATAACAATGATTGGAAAAAAGGTAGTAAAATAGATTTTAGGCCATATATTGAAATGAAACAATATAAAATGTTATAGTGCAAATGAATTTAAAAGGTACCATAAAAACAGCAACAGAAAAGTAAACAGTTGATTTTATTAAAGGAAGAATAAGAAAGGCATGGGTTAACGGAGAAATAATTGAAAAATGAAAACAAAGGCTCTTAAGAAAATCAGTCCCATGTGACATCAAGACAAAATGGAAGGGATGTATTAGGAATAGAAATCCTAAAATTTCAATTTTTTGCAAGTTATACAGGGAATAAAAAGTATGAATATAAACGAGCTGGAGAAATATATGATACATAAGAAATATGTATCATGGAGAAATATATGATATATAAGCTACTGGTAGAAGCGATTAAATGTCATAACTAGGATCTACAATAATAAAATGTTACTTCAAGACAGAAGACAAAATAATCACGATTCTATCCCTCAAGAAGCATGATATAAAAGATCTTAGGATATTAGTTAATTTCTTCTTTACCAAAGATTCTGCTGTGAATTAAAAAAAAAAATGGGATAGGGGTGGTGGTTACAGAAGAACAGTGTGAAGAAGGGAAGAAGTACAACGGGTATGATTGGTCTTATAAGAACTGTTGCTGAGAGAGGTATTCACAAAACCTCATAAATAGAGTACCAAAATGTTTTAGGAATTTAAATAAAATGAAAAGCTTTTCTGTAGAATACTCTGATGTTTAATTTTATTTTGTACAACAAAATCTTTAAAAACTTTTATAAATTTTCATTGTGTACATTTTAAAAGATGTGTTAAAATTAAAATATACAAATAAAAACTACTTTCCAACAGTAAAGGCAAAGGTTTTAAGTGTTATATAAACTTTTGTAAAAAGATTTAATAGGTTTTGGTCTTTAAAAGTAAAACAAAGTAAACTTTTAAACTTGAAACTTTGGATAAAACTTTTACAAAAACATGTAATAGTTGAAGTAAAGCAATAACAATTATGTGTAATTAATTATGTAATTCTGAAAGGTTTTTGTTTCAGTATTGATAATAATTTGATATAAGGTTAAGACATAATGAATTAATATAATTTTAATTAAACTGATTAAAAAAAAAGACACAGTAATGCAAACAGAAAATTAATCAAAATATTTTCAGCTGTGTTAATTTACAGAAGCTCACCCTGTATAATTGACTGGACATTAGAGTGTAGGAATGCTAAGGATTGGATCATGGACTGACTAATCAGATACAATAATTGAGACTTCACTATTGCATTTAGTAATGTTAAAAATAGATTGGCTTATTCATACAATTTTCAAACAATGGTCATAGTTCAAGGATTAGAGATGTAATAGTACAGTTCTGCTGGACTGGATACCAGTGAGCTAGCGGTACCTGTCTGTCAACTGGAAAAGGAATGAATAAATAAAGAGTTAAATACAGAAGTTGAAAGAAAATAAATGAATAATTTATTGTGAATGAATATATAAATGCTACAACTATTAAAATACACGGTTGCATCAGCATAATTTGCTGATTTGAATTAAGCACCAGGAAGCGAGGTTTGACTGTTAAGAGGGTGTGGATGTTCTCATCCGAACTCATTCAGACGGCCTCATTTGGGTTGGGAAGTTTTTCTCCCTTCCACTTCAATACCGAGAATGCAGTGGATGAAGGGATAGTGTGCGTTTCCCATAGAGGCTTTCTTTTCTAATGGTCGCTTGATTGTCACCATGCAATGAGCTTTCCACACACACTTCAAGATTGCCACTCGAGCTCATGTTCCTGGTCGGCAATCGATTGTTATGTGGCAGACACATTCCGGAGAACTGACAGTATTGAAAAGAGAAGATCAAGTGAATGGTCCATGAGATCACCCCAAAACATCGAGGCAGTAAGGCAGTCTTTTTTTGAGATCTCCTCGGTGCTCGGCACGCAAGCATGCAGCTGCTGTTCATTTTTGCCAAGGTTTGACGAAATGGATGTTGGGGAATGTGTGGTTTTAGCAGTATGAAGCCATGGCACGCGGACTGCAATGGCAGCCATGGCACAAACTGCAATGGGTGTTTTGCGGGAAAACTTCCCTGGTTACCTGATCTTTCTGAGGGGCAATTTTCAGTTGCCCACACACACACACACACACACACTTGATTTTGCCCCTTGTGACTACTTTTTTATGGAAGTATCTGAAATCCCTCGTGTGCACCAATTGTCCAAGGACAATTGGTGCACACGAGAAGGAGAATATATCCTGGACTGAAGGAGAATATTCGCCAATTAATAGCCAACATACTCCTTGCCATGCTGGAAAGAGTCGTCGGATGCTTTCGAATTACGGTAAATCAGTGTATCACCAATGGGAGTTGCCACTTGTTGGATACAATTTTCAAAACAGTGTAAAAGTAAATTTCCAATGTAATAGCATATGGTGAAAAAATAATTACAACGATACCTATAACATCTTTGTTTTTATTGACCCTTCAAATTAGCAAATTATGCTGCCACACACTGTATTTTAATCGTAGAGAATATAGAGGCTGGTGATACTGACTTAGATTGAGGCTGATGATACTGTAGTCTTTATCTTGTTTTAATTTCTGTCCTTTTCTTATAATATTTGTAAAAAAAAAATTGTATTGATAACAACTTTAAACCTTAATGTGTGCAAGTTAGATTATGATGAAAATGTTAGATCTTTTAGGGATATGAGAAATCTGTTATGAATCTTTTTTATAATCTTTTCATTACTAATTTAGCTCTCATTTAATAGTTGTTATTTTCCAGTTTCTTCTCTTTCATTTATATCATTTCAGTTTCCTTTGAAATTGAGCCATTTTTGTAATCTTATTTCCTCATGCTTCTCCATTATAACAGTATTTCAGGACCATCTCTTTTTAAACTTTTCTCAATGCTTAATCTAAGGAGTTCTAGAAGTGATATGAAAAAGGTAATCGTTTTTTTGTTTTCTGTCATTTTGTAATACTTCCAGAATTGAATTGATACAGCAAAATCCACTAATGGAGACAACGTGCTGTGGACTTATATACATGTCAGTAATTTGATACGTATATATTCATTTTATGAACATTTTTTTAATGTAGTTTTTAACTTCTTTTCCAGTTATAGCTCTATTAAAACTTGGATTCAAGGTGGAAACACAAAAACACCACTGGGCCCTACAATGCACATGATTGCAGCAGCAGAAGCTGGTATTCTGACGCTGGCAATGACAAATCCAGTTTGGGTTGTGAAAACAAGGTAACAGTGTATATTTAATAAATTTGATCTAACATTTTTTTATTTATTTATAATTCTAAGCTAATTGTAATTTTCTCATATTTATTTAGTTAAGTCCTAATCATTTTGTTGCATCATGCAAAAAAAATTGATAACAGGTTTTAAATAAAAATCTACTTAAAATCTAGAATAGTTTTAAAATTAGATTTATTAATATTTTTTTGTAATCAGATGTATGTAAAAGTTCCTTACCAGTTAATTAAAAGGTTCTTTTAAAGTTTTAATATTATCATATTTTACTAATGATATGTATATACTGTATTTTATTGATTAAAAAAATATTCAAAGTATGATAAAAGATTATGAACATTTTTTATTTCTTTTGGATTTAGTTTTCTCTATAATGTATTTCAATATTTTCAGCCATATTAGACATGTAGTTAAAGTTTGGCAGCCAAGTAGAGGATGTATTTTACTGTGAGTGGTGTGATTTATTTTGTTTCAAAATGACAGAATAATATTTGCATTAAAAATGAACTGAAGTACAGTGAAATGGTGAAGATAATAGAGAAGGCTTTTAGAGAGAATGTTATGTTGAAACCAAAGGTTTATGAATAGTACAAACTGTTTAAAGAAGGTCATGAAGATATACCCCAAAAAACAAACAAAACGGTTCAACATCCTAATACATCAATAACTGATGAAAATATCAACAAAATAAATTATGATCAATAATAATATTAGATTAAATAGATAATATTATATTAGATTATGATCAATAATAATTTTCCAAACACTATCAGAGGAATTTCTGAAAAGGTGGGTGGATATTAATTGTGGCTTGTGTGGAACAGTTTTGACAGACATTTTGGCTATGAAATGAGTTGGCAAAATTTGTTCTAAACCTGTTGAATTTTCAACTAAACCATACCACAAGATTGTACAATCAACAAATAGTATTACTTAGCATTTTCTGACATTTATGAGAGGCAATCTGAAGAATGTCAGGCAAAACTGAGAAAGTGAGCAGACAGTACTTGGATTTTACACCATGATAACGTTTCAGCTTACATTTCACTATTAATTTGTATTATTTAGTCAAAAATAATTCCATACTGATGTTGCAGCCCTCATATTTTTCAGACATGGGATTCTGTAACTTTTTCTTGTCCCCACTGATAAAACATTAAAAGGACAACAATTTGTGACAGTAGATGAAATAAACAAAAAATTGCTGAATGAACTTTAGGTTATACCAAATAATGCTGTTTACAAATTCTATTTATTCTGTACACGCAAAGTTCAGTTTTCTTATATTTAGAGAAACAAATTACTACTTTTGCTTATTCTAAAATTCATTAATGTAAGTTTTACATTTTATTGTCATGATTATCTCATAAGAAATAGAAATCATTAGAAAAGTAGTAGAACACTTATTCTACATCTTTTATTCTTATGTTGAATACAAAAAATTGCTGTCAGTTATAATAAATCATTATTTTTTCAACTGTCAGTGGTTCTGAAAAATGCGTCTCCATTACTACATACATTTAAAAAAAAATTGAAATCATTTAACTTTTTCCTCAGAAATTATTGTTTATGTGTAATTAATGCATGTTTAATTAGATATGTATTTTTATTATGTTAAAATTAGTTAATGTTATTAATAAACTTAAGCACATTGTACCACTTAAATTTAATAATACATAATTCAGTTAAAGAATTTTCTTCATAAAATTCTTTTCCTTTTATTCTGGGCTTAGATGGGATTTGAAATAGGTTTTATGGCCAGATGCCCTTTTTGACATGACCTATTAGAGAAAATGAGTTGAAAATTTCTAGCCTGTGATAAATACTGCGCCGAATTAGGATCCAAACTGGGATCTCAAGATGAAGACCGAAACACTAAAATACAGTGGTCGACATTACTAAAGTTGAAGAATGAGTTTTTGTATTTATTAAAACAGATGAGTGTAAAAAAATTTGTCTCATTCATTCTCTTTTTGTTTTATACCTTACGGTTGAATTCCTATGTACTACCTGGAATATTCTACACCATTTGTACTGTTGTTTAGAACCACACTAAGGTCATGATTTGTAGTATCACTTATTATAAGTGCTATCTCTAGTTGATATTAGTGAATAGCTTAGGTCATGCATTTCTTATGAGAGTTACAAATCACTATTCATCATGCAATCATTGCAGTAACCAGTAAATTTTTCCTTATTTGTTTATTCTTTGCTAAATAATACCATGTGTAAAAATAACAATATTGGGTTTTAATATGTTATAATATCGCTTGGTGAAGTGCGCAGGGTTGGTTTAAGGCTAGAATCAAAAAACAAAAAGTGACAGTTTCAGTGGTACATATGGCCATAAATTGATTTCCTCTCTTTCTACTTACAGTGCTGCTTGGAAAGATGGTGAATTTTGGACAGAAAACCTTCTGTGTTTTATAGTTTGCCAAGTGTGAATTTGTAGCGAGTTTAATGTGCTTCCATAGAAAGTTTTAGTTGTGGTCTTCTAAGTGACAATAACATTTGTTGAAGTCATATTCAGTTTCAAATAACCAGATGTCTGTGTAAAGGAAAGAGTACTGGATGACCAAGGGTCAAAAGAAAGAAAAGGATCTGAAGAAAATGTTGAATGTGTCAGAAAGTCTATCCTGGGTAGTCTTAAAAATTCTGTTAGAAAGCCTAGTTACAAACTAGCTGTGCCAGTGTTGGTAGTGTGGAATTTTTTCAGGAAATGCTTACATGTGCATCCATAGTGTTTACAGCTATTACATGCTTTGAAGCCCACCAACTATGCTGCGCATGGTGACTTCACGGCTGAAATTTTACAGCATGAAGATGATAATTTTCTTGATCATATTGTGTCTAGTGATGAATCAACATTTTTCATCTTAGTGTACATAATATTTGTACCTGGGGGTCAGAAAATCCCCATTAAGTCTTACAATGTGAAAGGACCCCCTGAAATAACATTTTTTCTGTATAATATCCTGACAGCATGTTTGTAGGCCATCCTTTTTCACTGAAGAAGTGTAACAGGAGTAAGCTTTGTTGTATGTGCTGTATACAAGGTTCTTTCCAAAACTACAAAATGGACTGGATATATTTATTTGGCAACAAGATGTGTGCTTTCTTACTGTTATAACTCTGTATGAGATCGGTTAAATGAAGTTTTCCCAGACTGTTTGATTGTTTGGCATGTTAGTTTGATGGTAGAGCTTGTTTGCAAAGGTCACTTGATTTGACCCTTGTGATTTTTTTCCTTTGAGGTTTTATAAAGATCTTGTGTAATTGCCTCTGCAACCTATTGGGTTACCTGAATTGAGGGACAGGATTGAAGCCACTGTCACTTCAATTATTCTAGACATCCTGGTTAAAATATGGGACAAACTCTCCTATTGATTTGATATGTGCCATGCAATGAAAGGTGCCCACTTTGAACTTGTAGGGAAGAACTATAAGAGTTAATTTTATTTGTGATTCTTTACTGTAAGTCAAAAACTATCAAATAGCTTTAACACCCTAATATTCTTTTTTGTACACTATGTAATGATTTTTCTTTATTGAAATTATTATTTCATGGTTATTGTTATTTTGAAATATTTATTTACAATGACGTTGAAGATTTTGATCACAGTGAAAGTATTTTTAATGTTTTAAAAATATTTCTGAATGTACAACTCTTTAATTAAAATAAATAGTAATAAAAATCTGATGTGGACACCACATGACATCCTTTTACGCCTGTTAAATTACATATTTTTTTAAAATGAAAAGTACATAAAATTTTATTAATAACTTCTAATATTTTTTCATGTTTTTTAAATTTTTTTATTGTTATTATTGAATTATTATTTATTGTAATTTTTTTTACAATCAGAGGTTAATAATTATTAACAAATTAATATATTTAAATTTAAAAAAAAAGGAGATGAAATCTGATTTGAACCAATGTGCTTCCCGTTGTAAGATGCAAATATTTCATTAATTAAAATCTTATTTGCCTACAACACTGGAACCAATGAAAATAAGTACCACTTATGGTATATCGTTTTAAAGCTGAAAATGAGGGCTTATTACTGCAGATAACAAATAGTCTAAAATCCAATTTTTTTTAGATTTCAGGCTTTTTTTTTGGACATTTTTGGTCCAGTTGATTGCAATCAAAAGGGGAGGTGCACAACTATATCTTGCAACAGTCCTAAATCCAAAATTTCAACATCCTACGGTTAATCGTTTTTCAGTTATGTGAGATACATATGTACATCGTATGTACAGAAATCACGCTGAAACTAGTCAAAATGGATTCAGGGATGGTCAATATGGATATTTAAATTGAAATCTGAAAACTGAGTTTTTTTGTGATCACAATACTTCCTTTAGTATAAGGAAGTAAAAACCTGAGTGCAGCTTACCTAATATTTTTTCTTTTGGTGTTATCATTAATATAAAAAAAAATTTAATGCATTTTATTAATTTACATTTAATTTGTTTTAAATTGTACTTAATTGATACAGGTTTATGTATTACATATGTGTTGTCAGAAATGTTATACTATCTTCTGTCAAGTTTTTTTTTGTTTACTTTATTAAATTAAAATTATTCTAATGTCATTACATGGTTTACCAGCTTGCCATGTTTGATTTTCTGATCTATAATGTGATTATTATAGTCTTTCTATTGAGAATACTGCAGTAAATGCACTGATGAATATTTCCTACATTTTGTGCATTGAGAAAACTATATTAGTATTTTGATTTGTTTTGACAGTTATTTTACAAGAATTGTCTAAAATATTTTATTGCACAGTGATTAAATAAAAAAAAGGAATGTAAATTATAATTTTCAATTCAAATGAAAAAAGATCATGTTTAGGGAAAGTTGTTAAAATATTTTGTCTGTTGATATTTTTTGTTAAAAATTATCCTTTGTATAAATTAAAAAATTCAAGAGGTTTAAGTATTTGTATCTTTTTGTTAGTGAAGTGATTGGTTGAGCAATTTATGTTTCGTCAATTAGGGCAGATGCCCAGTTATTATATCAAGTAAGGGCATATCAGACACAACTGCAGTTTTAATCATGTGCAATTTTATATCTGATTAAAATAAATTCAGCTTGTTTATTTTTTTTAAATAGCTGTTGCATTATATAACCCTTTACAGATAGAAAAAATCAAATCAAGATAATAGTGCAAATTGAAATACATGAAATTGATTCAGATTTATATGAAATTATAATAAAATGCATTCTTAATAATGTTTACAAAACTTTTAAGATTCAGTAAATATATCTATTTACTGAATCTTAGTGAAGACTATCGTCTTCACTATGAAAAAAATTATGTCACTCTCTTACCTGCAATAGATTTGGAACAATACAATTTTTCATTAAATCCCAAATATATACAGAACAATTATCTCAATTTTGATAAATGAAAAAGTAAAAATGGAGTTTAGAATGCTGTCAAATTATCACAAAAATGGCACTGTTCAATCAGTTATCAGTAATAAAAAATATATGTGTGTATATGCCAAATTTTTCTTGAATTAGTCTGTAAAAAGGTTTTAATTAATATACTATTTAAAAAATTGTTTATTAGTAAATAAAATACAGTTTGATTTTTTTATATTAAATTCATTACAGAAATTTATACATTGTATCCTGCCTTTCTATGAAACTTGTAAAACTATACAGTATAATGTAAATTGTCTGATGTCTTAAGAAAAGTATACCTAATTTTTATAAGTGAAAAACCAAAATAAAATTCACTGTTTTCCAACTATTATTATTATTATTAGTAACCATATACTTATATTTTTCAAAATAATTTAATCACTTATTCAAAATATTAATGCATGAAAAATGACACTAAAATTTTTAACACATTCACTTGGTGTAAGTTAAATTGCTACTTACAGTTAATTAGGGAGTAATTAAAAAATAATTAACTTAATGCTATTTTATAATGGAGTTGTTTGAATAAATTTATTTGTAAATTTTTTCAAAATTTAGTATGTGTATGTGGTAACAGAATCATTCACACTAGTCAAGTAGTTCTATTGTTATAAGCACATTCAATAAAAAACAAACCCATGAGCATTCCGATAATAAATAATATGGAAATATATTTCATATCAGTAATTCAGCTTCTCCGTATTTAAATAATTGTGTCAATGAAACATGTCGCAGAGTAAAAGTTACTGCATGGAAATTCTTGAAAACTAGTTTATAGCTGATATTTGGAAATTTTATTAATTTCAGAAAAAATTCAATAATTTTCCATTTGTTTTATATTCTTGAATGTATGTATAAGTGCAAAATGATGAATAAGTCGTATCAAGTAAATTTAATTTTCACTTATAATATACAAAAATTACTGAAGTAAATTTGTTTAATTTTTGTCTGTGAATGTTTGAAGATTGCTGATTTGTGGAATTGCTGATAGATATTATTAAAACATTTTGTTATGTAACTATTTAGAAACTCAATTTTTAATTATTTTTAAATTTATACTTCTATATTTTAACTCTCTTGTTTGTTCACTAGTCAGTTACTTCTACTGATGCAGTACATGAATAATGTAGAACACCTGTTTTTCTTTTATTTTCAGCCCATTTTCAATGGTATACTAATTATATTTTTTAATAAAAAAAATAAAAGAAAATGCATCATGACTGTGTTTTTGATTGGCCAAATTACTGTGAGAATATGTGTAAACAATTATTTTATTTATTTTTTTACTGTTAAATTTACAAATAACCTTTTTTTTTTGTTAGTAAACAATCTTTTTCTACTTATAGGCTGTGTCTTCAGTATGGAAGAGGTGTTGATCCTGGTAGTCCTAAGCAGTATTCAGGAATGGTAGACGCACTTACAAAAATTTATCGTTCTGAGGGTATTAGAGGATTGTATAAGGTATTGATATATAAATCGTAGAAAAATACTTAATTATACATTGTGTTATTATATTAATCTGCAGAAAATCTTAACTTTAATTGGTTTTTGTATGATAGAATTATGTTAAATCAGTTTATTATGGAAATTAACCCACTTAAAAAAAAAGGACTCGTTAAAAGTGGTTTGGTCTTTAACAATATTTTCTGCCTGCTTATTTAACTGTAGTTCTCATTAAGGTTCCATTATTTTGTTGATTTAGGCTATAATTTTTTTTTACAAGGGCCAGTGGTTAAATTGCTTGCATGTTTTAGTTAGCATTTCATGATGATCTTTACTTACCTGTTGGTTTTTTTTTGTTATGCACATCCAAGTCCCTTTCATACATTTTAACTGTTCTGAAATATTAGTTATTTGGACTTTTTCTTATGCATCCTTAAAAACATTTAACTTTTGTCTAATCTAATGTTAAAGATCCTTCTATATTTCATAAAATTGTCAGTTTTTACTTATTTTTAACATTCTTTAAGTTTAGAAAAAATTCTAATTACAGTGTAGTAGGATAGATTGCTATAGATATTCTGTTTTGGGACTACTGTAGTTTTAGTATATAAAGTACTATAAATTATTTTAAATGTTTTCTAATTTGATTCTCAGTTTTTTGGGTGATTGAGCTCATAATAAATTATTGTTCACAGATATTTTATTACAAATGCTTCCAAGTCTTGGTTACAGAAAATTAGCTTAATTTTATTTGAAATCAGATTAAATACCAGTATATTTTTATCGTTAGTACATTATAATTTGTAAAAATTTTGTCTCATATTATATCCAGTAATTATTAGAAAATCATTTATACTCATGTGTGGATTGAATGTTGTCATAAAATTCATTTCCGATTAAATTTAAAGCAATATTAACAGCAGTAACGGGAAATAATATAATATTTTATATTAGAGTTCGATAAATTTTTGTTTTAATTCTTATTCAGTGTTGTAAATAAAATCACAGAGTGTTTACTTTAAACTGTATGTAAATGAATTATGTGTTGTGTGACTAATATATTGGTAGAAGTACAGTAAACTTAATTTGTTTGAATAATTAAGATCATGTGCGTGGCAAATGATCTTTTCACACATTGTTTTATTTTTCTTCTCTCTCACTATAAATATAACTAGCTTCACCGTAAAATAATGCTGCTAGTTATAATTTATGATTGTCATCACAAGTTGTCTGTTGATAAAAACCTTGTTAAATAGGTAAAAATTCGATGGTTTCATTATTTTGGTATTATTTGTGACTGTAGTTAACCCATAACATTTACGTGCGCGTGTGTGTGTGTGTGTGTGTGTATGTGTATGTGTTCATGTGTGCAAACACACACACACACCAAAAAATTGATGTATACATAGTTTATACAGGATGTTCCACAAATAAACAGAGAAACTTTCAGGGCACTTTCTACTGGTGAAAATAATAAAAAATGTTGATTTAAACATAGGGTCTGGAAATGCTTTGTTTTTGGTTACGGCTAGTGAAAGATTTTGTCTGGATTTCAGCTCTTCTAATAAAAAGAAGCCTTACTGTAATTTTTAGGACCCGAATTAAGAAAAAAAGTTTCTGTTTCTTATGCAATTTGAGCTTGGAAATAGGATAATAAATGACTAATAAACATGGAAGATTTAGTAACAAAACTTGTAGAGAATTTAATCCTGAGAAAATTAATGTAAATACAGCCAATAAAAGGTAAACAAAAGCTTTTAAAAACTGGTATTTTATTGAAGCAAAACATACAAAAAATAGACAGAAAATGATATTATTCTGTTTCTAATGAAAATTATTCTTAAAATTTAGAATTTTGTTATAAGTAATGCTACATTAATCATTAATGTGAAATCTATGTTGGAAACTAGTTTTCACAGAACAATACTGTCTATTCTGTCTGTTTTTAATCTCTTTTGCTTTAATAAAAAACAATTTTTATTTACTTTGTAATGGCGATATTTATATTAATTTTCTCAGAATTAAATTCTCTAAAAGTTTCGTTACTAAATCTTCTGCATGTATAATTCATTTAACAAAGCTATTGTACTACAAACCTAAAAAAAACCTTTTTTTACACTGAATTTGTGTTGTATGTAGGATATCTTAAAAACTACTAAAGTTACAGTTCTGGGACATGTTTTATTCTATTTCCAGCTCAAATTACATAAGAAACCACTAACTTTACTCCTTAATTTGGCTCCCATAAATTACAGTAGCGCTTCTTTTTATTAGAAGAGCTGAAATCTGGGTGAAATCTTTTACATCATAACTTGAAAATAAAGCGATTCCAGACCTATTTGTATACCAAATTTTTTCATTATTTTCACTAGTAGAACACGTCCTGAAAGTTTCTGTTTCTTAGTGGGACATCCTATATATAAATTGGTTATTGTAATTTTAATATTTAGATGAATACATTGTAGGAGGGAAATATTGAACGTCTCAAGTTTTAAATAATTTTATTTAAAAAAAATTAAGTTATACTAAATAAAAAGTTATATATATATATATAAGCTGTATCTTCATGGATCTGATATTTTAAAAATGTAATATAAAAAGAGCTATGAGAATACAATATTAGTCAGTAAAATATGAACAGCTGACCAAATTCCCATGAAGACTTGAAAGAAAAAATTTCTTTTGAAAAGTGTTAATTAAAATCTAGAATCATAAAAATGAACCAGTGGATGATTTCAAACATTAAGTTGAATTTGTTTTAAAATTTTGAAAATAAATAAAAATATATATACAAATGACTTGAATGCATAAATTACCTAAAGAATTAAGAACAGTTTTGTAAAAAAAAAAATCAAAATTGTAACAAAGTTGAATATACAGAGGGGTCCAAAAAAATGTACTCACTGTTTGCTAGTCCATATCTCGTGACAAATTTGACTTGACATAACAATTTTTGGCCCTGAGAGAGTTATGGTATGTGTTCAAAATGACCACCAGCAGCTTCTATGCAACCCCACTAAACTACGGCTGTGTATCTGGTGTAATGGCAGCACATAATGATTTTTTCATGTAGCTCGTTGATTGTTGCTGGTTTTTGTCGATACACATCATTCTTGACGGTCCCCGGTAGGTAGAAGTCCAAAGGTGTCAAATCAGGAGACCAAGAGGGGGTACTCTATATTACCTCTAACCCGCCTACTGTCTGGATAGAGTTTTATTGAGGTACAACCTGACATTTCGATGATAGTGACATTTCGGGGCTCCGTCTTATTGCACGTAAAAATGTTCATCACCATACAGGTTTTTGATGGCAGGCAAAATTTTCCTCTTGTGGACACCTGACTTATAGCCATTCATGTTCGGCTGGGTCTTTCCTTGTGCACATCTTTAACAGTTCCATTAGCTTTGAATTTATCACGAATGTGGGCAATTGTTCGACATATTGGTGGCGGTGTTCCAAACTCTCTGCCACTGCCGTTTTACCTTGTGAATGTTCTCGTACTTCCAGTACCACTTCAGTACAGCCTTGCTGTTAAGACTCAGGGTTATTTAAATGAAGTTATTTAATTTTTAAATGAAGGTTTCTCACTTTTTTCTTACTCATTTTTAAATCTCTCACTTTTTTGTTACTTGTAAGCTCAGGTTGGTATCCCTACCAAATGCTCACTTCTTTTTTACTCTTATTAAATTAATTTTTCTAATGCTCTGTTGTTAGTGAGTCTAATGCCAACCATCAGAGACTCAACATCTATTTAACAGTCATGTATAATTAATTAATTTATAACAATGTTACATATATGAAGTATAAATTTGAATATTATAATAGAAATAATTTGGAATATAGTCTAAACAAGAACTTTTATTTATTTCAATGAATCAGCAATTAATAAAATAATTAGAATAATTTAAACTCAACCGGGGTATTAAACCAAGGCAACAAAATATTCAATATTTTTGGTCCTCTGGGCTGGATATAATCCACAACCTCGGATATAATTTGAAAATTTTGAAGAATCATCATCTTTGGTCTTCCAGCATCGTAGATATAATCTGCAATTTTAAAGAATCATCATTTGGTCTCCAGAACCGTGGATTTAATCTAAAATTTCAAGAATCTTAATACTCAACAAATTACTACAATAAAGGGATTGCAAAAATTAGATTTATATCATCATTTAGATAATATAATATCTTTTTTAATTTATTATTATATTTAATTTACATTGTTTCATCATTTATTCATTTCACATTTAATTTACTTTATTAATATTTCACATTCTTAATTTAATTTAATACTATTATGGAATTGGAGCAATTAATAAGGCAAAGAGGATCAATAAAGGCCTCTATAACGAGAATTTGCACTTTTACTGATAAATTTGATCTCTCACAAGATAATAGAATTGACTTATAAATTAAGTTAATTAAGGAGTCTTCTTAATTTGCAAGACATAATTCAATCAGAACTTGAAATAGAGTTTGATGATAATTTATCTTTGAATCGTGAACAATTCGAGTAAGACTTGTGTATTAAAGAACGCAAATTGCAATATTTAATAAATGATACTAATATTGATAAAAAATCATCTAATAAAGTTTAATTCAAATACAGTATTTAAACAAACACAACTACAACCCATTAATATACCTGTATGTAGAGGTAACGCGTTAAGAATGGAATCACTATTTTATTATATTTATTGATTTAATACATAATAGAGATGATTTAACTAATATTCAGAAATTACACTATCTACATTCTTCTTTGAAGGATGAAACCTTAGCTATCATTAAAGATCCGCCAATAACTAACGAAAATTATTTTATTCCTCTATAATTATTAAAGGTACGATTTGATAACAAATATATAATTGCATTTTACAATGCTGAGCACTTTTTAAGATCAAATTCTATAAAAACAGATTCTGTAGCTATTTTATCAAAATTTATTTATGAAATTTCCTCAAATGTGAATTCGCTTGAAGCAGTGCAACTTCCTGTAAACAAGTGTGAATTTATTGTTGTCCAATTTCTAACATAAAAATTAGATTACAATAATTCAAGATAACAAAATGAAAAGTTGTCAAATGAAAGATTTCCCACCTTTAAAGACTTTATCAAGTTTCTTAATTCGAGAAGACAACTTGTAGAAAATATTAATGCATTCACTTCAAACACACAAGGGAAAACAAAACAAAACCAAAGGACAGCGTTATAACAATCCAACCAAATCTTTTAACAAATGCTTTACCTTAAATTCTAATAAACAATTTAAAGAAATTAATGTTAGTTATTATTCAAAATTTAATTCTGATCAATATTTGTTGTGTAATTGAAATCTTCATTCACCAGAATTTTTTAATTTATTCATTGAGGATCATAAAGCCCTTTTGGGAGATAATAATTGTTGTTCTAATTGTGTATGCAAAGGTCATTCTATTAATGAATGTCGTTCAAAATATTGATGTCAAATTTGTAATAAAAAACAGAATACTCTCATTTATATGGACAAGATTAATGATTATAAACTAGAAGGCAATAAACTTGAAAATAATACCTATTGTTCATTTAATAATCAGTCAAAAGAAGATATACTTTTATCAACAGCCATATGTAACACCAATGACATATATGGTAATCACATTCATGTAGAGACTTATTAGATTCTGATAGCCAAGCAAATTTTTGCACATATAAATTTGCCTGAAAATTAGAACTTAAACTCGTTAAAAATGATCTCCCCATTTCAGGCATTAATATCTCAATCCAGATACATTGTTACACTTACATTACACTTTCGATATAAGAACTTTTCGTTCAAAGTGCAATGTGCTGTTTTGTCTGATATATCAGACAACCTTCCATCAACCACATTTGACATTCCTGATCTTAATCTTCCTTGTAATGTATTTCTAGCAGATCCCAAGTTCAATATAGCAAATAACATTGACATACTGATGGGAGCTCAATTCTATTTGAGTCTTATCTTGCCTGGGAAATTCATTCAAAATTTCATTTATTCAGGAAACTAAATTAGGATATATAGTGGTCGCCTTCCTATTTACATTAAGACAACAATACTATCACATCTTTTCTTACTTGTAAACTCATAAAAATCTCTCAACTATACTCAAGAAGATTTGGAAAATTGAAGAAGTTAATGCTACTGATTACATGCGAAAAACATTTTCAATCCAATACCACTCAAAATAATCAAAGAAAATTTGTCGTGTCGTTACCACGCAAAGATAATGACATTCAACTAGGTCTTCTTTTGTTAATGCTAAAAATAGATTCTTATCATTAGAAAGAAAACTAACTAGTAATGCCAACCTTAAAAAGGAGTACTCCGCTTTCATTCAGGAATATTTAGAATTAGATCACATGTCTTTACTCAATTCTAATGATTTGTTAATTAACAAATCGATTGTGTTATTTACCCCATCATCCAGTATTCAAGCCTTCAAGCCTAACTACTAAAATTCGAGTTATCTTTAACAGTTCAGCTAAAACTACTAATGGTCTTTCCCTTAATGATACTTTATTAGTTGGACCTGCAGTCCAGCAAGATCTGGTTTCCATATTGCTTAGATTCAGGAACCACAATTGCATCATTATATCTGACATAGCTAAAATGTGTCGCCAGGTATTAGTTAAACCTAGTGATTCCAATTAACAATGTATTCTTTGGGCTGATTCTCCAGATCAAGAATTAAAACACTTTGCATTATAAACTGTAACATATGGGGCCGCTTGTGCACCATATTTAGCCACTAGATGTCTAATATATTTAGCTAATGAAAATGAAAATAATTTTCTAAAACCTCTAAGGCCATTTGAAATGATTTTTATGTTGATGATCTCATAACAGATTCAGATAATTTAAATGAAGTTATTCAATTGAAAATTGATATTTCTAAATTATTACAATATGGTTTTCCACTCCATAAATTGTTT
The DNA here is from genome assembly GCF_047948215.1 of Lycorma delicatula. Taxonomy (NCBI): domain Eukaryota; kingdom Metazoa; phylum Arthropoda; class Insecta; order Hemiptera; family Fulgoridae; genus Lycorma; species Lycorma delicatula. The sequence continues at coordinate 25,092,056 of NC_134455.1, forward strand.
TCCAATAATAGTGGCATTTCTTCTTCCCAACACAATTCTTCCATTCCTTCAAATCAAGAACAGAATTTACTTACTTTAGGAGTGCTATGGAATAATTCTTCAGACATGCTACTTTTCCAAAATATTCATTCAAATTGATTCTAAAAACACACTAGAAGAAATATACTGTCCATTATAGCAGGTGTGTTTGATCCTTTAGGACTTGGTCCTGTTGTTTTCTCACATAAACATTTTATGTAATTGTTGTGGCAACTCAAAATTAACTGGACAAAATATTATCCAACATGTTATTAACAAAATGGCTCAATTTATACATCCAGTTGCATTTGATTGAATCAGCTAAAATAAATCATTCCATCAAACCTAATGTTGATTGTAGAATTAATTATATCCAAATACATAGATTCTCCAATGCCTCTAAAAAAGGCTATGGCTGTTACATTTACATATGAATTGTATATGCCAACCACACAATTTCTTCTAATTTACTTTGTTCTAAATCAAAATTAGCACCCTTAAAACAAATTACACTACCAAGACTTGAACTTTGTTGTTTACTACTTAGTCGTTTATTATTAAAGGTAATTAATGCCTTAAACATACATTTTGATGAAGTATATTTAAACACAGATTCTACAATAGCATTACATTGGATTCATGAACAACCATTTAATTGGAAAGTATTTGTCGGAATAGAGTTTCTGAGATTCAGAAAAATACTTCAAATATTAATTGGCATTACGTCAAATCCTCTTATAATCCAGCCGACCTATTGTGTAGTTGCTGTGCATAAATTACTTGGCATGGTCCTCAATGGCTTTCACAATCTTCTTCTCATTGGCCAAAAGACAATATTACTTTTAATAATTGCAATATGAATTCTGAAAGTTTTACAGAAAAATGCAAAAATTTAGTAATATCATTTTTGTCTACTGTTGTATTCGATTACACAATGATTTTCTGCACTACATACTTTAATTCGCATGTTTAGCTTCTGTTTTAGATGTTTTCAAAATGCTAAATCAAATCAGTCAGAATGAATCATTGGTTCCCTATCTACAAAGGAATTAAATCATACTTTTAACCTTTTTATTCAGCAATCGCAACACATGCATTTTAGTAATGAAATAAATAATCTTAAAAACAATCTAAACTATTTCTAAACACAGCAAACTTATATCACTTGATCCATTTCTGGATAATATAGGCTTACTTTGTGTAGGAGGCAGATTATAACACTGTATTACATTACCATGTTAAACATCCTCTTTATTTTACAACCAAATGCAAATATTATAAAACTGATTATTAATGCTGATCATTTGTATCTTTTACATTCTGGTGTTCAAGTAACACATCATTCTTTATGTCAGAAATATTGGATTATAATGGTAAGAGAATTATTTCTTCTATAATTCATAAATGTATGATATGCTGTTGACATAATGCAAAATTCTAGGTACAACAGCTTGGTCAGTTACCATCTTATCTTATCTAGGTAGTGTATTAAGTGCCACCTTGTTTTCTGTAGCCATAAACAGCATTAACAATTGTGTACAGGCTCCTCTCTCATGTTCTCTATTCGTTGACGATTTTGTTATTTACATTGCTAGCCGCTCAACTCCCACAGCAGAGCGACTGCTACAGAACACTATATTTCGCCTTGAGGCTTGATCGAGAACTACTGGTTTCACATTTTCATCCGACAAAACGAAATGTGTAGTCTTTTCTCGGCTACGGAACTCTTCTATTCTGCGGATTTACCTGAACAAAGAGCTTCTTGCTGTCTCTCCTTACGTCAAGTTTCTAGGTTTGCTTTTTGATAGCCATCTTACTTTGGTCAAACATATAAAGGAATTGAGGATGAAATGTTCCAAACTTCTAGATATGATGCGGGTCCATGGGTAGCCGATCGGTCATGTATGTTAGTTTTTACTATTCCCTTGTTCGTTCCCGTTTAGATTATAGTTGTGTCGCCTACTCTTCAGCTCGTCAAACCGTGCTTAAAATGCTGGACGGTGTACATCATGCTTTTCTTTGGCTTGCCACAGGTGCGTTTAGATCAAGCCCTATCGCAAGATTACTTGTAGACTCTGGTGAGCCATCACTTTGGGATAGATGAGACCAGCTTATGTTATCTTATTTTTCCTGTCTCAAAGGACAGCCAAATCACACCCGGGTTTTGACCCAGTTCTTAGGAATCCTAATTTAAGGAAGTATGATGACTGTCCACGCTGTACTGCGCCTGTGGGTGTCCGTACCCGACGTCTGCTGCAGCATATAAATGTTGACATTCCCTTGTTTTTTCCATCATGTCCGTGCTCATATCCTCCGTGGAGAATAAACCTTGTAAATTTTATGTTTGACCTTACAACATACGATAAACAATCAACACGACCTACTGCAAATGTTTCAATATATTCTCACCAAGATGAACCCAGACGCGGTGATATACACTGATGGGTCGAAACAAGACGGTACTGTTGGTTGTGCTTTTGTTGTCAATGAAAAAACTTATATGTTTGGCCTACCCGGTATTACGAGTGTGTTCACCGCTGAACTACTCGCTATAAATAGGGCTCTAAATATCGTTAACCCTAAATATAGAAACATTCTTATTTGCAGTGACTCGTGTAGTGCTCTCCAGGCGTTAGAAAACTTTTATTCCAAACATCTTGTCGTCATTAAAATTTACGATGCAATCGCTGAGTTAGGTAATCGCAACTCAGAAGTAAGTTTTTGCTGGGTCCCTAGCCACGTAGGGATTCTTGGTAACAAAAGGGCAGATTGTGCTGCCAAAGAAGCATATATTCAACTTCCTTTCACCAACCGAGTTACTACCTTTGATTTTATCAATCATGTAAAAAAAATCACCGAGTGGCAAAGTGACTGGGCGACTACCATCGATAATAAACTCCGACGGACTAAAGATTCAGTGTTGCCATGGGGCTCCTCTTGCAGAAAGTCTCGTCGTGAGGCAGTGGTCCTATGCCGGTTACAGATAGGACATACTAGGATCACACATGAATACCTAATGTCAGGAGATGTCCCACCCCTATGCACACGATACAACTGCCGCATGACTGTGCACCACATTCTCGTGAACTGCATATGTTATACGGCATTGCGTCGTAAGTTGAATCTACCTAGAAACATACGTGATCTCTTGTACAATAATAATGAAATTTTGGACCAGATGTTTCTGTTTTTGCATTGACCAGGTTACTGCAAAAAATTTAATATTATCATATATATCTTTATGCTAGAAGAGTTGTTGGTAATTTTTAACCTTTTTTTTCAATTTTGATTTTTTTGGTTCTGTGTCTTTAATTTTATTATCCGACAAGGGAGCCTTTTGCACAACCCATCGGAATTATTTAAGTTCTATATAGTTACTTTATTCGATTATTTTAACTTTTATATTTTAAAGACGTCATCTGCAGTATTAGTTTTGAGTTTTATTTTACTTTCTTGACTCTTGTTTTGATATATTTATTATATGTATAATATTAATTTTACACCTTATTAGTTTTATTATTTTGGAGTTATTTTACCCTTTTATTAATAAAATTCCGGGCGATGATAATGCCCAGGCGTTTTTCGCCCACAAACAAAAAAAAATAAAAAATCTTATCTTCAAGAGTTATTCCTTTCCAACCATTCTCTAAGTAGACTATGGCGGTCCAATTATGATTCGTCATGGTGGGCAGAGGTCTAAGAACTTATTTTTTTTTCCTGTTTAGCCTCCGGTAAAGAGAGTAATACTCTGAAGCATTAGCCTTTCAGATAATACTTCAGAGGTTGAATGAGGATGATATGTGTGAGTGTAAATGAAGTGTAGTCTTGCACAGGCTCAGTTTGACCATTCCTAAGATTTGTGGTTAATTGAAACCCAACCACCAAAGAAGACCAGTATCCATGATCTAGTATTCAAATCCATGTAAAAATAACTGACTTTACTAGGATTTGAATGCTGGAACTCTCGACTTCCAAATCAGCTGATTTTTGAAGACGCATTTACCACTAGATCAACCCGATGGGCCAGAGGTCTTAAGACCTTGTAAATCTTATATAGCACTTTTCATATGTCTCACTACTAAAGCTATTCATTTAAAATTAGTTTCTGATCTCACTTCACAGTCTTTTATTGCAGCAATTAAAATATTTGTATCTTGTAGGGAACTTCCCACTCAAGTCTTTTCTGATAACAGTTCAAATTTTCATTCAGCCAGAAATATACTTAATAATTTGTATCAACTTTTAAATTCAGAAAAAATAAAATCAGACATTCAAGCATTTTTAACTACACAACATATAACCTGGTCATCTATTCCTCTTTCTTCATCCCATTTTGATGGTTTATGAGAGAGCGCAATCAAAAGTGTCAAATATCATATGCGTCGTGTAACTGGACAAACGATCCTTAATTTTGAGGAATTATATACAGTTTTAACACAAATAGAAGACCTGTGCGTAAATTATGCCTATTACCAATCCCAAATGATTGATTTAAATAATATTTTTAAGTATTATTTTTTATTGATTTTTATAGTATTGACATACTATGTTCTTGTAATTTCATTTGATTCTTATAGTATAACTGTTAACATTCTCATAAATATTTTTTTAATATTTTAACCTAGTTTACATATTTGTATTAATTTATTTATGATTTCATATTTATATTATATATTATATGATTATGTATTGATTTATATATAAAGGTGCAATAGGACACCAGTAATAATGTAATAATTTGTTGATCTTGAGGAATAAAATTCTCTAGATTTATTTACTTTTTAATCTATCTTTTAAGATTTATGTGAATGTAATTTCAAACTGTTATGTATTGCAGTATTCAATTGTATTATTATTTATTTAAGTAATATGCATAATTATTATTTGAAATACTAATTACAGACTGTGTTTGTTATGAATTTTTTAATTACTTTTTATACATTTGTTAAGTACTCTTAATATTATATCACAATTGAATGTAAGTACCATTTTTACGACTCGTAAAAATTAGCAATTTAATTATATTCGTGTATGTAGCTATTTGTAATTTTTAATCATATTATTGTCTGTAATAATTTCATTTACTTTGTTAAAAAAAAATTGTTAAGACTAAATGAGGTATTTAATTGAGTTATTTAATTTTTAAATGAAGGTTTCTCACTTTTTTCTTACTCCTTTTTAAATCTCTCACTTTTTTGTTACTTTTCGCTCAGGTTGGCATCCCTGCCAAATTCTCACTTTTTTTGTTACTCTTATTAAATGAATTTTTCTAATACTCTGTTGTTAGTGAGTCTAGTGCCAACTATCAGAGACTCTAAATGTATTTAACAGTTATCTATAATTATTTAATGTATAACAATGTTACATATATGAAGTAAGAGTTTGAATATTATAATAAAATAAATTGGTATATATAATGTTATTACAAGTTTAAATATTATAATAACATGAATTTACAATATAAAATAATAAAGACTATTATTTATTCAATTGAACCAGCAAAACAAGAGATTTAGAATAATTAAACCTAACCACGGTACTAAACCAAGGCAGCAAATTATTAGACGCTTACATTCAACAAACGATAAGTGAACCTTAGCCATTGTTGCTACTTGACTGTTTTCTGTTGCACTGGCTAATATGACTGGCTCGTTCCACCACCAACCACCCGCGCATGCATGGCATACATTGCCAGCTTCACCTACCATGGCAATTTTAGTACCTTACAGTACACTACACATTAATTTAGTGAATGTAAGTCCTTTTGTTTATATATTATTTTATTACACACAGTGAGCACATTTTTTTGAACGCCTCTGTATATGTAAATGCAAGATTTTGTTAAATAATTGTACAAGTTATATTTCATTTATGTATCTTGAACTTATTACTTGAAATATCTCCAAGAAGATTCCTAGATCACAAAAGACAAAAGCTTCAAAACATGAACAAAATAATGGTGAATTTTAAAAACATAACAAATAAATTGTACAGGTTTGTAGTATTAACATGATGGAGCTATATTATTAATTTGAAAATTTATGAACATATAATTGTTTACAACTCAAAATGCTTTTATTTATATTACAAAAAAAGTTTTAACATTTAGTAATAAATCATTATTGTGAACATTTATATAAAAACTGATTTACGTTATTTATGCATTTTAAATAATCTTAATTGGAAGAATTAGAATATTACTTTATTTATGATAATAGTATTTCAATACTGTATTTATAATATCTACTGTAGCTAATTAATTAATTTAATTAAAAAATTGTAGTAAAACAAATTGATTGCTGGAGTCTTGAACACTCTTCTTAACTGAAGTTAATATTATGTTAATTGTGTAGCATCTGCACTTGTTTGTTAAATATTATGTTTCTTAGTTTTATAATATAATTTTTATGTTAACATTTATCCACCCTCTTCATTTGGATTGATTTGTTATTGGGATATTTTTAACGTATACCCTAGTTGAATTTGCAAACACCCATTCCTTTTATAATTCTTTTCTTTTGTATTGATGTCTTTTGTGTTGTATTATGTGTATTAATGTTTTCAAACTGGAAATCAAAATTTCCAGTTTGAAAACATTCCAGTACTCATCAATAAATTGACCCATTCTGTTCAAATGCTTGTTTTCATATATATTTTGTATCATGAAGTTCTCCCGAAACTTTCATAAACTATTCTACTCGTGAAAATAATGGAAAAGGTTTATGTAAATATTTATCATAAAATGCTTCGTTTGGCAGCTAGTAAAAGATTTCACTTGGATTTCGGCTACTCCGTTGAAATGAGATCGTATATTGAAATTTTTAGGACGTTAATTATGGGACACAATTACTGATTTCTTATGGGTTTGACCTGAGAAATCGAATAAAACAGCCCCAGAATTGTATCAGCAGTAGATTTTGAGAAATCTGGGGTGTAAACCAATAAATTGGAGTAAAAAAACATGTTTTTTATGTTTGATGTACAATAACCTTTTTAAATGGGTAATAAACACATAAAACTTATAAAACTAAATTTGCAGAGAATTTAATTCTAAACAAATAGTGAACAAAACAAAGAAAGGTTAGAAAAATTTTAATTTTATTTAGAATCTATACATTACTATATTTGTCAGAAAAGTACTTATGTAATGTAAAGAAAAACCAAATTCTTTTTTGACGTGAAAGATTTGTAAAAATTTACTGTTAAAAAAATTAGAAAAACTGGAAATTGCACAATAGTTGTAAAATAAAAATTACTTAGATAATAATTTTTTTATTAATGGCAGAGATACAGTAAATTATTTGAAAGTTGGCAATAAAATAACCGCTGATCAAAAATTTGCCATCTGTATTAGTGTTTAAATCATTCTGTAAGGTACATTAAGTATGTTGGGTATTGTGAACTGTGCTGTCATTAGCGAAGGTTTTCTGTGAATTTTAGTCTAAACTTTGCCATTGAAGTAATAATAACTTATTTATTTAAAACAGAGGAATATGCTGATATGGTATTCATTTTGAATAGTAATGTTTCAACTGCTGCAAAAGAATATGATATATATTTTCCATATTGCAGGATTCCCAATCCCAAAATAATTAGCACGACTTTTCGCAATCTTCGGGAAACAGATTCACTATCTACTATTCGTACCAGCTAGAAATGATCTGTCCATCTGTCTAACATGACAATGTTGTTATTGATGAAATTATTATCGATGCAGTTCAGTGCAGTCGAGACACAGTAAACGTCTTTCTAAGCAGAAATGGAGTTTCGTATTCGATGGTTTGGAGGACACTTAAACAAAACAAGTTTTAACCTTATCATAAACAATCAGTTCAACATTTACACCTAGAAGATGGTCCGCTTCTGTTGGAGATATATAGCTGGTGGGATACAAATCAACAATTCTATAAGTATGTTTTGTTTATTGACGAGGCAAATTTTACTCGGGATGAAATCAACAATTTATGTAGTGAGCATACATGGGCCGAAGTAAATCCTCATGAAACTGTAGAAGGCAATTTTCAACACTGATTTAGCATCTCTGTATCGTGCTGCCTTCTTCACAATCAGGGGTTTGAACCGTTCATATTACTGCTCGCTTAAATGCTGAGGTTTACTTGCACTTTGCTCAAGAAGAATTGTTGCAGCTGCTTGAAGATGTTCCTCTATTGTTGAGATGCAAAGTATACATTCAGCACGATGGCATGCTCCCCATTTCTCTTGTGCCGTTTTTACTCGCTTAAATCATCATTTCTCTGAGAAATAGATAAGTCGTGGAGGTCCACATTCCTGGCCACCAAGGTTGTGTGATCTAATTCCTTTAGATTTTTGCATCTGGGAATGGGTGAAAAATATATATAAGACAAAAATACATTCTCATGAGGAATTAATTTTCCACATTATGGACCGGCTGAGCAAATTAAGGACAGCACTGAAGAACTAAAAAGAGGAACAAAAGCTTTTCAAAAGCATGCCAAGAAATGTGTTGAAAATGGCAGGCTCATTTTTTAATATTTGTTATAAACTGGTTTGTATATAAATAAAATTCAAATTTTTCCAACTTTTCTTTGTTTTATTTTCCTTATCTTACAATATTTTTCAAAATTAAATTTTCTACAAGTTTCATTTAAAAGTTTAATTTGTTTATTACCCATTTAACAAAGTTATTGTATGTCAAACATAAAAAACAAGGTTTTTTATCCCAATTTATTAGTTTTCACCTCAGATTTCTCTAAATATTCTGCAAATATGGTTCTGGGATTTATTTAATTTAATTTTACAGGTCAAAACCTGTAAGATATCAATAATTCTGTCCCTTAATTAATGTCCTAAAAATTTTAGTACAATCTCATTTCACTGCAGTAGTCAAAATCCGAGCAAAATCTTTCATTAGCGGTAACTCACTAACAAAGCATTTTAAAATATATGTTTATTTGAACTTTTTCCATTATTTTCAGAAGTAGAATAGGTTATGATAGCCCCAGGAGAACTTCTTGATATATTCTGTATAAGCATAAGGTGTAACATGTGGAGTGTAATTGTAGCTTTCATAATGATGTGTGGGTGTATTTTCTGTCTAGTCTCTTATGATTAGATGGTTATAATGGTGTTTGGTTTATTTATTATTCATTTGATAGGTCAAATTGCAACTCAATTAAAAATTTAATAGTAATTCACTTTAGTTCTGCTAAAGGCTCATATGAAGTTTTTTATATATAAATTACTATTAACAATTTTACCATATTGAATGAATTATAAACCAAACATAATAATAAGAAAAATACACAATTACGAGAAATACACCTGCACATCACCATAAAAGCTACTACTGTATTCCTCATGGTTCAAAAAAGCATAAAATGTATATATAATATGAATCTCAAAAAGATTAATTCCAGTAATATATATATATATATATATATATATTTTTTTTTTTTTTTTTTTCTTAAACAAGTAGTCAGAAAGAAAACTTTTGTGTAAAATTGATTTGGTTAGAATTTAAGCTAGATTATACAATATTTCAGACCGTGTCATTTGTAAGTGATGACACAGTCCATTTCAAGAACAGGTTTGAAAATGAATGGTCAGGATTATAAGAAACTTTTTCATGATACTTGTATCAAAATTTTTATAGAAGATATTGGTTTTTTTGCTACTGAAAAGCAAATTGGAAATTCAGTAAATGTTCAGAAGGAAGTATTTTGTTATGTCATCAGTAGAAGAGAAAAGGCTCGTATTTATGATATGTTACTTGGGATTAGAGAAAGTAGTAATAGATTTTGGTTCGGCTGTAGAATCTGGAAATAATTATTATCAGAAATTAAAGTTATAATCAATAACATTAAAAAATTCTTACTCTGTGTTGGATAAAATCTAAGAATTAAAGAATGAGAATAATTCACTCAAGCTTAAAATGCCGAATATAAACTTGACGTGGAATAGTATACGAGATTAAATTCATTTAAAATTTTGAGGCGAGTAAAGATGTTAACATTGTCAAGAGGGTCAGAAAACTTGCATTTTAAGTTAGGAGATGAAATGATTGATGTTGTCATAGACTTGCTCCAAAACAACCTTATATTCAGCCATCACTTATTAAAATTGTTAAGTTTGTTGTAAGAACTGACAAACAGGAAATTCTTAAACATAGAAGAGTGAAGCACATTATCAACATTAGAGATGTGGTTTTTGCAGTCATCTCCTGTGTATATAATTGAGAGCCTTAGTGCTGTCAGAAGAAGACTAATGGTAAAAGTTAGGCAATTAAAGGAGAACTGCTGCAAATATCTGAGGAAAGAAGAAGGAATAGTGTTATGAATAAGAGAGGAAGGTGCTTAAGTATTTAAGATTACAATTCAAGATCACCTTGATAGTTGCAATAAAATATGACAAAAGAAAGGTTCTATTTAAATATTTTTTTTTTTTTTTTAATATTATTAATGTTTTATTTTAATCTATTATTACAGTGTTGGATAAACATAATAATATTAATTATTTACGTACTTACTTGGCAGGGATAATGAGATGTATTTAATGCATCAAAATATTAGTACTTTATAGTAAAATTTTGATCAGTTCAAAATTTTCTTAATTCATTGATCAAGCATACATACATACAGATTTTATCTTTTCAGGGTTATAAATATATCAAGAAGAAACAAGTTTATATTCAATAAATAATTATGAATTTTTAAATGTAACAATGGCTTTAGAGCTGTTGGAATAGTAATTTGTGACTGATAAGAAGTGTAAAGTTCCTCATTTCATATTGAATCAGAAACAACAGTTATTTTAAAAGTTGTTTTTATTGTTAATTGTAAAATAAGATTTTCTATTTTACATCTGTGTATATGTATGAAATATAAACTACCAAAACACAGTAATTAGATAAGTTATACTTACCATATTAATTCCAGTAATCGATTTTCATGGGATCCTGCATCTTCACTTGAAAATCTAGTACTAGACAGCATAATAATTTTCAGATTTTCTAAAAGGAAACAATTTTGACAAATTGACAAATTTTAAATATGTTGTAATATAATTATAGAATTCAATACCAACTGAAGATGTGGGATCCTGCAAAAATTGATTATTGGAAATAATATGGTAAGTATACTTTATCTAACTATTGTGTTCTGGTGTTTTATTATTTTGTATAATATTAAATTTTGAATATGTATTACAAGTGTTACAGAAATAACTTTTTGCTAATATTTGCCTTCCTAAGGAGTCATCTTTTTTCAGTTGTTTAGGATGGATAATACTGCTCAATGAAGAATTAATAAAAAGGTTAACATTAAAAGTAAATTCTATTGAAAATAGTATTGTTTGTGAAAGCGATGGTACTTTCTTGACAACCTTTGGGTGTAGCTGATGATTGAATGGCTGTTTTTACAAATTTTATCAATAAGATTAAAACAAATCGCACTGAATTCATAACAGTATGGATGGCTATAAAAATTTTTGTTCCCAACTGTAATCATTTAGGTTTATTTTTTACTCTGATATTGAATACTGAAGTTAGTCGTTACATAAATCAATTGAATTTAAGAAAATCGTCTAGGGGTGGAAAATTAATGTAAAAACATTAAAAATTGTTAGATGTTATATCATTAAATCTCTTATTTTTATAATTAATGTTAGTCTTCAAGCAGTTTATTTTCCTGACTCAATAGCGTCAGTAATTTCAGTGTACATAAAAAGGTAAAAAAACTATTAACAGTATTATTATCACAGTTCCCTTTTGCTGATTTAAAAAAAAACATATTGAAAAATGTTTCAATCAAAGTTTACCATCATTTCTCAACTGCAAAATATCTTTTTCTCATAATCAATATCATTTTAGGTAGGATAAGAGCACTGAAGATGCTTTGTTAAAATTTATATTTAAATAACCTTAATGAAAGAAGCATGACAGGCATATTAATTACTGATATAACTTGACACTATTAACCATATTTTATCGAATTTATTAAAAGCAATCCGCAAGAGTCATGACTGGATCCAATCTTGTTCTTTACATAAACAATTAATATCTCAGTAGAATTTCAAGGAGACATTGGCAATCATATTGCCCTCTGTAATGAGGCAAGCTCCCTTTAAGAATTGACAATTAAAAAATTAAGAATCATTGAGAATTAAGATGCAGAAAGACCTGAATGGATTGAGACTCTGGTTCATTTCTAATTGTATGATTTTGAGTTCCAGGATTTATGACTAATTTGTTGCATAGATTAGGTCAGCAAAGTTTTGAGTGGATTGTATTATAGATATGCACATATATGGAAAGTAGTGTTGAACTCTTATGTTAGTTGTCTGTAGATGGAGCAGGTTGAAAAAATATGTTTATGGTTGGTTAATTATTAATCATAATTTAAATTAGGTAGATCAGTATTAATAATTTAAAAACTGGGTTGTAAAAAGGGCATAAGGAAGTTTTATTCTTTATGTTCTTGTTTTTATAAAATATGTTCTGAAATTGATTTATTTTTGTTGGTTCATTCTTCATTTCAATGTGGAATTTCTTGTTCGGGTGGTACTTATGAAAGTAATATTAATCTTCTGAGTATCATAAAAAAAAATATTATTTGTTTGGTAATTAATAAGCATTGCTTAAAGCATACTTTCTCTTTATTTTGTAAACTTAATATATACCTCTTAGACATTTATTTTTTATGAAGGTTTAAATATTTTTTTATTAGAAGTGGAAATGATATAATGGCAAATTTAGTGTTAGAATTCCAAATTTTAAGGTCGGCAAATAATTGTCCCTTTATCCAAACCCAAAAGTGAAATGTTGAGGAATTTTTGCTATTTAGCTCTGAAGATCTGCAATAAGTTGCCATACTTAATTAAGAGATTGATTAAATTTCTGCATTGTTCAAAATAATAAAAAGGGAAAAGAAAAAAGATAAATTTAAAAGAATAAGTTTATTGATGTTGAATTTTCAAACTCAAGTATGAATAAATTCTTTTCTTTCTTTGTTCTTTCTGTTTTTCCTCAGCTAAAGTAAAATATTACTATATTTTTTACTCAAAGTAATAAATAAATATCAAATACAAATACAGTCATATACATTGTGAGTAGTAATGAGAGGCCAACATCCACTGACTACATTTTTAAAGTGAAGCATTCATTATCCACTGATTTTTATTTGTTTTGTATAAAGTGATGGTAGTCTTCTCAGCTGTGGGTTTTAGGTAACTTAATTCCATAAAAGTTTAATAGTAAATATTTTGTGATTATTATTAAATTTTTAACACATTTATAACCATTTGTTTATATATGAGTATTCAATTTTCATTAATTTATTTTATTTATTTATTTTTTTTTTATAGTACTAGTTGAAAGATGATTTTTATACTGGTAATTTTATGGAAAAAATAAATAATATAAATTAAGTCATAATATCACTCGCTCACACATTTTCTGAAAAAAATGTGTCTTAGTGACTATTGTGTCTTTTTTTTTAATTAATTGTACTGCATATTTGTTTTAATTTATTAATATATATGTGTACTCCTAAGTATATATATATATTTTTTTTAAATATTTCAAGTAAGCTTTTGTATTTGACACTCACAATATTATTGGCGTTTCAGTAGGATTTATATTAATGCTGAATTATTCAGTCTTTCAGTCACCTAGACCAGTGATTCCCAAACTGTTCATCGCAGCCTCATCACAGGGGCACCGTGAAATATTGTAAAAGATTCATAATTAATTGAACCAAGACATTTATAATTATTAATTTAATGTTAATTAAGTAAAAACATAATGAAGATACACAAGTTTTATTTGTTTTTATCTCTTACTTATGAGTAGTCATACTTAGGTTAGGGCGCCGTGGAAAAATTTTAATTGAAAAAGGGCGCCATGACTTGGAAAAGTTTGGGAACCACTTACCTAGACCACATCTGATCCTATCTAGTTTGAATAAATGGGATTTTATTACAACTGGAAAATTCATATATAGGTATTGTGTATTCAATATGTGTAGCTCTTAAATTTTTATTCTGCTTTGTAATTACTATAATTCTGTAAAATTTAAGCAGACTAGTTCATCCTAGCTGTAACACAGTAACAAATATTTAACATCTTGGTTTTGAAGTAGCTTTAACCCAATTCAACATGGCATTTATATCAAATTTATTTCAATTGTGTTCTCTGACCATCTACCTTTGATAAACGGTAAGTTCATCAGTGTGAAGCTCAACGGTAAGTTCATGAAGCTCATAATTTAATGTTGCTCTGAATTTCTCCTCTTGATTTCATTCAACTGATTGGTGTAAAAAATTATCAGTCTTCAAACCCCCTAACTCCAAGATTCTCTCATAAGAAAATTATATTTCTTTTCTATTTTTCTTCAAACTGTTTTTCTGTTTGACTTCGTTTATAATTTCATCATATATTATTATTATTATAAAAAATAATAGTACTTCTTCCATAAAATATTATTACGTTTATAATGTAATAAAATCAGTTTAGCTTATTAGCTTATAATAAATCAATTAATTATAAAAAAAAGATTTTATAACATAACTCTTATCAGCAATGTTTAATTATATAAATGATAAACTAATTTTACAGAATAATTGGTCTTTAACTTTTTGAATTGAGTAGAGACACGGATATGATACATCAATACATGAAAAAAAAAATAGTTGATGAATTTGTTTTTAAAATCATCTACCCTAGCCTTTTCTTTTAACTCTTATGCAAGTAAAGCACCTTATGCACTGAAATTGTTTTCTTTGTGAGTAATGGTGTTCTTTATTAATACCAGTTCTTAATGAAACCAGATATTTTATAACCCAGAACTTAACGAAAGAATTAATTAATTAAAAGAATAACTTTTACTTAACTTAATGAATGAATTATTAATCTCGGGTTGAAAACAAAGAAGATATCCCGTGTACAGCTAAATAGCACGTCCATTTTATTAGGCTTAGGGTTCTAATATACGGTACAAAAATACGACTGAATAAAAGCAATGGGAGATAGCTTTACTCCTCAGTTTTTCTTGTATTGGGTGCTGGTTATTTTTAAGAATAGCTATGTCATTGTTGGAAAAAACTAAAAAAAAAGAAAAAATGTCTGGCCAGTGCCGATACAATTGTAAATAAAAGTGCTCCGCATTTTTATATTACATTATCGTGTAATGTAGAAGTGCGGAGCCCCTAAGTTTAGGACCATTGCCATTAGATCCGTGAAGACTTTATATCAATAAAACTTTGTTAAAGTACTTAACTTGGTTAAAATGCTCACGTACAACTTCCCATTGCCTATATCTTGGAAATTACATTATTCATTTAGTTGGACATATTGAATATTTTGCTGTGTTTATTTGTATAGAGTAATAATTTTTTTAACTTCTCTTTCACGAAGCTTACAAGTAAGCCTTATTTTCTGAAATAGCCTGTTTGTTTTAGGGTTTTGTTCCTGGTATGTTTGGAGTTTCACATGGTGCTTTACAGTTCATGGCGTATGAAGAAATGAAAAATTTTTACAATGAGTATAGAGAACTACCAATTGATACAAAATTGGTAAATATATATTTTTTTTTCTGTTTATTTATTTATTTATTTATTATTGCGATAGTAATTCAAGTAATATAATATTATTAATGATTATTATTTAATATTGCAATACATATATTCATTTTCATCAGAACTAAAGTGTTAATATTATTAAAAACTTGTTCATTATACAAGCCATTGCAATTTGATATTCATAGAAAAATCTGATTAAGAAACTGTTCCTAAAATGGGACTTCAACAGTTTGGTAGTTGTTTTAGGCTAACAATCAACGTGTCTTTAAGATTTAATATAAGATAGGATTTCTAAAAGTGAAAGAGGCAGATAACTACAAGTGTGATTGTCAAGCTTCTTTATTTCTGTCATATTTTGAGCACTTTGTGCCATTTTAGTAGCATCCTGTTGTATATGATGTTCTAGAAGTTTCAGTCAATCAATAAATTTGTAATAAAAATGCAGTTTTTCATGAACATTTAATGTGTATTATATTATTAATGTTCATTAAAAAATGTACAAATAATGTAGTGTGTTACCTATTACCTATACCACGTTTAAAATATGTGGTATAAATTTGACAACTATAGTAAAATAGGTATATGAAAACTGATCAAAGCAATTATCGAAAACTGATTATTGCACATTGAGATATTCGTCTGTACATACTAAAGCAAGCTAGAAATAATTCTCAACATTAGAAGGTTAATAATTAATTATTGACCAAAATAGTTTTTAATAAAAAAAAATTTAGTACTAGTGCTAATAAAGGTTATATAAAACAAAATATTTATCACTAAAATTAGCCATATTCTTTTGTTTTCTTCTAATAAAATATTAGTTTTGTATGTTTCAATTTATATTTTAATAAACTAGCCAAAAAAAGCGTATTAATGAATGAGTCGACAAGTGTTTGTTTAAATGCATATTACTTTCAAAAAACCAATGTTGTGATTTTTTTAGATATTACATTATGAGTTAATTAGTAAAATAAACATTTTATAAATATTATCTTATAAAGTAAAATACATATTTTTTAATAAAGTTTTAGTCAAAAATTATAAACAGTTGTTGAAATTCTTATATTAAAATCACCTCTCTGCTCTTCTTGTGTATTAATTCTCTAAAAAAAATTTTAAATTATAAGTTATATAACTTTAAATTTTTACAGTTCAGTTCAGTTCAGTCCTTTAAATTTTTTACAGTCCCATATAATTGAAAAGTCACAAAGTTAGCTTTAAATGCATGCAAACTTCCTGGAAGAGTTTTTGGTATATATTCATTTTTTTAGGTCTTTATAAAGTGCAATAATCTTTAAAATTTTCATTACTGTTATCAAATTTGTCATTTTGTATTGTGGACAAAATCGCGAGATACTGAAATAGCTCTTTTAGTGTTTTTTTTTTTTTTTTACCTTTGCTAAAGATAACACTGGAAATTTGTTGTACATCATCATATGGTTGTACATCATTATACTCTCAAATAGTTAATGTGAATAATTCATTTATTAGTGATGTTATATTGTATATTGTATTCTGTAATTATAGGAAACGACTGAGTATTTAGTTTTTGCAGCCGTATCAAAGCTATTGGCTGCAACTGTGACATATCCTTACCAGGTAGTACGTGCTCGACTTCAGGATCAGACCAGTGGTTATACTGGTACATGGGACTGCATCAGCAAAACATGGAGGTATGAGGGTTCTCGTGGGTTTTACAAGGGACTCATTCCTTACTTACTACATGTGATGCCCAATATTTGTGTAGTACTTATTATTTATGAAAAATTTACTGATGGTTAATTTCCTTCTTAGGTTTCCCTTTACCACAATCCCCATTTTGAATTATATGTGTGTGTTTGTGTATATATATATATATATATATATATACACACACACACATATATCCTTTGTATATGTATAATGTAAATTTATAGATTCCATAATTTACAGCAGTTTTCATCTGGTACATAGGTACATAATGATTAAAATCTAGTTTAGCTGGTTATCTTTTCTAAATAAGTTAATTCTTTTTGCATAAAGAATGAATTTATATCATACATCATTTACTTTTTGTTATAATGTTAACTGTTAATTTAAGCAAATATCTTGTATAATAGTCTTACCTTTATTGTTTTAAATAGGTTGTAGAAAATACAGTTTATAATTTGATTTATTTGTCTGTGATCTTGTTTAATTACGTAGTGAAACTGAATTATTTCTAAATATTGGTGATATAATAATTGTGTTGAATATTTTTCTTTTCTTTATTTTTTTGGAAGGAAGGACATTTGAGTATTTGCTTGTTTGTATAAATTTATTTTTTACTGTAACCAAAAATTATTTGCATTCTTAATGTATAATTTTTTAAAGATGTATTAAATTATTTAATTTTTCTTTAGATTCTGCAATTAAAAATGCAATGAGAGTGTAATTATTGAAGATCATTTTGTTATTGGTTAAGGTAAGCTTAAAAACAATAAAGTCAATGCAGGTGTAAATTTCAAAATCGTAAAACTGATTTGGTTGGTAGTACTTTAGTGTGATTCTTCCTTGAGTGAAATTTTAACTGTTAACAGTTGTGAAAATGATCAGTTTTTTTATAAATTTAGGTAAAGAAGTTATTATTTTTTATTTTATTGTTATGAAGATATACTATAAATTTTCTAAATAGTATCATCATAATTTTTATTCACTTTTGTTCGTGCTTGTACATATTTTCTCCCAAATTCAGTATACTTTACCAGCTCTCTCTCTCTCTCTCTTTCTTTCTTTCTTTCTTTCTTTTTTTCCTTCAGGCTTTCATGCTATTGTAACTGTTTGTTGTTTGTGTTCTGATTTTTAGGAGAAAAAAACATTTAGACCAGAATCATGTTTGGAAGTGCAATTGCGTCATTGAATTTTAGTTATTGTTATAGTTCTTAACAATCTTAGGTTGTTCATGGAAAGAAGTTCAAAATTAATCCCATTAAATTTATATTAATGATTTAATGCATAGAGTGATGTTGGTTCACTTTTGTATTGGTTGGAATTAATAGCTACATACTGATGTTATGGGTTTGGTTTACTTTTAAATGAGAATTATTTAAATCAAAATACATTAGATACCCATAGTAAGAAGTCTAAAATGCAAAATAGAACAGAAGAGAATTTAGTAAACCGTGGATGACATTTTAAAACTATTTGTTTTCTGTGTATTGAATGATTTTATACAGATATGGTGTCATTATTTAATTGAATTATATGTAATTCATTTTAATGCCTTTTCTGATATTAAGGTTAAATATTTTAATTATGTGATATTTAGTCAAAGATAGATACGCTAGTTATATACATTAGTTTAAAAAAATGTGGTAATTTACAGTATAGTTTACAAAAAATTATCCATTTACCATAAACAAGGAAAAATATATAATGTTTTTCTTATTAAAAAGTTCTTTGTAAATTTTTGCCATCTCTGCTTTTAATTATTGGTGAGCGAGCTGGTTTAGCCAAATTTTTGGTACATAATTTTCTCATGTCAATGTCTTTAAGTATTTTAGATGATCCTTATTGTTTCATCCGTAATCTTCCTCCGTTTTACTTTTATTTAGTAATACCGTTGTTTGGTTGAAAGAAAAATTTAATGTCTTGTTTCTTTGTTGCATTAATTCAAGCTTTGTTTGATATTTATGCAACAGTGTACCACATCACACTTTCACAGTATTTGTAGAGTAATTTGTTTTGTATTTTTTTATGCAAATGCTTGTAATAATTCTGAATCAAGTGGTTGCTGAAAATTTTGTGAATTTTACTTTCAAATTTCATGTCTAGTTTCTCAACTTAAGTTTACTACTTTTCATTGAGAACAATATATGTGTAATATATTGTAAGAATATATATCTGTAATCAAGACCATACAATATATATTTTCTTTTACTTTGAAATATTTCAATGTGTTAGAGTTCAGGATCAGCATCTCAATCAATGGTGTAATCAGATTGATTGTGTCTTTGCAAAGATTTTTGGTCATTTGCAAAGGTATTTGAGGACAATTTCTTTTTCAGTTAATAATTATAATGATAACTGTTTTGAAAGTTGTTTGAAACTTACACTGAATTTTATTTATTTATTTTTTTGTCAATGACTGTGGTAGGTATTTTAATAACTAAATAACTATATGTTCACATACATGCGCGCGCGCGCACACACACACACACACACACACACACACACACACATATATATATATATATATATATATATATATATATATATATACACACACACACATAATGCACACGCACACACGTGTGAGTGTATTTTACTGAAATTAATCTTAAGATTCATATTATTCCTCTTACTGTTAAATTATTTTAAATTCTGTTAATATTAACCATGTAATAGGGCGGTTTATATATTGATATAAACTACCCAAGTGGTTTAGATTTTTAAAATTTAATAGAAATATATACAAAGTTATATCCTTTCAGGAAAATATAATTATTATCAAATAGCAGTACTGCTTATGCTACTTTTCTTTTTTTTATAAGTGCTTCTATAATGATAATCCTTTTATCTAATGAATTTTATAATTAAAAACATAAATTTACCAGGAGCATGTCTGCAGTTCAGCTCATACATAATCACTGTTATATACAGAGGGAAATAATCTGAAATAAGGTAATCTCAGGAATGAAAATAAGTTCTTTTTCTTTTTGAATACAGTATAAATGTATTAGGTAACATGATATTTATTAAGTAGAAATTCTAAAGAAAAAGTGTTAATAAGAAAAAAGCTCTTGGTAGTTTATAAAATTATTAGACATATTTGCTGTTGCATTTCGAGTTAATAGATCTGCTTGTAATTTAAATTTTAAGATGTGTTGATCAAATTGTTCCAGGATGACCTGAGTATTTTATTTGTTTTCTTACTTGTTTTTTTTAAATTCTATTTGTATCACTATCAAGAGTTTTATGATTATAAAATTTCCTAAATTACAGTTGATTTTTTGTTTACTATTAATGAGAATCCATTACAGTAATAATGAAATTACTCATATATATGATATATGTTAGACAATTTTTTTTATCAAAACAAAATAGTGGCCAAAGTATTGGAAAATTTTATTGATGAATTTGCAGATCTACATAAAATATTTTATATCGATATTAATTAATGCCCATATATAAAAATAATCCCAACTTCAAATTTGTATGAAGTGTTTTTAATTGCAGAATATTGTACTAATATCAATCAAGTATAATGTATTTTAATGTAATATTTCTACATTATTTTTTGTATTAATGTGATTATTTCTCATTACTAATTTAAATTAATTATTTGTATTATATCTTCATGTACACTACTCATATATTAATCATGGCGTGAATGTATTATCATTCACTTATTAGTAATTACCTTATTTAACTTAAATAATTTTGATTTATTTTACAAAGACAAAATTTTACATCTTTTGTTTTCAAATAGTGACTTTAAAAAAGCTTATTTAATAAAAACCAACACTTATTTTATGTTGAAAGTGATGCATAGTGATGAAATATTTTTAAAATATCTAAAATGTTTAGTTATTTTCATTTTCTCGAGTTGATGAACAATTTTTTTAAATTATTGTTTTTTGTTTCCAGTGCTGCTTTTTTTCTCTTATGTGATATCTTGTGCTTAAACATATTTTACTTCCATTCTCATTGTTATTTAACCATGGGTTGGAAAATGCTCTTCTCAGATAATGTGAGAGTATATAGCCAAAATAAACATTTTATAAATTAAGATTGAATCATATATTTTGTGACTATCTGTACTATTTATTCTTTCTCCTCCTTTTTTCATATGTATAACATTTTTTTAAATATTAAAAAAGATTTTTTTGTACAATAGGTAAATTTTTATTTTTGTAGACACTTTTCCTTTGCAGAGGAGTATGCTGTAATGCATTAACTATAAGCTACAAGTAAAATAATGTTTTTTATTTTTTATTTTTCAATAACTTTTTATATTTATCAATGACACTTATGTGAAATATTTAATCTGTTGTGTTCATATCCTATAAATACTGTACAAAGGCAGCATCTGTAAATAATTATTAAATGTATGATTGTATAACTTTTTAATTGTAATGACTATTATGATCTGCGAATCATATAAACTGTTTCAATGTTAACTTTGTATTGAAAACTGTGATAATAATTTTTCTTTAATGCCTGATATCATTTGCTGTTATATCAATATTTCTATAAAAAGAAAAAAAGATGAAAATGACTATCTATGCTTTTGTTTGATTTCTAGTTCCTAGATTTCTGGAAATTGTAAAAACCATGTTTTACTTAAAATTTAGTTTGATGAAACCATGTAATATGCTTATTTGATTATAAAATTGTATATTTTATGTATAGAATGTCTTGTTTTTTAATCATTGTAGTACTGCATTTTTTTATGACATCAAATCTGTTTCATACATCAACAAGTAATGAGCTGGAACATTTTTATGAATTTCAGGTCCCCTCTTAACTAATAGTTATAAATTGCAAAGAAAGAGAAAATTAAACTTTTCATTATTTTTATTTGCCGATTGTCTAAAACAGTTTTTAGAAATCTTCATCAGATGACTTTTTTCACGTGATTTGTATGAGTACATTTGTAAAATAAATCAAATTTCTGTCTACTTAAAGAAAAAAAGAAGAAAAATTTTATATTTTTTGTATTTTCTTCTTGTGTATGTTCTTGTTAATAGAAAGTATTATTATATGCTTTGTGGAACTTTATCAGCTTTTATCATTTTTCCTGAAAAGAATTCTACAAACATTAGAATATATATATTTTTTTACTTTTTCCATTTTGAATGCTCATTCTAATGTGTTATTTTTTATATTATTCGAATGTTTTTCTTCTTTTTTTAATTATTTGGATGTATGTTATTTAATTTATAAGTGAAAAATTTGTTAGAGTCCATACTTATCATAGCTTTCAACATTTTTTTTTGTTATACAATTACATTTTGAGTGTAAAAGTTGGTGAAACAGATAGTATTAAAATTTGTTGTGCTGATCTAGAGCACAGGGGAGGCTGTCTAATTAGGAGTTTCATTTTTGAAGTTTTTGGTATCTCTAAAGTTATTTTAGAGATTAAAAAATATTCATCAATTTTTCTATGGGTTTAAAAAGTAAATTGACAGATGTTAGTATACTAAAAAGTAAAATTATTCTATTTAGTAAGTATTATGAAGTTCAACATTTCAATTAATAATTAATTGTATGGTAACTTAGTGTGACATTGAGGTAATCATTTGGTAGATGCGTTTTTTGACAAATTGTTATCAAAACTATTTCTGATAGTAGAAAAGAGCTTTGGAACTTAATTGTTTCTTTTTTGGAATTAATTTATAAAGTGGCTGATCAGATACTATAAAGAATAATAATACCACGAGTTTTAAGTATTGAATAAGATGTTGTTTCATTGGCATCTAAACATTGAGATTTTTGTTTGTTTGTTAAAACCAGCAGATTATATTTATCAAAAGTTCATTTTTAAAACTGTTAAGGCATGGTTAAAAACTCATGTTTGATTTTCATATTAATATTAATCAATAAGTTGTTCATCAGCTTGAAAGTAACTGGATTATTATATTCATTGTCGAATGCTTAAGTGGTTGTTATAAATAATGCATGCCTGATTAAAGTTGTACCATATATCTTTATTTCAGATGTCTTAGATAATGCTTATGATAAGTTTCTGAATAACTCCAAGTAGATCACGTATTCTACAGAATATCATCAGTAAAGAAAAAAACAAGGATTAAGAGACTGGGGTAAACATTGAGTAACAGACCACCCACTTAGAAATTACTTAACAGATCGTAGCTAGCTCTACCCAAAGGGGAACTTAAAAGATTTTTTCCAAGTAGTGGGATGATCCGGTCCAAAATTCTGTTGATCAGGATATATTTACTGGGTCACATTAGAGCACCACTTTACTAATCTATACATTTCTTTTTATTTTGTCTTCAGTCATTTGACTGGTTTGATGCAGCTCTCCAAGAGTCCCTATTTAGTGCTAGTCATTTCATTTCAGTATACCCTCTACATCCTACATCCCTAACAATTTGTTTTACATATTCCTAACGTGGCCTGCCTACACAATTTTTTCCTTCTACCTGTCCTTCCAATATTAAAGCGACTATTCCAGGATACCTTAGTATGTGGCCTATAAGTTTGTCTCTTCTTTTAACTATATTTTTCCAAATGCTTCTTTCTTCATCTATTTGCCGCAATACCTCTTCATTTGTCACTTTATCCACCCATCTGATTTTTAACATTCTCCTATAGCACCGCATTTCAAAAGCTTCTAATCTTTTCTTCTCAGATACTCCGATTGTCCAAGTTTCACTTCCATATAAAGCGACACTCCAAACATACACTTTCAAAAATCTTTTCCTGACATTTAAATTAATTTTTGATGTAAACAAATTATATTTCTTACTGAAAGCTCGTTTAGCTTGTGCTATTCGGCATTTTATATCGCTCCTGCTTCGTCCATCTTTAGTAATTCTACTTCCATAATCTTTTCTCCTCCTATTTTCACATTCAGTGGTCCATCTTTGTTATTTCTACTACATTTCATTACTTTTGTTTTGTTCTTGTTTATTTTCATGCGATAGTTCTTGCGTAGGACTTCATCTATGCCGTTCATTGTTTCTTCTAAATCCTTTTTACTCTCGGCTAGAATTACTATATCATCAGCAAATCGTAGCATCTTTATCTTTACACGTTGTACTGTTACTCCGAATCTAAATTGTTCTTTAACATCATTAACTGCTAGTTCCACGTAAAGATTAAAAAGTAACGGAGATAGGGAACATCCTTGTCGGACTCCCTTTCTTATTACGGCTTCTTTCTTATGTTCTTCAATTATTACTGTTGCTGTTTGGTTCCTGTACATGTTAGCAATTGTTCTTCTACTCTGTATTTAAACCCTAATTTTTTTAAAATGCTGAACATTTTATTCCAGTCTACGTTATCGAATGCCTTTTCTAGGTCTATAAACGCCAAGTATGTTGGTTTTTTTTTCTTTAATCTTCCTCCTACTATTAATCTGAGGCCTAAAATTGGTTCCCGTGTCCCTATACTTTTCCTGAAACCAAATTGGTCTTCTAACACTTCCTCCACTCTCCTCTCAATTCTTCTGTATAGAATTCTGGTTAAGATTTTTGATGCATGACTAGTTAAACTAATTGCTCTGTATTCTTCACATTTATCTGCCCCTGCTTTCTTTGGTATCATGACTAAACACTTTTTTTGAAGTCTGACGGAAATTCCCCTTTTTCTGAAATATTACACACCAGTTTGTATAATCTATCAATCGCTTCCTCACCTGCACTGCGCAGTAATTCTACAGATATTCCGTCTATTCCAGGAGCCTTTCTGCCATTTAAATCTTTTAATGCTCTCTTAAATTCAGATCTCAGTATTGTTTCTCCCATTTCATCCTCCTCAACTTGCTCTTCTTCCTCTATAACACCATTTTCTAATTCATTTCCTCCGTATAACACTTCAATATATTCCACCCATCTATCGACTTTACCTTTCGTATTATATATTAGTGTACCATCTTTGTTTAACACATTATTAGATTTTAATTTATGTACCCCAAAATTTTCCTTAACTTTCCTGTATGCTCCGTCTATTTTACCAATGTTCATTTCTCTTTCCACTTCTGAACACTTTTCTTTAATCCACTCTTCTTTCGCCAGTTTGCACTTCCTGTTTATAGCATTTCTTGCTGATAGTTCCTTTTACTTTCTTCATCACTAGCATTCTTATATTTTCTACGTTCATCCATCAGCTGCAATATATCCTCTGAAACCCAAGGTTTTCTACCAGTTCTCTTTATTCCGCCTAAGTTTGCTTCTGCTGATTTAAGAATTTCCTTTTTAACATTCTCCCATTCTTCTTCTACATTTTCTACCTTATCTTTTTTACTCAGACCTCTTGCGATGTCCTCCTCAAAAATCTTCTTTACCTCCTCTTTCTCAAGCTTCTCTAAATTCCACCGATTCATCTGACACCTTTTCTTCAGGTTTTTAAACCCCAATCTACATTTCATTATCACCAAATTATGGTCGCTATCAATGTCTGTTCCAGGGTAAGTTTTGCAGTCAACGAGTTGATTTCTAAATCTTTGCTTAACCATGATATAATCTATCTGATACCTTGCAGTATCACCTGGCTTTTTCCAAGTGTATATTCTATACATTTATACATCTATACATTTCATATAACTTAAATCGTGTACTGAAATAAAATTAATTTCCTCCATGTATGAGTAACCACTTAAAAATAGGCTTTCATTAGGCCAATGAATGCAAAAAGTGAGCAAATGGATATTTTTTAGAGGGTGTCTGATTTATATAAAGCTGTCTAGGACATGTAAAATGAAATTATGTTAAGTAGGAGATGTGAAGAAAGATTGAGTAAAATACTGTACCTGTAAGATAATGAAGGCTTAGCTTATTCAATAGCCAGAGGAATTTTTTTCTTTTCAAAATCTCTTTTTTTTATGAACAATTGCTTGCTAATAAATTAAATTCATAATTAGAATATTTATTTTAACCTTTTGGAAACACTCTTGAGTTTCTGTTCTCATTATAGTTTTTTTAATTGATAGAATTGAATTACACTCCTTTTTTAGAAAATTTAAAATGTTAAGTAATCTCACACAATTATAGAATATTTGTAACAATTCCTGAGAAAAAAGTTGGAACAACAGGTTTTTTTTAATGGTAAAATTTTTTTTTTGTTGAAAAGAAAATTTTTGACAACCAGAATTCTAAACACACTGTATTAAATTCATTTTCTATTCTTATAAAATCAATTTTTAGAGTACATCAGTTTATTTTAGATTAATGCACTAAGCAGTTGCTAAGCACATTACTACAACACCTTTTACACATAAAATTGGGATTTGGGATTTTTTACTGTTTATAACATCTTTAGAGGCAACTAGCACATGAAGTTCACACTTTAGGTGAATTATTAGATAATTAATTATGGTGAGTTATTTTGTTTCTATGAATATTTAAATCCCATTGAAAATAGAACCTGCAATCTCAGTTTTGTTTTAAACAACTTAAACCCAGAACTGTTAGGTTTATATTTAAAATTTTAAATAATTGAATGTTTTTCAATGTTGGGTATAGTTCCACAGAAAACATTTTGGGAATTTGCTCATTCAAAAGAAATTCTGAATCTACAAGGATTTTAACTTAAATTAATTTCATTGGAATAGATGATTAATGAAAAAATGTAAAGTCTGTACTGGAGATCTTGCCTCACTTGAAATACATTTTTAACTAATAAAAATTCTAATTTCTATTGAATTACTTAATATATCATTAGGTATATTTTAATTTTGTATTAATAATAATACAAAAGAACCTGATCAAGTAAATTTTATCGCTTATTAGTTTTAAACAATGCAAATTCATTGAGGTTACATTACTTTAAACATATTTTATTTTTTCTTTCATAATTATTGCATTTTTAGAATAATGGTGAACATGACTATGTGGCCTTATAGCAAGACAGTTTCACTTTATGAAGAAAGTCGCAGAAAGTAGATTTCTGCAACATATAAATATTGCAAATAATGATAAATTCCCAATCCTTGAATGAGTTTGTTTTTTGAACAGAAATGTGATGCCTGTTGTCATCTGGCAATTAATGTTCTTGTTTTAATTAATGGTATAATAAAAATTAATCAAAATAAAATGTACATTCTTTTACAAAATGGATTTTTCCTGCTGCGTAGAACATTATATTAAAACTCATGGTTTTTTTTTTAGTATTTCTTAAAATTTCAGGTAGTACTGTCCTTTAGGTAAGTCAGTAGAGATTTTAATCTCGAAAAAATTTACTACAGCAAATAAATTATTTAAATGGATTCAGAAAAATGTGTAGATTAAAAGTGTGTCCTAGCAAACATGAGTGATTAAGTATTTAATTTGTTAATTAATAAATTAATGAAAAGTTTTTAGTTTTTTGCCAATAGCGGCTTTATTTTTAATCGCATATAAAAATAAAAATCACAGATAGATAGCTGAGGAAATTTTGCATAAATAAATATATAATCTTCTGGATACTTTTTTTGTATGAACAAGAGTAAGGGTGCTAAATGAATTTTACAGTAAGCACCAAAATTGCACAATAGCTATCATACATAGGTAGCATAACTCGTGGGCATGTAATAAATAAACTTCCATAACTCTGTTCCTATTAGAGAGAATTCCAAAAGGTACAGATTCATAAGATCCAAGGCTATAAATTAGTCAAATTTTTGAAGTATTTTTAATTTCTGAATGCTTGTTAATCCAGATCTACCATGAAAACTTGCAATTTCTTGATAAAATGCCTGTAAAAATAAAAAAAATTGTAAAAAATGTAAAAGTCAGTATAACATTCTGTTCCTGAGCTTAGTGTCTACTCATTCCATTAGGGGTATATCTCTTTATCTTATTTAATTGTTTATTTATAAACATTTGAAAATAGCATTTATTAGAAAAAGTGTGTTTTGGTAACTTGGCTAATGTTTAAAACCGTTCATTAATTTTGTTTTTTTAAATATAAAAATATTTTAATTGTTAAATTTTTCAAGTACAGTACCATTGGTATATAAGATTAGTTATATAAAAATAAAATAATAATCAACCTTACAACAGTTTGTGTTTCTCTAGTATTTTCTGTCATTCTACCATCTTCAGGAGATAAGTTTTCTTTCAATTTGAAAACATTAAAATTAAAATATGTGAATTTAGAAGTTATGAAATATTAAAAGCATAACAACCGGTCATCATTGTATAAAGTAATTATGTCTGTTACGTAAAGAAGTCGCATCGTTATGAATGTTAATGGTTGGAGGGAGATAATCAGGTTACATATCTTAATTAATTATTAATTATTTGTTTATCTTTATTTTTGTATCTTTATGTAATAATCTTATGTCGTCTTTTTTATATATTTTATTTTTGATTTTAAAGTATAATTTATTGATCAGTTCTTCATTGTAGAATGGCTAGAAATAACCAGTTTACTTAAATTATGCTCCAATTGTAACTATTTTAAATTCAACAATAAATGTTACCAACAAAAAAAAGGATTTGTTATGGGTTCACCCCTTTCAGCCATTACGGCAGATATTTACATGGATGAGTTTGAAAATTCACTATTACCAAACATTTTTTTAAAAATTAACAAATCCTTTTATATAAAAGATATGTTGATGGCATTTTAATTATTTTTAATCAGAATATCGATAATGATACAAACATAATTTTTAATTAAATTAACTCGCTGAATCCTAATAAACTTCACAATAAATCATGAAACTTAATAATAATAGAATTAAATATTTAGATATGACTGTCGAACAAAATTTTAATAATAATAGTTTAGAAATCGACATACATAGAAAACCATTCATCTCCTCAATGGAACCAAACAATGGCAGCTTCTAATTTTTTAATTTATTGAACCAGTAAATATCTTAAACATAACAATTTAAAACTAAACTCTGAAATAATCATTATAAATAATATAACATTATTGAATGGCTACAATGAAGAACTGATCAATAAATTTTAGTTTAATTTTTTTTTTTGTCTTCAGTCATTTGACTGGTTTGATGCAGCTCTCCAAGATTCCCTATCTAGTGCTTAAAATCAAAAATAGAATATATAAAAAAGACAACATAAGATTATTACATAACAATCTTATATAAAAGTAGAATTTAATCCATTATATAGATATAAATTAATTAACAAACAAATCAAATTTGAAGATGATATTTTATTTAAACAAATAATTAATTAAGATATCTAACCTGATTATCTCCCTCCAACCATTAACATTCATAGCAATGCGACTTCCTTATATAACAGACGTAATTATTTTTGTACAATGACGACCGGTTGTTATGATTTTAATATTTTATAACTTTTTAATTCACATATTTTACTTTTAAATTGAAAGAAAAGTTATCTCCTGAAGATGGTCGAATGACTGAAAGTACTAGAGAAACACAAATTGTTGTAAGGTAGATTTTCATTTTACTTTTATATAATTAATTTTAGTTATTTGTAAGATAAAATATGTATTTTAAGTTGACAGAGATAGTTTTTTAAAAACTTTTATTTTTCAATAAGTTTTAGGAAGTAAATGTTAGTATACTTCCTAAACATATGAAAATGATGCTATAAACAAATTGTTACAAAGAATTAATGAAATCAGATATTTTTATGCAACTTCATAGATTTATGTAAAAATATGTCATTTATCAATATTTAACCATAGATTTGATTGATTTTGCAGTATTTTGCAAATTTTTTGCTGTTTGTAAAAAAACATTTTTTGAAAAAATATCTAGTTTTTGTCAATATTTTGTTTATTTTTAATCTTAAAAAAAATAAATACCACCTGTAGAAAACAAAGACAATTTTGCATAAAAAAAGCTCTCGAACACTTTTTTCTATGAGTAAAATAGAGAAATTATGAATAAATTATTAATTTATCCATTTAGTCTTACTGTATACGAGAAGGTACCCAGTTTCCAAGCTACTCTAAAATAGCTCAAATTTGGTGCTTATTTTAAAATTCCCTTGGTTTAGCTTGTAGAAAAAAGTACTGGGGAGATTTTTTATGCAAAATTTCAGCTATCTATTGGTGCTGATGGCAGCACTGGTTGTGTTGTCTTCACGCTCCCCCAACAGCAATTTTTTATGACATTCAGTATGTTTGTAGTGTCGTTTTCAATATGGCATGTCCTCCAGAGGTTTTGTCCAGCATAGAAGTGCGTTCAGTAGTCCAATTTCTGTGGGCAAAGAATTACAGTCTATCGTGAAATTCATCACCAAATTGTTGATGTATACGGTGAGAATGCAATGTCATGTCTCATGATTTCAAAATGGTGCCAAATGTTCAGAAATGGAAAAACAAATGTGAGTGACGAACTGCATACTGGGCATCCTTCAACTGCATATGATGGGTAATGCGGAACAGTGAATGAAATGATCTTGAGTAACTGGCGCATTAAAATAGGAGAGATTGAAAGTGAACTTAATATCAGTTATGGTAGTGTATATACGATTATTCATGATCAGCTTGGTTACCATAAGATGTGTGCACGATTGGTGCTACATCTGTTGACCGACAACCATAAACATCACGTTTTGCATCTGCTCTTTCTTTTCTTCAGCCTTATTCTAGAACTTGTACACAGTTTTTGAAACAAATCATCACAGGAGATGAGAGCTGGGTGCTTCATTACACTCCTGAGACTAAACAAGCATCACATGAATGGAGACACAAAAATTCACTGCAGCCAAAAAAAGTGAAAACATCCCCACATGTTTGAAAGGTTATGCTGACAGTTTTTTTTGATTCTGAGGGAGTTGTTTACAGTGAATTTAAGCCCCAAGGAACAACAATCAGTTCCGAATCTTACTATGAGATTAAAAAAATTGCGTAAAGCCATTAAAAATTGAAAACTTGGATGATTGAGTACTGAAGTCGTTTTTCTTCACAGCAATGCTACTCCTCATTCAGCTCGTGTGACAAAGGAGTTACTGCAAAAATTCAAGTGGGAGGTGTGGTCTCAGCCGCCTTATAGCCCTGACCTAGCACCCTGCGACTACCACCTGACAGATTCTGTCAAGCGACATCTGGGAAGGAAGCGTTTCGCTAATGATGATGAAGAACTGAAGGAAATTGGATGAAATTTTTATGAGAATGGAATTGAAAAACTTGTTACAGAGTATGAAAAGTGTTTAGAAAAACTTTCTGATTTTGTCGAAAAATAGATGAAATATGTAGTTTTTTGTTCAATAAAAAAAAATTGTCTTATAAATATGTATTTGTTTCATAGAGGGGGTGTAACAAACTTTCTGATTGACCCTCGTAATTGAAATGACCAGCCTCCCATCTACTGTACGTTTTGTCTTGTCTTTCTAAGATGTAGTAATTTTCTCTACATATAGCTGTTAAAAATGATGTAACCTTTTTTTGCTTATGAGAAATTGTATTTAAATTAAAAATTTTTCTGTGTCTGAATTTTTTTCTTAACTTTTGATTATATCAATGGAATTAGACAAAAACGTTTTCATTTTTTAGTACAGTTAACAGATTTTAAAGGCTAGAAAACACATCAAACATTTGTACCTTACTTGAAAATTTATTACCATGATGAATTAATTTTGTTACATTTTGCATTTAATATAATAATAATAAAAAACTGACTGGCCGTGACTCAAGATTTGAAAATATTGTTTCCACCATTTCTGTTATTCATGGTTACATTTTATTAAAAATCATACAGTAGTTGTCTCATATTGTATTTAATAATATGTAATATGCGGTCCTGTTCATGACTGTTCAAAAGTTTAATAATATTTAATTTTAAGACATCTTATTCATTTAATTTATTAATAATTTTAAAATAGAGTAAGATCTGAAGTTAAAAAAGTTCATCGTTACTATCTTATATTTGTTCAGTTTAATAATAATTCAGTAATTAAATTTTAAAAGAACCTGTTGGTAAAATCTGTTAAAAGTTATGTTAATGAAGCATGATATGCATGAATTCAAGGTTAGTGAAGTAGATAATAAGTTACTAAAAAATTGAAAATTACAAATTTGAGTTTTTTTAAACCAACAAATTGAAAGTTCCCAGATGTTAAGAATATGTACAAGCACATATGATTAATCTAGCAAAGAACTTGAACAATTTAATTTTACAAAGAAGTAATTGAACTAGAAGAGGTTGGTGGCTAAATGGCAGTTTAATATGCACTAGTTGTGTAATATGATGTGTCCTGTCTCAATTTAATCTGCTAACATTGTATTCTTGGTAAAATTCATATGTTTAATGGAAGTAATTTAATGGCCATTGTTTGATTTACAATAATGTAAGTTTGAGTGAGAATTTGATGCTGTGTAAAAACCAAACAGTAGCGATACAGTAATGTATCGCTACTTGATTTGCATCTGGAAAGGATCCCAGTTCTGTAATGAAACGTTCACCTCTATTTCTTGACTACTAACAAACCACAAATTGATATCTTCTTAAGTTAAGAAACCTGCAGTTGATGGTTAAAAAAAGTTGTCAAATTTCATTAACCCTACATCAGGCAGCATTACAAAAATTTGTTTATTTTTATTGTTTAAAAATGTTTATTTTATTAAAATTTGGTATAAATGTACAGGGTGTCCCACATAAAACGCAACCCAACCTTATATTGGTAGGTATTGAAATAATAAAAAGGCATGTGTAAATGTAAATGTAATTTTTATTATTACCATCCATTACCTTACATTTAGAGTAAATGTTGGAAGTGGCCGCCGTCTTCTTGAATACAAGCTTCAATTCTTTTTACAGTGTTTCTTGCAACTTTTTTCAAAGTTTGTGGCTGGATATTTAATACAGCTTGTTCAATATTGACTTTCAAGTGTTCGTGGTTTGTTGCTGTAGGCTTTTTCTTTGAGGTAACGCCATAGAAAAAAATCCGCCACAGTCAAATCTGGAGATCTTGGTGGCCACAAGCCTCGACCGATAACACGACTACCAAAGAATTCCTCAACGAAATCAGAAGTTGAACCTGCATAGTGCGATGTCGCACCGTCATGTTGTAGCCAGCACTGTCTGTCTTCCTCTTCCAAGAGTGCAATGAACTGAAATAAAATATCCTGATATCGTTCTGCATTAATGGTGTACTCGAAAAAAATAGGACCGATTATTTTCTTCCGTGATATCACGCACCACACGGCCGACTTCTGCGGGTATAATTGTTTTTCGTGATAAACGTGGGGATTTTCAGTACTCCAAATTCTACTGTTTTGGCTGTTTACGTTGCCATCCAAATGAAACCGTGCTTCATCTGTGAAAAATAATGAATCCATAACATTAATTCCCTCACGCAGAAATAGACGGAACCATTGACAATATTGTAGCTGTTTTTCTTTGTCGGGCTCAAGAAGTTGATGAACCGTTTGAATGTGATAAGGTCGTAATTGTAATTGTTTGGTCGCCCGATGAACAGTTGATTTAGACAAATTAATTTCAGCAGAAAAACGTCTGATCGATTTATTTGGTGAGGCGAGTAATCGGTCTTTGATTTCAGCGACTGTATCTGTATTCAACACTGACGCAGATCTTTTGTGTTCCTTGTTATTAATAGAGCTGGTTTATCTGGGTACTTATGGCGAAACAAATCTTGCACTGCAACCACTGATTTCGTACTGAAGTACGACTCGACAATGAAAACACTTTCATCTAGCGAAAACACCATCTTGTCTCTAGCAATACACTGAACGTTATGATTGCATTGTTGTTACTATCGGTAGTGTTCTACTGTGTCGCTGCGATGTTCAAATGTTGGACGAGTCCATTTCAGTAACGAGTAGGGGAATAAGCTTGACTTTTGAAATTTCATGGATGAGTGATTGATGGGTTGCGTTTTATATGGGACACCCTGTATAAACTATTACTACAACAATAGTGTTGGCTTATAACCTTAGCATGTGATGCGTTTAAAAAAGATAACATTATATTCTAATTTTTAAGCAAGTACAACTTTCACAGCAAATTTTATTATTGAAAACTAATAACATAAAGTTTTTATCTGTTTTCAGTTGAATTTTTTTATCCATTGAAATTAAATTATGAAATAACCAGACTGATGTATCCTTGAATTCAGAAATAATTTTTAAATTGTTTGTTAATTTAACGTTTTAGCATGGCATGTTATATCCCAAATTTAATGTTTCTCTTATACAGGTAACTATTTTTCTTATTTCCTGCAAATCTTGTAAATTAAGATTTTCAATGGAAATTCAAAATTTAAATCTGATAATATAAGACATGTAAGTAACATATATTTTTTATTACATGTAAAAAATAAAATATTATAAGCTCATTTCTTTACAGTCATTTTCAACAGGAATAATTTTAATGACAGTAATTTAAGGAAGTAACTCTTAGTATTTTTTTCCAGATAACAATTTCCATTTTTATGGTTTAATATGCCATGGTCACCTGGGGTAACAGAGTAGGCTCAAAATGCAAATTTTGAGTCTACTTTACTATTTTGTTTAAAGTAAAAATGAAGTAGTAAAAATTATTTATGAATTCAAACGGATATTAAGGTACAGTGTGTGATGTCTACTTCCAAGGAAAAGACAAAAATTAATGTAGTTGTTTTCTTCTCCAATTATTACTGTTTTCACCGACACAGCAGGATTATTCAACCTTTTTTTTACTAAGATGATTGCCATCTTTTTTGCCAATTTGTAGGTTAAATTTATACCTCAGAAGAATTGGATAAAATAGCTGGTTAGAACATAAAGATAAGGCTATCTTAAAAGAACTTATATTTTGAATGTAAACTTTAAAATATGTATTAATTAATTAGCAAATTATTATTCATTGTAGTTTAAAATTGAGTTCTTAAAAAAAAAAAAAAAAAAAAAAAATAGGAATACAGTCTTATTTAAATATAAACGAGAAAACTTAACATAATAGATTTTTATTAATATGTATAGGCTTTTTAAATTTTATATCTAAAAAACGTTTGGCAGTTTAAGCCAATAAAAGGGAAAAAATAAGATATTAAGTTTATCATACTTACAACTGATGATTTTGCAATATCTGGAGTATCTTCAGGATCAGCTTTCTGGGGGAATTAAAGAATGTGAGTTAAGACTGAAATGTTAATAGTAGAATTTATGTTAGTAGTTCCTATAGATCACCAGATTTAAACACTATCTAGTGGGAGTTTGAATAGATACGTTAGTATTTATTTATGCTCGAGGTAGTCTTTGCAAAAATAGCAGTGAAATGAATATCTCATTTTAAATATCTGGTGTTGTTTTCAGTGGAGCTAATGAAGAAGAGCATGGCATATAACAATTTACATGGTGAGTTAATGAACTCTGAATGGTCCATTAAATATTTTATTGAATATCATTTATTCTAATTAGTGTTGATAAGAGTTAACTTTATATTATTAAAAAAGATTATAATTATTTTTTTCTGAATGAACTTAAAATCTCTCACTTTATTCATTAATTTTCATAGCAAGGATTGTTTGGACCTAATGAAATTATTTTTCTGTGATGTAGTCTTAAATAAAAAATTATTAGCTGGTATAATCTAAATTTTACAACTGATTACAATTTTAAAATACTCTAATAATTTTATACCATTTTAATAAATTAAATTTTTATTAATTTTCAAAGGAACATATCTATGCTACTATTCCGCACTATAAAAAATCTGTTATTAGAATCAATGATGGTTTTTCTAAAATCACTCTAATTTTACTTTAATCAAACAGCCTTCTCAAAGCTTTAATGTTATAATTTTACCCACACATTAGTCAATATGTAACAATAATGATTCAGTGTTGTATAAAATTAATCTCTTTTGCAATTGTGCTTGAAATTAAATTTCAAATTTTCTACTGCTTTTACCACTGTGCCAACTCCCTGATATCTTTAATGTTAATTCTATCATTAAAATTCAACTACCTTTTCTTGTAATTTTTATTGCCATAAATTAACATTTCATGTTGTACATGTTTTGAAGTATGAAATATAAAAGTACTTGAAAGTGTTTCAGTAAAATAAATTGTACTGTCCATGTGATAACCAAAAATTAAAATTTTCAAATGAAGGTTAAATGAAATGAAATAATCAATTGAAATGCTCAAATAAACAAGACTGATTATGGTAAGAAACTTATTGATGTATGCTAAAATTTTGGTTACATTAATTCAACAGTAATTTTATACTACCCCAGCCGTACACGCATAAAAAAATTCTATTATAATACATGAATCTTACTTTTTTTAAGTCAAACACTTTGTTTAATGAGAATCAGTTAATAAATAAAAATAGAATGACGGGGGAAGTATTTAGCAAATTTTAATTGTCAAGTTTTATTGTATTTTTATAATTTAGATTTTGCTTCTATTACTTATTATATTAATGAAGCTACACTCACAGTTGTAAATTTTATGTTTTTGCTGTGAAATTTGAGGCACAAGTATTGAAATATATTATTAATGACTTTATTACATAAATTATAACTTCACATATCTATATCTGAAAGTAGTAGTGCAAATATTAGTTATTGGTCTTTCCAATTAAGTTAAAGAAATATAGATTTGACCAATTAGGAAAAAATAAATGAAGTTCTTTTAATTCTAATACCACTCAATCGAAATATTAAAATTCCGACCTAACATATAGAATTTATAGAATATTTTACCACTCCGATAAATCGAGATGTAAAGCCAGGTCTTTCAGACTCAACAGAGTACTAGGTATCGGTATTAGCATTTTTGTTTATTTACAAATGTGAGCTTATTCACTGTGTTCTATGCTATTTCATTCTACTGAGGTATATGTAGGAG
Organism: Lycorma delicatula; assembly: GCF_047948215.1. Taxonomy (NCBI): domain Eukaryota; kingdom Metazoa; phylum Arthropoda; class Insecta; order Hemiptera; family Fulgoridae; genus Lycorma; species Lycorma delicatula. The sequence continues at coordinate 25,129,063 of NC_134455.1, forward strand.
ATTGTTTGAATAGATGATTGAACATTATGTGGTTCTTACTGTGTGGTTGATATTTTTAAAGAAGTGAAGAAAGTAGGAAAGAAAATTAAAATATTGGGTGAGGGGGAAAACACACTGGATGTTGAATAATTTACTAAAAGAATTGAAATGTGAAGATTTAATGTGGTTAGAAAAATCAGCTAAAAAATGAAAAATGCGTAATTTAATGAATTTCCAAAATAAGTGACAAAATTCAATTGATATTTACATGCAATATAAAAAAACCAAAACTAGAAGTTAAAATTCATTACTTGGCAAGTGACAGTACTTATGATCCATTGCAATTTTTCATAGAGTTCTTAAACCAAAAGTACACTAAATTGTGGCAAAGAAAATCCCTCCAACTACGTTCCTTTCATACACTCTCTCTCTCTCTCTCTCTCTCTCTATCTCTGATGTGCTTATTCCTGTAATGTTTTTCACTTAATACTCCTCAAAGATTCTTCTTTAATTAACATTCTGACATAGGCAACATTATGTAGTCATTTAATCCAGATTTGCTTGTATTGAACAAAGCATTTACTTACCAACAAACACCCAATACAAATGAACAAAGCTGAACAAGTAATTGACTTGAAGTGAGCTACACAGTTCAAATCTGTTTTAGTAAAAGGCAGCATGCCTTTTACTAAACATGCCTGTTATTAGCATAATAACAAACCCATACCACTAATTCAGTAAGATTATGTTAGACATATTACTTGAATAGAAAAATAAAATTTTGTCTTATTGACTCAAAACATTTTTACTTGTGCCGTTACTGGTTTATAAAGATGTACATTTTTTCTGCTGAAATGTCAGTTCTCAGATGAATGTTTTAGTGTGTGTAAATCCTCTTTATACAATGCATTCTTGTAAAATGTTAAACAGGTACTGAGTTAACTGGTGAGACTTTTATTTGCATGCGTAATTATAATATATTAAAATTTTTATCACTTTTTATTATTGATTGTTGTACGTACATACCTAAGTTTAATCAATAAATTGAAATAATTGAAAATTATGAATAATAATTGTTTGCTGTTACTCTAAGATAAAATACATTGTTTTAGTATATTATCGATACAAATCTACAATGAACAGTTATTTAGAATTTTAAATAATTAATTTATATTTTAATAAAGAAAGTTAATTTATCATGAAATAAAGTTTGTTGAGTGGTTTTTGTGACTAAATCTGATAGCATCTTATCTGTATTAACTCATTAATTACAACATAAACACTATTTTATGTTTATAATGGTCAAAAGTACTTCAGAATAGTCTTTATTTAAAAAAAAATATTTTTTAATTTAAAAATAGAAAAATCTTTCTGAGATTATTATAACTCAAAATAAATAAACTGTAGTGAATACATTTTTTACTATTGTTCGTATATATATATATAAAATAGGTACACATGAACATTTACTATTTGATTTATTTTCAATGCTATCTTTCAAATTTTTTTTATGAGTATAATTTTGAAAGTGTAAGTGCATATCATTATCACTATCATTGCATATCACTAAGTATGAACTTAGATTTAACATTTAAGAAAATGATTATATTTAGTTCCAACTTCTAAAAAAAATTAATAAAAATTATGAATTACATAATATAGGAATGTAGGGTTACTTTCTTATATGGTAACAGAAAAAATTATTTTAAACTTTTATTTTTTATTGTGAAAAAGTATTTCTAAAATCATTGTTAAGGCTGTCAGCTGACAATTTTTAATTTGACTTTACCACTTTTGTGATTTTCTTCTGAATAGTTATTTCTATTGATCAAAATTATGTAACTGCATAACTTTTTGTATGTTGTGTATGGTATATTGTATTGTTAACAGTCTCAAAAATGACTATTTAAGCATCTTACAAATTTTTTGATTGATATTTGTTTTGATATTATTTGTATCTGAATAATAACTGTTACTGGTAAATTGCTCTTATCACTGAAATATAAATTATGATAAGAACTGTTTAGTTTAATCTAAGTTAAAGTAATTAAAATATTTTATAAAACTTTTTTTTTGCTGTCAGTATTTGAAAATTATCAAAATAAAGGAAAATGAATTGAATCAGTAGTTACATAAAATGAAAAAATGAACCATTGGTTTGAACTATAATGTTTGTTTATCAATACCTTTTCCATGTGATGAAATTTAGTTGATGCATTTAACATTTAAGTAAATCTTTTAACGGTTCCAGATCATTAAAAAATTTATAAAATATAAATAAAATTATAAATTCTCAATTTAGTTGATTAATCATTGATAAAATTCTTGGCTGGTAACTAGTGTTTTTATATAGTCATTTATACATTCTTTACTTCTAAATTCCTCAGCTTTGCTTAACTGAGAATACCTTAAAGAAAATATTTAGAACTTTGATACCCTTAAATTTGTAAGTTTTAAGAATATCTTTAAATTAAATTCCCAAGTTTGAGAGTTTATTCTCAGTTTATCAATTTTTATAAGCACATTTATTCATTTAACATTTTGCACAATTACGTACACATGTGTGTTACTACTAGCAATAGATTTTTTGAAATTGGATTTTAAATTTACATACAGAATGTTAATTTATTTTTAAAAATTGCCATGTGGTTGTAGTTTATGTGTTATAATTTATTAAATGGAATTAATTAATATTTTTTTTTTTTAATATGATTAAGCTGTTGATTCATAATAAACACAAGTCTCCAGTTTATAAAATAGTTTACAATTTTTAAAAATGACTATAAATGAAACTTGTAGGATTACACATGAAAAAATTTAAGCATAAATATGTACTGCTAAAGAAAATTTTGAGGCAATGTTTTGCTTATGTTGACGGTACTGTTACATTAATTTGAATTATAAAATTTTATACTTACCTCACTGATCATCTGATTAAGCTGAAAAACAATTTTTGATTATAATTACTGTTACATGCAATGAAATTGTTTTAAATTTGTTATTTGTTTAATAATCATAATTGTTTTCTGAAGATACTGTTATAAAAGTTATAGAACGTACTTGGTGAGTAAACCATTTATTTTATCCTTTGATTGTTCAGAAACATTTCTATTTTTATTTACATTATGTTTGGAGATCAGTTTTCTTGTAACAGTAACAAAATGTTTTACTGAGTTTAATCATTTGTTAAAAATTAACTTGTTAAACTATTCATGACAACTTACATAATGCAAGAAGAGTTGTAGCATTGTACAATTCAGCATACATTATTTTATGTAAATTATTACATTGTATTAAAACTAATGTTTTATACTATGATTTATGCATTACAAGATTTATATGTTTTTAATTACACAGAGAAATAGTATTTCATTTAACAGTGTTTCTGAAAATAATCATTTTTATACTGTACTCCATATATAAAGTATCTATATAAACTAGATATATCACACTATCAGAGTTATGTAAACATTCACATTTAATCATTTTTGGTACATTAGTTCCTCAAAATAATGATTTTTTTTCTTTTTAGAGTTTATTGTCAGTAACATATTAAAAAATAATTTTACAGTGTATGATTATGAAGTTTGGCAGAAGTACAACAGAATATCTTGAATGTGTACTCTCTAGAATGAGTAGAAAAGTAAAAAATGTAGTTTTTGAATAAACTAAAGTTACATTTAAATCTAAAGAATTTTAAATTGTTTTCGGAATAAGCATTTCAGGACATTGTAAACATTCTTCATTGGTTATTCACCAAACATATTTTGATGTGAATGGAGACCTATTTTGCTATAAGTTATTGCTTTGGTTTGAAGCTATAATTTTTCTTTAATAAAGGTTTTTAGTTTCAAAATTATTTAATTGTTATAAATATTAACATAGAGGAATATGTCTTTTTTTTTCTATGCTATTATTGTTAATGTTTTTATATATATTTAGAGTGAGACATTTTTTGTGTGATGGTTTTATGTAATAATTTTTTAAAGATAATTATTTGTTTAGATGTAATTTTTATTGATTAATATGATCTGCTTTTAAAGTTCATAAGTTATGTTGTAATACGTTTCAGTTCATTTCAAATGGAATGGATAATCTGTAACTAGTGGTACATCCTATTTATCAGCAGACCATTTTTATTTTAATATATCTGTGCTTTCTCTCTTATTGTTACGTTTTTCTCTCTTATTATTTAATTAATGCTTTCAAGCACATTTCTGAAAGTTAATTCACAGACCTTACATGTACAGAGTGATATTTTCTTGCTCCCTTTCATTAGATTGAGTATTTTTGCATTTAATTTATTTATTATAATTGAAAAAATAAAATAAAAATGTTGTTGCTTCCATTTTTTCTTACAATTGGGAAATTAAATTTTAGATCAATTTCTTAAAATTCTAACAGTTTTTTACCGCTTAAATATAATATACTTTTTTGACTCTTCTCCTCCTCCCATACAAAGAATCCCGTTCCTCTGAATATGCATAGTAGAGGGGAAAGTAGAAAAGAGAGGAAAATTATATAGCAAACAGCCACTAGGTAGCCAAACATTATTGTACAAATGAAAACTAAGTTTAATTTAAATTAAAAGGTCTTGGGTTTTACCCCTATTAATGCCTTATAACAAATTTATAAGTTATACATTGTTATCAAAACATGTTACTGTGTTAACAAACAGACTTTGTGAAACAGATAAGATTGTCTTCAAATTTTCATTTATTTAATACTATCTTGAAAAATTGACCATATTCCACTAATCAGTTGCAACTCAGGTACATATGATATTAGAAAAGTACATTGTATTTGTTACCTGATAACAATCAATAGTTTCTTATTTCTATTTTGGAAATTCTTAAATACATAAAATTTCATTTGATGTTTAGTCCTTCAAAGATGTTATAAAATTATACAAAAATCAAAATATGGCCATCTTTAAAAATTTGAGTTAAAGTTGAGAGCGTACTTCCTTGAAATTTACTTGTTGAAAGTTTATGAATTGCATATCTCAGTCGAGAAATAAAGCCACTTTGAGTACCTTTTATATCCTTGTTATGATTATATTCTGTTCCTGTTGACAGTGGAATATTTCAAGTGATTTAGTTATTTTTTTCAGCCAGAAAATAATAGCGAAATGTTTCAATATCCATTAAACAAAACCTGGGTTGCATTTGGTCTTTCCAACAGTAAAAGTTACATACATATTAATAATATTAAGATCAACTACTAAAATCATATGGATGTCTTTGACTTACTTTTCTCTTTTTATCAAATGGAAAAAAAGATTGGTAGTTTTGCCTGGGTTCGAAAATATTTTTTAGGGATTTTAATTACCCTTTGTATGTATAGAATACATTTTTACTAGCATGTTTATATATTGATATTTTTATACATAAAATAAGTACTAAATTATACTAAGTGATGTATAAATAACATTGACAATTTAAAAGAAAAAATTATTCAAAAATTATCTTATATGTAAATCTTAATATAAAATTTTCAAATAATACAAGGTGTCCCGTATAAAACATCACCCATCTATATCAGTAGGTATATTTAAATAAAAAAGGCATTTGTAAATTGTTAAATTAAATATTTTATTTCCAAACTTTACAATACCTTAAATTCTAGAGTAAATGCTGGAAGTTGCCGCCATTTTCATGAAAAAAATCTGGTACAGTCAAATCTGGGGAACTTGGTGTCTGTGAGCCATGACTAGTAACACGATCGCCAAAGAATTCGTCAACAAAATCAGAAGTTGAATGTGCATGTGCACATTCATGTTGGAACCAGCAATATCAATCTTACTCTTTCAAGAGTGCAATGAATTGCAATAAAATATTCTGCAGTAATGGTGTACTTGAAGAAAAGAAGACCGGTAATTTTTTTTTGTGATATCGCAAATCCTACAATTATCTTCAGGTACAATTGCTTTTCATGATATTTGTGAGGATTTTCAGCACTCCAAATCCTACTGTTATGACTGTTTATGTAACCATCCAGATGAAAAAAATTCCACGCCTCATCTGCTTGAGTTCATAACAAGAATGTCCTCATGCATAAATTGACAAAACCAATGAAACATTCTAGCCATTTTCTTTGTCTGGTTCAAAAAGTTGATGAACTGTTGGAATTCAATATTGTAAATTTAATTTTTTTGTCACCTGATGAACGGTTGATTTTGGTAAATTGAGTTTGATGGAAGAATGGCCTATGTGCAAAAGTCTTGTTCTGAGAAAATATCAACAAAAATTTTACTGTCAATTTTTAAATTTATTTTTTACAATGTATCAGCTGTTTCTTTACTTTATCAAAACTTGTACCTGTTATTTTATAAAATATAACATAGAATTATATTATTATTAGTTAATTATTTATTTATTATTATTAGAATTATTTTATATTTCTGTAAAATATAAAATAGAAATAATTTTCCTCAGTTGTAGAAACATTTATGGATTTTATAAAAACTTTCCACAGGAGCCCTATTTCCATCTAAGTGATGGAAAAAATTTGAAAAAGAAACATCTGACTTATTATTACATATTTATAAAATTGAAAAATAATTGTATTTTTATTCTCTTCCTCAATACCGTCCCCAATACCATCATTAGAAATGTTATTATTGGATTTAAAACATTAGAGATTATATCTCCATAAAATGTAGTTTTATTTATAGGCAAAAAACACATAAATGATCTAATATCTTCTATCTTTGCTATCGAAAGTGTCCGTTTAGCATCTGGATCAAAATTTATTTTATCATTATTTACATTGTGTGATTTAAGAAATTGAAATGGTGTAGATCCCACAACATATTTATATATGTCTTGTATGCCAGTAATTTTTCATGAGTAGTATATACAATTTTTACATATTTCTGAATTAAAAAGTATCAATTTTAGTTTTCGGTTTTGTAATAAAATATTTTTCAAGACCAGATGATATATTTTTTATAATGGGGCTTCCATGCTTAATGTTAAATGGTTCTGGATCATCATGGCGCTCCTTTAAAATACCTATTTATTTTTTGGGACTAAATATTTTCTGTATTCTGTAATTTTTTGGTATATATACTAAAGTTTCAGTCACATTGATTGTAGCTGTGGCCTCGTGCAGGGAACATTTGGGTTACTGTTATCTTTTTAAGTAATTGCCAACCAACTACAAAATTTTAACATAATCACATTTTTATTTTGGCCCCCAGCTGCATCAGATAAAAAAATAATGGATTTAACTGTTGGATACAAGAGTAGCTTTTCCATCATAAAATCAAGTAATAGTGAACACATGCATTTGGACCTTTTTGATTCATGTTCAAAGTAATAGTAAAATGTACTACTTTTATCATTATGAGGGAAAGCATTGAACACACACATCCACAATGATCTTTTGTAAAATTGGCTATTACAGTTAAGTCATGGCAATAGAAGATTTTGAGCGAAATCAAATTCTATCACCACAATTGTATCGTCTTGTCAAGTCCTTGTAAGACGCTCTTCTTTAATAGAATTGTGTACTTTAAACTTTTTAAGATGAATTTCATATTGTGCTTTTAAACAATTCAATGGATCATTTTCTAGCAAAACAAACGTTTTTGAACAAAAATCACTATCATCACTTTCTTGAAGTATAAAACAATTGCCTAATTTTTAAAAATATATATAATAGAAATGTGTTTTATTTCAAATTTCTTCCCCATTGTTTCAATGAATGCTGTTGAAATAATTTGGAAAGTTGAGTTATATCAAGTTGCAGATTTTCAAAATATTTTCTTTTGAATTTTTTCAACTTGTAGTTATATTCTTTTTGAGGGATTGTGCAAATGATTCTTAATTAAAATCCAACTATTCTGTTCTATTTTGTGAGGACTGTTGTGATGAATGTCTCATCTTTCAGCAAACCCCTAGTTTTCAACAATTTTCTACTGTATTATTCTAAGATGTTTTATAGAAATTTTAAACACATCTGCTAGGAACCTTCTAAAACCTTGTCATGCTTTCCTTCATGAACAAGATTATATTTCCAAACTCATTTATGAGGATTTTTTTTTAAACTTACTTCGTTCAACATCTTTTCTTTTTAAACATTTTGATAAATATTTATCTTGTTGTTTTCCACTAATTGAAGAAAACAAACTGTAAATGTCACTTTTCATTTGGTCACTTATTTTTTGATGGCTTACAGCTATTTATTTTCACATAAAGTTTAAAAATTCTCATGAACTCATTTGTAGTACATAAACTTTAAATCCAGTCTGTACTGTAATACTGGGACAAGAGCATACAACACAGCTCAATAAATATTGTCGCCGTAAAGTTTTTAATAGACAGAACAGTGAATAATGTTGGGCTTATAGAAGAAAACATGGCAGACACAATTAATGCTTTGACAGAAAAAGGGCTTTAGTGGTTTAAGCCTCTTTTCCATCAAACTCCTCAATTATTTCAGCTGGCGAGCATATCTGTAGTTGATTTTTATGGCGAGGCAATTAATTGGTTTTTGATTTCAGTAACTATGTCTGCATTCACCACTGTCATCAATCTTTTGTGTTCATTGTTATTAACAGAACCTGTCTGTCTAAATTTAGCCACTAACCTCAAAACTATTGTTAGGTACTGGTTTATCATGATACTTATGGCAAAAAGATTCTTACACTGCCACCATCGATCATGTGCTAAAATACGACTCAAGAATAAAAACACATTTATCTTGTGAAAACACCATCTCTCTAACAATGCCCTTAATGTTATGATTGCTTTATTATAGCTATCAGTAGCAGTATACTGCATTGGCATGATGTTCACTTGTTGGACGAGTCCATTCCAATAAATCATAGGGGAGTTGGGCAATCAATTCAAATATTTTAGAAGACCTGAGTGGTGGGTTGCATTGTAAATGAAACACTCTGTATACTTAATATATAGATATGAAGTAAATATTTTTATCTTGATTTTTTAAAATAAGTTTTATTTTATTCTATTAATTTTTTTTAAAATTAAATGCCAACTTTTAATCTTAATTAATACAAATGATTAGATTGCGAAGTTATAATGATAAATTTATTTTATAAAATTAATTAATCTCAATATGTTGCTTTATTACTAATATGAAGAACAAAATTTAATAATAAATAAATTTTAATTAACTCTTATTCAGAGTAAAGATTGAAGTTTTTTAAAAGAATAATGAATTTTATTCTTTTTTTGAAGACATTTGACTTTATGTGTAGTACAAGCCTGGTATATTCATAAGTTTTTTCTTGGTACTTCATGAAATATATTGTCTCATAAGACTTCATTCTGGCCAGTGTTCTGCAGATTTAATTGTATTTCATGTCAAATATTAGGTTTTAATTTTTTTTTGGGGTAGTGTGCACAATATAGTTTTTATGGCAATTTAATTTTTCAGATACAGATCAGTCTTATCATGTCTTGCTGAAACTTTTAAAAATATTTTTGTGATGACTCTAATGTTATGTAAATAATGTATGCATTTACAAAATTGGCATTCTGAAAATTAATTCTATCAGAAAAACATTCCCGAATTTTTATGAGAATTTCACAAATTATTTCCAGCCATTCAAATTTGTCTACATAGTTCATGTTTGAATTATTGCCCTTCATAATTTTTTGCAATTTAACATTCTGGTAGTACTACTCAGTTTACATCAGTCTACTATTTTTATGTAGACTAGATTGTGAAAATTAGATTAAATATAAACTCATAGCTTACCTTTCACTATAATCACTGTAAACTCCCTCTTTGTCACAGTCAGCTTGTCTGTATACTATTGATTTTTTTTAAATGTAAAATCTTGAGTAAATTTTTACAAAATTTGTTGATCATTCCACAAGACAAAATGCCTTCTTTTTTCAATTTTTTTATTAATATATATTTATAATATATACTTATAAAATAGGTATCAAAATACATAGTTTAAATGATTTTGAACAGCTGAGAAGTTAATCTTAAAACTACTATTTTCTTTTGAAGTTTTGTTGTGGTATTTCCAATTTTGTCCATTTAAGTGTCAAAATTGGCTAACATCACCTTATATTCTATTTTAATGAGGTTTTGGTATTGCTTTGAGTAATCTGTATTTGAATTTATGTTTTTTATCAGCTTTATGGAAAGTTGAAGAAAATATTGATCAAAATTATATTTCAGTTTTTCTAAGAAGGGTGTTGGTGTGTAAATTTGATCGTTGTATGTATGATGAATAGGGATTAAACCATTATCAGTTGTGATACTTAAACCAATCAAATCTGTTAACAAGTATTATTTTTGAAGTGTATAGATTGTCAAGCATCTGGAGTACTGCTTTAATTACCCCTGTAGCTGGATGATTTTTTCTACTCTTTTGATGATACAAATTTATATAAAAAATGAGATTATCAATAATTGTAATATTAAAAAAGGTGTGAAACAGTTGATGTAGACTTGGATACATGAACTTCTTTATAAAAGTTCCAGGTTATTATTCGTGAAGTAAGAATTGTATTAATCCAAATATCAGTATGAATTCAAACGTCAACTTTATCTGATTCACTGGAATCAGTGTCTCCTGCATTGAAATTCTTTATCATGCATTATAACCAAAACTGTAGTCATGAGCATTATTGCCACTGTGGTTGCTTAGATTCTGTTCAGAATCACCCATCACATTCTAGTGGTGAACGTGTCCTCCCATATCAGCTGATTTGGAAGTCGAGAGTTACAGCGTTCAAGTCCTAGTAAACCAGTTATTTTTACACGGATTTGAATACTAGATCGTGAATACCGGTGTTCTTTGGTGGTTGGGTTTCAATTAATCACACATCTTAGGAATGGTTGAACTGAGACTGTACATGACTACATTTCATTTACACTCATACATATCATCCTCTGAAGTAATACTTGAACGATAATTTCCAGAGGCTAAACAGAAAAAAGGAGGCAATGTCTGATGTTTTCTTCTAGTATAATGTAAACAATAATTGGTAATTTAGTAATCAGGATTACATCTAAAACAGTGAATATTTGAAATAAGAAAGAAAGAGATATCATTAGAAAAATATGATGCCATATTCTTAGAATGATATTGCATGTTGGTCTGTTATATATCTTCAAACACTCAAGGCTAAAATACAAAACTTCTGTAGATTTAGAAATAAATATTTATCTTATTTAGTGCAATTTGCATATAATTTACTACATACTTGGATTATCTAATCTTTGTGAAATGGGCTGAAGAGATAAATCTATTTTTATTTTTTTCTAATTCAGTCGGAAACACAGCTACTAGTTGACAGCTTAGTTTTATTCTTATGTGTTTTCCATAATTATAATTTTAATAGTTTTATTCTTATATTTTTTAAGATATATTATATAATATATTTAATAATAATTTTAAGGAATATGTTGTAATATTTTATTACAATCCATTTTCTTTTCTTAATAAGAATTTATGGTTTTATTTGTAAATGATTTTCAATCTAGATGAAATACTACCCCTATCAATTCTTAAATTCTTCATTTAGACAGTAAGACCTTAGTCTCAGCCTTTAACTTATTAATGACGTGAAACATTTTTTTCCAACAAAATGTATTTGTATAATCATTAGTATCATCAAATTATAGTTATCCATATGTTTTAACAGTTTTAATATTTTATCAGTGTAGGATTTAATTGTGTAAATACTTATTTTAGTTTTATTTTCAAAATAATTTTATCTAAATTATGCTCTCTGTTAAGTAGCTTATAGAGCTACAAACAAAAAAAGTAAAATCTGTGCTATCATGAATATTGTGCATCGATGATTTACTACTATCAATATGCTTATTTTATTTTATTTTTCTGATCATTAGTTATGATATTAAGATAGATGGCATGCATGATGTCTGGCATTTTAAGTTAAGGTATGGTTTTCCAAAAGGTTAATGATTGTAACAACTAAATAGATATATAAAAAAAAAATACTTTATGAGATTCATAAACCTGAAGAGAATATTTTAAAAGATTCCTTGGAGAAAAGGCACTACTGTAAAAACAAAGAAAAAACAATCAGGCAAGATACCAATAGTATAAATTAATTCAAATGTTTTAAATTATATGGTCATGATATTTGTAAAATTTGTGTTATGATCAGTTTTTAAAAAAATAATTTACACAATTTTGTAATTCAAATCAGTATGTAATTGATTTCATGCCACTAAATACAGTACTTATTAAAAAGAATGCTTAAAAAAGTAGAATTAAGATAGGGTGTAAAATTTGTGTTTTATTCTGAATTAATTTTGGGCATACCTCAATTATAATTTTTGTCATGACAACTATTCTTTTCTAGTTTTTAATTTGTCTGTCTGATATTAGTGAAAATATAACTTTGTAAAACTGTGATTTGTATTTTGTTTTATGTAAGTAGTATTATCTTAACCAGTTTTTCCTAATAATTTATTTGGAATAATTACAGCAAAAATAAGTCGAAGCTCAGTACATTTTTTTAAAAATTGCGATCATGAAAAGGCAATATGATAAATTACATTTGATGACTGTGTCCTTTTACCTTTTACTGTAAAATATATTTTTTTTCATCAAGTAATATATGCAAATATTCATACAAATTTCAACATATTAAAGTTCTGATTTATGAGATGTGGTCTTACTGTGTTATGTATTATAACATTTAATGTTAACAGACTGAACTAGTTTTAATTAAAAAGAAAAATTATAAAATTTGAAATAAATTTAAAAGAGATTTTAATTAATTGTTTACATAGTAATGTAGTTTGTAAGTGCACGTATTAATACATTTCTTGCTGATCATCCATCATATATATTTATGAATGAAAATTGCAATCGTGTGATTTTAGGTCACTAATGACTGTTATAAGATTTCAACTGTTATCCAATAAGGACGTAGTAACATCAACTCGTACAACTGGCAAAAATTTGTTTATTTATATACAAAAAAGTGATTTTATGGGTGATTTCACCATTCTGGAAGAATGAAATTATATTTCCATTATTTATAAGATATATCGTAAGAAAACCTTCATATCCTTGATGGGTAAAGTGCAGGAAGTATTCCCTACTACCACAAAATAGTATATATAATTTTTTTCTGATTGAAGTATTTAAAAAATATTCTTGATTCTCTGAGGATTGTTGATGTTGAGGAATATAACTTGTTACTCATTCATCACAGCCAATTTTCATAATCTTACTAAAATAATAGGATTGATCAATCAAAATATGGCAAGTGAACATTTTGAATTTGCCACCCTTGTAGTAGGAAATATAAGTCTGGGTTGTGTTAAGATAAATATTGTGTGTTTTAAAATGAATATCAGGGTTTTAAAGTTAAGTAATATTTATTAAGTTTTACTTAATTGATAAATTATACAAGAAATTAAAGAGCAATTCAAACAGTTTTTCATATAAATTTTCAGTGTGAGCACTGTTAATCACATGGCACACATCCAGCTGTTAAGAGAGTTCATCCCATACTTTAATCAGCAAGTCTGGAGTAATTGATATGACAGCTGTTTCAATCCTATGTCTCAAGTTAGGTAGGTCTGCAGGTAACGGTGGCACATGCACTTGATCCTTTATAAACCCCCAAAGAAAAAAATTCCACAGAGTCAGATCAAGCAGACTTGGAGGCCACAGCAAAAACAAGCTCTGTCATTTCCTCCCTGGCAACCAATCCAGCGGTGGAGAATTTGCTTCTGAGAAAAAAACAGCCTATATACTTGCCGTCAAGCTACAGCTCAAAAAACATTCAGTTTTGGAAGTCTTGTTCACAGTGCAATATTTTGTGAGGATTTTCTGATCCCCAGATACACATATTATGAGTGTTTACTTTTCCATTAACATGAAATGTTAATTTCAACGTTCGACATTGTCTTCGGACATACTGAGTCATCCTGTTTTCTTCCCTGTACAAGATATGAAGTGGTTTCAAATTGTTTACACCATCTACGAATGTTATTATCACTTGGGAGATCACAACAGAACCTCTGACTGAACGCATGTTGAACGGTAATTATAGATTTATACTTTGCATACTGCAAAACACAGAATGCTTTCTGTTGGGGGACTGCCATCTTTGCTATTAGCGCTTTCAAGTGAAAACAGTTTATGAGCTTGCAAACGGCTAAAATTGTTTGAGTTTCTCTTTCATTTCACGTATAATTAATCAGTGTTTGTGAAACTTGAGAAATATTCATTTTGAAACACTGTATAAATACTTATTCAACTAATATCAGAATTGCTTTCATTTGTTTAATGCTACTTACAGTTTCTAATAAACTGGGTTTAGAAATGACGAATATTAGTAGTAATGTAAGAATTAATATATATTTATAAATGCCAAATCCTCTTACTCATTCATTTAGAAATGTCTCCAGAACTGCTAATTTTAAAATGCTGTCTTGTATTTCAGCTAAAATAAACATATAAATTTTTTTAAGAATGTACAACTTATGAAAAATTAGGTAATAGATCAGCAATAAATGTATTAAAGATAATTGAACTTTTTGGACGATGAATTTTTTGTAAAATTTTATCATTTTTGTTAAGCAGATATGTTTTTTTTTTTTTTTGTTTTTTGTTTCTATCTTAATCATGTATTAAGTTTATGGGAAATTTTTTTTGTTTGAACATCAAAATTGACTAGAATTGTGTTAAGAAAAGTGAATGATGTAATTTCAGGTTTCAAAAACTATGATTTCTTCTGTGATTAATCTGTGGCTGGACCACGTTATATGTGATTGAAGAATGGACTACTGAAATGATGAAATATATATACTGTTTATTAATTTGTATAATCTTCCCTTTGTTAGATATTTATTAATATATACTACTTGTATTCATACTGATACTGTTTATAAGATCAATGTTTTACATTTTAAATAAATGAAATTGAGTAGCGTGTTGAATATTTTATAAAATATCCTCTTACTGTAAAAACTGAAGTTTTGAGAAATCAAACTTAATTGTTTTATTATCTTATTCATTTTTTATATTTTTATTTATTGATTTTTTAATGTATTGAACAGTATTTCAGTTATTCCAGGGTGCTTGATTATTAAAAGCTTCTGGTTTGCATTTGTTGAAGACTGATGTTGCATCAGGGTGAATCAAATGAGAACATTTATAATGAAGAAGGAATTGTAAATTACCTCTGTTCAATCATTTTTCTTAGCTGTAAATTCCCTTTATCTTCATCCACAAACATTGTTCTTGAGTATAGACAAGAACTGTTGTATATTCTCCTTAAAGATGATTTATATGAACTTTATGAACTTACATACATACTTTATGAACTTATGTCTTACATATATGTATTTGGAAACAAAGAATTTTCATCAATAGTTCTTTTTTTATCACCCTGATAATGCATAATTTATATCAAATGTTCTCAAAACTTCTCTTTTTATTTTTGCTTTCCATATTTTCCTTTCATATTATTTTTAATAATTTAAGTCAGTGGTTCTTAAATTTATAGAATACTTTTTCCTTATATTTGAATTTAAAGCCTAAATATAAAATTACAAACCAGTATAACTGAAAAGTTCTTATTCATTTAAGTGTATTTTTATTTTTACTTTTTAAAAATGGTGGATTAGTTTTTTTTTAATTTCGTAATCTTTTCTAGTTCCCGTGAATTGATTGTTCAGCTGAAGCTAAATTTAAAAAATGGTCTTTTATTAAAATCGCATATTGTGTATTTTGTTTTGTTTTCAAATAAACTAACTTTTTAGTAGTTAAATGTAGCTTTCACATCAATCTGGTAAATACAGTTGAACATTTTCAGGGTCATGTTTATAAAAAATAAATAAAAATTTATTTGTATAAATAGTAAGGTGATTTAAAGCATGGGAAGTTGATATATTTTGTGAAATTTTGGAAATATGCCCATGCATATTTATATCTAAACTATCCACAAATCATTGACCTAAATTGCTGGAAATTTCATAATAATGTTCTAATTATTTCATTATAGTGCTCAAAATTATCCAAAAACAATTTCTTTGTGGAAATTTGTTTGGCAGGTCAGTCAGTAAATGCATATTTCACTTTTTGATGAAACCAATCTTTCTTGATTTCTGCCACCTAATTTTTTGGGAATTAGTGGCAAAAAGTATCTGTAGAACATAAGTATTTTTTTACTTATTTTTTGAATTGAAACTTTCAGTTAAAGATAATTGTGTAATTTAGGTCACTAAGCTTTGTTCAGGAGATCTATTGAAGTAGTTTTGGTTTTTAGGTGTTATATTTATTTTTTCATAAGCCAAGACATAGATTATGAAAACTTTTAGTTTCTAGAAACTGCCTTTTTTTAACTAGCAGAATCAGTAAACGCTGACATTCGTTTTTTCAAAGCTGATTTTTTTTAAGGTGGATTTCAGTTTTAGAATACTTTACAAAGTAATTTGTGCTATAACTTGAAAGCTGAAAATCAAATTAATAATTTCCCTATGATCTAACTAAATTGATTATTTATAAAAATAAATGCACTTTTAACACGTAAGTCAATTTTATTTTCTAAAATTGTCTATTTATATGTGTATCATTAAACTGTACTTTTATGATATCACAGTTATACTTATTGCATTTTGTAGATTCCCCACTTGAAATGTCTTTCAATTTAATTGTTAAATTTATTGTTTAGAACAAACATAATTTTAATAAAAATTAGTTTAAATTTTTTTAATTAAATATTGTAAAAAAATTATAAATAATCTAATTTTGATCGGTTCCAGGTTTGAAGGTGCTCGGGGGTTTTACAAAGGCTTGGCTCCTAATCTGACTCGTGTAGTACCTGCTACAATGATTACATTTGCCACTTATGAGAATGTTTCCCGATATTTGTTAAATAGGCAAAATGTAGAAAATTTGAGTTCTGTTTAAAATATGTATACATATCTTCAACATTCTTCATATTGTATGATTCATTCCTAAAAACTTAAGTTATAAAATAATTAACCAAGATTAGAAGTGAATAATATAAAATCAGTAATATTGTGTGTTCAGTATTTATAAATTTGGTTAGCAGTGTGCAATAAAAATCACTTTTTTTAAATCAGAATATTCCATTTGATTAATGTCTGTATTAACTTTCAAATGATCACTTAATACACTAATTGTAGTTGATATTTTTTATTAATAAATGAGCTTGGAAAAGTTACCATTTTTTTACAATTGTATTGCTTTGAAAATAAAATTAGCTCGTTTATTTTGATTTAACTTTTGATTTTATGAAATCATTTACCTTCATTCTGGTTGTCCTGGATATTCCTTGATTTTTTGTACTAGTAACAACAGGATCATTCAGTGACCTTGGAGCCAAAGTTCTACTATATCTGTTCATCAATACATATAACCCTGTGTTAAAGTTTATGGTTTCGTTCACCTGTTTGCATAAAGTATTAATATTGTACAACCATCAGCATTTTTTGCAATATTTATTTTTGGCATTTTGTGAAGTCTGGGCATTCTATCATATAGCTGAAAGAGCATGTACAGAATACTGTTTTTGATATCAAAGAATCTTATACTGTTAGCATTTATGGTTAGATCAGTTAATAGTTTATTTATTGTAGACCCCTCAGTAATAATACACTTGAATAATCATACTTCAACATTTAACATACAAGAATAGATATTCAAGCTTATATAATAATAAAAATTTAGGACACAAAGTTGTATGATTAAAATAACTGGTCGTAAATGATTAGATGATTGTAATTAGTCTTTTAGATGGAGGTAGCATATTCCACTGTAGAAAATTTACAAGAACAAAATTTACTTGAAACATCCAAGATATCATCCTGAATATTTAGTAAGAGTAGTTTTTGTGTACTGTTATCATTTATTACTGTTCCAAAAAGTACACTATGTTAACAAAACATTCATACACCTTCTTGTGAATGAATAACAACTTAATTTTCATTTTGAAAATGATAAAGAGTGTTATTACTAGTAGAGAATTTTAGTAGTTATAATTAAAACAAGGTTACAGTAAAAAAAAAATATATTACATCACCGTTTTATTTTAACACTGTAAATTAAATAGTGGTATGCGTTAAATTATTATTCTGCATAACATTGCATTCCAGCAACTGTGTGTTTTATATGAGTAGTTATTTTGGCAATAAATAAAATAAAGAGAAATTGAATTATATAACATTTTTTAATTTGTTATTCTATCATTTTTGAGTGCAAAATTTTGTCACGTTTGTTTTGCTTATATTAACATTATTTATTTTGAGTACCAGTTATTAAAAGGATTTATTTTAATAGCTATTGTTATAAAAGCAATTAAGACATTGATTGTTAATTATAACCAATTATAATATTTAAAACTAGGGTTTTTATTTACCAGGTAGTTAAACATTTAGTCTCATTTTTAGTGTGCCCTGTAATGGTACACGTGATGTATGTCATCATATAATGAATATTTACATTCTCCATTAAGTTTCATAGTTGTAAATTATTTTTAGGTTTACATATTAAAAGTATTAACAGACTCCTCTGATTGTATATTATTATTATGGGTTTATTTTTGGCTTGTTATGGCAGAATTTATATCGTATGATTTACTTTAAACCCAAGGTTTATTCTTAAAAACATAATCAAGAATAAAATATTTATAGTCAAGTACATGAAATTGTTAATATTGTTTATGATTTTATAAAGAAAGAATATTTAAAGTTAAAAAAATTTATCAGATTGGAACCATACTCTGAGCATCCAAAAATGTAATGAAAGAACTCCTGCTACTTGTATGATATCAAGATCACAGTTAAAAAACTTTAAAACAAAACAAAATTACTTCTTCAATCAACATCATAATCATGTTTGTTCAGCACACTGAAGTGCAAACAACATGCATAATCTCATAGTGGATTGAACAGTTTTTTAATAAAGGTGTTATATAAAAAGAGATGTTAGATCAGTATAGCAGATTGCTATTGATTTTAAAGATGCTGGATATATGTTTGAGCTGTTTTTACTTTTATCTTAGACAAACGTGTTAAGAGTCTAATCAATTACATTTTTACATCAACACACTGAACCAGTTGATATATCCCCTCAGCAGCTGGCATGTTACTGCCTTAAATCAAAATGATTTTGGCAAAAATAAGTTTATGCTATTGTCATTATAATCCTGTCCTTTCATGTTAAATTGCCACACAGTATTTTTAACTTTAGAAAACTGTTCAATAAATCATGAAATCCTGCAGCTAGAATACATACTATAATTTTTAGGAATAACCTTCATTACCTCCCTTATGATGAAACGTTTCCATTTATTATGTCAAATATTGTTGGTATTAAGTACACAAGAAAATCGTTATTATTATTCTATTGAATGTATTTGAAAATAAGCTGATGTAAAATTTGTTAACATTATTCTATGCTTATAACAGATATCATCGCCCCCTAACCTATATTACTTTATGATGGAGATTGCTGATGCAAACTTCCCTTACAAGTTAGAAGTTATTCCCTAACAAGTTACAATTAATTTTTTTTTAAACGTTTGCAATCTGAAATAAAAATGACTATTGAAAAAATACCAAATGCAATTATGTTTAATTTAATTTCTACAATCTCTAAACGTGTTATTTAGAGATTTTGTTTATTAAGAAAGTACAATAACAAATAAGTGCTTGCTCATGAGTAATAACTCGTATAAACTGAAAAGGAGTTATGAATAAAAAGGTGCCACAATCATATAAGTAGTAGAGATTTCATTCACTCCATGTATCTGCTGATGACACGAAGACGTTGGAGCAAAGAGTTGTGCCTTAATTGACCTCTTCATTATGAATAATGTTTAATATTCAGAATCTAACACTGAATATTAGAGAGTGGAGAATCTGAAAAGAATATCATGGATATTATAGCTGACTACAGTTATCAGCTGCATATAGGCCGGTTCTAGATAATTATTATTTGGCTACCCCTATCCCTTAAATAAAATTTTGTTATAAAACAAAAAAGGGAAAGCACACATTGAAAAAGTATATCATTTTACATGAAGTAAGTTTGGTGAGCTGTATTGTATGCAAATTCAACTATCAGATAGTGAGTAGTAGTGTGCATATCAGATTCATATAGTAATTTGTACTCGGTTGATATAATTGCCAAATTTGTTAAACCTTCTTGTAACTTTATTGATTGCAAGTAGTTTTTTTATAATTTTGACAAATGAACATTCACCTGATGCTACAGAAACTGGTAGAGTTGAAATAATTTTAATACTATAAATAAATTTGAAGTATTAAGAATGTTCCCTGAAGATTATTTTTAAAGATATATTTGAACATGATGTATGCTTGTAAATTAATGTTTACTGCTTTTATATGTGCCCTTATTGACAAAATTTTGTGATATTAATCATATCCATCAATATCATATTCTTTTATTTGTTAATTTTAAATGAAGATTTTTGCATGATTTTAATAATATTTCATCTGAAATGTCAGTATCTAATGCACAACCAAATATTTCATGGTATTCTTTAATGACTGAAATCTGGTCTCGGTAGATGATATTGCTTTATCTAAAATGCAATTGTAAAAATTAACCTTAAAAGCAATTTTTAGATTAATAATGATTATTCTGCTTCATAATCATATTCTTTCTTTGGTTTTTCCTAGGTCTAAAATATTCAAAGTTCAGTTTTACTTCTAATTTTTCTGCTAAATTATTTAGACTAAGAAGAAAGTTCAAATGTTTCACTGGAAATATACTGTTTTAGTCTGGGTTAATTCTTTCAGATAATTTAAACATTCCATATTTTCATCTGGATTTAAAATTAAAGATCGGACTCGAGTCTACATATTCGGAACTTTTGTCGACTTATTAAATTCGTAAACTTCACAACTTTATATAGGGTCCCACGAAGAAACTTTCAGGGCATGTTCTACTGGTGAAAATAATGAAAAACGTTCATATAAAAATACGTTTGGAAAAGCTTTGTTTTCGAGTTATGGCTATTGAAAGTTTCGCCCGGATTTCAGCTGTTCTAATAAAAAAAAGCCCTACTATAATTTTGGGACCTAAATTAAGGAGTAAAATTGGTGATTTCTTATGTAATTTGAGCTTGGAAATAGCATAAAACAGGTCCCAAACTGTAACTTAAGTAATTTTTAAGATATCCGACGTAAAACATAAAATTCCTGGTCGAAAAACAAGTTTTTTAAGGTTTGTAATACAGTAGCTTTGTTTATGACTAATAAATGCGGAACAAATCTTTCGCTAGCAGTAACTCAAAAACATAGCGTTTCCAGACGTACGTTTATATGAACCATTTTTCATTATTTTCACCAGTAGAACATATACTGAAAGTTTTCCATTTCTTCGTGTGTTACTCTGTATCTGCTAAAATCGTGCTCGAATAGTTAGACGGAGGAACAAACTATAACATTCGAATCCAGAATATTGTATAAAAGTATTTATTTTAAAACAAGATTTGGGTAACATAGCAGTAATCGATTAATACTATTTTATTAAAATACTAATCGCATTCATCGGCATCATGTGAAGTTATGATACAGGTTATATCTATTACCACTATTCAATTTTTTAATTTTAAATAACATTTAACTTAGATTCATATTAATGTGCAGAATACTTTCTTTTATTTTTCGAATGTAGTATTGTTCTGACGAGGTCCTTTTTGAATTCATTTGAAACCGGCTGGTGGTTGATGATATTTAATTTAATGTAAACTATTAACCGGCATGATTGAATAAACAGCAACCTATTATATGCAGTAGTTAGATGAATCGCATGTCATGAAATTTTTATAAATATCATATTACCAGAGGAGTTAAACTTACTGCGAGTGATTTTTTCTACACAAAAGACTTATTGTCGGTAATTAGAAATCTTTTACCACCAATCATGGAAATGTAAACAATATCATGCTCTGTTTACAGTTCTCAACCTCTGGCAATAAGTAAAATATTTCTACAGTAAAATAATAGATCACAGTTCTCCTACTTTTCTTTCTGAACAGTCTGTACAACCTTCGTCATCTATTCTGTTGGAATGCATACTAAAAGAAAACAAACATTATTGTACGGTAATTGAACGTATCAACATATATACTTTTCGATACGTTTGAGAACTGTAAACAGAGCATGATGTTGACATTGCGATGTTTGTTGGAAAAACATGTAATTTTCTAACTGCCGACAATAAGTCTTTTTTGCAGAAAAAAAATCACTTGCCGACTCGAACTCTAGGAAACTGTATTCCCATTCAACCTCGTCGTAATAATAAGCTATGTCATACTTCTATGTCGAAATTGATGGAACAGTTAAGGATTAATTAAAAAAATATATATATTACTTTTCAATATCCTTGATCATTATTTCACTTTATTAAACAACTCTAGGATCAGATGATTAAACATGATAAACTTCCTCGTTCTCGTTAAAAACGATTTCAGCTTTCGTTTTTGGCTTTTCATATCGGTCATTGAATGGGAGGTCTTCTACATCCGCAGTCTCAAACTACTCTACTTTAGATACTAGCCTTTTTTTGCAACGTACTACCTCTCGTTCATTTTCATTTCGATAGACTGCGTATATTTGTAGGGGTCTCGCTGGCCAGTCGCTTCTTCATCGGAGACATCTTCAATCTTCCGTTTCTTAGACAAATTTCATGAAGTTCTACAGTTCATCGACCTCAGATCAATCTGATTAAAAATTAGTACTCTCAATTAACAATATCTCGGTGCATGACATGGTCCGATTTAATACTCATCGAGTACTAACTGGTTATCGTCCTTTGTTAACGGAATTATTGCTTTTGAATTCAAAGTTTCTCAGAAAAGGTTTCAAAATTTGAAAAAATGTTTTCATAGTTAACGGTAGATGAACTAGCGCTATACCTTCTCTTTTTTTATCGCTTCATACCACAAAAAAGCGACGTCAAACAATTATTTTATCATTAAAACTGATCTTTTCAATTTTGGATTTTTCGATTACTTGTGATTCATTTGATGGAAAGGGCTTAGAGTATTAGGCTCGATGGTTAAATCGAAGACTTCCGAAATCGAATCCATGTAGATTGACTCTGCTCCTGCATCCATATGTCGAATAAATTCTAGAGGAGTTGTGTTAGCATCCTGGGAAGCGCTAACACGATTCATCGAAGCCCTTAATAAATCTTTCATCTGTTCTCATTTAACTTAGCATAGTTTTCATCGTCTTCTGAAAGAATATTCAGTAAACTCGGCATCTGCACAAAATAATCATTCCATTTACTGTTATCTTTTTGATTAGATATCGACTAATTAGAATCGAATTATTTCTTCTACGATATCAAACATAATTTGATTGGATGGAGTAAAAAAGAAGATCGACATGCTAATGCAAGTCAAATTGCTATGTTTTATATCGGAATACCTTTCAATATCAATAAATTGTGCAATTATTTTATTTGCTAAAAAATTACATCTTCATATATATTTTCATCAATAAGGCTACCACACGATACGATCTGCAGTTAGAAATCGCACGGATTGTCCACAAAAACTCTCCGCCACAGAGACTTTGAAACATTTAATTCATAATATTCTTTATCTAAAACAGAATACGTGAATGCTGAATATTCTTCCAATTTAGAAGGATTTATATTAAAATATTGATATCGTTCGTGAAATACTGAATTGATCAACATGCAAGCGCATGTGCATAACCGAATCTGATCAATCTCGATGTGTTTTCTTCTCAACTATCTAAGTACTAGCAACGATCGCAACAAACACACGCTACACATTTTTACTTCGCAGACACCCTTTAACTACTCTTATAGAGTTAGACGTAAGTCTTTTCTAATATATTGATTAGTATCTGTGTTGGAATACTCAACCGTCATACTGCATCTTTGCAACATTACTAAAAACTCTAGTTATTACATTTTTATTCTGATAAAAATATGAAAAAAAATCTGTTAATATAATATAAAATAAATTATATATTTCAAAGATTAAAAAAATAATCATACCTACTTTTAAATTAAATTAATACACCTATTAATGCATCTATGAAATCGACCTCAAACTTGCATTGTTAGTTATTATTGGTAAATTTGACAACTAATTATCGTGTAGTACGTAATAAAAAAATTAAAAAATTCACGCATCTATTTAAATTAAATAGGCTTAGGATGATGTAAATCCATCACTCATCAACCCACTGAAATATAGAAATACTGGAATGGGAACTACCTATGTCCAACGTGAGCGGAAAACGAACGTGAGACAGATTGATTTAGAGCTGTAGTTGTCATTGTCGCACAGCGAAGCGCATGCGCATTGTACCTAACGTACCATCCCTTCAGAAAGTGATTCCATAAAACTTAATTGTAGTTAATATTAAGTGATAAAATCTCATAATTCTATTTAATTAATAGAAAAATTTCAATGCTTATGAATATTAAATAAATGTTGAGTTAATCATTTTATCATATAAATGTTTTTATAAAAACTTTCTACAATAACTTGAATTATGAAAGATAACTTGCGATTTGTGATGAGAGAGATCGTTACAAACTTTTTGAGCGGACTGTAGACAAAGAGAGGTATACCTCTAAATCAGCTATCTTTTTTGGCACGGATTTCAACGCAAGTGCACATTCCAGTATTTCTATATTTCAGTGCATCAACCTCTGATTTATCAAAAACAGACATTTATTTATAATCAAATATAATAACATATGTTTAAAACCTAGTACATCGATGAGTTTTTTAATTGGAAAATTTTTAGAATTTTTTTTAAAAATAATAATTTTCCATTTAAT
The DNA here is from genome assembly GCF_047948215.1 of Lycorma delicatula. Lineage (NCBI taxonomy): Eukaryota > Metazoa > Arthropoda > Insecta > Hemiptera > Fulgoridae > Lycorma > Lycorma delicatula. The sequence goes on from NC_134455.1 coordinate 25,153,853, forward strand.
TATAATAATCAATAACAGTATTATATTTTTTACTATTGAAACATATGATTTGATTATGACAACAGTTGATCCAGTATTACCTACATTCGAAATTGAAAAATTAAAATGTAATTATTATTAACCGAAATTAAGGATAGGTTGACAACACTGCGAGGGAAAGGATAATTCAGGATGGTGGTAGGGTCTGTGACATGTGAGAATCCTGTTGGTTGATGGTGTGTAAGCCCTATTTGTGTATAAAAACAGATTCAAAGATGGTTAGATACTGAAAGTTGCAAATTACCCGGAAATTGAAAATGGCGGTTGCGACACTAGCTCCCCTAGCTGCTAAAAGGGGGTACTGGTGGCGCAGTTACTTGCAGATTTAAATCGGTCGAATAAACCGTGCTTTGAATAAGCTCACCCATTCCGTGATGTAAAGATTAAACATTTTAATTTAAAAAAAAAATTGATTACCCTTCCTCAAAAAAAACGTTTATCTCTTCTAAATAAGTTGTAGGTCTTGATCGGCTGTTATTCTCACATGTTAAAGAGATATAACGTTTTGAAATTTTCATTATTTTTTTGTTGCCTTTTTTAATTTTTTATTTTTATTTTGAGACGTAAAAATTAAAAAAAAATATTTTTTTAATTTTACTTTTGACCAATTTTTTTCGGGTCCTAAGTCCAAAAGTGGTCCCAGAACTGTTATTTTTCCTCTGCTGTTAGTTTTTCTTAGTTATTTGATCTTTGTAATTATGATAATATCTTTGTTTCTAATAGTCATTTTTCTTATCAATTCCTCCTCTTGTTTGGTGTACAATCTCTGCACATTCATAGTCACCATTTTCAAATAATTTACAGCATTTTTCTTATTTCTCAGGTTTGCAAGCTTGTTCGTATTCCAGTAATTCTTTTTACATTAATACATCGAGTGTTATTACCGTTTATTTCTGTACTGTTTCACAGGTAAAATTTATAATTGCTAGTAATTACGAATTTATTTTCTTGAATTACAGGCACAAAACAAAGCAAGTCAGTGAGGCGGTTGCTGTCTTAAGAATCTTGACATGCTGAATTTTATTCAAAGAGCCACTTCCTAGGTTCTTCAGTTTCCTTAGCCATTAGAAATTTCTTTCTCCTCCGTTCTTGTCAGTAGGTATAAAATCCCTGTTTAAGGAAGATGACCTTTGGACACTAGGCGGTGACAGTCATGTTATCAGATCAAAGGTTCAGGTCATTTCATAAGGGGTAAAGACGGAATCAAAAGTAACTCCTCTCCCCAAAATAAATCAAGTGATAAAAATATTGAGATCTTAAAAAAAAATATATGGTCAAAAATGATGTAGTGGGGTAATAGAATTTTTTGGTCAAGTGCCACATGCATGCTCCTGTATGTGACTCGCGCTGCTCCACACTTCCTTACTTGTTTTTTCCTATCGATTGTGTCATCAACAAAAGCATATTCATCTCATATAAAAATGCGGGCGAATTGTATGGAACTTAAGCTTCTGCTGCCTATTTTGACTTTTAGGTGAGTACTGACAAACTATATGTACCACACTTAACTCTAGCACCTTTCTTCAGGTTTTTAAACCCAATTAGTGATACATTTCAGTATCACTAAATTATGGTTGCTATCAATGTCTGCTCCTGGATATGCTTGACAGTCAATGAGTTGATTTCTAAATCTTTGTTTAACCATGGTATAATCTACCTGATACCTTGCAGTATTTCCTGGCTTTTTCCATGTGTGTATTCTTCTATAATGATTTTTAAACTGGATGTTGGCAATTACTAAATTATACTTTGTGCAATACTCAATATGTCAGACCCCTCTTTCATTTCTTTTGCCCAACCCATGTACAGCCACAGTATTTCCTTCCTTGCCTTTTCTGATGCTTGCATTCCAGTTCCCAAGTATTATCAAATTTTCATTCTCTTTTACATGTCTAATTGCTTTTTCAATTTCTTCATATACACACTCATCATCATGGGAACTTGTAGACATATAGATGTTAACAATTGTTTTCAGCTTAGGTTTTGATTTTATTCTGATTAAAACGATTCTATCGCTAAGCTCTTTGAAATATTTTACTCTCTTCCCTATCTTCTTGTTCATTACGAAACCTACCCTTTATTTGACGCAGAGTTAATTATTCTAAAATCACCTGACCAAAAGTCGTTTTCCTCTTCCCACCGAACCTCGCTAATTCCTACTACATCTACATTTAACCTACTCATTTCCCTCTTTAAATTTTCTAACCTACTAACTTTTTCTAGGGTTCTAACATTCCACACTGCAACTCATAGAATGTTATTTTTTAATCTTCTTGTGATCCCTTCCTTAGCAGTGCAACCCGGAGATCTGTATGGGGGACTAGTTTCCTCCGAAATATTTTACCAAGGAAGGTGTCTCTATCTTTGTTACATGAAAATGCAGTGCTACATTTTCTTGGAAAAAAACAGCTGTAGTTTTCCATTACCTTCGGCTGTGTAGTACTCAGAAGATTGAGTGATGTTAATATGGCCGTTTAAGTCTTCCTGATCTACATCCTTAACAGCTACTGATAGAGCTACTGCCCTCTTTCAGGAATCATTTCTTAGTCTGGCTCTCAACAGATACCACTTGGTATGGTTGCACCTTCGATTCAGCAACTCTGTATCACTGAGTGCTCAACCCCCCTCACCACTGGCAAGGTCTCATGATTCATAGAGGAGGTTTTTTACATTAGTTTTGATAATTTTATTTTATTATACTCATACGACAATAATATTACTTAACTGTGGTTTTTTTTGTGAATGTGTTGATTGGTGTTTATATTGTATTTTTTCTTCACTGCTATTTTTTTTTAAAATGGCTCCATTACTTGTATTAGTCATTACACAATCCTAAGATTACATAAGAAATGATAACATCTTCTAGAATTTTTTTTGTGGGTTACCTATCACAGCTTAGGGATTTTGCTGTCCTTTTCCTTAGTGGAAAGATGAATTTATAAAATTTTACATTGAATTACATAAAATAAATTAAATGTATATTCATAACTTACACCTTAAATCTTTATATATGTTTCCTACTTTCAAATCTTTGTACTGTCAACAGCAGCTCCAGTGGTGTAGTAGAACTTGCTGCTGGATAACAGTAACTAAATTCATCATTCTCCTAAAGAAAGAGATAACATTAAAATTGTATTTTAGATAATTCTCATAGAATGCAAGTAAGGTATGAATGTTTCATTTTAAATATAAGCCTATAATATTACATTCTATATATTGTGAATTTGTGTCTCCTCATGGTTGCTTCTGTATAAGTATGTGCCCACACATGTGTGGGGGGCATGCTTTGTTTTTAAATAATGAAAAAGGTTTTAAAATAGCATATATGCAGTAACAGTTGTCAAACCTAACCTGTATACCTGTACAACATGCACTTAAGTATGTTTCCAACTGTGATTAATTTAGAAAATCACTGATAAAATTCACTATGAAATTAAAAAATTCTACTATATAATAGAAACTTGTCAATACTAATTATCTAGAGGTTTGATAATGTTATGTTCTTAACTTCATAAACTGTTTCTCAAACAAGGATTTTTATTATTATATTTTATTCCAATAAAATCACCTTAAGTGTAACTTACTCAAACTATAACAGGACAGATGTCCAAAAAAAAGATGTGAAAACAATTGCTGAGGCCAGAATAAATTAATTTTGATACATACCATTAACAATAATTCTTTTATTGAAACAGTTGAATTAAATGACAAATAAAATAATGATAACAGAACATGTGTATAAAATAAATTAAAATAAATACAAATGTTTATAATTTTATATAAATATTTTATTTATATTCTTGGCCACATACATGAAAATTTCAAACTCATTATTGAAACTTAGGGGATGGAAAAATATTTATATTAATGATGATATAGTGTTGTAATAAAATGGAATAGAAAAAATAAAAAGAAACTACTTTCATAAGCATATAAAAAAACACAAAATATTATATTATTATAAATGTAGATGTTTTCTTGTTTAACAAACAAACAAGAGATTTATCTTGGCTTGGTTTGTTTGAGAAGTGGATATTGTTTAGTGTTTCTGTTACTGAGATGGTAAGGTACCAAGTACTGGTTTACGTCAAATTATGCTAAATTTCAGTTATGGCTTATGTTGATGTTTCTAATTTTGTTTATGAAGTCTATGCTGTATGTGTTAGTATTTATGTTTGTGGTTTTACATGATCTTGTCTATATATATAGGACAAGTTTATAGGCAAAAATATTTTGGTCATTTATGACAAGGTGTAAAAAATGTTGATAAGATTTAAAACAATATAACTTTTTTTGAGCGAGTAATCGAAAGACTGCACTAACGTCGCAATAGTGATTTTGGCACATATAGGAGAATGAGAAAAGGTCCACTATTCTGACCCTAGGGATGTGGAGGGTTAAATGAATCAACCCTCAAATGTGACCTTCAACCCTTTTAAAAAATTTAGAAATACTAATAGAAACATTTTTATTTAATTAAATATTAAACTTTCAATATTTTGTGGTACAATGCTGTAAAAACATATTTGTTTACTTAAATATGTTGCTAAGAATCTTTACAGTCATTGTCAGTGGTGCTTCTGTTTCTTCTGTTTTCACACTAATATCATCTGATGTTATTGCTAGTGATAATTAATTAAATTAAGCATATGCATTTACAAAAATGTAGTAAAACAATGTGAGTGTGTTTTGAATTTGTGTCTGTTCATTTAGTAAATAGTTGTTTTATATATATATATAATATTCATGTGTGTACTATGTATAGATTTTCAAAGTTTTTGCCAATGTTAGAGGATTTGTGATTTATGTCTATAAGAAATCACAAATCCACATTCTCTCAATCTAGCATTTTTGTTTTTTTAAATCATGAATTCATTATTTGAGCGTGTCAGCACACATGTACACAAAAATATGCCATCAACTGCTCCTCAACACTGTAATTGCATCAGATCACATCAACCATGACTTTTCAGCTGAAACAAGAGAGCAAGTGAGTGTCTTATGTGAGCTAGAGAGCAGTGATATCAACCATGGTAAAAAATTACTTCTTAGGATCCGAATACTGCACAACTTTCAAAAAACAGTACCAACATATTAATTACAGGAAGGAGTATGGGGAATTCTTGGACATACTGCATATTATTTTTTGAGTATGTTGTTAATGAGTACAAGTGTTTGTGCTGTGTTGCAGAAACCTTTCAGCTGGATACTAGAAATATGGGAACTCGTTAAGGCCATCAGGTTATATTTAATATATGTTTTGGAATGTAAAGTAATTTCAATTTTATAGTAATACTTAGTACATTTATGATTTCTGAAATGTTTGCTTGTGAAATGTATCATGTTTTATTTTGTTTTTAAAAGTGGATATTGTTCAGTGCTTCTGTTACTGAGATGCTAGGGAATCTGGTACTGGTTTATACAAATTATGCTGAAATTACGTGAAATAAATGAGGCTTCAAGGTTTATTTTAACTTGTTGTTTTAACATCAACATAAGTTTATGTTTCTAATTTAGTTTATGAAGTCTATGAATTCTTTTACAGTATGTATGTTAGTAAATTTTTGTGTTTTTGGATGACCTTGCCTATGTCATAGTTTCGCAAGTTTATAGGCAAAGATATTTTGGTAATTTATGAAAAAGTGTACATGAATATTTGGTTTATATATTTTTGAAAAACGTTGAACGTCATGTTTGAGGGTTGATTTGTTAACCCTCCAAGTGGCTAGAATCATAAAAGCGGACCTTTCCTCGTTCTCCTGTAGTGCCAAGTCGCTATTGTGACGTCATTGCAGTGTTTCGATTACTCGCTAATAAATAAAGTTATATCATTTTAAACCTTATCAACATCATTATCTATCGAAAGAACAAGAATCTGGTTATAAAACGATATCGATAATTTATTACTACTGAAAGAGGGACGGCCGTGAAATAATGTGTAGTTGTTGAGTTAAGGTTACGATTGGCTTGTGTGCTTTTCGTGTTCCTATCGTCTGATTGTTTTTATCATTGTACATTTCGTTCACTCTTTTGTTTATTTTACATTGTGTTTAATTGTTCTATATTTTATTTTCCTAGTATTATATGAGTGTCGTTTTGCGTGTTTTTCGATAGTGTTTATTCAAAATATCAGATTCCGACGATGATATTTTAGAACGATCAGCCGAATTAGAGAGATTTTAGAACAGTCTCTTGGTTCAATTTACGATGGTGACAGTGATTTATAAATTGCTTCACTTTCAGAATCTGGAAATGAACCGTTTAGTTGCTCGTCAGAAAGCGATCCCGATTGTTCCGATTGTAACGAACTTGAAACTAGTGAACAAAATTATAATTAACCAGACTCACAATTTCAACTTCACCATTGACTGTTTTACCCGACAACGTTGTCCTGCAAGAGTTCCAGATAATCAACCACCTGCACCTGTTTTACCTAATATTAAATGAGTAAGCGTTTATGCATCTGAACCTCCAGTAGATATTAGTCAGAAATTCACTGTGAGAGTAACGGGAAACTTGCTACCTAAAGATAGTAAGCCTGTAGATTATTTTTTATCTTTTCTTTATAAATCGCATATGGAAGCTTTTTTAGGCTCACTAATTTTTATGCTCAAAAAAAATAGATAAATCCTCATAGAGAAAAAATCCTATTAAACCATTGTCCTGATTGAACAAATGAGTTGAAGTAACTCTTTCTGAAATTAAATATATATTCGTAGCTTACATTTCAAATCTTTATGTATATATATTTATATATATATGTATGTCTCCTACCTTCGAATATTTTTGCAGTAACACAGTGATACATTAAAAGTTTTTGTTGGACAACACTAATAAAATTCATCCTGCTAAAGAGATTGATAACAATATTATTGAAAACATTTTGATAGATAATTCTTGTAAAATGCAAGTAAGATGTAAATGTTATTATTTTTAATATAAGCCTACATTATATTATATACAATCTGAAATTGTGTCTCATAGTTGCTTCTGTATGAATGTATGTGTGTATACGCAAGATTTGCTTGTAAATAATGCAACACAGATTTAAAATAGAATTCACGCAATAACAGTTTGCAAACCTAGTTGCATAGCTATACCCTACCAACAATTTAATACGTTTCCCCCTGTAATTAATTTAGAAAATCACTGATGTATTATCTGTTTATTTTTAGAAGGAGATATGAAATAAACAGACTGCGAGTGTGGAAGTGCCTGTATATACAGCATACTATTGTACGCGCCGAGCTGTTGCGGTCAACTGGATGAGATTCAATGAAACTCTCCAGAGGACCTATCACCGAGAGCCACTAGATCTGCAGGGCACGGCCGAGGAAATTGATAAAGAGACCGAGTCAGTTACCACGGCTATCAGGGCTGCTCGTAGTACTTGTACGACGAAAAGCCCGATAGACTGCCGTAGGGACAGGCTTCCTCCTAGAGTGACTGAAGCAATAGCCGAGAATCGACGCCTAAGAATACGATACAGACTCACCCTGGACCCTGACGATAAGCGCCTGCTTAACGCTCAGACGACCAGGGTGAAACAATTGCTGGAGGCGCACAGGGAGGAATCCTGGCGGGATTTTCTTGAGTCGGCCTCGGCGGATATGGGATCGGCTTTCCGCCTTTGCAAGAAGCTGAAGGGGCCCGGAACTCCGAAACACTCTCTACACGGTTCGAGTGGTCTGGTCTACTCTGACCAAGACAAGGCAGAGGTTTTCGCGGATACACTGGAAGACCAGTTTACCCCGAAAGACCAGTTTACGATGACGTTCGTATAGAGGAGGTCGAGGATTTCTGGGAGACTTACGCCGAAAATGCAATAGCGGTGTCCCTTCAGGTTGATCGCGTACGCGAGGACGAGGTCACAGCGGCCATAACTGCCACACGCCCGGATAAAGCTCCGGGGCCGGATGGCATAAAGGCCCGTGCCCTTAGAAACGTCCCGCGATGTGTGATCACAGGACTAGCGGTCATCTTTACTTCTATTATCTGGGTGGGCCATTACCCATCCAGCTGGAAGACTGCGAGAGTCGTGTGCTTTCCGAAGCCGGGGAAGGACCCACTCTTCCCTCAAAACTATAGGCCGATTTCCCTGCTCCCGGTATTGTCGAAGATATTGGAAAGAATACTCATAGAACGTCATACTCGATATCTGGAGCGGGAGATCAGGCATGACCAGTTTGGTTTTCGGAAGGGCCGCGCGACAATGTACCAACTGGTACGGATCGTGGACAGCGTCGTCACAGGTCTTAACAGAAAGATGGTCACTGTGGCCGCCTTCCTGGATGTGGCCAAGGCATTCGGCAGGTTGTGGCACGAGGGCTTGTTATACAAGCTCGCCCGTTCCCCCTTGCCGAGTGAACTGGTGATGCTGTTGCGGTCCTACCTGATGGGCAGAAAATTCCACGTCTCGATGGGGGAGTCAATTTCCACTGACCGACCAATCGAGGCTGGAGTTCCGCAGGGGGCTGTACTTTCCCCCTTGCTCTTCACGACATATATCAACGATATGCCGTGCATAGCGGGGGTGAAGGCCAGCCTCTACGCTGATGACACCGCGTTCTTCTATACGTCGTGTAATACCGACTTCGCGGTGAGGAAACTGCAGGAACAGCTGGAGAAGTGGCTCGAGAGGTGGCGGGTCAAGGTGAACGGAGACAAATCCGTAGCCGTGATCTTTGCTCCTCCCGGGAAAAAGCGGAAACGACCAGTCCGGTTGGAAATCTGTGGCGACCTTATCGAGTATAAAAAGTCGGCGAAATACCTGGGGGTGATCATCGATAACCGGCTGACCTTCCGGGAACACATCTTAAGTGTAACCGAGAGGGCAAGGCAGGCTCGAGGAGCACTCTACCAGCTGCTGAACCGACGAAGTCCAACCCCGAATCTAATTAAGATCTTACTTTTCAGGATCTATGTAATTCCCATCATGGTATACGCCTTCCCGGCCTGGGGAGGACTGGCGAGCGCACAACTCTTGAAGAAGCTGGAGGTCGTCCAGAACATCGCCCTCAGGACGATATTCGGGGCCCCTTGGTTCATCAGGAACTCAGCTCTGTGCAGAGACGCTAGATTGCAGACAGTCTGCGAGGTGGGTCTGGAGCAGGCGAAGCGGTTCTACAGCTCAGCTGCTGCTTCCGAGTTCCAGCACATCCGGGACATCTGCAAGGAGGACCCGCAACCACAGGTGGTCAGGAAATGACCACATGCAGTCTTGGACGAACCGCCGTAAGGTAACGGCCGGCCAGGTAAGCCATGCACGGATTTGAATACTAGATCGTGGATACCGGTGTTCTTTGGTAGTTGGGTTTCAATTAACCACACATCTCAGGAATGGTCGAACTGAGAATGTACAAGACTACACTTCATTTACACTCATACATATCATCCTCATTCATCCTCTGAAGAATTATCTAAACGGTAATTACCGGAGGCGAAACAGGAAAAGAAAAGGTAAGCCATGCCACGAAGATGAGGTAAGTCCTTCAACAAATTAAATACTCATACACATATATAATTATTATATAAATAACCAATGAACAACTACAGCGTGGGTTGCCCCCGGACCGCCGCAGGCAATTATAATTGAGGTTAAAAACATATCTGACTCTTGCACATAAGAGTCAACATAATGACATGATAACTTATGTCATTCCCCGTAAATTTAAACCCAAATTAATAATCGATAGAAATTAAAATTTAAAGGAATACATGCACACATATGTTTATAGAATTGTATGCGTATATAGAATAAGCGAGCTCCTTACACCCAATCCCCTATGCTCAAACCTCCTTCACCTTCCGCATCAGAAGAAAGAAGAGACTACGAGACAGCAGAGGAATGAGGCAACAGCGCAACGCCCCAGAGCAATCCATCCAACCACATTTCCTTAATTCAAACCAAGTTAAATTGAAGTGAATTAAGTAAATGACAAAGTGTAAGCCCAAAAATCGCCTCCGACGTACTCTCCTAAAAAGAGGACGCCCACCTAAATAAAGGATTTCAGCCCACTATAGGCTGAAATGGAGTGCGTCATGGAAGATAAGCTTATTAGCACATCGTTCCACCGGGCCCCTACCGACAAACCCTCCATTGGATCGGAACGCAATCCAAACTTCACAAAACGAATAAACGCCAACCTATTAATAACCGCCAGTCCATTAGAATCACCCAGCAGCAAAGGATGTCAGTCCGTATACTGCGAAAAGTAGGAGGGTATTGCACCCTCCGACATCCTTGCATATAAACAAAACACTGTTGTTTCTCACCGACTTCATAATAACAGTATAAATTCTCTTATTCCATACTGGATATTTTTAATTTTCTTTTAATTGTAGTTCTGTGTTTCAGTACTTTTTTGGTACGCGTGACTGTTTGTATATTCAGTTATTGTGGGATTATTACTGATTACTGTGAAATTTGATAGTGTCATTAGCCTGCATGTGTGTGTATTCGAATAGTTTATCCATATGTCCGATAATTCAGGAACATATTTTAAATACGCACAGAAAAGGAAAACATTTACAAAGTGGTGAAAAAAATAAAAATAAATAGTTTTAAAAGTATTCGATCAAATGCTGGAGAAAAATCCTACATTGGTTAAAAAGGAGGTAAAACTTCTGAATTAACTGGTTTGTCGGTTAGTAGTATTAATAGATTACGGACTGAAATAAATAGGAAAGGAAAGGTAGAAACCACTGTTAAAAATAGAAATCATGGAAAACCTGCCCTAGGAAAATGGGATGAATTTGATAAAAATGTAGTAAGATTGACTGTACATAATTTATTTTTTCGAAATGAAATACCAACCATAAAAAAATTGCTGGCTGTGATAAACTGACAAGAGTTTACCAAAGATTGGTCGCACTAGTTTATACAAATTACTGTTGTTGGATTTTAAATTTATTAAAAGAAATAAAAAAAAAAGTGGAGTTGTTGATTGAGAAGAGATCATAATTTGGTGGCATAATTATTAAAAAAAATAGCAAATTATAAAAAAATGGGTAGAAATATATTTTATTTGGATGAGATGTGGGTCGATAAAGGCCACACCACTTCAAGAATTTGGTGTGATATGACATAACATTGGTAAAAACAAAATTTCTGTCAGGATTAAGCAGGAGCCTGCAACCTCCAAAAAATAAAGGAAAACAATAATTGTGGAATGTATTGACAATGAAAATGCATTTTTAGAGGGGGATTACATGTTTTTGAATCTAGAAATTCTGGAGACTACCACCATGACATGAACGAAGAAATTTTTAGGAAGTGGTTTGAAAAAGTATTGTCGTTATTACCCGAAAATGGTATTGTTGTAATGGGCAATGCTGCATACCATAGTGTAATATGAGAGTATTAAAAACAATTCATGGAGGAAACAACAAATTGTTTTATGGCTGCAATAAAAAATTATCCACTTTAGAGAAAACAATTTAAAAGCAGAACTCGTTGAATATGTAAAACACAAATGTGACAAATTTAATAAGTTTTTAATTGATGATTTGGCTGAAATGGAAGGTCATACGGTGTTAAGACTTCCCCCTTATCACTGTAACCTTAATCCAATTGAGTTAACATGGAGCCAAATAAAAGGCTATGTTATATACATATACAACAAAAAAATATTCTATAATTCAGTCAGATTTGATTACTAAATTGTGAATAACAGTGTTCTTTGTTGGCTGGGTTTCAGTTAATAACAATTTATGTATGGTCAGCTCGAGTCTGTACAAGACTACACGTCACAAACAAGGGAAATGGCTGCCTACAGGTGCTGAATCCAGAAAGCGACATGGGATATTTGGAGACTTCCAAAATATTCATGAGATAATAATAACCTCTTTTATTGTTCGTTGTATTGTTAACTTTCCAATCTATAGCTGTGCTACATAATTGATTATTTTCAAATGATAATTTGCCATTTTATGACAAATTATCTTTTTATAGTCTTGATGCTTTGTAAATTTTTGATATCTTGACTAAATTCATATAGTATTATTTGAGACATGAGTATTACTTGATTAGTATAATTTGTCACATTTTTACAAATAAGTAGGTGGACATTTTTACTGAAATTTATACAAATGGCCTTACATGCATTAAATCAGGCAAAAAAAAAAAGTAACACTTACTACAATTGTATTTTATTATACATACACCTATTATATTACATAAATTGTTTCTCTCTTGAAATTGTGTAAATGATGTGGATGCCTTTTGTTATGTATGTGGTGTACCGTAAAATCAAATACAAAAAACATTACACCTTTGATTAAAAAAGCATATAATTTGTACTTTCAGTGTAAAATTGGCGATCAGGATAAGATGTGGGCTCCTCATATGATATGCACTAATTGTTTTGAATATTTAAGAGGATTGCTGAAAGGTACACAGAAGGCTTTGCCATTTGGTATATCTATGGTTTGGCGTGAACCAAAGGATCATGTAACCGATTGTTACTTTTGTTTAACAAGTGTGTCTGGAATTTCTAAAAATCTAAACCAACTGTAAAGTATCCTTCATTGCAATCTGCAATCAGGCCTGTACCTCACAGTGAAATTATTCCAGTTCCTGAGCCACCTGTGAATGTATGTTTCAAAAGCAGCGATGAAGAATCAGGCAGTATCGAAGAAGACAGCAATGATTTTGATTTTTCATCCAATAAGCCACATCCTATATCATCACTATATAATAACTTTAATATCATCACTTATATAATAACTATTATATCATCACTATATCATCCTATATAATAACTTAGATAGGAATTTAAATTTATCAAAAATTAAAGTTGAACTGTTAGGCTCAAGACTGCAAGGTTGGAATTAACTTAAAAAAACGTTTTCAGGCTTTCGATGCTGAAAAAGAACTTTCTCAGTACTTTATTTATGTAAATAATTTGGTTTATTGCACAAATATTGATGACTTTATGTTGCACTTAGGACAAGTTCATAAACCTGAGGATTGGCGCCTTTTCATAGATTTGTCCAAGTATAGTTTAAAAGTGGTTCTGATACACAACTGTAACAACTATCCTTCAATAACAATTGCTTGTATTAATTTGAAAGAGACATACGATGTGATGAAGGACGTTCTTGAAAAAAAATATTATAAAAAACATAGCTGGAACGTATGTGATGATTTGAAAGTTATAACTATTTTGTTAGGCATGCAGTTAGGCTGTACTAAGTACATGTGTTTTCTTTGCAAGTTGGACAGCTGAGCTAGGGATAAACATGTTACCAAAGAGTGGTAGAAACGAGACAACTCCAATTCCAAATGGGAAAAATATTATTCATGAGCCCTTAGTTGGGCCCAAAAAAATATTTTTACCCCCTCACCACTTAAGCTAGGACTAATGAAAAATTTTGTAAAAGCAATGAAGAAGGATAGTCCCGGATTTTTGTACATCAGGCACAAATTTCCAAATGTAAGTGAAGGAAAAATTGAAGAAGTAATATTTGTTCGTCCTCAAATAAGAGAGTTGGTCAAAGATGATTTAACTCAATGTTAAGTAATGTAGAAAGTGCAGCTTGGGTTTCATTTAAAGACATTTGCAAAAATGTTTTTCTCGGCAAGCAAAAATCCAACAATTACCACCATATTGTTAATCAACTTCTTACTTCATACAGAGCAGTGGGATTGTAATATGTCTTTGAAAATACATTTCCTCTACTCACATCTGGATTTTTCCTGGACAACCTCGGAGATGTAAGTGATGAACATGGTGAATGTTTCCACAAAGACCGGTGATGGAGAGCCGCTATAAAGGGAAGTGGAATACTAACATGTTAGCCAATTACTGTTGGAAATTAATTTGGGATGTGCCTGAGGCTATTTATAAAAGAAAAGCATCAGCGAAATTATTCTAACATAGGTATGGCCATGCAAAATTATAAATTTTACAGATTTTAACTATATTTTCCTGTAATATTTTTTGAAGCGTAATTTATTTAAAACTAAGGGGTGATAGAAAAATTGTATTTACAAATCTGTAATGTGCGCAAAAAAGCAATTTAAGAAATGGTATTACACTTGGAGAAACATTAAAAAATTTATTTTTTGTCTATCAGTGTTATTATTAATTAAATTTATAATTAATTAATTCTATTTCTGAAATTGTGTTATGTGTTTATGTTATTGTAATAGTAGTTTACATGGTACTTCATAGTAATAACTGGTAACTTTGTAACCACAACTGTCATTTTGGTTACCTCATCATAAGAATACTAATATAGAAACTAAAATATTTTTTAATTGTAACACATAAATGAGGTGTTAGATTTATATATAAAAAGAAAAACTAGTGAAATTCTGGTGCTTCTTTCCTCAGTTAGGTTATTATTGCATTATATTATAGAAATATACAAAGGTATTTTAGCATTTTATTTTATTATAATAATAATAAAAATATAGTTGTAAAATATGTTTTTAATTTATATTTTAATCCTTACTGAAAATATTTTTTTCTAAGTCAATCAAGAACTCAAGAAAAATAGTAAAAAATAATTTGTGATTAAAAATAGAACCTATTTTAAGTGTATGTGTGTGAAACACTTGTTAATGCATTTGTCAATTAATTTGAAAGTCATTTTCTTGAAAACTGTACTTTTTATACATTTACTGGATACATTCATAAAAATTTGATTTTATCACTTTTGTAAATGTCTACAATTTTATATTTAATTACAGTTCTTCAGTAAGAGAAATCAGTTTTTCAGTTATGTACTTTTTTCCAGATAGTATCAAGTAAAAGAAGTATAACAGGTATAGATGAAATATTCAAGGACAAATGGTTATTAAACACTTGATTATTGATGATGATATTTTGTGGATACATCATTCATTATTTCACCCTACTAATCCTGCAACAGATAAAAATATACTTATATATTAATTCACTATTATTTACGTAAAAGAAGCTGTAACAACTAAAAATGCATTAAATAAACTTGGTTAATGAAATTAAACATTATTATTGCTAATTCCTCTGTTTATTTAAAAAAAATAAATTATGTATTTAAAATAATACTGGGGCACATTGAAAATTTTTGTCAATTTTTTAGCTGCAATACTTATTTAGCTTACAAGTTGTTTTAATAGAAACTGTTGTAAAATAAAGACCATGTTAACAGAAATTCCAAACTTTTTCTAATGAAGCTCTGGAATGAAGTAAAATTAAAGTACACAACCTGTGCAGCTTGAGATTATGAATCATAGAAAGTCACTTATTACATAACACAATTTGTACATTATAATAAAATTCAATCACACAATATGGTGAATAATTATAGTAATATATAATAACTTAAGCCTACACCAAGATATATAAATAATTAGTCATGTTGATTGATTTATAAGTAATAAATATTATCTCTTGTTTGAGAGCATTTCTTTGTGATTAATTTAACATTTCAGTTTATTTTGAGCAAATAAATTTTAACATTTCATTTTACTTCAGTTTACTTGGAGTTAATTACCTTAATTTTTTTTTAATTTTTTAAAATCCATTTCCAACTCCCTTTTTAATTAAATAAACATTATAATATATCTTGTATTTCTTTCTTTTTCCTGTTTAGCCTCCGGTAACTACCGTTTAGATAATTCTTCAGAGGATGAATGAGGATGATATGTATGAGTGTAAATGAAGTGTAGTCTTGTACATTCTCAGAATATATCTTGTATTTAAGTATATTAAACTGCTCTGCTGGAGTCCCCAAAAAGTGTAATGTCAAAGGACCCATAACACCCTGAAAATTTTGTATTTACATCTGAAATATGGCTTGCAATAATTTTGCCTCACAAAACTTACTACTATAAAAAAGAATTGAAATCTTATAAGAAAAACATTTTATGGAATAAATTATAAAATTAGAATACAAAAACTGCCATTCTTTTTATGTAATAATGATTTTAACTAAAAAATAGCAATTCAGCCTAGTTTTAGTCCTTTTTTATTCATTTTAATTTTTTTTACCAGATGTATTTTGTAGTATATGGATCTCTCACAGGATGTAACCTTTGTTCCAGGTGGTTCGGGTCCCAGAGGGATTTGTTTATGCATCGTAAACATAGACATCCTGCTGCCCAGCTGGAGGATCGGCATTGCTTGCTGGCTGGATCTGGAAGGCATCATAGGAGTGTATGGAGTGCTGAAAAGTTGGAGGATTTGTTGCAATTCTTTTGTGATAATGCTGGCACTGCTCAGTATACCCCTTTGCTTAGAAGCTGGTTACTGTTCAAGACTGCCAAACAGTTGCGAGATAAGGTGGCCTTTATTCACCAGTATGGTTTATGCCCCTTTGTTTCGTCGGATGAAGGTTTGGCCTCATGGATGTTTCAGGTTCAGATGTGTCTTCTGGCACATCTGAACACATCTTCTGCACCTGCTGCCCCTCCCCAGTTTTTGAACCTGAGGGCACTGTTTTGAGTGATGCTGTTTGCCATGATGATTAGTTGGATTGCCCTTGGTGCTGCTGGCTTGATTTGGATCATATACACCCACTGGCGGCTGATCTTATTTTTAAGTAGTGTGAGGACGTTTCTCCGGATTCTGCGTGGATTGACAGTTTTGTGGATCAGATCACGCAGGATATTTTGCAGAACTATCGAGCCCGGTTTCCGATGTCGTTTGGCGGTTATCGTCGTCGGGGAGGTGTTCGGTCTGGAAAAAGACTTATGGTTTCTGATTATCTCCGCCAGGTCGGCTTGGGATTCTCCTATGACAATTGTGGAATGTTTGACCTACAGAACCGGGGAAAGAGTTCGATTGATGTGGAGCCGGTTATAGTTATGGACGGTTATAAGTTGTTTACTCATGTCATTTTGACGTGAGTGAAGAAATTAGATACCTTGGGGCTTACTTCAACATTGTGGGTGGTATTCCGGCCCGCGTAACATATGTAAGATGATTTTGACCTGTTGAGATTTGTGCGACGCGTACCCGCCTCATCGCGGCTGAAAGGTGGCAACGACCTTTCCCAGAGTGGTAGGTAGACAGCGAGAGCAGTTAGTCTGTTTTAACGTGTTAGGGAATCTGTTTAGTTAGGGAATCTTCGGTCATGGAAGGTTTCCAGGAGGTCTGCAAGTCCAGGCGGAAGCGCAAGCCGGAGTCTGTGCCATCAACCTCCTCTGACGACGAGTCGAGCGCGATGGATACGGGCGCTCCCACCCGGGCGAAAACACTGCCGGTTGTGGAGGAGTTTCGAAAGGCCAAGGGCCGACCTGGCAGTTCTGCCCAGTTTGCGAAAGTAATTCAGGAGGACCTGGATTAATTGGTTGAGTTTCTGTCTCTTCCCGGCGGCGTCAGTCCTGGGTCGAAGAAGATGATGCTGGATGATACTCCAGGTGAAAACTGCGGTAGCGGCTATGTCAGATGGTTTTGAGTCCCTGGCTTCCAAGCCCAAGGAAGTCAAGGTAGTGCCCAAAGTTGTTGAGGCCCCAGCGCAGCTCAGGCGCTACGCCGACGTTCTCAAGAATAAGCGAAAAGCCAGCAAGGTGGCTAAGAAGCCAGAGGTCATCTTTGTCAACAAGGCTGAGGGCTTGAAGACCACGAGCAAGGACCTTAAACACGACTTTCAGGTTGCTCTTCGCGGTAACCGAAAGGAGCTTCGCATTAGGGACAGCAGAGACCAACAAAGGACTGGTAGTGGTTGCTGACAACAAGGAGACTGTCCGAGTTATCACGGAGTCTCCGGCGGTAAAGGTGCTTCAGGTAAGGTAGACCCCAAGCGATTGAGAAGGCCCCGCGTCATTGTGTATGACATTGAGCGGAGTCTGTCCGATGAGGAGGTTTTATCTCTCATCCAAGAGCAAAACACCGATTTGGACGAGGCTTCGTTCAAGAAAGAGTGTAGGTTGGTCATCAAGACTGGAAAGCGTGATGTCCCACGGTATCACGGGGTTTTTGAACTAGGTGCTGGTCTCCACCAGAAATTCGTGTCGGAGGGACGAATTTTTCTGGACTTCGGATCCTGTTGCGTTAAGGAATACCTTGACGTGCAGCGATGTTTCAAGTGTTTTCGTTTAGGCCACAGGCCAAGTTCTGTAAATATGCGTCGGTCTGCGCGTATTGTGGCGAGGAGGGCCACAAGCTTGACGACTGTCCGCAGAAGAAGGAGGCTCCGTCTTGCGTCAACTGTAAAGGGTTGCGCAAAAATCATAGGCACTCTGTGAATAGTAAGGAGTGCGGTTGCTACTTGAGAGCGGTTGAGATTTATTTCAACTCTCTCGATGATTAGGTTTGATCAACTCAATGCCCAGGGTGCCTATGAAGTCCAAGTAGAGTTAGGTGAGGTTGTCAAAAAACGGAGCCTCGATATTCTCCTTCTTCAACACCCGTACGTCGTCAAGGATGATCTGCCAGGGATTTTCAGGCTGTAACAAGTTCTACGTTGGTGATAGTAAATCCGCCGTTCTGTATAGGAAGTCATTAGATAGTGTCTTCATACCGCAGGCCTCTGACACGCATCACGTCGTTGTTAAGCTTGCCGTGGATGATCTGGACCTGGTTGTTGTTAGCTCGTACTTTCAGTACAGGGATCCCACTGAACTTCATTTGGAAAGATGGGATAGAATTATTAGGCTGGTAGCGGGTCCTATTCTCATTGATGAGAACGCCAAATCGCTTCTTTGGCACAGTGGGGTCTCGGATGACAGCGGTGAATTAATCGAAGGTTTCATTGCGCAGCATCATTTTGAGGTTTTTAATGTAGCCGGCGAGTTACAGACCTTCGCCGGTGCAGTTGGTTTGCGGGGGGCCTTTGGTGGCAACAACATTGATGTTACGATGGATAAGGACATCCCCGGTAGGATTCTTAATTGGTCAGTAGTCGATGACTGCGAAAGCAATCAGCGGCTAATTGTTTTTGATTGGCTAGGTGGGCTGCGTAATGTCTTTAGGGCGGACGTTCCTGTTCAGCAGGGACGCTTCCTGCACAGGCGGGCGGATTGGCTCAAGTTTTCTAAGATCCTTTCGGCCAGGTTGTGGGTTTTCGGTCGCACCTTGGACGAAGTCCCATTAGACGACCTGGCAGAGAATTTCGCTTCTGCGGTGGTTGAAGCCGCTAAACGCTCTAGCCCTCGAAGTACGGATCGAGAGAGAGTAGCTGGATGGTGGACTCGGGAATTGACTGCGATAAAACAGACTGTGGGCCGTCTCAGGAGAGCCGCACAGCGTGCGAACGATCCTGATCGGCGTGCAGTCTTGTTTGCGGAGTATCGTCAGAAAAGGACCGAATATTTTCATAGAATCAGGTCTTCGAAGCATGATTCCTGGCGCTCTTTTGTTCAAGGAAATAAGGACCCATGGGGTGTCGTTTACAGAGTTGTTGGTCATAAGCGGAAAAAATACATTCTTCTGTCGGCTCTCTCGACCCGAGATGGTGTTGTTGTTGACAAAGATCGTGTCCTTACTCATCTAATGGACGATATTCTTCCAGATGATACTGAGGTTGGAGAGACCTCGTATCATCGACGACTCCGGGAGGAAGTTACTAGTTTTCATTCTGACATTGTGTCTGTTGAAATTACTGAAGCGGAGGTCTGCCAAGTAACTTGCAGTCTGCCTAGGAATAAAGCCCCCGGATATGATGGTATCACGGTGGAACTCCTTGTTCGCACAAGGAGTTTATTGTTCGCACTCCTTGTTCGTGTATTGTTATTCTTGGTGTGTTGACTAGGGTTTTCAATAGGTTGCTGTTTGCTGGGCCCTTCCCAGCGTGTTGGAAACGAGGTATTTTGAAGCTGCTTTTCAAGGGTGGCGACAAGGAGCCCACTGCCAGTTCCTCATACCGTCCTCTGACGCTCTTGCCTGTAGTAGGTAAGGTTTTCGAGAAGGTTCTGAACCTCCGCATCAATAGTAGGTTAACTTCTAACCATATACTGATGGACGATCAGTATGGGTTCCGTCCTGGTAAGGGCACAGAGGACGCGATTCTTAAAGTAATGGATTTGGCTTCAGGCAACGAGTGCAAGTATGTACTCGGTGTCTTCTTGGACATATCCGGGGCGTTCAATAACTTGTGGCCCTCAGCCTTGTTACAGTTGTAGAAGCGTGGTTGCACGCGAGACGAGATTAGAACTCTCTCAAGCTACTTCAGCGATAGAATTGTCATTCTTCGTGACGGCAGTTCTGAGGTAGGAAAGACCCTGTCTAAAGGTTGTCCAGAGGGCAGTGTTCTAGGTCCACTCATCTGGGTCGTTGAGTTCGATTCTCTCATGCGATTGCGGATGCCCAGTGGCTGTCGCATCGTGGCTTATGCCGACTATGGGCTGTTGCTGGTCGAGGGCAATTCACATGCCGAGATAGAGTTTAGAGCGACACAGGCATGTAAGGTATTAAGATTGTGGAGTCTTCAGCATAAGATGGTTTTCAGTGCACAGAAAACCACTATGATGTTCTTGAAGGGTCGTCTAGCCGCAACCCGTCATCCGCTGGTTGTGATGGACGGCCTTCCGATTAGGTATGTTATCGTTGAGAAGTATCAGCGTGTTATCCTTGATGACAAGCTTCAATTGAAGGAGCACCTCCAGTTTGTAGCGAAGAAGGCCATCGATGCCTTCGGCGTCCGAAGAGTCATTCATCCCGATTGGGGGTTGAATTATCGTACCATGCGTATTCTTTACAAAGGTGTCTGTAAGGCCATAATGTTGTACGCTGCATCCGTCTGGGCTCATAGTTTACAATTCCAATGTTATAGGGATATTCTTTTGCGAGCCCAGCGACTTCTATTGTTAGCTGTTGTCGGTGGCTACAGAACTGTCTCTCTAGAGGCAGTCACTGTGATTGCTGGCATAAAACCCATTAACATTTTAGCTACGGGACGTAGCAAGCGATATATTTCCAAGAAGGGAGGTTTTCTAACGTCAGGGCGTATGCGAGAAATTGAAGACCAAGATTTTGATGCTTGGCAAGCTAGGTGGAACGATTCCTTTACTGTCGATACATACATGGTATTTTCCTAATGTTATGGAGTTGCGAGCGATTAGTTGGGTTTCTCCAAACTCAATTTCATGGTGCTTTTAGGGATAGTGTGGCTAGGTTTAGGTTGGTTGACTCTGGCTTGTGTCCGGACTGTAAGGTCGATGATATTGTAGACCATGTCCTGTATGTCTGACCCCGGTACGAAGCTGAGCATACCAGGGTTGTTAGGGAACTAGAGAGAGTAAACTTCTTTGATCTGCGTCAACTGGAGGACTGGCAGAGATTGGACAATTATGGCTGGCTTCCTTCGATTCCTCGCCCTGCCCAGGACAGCTGAGGGAATTTAGTAGAGTAGGAACCCGGATGGCTTGAGACCTTGAGGCGGTCTCAAGCCGAATGTAGGCGCTTTGGCGGCAAGCCACGGTGAGCTAGATTTTTGGTGATTATAAATTGTATAAGCTGTCGGCAGAATGGCGACTGCACTGCAGTCCGAGGGGATGGATCCCATGCAGCCGTGAGGTTTTGCGGCATCTCGACGATGGTTTATGAGGCGAATGTCACACGAGCTCTGCGATGGAGCTGAGTGGTAGTAGGAGGTCTGTCCACCTCTCCCTTGAAGACCAGACCGGAGTCCATAATTTAACCTATGTCTGGGGCATGAACCAAAGTTGAGCTCATTAAGAGAATTAGGACTAAATTTCGTTGTTGCAAGCAATATTTTTGGTGGTATGTAGTGTTTAAATTGTCTCGAATTTAGAGACATTCACAGAATTGGCTCAATATAAGTAGAATAAGTGCGGGGTTCGTGTTTCCGCAAACTCGGTTAGCTAGTTTAGAAGGTTACAATGTAGGACATTCAAGATGTCCGGACGAGGCCTACAGCGAAGGCAAAAGCTGAGTTAATAAATCACCGATGTAAATGTCTACTGAGGCATTTACATCGGTGGCATCCCAACGAGGGTAGGCTTATTACTATGAGATGTAAAAATCAGAGGGCGATAGACGACTCCCGTTAAAGCCCAACAGGGCTATGAACAGGGGGGTGGTGGTGTTGCGACCGGAACGTCACTAGGCAGGTGTCTTCCCCTACGGGGTTGGGATGTCGATGACCGGGGCTACGGATCGCATGGTTTGCAGGGTTGTAAACAAATTTCTCCATTTGCTCCTCTTGTACTTCAAACGGATTACGTAGACGGAGTGACGGTGGACTTGGTGTGCCGTCAAATTGGATGATGTGCAGGATGAGGTGGTTCGGGTGGCTTTGGTTGATGGTGATTTTGTGTGGTAGGAAGCAGTTGCTCGGCTGACGGGCTTGTCATGACCGGTGAGTTTGCGAGTCTTGGAGAGATGGAAGAGAGATAGGAAATGCGAAGTTGGATAACTAGGCTAGTCAGCCCTCCTAGAGGAAAAATGTTGGCTGTTTTAAGGGCAGTCTCATTGGTAGTGCCTGGCTGTCTTGGCAACTGCTGTTTCCTTGTGAATAAATTCACCTGTTGAAGATACACAGTAATGTGTTTCCGACCAACTGTTATTTGAATAGTTGATTCTGATGTTGAGGTGCTGTGTCGATGGTGTTGGTCCAGAAGTGAGACTCTTGTCCATGTTTTTCGTGAATGCCCTGCGGGATGAGCTGGTTGGCTGAGGAGACATGATAGTGTTGTTGATGTTATTGAAGTCAGGGCGATTCAGTCAGGGCTGGGTGAGCAACTGTTCAGAGAGGGTGCCGCCTCTTTAAGACCTGATCTGGTAACTAAATCACCAGAAAGGGATTTTTGCTGACGTGACTTTATTTTGAGTAGGGTACCTCGCTGAAGAATGGAGCCCATGAGAAGGAGGCGAAGGCGAAGTATCAATCTGTCACCACGGATGTTATGTTCAGTATGGGTGTCCTGAGCATGTAAGTTCTGCCAATTGTGAGCAGTGCTCAGGGCAGGCTGATCATTGCTTCAGTCAGACATCTGAAGACTGTTTGTTTGGGTGAACCATCTGAGCTGGAAGGAATAGTAATAGATGTGCGAGGTTCCGTTTCCATTGCCTGGGCCCATATAAATTGTGGACCAAGTTTGGTTTTAGTTAGTGCTGACGTGTGGCTGGCCTTTACCCGGTTTACTTAAACCGTTAATGAAAAGTTAGGTACCAGGGGAGCAGAGGTGCCCGGCATCATTATCGCACTGATGCGCCCTATCACAGGTGTTGGACTTGGTCTTTTACAATTTTTCATTTTTGAATATAAAATAATAATTAAAAACCTTTTTAAATAATTAAAAAAAAAATTTAACTGATGAAAGTTTTTGTCTTAATTCAAAGCATAGGAAAAATAAGTAATAATGTACTAACCTCTCTTTTCCATTCAATTATTTATGTTTGTATTTTAGGTGGTTGAACTTAATTTTTTGTTGATGTGAAAACTTTCCTGTGCATTTCCTGTGTTTCTGTATATTGGGTTTTCAAATTCCATACTTCTAATATTCCTTTGTTTGTGGTAATTACGCCATAACATAATACTTGAAATCTGTAATTTATTTAATTGCAAATGCAATTATAAATAGTAATATGTAAGTTATTCAATCTTAAAACATACAAATGTTGATGAAAAATTAGTAAAAATTGTGTCAGTACATGCTTTTATAACATTGTACAATTATTTTAATTCTATCAGTAGTTCTTGCATTGTTGCATTAATTTACTTGTTTTTAAGTTAATTATTAAAAGGTGATGATACATGATTTACGAGGATGTTACAGAATTTTATTTTTTTACTTTAAAATTTCTATGAATATTAGCAATCTCATGATGTATAGAGGTGATCTGTTACAAATTTTCCAAATGCTAGCTGGAAATCAAATCTTTGTTAGCAGATTAGTGTACAGTCTCCTGTATCACTGATGTAATCTGAATTTTATTTTATTCTGATGTATTTGTAGATTGTTTAGTAACAATGCAAATAAGTTATTAAATAACTAAATTAACTAAATAAGTGATTGCAAGTTTTCTTGCAGTCAGCTGCAATATAGACTTATAAAGAAGCTGTTAAAGATAGAAATAGATATTTTTACACGTAAAGTTTTATTTTTTTAATTGACAATAAGTTAAATAGTAAGGTGAATAGCTTTCTAGAAATTTTATAATAATTTAATATAAGATACATAAATTTTACCTTAAAAGTTAGTTTCTTTGTTCTCTAACTGCAGCAGAAAAAATTAACATTGTGCAGCATAAAGTTAAATTTTTTAAAATGAGGCTAAAAGTACATCTTAAAAGTACAGGATAAATGTTGGTGCAGAAAAGTTCAGTAACTTTTTTGCTTCCTTTTTTTATTATGTGCTTGTAAATATTTTGTAAGTTAGTCCTAGATTTTTAAAATAACAAAAGCACATTAATCAAACATATATTTTTTACCTCTTGTTGTTCATGCAAGATATCAGTTCTGTTAGTACATTTAGTTTCTTGAGTTCATATTCATATTTGCTTGAGTACATAGTGTGGGCTTAAACAAAGTTAAAAAATTATAACTTTTTTTGGCAAGGGTGTTTGTTATTCAAATTTAGATTAAAGTAATATTTTATCATTTAAACATCACATTTAAATATATATAAAAAAAAATCTCTTTGAAAACAAAATGAAAATTTTCTCTTCTAAATTGTACAAAAAATTTGTCTGGTACAAGGAATGTAAATTTTTTTACATCTGGTATTTACATGTAAACTTAAGTTGCTAGTAACAAATATGAAATAAATAGCAACAATAAAATTACTACTTACTATTACAATTAGTAGACTGATGGTGATAAGAATAACTAATATACTATTACGCTTTAAAGAATCTACAGCAGTTGTATTATCCATCCCAACTGTGATAACATTTTCTGAACCATCTGTAAATTAAAACAAACCTCAAT
This sequence comes from Lycorma delicatula, assembly GCF_047948215.1. Lineage (NCBI taxonomy): Eukaryota > Metazoa > Arthropoda > Insecta > Hemiptera > Fulgoridae > Lycorma > Lycorma delicatula. Next base: position 25,178,720 of record NC_134455.1, read on the forward strand.
TGCTGTGATGGAAATAACCTTTGTACTAGTTTTATTTTGAAATTAAACAGTAAAATTTCAAAACAAGGCCAGAATTTCATTTTAGGTCTTATGTATAGGTATCATCGACATTATGTATTTTTATTGATGAAAGGTGGTATCATCTGGGAGGGTATATTAATTCACAAAATACACAACTGTGCTCGACAATTAACCCCCATGAATTACACGAACAATCTCTACACAAAGTGAAGGTTGGAGTCTAGGTCGGTGCGAATAGAACACGCATTGTGGGTCCAATCTTTTTTGAAAAGAAGATGGTGCCACAGCGTACACACCTAACGGTCAATAACATTTTCACAAAATGTCTGATGATCGAATAATTTTGAGGGGTTTGTAGCCTGTACGATCACCCAATTTGACTCCCCCAGATTACTTTCTATCGGGGACAGTGAAACAAGCAATGTATCACAAGATATCACAGACTATGCACGACTGACAAAATAAAAAGCGTATTAACAGCATGCATATGAGACATTCCACTACATCAGCTGGTTAAACTGTTTGAAAACAAATTGAAATCATACGAATTGTTATATTGATGTTGGATGAGGTCATTTCAATACGTTTTCCAGTTATGGTAATATCTGTTTCTATAAAATAGTGGAATAAAAATACAAAGTAATCATTAAGAAAGTTTTGTCATTATACTTCCATAATTCCAGAAACAGAATACGTGCATTCTTTCCAAATGCACATAATATGCTTAGGAAGACATTAAAAAAAATTATTAAAAAATATGCAATAATTAATAAGATAGCTTTTTTATTCTTCAGGAAGGGGAAATTTTGTGACAAACTTTTTTAAAAATGGTGTTTTTTAAAATGTATTGAGCTTAATATAAAGTAGGGATATGTTTGCAGAATTTTGAGAAAATTGATCCCCAAAACCAAAATTTAACCAACAAATTGCCTCAGATACACTAGTCTGTACAAAATTTCATCAACATCAGTTTATCCAGTCAAAAGTAATTAAATTTCAATCATGGCAACACATACATAGATATGTATGGACAAATTTACCCTGTTATTTTTTGGGGTTCCTGGGTCATGAAACATTGAGAATTGCAAAAAGAACCCATACCCCATTTTTGACTGATTACCATACTTTACTTCTTGCTGTACAGCTGTAGAGCTATGATGCCAGAAAATTAAAAATGCGGTAAAAGTAAAAAATGACTTATTTTCTATATAAAAAAATAAAAGTGAATCTCCTTATAACAAAAACATTATGAAATCAAAAAAAATGGTGAATAATAATTGTCATGTTTTTTTCTAAACCAGTTGTATGTTATATTTTGAAACAGCCTTGTAGCAAGTAAACCTTTGTAATTTTAAAAATATCAGTTTTTCAAAATATTATAAAACTACTCCATACAGCCCCATCACAAGGCAATTGTGATTTTGGTATAAAAAAATTGGGATTTTTTTATACCAATTAAACTAAAAGGGATTATTCACATTACAAATTACACTAAAAAGCACTTTCATAAATTCAAACACCAAAAAATGAGGAGTCAGTTGGCTTGGTCATTAGCAACCATTCCAGTAGCATTCAACAAAATATTGCTTTAATTTGGAGGTCTACAGGAACTTGTTTAATATATATGGCTTTGGCCAATGAAATCTTACTTGCATTTCACATTCAATTTCCAAGATGATATTGCCTAGTATTTTTTAAGTGTTTGATTGGAAAAAGTGCTTATCAAAGAGAAAATATTAACCAAACGAAGGTTACATTACACCACAATTCACTAACAAAGAATTCATAAATTTCATGAAGAGATTGGTTTTATATATTTTTATGATGAATTTTGGGTAGACACAAAAAGTTTGTAAATCCTGAAAGGATACAGTGTTGGATTGTTACAACATAAATATGCTTCCTTAAAAACTAATTCTTGTTAGCTGATGTCCTTGTCTGATGGAATTTTAAAAACAGTTTCCTTTTATATGAAGCTGGATGTTGCTACAACTAACCAATATAGAAATATGAATTTACAGAACTTTGAGAAAAACAGTTGCAAAAGGAATGTGAAACTAAGACTATTCCGATTAAGTATACCTACTATTAGAACTCAATGCCATTACCAACCATTTTACAACAATGTTTATGAAAAATCTTAGGAAATGAAGAAAGGTAAGAATACTTCTAAAGAGAATAATTACTTACAAAAAACAGAAAAGAAAATATATTTTTTTAATAATTTACCTGAGTAATTTTTCTCTGTGGTAATTGAAGTTGAGATGTCTGTTGTAATTGTTTCTAATGAGCTTGCAGTTGTATAATAAGTTGGAGGTAGACTTGAAAGTTTTGTTGGTGAGGTTGAAATATTTAATGACTCAGTTGAATAAAATATTGCAGATTTTGTTGTGGGAGTTAATGTTATTTCAGATGTTGATGTACTAGCTGTCGTTGAATATTGTTGATTCCAGTAATCTAAATGAGAAAGCAGTAAAGATATACTTAAAAAGTGTGATTCAGTAAAACACATATGAAAGCACACACATGCATGTGCACACACACACACACACACACACACACACACACATATATATATATATATATATATATATATATATATATATATATATATGTATATACATATATATGTGTATACATATATTTACTTACTAGCCAATGCCTTCCCTTGACTGTTGAATCATCTGGCAATGCACTGATCAATAAAGACAGGCTTCTGTGAACTCTGGCTTCTCATTCAGCTGGATGTGGTCCAGAGCCAGACAATCTCTCAAGTGATCAATATCCATCGTCCCACAATCATACAGCAGACACTCAAGAGGCGGCAGCACATGAATGTGGTGAAGGTGATAAGCAAGTTAGTTGTGGCCAGCTTTTAGTCGGAAGGCAGCTACCCTGACCGCACACGGGACAAAGCCTTTCTTTGTCCACCATCTGAAATTGAAGATCCGTCAGTGTAGGCATGAATCCACTTGTCCTCCGGAAATTTCTTGTGGATGGTTTGTAGGGCCAGCTGCTTCAATTCATATTGTACGGAGGTGTGTTTTGGCATCGAATGATTCTTGAGTTTGTAGTGAGCTTGAGGTAAGTGGTTGAAAACGTCCTGGCTTGTGCACAGTGGTGCAGTGTGTACGGATGGAATATCATATTTCCTTTTAGGTTTTCCATATGCAGTGAGTGGAGTCATCTGTGTCCTCAGCCTAGAGGTAGCTTGCTGGTAGTTGGTCCACTGATGCTTACAGACTCGCCTAAAACGCTCCCAGAATCTCAGTGTTACCCTTTTTCGGTATGATTGTAGGGCTCAATCTGAGTCTGTGCCTCCGTGGCTGCAGTAGGGGAGGACTTAGCAGCACCTGTGACTATCCGTAAGGTTGTATTTTGAAGGAGATCAAGCTGCTTAGTGTTCTAATGCTGTTGTTACAATCACTTCACTCCTGTATATTAGCACAGGTCTTATGTACGACTTGTAGGCAGTCTTGAGAACATCCTGATTTGCATCTCTCTCTGTGGCTGTCAGTCTTCTTAGTAGGCAGCTTCTTTTACCACGTTTTCCACACAGTTGTCCACATGAGCCTTCCACAGTAAACATCTGTCCAGTTCAACTGCTAAATATTTGGATACATTACTTTCCTCCAAAGCTATTCTATTGTACTGGAGGTGGATTGGTGGTATTTTTGTTGACAGAGAGAAAAGCTGAAAGGTGGTTTTTGATGCATTCATTGCCATTGCCTTTTGTCTTGCCCAATTGTTCTAGTTTTATCAGAACCTCGTTTAAACAGACCTCGAGTGAAGAGATAGATCCACTGGTTCCCCAGAAAAGTAGGTCGTCTGCATAATGGAGTGCCGGACGCCAGGCACGCTTCTTACTGCATGCAGGATATCATTTATTATGATATTAAATTGATAACAGCTCAAGACGGCTCCTTGGGCTAGTCCTTGCTTTTGAATGCGAAATCTCGAGGTGCAGTTGAAATACCGTACCCGGATCTGTCTTTGGAACAGGAATGATTTTACGATTTTACCTACCAGTACCGCCCATGTTGACATTTTTCTTTGGAATCCGACTTTAACATGTGTAAAACTTGTTACATGGTCCAGCGTGCTGCGGTGCTTGTGGAATCCCGCATGAACATCGTCAATGAGTTATCGTGTTTCAACCAACTGATTTAGACTAACAGTGATCATCCTTTCTGCCGTTTTACAGAAAGCACTCGTCAACGATATTGATCGATAATGCTCCGTCTTTTCGAATTTTTTCACTATTGGAACGATTTCGGCCTTTCTCCATTACTGTGGTACGTGCTTTTCCAAAGTCAAATTTTTGGCGGCTAGAACTGTTTTCTTAGCGGCATCCCCAATGTTAATTAAAATCTCGAGGAAAATACCATCAATTCTTGCCGATTTTTTTAGTCTTGTAAGAGAGCACCTTCCAGCTCAGCAATAGTAAAGGAAGCACCAGACATATACAGTTTATTGTAAATATCATTTATAGTGACCTCCAAGAGACTGATGATTTTAGCCCATTATAACCAATAGTCACGATAACCGATGTTTAGGTAGCTTAGTGGTATACGTCAGCTATACGCATATTGTAATACAGTAAAAATAATAATAACAATTTATTTCCGAAATAAAATATTAAAAAAAAAAAAACAACAAAAATATGGCATAATAAATACAGTAGAGTAAAAGAAGATAGAAAAAAATTGTAAAAATTACTTTTTCTGCAAAAAGTCTGTTGTTTTGCTTTTTTCGAACATTTCATGTTGTAATACATTTTTTGAAGGTTTTTCAAAATCAAAACTGCTCTTTGTTCTTCATTAGCAATCTATGTAAAACCAAGAAATGAAACCTGAAAATGGTTTTCATCGCCGCTAAAACTTCTGGAAGATTTAGGGGTTGATGTCCTCATCGCTGTCGCTAGCGTTACCTTCATTGTCATTACCTGCGTCCCCATTTATTTCTGCTAGTATTGAAGCCACTACATCATCATTTGTTACAGTTTAATGAGTTTCTAAATCTTTGTCAACCTCTTGATAATCTTCAAACAATGCGTTTTACAATGATTGCTTTTGCAGACTATTGTGCCATTCCGCTAAAGATTCTTCTTAACACGCGACGGTAACTTCGCCAGCCTGTGGTAAAGATCCTGCATGTTGAAAGCAGTTTTTTACAGTCAGGGGAGAAACCTCATTCCATGATATTTATAACAAAATTATAGCATCCAGAATAGTTATTTGTGTTTCCTTTTTTGTTCTAAATCCTGAATCATCGGTAAAATTAGGTGTTTTTTGTTGTGGACTTTCACCGACTTGGTCTAAGGGCTGTAAGACTGCTGTTGATTTCGGTGGTAAGAACATTAACTTTATGAACGAAAGATTTTCAATGTGTGGATGAGCCGGACAGTTGTCAATGAGCAGCAGTATTTTGTCATTTTCAATCTTTAATTCACGTTCCATTTTCGTAACGAAGACGTACAGATAGCACTTGTCAAAAAGGTTTCTTGTTACTTTCATACATAACAGGAAGCGATTACAAAATTTTAAAACATCGAAGTTTAGCACTTTTCCTCCGTATAACCAGAAGTATTTTTTTGTCAGTTTCAGTCATATTTGTAGCAATTAGTAACGTTGGTCTTTCTTTTGATAATTCCCCCCCCCCCAACCGAACATGTTTTGCCTTTAAACTTATTTCTGGCGTCAGTTTAAAAAAAGACTGGATTCATCAGCATTATAGATTTTTCGTCCGAATAGCCCTCTTTTAATTTTGGCCAAATGGTTTCTAGCCATTTTTTGCACACCTGTTGGAGCTGCTCCAGCCTCGCCGCTTATTCCCTCCCACAAAATATTGTAACGCTGACGGAACCGTTGTATCCCAGCTAAAGTTGTTTCACGTGGTTTACTGAATTTTTTAGAAAAATATTTCGCCTTAGTTTGGAATATACAGCCACTAATACGAACTAGCCCTCAGGTATTTAAACCATTTTAACAGCACTTTGTCTACATCATTACGTTGACTAGGTCGTAATTTTTTTTGATTCATAGAATTTGTTTTAAAATATTTCTTAATTTTTTCACGGTTCTTCCATATCATCGAATGATCTACTCCTAATTCTCGGGCAATGTCCTAGTTTCACCATTCTCTAAGCCCCAGATAATGTGCACCTTTTCCTCTATCTTGAATGTTTTTTAATTAAATCACTATTAAACGAATTACACAGGATAAGTAAAATAAAATACTGTACCCGCACGATATGATACACTCGCAGCAAAAGATTAACGACAGAATGTGGCTGCTTCAGTTTACAATAATCTGGTACAGGAAGAATACAAGAAAAACAATAACTATAGTACATATGCAGGTAAAAAAGGAAAAGGTGGCTCATTAACCGTCAAAATATTTATGTAGATACAATATAGATATATACGTTACTGATGAGTCACTTCCGTCCGTCATTATAAGCGATAAAGTGTTGCATTGCAGTAGAAAAAAAAGCTTAATAACCGATATGTCACTACAATCAACGTAATTATAAACAGCATACTAAACCAACTAAGAGACAAGTTGTCGGTCACTATATCCGATATGTCATATTTGATGTCACTATAAAGGATACTTACTGTATAAACATATACATAATATTTAAGTCTTCTTTACAAATTTTATTAAAAAAAACAAACCTTTATTTTATTTACATATAAAATTTACATACATAGATATTTTTTTGGATATATCTTCCAAATACAAATTTAATAACAGTGTTACGCGTACATGCTAAATTTTGAGTCCAACAGTGAAACTTTACATTAGATGTTCCTTCTAACAGTGAATCTAAGACTTTACATGTTCATTGTGACAATGTGAGTGCAAGACTAAAGAAAAATTATACAAAAGACAAACGCTAAAATTACTACATTTCCAGTAATAGTGCATACTGTTAAATTATATTTAAATTCTATTAAAATAAACTAGTACAGAATATTTTCTTGTTTTATTAGAATTAAAATATATAATTTTAATATATGTGTGCGCGCGCGTGTTTTGAATGAAATATAACAACCATAATAACATAAAATAAGATCGAGAATGTTAATTACACTACTTTTAATTTAATCTTTTTTTATTTAATTTAAATGCATAAAAAGTTATATTAATAACTTAGTTATTATAGCAGAGTTATATCATAATTGTCGTTAGATCACCAGAAACACAGATAAATACATAAAAGATTAGTTATTACTTTCAGGAAAAGTTCAAAACTTTGTTGAAAATCAGTGATTTCAACTTTTACGATAATTCACTAATCAAGGGCTTAACACTTAATAATTTTTGTCATATTTAGTGATTGCAATACCGATACAGCGAGTACTGGTATTTCGTGCTATTTTGCAATTTCGTGAAATCAGTATTTGCTAAGGTAAATTACTGGTATTTTCAGTATTAGCTATTAATAATAAATATTTTTTTTTATTAAAGGGTTTAATTTAACTTATTGGGCATCTACTGTTGTTTGAAAAAGTTTTTTTTTTCATCGATGTGGCAGTACCAGCATTAATCATTAGCTGCCTCACTTCCGTTCCGATCTCTTCTTTTTGTCTGCGTAATGTCAAAGTATGAAGCGTGTATGAAACCTAATCTCAGATTTAACGTCGTGTAATTGTGGGTAGTATTTTAAATGTTTAACAATTTAGATATTTTTTTAAATTGGAGAGTTCCTTTTTCACAAATAAGTACACATTTTGTATCATTATACTTTATTGTTCAAAATATTTATATTTGTAACGTATATGTTTTGTGTTTTATTTACCCATAATGAATAATAATAACTTCAAAGAACATAAAAACTCTGCCGATAATAATTCGGCTTGGTTTTACTGTTTATATGATGAAAAAATATGCTGGCAAGATGCAAAACATGTTGAAGGAATATCAAAATTTTTGGAGGAAGTACAAGCAAACTACATACACATTTAAAAACCTAATGTAACATTAATTTATTGAAAATAAAAGAATCCGAGACAAATTCTAATTCACCTAAAAATGATATTACTAAACCAAAGACATTACAAATTAAAAATTTTTTTAATAGAAAATTACTGTTTCGATGTAGTTTCATCTAGAATGACAGCGTTAGGTTTGCCATTCAGAGTGTTTTGTACTTCAGTTGAATTGAAGAAAGTCATTAATTGCAAGAGTTTTCAAAAATATAACAAAATTTGTTAATACTATAAGAAGAGCTGTTATAAACTATAGTAACAGTGTTCGCAACTCTCTGAAAAAAAAATTAACAGAATTAAAATTAAATGGTACAAAATTTAGTCTCACATTTGATGAATGGACGACAAGTGTACAAAATAGATGTTATTTTTTAAATATAAATATTCATTCAGAAAAGAGAATCTGGAATATTGGACTCAAACAATAATACAAAAAATAAATTTATCCAACCCAGTTGTTAGAAGATAAAGGACTTTGAGGCAAATATTTAGAGGAAGTATATCGCTTATTATTAACACTACCACCAACCAACATGGATACAGAATGAGCATTTTCAACTGCAGGTAATTTATGTGCAAAAATACGTTCCAGGCTTAATGACAGTTCAGTAATGTATTATGTTTTTTACGATCACATTTCAAAATATGCAGTTTGCAGTTAATAGATTGGTTGTTTTTTTCTATTTATATATATATATATGTACACAACAATGACTACATAACAAGATTTATATGTGATATTTACTCTTCTTATTATTATTGATAATAAAATTTGTTCCTTTATTGTGTTGTAATACTGTAATGATTTATTTTTTATATTATATTTTTTGTTTCTAATGTTATAAATTATTATTTTACTGTTATTAATAATGTTTGATTATAACATTTGTTCCTTTAGTTTATATTTATACATGTCAAATTTGTTTGTATATTTATAGTTTATGCATTTTTCTTATTTGATAATAATATGGCAAAGAAACAACTGTGTTTTTGTACGTTTTTGAAAAATTCCTAACATCAGTATTAACTTTGGTATTCCGGTACATTGTTTAAAAAAATACCAAATACTGGTAACGTATTTTTGGTTTGGTATTGCAATCACTAGTCATATTCATTCCACATATTCTACTAAAAAAAATTGAACATTTTGTATTACTCTTTGTAAAGTTGTGAATAAAGTAATTATAAACTTGTTAATTTATTAGTACTGAATTTGTGAATAGTAAAACTTTTATGTATTTAGTATTTTTAAATTCTACGGTGTGAAGTTATTGTATAGCTTCATTATTTAATAACTATAATTCTAAATTTCCAGGAAACTTTTACTGGTTTCAGCATTGAATGTATAATTTTACTGTGATTTTGTTCATTAAAACTTGGAAAAAAATGAAAGCTATTGATCAAAAGATATTAAAATAATAGATAGTAATCGAATATTTAATTTGTAATTAGTAAATGTATGGTATGAAATAGTAATGGCTCAGATATAGTAAAACAATTCTGGAGAGAGGCTTACTTAATAACTCCTATACTTAGTGTTAAGTTACACTTATATGAATTAAATAAATTATAAAACAATATTTTTGAATGATACTTAACGACATAATAATGGATTTTCATCACTGGTGTCAAAACAGTCTAGTTTATGATCACAAATTGAATCTTCGGAGATAATCTTTGAATATGATTCACAGCAAAAGTTGTCCTTTTCGCAATTACTTCTTAAAGATTCTAAAAATAAAATTAAAAAAAGTATTAATTTCCTCATTTTAATATGAATTATGTTTCTTATTACATTATAATATTGGATTATCTCTTAGCAAATAGTAAAATAATGTTATAAAAACTGATTAATTCTATAAAAATAAGTTTTTGTGAATACCGGCTGCCTAAAATTCACTGACTAAAAGGAATTTTATCCTTCAGTGTGTTGAAGATGAACAATTTATGATTCAATTGGATACTTTCCCATGGTATGTAGTTTTGGGATAGGCAAGACTTTCTTAAGAAAGCTTGAACCTGTTTCTGATAGTTCTATAAAAAAAAAACTTGTTACACTGTGTATTTGGGTTGGATAATTAAAAATCATTGGATGGTAATGTGTTATTATACTGAGTAAAATGTTCTGATCTCCCAAGGTATTATGAATGGAATGGATGCCCTCTTATCAAGAGGGGGCCTGAAGTACTCTTTAGGTAGGTTGTTTGTTTCATTTTGGCATCATTCTGTAAACATATGCTACTTTTCTCATTATTCATCCCTTTCCCTTAATTTGATCTCTACCTTGAGGGTGTTCTACAAATTTTGACTTGATGCCGATTGGTTTTGTAGTAAGCTTGTGTAGACTTGTTTGAGTAACTGTGCCTTTGTATTTCCATTGTTTTACAGAGGGTGTTTCCTTTGCAAAACAGGAAAGCCTATCTAGGGATCTCATGCCCAATCTGATGGCTATCCAACAGTCAAACCTGGAGCTGAGGAGCTTAATGGATAAAGTCAACTCTATTAATCCCTCCTAATACATTCAGACCTAGACAGACCTTTCTAAAACCATGAGTACCATTTTGTGTATAGCAAAGGATATGAGAAAATAAATTAATAATAAGCGAAATAATATGAAAATGTTTGGTCTAAGGTATTAAATACCAGCTCTAGTGAGAATCTGACTTACTAGATTATAATTCACAAGGATACTGGTTCATGCGACACAAATTGAATGGACAAGGTTGTTTCTTTAGAATATATGCTCTTGAGTAGCTGCTTAGTTTCTGAAGGAAAGCAGTTTTTATAACAGTGGTTTTACCTTTCTAAGGAGGTTTCCTGAAAACTGTTGATCAGTTATGTGCTGTTCTCATCTGAATAAAAATATTCTAATTTCTTAAGAGGTTGTGAATAAGTGCCCTCTATTTGAAGTGAATTCTGCTTCTGGTCAAATATAAATGGGCTAAGATTTATATTACAGATAACATTCAAATTTTGTTTTTATACCAAAAAGTGAACATCAAAACAGGATAAAAGTATGGCAAAGTGTGTTTTTAGAAAAAAAATCACTGCCATGTTTAAATAATTACTTAGAGCCTATTAATAAATGGAAGTTGGATTTGGATTTTTTGGTGTGATTTAACTTGTCATATTGTTAGTATAATAAATTTTCTTATTGCCTTATTAATATAGAATTTTGTTAATATCTATTTCATAAAATGTAGTTATTTGTCATATCAATTTACCTGAATCCTGCACTGATCCTGAACAGTAAGAGTCTATAAAGACAATTGCTTGTACGTCAAAGGATTTATGAGTTGGTACTAAGCAAAACTAATGTACTGAAATCTCAGTACATATATATTTATATTCTTAGTAATTTTGTTGGACATGATGCTAAACTTTAATTCTTCAATTTTTCTCATTAATTTATTTCTTTAATTTTCCAGAACTGGAAATACTCAGAAATAAATATTCTATTATATTTTATACATGTTATTATTTGATATAAAAAATATCTTATTTTAAAAATATCTTAAAAAGGGTAATCACATTCTTTCACATTAATCAATAAATTAATTAATATTTGTCTTACAAGTTAGTTGTATTTAAATGCGTTTAAAAATATTGCTTTTTTAAGAAATTTGATTAAAAACTTGCAGTTTTATTTTCAAAGAAAATTTTGCTATAAAGTTAACAATATTTTTGAAAAGATTGTGCTAAGGTTTGTGTGGTTTGAAAAACAAGCCATACAAATTCACCTGGTAGTAAAAAAACTTCACTTATGTTCATACATATGATCCTCATTCATCCTCTGATGTAATACCTTATGGTGGTTCCAAAGACTAAACAGAAAAAGGAAAGAAAGAAGGTAGTAAAAAAAAAAAAAAATAACGAAAATGAAAAGAAAGATTTTAGCATCGATATAATGCAATCAGCATACTATAACTGATAACAATATGTAATTTAATGCAGTTTCCATTGAGTAGACAAATGTGGTAAGTAGACAAATGGTACTGGACATTCATTTTAGTATTACTATCATTCAGAAAATTACCTAATTCCTATCAGTTTTGTTAAAACAATTACTGTTTAAGTAGCATTTACCTATTATTAAGTCAATGCAAAATGCTGGGTTTTCATCAGTTCCATCACTGCAGTCATCTTCTTTGTTACATATTTGTGAAAATGAAACACAGTATCCATCTGCACACTGGAACATATGATGATCTGAAATACATCTTCCATCAGAATCTGCAAAACAATAATAATAGTTATACTTTTTTAGTGGCCTCAGCATTTCTCCTACAATTCTCTAGTTATCTTTTATATGGAGGCAAGAAAATGGCCCCTAGATACTCATGAATCTATTGCTAAAAATTACTCAAAGGTTACAATAAATGAATATAATTTTCAGACAAATGAAACTGAAAACAGACGATAAACTTGTGCAACAAGAAGTGTAATAATAAACATTCTTAAAAAGTGTACTGTAAAGTTAAACTGAACTTGATAATAATAACAACACATCATATATGAACATAGTAGTTATCATCATCCCCTGTTCACACAAGTTTACATGCTTGCATGATTGAAATATTAAGAAGAATCTACACAAAAAAAGGAGTGGCACCCTGCTTGTTGAAGACAATTCTGTAAGTAAGTCGAATACTCTTACAGTGTACCTGATTAAGATATAACTAATTTTAATTTAAAAAAAAAAAATTGTAAAAATGGTTCACATAATTTTACAAAAAAAAACAGCACTGCTGTAATGCTTTTTTAATCTATTCTGTTAGTAAGTTTATTCTATGTTGGATGAAGTTCATTAAATAAAATTCAACCAGTTGGTTTGGACTGTAGAACAAACCTATTTTCTATATAGAATAGTTAGTATGATTATTTATACTGTTGATAACACCTACATTTAACCGTGTTCAAATATAAAATAACATTGTTTCATAAATATAAAGTCAGTGAAGTAACATTTTTTAATAATGAATGAATGATTACAAGAAAGGATTTATTTTTGTCAGTGAGAAATATTTGTTTTGTAAATTCTACTTTCTAAGTAGATTCTAAGTCAAGACACACACACACACACACACACACACACACACACACACACACACACACACACACACACACACACACACACACACACACACACACACACACACACACACACACACACACACACACACACACACACACACACACACACACACACACACACACACACACACACACACATACACACAAAATGATTCCAGAACCAAATTTTAAACATCTCCAAAACTTAAGATCTTAAGTGAAAACTTACATTCAAAGATTTGTTTTACATCTCACATTGGTTTTTCTAGATAACCTCATAGAAATTTGGAGTTTTGTAATTAGTGAACTAGGATGGGAATCATTCATACTTCACAATTACCTCTCTAGATAATGTCTAGACTTGTAACAAAGAATTCTTTCCATTCAAGGTCAACTACCTTTGAATGCCAAAAAATGGGAGGTCTTTTATGGAAAAATCCACCGTCTGGGAGTAGCTAAGGAATACTGTACTCAAATAGAGTAGGCAGTCACCTTAAACTTTGATGGGGAGTCTTAAGACTTTGGGGGTTGGTGTCCCCATGGCCCATGGAAGGTAAATTCTTTGCTAATGTCTCTGCTATCCTGATAACTAAGTATGTCTTAACAGCTTGTGGGTCTGCGAAGTCTCTTAAAAAACTTAGGAATGGCACCCTGCTTGTTGAAGTCAGTAATAAAGAACAATTCTGGAAATTGCAACCCTTAAATAAATAGGGAAAGATGGAGTGGTAGTGGAGCCCCATAAGACACTGAATTTCAGCAAGGGAGGAGTAATCTTTTGCCATGACTTGGCTGACATTGAGTTACTTGAAATTACAGAAGAGTTGTCACTGCAGTCCATCACGTCTGTGCAGAGGATTATGAGAAAGGAGAATGGTGTTGATGTATCAACCTCTTGCTAGTTCTAACTTTTACTAGTCTTAACTGTTCTGACCGCATAAAAGTTGGTAACCTTTCCTGTTCATTGCAACCATATGTACCAAACCTCAGACACTGTTTCCAGTATCAGGGGTTTTGGTCATAAAAAAATTGGTTGGAAAAAAGAACAAGTTTGTTTTCCTTTATACAAGAAGTAGAAAAATGTATTAATTGTAAAGGTCCACATTTGACAAGGTCTCGGGAATGTTACCTTTATAAAGAAGAAAAGGCTATATTGAAGATCTGTTCTAAGCAGAAAGTGTCCTTCCCTGTGGCTCATTGGGAGTACAGAAAGTCTCTCAACATGAGGAATCCTGTAGAACCTAGTGTTAGTTTTGTCCAGGCTCTCTCACAACAATGTACAAAAAAAGAACGAATGTGCATTGTGAAAAGAACTGACTAAAATGGTAGAAGCTTAATCAGAATAAGTAAAGTCCCTCACATCTGCTATTGCCACATTGAATACTGGTAAGAAGGTAACTTCTAGAAAGACCTATAACCACTAGGTTCATCATCACATAAAGTTACTGCTGGACTGATTACACAGCATACTATCAAGATCTCTGTGAAAGGATCTTCTCAAGGTCTTCTACGAGGATATGATGGTGGATGAAGCCAATAAAGAAGCAAAGCACTTCTTAAAGGTTATGAAATCAAAAAAAAAAAAGCCGGGTAGTATTTGATAAATAATCTGCATATAGAGTTTTATACATAACAAGAAAAAAGTATTTTTTATGGATACTAATATTATTCAGAAGAATGATTGCGGTCTCTGTTGTCACTGTGAGGATATCAAAATCCAACTGAAGAAAGAAAATCTTTTAATTCTGTATCTGCAAGAGATCACTTCCGTCTCCAGGATATGTGTCTTTTTGTGGCTTTGACTGGAAGAGATAAGACTATGAAACTAGAGAACGTAAAGGTGTGGCTGTTTTCCTGAAGGAAGTCGTATTAACTACATGGATTCTACTGGCTATAAACATCCCTGCAGTCTCAGTGAAGTTATTGGCACTATTTAAAATGAATGTCTGCAACTTTTACCTTCACTCAAATTCCCATATCAGTGAGGATGATCTGTCCATTCTGTTATCACAGATTCCTTTGCTCTATCTAATAACTGGAGATTTCAACGCCTATCACTATTCGTGGGCCTCATCAACATGTTCTTCTCGAGGTACCACAGTTAACTGACTGAGGCAGAACTTGGATCTCTGCTTACTGAAAGATGGGTTGTACACATTTATGTCATCTTCATCAAGTACATTTTCGTGTATTGATTCGTTCTTGTGTTCAGCATCCCTACTTTCCCGTCTTAACTGATGCTCTGCGCTTTCTGAAATGCGGTGTATGCCGAGGTGTATGCCGTTGGATAGGATTGCTGAGGGGATCTTTAGAGCCCTGCTTGGATTTCTCTTGTATTCTGTTTTTGTTGATGTTTTGTTTTATAAATTACATTTTTGTTGTTGTTTTTGTCGTTTTTTTTTTTGTTTTGTTTCAACGTTACTTGTGTTATTATTGTTGTGTAATATTTTTATGTTTCGTTTTATGCTTCGTGTTGTTTGTTGAACTCACTTTTACCTTTTTGCAGGTAGATAAGTTCTTTCAGTTTTGAACTCAAAACTGTCTTGTTTTGAGTTCATTAAATAGTAGTACACCGATGGGAATGTCACTCGTGGCAATCGCATCGGTAGCATCGTGGCCAAGGCGAACTAGAATATGTCAAAAGCCCAGGTTTCAAAGATGAGCTCCGGTGAAGCCTCTAAGGGCTATGAACGGAGGGGGTGACGGAAGGCGTCTTCCCCTACCGGGGGCAGGATGTGCTAAACGGAAATCATGGTCGAATTATGTGGACAGCTCCACCATCGTTTCTGTGGAGAAAAGTACGGGCTATGCATGCATCAGGATAATCTCCGCTGCCAGTTGAACTGGAAAGCAACGGCATCTTCGACACCACGCCAGTTGATATGGGGAATACGTTTGGAAACTGATTTATGACAATTTTTTTTTCGGACGAAGTGGAGGAGAAGCTTTATGGAAATTTCTCTTGCATCGTCATACTCTGCTGAGTTTATGAGGTATAAGTTACTGATAGAAATCACTGTCATCATAACGGAGACTTTGAATGATCTACAGAGAGTAGTTCAGAAGATTAAAGATGTTAGTATACAGTACGGCCTTAGAATGAACCTCAAGAAGACGAAGTACATCATGATAACGAAATCAAAAATTGCGGGCTCCGAGTTATACATCGAAAATACGATAATTGAAAGAACATCAAGTACAAATACCTTGGTACTTGGAAAACCAACAACATGGACCAAACACTGGAAATTAAAACCCAGATAGAAATGGCTAGAAGCACATTTCTCAAAATGCGTACTTTCTTGTGTGATCAGCAGGTCAGATTATATCTGTGGGCTAGAATGATAAAATTTTATGTGTTTCCTGTGCTGCTTATGGAATGAAGGCAAGGACATTGGAAAAACTACACATGAAAAAGCTGGCAGCCTTTGAAATGTGGTGATGCATGCTAAGGATATCTTGGAAGGATAAGGTGTCAAACATCAAGGTACTCGAGAGTATGAATCAACAACTTGAGATTATGTCTACAGTAAAAACAAGGAAATTGAAGTATCTAGGTCACATAAAAAGAGGAGAGAAGTTCGAGTTACTCCAGTTCATCATGCAGGGGAAGATAGTGGGCAGGCGTAACATTGGGAGGTGCAGAATTTCATGATTGCGCAATCTGAAGGAATGGTTCAGTGCAACATTCACTGAACTGTTCCGAGCTACCTACTCAAAGGTCAAAGGAGTGATGATGATTGCAAACCTCCTGAAAGGAGATGTCACTTGAAGAAGAAGAATAGAACATACATGTTTGGCCCTCCCAGCATCGCCATTATTTTTGTCATTGACCTGTATGCTATTAATAAGGCTTTAAATATGCTTAGCTCAACATTCTGATATGTACTTCAGATACCCTGTTGTGTGTTGATAATGTCTATTATTTCACAGTCTATTATTTCTGAAATGGCTCAACATAACACAAGTGCAAGCTTCTGCTGGATCCCCAGCTGTATTGGAATTTCAGGCATTGAGTGCGCTAATAATGCAGCAAAAAAGGCTTGTTTACAGTTTTTTTTCACTAATCGCGTTGTTTCTGATGATCTTGTCTGTTTTCTTTAGGATGGTTCGTAATGAGTGGCAAGTGAATGGAATGCTACTCTCAATGGTAAAATTCATCCACTTAAAAACACTGTGGAGCTCTTCATACAGGAATAACCATCAAGAGAAAGTTATCATCTGCTGTTTTTGAATAGGGAATGCTAGACTCACTCATGGACATCTCATGACCCAATGCACTCGTTTGTGTTCACTGCCACTGCCAGCTAATGGTACACCACATTCTTGTGGGCTGGATCTGTTATGCTGCATTACATTGAAAATTTAAATTAGGGACTAACATCCAATTTATTCTACAGAACAGTATGATTGTTATCAAATGTTTATTTCTTAAGCCCGTGTATCTGTATTGTAATATTTGTTTATTACTATGATGTGTTTTTTCTATATATACCATTTGGCACGTGCCAGATGGTAATTTTGTTGACTAAATTGGATTTTTAATATTGTAGATCATTGTGTTTTTACTTTGCTTTAGCATACAGCACAGTCACTTTAAATCTGTGCTGCACTGTACGAGAAATATTTCATTTTAGGATGGTGTGTATTTTAATTGTTCATTTTATTTGTTTTATATTACTATTATTTAATTTTTAAGCTTGATGTTGTTAAGTCAAATTGTTTCCTATAGTAATATTATTTCCTATAATATTACAGTAGTTATTGTACCTTCTTCTTTCTTTTCCCTGTTTAGCCTCCGGTAACTACCGTTTAGATAATTCTTCAAAGGATGAATGAGGATGATATGTATGAGTGTAAATGAATTGTAGTCTTGTACATTCTCAGTTCGACCATTCCTGAGATATGTGGTTAATTGAAACCCAACCACCAAATAACACCGGTATCCATGATCTAGTATTCAAATCCGTGTAAAAATAGCTGGCTTTACTAGGACTTGAATGCTGGAACTCTCGACTTCCAAATCAGCTGATTTGGGAAGACGCGTTCACCACTAGTAGACCAACCCAGTGGCTCTAGTTATTGTATTTTTTTTTTTTTTTTTTTTTTTTTTAACTTGTTAAGCACCCCAAGGAAACCAGCCTCCGCGCCTGTTAAGACATAGCATGGTCGCCTTGAAGTGCCGTGGCAGGAGTCTCTTTCCACCCTAGCTGCCTCCTTCCAGATGATCTCCCACCGGGGTCCCAAAGCCTCATCGAAGCGAGCCAACCACCTCTTCCGGACAGCTAACTCCATCCTCCGCTATGGAGCTACCCTCCCCGTCACTAACCTACTTGTAGCCGGCACGCCTTCCGCTGAATCTCCCGCTGAAATTGAAACTCCCGCTGTCCAGCATCAGTGTCTGCGTGCACTCTCCGGTCACTTAGGTACTCCCGCAAGATATGCTGGAGCTGACCGGAGATCCTCCTCGCCCCCAACGCCTGACCGATGACCCCAAGGCAGGCTGTTGAAGGCGTTGCGGACGTCGAGCAGCACTAGGGCCGGAATCCTCCTCGTTCGCCAAGTCCCGCTCGCGGCATTGTCAATAAAACGCATCACTTCTCGTACTGCGTGGATCGTCGACCTCCCTTTTCTAAATCCGTACTGACGAGGGGAGAGCCCCCCCGCCAATACTTCCGCCGTCAGCCGGCCCTCGACAACCCTCTCAAAGACTTTGCCCAGTGTGCTAAGCAAGCACACTGGCCTGAATGCTCCTGAGTCGCCGAGAGTTCGGCCCGGCTTCGGTAACAGTACCAGTCGCGCGACCTTCCAACACGCCGGGAAGACGTGTTGGAAGGCGTTGTTCCCCCCCCCCCTCGTACGAAGGCGCTGTTCATACAGTCCAGCACCAACAACGGGAACGCCTCCACCACCAATCGAGCCACTGCTCCCGGCACCCCATCTGGGCCCGGGCTCTTCCTGATGTTGATCCGTGCAGCGGCTCCCTGAAGCTCTGGGAGAGAGATCCGTCTGATGTCTTCCATCGGCGCCACTCGCCACTCCACCTCTGGTAAAAAGGGGAAGAGCGAGTCGACGATACCACCGATCATGTCGCTGGCTATGATCGGCAGCCTCCTCCCCAGCCTCTTGGTGACAAGCTTGTAGGCCTGCCCCCAAGGGTCGTCCTGAAGCTGGTCGAGGAGTCTCTTCCAAGCCTCGCCCTTCTCCTTCCGGATCTCCCTCTTCAGACGATTCCTCTCCAGTCGCAGGTCTCACGCCAACTCGTCGATGTTGTCCCTCTCTCTCGCTCTGCCTCTATTAAGGCGAAGCCGCAGACGCTGAACATTCGCCCTAATCTCACCGATCGCATCGGTCCACCAGTACACTCGTCTTCTAGGGCTTCTTCTTGTCTCAAGTGCCGTCCCACAGCCTTGCTGAACCGCCTCCGGCGGTCAAGGACCGATCCTCTGTCACCTCTCCAGAAGGTGGGGGTGTCGTCGTTCAGACTGACCAATCCGAGCGAGGCGGTTAGACCAGCTAACTCTTCTCCCCGATCGTCTGTGATGTTTCCACCTACTCCGCATTCTTCGCATTGAAGTCCCCCACGACCAGAGCGGGAACCCCAGCCCGTCGTAGATCTTCCCCTAGTTCGTCAAGGAATGCCATGTAGCTCTCCCACGTAGAGTTGGGGGAGATATAACAACAGTAGACGTAAATCTCCCCCACCTTTACCCTGACGAACCCCTCTCCTGGATGTCGCTTGGAGATTGCATATCTTCCCGTGAGGTCCTTCAATGCCGCGTCCTCTCGTCGATCGGTCAGCCAGTCCTTGTCCCTGACCACTCGTACATTAGGTTTCGCCACCAGTAGTTATTGTACCTGGATGTTAATAACGACACTTTATTGTGCACCCAGGAAAAAAGTCACCTTAAAGATAATGATGAACCTGAGCATCTGTAAATACTAAAGACTAACTGAAAATAAAAATTTAGACTCAGGACAACAAATAAACAATGTGAATTCCCTCATCCCACCAGGGAAACTCAAATTTTGAATTTGAACAGATCAAGATCCAGTGAAATCACAGGGATACACAAACTACAAGGGAATAACATGGAAAATATTATTTTCCTAAATAATATTTTAGGGACATTATTTATTCTAAATTATCTGTTATTTTTATATTTATGGTTCTTTCTTTGTAATCTGTAATGTTTATTAGTATAACTAATAATCCAAAACCCAATTAACGAGCCTTCAAAATATAGTGCAAAGAATAGGGCTCCTAATCTCATTCGAAAGAACAGAAATAATGGTAGCAGACCCATTAGTAATAAAACACATAATAATGAACAACAGAAAAAAAAAAAAAAAAAAAAATTGTAAAAACAGTTTAAATACCTAGGAGAAATTATAACATACAACTTATATGAAAAACCCACCTGGTAAGAAAGTAATAATAAAAATTTACATGGTCCACATACAAAAAAAAAAAAAATGCTTAACAATAAACATGAAATTAAAACATTAAAAAACAATTCAACCAGAAGTAACATACTGTAGCAAAACTCTCACTCAGGGGAAGAAAATTGACAAGATTCTAAAAGTGGAGAGAATAACTAGAATGTGTGTAAATAAGAAACATCAAAGAGAAGGAAAATGGTGGGTAGTGTCAAATAAAGTGGTTTACAGGGACCTAGAGCCCACCTAAGACATTATATGGAAGAAGAGGATCTCTTTTTTTTGGGCATCCCATGAGGGCACCAGAAAGCAGATTAATAAGACAGGTCATAGAGATACTTTGGGATTAGAGGAAAAGAGTAGGATGGATCAAGGAAATGAGAGGATATGGAGGAACTGGAAATAATTTTGGAAGATTTATAAAACAAGACAGAAAATATCAAGCAACTAAAGGATAAAAAACAAGATTTAGACCAAAATCAGAAAAAACTACAACAGTGAAAAAGGTATTTACGGATGAGGAAAGAAGGGAGAGATCAGAATGAATGAAGGCGTACTGGGAGATTTGAAAGAACGGAACAGTGCAGTCATCAAAGAAGATGACTGGACACAGACAGACTAAACTGGTCCATTGAGGCTGTAAAATTAAAATAATAATTGTATATGTATGTAGACTTAATAATGATTATGTATATATGCGTATTTCAAGAAAAACTTTATTTTTACTGAGAATAAAATTACTTTTCCTTTGTCTTTTGCATTGCATAAATAGTTAAAGAATTTTATAATTTGTTTTGTTCTGGTTTATTTAAATGCCTGTTTTTTTAATTCTGATTTAGTTTCTGCTATTTCGTTCAGAATCTAATTGGATCATTAAATACTGAATCTAATTTTGAACCACTGAATATCCTTAAGTGGTATTCAATGCATATGTTATCGAGTATATGCTACTGTGAATTAAATATACATACAGTGTGTATATGCATGCAACATGTGAAATATGTATTTATCAGTTGTCATTTTTCAGTTTATTTGAACTATTTATGTTAATAACAAATAAAAGAGAACCTAGAACAAATTTGTAATACTCCTCAAGATAGGAGAAACTATGTTAACTAGGTTCTCCTATCACTGTTTATAGGTATTATCATTATCTGTTACATAAATTCTTACCTAACAACAATTTTCAGAAAAATAGATTTTAATAATAAATGAAAAAATGTTTAAAAAAATATTAAAGTATGAAACTTCTTCATATTAGTCTTAAAGTTATTTTTTGCTTCTTTGAATTTATTTATTAGTGCCACTTGGTTTCTTTTAATGTTATTATGAAAAATAAAAATAGTAAATTGAACAAAAAAAAGGAACTCAACTAACATACAAAATATAAAAAATTATAAAAAAAATGAAAAAAAATATGGATTGATTCGTCTTTATACACATATATATATATATGCCAGATGGTAGTGATCATACAAAGAATCAGTCCACGGTTACAACTGTGAATAACTAGAAATATATAATTTGTATTTATCATATATCAGTGCACAAGGTTAAATTAAATTAAAGAATTTCATAAGGATCCCCTTTTATCATAATCATAATTTAAAAATTTAGGCTAATATAAAATACTGTTTTCCACTAAAATTAAACTAATTGAAAACAAAAAAAAAAAATTTTGCAAATAATAAAAATATAAAAAATGAATAATATTTAATCTCCTTTCTTACAATTTTTAAACTGAAAATGTCACAAATGAAAAATATAACCTTATTTCTGTTAAATTTGAAGCTTATACAAAGTATGCATTCCTGTCTTCAGCTTGGTTATTAGTAAAATGAAAAAATATTTGTAACAAATATACTTCCAATTAGCATAAAATTAGGTTATGATGCTTACGACATAATTTTTGTAATTCATCCATTCCTCCTATGCAGTCAGGTTTACCATCACATACTTTATGAGCTGGTATGCCTCTTTCTTTGAAACAGTGAAATTCATCATTATTGTAAGGTTCATCTGCAAAATGTAAAAAAAAAATTAAAAATTAAAAAAACAAATAGGTATGATATTCTTAATATTCCTATTTAAATCACACATTAATCTTTCCATCATAAAGTAAAATCTTTCCAGATTTTTTTCAGTCCGTATTTTGATGATTGAAATTAGAGAACCTGTTAGTGGTTGGAAAATTTTGCTAACAGAGACAGTCAGAAAAAAAAACATGCTTATTTTTCTTTCAAGGATTCTTAAGGTCTCTAATTTTATCCCTGTTAAATTTAAATTTAAAAAAAAAAACTATTCACCAAATTCATTTTAGGGAAATGCATATAATATACAATATATTTCTCGTATATAAAAATTATTGCAACCTGTCACTGGGTTTTATCCTTCCAACTTCGCATTTATTGTGAATATATAACAATGTGTGCTTTTACGAAACCTTTAATCTCACCATTTTTAAATTAAATTATTTGAAAATAATATTTATCAAACAAAATAGAATATTTTAATCAGAGAGAAAATTGCTCTATCAACTGCAGAATACTCTTCTACAAAAATGCCTCTAAAATCATCTAGCTTTTATAAAATGATTACGCTTCTCTAGTCTAATGCAATAATAATTATTAATTTGTAAATAGCATATTGTTCCGTTCCACGTCGCAGCACCGTCCGGTGCTGCGATCTAGTGGGTGCTAGCGCTAACCGGAAGGTGAGGCTTGTACTAATATTCTAGATAAGAATTCCGTCCAGTGTGGTCGCATTCTTCATTTCGTTCGGATGGACAATTAGTGTTAGTTATATTCTACGTCAGGATCCCGCACAGTGCGGTCATGTTTTCATTTCAGTCCACACTAGCTCCAAATTCTACCACATATAAATTACAAGACAGGAAAAGTTAAGATTTATCTTCAGTTTTTCGACATACTCATATCTGAATTGTAAGAAGCTTTTATGTAATAGGTTAATATTTACTATAATAAATTCAAATAAAATAATGCAATATTTAGAATCACAGGAATATAAAACTATTAATGTTAAATCTCTCGTATATGGCCTAGGAATGTGGCAATTGCAATACCCCAGGAATTAGTATGATACCAATCGGGTTGGTCTAGTGGTGAACTCGTCTTCTCAAAATAGCTGATTTGGAAATCGAGAGTTCCAGCGTTCAAGTCCTAGTAAAGTCAGTTATTTTTACACGGGTTAGAATACTAGATCGTGGATACCGGTGTTCTTTGTTGGTTGGGTTTCAATTAACCACACATCTCAGGAATGATCGAACTGAGACTGTGCAAGACTACACTTCATTTACACTCATACATATCATCTTCATTCATCCTCTGAAGTATTATCTGAAAGGTAATTACCGGAGGCTAAACAGGTAAAAGAAAGTAAAGAGCAAAGAATACGGAATAGTATGATAAGCGGCCTCTCTGGAGCTCCTCCGTTTTATTATGAGCTTCAGAATCCTTGAGTGATACTGTTCACCCTTTGCTTGTATCTCTCTATTATCACTCTCTGTTAGCCTTTCCTGGCTAAACCTTGTTCATTTCAGTTCCTGATGATAGTGGAGTTTATTCCACTCCCTGGCTTGGGGAGTCTATTTCCATATCACATTATTTTTTTTTTTTGTAACAGGCAGTAAGATTTAAAATGCCTGTGGTGAAAGTAGAGATAACATAGTATCTGTAGCCTAAAATAAAATGAAAGGAAAAGAAGTAAAAGTGAAAAGTAAAAGGCTGGTTGTGGAACAGCTCTGGGAAAGCATTGAGGTGAACTGTTTTCTAAGTCGAGGCCAGTATGGCTTCACGAAAGGGGTTGGCACTAAGGATTGAATCTTAAATGCTCTTGCCGAGGTGGAAAGCGCCGACTGTAAATAAGTTTTGGCAATTTTTATAGACATAGAGGCAGCATTTCCTTCCTTGTGTTGGAGTTCTGTCCTCTATGCGTTGGAACGCCGCAATGTTCGCGTAGCCCTGCAGGCCGTGGTACGTAACTATTTGTCTAACCGTACGGCTCTGTTTAATGATGCGCACCTAGTTGTGAAAAATCCATTACCAGGGAAGCCCGCAGGGTTCCGTACTCGGTGCCCTGCTGTGGAACCTGGTATTCGACGCATTTCTTGAATTGACATTTATAGAAGGGGTCACGGTCCAGGCTTTCGCCGATGACTATCACCTCTTAATTCGTGATAATTCACGACCACAGCTAGAAGACCGGGTGCAGGCGGCCTTGTCAACCGCAGAGGGCTGAATGGACATTCAAAATTTAAGGATTTCTGAGCCCAAGACGAAGTATATGCTTCTCAAGGGTGCAGACAAATTATATTACAGTCGTAACCCCCATATTAAATATAAAGGCTGTATAATCAGTCGAGTTTGAGTTCATAAGTACCTAGGTGTTTTGTTTTGGACAGAGATCGGACCACCCTGGAACTTAGATTCAAGGGGAAAATTTGACGCTCACAAAGGCGAATCAGTTTGGCGAGAGCCGCATTATTGGACCATGTGGGAGTTCCTAGATGCGGTTTCTGTGTTCAATCGGCATCCGCAGTTTACTTAAGTGAAAGATTCTTACCGCATTGCCGTGGGAAGCTAACCCTAAGTGTGGCTTATCACCAGCTAATTATTATGGCTCGAAGCGCTATAACTCTGTGGACAGATACTTGCTGGCATTCAGCGATCTAGGCGTGGCGGCGAATTGGTGCCTAAATGAAATAAATTTTTTTATGGATGTTATATATATTTTTAGTATTTGACGGGGTTAGTAGTTGACGATACCCATTTTAGCAAATATAAGACAAGTGAGCGGTTGGGACACGTATGCCGATGGTGTATGGCACCACGCTTAGTCCGCTCACGCTGTTAGCTATGTTAGGATACTGGTGACTAAACTGTTCGAGGCTCAGGTCCGTTTATGGTACAGACATTCAGTCTTAGGGTGACCGAATGGTGTAGAGGCAGGAGAAATCCCAAGTAAACCAAATGTTAGGGAGCTGCGAGCAGTTAGGTGGGTACACAACTCACTTCCTTTCAGGACATGGGCTTTTAGGAATAGTTTGGCTAGGTTTGGTTTGGCTGATTCGGGCTTGTGCCCGGATTTTAGGGTTGATGACACTGCGGACCATGTCCTTTATGTTTTTCCACAGTACGAGGCTGAACGTACCAGAGTTGTTAGGGAACTCGAGAGAGTAAATTCCTTTCTTGATCTGCGAATCAACTTGAAGACTCCCAGAGAATGGTCTACAGTGGCTGGCTTCTTCCGATTCCTTGCACGAGCAGTACGACTGAAGGAGTATAAGTACCACCCCAGGTAGCTAGGAATCGCCTGGACAGTTAATTGCCCGGAGGTAGGCGTGTTGGCATCGTGCCACGTTTTGTCAGAATAAATAATGGTGATTATTGTTAAAATGTTTGCTGTGGGCGGAACGGTGACTGCACTGCCGAGGGTATGAGTAATCATGCAGCTGTGAGGTGTAGCGTCCTTTTGACGAGGGCAATTTTTGAATGAGTAAGCATCGCTGTCGGCGGGATGGTGACTGCACTGCCGAAGGCATGGATTTCCATGCAGCCGCGAGTTGTAGCGCCATCTCGACGATTTTCACGTTCAACGTAATGAGAAGGATCATACGGCTTGAAAAATTATTGTGGTTCTCTGCTCGCCGCACTGTCCCAACAACCTTTTGGACTGCATCTAGGGTTGATCGACCCTACCAGAAACCGTACTAGTTGGGTGACAGGCTATCTGCCAGATTCATCACCGCAACCAGTCTTTTCTTTATCAGTTTCTCTAATACCTTCCCAGCTGTGTCAAGCGTACACAATGGGCGGCAGGAGTATGGCGACTCTGGGTCTTCTTTGCTCTTGGGAATCAGCGTAAGACGCGCGGACTTCCATCTGGCGCTGAATGTCCCAGCCTCCAGATTTGCATTATACATATCTTGAAGTAGACGGCACCTGCAGCGCCCCACCAGCTTGAGCACCTCGCCCGGTAATTCGTCGGGACTAGGGGTTTTTCTGGACTTCAGTGACCGTAGGATTCCCTCCAGATCATCCATTCGAGAAGAGCGGGAAGTCGCCCAAGTCGTCGCTTGGTAAGCGGGAAGTCCCGCTTGGTACGAACCTAGTAGGTCGGGAACAACGTCTTTAACGACATGCTCCGCTTTAGTCTCGTCTAGTGGAGTTGGTGACCGCGAGATCCCTAATCACCAAGTTACTATCTGATAACCCAGCCCCCAAGGATCTGCATCCACGGTTTCCGTCAGTTCTCGCAGCGTGCCTTGCTCACGTTAATGGTTCAACAGAGCCGCTTCTTTGCCGTTTTATACTCAGCTGACCTGGCGTTTGCGTCCGTGCGATTCCTTGAACGTTGCGCCGCTCGTCTCCGTCGAAGACACTTCTGGTGCAACCTCGCAATCTCCGGTGTCCACCAGTACACGGGTCGATTCCGGTACCTCGGCCCCCCGTGGGGCATGGAAGCGTCGCATACAGAAGCGATCAACCGCATGGAGGAAGCAACTACGGCTTCAGCACCAGCTTCCCGAATCTCTTCTCGTCGATTTCACTAGCCGTGGGGGCCCCGCGCGCTCCCGTGCACCAATGGGACTCTAAAAGAGATGTATTGGTGGTAGCTACCGGTGTAATCCTCGAGAACTTTCCAGTCCTAGACGAGCGTGACCAGCTCTTCGAAGGCGAGGGAAATATCGGGAATGGTCTCCGAATATTCTGGACGGCGGAACGTCATCGTGTTCCTGTACTGAGGATTACAAGCCTAGTAGGTGCCGCAGAATTAAATACATCATTAAATAAATCTATCAATCCAGAATTTATGTCCCTCTGTAGTTGTTATGCGCCATATCCCAGTTAATGCCCTGGTGTTGAAGTCCCCAGCTACCACCAACCCACCGGCGGCAGCAAGGACAACATCCTCCAGCGCTCAACCTTCGGGCGGAAGTTCGCTATCAAGTCATTTGGGGTGAGGTAACAACTAAAAATCACCACTTCACCGCAGCAGACCAAAACGAACTCCTCGCTTGCGCCGCGCCTTTGAACTTGGGTTCAGCTGCGATACAGAATCCATATGGCGACAGTCCAGAAACCATTCGGAATAGTCATGGTACTGCTCGTAGATCAGCACCAAGTCGGCCTACCTGTCTCTGGCTAGCTGTAGCAGCAAGTCAACGGCCAGCCGGCTCTTATAGAGGTTGGCCTGTAGAACGTTGAGTATTCTAACGAAGCCTTCTCATCACCTGCTCCAGGGCTTCCCGGAAGAATGACACTCTCTTGTTCCGGTTGCTCGGGACAGCTGTGGAGCGTTCACGTCTTTTTCTAGGCAGAGCATGCACCGAGGGGGGCGGAACACTCCTTTGCCTTGTGCTCTCCTATCCCGCACTTGTGGCAGAGCCAGCTCCTGTTAGGGGCCTTAAATCCATGAGCCAGATGCCCGTACCCATTGCACCTGAAACACCGAGTAACGCTAACCCGGCAGTCTTCTATATCTTCGAGATCTCTTTCCAGTGCTGCTTCCACATTCTCCTTCTCTGTAACACAGTCTAGATCCCGGATCTGCAGAGCCTCCCGCGGTTCCAGACTGAGGACTACGGCACCTTCTCCGAGTACAACCTTCAAGGGAGCACTGAAGTTCTGTTTCTCTCTGGTGGTGCTCCCGAGTTCAATCAGAACATCTCCCGCCCTGGTTTTTCTTATTGTCACTACCTCTGCCTCATTCTCCTCCAGTTTTATTTCCTTCCGGATTTGACTGAGAGTTTCGGCATAAGTTTTCTCCTCGGTCTTTTTTATGAGAATCGTTTCTTTACGTTTCTTCCTCTTTTTTTTATTTTTGCTTTTGTTTCTGCCTCTGAAAGGTTTTTGTTGCTCCTTTGCAACTTCTTTATCTTCAGAGTTCTGGCCGTTTTTGCACTTTCCACTAGTGTCCACGGTTGCACTGTGGATGATTTGGATTTGGAAGGGTGCCCGGTTGAGTCCCGCTCGTGGATGCTAGGGGTTCCTTCTTACCACCAGAATCCCTTTTCTTCTTCTTCTCTTTTGTCCTCTTCCAGGCTGATAGAAATCGCACTTCCTCTGGCTCTGCAGTGCTCGTGGAAACATTCATTGCAATTCTCGTACGTTTGATTCTTCTTTCCTCCTCGAAGTCTTCTTCTAGTAAGGCAGAAAGCTTAGCAATCACGTTCTTTATCTTCATCGACAAATAATAATAATTTATTTGGTTTTTTGTTTTCTGAAATAGAACGGCTACATAAAGCCTTTGCATATTGCACATAGTACAGAAAAACATGTTCATATAATTCAATTTTACAATAATTACACTGTTAACAATTCACACATAATTCAAAAAACATAATTCAGAATCCAATTTTAATAATAATAATACATTTTAATAATAATAATTGTAAATTTAATAAAAATAAAATGAATTATTAGAGTTTTAATAATAATAATAATAATAATAATAATAATAATAATAATAATAATAATAATAATAATAATAATAATAATAATAATAATAATAATAATAATAATAATGCCCTGAGGTAGATAATCCCCACGTCCGGAACACAACATCTACGTTCCACGTCCAGGGCGGCAACAGCTGTACCTTCGTACATTACATATAGGTGGCTAACGGGGTCCGAGTAAATTCCTCGGTTATGCTTTGTTAAGTTTTACCTGGTTCCAACTTCAGGTCACTAAACGGACTGGATTTTTTGCTACCTGCAGGAAATGGAATAACAAACGATTTTGGAAATGGATTCATACCACTCTTAGAGCTGGCGATGTGGCGGCCAGGGTCAATGTTATTGCAGGTGTAACGGAGACCCTTCCGTTGTCCACATGACCCCTGCGATGGCAAGCATGTAGCAATGGTGCCCATGTATGTCGGTGCATGGGAGCGCTGAAATCTTCGGTGAGTAGGAGCCTGAAGTCAGTGCAGAGACTGCGCATCCGCTCTCTGCCAGGACATATGCCGGTTCCACCGGAGTACCGGATCGGACCTCCAAGGTTAGTAGCCCTGGAGTGGGGGTGTACCCCGGCGGCTAGCCTTGCTACAGAAGGGATATATATTCATGAATATTCTTGAACAAACTAACGTGGCAGAGGGTGCACGTAAACAACCTCGTTTAGAAAACTCCGATTCGCCACAAGCGAAGAGGAAAAAAGTAAGGAATCTGATAAGATAAAGAAAGATGCTGATAGAATCACTAAAGAATTAAAGAAAAGTTTATTTGGCTTTAGCGTACCTAAGCCAAGATTTTTAATTATTACAAAGGAGAATGGAAACTTTCAAAAAGTTAGTCCATTCTTAATCGCAAGAGAAATTACTAATTGTGCTGGTCGTCTCGTCAAAGAAATTCGTAAAACTTTTAATGGATTGCATGTTGAAACCATCAACGACATGCAAAGCCAGAAAGTTCAGGCGTTGAAGAAGATCTGTGAATTTGCGGTTTCTGTCCAACCGCATAGCACATTGAACTCATCCAGAGGAGTTGTTGTTTGTCGCGATCTTCTTAATTGTACAGAAGAAGAAATTGTACAAGAAATGTCGAGTCAGGGAGTGACTCAATGTCGCAGACTTACTATGAGAAGAAATGGTGAGATTCTTCTTCGGCCTCGCATGTTTTGACATATAATAGGCCGAATCTTCCTGAAAAGGTACGAGCTGGCATCCATCGGCTTGATGTACGAGCTTTCATTCCGCAGCCGGTGAGATGTTTTAAGTGTCAACGATTCGGACACACAGCAGCAAGATGTGAAGCGCAGGAAATATGTATATGTGGAGAGAAAACACACGAGGGGGACCCATGTAAAGACCCTCCAACCTGCGTTAACTGTAAAGGGCATCACAATTGTCGTTCAAGAAACTGCCCTACATATAAATTAGAAACGGCCATTCAGGAAGTTAAAACGCTTCAGAAGGTCAGTTATCCTGAAGCGAAGAAAACTGTTAATCAGCGTACACCACGACCATCGACTTCTTACGCAGAAGCAGCGGCTGCCCCTTCCACATCTAAAATTAATGTGGAGCAGTTGCTTAACACGATGGCACCAAGTCTTGCGACAATGATTGAAAGAATCATTGATTCAAAGATTGAGTCGACTCATCAGAGAAAACAAAGTAAAGATGAGAAGGCTCATCCTCGGACTGACGCCGTTGACATGAGAGACGCACCAGCGCCGTTTAAAAAACCAACTAAATCTGCGATTGTAAAGTCACCAACTTGCGTAAAAATTAAAAATCTTGATTTATCTGACGGAGAGAAACAGATCACTCCGTCATGTAGTCACAAAACAAAAGAAATTGTGACAAGAAAATCTGACTCTACTGAAATGGAGGTGCAAGTTATTATAGAAAAAGCACTAGACGCAGATGAAATAAAAACTGCAACAATGGAGCCTCCAAAAGCTCAAAGAACAGCTTCAACGAGAGCATCTATTTCAGCTAGACCCAGCACTGCAGTAGAGGTAGAATCCAGTTCATCAGCCGCGGAAAGTGCATCGCTTGCTAGTTTAGATTCAATAGCAACGATGCTAACTGCACCAACGATGTTTTTGTCTCCTGACGTCAGCCGCAGAACGTCACTGGCATCGGGAAAAGAGGAAGACGATGCCATGTCTGAGGCCTCAGATACGCTGTCATCAGAGGTTGAGGCCGTTAGAAGAATGGAGAAACGGTGCAAGAAAGGATGGCCGAAAGGAAAGCCTAGGAAGTAATATTCTGGATTCGAAGTTACAGAAGAATGAGGCTCCTGGAATAGACGGAATACCTGTAGAATTACTGCGCAGTGCAGGGGAGGAGGCGATTGATAGATTATACAAACTGGTGTGTAATATTTATGAAAAAGGGGAATTTCCGTCAGACTTCAAAAAAAGTGTTATAGTAATGATACCAAAGAAATCAGGGGCAGATAAATGTGAAGAATACAGAACAATTAGTTTAACTAGTCATGCATCAAAAATCTTAACTAGAATTCTATACAGAAGAATTGAGAGGAGAGTGGAGGAAGTGTTAGGAGAAGACCAATTTGGTTTCAGGAAAAGTATAGGGACAAGGGAAGCAATTTTAGGCCTCCGATTAATAGTAGAAGGAAGATTAAAGAAAAACAAACCAACATACTTGGCGTTTATAGACCTAGAAAAGGCATTCGATAACGTAGACTGGAATAAAATGTTCAGCATTTAAAAAAAATTAGGGTTCAAATACAGAGATAGAAGAACAATTGCTAACATGTACAGGAACCAAACAGCAACAGTAGCAGTTGAAGAACATAAGAAAGAAGCCATAATAAGAAAGGGAGTCCGACAAGGATGTTCTCTATCTCCGTTACTTTTTAATCTTTACATGGAACTAGCAGTTAATGATGTTAAAGAACAATTTAGATTCGGAGTAACAGTACAAGGTGAA
Source organism: Lycorma delicatula (assembly GCF_047948215.1). Lineage (NCBI taxonomy): Eukaryota > Metazoa > Arthropoda > Insecta > Hemiptera > Fulgoridae > Lycorma > Lycorma delicatula. Next base: position 25,210,672 of record NC_134455.1, read on the forward strand.
AAGATAAAGATGCTACGATTTGCTGATGATATAGTAATTCTAGCCGAGAATAAAAAGGATTTAGAAGAAACAATGAACGCCATAGATGAAGTCCTACGCAAGAACTATCGCATGAAAATAAACAAGAACAAAACAAAAGTAATGAAATGTAGTAGAAATAACAAAGATGGACCACTGAATGTGAAAATAGGAGGAGACAAGATTATGGAGGTAGAAGAATTTTGTTATTTGGGAAGTAGAATTACTAAAGATGGACGAAGCAGGAGCGATATAAAATGCCGAATAGCACAAGCTAAACGAGCCTTCAGTAAGAAATATAAGTTGTTTACATCAAAAATTAATTTAAATGTCAGGAAAAGATTTTTGAAAGTGTATGTTTGGAGTGTCGCTTTATATGGAAGTGAAACTTGGACAATCGGAGTATCTGAGAAGAAAAGGTTAGAAGCTTTTGAAATGTGGTGCTATAGGAGAATGTTAAAAATCAGATGGGTGGATAAAGTGACAAATGAGGAGGTATTGCGGCAAATAGATGAATAAAGAAGCATTTGGAAAAATATAGTTAAAAGAAGAGACAGACTTATAGGCCACATACTAAGGCATCCTGGAATAGTCGCTTTAATTTTGGAAGGACAGGTAGAAGGGAAAAATTGTGTAGGCAGGCCACGTTTGGAATATGTAAAACAAATTGTTAGGGATGTAGGATGTAGAGGGTATACTGAAATGAAACGACTAGCACTAGATAGGGAATCTTGGAGAGCTGCATCAAACCAGTCAAATGACTGAAGACAAAAAAAAAAAGAAGAATGTAAATTTTTGAACATTTTGATTCATAAGAATGTGAATTATCGAACCTTTTTTTTCATTTTTTTTTGAAGTGGGATGGGGTAATGACCAAAGTAGTCGATGCCCCTAAAAACCTCAAAAAAAAAAAAAAAATAATAATATTAATAATAATAATAATAAGAAGAAGAAGAGTTTTAACTCAAATAATTACTATTTTAGTAGTAATAATAATTATTAATAAAAATAACAATGATGACAATGATTAATATGACAGTAGTAAAAAATCAGATTATTATTAAACATAAAACCGGTTTTCAATATTAAAAATAATAAAATGGAGAATAGTTTTAAATTATCACACTTATCTACGGATAAGCAGAAGAAGGTTTATATTATTTAACAGTAATAATAAAAAAATAATTAAATAACAATGATAACAAAGATTACAATGGCAATGATAAATAATACAAAATGACAATGATATTACTAAAAACTAACGTATAATTATTTAACATGAAACCGGTTTCAATTATAAAAATAATAACACAGAGAATACTTTTTAAATTACAATACTTAACTACGGACAAGCAGAAGAGGGTCGTAGTCAGTTTTGTAGCAATCCAGTTTTAAAACACAATTGTATGTTTCAAATGTCGTTTATCACACTAGAATATAGCCTTCTTAGTTCATGAACGAAATTCTTCCTTGGCTGAAAAAATCTATTCCATTGCATTTGCTTACCGCAGTAAAAGTGCTTCTCTCTGTCGATGAAATAATTTACATAGACTATACAAGAGGGCAAAAGTTTCTTATTTTGCGTCCGGATATATGCAGCTACAGTTCATTTTCCGTAGGATTACACCCATGTAATACTTTATGAAAAAACAGTAAATCAAAATATTCTCTGCGGCATACAAGAGATGGTAAATTTTAAGGTGATTTAAGCTGTTGTTTGTCTAGATCTTGAAGATTAAATTTGTGAGAAAGCCAAGTCAGAAAGTTGTTCTGGATGGATTCAATGTTTTTCGAAGTTTAATTGCAATTAAGTTTACCTGCAATTTCGAAAATTGCAGGTTGAGGTGGAATATTCAAGTTGGCTTCGAACAAGTTCCTTGAAGTGTAAGACACAAGTTTGAGGATCAACAAAAGGTGCGAAATCCATTTCAACAGACCAAGAAGTTTCACTTCGCTCTGCTCACAATCCTGTCTGCATGTTCAGAAAGGTAGGGAGCTTAGAGTCATGAAGTATGCCTAGATCGATGACGGAGTTTACGGTAGTAATCGGAAGAGAATCTATTGTGTATCTAAAGCAAGCAATATTAGTGTTACGGAAGAACGGAATATGTTTTATTTTTGAAACAAAATTAGCGGCATATGATTTCTTATTGCCCATTGATAAACAGAGTTAATACTATTTTGCAACAGTAGGTGGTCATGTTTGCTTTTAATTTGGAGAAAAATGGTAAGGTCATCGGCATATATACTCGGACCAATGGAGACGAATTCAGCAATGTCATCGACAAAAAGTAAAAAAAGCAAAGGACCAAGGTTGGAACTCTGTGGAACTCCAGAGATTGCGGAGAATTCCCGATGGGAAGTATATCTAGCATACCTAACAGCAAAAGTTCTGTTACTCAAGTACGAAGAGATCCACTTCTATTGAAAAATTAATTTATAAAAAAATTTATAAATTTTAATAATCAATAAATAGCAATAATAATTACGATGGGAAGTCTGTAAATAGGTCAGTAATTAATGTGATGCAGCTGAAAGTAGTAGTGAGTAGTTTATAAAGGTAACATAATGAACAAATAGATACAACATGCATATCTAAGTTCAATATACATCAATGCAGATAAATAGGGAGCTTATCAATTGTACTGATCGGAAGGAATAATTGTTGGCTTTGAAGCAACGAGGTCGCAGTTTCTGATCACTGTTGTTTATTTTATCGTTTATCTATAGTTTATCGTTTATTGACTTGTATAAAAATGTATAAAAATTTCTTTAGTAAAATGGTAGTTTGAGTCTATGTATACTATAACTTCATGTTTTAGCCTTTTTATATTACGAGTAATACAACTTTTTTTAATGTTTAAACGATCATACTCAAGATTCCAATGTTTAATGGTGAAAGGTACAACATGTAAAATCCTTTTTTTAAATTTTATTATTCAGATTTTTTTTCAGATACTTTATCGAATATGAATGATATTCTAAAAACTTATTTTAATACAGCAGCATACATCTTCATTATAATCGATATTATGACGATAGAAAAAACGTCTAGTTAAGGAAAATAACAGAATAAGAGAGAACGAGAGAGAAAATTAAAAACTTAAACCGAGAAATAGATTAAAAAGAAAAATCTAGAAAAAAAAATAAAGAGAAATAATGGAAAAAATTCTTAGAATATTGTAAAAGGTTCGGACAGATATTTTGAAACCGTTAAATTTTAATTAACAATAGGAAGTATCGGCTTCTACTTCTGTTAGTACAATCGCTAGTCCCGGTGGTATAAATAATACCAAGGACCAGCGAGTGGGACATGCAGAGTCACGTTAAAAAGATGAAAGAAAGAAACTCAGGTTCATAAAACCGCATTGCTTCAAGGGAGTAAGAAGAAAAAGAAGCAAAAGAGAGTCTCAAATAGGCAGATAGAATAGCTCATACCAACTGAACAAAAAAGACGAAGAAGAAAATTCTCCAAAACTTAGGTTCTCGTTCCTTCACTTTTAAAAAAAATACTAAGCGGCAGGCAACCGCCTACAGCCACGAAATGTGGCTCTCTCCACGAAGAGAGAGTATCTTACATCCTGCACAAAATCAATTAGGTATCTAGTCGGTCATTAACACTGAAAGGTCTTTAGAGGGCAGACTGGAGGATAATCTCACTAGTAGAAGGAGGCAAAAAGTTTGAAACTCTCCCAGGATATAATCGAAGTTAAAATTTTAACATAATCACAATCTAAGAAAAAGACCGGAAAGCAATCCGGTATTCCGTCCTTATAAAAAGTGCCATTATTCGTCGATTAAAGTATAAGCTTTGTAAATAATCCTTGTATAAAGGTTATTATCCATTTTATAATTATCTCAATACAATGTACTCGCTCCTTAATTTTGTATTAATATTTATTAGTTATTGTAAACTTCATAGTAGGATCAGAATTAGTATTTGTGGAAATAATTTACTAATTTTAGACGCTTAAAAGTAAATAAATTTCATTTAAAAAAGAATTTTAATGCGTGAATCTTTCAATATCCTTTGTCGAATTGATAACTGCGACCAGTATATACCGTAAGTGTCAAAAGTAATTGTTACATACAAATTAAATAACTACCTATATATAAAATAATATCTTGATTACAAAAATTTATTACAATTACAAAAAAACTATTACAGTTACAGCTGTGCGGTTTGTGGAAAAAGAAAGAAAAGAATTATCAATTTTTTTTTTATATTGGTTTGTTGCAGGTAGAGGCAGAGTAGAAGGCAGTGTGATTTTATAAATTTTTTTTATAAAATGGCGTCAATCCAGGAGAAAGCACAATGTGTGTTGTGGTATCACGAGTCGAAATCACCGATTACTTTGCAGCGAAATTTTAGAAGGGAATACGGACGATCAGCACCTGATAGGAAGAATATCGTTGCGTGGTGTGCAAAGTTTAAGGAAACTGGAATTGCAATCGAACTTCCGCGAACAAGGCGGTCATCCGTCAGTGAAGAGCAGGTTGAGGTTGTGCGGTAAGTATTTCTACATAGCTCTTCCAAATTTATCTGTCGCGCATCTCGTGAACTAGGGATTTCTGGGAGAACAGTGTATACAATTCAATTTTACATAAGAAACTAAGGTTGCACGCGTATAAATTTCAGATATTACAACATCCACAGCCATATGACAGTCCTCGTCGTGCTGCCTTTGCGACCGAGATTTTACAACGGATTGATATCGAAGATGAGTACTTGGACCGTGTGTGTTTTTCAGACGAGGCTACTTTTCATACCTCAGGGAAAGTAAACAGGCATAATAAGCGTAAACAGGTGACAAAAGGCGCACATGTTGTAGTTTATTGACATGATAAAAAAGCTTGATAATTTTTTTTTTCTTTTGTCACAAACCGCACAGCTGTAACTGAAATAGGGTTTTTTGTAATTATCGAAAGACTTTATGGATACTCTGTTTATTAACAACAAAAAAAAGTTTCAGAATTGTTATAACGTTTTTATTATTTCAACATTAAGTTTAATATGATGCCTGCATCTTTTCCATTTTTACTAATGCTATAAAAAATTATGGTTTTTTTTTTTGTTTTTTTATTGTAAAACTACAGAATTATTTATACATTTATAACTAAAAAGAGTGTGACTATAGAAGTTTAATAATAACAGAAATTTACATTTTGAAAATAATTTTAACGTAAAAAAATTTATAAATTAACTATAGCCTACCTCATTCTAGTTCGATGTATTGGTTTTGACAGGCGTATTTACACTTTTTTCGTAGTAGATAGTAGCTACGTGTGTTTATTAAGTTGTGGGCGCGCATTTGTGCGAGAAGTTTCAATTTAGTTCCCTAATTAATTTTTTGATCTATTTATGGTATTTTTATTACGCAATTAACAATTCATTTTAAATAATAATTAACATATTTATTGACTATTGTTCATAAAAATCAATAGTAACGAACGTTCGAATTATTGTGGAATAAAGAGCGATTGTGATTGTTACAACATTTTGTCTACAAATTTAAAACGATTGTAGTTAAATAATTTTAATAAAAGTAGAAAATTTAACCGGAGTACACACTTATATCCCGAAATCTGCGATATTAATGAGGTAACAGGAAGCAAAGTTTACATTAGCAAAGTTGTAAATAAATTTATTCAGAAAAATGTTCAAGTTCAACTTTACGTAAATATGATTAGAGTTAAGTAAATAAAAAAATAGGTTAACTAGGATAAAATTTACTTGAATAAACAAAATAGTAATGAAATAAATTGTTAATAATAGTAATGATTTATGTAATTAATCGTATTAAATAACAGTATAAGTATTTATTAAATACTTATATTTTAACAAATATATATTGAATAGGCTGCTAATTAATTAAATACTTAATAAAAATAATAATATAATTTACAATATAATTATAACGTAAATAATTATAATGATAGGTAATACAGTAGCTTCCCACAGGCTATGATAATTATTAACTTTTTTTTTATAGCCTCCCCACCTTAGAGCCCTACCGTCGCCTCCATGAACATACAATAAGAGAGAAGTGGGAAAGACCCAGCGACCCAAAAACCAAAAGTGTAAGAAAAGGTGGAGAGTAGAACGTGGGATTTTGGAAATTTAAAGTAACTAGAAGATTTTTTAATATTAAGTTTGGTGATAAAATATCTCCTTCCTTTATCCGTGTTTAATCAGGTGTTGCTTAGAGTTCCGTACTTGGTCCTCATTTGTTTTTATTGTTTATCAACGATGATGGTGACCAGTTATCATGTCATTCCCAATTTTATGCTGATTATCTTAAAATTTGTAGACTTATGAATTCCGCTGATCATTTAATATTGCTTAAGATATAATCAAGTCACCTAGTTGGCGCTCTCGAATTCTTTATCGATAAATTAAAAAAAAAGATGGTAGATCTTTTTTAAATAATAATTATCTTTCTAGGAAAACTTATATTTCAATTTTCTAAATATAAAATCGATTACGTTAAGACTGAAAGAAAGACAGTTGTCAGAGATCTCGGAATTCTTTAGGGTTCAAAGTTATTTATGTCTACTCATTGTGACACCATTGTAAATAAAGCTAGAAGAAATCTCGGCTTGGTCAAATGTACAGCCAAAACGTTTTTGAGTCCTAACAGTTCTCAATTTTTTAATCTCTAGTGAGATCTCGTCTTGAATATGGCACAGCAATATGGAACAGATAGCGTGACTACTCGATATATATGATCGAGAACGTAGAAAATCTTTTTGTCCGTTGGTTACATTTAAAATTTAGAGATTTGATCCAGGAAGAGAAGAACGATATTCACCGAACGTTTGAACCCATTTTCATTTTAGGACGCCTAATGACTTAATTTTCTTCTAGCGGTCTCAGCACTGTGTTCAAGGATATAAATTATCTGTTGGCCTACATTTATCTAAAGAAAATTAACGATATTTTATTGTTTTGAACATGTTAGAACATAATCAGACATGTTTTGAACATGTTATAGTATGTTTGAACAAGTTTTTATTGTTTTGAACATGTTATAGAAACATGTCTCTTGCTAATCAGCTTCCGGCAGTCGACTTTTTAAGTTCGATGAAAACATTTTCTTTTGAAAGAATTGTGATGATGGAACTTAATTAACTTTTACCTGATTTTATTCTTATATACTGTTCGAATTTAACCTGTTATTAATCAATGATTCAAGAACTTTAACTTCACGATTTTAATTTATTTTTAATTCTATTTGGATTGCATATTATTTTAACTAGATTTTTATCAATTTTTAAAGTTTTAATATTATTTTTAGTTATGATGATTTTTAATATTTTTAGATTATTATGATGAAATCGCTTTTAAGTGCTTTTAAATTTAATAACTTCGTTTTCTTCAGTCTATTGAGTGAAATAAGAAATATTTAGAATTTTAAATATATACAAGCGCTGAGTAGGGCTTATAAGGGGCAATAAGAAACAGTCTTCGCTCCGGCTGGTCGTTGATGAGTAGGTGGTTGGCGTAAGGGCGTGGGACTCCTCTTCCATACATGGGACGGGAGTCCCACGCCCTTACGCAAATTATCGGGGCGGAAGGGTTACTCAGGAGATGGCCCTTCGAACCGTCGTGATGTTTCGCTCACCAAAGGGAGTGATGAGCTAAGCGGTATCCCCCTGCGGAATGGAACCGCAAGAAATGGAAACTATTTGAGTACTCAGAGGACCGCAAGAGAGGATGAGAATACACCACACCAGACAACGCGCAGACCATAAGAAACAGCCTGGTCAGAAGCAGAAATCAAAGAAGTGATGGGATGCTTTTGTTATTGTCGGATGCAGTCGAGGAGTATCGAAAGAGAAGTGTACAGTTAATGGAGGGTGCGCAACCCAGAGTCAAGGCCCAATATAAATAGTAAGAAACTGGGTAACCAAAAGCGACAAATAGACAAAAGTGAAAAGATAATGCGGCACATAGAAAACAAATTCAAATGGGAGTAAGGGAAGTCATGCAAGCACAAAGTAATTGCCGACAAGAGAGACAACGTGTTGAGTAGGAAGTTCGGGATTAACAGGATCGAGACCAAGGAGCAAACGAAGTAGCTGCAATTGTCATGGATAATGAAGAAGAAGCAAACGTTGCGTCGGATGTTGACCTGTTGAGGATGAGGGATTGCTTATTAAAGCAATATGATGAGGTGAAGTACATGCAAACGCATCGATCAAGGTAACAGAAAATAATCACTTCCGACAGATAATTAATAAAGTGAATCTCGTAATATAGAACATAGCCAGAAATACGGAACCACTGGAAATAACGGAGATCGATGACCTCGTACATGAAGCTGTTCAGATGGTCAGCCATAAGAGAAAGAAAATTAGAAAAAAGAGGGAAAGCGGCAAGACAAGGAGTGAAGAGGTAAACATAAGAGGTAGAAGAATTGCAGTCATGAGAGGAACCATCACGGGCGAGACGTTTGAGTTGAAAAATCAAGGAATTGAGAAAAAAATTGTCGCAATTAGTTGACGATGAAGTTACGGGATGATGCGTAACAATAAAAGAGTGGAGAACAAATACGGAAATTGAAGGAAATGTACAGAATTTAAAAACATTAGAGACCATACCACGTTATAGAGACTCTTAAGTAAAAAATATCTGCAAAGGCAGAAACAATAAAAAGCTGTAAAGAGAGAGTAACGTTCCGGATTTACAGTATGGTTTTCCAGGAGAACCTTAAGCGGTTCTATTGAAATCTTAACGGAGAGAACAGTGGGGACGATGGCAATTAAATAAGGAAGAGATGATAAGATTTTGGACTAATATTTGGAAAAGACGAATTCACTGTGAAGCCAGTGCGTCATGGATTGAAGAAGAGGGGTATCGTAACCGCAGCCTCAAGACCATGAGAAACGAGGATGATATAATCGGTGACAAGGTACGAGATGCACTAAACAAAATGAGGAACTGGTGAACGTCAGGAATTGACGGGGTACAAAACGTCCGGTTGAAACGATTATACTTCCTGTATGGTAAGACAGCGCAAGCCTTCACAGAGGTATTGAGGGAATCCCATCAAAACTCACAATGGATGATGGAAGCGATAACATACATGATATCCAAAAGAAGTGAAGGAATAGGAGATTTGCCGAAAAAATGTTGTCCGATAACATGTCTCCCAGTGACGTGTAAATTATTAACGTTTATTGACTCAAACATACGAGTATAAACATGTACAGGAGTGAAATACTTCCAGAAAAAAAGAAAGGCTGCCGAAGAGAACATATGGATGTTAGGAATTGTTTCATTGGGACAAAACTGTTTGTTACTATTGGCATTAGAAGGAAGAAAAACGTCTTGACGGTGGTCTGGACTGATTACAAGAAGGTCTGCAGGAGTGAGCCTCACGACTGGATACTGAGATTTATAGAGATGAAGAAGGTCAATCCACAGATTTTCTGACAGATCCACAGATTATCCACAGTTCTGCACGGCTAGCGTGCAGAATGTCAGGCTTGATTACCATGTTGTAGTGTTTGATGTTTTAAAATTTTATCTTTTTTGGGCCATCGTAGCAACTTGAAATTCGGTACAGCGGTATAACATATGACTTGTTTACAGTCTCAAATTTTTAGTCAATCTGATTTAGGGGTGAGGATTTAATTATCTTAACTTCAAATGGACTTTTTGTTACACATTTCCAAAACGTTTACGAAAATATCATTACCATTTATTTTTAATTTTATCATGAAACTTGGAAAAATTATTCGTCTACATAACTTTTGTATGCATTTTGTCTCCGACTCGACAAGGAGGTACAACCGTAGCAAAATAATAATTGTTTTATTAGATTTTGCTTAATAGCTCTAAACTGGCTTAACCATTAACCACCAAATTAGGTCAAAGTATCATAAACTTATCATTCTGTGTAGTTCTGATGATGTTTCTGGCTGCAAATCGAAGAAAACGTCTAGTCCTACTGACTATAGGAATCACAAAATGGCAATTGCTATTACTGACGATCGGAATTATGTTAAAAATAATTAATAGCATTATATGACCTATTTATATTCTCACAATGTCGAATCGAATTTCTGTATAACTGCGGTATGAATGAGACAGTTGCAAGTGCGTGATGTTCCAATAATATAATAATACTGCAAAAAATTGTAATATTATTCGCATTAAAAATTTGTCAAACATTGATTAACAACAATGATTAGAGAAGTGCACTTTAATTAGAATTTCAAACCGTAAATTTACTGTGGGATAAGGTAATATATATTACCTTAAAATTCCCTTATCTAACCTTACCCAAATTTTTACTTAAACTTGAATGTAAGAAATTAAAAATAGATAAGTAAATTTGTTAAACGCCATTGAATTATTATATTATCGTATTACAGATAAGTCGTAAATCTTAAATTATTGTTTCGAGTGAATATTATTTTCTAATTCTTTTAAGAATAAATATAATGTGAAATCTAATTTTACACTAATAGTTCCCTTTTCGATCAGAAAGCTTAAAGAGGAACAAAGTAAAACGAAATGAGTTTCTTCATTAACATGTGTATAACTCTTCTTACGATTATCGATATTAATAGTCCCTAGAAGAAAAATCAATTATAAAAATATGAAATTAACGTTCGATTCGATACTTTTCTGTTGTACGGATTTAAAATTATATATACGGATATAAAATTTAATCTCTATGCTACTCTGTTATCTGAATAGTAGGTGAAGACTATTACTTTTATTTTTTGTTGCAGGCGTTAAGATGAGTAAACAACTAATCATTTTTTATATGATTCTGGTCAACCGCAGCGTATGTAACTGACCATATCAGCTTGTTACAGCGATGACGTGATCAGTCATCGGCAACTCATGTGTTAACATTTTTTTCGTGTAGTGATCTGTTTACTCGCAACCAAAGTTTACTGTTTACCCGTAAACAAAGTATGTAATCCACGGATTTTAAGTTTTTGTAGGCTTCCAAAAAGAGATCTCTTGGAAACCTTTTGCAGTTATTAAGAAATTACAATAAAGTTTTGTTGTCTGCAGGCACGCGCGGGTGTAATTTTTGTTAATAAATCTCTCTAGGCTATGTCGTTATAAGATTTATTTTATATTTTACATACGCATCTAGTAGCTACAATTGGTATTTGCCGACGATCCTAAAAAGGTACGTAATAATTATTGGAGAGAAATAATGCTTTATTATTGCCAGAAAATAACGTAATATACTAAAAATAAATGCATGTAAAGTTAAAAATCCACACACACACACACACACACACACACACACATATATATATATATATATATATACAGAGAGAGAGAGAGAGAGTGAGAAGAGAGAAGTTGGGGGGGGGGGGAGTAGGGGGCGAGTGAGTTAGAACGAGTGTAAAGAGGGGGGACAGAGAGTTTGAGAGAGAGGAATGATAATAATACATCTGATTTCACTTCACAGGCAACCTCACTCATATACAATTTAATCGTATAATTAATTTTTATCTTATTAATTATCACAGTAAATTTCAATTAATTCTGCGAATGACTGTTAAGTTCAAGGATGTATTACATAAACATAAATGTTTATACTGCATTTGTTAAAAATAGCAAAAAAAATTATAATAATAATGTTTTTGGATTGAATTACAAGTGCAGAGTTCATTTATAGCAGTTATATTTTTACATTAACACTGATAAATCCTGAAAATTCCATACAGATATTATGTAGTAGTTTTTTTCTCATAGAACAAAACCAAATGATTTGATGTCTGACTAACGGTTAAAAATCGTATGTAAGAACTTTTAGTATGATAATACACGAGTATTATGGTGTTCAATTTACTGGCTTCTGATGATAAAATATAACAACGTAACGAATGATAATGGTTGTATGTAAACAGTAAACGGTGTAAATTCGTGTTTCTAATAAATTAAAACTCCAGAAAAGGATTGCACGACTTTCCTGGCTTGTTTCTTAACAGCTTTACTTCATGAAATAGAGTTTTCATTAAACTTTTTTTTTTCAAAGGAAATAATTTCAGTCAAAAAATTTGGATCGCCTTTGATCAATAGACTGGTGTAATTAGCAGCAGTAATATTAATTTTAGTGCAATACACATTTTTAAAGTCAAGTAATTTAAAAAAATCTAATCCCGTTTTAATATGTTTTTAAAGGGTCTTTAAAATCCTTAAAACTAATGTTCCATTGTATGTTTCCCTTATAAGAAAATTAATTAATTTTAATTAATTAATTAATTAATTTAATTAGTATAATTAATTAATTAGTTTAATTAATTTTCGCACTTTTATATAAAAATTATTGATGATAATAGAAAACCATTAGTAAAATGTGAATTGGTACCGATGTATGACTTATCAGCAGGGGGCTTAGAACTTAATACAATCAAGATTGCATGCACAAAAATACTTTGACTTAATTTGGTTCTTAATGGAAGCGATTTAGAAATATTATGCAAAATCTATAAAACAATTATTCTGCTACGGTTACCTCCTTGTCGAGTCGGAGTCAAAATGCATAGAAAAGTTATGTAGACGACTAATTTTTCCAAGTTTCATGATAAAATAAAAAAATAGCGGTTTTTTTCGTAATCGTTTTGGAAATATATAATAAAACGTTCATTAAAGTTAATAAAATTAAATCCCCACCCCTAAGTCGGATTGATTAAAAAATTTCAGACTGTTAACAACTCATATATTAATACCGCTGTACCAAATTTCAAGTCGCTACGATGACCCATAAAAGTGGAAATTTTAAAATGGTGGTACACTTCCTACACAAACATCCGGCACTATAAAACGGTAATCAAGCCTAAGCTCTTTACGCTAGCGAAACCCTCACATTCTACAGAAGAGGCGGCCTAGAAATTATCTTGAAAGAAGAACATAAGATTATGAGAGAGATTCTCGGTTCGGAAAGATTAGAAGACGGCTACAGATTGAAATCGCGGAAAACAACCGAAAAATTATCTAATTTTGCAGCAAACCTCCGAAGAAGAAGATTACAGTTTTTTCGGACACATGCACAGACTTCTAACAACAAGGTTCACCCAGGAAATTTTGACTTACGTAGAACGAATGAAAACCATCCTCTGGATACAGGTTGAAAAAGACCTTTTTTTTTCCTGTTTAGCCTCCGGTAACTACCGTTTAGATAATACTTCAGAGGATGAATGAGAATGATATGTATGAGTGTAAATGAAGTGTAGTCTTGTACAGTCTCAGTTCGACCGTTTCTGTGATGTGTGGTTAATTGAAACCCAACCAACAAAGAACACCGGTATCCACGATCTAGTATTCAAGTCCGTGTAAAAATAGCTGGCTTTACTAGAACTTGAACGCTGGAACTCTCGACTTCCAAATCAGCTGATTTGGGAAGACGCGTTCACCACTAGACCAACCCGGTGGGTTGGTTGAAAAAGACCTAGAAAAAGCTCTCATAAATCCGTAGAAAATTTTAAACACAAAATTGTATAGACAAAAGTTTGTGAATGAAAAGTACAGTAAGATAATGAAGTCCCGAAGGGACCAGGAACCAAGTGGACAGAAGAAAGAAAGAGAACTCACGGAGAAAAAATCAGAGCCCCATGGAAACCAGAAAATTGGATCGTATTAACTTTGCGTGATACAACACGGTCCAATCGCAAATAATAATAATTTGTATACGTATACAAAATGCATCCTTCCCGAAGTTTCCATGTATTCTTTTATGTTTTTTTTTTTTTTTTTTTGAGGTCATAAAATGTTAAGATTTGCAAAAACCCCCACACCTAAAACTTTGACCGCACCATAATTTTTCTTATAATAGATATAGCTTAAAAATTTGATTAACCGATAAGTTTGTTTTGAAAATGTAAATAAAAAAATATGTATGGTAATTAAAGATGACCTTTACTACGAAGATGATGGAATATATCGTTGGACACTGCTTACAAGAGAATGACCCGGTTAATCTTGTTCTTGTAAATATAGTACCTAATATTAGTCTTATTTACTAGGAATAATTCACCCGTGATGTTTTTCGTTATACTCACACGTATTTATACAGCTAATTAAAACGAATACTATTCATTTTTATATTTAAAACATATATTAAATATAATTATGTATATCTTGAAAAATGTCCGATACCTGGAAAATTATTGCTCTGCAAATTCTCAAATTTTCTAGAACAACGAGAAAAGATAGATTATTAGATAAATTACTAGGGCTTAATTTTATGTTCTGAGCGTTTTATATCGGGCTTAATTTAAGTCATATTGAAAATTAACCGGTGATGTTTTTCGTTATACTCACACGTATTTATACAGCTAATTAAAACGAATACTATTCATTTTTATATTTAAAACATATATTAAATATAATTATGTATATCTTGAAAAATGTCCGATACCTGGAAAATTATTACTCTGCAAATTCTCAAATTTTCTAGAACAACGAGAAAAGATAGATTATTAGATAAATTACTAGGGCTTAATTTTATGTTCTGAGCGTTTTATATCGGGCTTAATTTAAGTCATATTGAAAATTAACCGGAGAATGGTACCTTTTATAACCGTTCTTTAGTTTTTTAAGAAGAAGTTCAATACGAAATGACATATCGTAGAATAATAGAAAAATTGGAAATACAATCAGTAAATCCCCCATTTTTTAAAAATTATTATTAAATGAGTGATTAAGCCTTAATCTTACGGTGTATTCAGCTTCAAAAATTGATTGCCAAGTAAAATTATACAGATTCAAATTGCTGAAATACGCCGTGGGGCTGTCTCTGAGCTACAATAATTACTTCTTTGGAAGGTTTGTCTAACATTTCGGTAAAGATTTTGCAAACTTGTAAATCTTGTGGTCAAAATAAAAAAAAAACATCAAATAAACTAAAACGACACACAAACGAAACTTTTTAAACAAAAAATGGAACATATACATGCGTGACCTGCAAAATTAGAAAATTTGAGATAGACAGACTGAGCGAGCACTTTAATTAAATGAACAGAATTCGATATTATGTATATTATTTCTTTAACAATACAATGATGTAATTTTTAATATTAGATCCCTTTTTCCCTTCATTTTAAAATGAATTTCCTTCCAAATCCTTTAAATTTTAGTCTGTAGTGAAGTTCTGTTTATTTATTTTTTAGAGATGTTTTTGTGTATTCTACATAATGGAATTATTAACTAATTAATAATTCTGTATTATTAAAAGGAAAACAAATTAATAGTTTTCATCAATTTTCTTAAACAATCATTTTACTAAAAATATGCAGTGGAAATGTTACATAAATATGTTTTCATAATTTCACTGATTTTATTCATTAGAACTGTAAATTTGTTTTATATATTATTTATTTGCTAATTCGTAGTAATAAGTTCAGATTTAAAATTACAAAAATAAAATAGGAGAAGTATAATAACGAAAACAAAAAAAATTTATCAAGCGTAACAATGAGATTTATAACCTTCTATTATTAAATGTAAATAGCTAATTAATTTTTAATGTATTTAGTTAGATCTCTGTGGAAGATCTGTTAGTATTCAAACATACACAAAAAAAGTAATTTTTTTATTTTGACTGACCTTGCACTCTTCTGTTACCATTTGGCTCCTTCTGTCGTCAACCTTCTTCTTTCTGTCAATCGACATCGGAATTATAGACGTAAAACACTTGTAAACTATCGCAAAATTTTTTCGGGGGTTTTATTAGGGATACTCGAAAAAAAATTAGCAAAAATAACATATTGTTCGAGTATCAGGTCGGTTTCAGAAAAAAATTCTCTATTGTCGTAAATATATTCAGTTTATTTAATTTGATTCCTTTCAAATTAAACGTGAGGATGCAGGATATTTACGTATAGATATCAGGAAGGTCTTTGATCTAATCAATACAAAAAATCACTTTTTTACAAACTGGAATATTTTATTTTACTTAATTGATTTGTTCCACTTAAATAGGACTTTTTTTTTAAATATAAAGAATGTTATGAAGTGTAGAAATGGGACGGTATTTGATAATGAACGGTAAAAATACATTTAAAAATGTACTTTTTAAAATGATTTTCTTGCTTCATTATTTCATATCGATGCTGCTTTATAAACTGTATTAAAATCATTTTTAAAATGCATTACTCGAATTGTGAGGTACTAAGAAATTAAATAGAGAATGGTGTTGTCTGATTAATCATTAGAAACTGACTCGCTGATAAGGCCTGCTTCATGGTGTAAAATGGAAATAAGAAAAATGGGCATCCGAAATTCGCTATTATTAAAAGAAAGTAAGAGCTGTTCAGAAATTAAATACTAAAAGTTTCATAATTATAATATATCAGATTTCTGACTTTATTTTATTTCATTAGATTTGTTTTCTCTGTAATATCCATCGACAGTGACAGACGTTGTCCCATGTGTTCTTTTTATAATCATATATGTTTTCTTTTCTTAATATTTTGTATTTTATTTATAGATTCCATTTGTTTCTAATGAGTCTGTAAATAAAGGATTTATCATATTAAAACAATAATTTTTTTATTTAGATAATTCCCTTACTCATCTCTTTTACCACTTCAGATCACTCATAATGCAATATAAAGATGGTGTGACCACAGAAATTGAATATCCTTTGTGTGATACGAAGATTGAAATAATAACATATAAAACACTACTAATTATTATTTTTTTTTTTAATTAAATAACGTTAAAAATAAACACGTAATTAACATTTTTCATTCGATCAGATAGTTGGGGTTTAAAATTATTGTTAAAAGAAATATGCGAGTATAAAGAAAGATAGATACGCTAAATGATTGTCGAAACAAAATTTTAAATAGAAAACACTAAAAACCGTTTAGAAAATGTTAGCGACAAAAAACATGCGCATTTCAATCGTTAACGATTATCATCAATAAGTGTAGAGGAATCAGAAAATGAAAATATAAACCTAAAAGACTAAAATGAACATAAGTAATATAAAAACATCATCGAAAATTAACTTCATATACTTTTATCTTCGTATATAAAACAAAAATGAACTTTTATTTTGAAATAAGTTTAAAATTTTCATCATCCGAGTGTAAATTTTATCTTCCATACTACCGGGAAATATTTTTAAAAAACTTGACAGTAGATCTTTTATAAAGATATAATCGTATACATTTTAGAAATCTTTTTATTATCTCCTTAACACCTCCTAAGCTTCTTCTACCTCGAAATAGTTTCACTCCTAAATAAATTACAGAATTGATACACCTGATCTCTTGAAGCCGATACGAAAATCATATCTCTTAAACAGTTATATTTGAGTGTTAGATGATTTTTTTTTTGTATTCTAATAGTTTTAAATTCATTTAAATCTTTTCTGTCCGTTAAAATGTGTTAATATATAGGATATTATCATTTTCTTCATTTCTAAGGGTTGTGTACAGCTTCAGATCATCTGTATATAAATATAATTAGAACTGAAATCTGATAATAAGTCTTAAATGAATAACGAGAACCTCTAAAATTTCATTCGTAACCAGGAATGCCATTTTTAACCGATTGCCCGAATTTAATATTGAATACTTTGATTGAACCATTAAATCTATAACAAGATTATCACGAAATAAATTCTGCGATCGTTTACACCCAGATATGTGCAACAAATTACTCCCAAAAATGTCACAAGCGTGTTCAACAACAAAGTTCTTTGTGACACTTTGAAGAAACTTTTCATCGAATTGAATACGCGTATACGTTGAAGAAACTCTTCAGCGAGCCTATAACACTGTATATTCAGCGGCCATAGATTTGCCTACTGTATGACATAAATTTATCTGTACGCTTCCTGGAGTATTTCTAACGTTAAACATGTTAATTGACTATGATTAATGAATAAAAATGTTTCACAAAGCTCCATAAAATCTTTTACTTTTTCCTGTAGTCTGTCATATTTTTTTCTGGAGAATTATTATATTATTAATAAAAAATAACTCAATGTATTATTATTATTAATATTATTGTCTTATACTATGTTTAAGCGATGAAAAATAAATTACAAATTTACTTATATTGTCGTCACAGTTACTTTTATTTGATTTTGTTATAATACAAACTAGTTTTTTTTTTACAAAAGGATGTTAGTTACGAAGCACAGTAATCACTTGAATTCTCTAAAAAGTGATTGTTTACTGGATGAGTAACTGGTATATTCTTCCAAATTTTATGAACTTATTGATAATTTAATTTAATATATAGCTTTGTGTAACGATTTACAACAGTCTATAGACAAGTGTACGAATTTTTTTTTATTAGGTGTTAGTTATAAGAGTCGTTTGCTGTTAGCATCTCGAGAAAGGTGATTGATTATAAGTCGGATAATATTGAATACTTTTAATGAGAAAAAATTTAATAAAATTAGCATACAGTCGAAGGGTAACGAATTATCCGGGATAGGTAGAATTTACTTAAAAACGAGGATAATAAAAGTAGTTGTGTAAAACATTTTATAATTGTTGTTTTATGATTAAAAGATAAACTAAATGAGAGAAATGATTAAAACACTTTTGTAATATTTACATACCATCCCAACTACTATACCAGTCATCCGATGATGTACGTAAACTCGATAAACCAGCAGCTGGTTTAATGTTATAAAAAGAGTAAGATACTGAAAAAAGCAGTAAAAACACCAACATTATGACTAGAAATGTCGAAGTTCGCTGTTGTGACTGAAACGCAACAGTTTTGACACGATTCGAAATTATAATACTGCTCATGCGCGGAGAATGCATTTAATCATCAAGCAAAAAAAAATATATTTTTTGTTTATTTTTATTTTTAATATACAATTAAATGCGACATCATCACTTTATTTTTTATAAATTATATTTTTTTCAAGTCATATTTTTTGAAATTTGTATTTATTGAACGCAATCAACTATTCTAAAGAAACTAACAAAACAATGGATTAAACTATAAATTAAAGTAATTTGGAAACTTACTTTGTGAAAATAAAGAAAAAAAAATGTAGCTTAGATACGGAATGATTTGTTCTTAAGTTACAGCTAGTGAATAGTTTTGCCATTGTTTACACCGCAACAGTAGAAATAAAAAAAAAAGACATTCTTAGGACACAATTTATAGATAAACCACATATGTTACTTATATGGTATATGCTAGAAACAAAGCAAAGAATCTGAACGTATTCATTTTTGTAGACTAAACTCACGCAGGTTATTTAGGACAGCGTTACGCGTGCGTGTGTTTGTTGTGCATTCACATGTATATATATAAAGTTATACGTTATACAATTATTACGTCTATCATATTTTTTTGTTAAATACATACTTACATGTATAATATTAAAATATATAAGTTTAAATATCAAAATATATATAAATTATAGTATATGCAGTATATACACCTGTAGACACACACACACACACACAAGGACAAAGAGAGAGAGAGAGAGAGAGAGAGAGAAATGTATCCAAAATTATATAAAAACCTCTACAAAAACAAAACCTCTAAAAACGCTGCACTTTCTAACTGTACATAATGTATCCAAAAATACTGATGTTATGCATTTAGACTATAAAAATTATAACTAAACTCATTAGAATAAATAGATTGATAATTATTAAATAGTCAATTACAGAATGATAAGTAGTAATTACAAAATGATAAACAATTCAAATACATTAACAAGTTGTTCAATTCATTTTTACCTTATTTTACTCCTGGTAATGGAAGTTATGAATAAATCTTGCAATTTTTTATAAAAACTTAGTGCTCCAGCCATTTTTTTATTGAGTAGAACTGATTGAGTAGTCCTCGTTCATTTTTGGTGTAATGTTGTGTCCTCTTCCAGTAGTTGATAGAAAAAGCACTGAAGGCATGAGAATCTTTAAAATATTTTCCAGTTGAACCCATGTTTGATTATCCATCAATGATTTCTTGAATGAAGTACCAGGACCCTGCGGATGGAAAAAGCGTATTCTATATTCCTCTTCATTTTCATGTATTTTGACTTCAATGACTTCGCCTAATCACCACTTGCCAACCTATACACAGCAGATATAAGTTTTACATTTTTGCTTTGGTAAACCTATAAAGCAATCAGAAAGAGTAATGTCCTTGTGTACCGATACTAACGTTAATGTTTCTGATTCAGAAGTCGCCCGGACTTTCAGAATACATTTCTGACTTGTTAGAACATAACTGTGAAAGTTTCTTGTCTCTGGGACTGTTGAGATTACCTGATAACGAGATTTCAGCTATTCTCTTCAGTCTCTTGAACATCTTTATTAGAGCAGAAAATAAATGTTATATTTTTAATATTGTCTTGCAATAATTGTACATTTCAGAAGGTGTAACAATTTGATTGTTGACTGTCCTTTGAAGGCTTGCTTTAGTCACAGTCTTTTTTATAGTTCCACCGATACTATCAAATGGTCCTTTTCCATGGTACGAGGCGAGGCAAAAAAATGCTATTTAGCTGCGATTTCAAAATCTTCTTGGTAGTAACACAAATTTATAATTTTTTTTTTTTTTACTGGGCTGAGGAGTCATCAGAAGAAAAAAATTGTTTAACTTGTGTAACAGTGCTTTTATTTTATGTATAACTTGCGTTTGGAAGCAGAAGAATGTATGTATGTATATAAGTTGTTACCACATATATGCCTAAATTAATATCGGCGGACAACAACGGTAGCAGCTCAGATGTTAGCTGCAGCACAGTATACGTACGCGCTGGTATAGCGTCACTCCCGCCGCGCAGTTCTCTCACCATAGCAGCGCTGCAGCCCCAACACTCTTACGCTCCAATAAAAGAACGTGCACGAGAGTGAATTCTTAATTCAACGTCGACCACCACCTGGAGAAGACCAAGAAGAAGAAGGTGGAAGAAGACAGAAGTTCCCTGGCCAACTCAATGTGGGACCTCCTGGCGGATGCCAACATCCTCGCCGGAGCAGCAGGCCAAGCGTACCTTCCCGCTTTAGCTCGCCGGGCTTCAATCACCCTGGCCGCGGAGTCAGCAGCAGGAGCCGGCCCAGTGTGGAATCGCTCGGGGAGAACCGCCTTGGCCGCGCCGACGAAAAACGACCGACGCCGACCCGACACTGCGGGGCTCTGGGGGGTCACTACTGTCACGCTGTAGTGGGGACCCAACTGTTGCTGAGGGAAAGCCCGGTCTGATTTCAACGGACGAGCCGCAATTCCCCGACTTCGCCGGAGACCAGCTTCCGGACCCAACAGCTCTTCTCAGAGCTAACGATAAAAGTGGCCCTTCTCAGGGCTACTACTAGATTATTAAGTGCCACATGCCGTCGAAGCCATTCGGCGACAAAACACACACACACACACACACACACACACACACACACACACACACACACACACACACACACACACACACACACACACACACACACACACACACACACACCCACACATATGTACCTTTAATATTATTAACACCAAATAGAATATATTGTACTCGGAACCTTTTAAATTTTAACGTACCGCAAAAATTAATTAAGCCTACACCATAAAAAATGGAATCACTAGAACCTAGTAAATCTTTAGCTGCGGAGTAACTCAAATATTTTATCCAAACTATATTCCTCAAATGCGTTTCATAAAAAAGAGAAATTCTTCACTACCACAGTGTTTTCCGAATGATTGGGCTTTCAAATTCTAGCAACGTAAAGTTTGCTTTTAATTTATATTAAATGTTGCTCTGATATAAATATATTAAATGCGTTTATTTTAATACGTTCAGTAGAAAGATGCATAGTTGGTAAATTAGATAGGTATCAAATACTAAAAAATATAATTTAATTATAAACTAAATAAAAATTAGTTGAAAATGTATTATCATGTTAACGATGAAGCAGCTTTTTTAGAACAGTTATCAATTTAATGCTCTACAATCCTCCACAACTCAATGTTATTATCAAGTTCACTGCAACCATATTACTGTACTTTCTTTGTCAGCTAATCAGCTAAAACAAGATTAATTTAGAGTTACAAAATTCCTGGTAGTACTTTTATTTGTAAAATTATCAGTTATTCTTAAACTATAAAAATGTAAAAAACCACTGCCGATTATAAATAAAAAATAAACAAAAATAACATAAATTACATTTTTTTACTGTTTGATTTGTTTGTAGTAATAAATCAGTTTGCGTATTATTAATTATATTAGACTTAAAAAGAGTTCTAGTTTCTTATTCAAAGTGATTCACAATGAATAACATAGATCGGGAAACGCTTCGTTTCTGAGTGTCGGCTGACAAAAGATTTCTACGGCAAAATTAAGTCAGACTGTAATTCCCCCAATGCCCGGATTCCACAGGCTGGCGCCGGGCATTGGGGGAAGATTGGCAACGAGTGGCCGCGTTCCAAGTGGCACGATATTTAAGGATACCAGAAACGCCGAAATGTACTATCCTGAAGATGAGGATGTGGACTAATTAACAATGTTCGCCACTGTGATGGAGGAGGAAAATCCGGAGATGGTGAGACATCTGGTACAGGCCCTCACCAAAATCACACGGACAGGGGGAAGCAAACTTCTACTGACAGTCCCCAACGATGAACTAGGAAGCAAGGTCAATAAAATTTTGGAGTACCGGGCTAGGATAAAGGAATCGCCTGTGGAACGATGGCTTTTGTATCTGGTTGGAGTTAAACGTGGCAAGACGGGGACACCACAGGGAACCGCCTCTAAGATGGTGCTGGTACGAAAGGAGTGGCTCGGCTTTGCTGAGCTATTCAAGAAAGTAAGAAGCGGGCTAAGTAAGGGCTTGGCTGAGGGCAGTGTGTTGGTTCCGAAGGGTAGAGCCGACACGATGGAAATTAGGATCAAAGAACTCTCAACGAAGAAAGAGGACATGGTACAAAGGCTCAGTTCCACAATGACCACTGAGAACAGGAGGGACTCTCGCATGGTGGCCTACCACGTTACAGAATTAGATCTGGATGCCACCTCCGAGGAAATTACCACTGCAATAAGAAGAGAGGTGGGGCGCGAGGTCCCAGTTCGTGTCTCGTCCCTCAGGCCGGCCTAGGGGGACACCAACTAAGTTACAGTGCAGCTGTACAAAAGAGACACCAGTCTGCTAGCTACCAAAGATAGCATCAAAGTAGGCTGACATTCAAGTAAAATTGAGCTACGGCAAGAGGAGGTGAAGTGCTTCCGGTGCTGGAGTTTCGGCCATAGAGCGGCAGCCTTCAAGGGACCCGACAGGTCGACCCTGTACTACAGTTGCGGAGGGCGAGGCCACAAGGTGGCAGATTGTGCGGAACCTACGAAATGCCTTGATTGTGAGCAGGGAGGACACCGGACCGGGGAGCCGGGCTTGGAGTCACCGCCCTTCATGAAGTGCAACCAACCGAAATGCATCTATTACTAATACTGAAGTCTGGTACGAAGCGTGGCGACGTCTAGGGCTAGGGAGGTAGCCCCCATGCCTAGGATGTTCTGGTCCGCCTACACGCAAGAGTGGGAGGGTCGGAGCTACCCGATGATGGTATGGTGTGAGGGGACGAGTCGTACGCGGTAAGCACCAGTTGTGCGCAACGCGCACCTGGTGTTTCGTAGGTTAGGGACGGGAAGGGTAGCTCTCCAGCTGAGGAATGGGCTGGCTATCCAGAAGAGGAGGTCGGGTGTCCTGAAGACGCTAGGGAGGCCCCGGTAGGATGCCTACAGGGGTCTAGACAGGGAGGGCAGGCTTCTGCCACGACACCATGAGGTGACTGAGTGATGCTTAATTGCCGGACTGGTTGCTTTGGAGATGTTTCCAACTGAAAAAAAAGAATGTAATTCTTGCAACCCAAGTTTAGAGGTAAATTTAGTGGTTTTATATGAAATCTGACCTGAAGAACTGAAAAACAATATATTTTTAGTCGTTTTCGAAAAATTAGGGGTAAAACAATACTATTTTAAGTTTAGCGTAAATAACTTTGTTAAATGGGCAATAAACACAAAAACTATGAACAAAAGTTGTAGAGAATGTAACTCTGAATTAAAAGGTATGAATATAGTCCACAGAAACTAAATACTAACGAAAGAATTTCAACGTTTATTAAAAAGAAACATTTCTGAGTGGGGCAAGGTAATACAAGGTTTTAATAATAATGTTTTGGAGCAAGGTTTTAACAACGTAATAAAACAAATCTTTCAATATTAAAAAGTAGAAGAACTAGATATTTAAAAAAATAGCAAATATAAACACAAACAATTAAATCAACTTTCAAACAACATTCAAAACAGATCCTACTCAACAATCTTACCTCATCTGCACGAAATCACTTCATCTTCATTCACCAGCACCAGAGATTACCAACAAACACAAAGTGATCACAAAATGCACGGAAATTTAATTTGTTAATATACCATACAGAACAGTTCAAAAGAAAGCACTAACTACGTTTCCCTGCAGAAATCTTTTAGTGAGAAACTTCATACATTTAAGCCACCTCCACTTTATTAGATTATTTATCTATGGTAAAGTCTTTCAATATACTAATTTTCTCCACTGTAATATAACTTTGGAGTTTCACAACTATTGATGGAACTACGGCATGAACAAATACGGCAAGAAAATGTAAAAAAAGATTTCTCGAAATATATGAAAGTTGGCTTGAACTAAATTTATGATCACTTTACTTACAACTCGAGTTGTTTCAGTGAACGAGCTTAAACCACATTGCCAGCTGTGTAAATCTGAATCAATTCTACCTTTAAAACTTATTTACACTATACTTTCACATGCCTTACTGATCAAGCACATGAATAGCTTCACTTAAGAAGACTGCAGGAGGGTCATCCTGCTTGTAGAAAACTTGTAGTCTGATTTTCCAGAACAGCAGGAAAAAAGTTGAAATATTTAATAAATCTGATCCAACTACCTCAAAATTTTCGGCATCAATTTACGACCGCTTCATCCATTCCAAGAGCGTTCTTCCCGAATACCCTAAATGAATATTTTCTATAAAATATAATAGCGCGTGGTTACAGAATATTAACGTCGGATATTTTCTTTTATATGCATCAGACTTTACAAGAGATGTTTGTGAATAGGCCGCCTGAATACTCGTACGCGCAGTTATGAATTATATTGATGTTTAATAACTGATTCATATAATCAGTTTACATGAACTAACTGAATTAGTTATATATAGTTATACCTATCTGTACAGGAAACTATGTAAGGGAAATTATATTAATCGGGTCAAATTTTTCACATCGTGGTTTTTGTACATCTTTAATTCTTAAAATAACATTTTAACATTAAAAAATTCTGGAAGGATTTATATACGTCTGTATGTATATCTGCGATTGAAGCAAAAGAACGGTTTACATACAAATGTACGTGCATATATTTTTCCAAATTTCTTAATGCTAAAATTGTTATTTTACGGTCTGAGGGAATCATGAAATGATGAGACGTACAAAAACCCCAACGTGAAAAGTTTGACATGGAAAGTAAAACCACTCCAAATCTAACAAGAAAGTTATTTAATTCTTTAAAGTTTTAATTTTTGAAATCGGCGTAAAAAAGAAATAGTAACTTGAAGTTTTCATTTACTTCATCATTGATTTTAAAAAGTAAAAATTTAAAGAATTGGAAAAGTTTTTTAACTTTTTAGAGTGTTTTTTAAAGTTAGTTTTATTTTTGAAGAGTATTTTATTGTATAATTTTTTTTTTTGGTGATTTGGAGGAACTCCTTTACGGGCAGAATGTCGGACTTGCAACAGGTTTCGCAAGATTTCGTTTAAATGCGTGTGTGTACATGTGGCCTAATAATTACGAATATCTCTCTTATACATTTGTCATTAAATAATTTATAAATAAAATCGTTCATAAAATTTCTTCCATTATGGTAGCATTCATTTTTCAAGTTTACATAAATTTCTTTAGAATTCTGTTTCTTCACTGAACGTGGAAATAAAAATATAACTAAACATAAAATTTGTACCATTTTAAACACAAAGGTTACTCAATTTTAAACCGATTTGGAAATTTTAAGCTGTTTGTCCTTGTCTCATACAGCTTAGCTTTTGATTTATCCTACGAGTGAAATTTTCTTATCCATCAAATTTCAGAACAGAGGAGCTTATTTTTGTGTAACAGCATAATTATAATTATTACGGTAGCGACTTTGTCAATCATCCGGGTCTGAATGAAAGGTTTTGGGTTTGAATCTCGCTGAGACGTGGTATTTTTTACGTGCTATGAAATTCATCTCTTCTCAAACTCATTTCAAAAATAAATAAAAAAGGATAATTCATTATAAAAATTTGATTTGAAAGATTTTTTCCTGTTTATAAGGATGAAATCTTAAATATTTTATGAAATTACGCAATTCATCACGATTAACATAGTTTTCTTTCGGGAATTAATTATTTGTTGCATACCAAAACAGATAAGTTACGATAAATGTGAATGCAAAAAATGGCCTTAGTTTTATCTCATGTTAAAAATATATTTGTTATTTTATCTGACTTTTATTGTTGGCAATTATAAATATGATTGTCTTTCTTAGAATTTCCTTTTCCCTATATTCACTTATTTTTTTCCTGTTACATGCTATCTGTTTCAGCAAGTTTTTACCATTCTTTACAGGCATATTTCTCTCATTTAAGTAATAGAAAACATTCATGTAAACAAAGCTTTGTTTTCGAGTTACAGGTAGCGAAGTATTTCGCCTCGATTTCTGCTGTAAATGTCAAATAATATTATTCTAAACTGTACAGATACAAATTCGTAGGCAAAAATAATGATTTGATATGCAATTTCTTAAAAAAATGAAAATTTTAAATATTGAAAATATTTGTTATTCTGAGATATTACGAGAACTATACCTCCAATAGTATCCAAGAAAATATTAATAAAACCTAAATAGTTTGAGTCAAAGAGTAAATTTTTTTCAGGATTGGTGTTAATTTACTTTATTAGATTGTTAATAACCAAATAAAACTACAAAACAAAATTTGAAGAAAATTTAATTCTGAGAATTGATGCGATTAAAATCCATAAAACATGTAATATTTTTAAGAAGTATTTTTATTAAAAACCAAAACAGCAAAAACTTTTGTAACTAAATATTTTTAATTGATACCACTAACTAAACTTCACCAATTACACCATTGCAAGCCTTTTCAAATATTTGTTGCTGGCAAATTGAAAATGTAACTAGAGAGTAATTAATTATTTATGTCTGTTTAATGTATCTAGTCTGAATTATTACACTGATATACATCATTTTTGTTTCCTAACATGCGATAAATGATTTTAATCTGCTTTTTGATTTTGAAAATGAAAATGAACTCAGAATCTTTCTATAACCCACCATTTTTGAAAAAAATTTAAATTTTAATTAAAGAATTTTTTTTCATTTTTCAACGTGTAGTTAGCATTTTAAGCTCCTCCTATATTGTATTTTGTTAGCTCATTTTTTATTGTTTAAATTTGTTAACATAATTTGTAAGCTATAAATAAACAGTACTAGACAAAGAATTACATCATATCATAATCACATATTATGACATCATATCTAATACTGAAGAGTTAGCCTTCATGGAAAAAATTAATCATATCTGTGCAAATTAAATTTACAGAACTGTAATGTACGCAAAAAAGAAATTCAAGAAATGGTATCACACTTAAAGAAACATAAAATTTTTTTTTTGTCTATAGTGTTATCAGACATTTATTTGTCAATTATTTTAGGATATCTCACAGAAATAGTAATTCTGGGATATTAATAGTGAATATCAGTAATTCTTTAAAATAGTATTTTTCATTGTCTATTTGTTACATTAAAATAGAGACAAAATATACTTTTGGTAAAATGAGAAGTTTTTGTTGTATTGATTCATATTTTATGATTTCTGAGTTTAAAAATAATAAAAGATTCCCTATAAACTTTTGTATGCATGAACTTAAAAAAAAGTTGTGTTATATTTTCAAAAATATGAACGCTTACACACACACACACACACACACACACACACACACACACACACACACACACCTGGTGCATATAATGTAAAAACATATTTATCAAAAAATATGAATCAGAAAATCTGTTTTTAAAAAAATGAAATTGCCAATATTAATCTCAAAATATAATCAATGTTGATCTCAAAATGGACAAATTTATTACTAGTATGATTAATAACAACAAAGTTACTGAGAATGTAGTAATTTAACGTATGATTAAATAATACAATACATTATTACTCATAAAAATTCCATAAATAAAAAATATATATATATATGTTAATTAATATTAATAGAATAAAATTGAATTATAAAAATAAATGAATTGTTAGATCCAGCGGATACAAAAAATAACAAATTGTAGAGCATAAAATAAAATCTTTAGATTATATAATGACGAAAACAATGACTCAAAACAAAACTAGGAATGATGGTTAAGGTTAATTAAATATTTAATTCTGAATCAATAATTATTTTAAATAATATGCTAGAATCAAAAGAAAGTTTCTTATAATGTATAAACAAACAATCTTGTTAATAGGGCATTAAAAATAAGTAAACTTCTAGCAAATATGGATAAAATTCATATGATCAACTGAGGTACAGGGAAATATGGAAATCTATTTTTAAAGAATTAAAATGTTTCCGTCCCCCTGTCTTAATACAAAAAAGTAAATGAAGTACAACTAGTTCCCACCTTAATTCAAGAGAATCAATCATAGATAGTTTTAAAATATACACAGTTTTCAAAATATAATTTCTAAATGGATATCTCCACCTTTGGTCTATATTGAGTTAAACATGTCAATAGATTTAGCTTGAAAAGCTCTA
The DNA here is from genome assembly GCF_047948215.1 of Lycorma delicatula. NCBI lineage: Eukaryota > Metazoa > Arthropoda > Insecta > Hemiptera > Fulgoridae > Lycorma > Lycorma delicatula. Next base: position 25,239,520 of record NC_134455.1, read on the forward strand.
TAATATGTGTAATAAAAAGAATCAAAACTGCATTGCTCACACATTTTTTAAAGTAAAAATTTTGATTAAGATCAATAAAGTATATCTCCTTAGTCAGTTTAGGATTAAAATAAGATTTCTTCACATTGATCAATGCGATTGCGTAATGACTACACTCAGTGATTAACAATAATTGGTCCACAATGACCAGTGAGATTAGTCCTAGCTCAGTTGTTTTGTTAGTTTATGTTTGAGGTTATACTACCTTGTTGTATGCTTTGTTTGTATTTTGGTAAAAATTAATTACAGCAGAGATAACTCAGTTTATTGCAGAAAAAATGGATATTTCTGCTTTTTTGTCTATGTCTGTATAATTAGTTTCGCCTAGTAAAGCAAGGAAGTGAATATGAAGGACAAATAAATGGATATAGAGATAAAGAATGGATAAATGGATAAAGAAATATTTGCAAACTCTTGAAGTAGGTAACTTTTTGGTTATGTTACATTCTCCCTTTTATTGTAATTTTTTATTACAATTTGAACTACTTTCCCAGTCTTCTTCTGTCTTTGTAGTGCAATTTAATCATTTTTAAACCTTTTTTTGATGTTGGGAGTATCTGTTTTTTCAGATATTCTCCCAAAATGTTCCCAGTATCCTCGATGTAAAGAAAAACATCACAAAATCATTTCAATGCGATTGTTTAAAAATGGATGTCTTATCATCATTACATAATTAATTTTATTCTGATAGAAAAAAGACAGTTTTATCTTAAAGTACATTAATTTAGTGCCTGTTAAGAAATGAAGGACCAAAAATTAAAAAAAAAAAACAGTTTCAGGCAAAATGTTGTATAAGGTCAGCTAATGGGAAATACATCCCAGTGTGTAAAAATGCTTTTTTAAACATTTTGCAAGTTACAAATGGGAGAATTGATGGAATAATAAAATGATTTTCAGAAACAGATAACATGCCTAAAGATAACAATAGGTGGAGATCATAAATCTCATCTAATTGCTTATAAAAGAGAAGGAATTAAAATTCATTCTGTCTAAAGTGTGTAGAATCACACTATTGTTGTGGAAAGAGTGTTAGAATGTTCCTTTGACTGATATAAGTGTTAATAAGTTATTTGATATGTATAATGCCCAAGCACTGGACAGATATACAAGCTCAAGACAAATACACATTATTTTAGACACCAGTTTAAAACTAGATTTAATTTGGGTGTGATAAGTGCTAGAGCTTAAAAGTGCTAGAGGTGTGATAAGTGATAAGTGCTCAACATGTACTGTGTTGAATGAAAGAATAAGAGGGAAAAGAGTGCTAGAGAAAAAGCCATTCTCATGGCATTAAGAAATGCTCACGGAAAAAACCTCAGGGTATTTTATATTTTGTTAAAAGATGATGACTCTACAATCTTAACTTTATCATTCTACATACAGAAAAGTTTGCCAATGCCAAAAGTTCCTGATCAACAGGTTTATTATAGCCACCAACTGTATCTGTAAAATTTTATGGCAGTGTTCATAATCTGTACAGTTTTATGGTAGTAGTAGATAATTCAAAAAGTGACTTAACAAAGGAAAACTGCTTCAGTTACTGTTGGACAGAGGATCCGTGTAAGAAAGGATTAAACGAAATGGTTTTTGCCCTTTATAACTGTTTAAATAGATTAAAGGAGACTGGTAGGGCAACAAAAAAGGTTGTACGGCTTTTGTATGGTGAATGTTCTGGACATAACAAAAATCAAATTGTCTGTCCATGTGCTGCAGATGGTTACTAAACGCTCTAGGTATTAATGAACAGGTCAAAATTATTTTGAAATTTACAAAATTATTTTGATCAGGAGTCACTCTTTCTTACTCCCAGACAGGGTATTTAGTTTGGTAGAGAAACAGAAAAATATGAGAAATTATAGCTAATCCTGAGGAGTATCTGGAATTGATAAATAATCATGCAAAAATTATAAAATTAGGAGGGAAAACCTGCTCTGTATACGATGGAAAACAGAAGCTTTAAAAGTTTTTAAACGATTACTAAATTGACACTTTAAAGTAAGTGGTTGTAAGAGATTTATTTTAATGAAGATAACTAATCAGAGTGTTAAAGACAAAATAGTGCAGTATTATTTAATATAAAAGTAGCTAAATTACATATAAAAGAAGGCCTGACAGTAGCAAATTTCAATCTTAAAGCAAATTATACATCCTAATAATATATACAATAATAAACATGAAAAATAAAAGATGCCAAAAATCTTTTAGTAGGACATTATGGTAAAACCTGACAAGAAATTGAAAATTAAGTTACTATTCTGATGTTACTAACCAAGCAGATTATTTAACAAGAGCTGTTGATCAAAAAGGATTATTGAGTGAAAAAGTTGACAAACTTATTTCAACAGTTTAGTTAAATTAAATTTCGTAATTTAAAAAATTAAAAGTACTTGTTTACATGTTGCTTTGTTTAGCTTCCAATTGTTTTATGTGCTTACACGTATAAATTTTAGTATTTAATAAAACCAACCACAAAGGCAGTTTATCTTTGCCAAATCTACTGGCTTCAAAACCAGATATAACCATGGTTATTGGTTTTAAAGTGTTGTCTCAACATGTTGGATTCCAAATTAGGTATCTCCAACATTTAGTGTTCACAGTAACTTATTTGTTATAAATTTCATTTAAATATCATTATTAGATCGTACGTTTTTAATATTACACAATTATCTACCAGAAAATTGTAAGTTTATCTGCTATTACTTATTAGCAGTAGTTGTTAGCCACTCCTGTATAGGTCCTTTGAGTCTTGAATGACTGTTTTTGAAAGAGGATCTTTGAAATCCTCTTTCAAAGAGGAGAAATCCTTTTTTGAAATCATATGCCTCAACTATGGTAGTTGAAAAAAAAAGTTATTTTTTTTTAAAAATTGAACCAAACTGGATCTGCAGGAGTTTTGACTACACAAAGGACTTGGTAGATCCATAGTTATTGAAGGAAACATATACAGTCAGTTCCACGACATAAGAAAAAATTATTACATTCTCAGAAAAACTAAAGTTGTTTTTGAAATAATGATCTAGTCAACCAATGAAATGCTTTAGTCATCTTTGTAAGTATATACAATCATTTGTCTGCCAGCTTTTATCAAAATTAATTGAAATAATCTACAAAATTTACAAAATTAATAAAAATTGACATACCAAAAATAAATCCAGTCTGAGATGTAAAAAATAATTAAAACAAAATTGTGTAAATATAATAAATTGATTTCTGTGATGGAGTGGTAGCATCTCTGCCTTTCATCTAGATATTCCAGGTTCAACTCCCAGAATGGAATGGCATTTTTCACTTACTATAAAATTCATTGTCAACTGTGAGTAACTATTATTTGGGCAATCACTCTATTATTGTTCTTGTATAAATAATCGCTTCAAAAAATTTAAACAGAAAGGATAAGACAAAAATTTTCAGTAAGTTTGAATATCTTTCCTAGACACGTTTTGTGTACACCCTTGTTCTAATCAATCTCTATACATCTTAAAATGTATTAGATTTTTAAATTATATATTGTAAACACAGATTCCAGAATAATTTATTTACAATATTTTTATAATTATGAAAGAACTAAGTTTTTTTTGTAGACGATTAATTCACCAATAACTAGTAGCGGGAGTATGTAATGGAAATTATATAACTTAAAACATTATTATTTGACTTTTAATTTACCAAAGGCATTTAGAAACTTTATTACGACTAAATCCATATTATGTATTCTTAACCAAAATACCACGGCGGCCTCCGTAGCGTAAGTAGTAGCGTCTCGGTTTTTTATCTGGAGGTCCCGGGTTTGAATCCTGGTTAGGCATGGCATTTTCACACGCTACAAAAATTGTCATTCGCTTCATCCTCTAAAGTATTACCTAACGGTGGTTCCGGAAGCTAAAAAAAACCAAGCTACACCACAAAACTAATAAACACTAGTACACAAAATTTGACTTACTTTTTGTCCCAGAAGTGAAAATTAATGATCTAATAGCATTTTTCACGCTGAATTCAAATATTAGTCTATCACATAAGGAGTTTTAGAGACAACTATTTTAATTTTACTACATTACATATTTAAAATGCATTCTTAGCACAGAGTGGCGCACGAAATGATCCAAAATTTGGTTTTGTTAAAAAATATTTTATTGAATCGCAATACAGAAAAGTAAAATATAACTTATTTACTATATGTCTCGAGTTTATGTTCTGCTTATCACATGTTCAATATAACACCTCACGTCTAGCAACTTCATCAATACGAACTCCTATGTTGTTAATAACTCGACGACACATATCCTCGGTATCTCATTGGATGCCTCAATGATAGCACTCGCAGTTCCATCATTCTATGAGGATATTTAGGGAAAATCTTTTTCTTTAGAAATCCCTAAAGAAAATAAAAATACGGACCAAATCATACGCAAAACGATTAGGAAATCGGTTTGAAATGATACTTGCATTAACAGTCTCATGTAGAAAGTCTTAAAACAATAAAAGTGCTAAAACAAAATTAGCTGTGTGTGGTCTGGCTCCATCCTGCATGAACCACTCGTTTTCTAATTGAGATCCTTTTACAAGAAGCTGAGGAACAAAATTATTACGCAGCATGTTTAGATAACGTTCATTTTTCACTGTCTGTCCAAAAAAGAATGTTCCTATTACCCCATAACTTGAAATAGCGGCCCATACTGTAATTCTTGGAGCATGTTGAACCTTTTCATGAAGCACGTGTAAATTTCTGGAAGCCCAGAAACGCACGTTTTATTTAACAACATCGTTTAGGTGAAAATGTGCCCTGTCTGAAAACCTCTCTCTTTTTCCTGTTTAGCCTCCGGTAACTACCGTTTAGATAATTCTTCAGAGGATGAATGAGGATGATATGTATGAGTGTAAATGAAGTGTAGTCTTGTACATTCTCAGTTCGACCATTCCTGAGATGTGTGGTTAATTGAAACCCAACCACCAAAGAACACCGGTATCCACGATTTAGTATTCAAATCCGTGTAAAAATAACTGGCTTTACTAGGACTTGAACGCTGTAACTCTCGACTTCCAAATCAGCTGATTTGGGAAGACGCGTTAACCACTAGACCAACCCGGTGGGTTTCGTCTGAAAACCTAACATTATTCAACAATACCTCTTGATTCATAGCCCAATCAGCGAATGACATTCTTTGATGTTTGTTGTCGGCCATTAATTTAGGCAACACTGTTATTTCGTATGGATACAAATGCAAATCGGTTTTTAAAATTCGCTTCACAGATCGCCTAGAAATCTCTTAGTTGTGCTGCTGCTTTTCTTGTTTATTTGATCGGGCTCGTCAGCAGCGGTGTTCTGAAAGTTCGACATTCTGTGGAGAACGAACATTAGCAGGCCGTTCGCGCTTACTCGCAAATACTGAACCGTCACTATTAAACGTTTCGTAAAGTCTACGTATTGTTTTATATGACGGCAACCACCGAGTTTGAAAATGTGCACAAACCGCCTTTATGTAAGCTTTCCGTTTCACAACACTTCTTACGTTGTAAGACAAGACTAATCTGAGTAAACAAATTAAGGAAAGAAATTGAAATCCACTACCTACCCGAAGAAGAAGAAATACTCAAAGAAGTGAGTTCAACACTCAAATACAATAAAACAAACCAACAAAAACTTAACAATTGCAAAATAAACAAAAGAAGAACGCGGGAAATCCCAGGCGGCACCCTAAATGCTTTTGGCCATTCTTTCTTTTGACAAATAGTGTGTGAAATTTTCAAATACTATCCATTCGGCCTGGTTTCGCTAATTGACACGGAGATCCAGCGCCGACCCGATAATATCGAGCTGACAGATAGTCTCCGAGCGTATCAACTCATACTTTGAGCGACGTAAGAACATGATGTTTATCGTCCGATTGTCCGCATTGCGGACACATTCCTGAGTCCACCAGGCCGAACCTCTGCAGCCTAACCCGAAAAGCGCCATGTTCAGAAAGATATTCCGTCACGTACTTATTTGGGTGTAAGCAAGAGACACCCTGCAAACTAACAACATCAGGAAACAGACCATGAGCTCGTGATATTAGACCATGATATTACGAGCTCCACTGTTATTCCATCAAAGCCCGGGGCCTTATCCCTACCTAAATTACAGATGGCTGGACGCACTTCGGCCTCAGTAATCTCCAAAGACAATGCTTCTCCATGAAAATGAGCAACCTCACGCTGCACCCGCAGATGGATATGCGGTCTCCCCAGTTTCGTCGTCATTAGGCAGTAAGTAGTCTAGTAATTTGGGCAAGACTCCAGACGTATCTGAAATCAAACCAAGCCTGGTCGAGATAGCAGACAGAAGAACGTCCTTCCTTTGTTTGTGTTCCAAGACTTTATATACAGCTACCCAGTGATCCTTGTTCTCCTGCTCATGCAAAAAAAAACGACAGGAATCACTCTTCGCCGCACGAACCTTATGAAAGTAGTGAGATCTGCGGTCCTGATATTCTGCAACAATGACTGTCCGCCGCTCAGGATCATCCTCACATTGAGAAGCTCTCCTTAAGTGACAGACAGCATGTTTCAAGGATGACAATTCCCTGAAACAGCATGGAGCAAGTCTCTCTCAACCTGAACTGCGGGGAACTGAGCAGTCAGACACCGACAAACTCTGCGAGGTTCTGCAACTCCAAAGACTCCAGACCCCAATCCAGAATTTGAAGTCTGGCTGAAAGAAAGTCAATAAATTTCTTCCAGTCCACTTGCCTGTACAGAAAACGATCCCGCTGAGCTGGAATGTTACATCGGTAGAATTCATTCGAACCACCAACAATCTCATAAATAATCAATTGATGATCACTTGAGCAATCATCCACCATCTTCCAGTTACAGACACTGGCAGGAATAAACCCACCAACGGTAACATTGATGTTCGTTTCACCAAACAATCGATGCCCATCTACATTACTTGCGTAACTGGGTAACTCACCAGGTATCATCAGGTATTCAATGTACTTACATTGAATACCTGTAGACCATATTGAGCTAAAAAATTCTCTATTAATTCAATGCCATCATCGGTGAAGCTGCTATGCCACAGTAGTGACTTAGCGTTTACATCCGCACCAATTTGAATTGGACTGCTACCAGAGTATCGTAGGATTTTATCCCAGATGACGATGATATCAAGATGACAATCAGTAGGGTCTCTATTCTGAAAGTATAGACGTGTGTATTACATCCACATAGACAACAACATGATGATTATTAGGGAGCTGTTGAATGAAGACAATGTATGTAGAAGGGAAATCCCTTCTACACAAACCAGCGGACATACTATCAGAACTACAATAAAATCACTTCCAAAAAGACCTGGCAGTTCTCTGGACACGATATATGGGTGGTGCAATAAAAAAACATCCAACCCTCTACGAAGAGCGACTTCACTGAGCTCAATCTGAACAATGTAAGCACTCTGTTCATTTAACCGGCCGAATTTAATCATTTAATGCTAAAGAATTCAAGTATATAGTAACAGCCCTCTGATAGAAACCACAACTTAGATACCAATAACTTTTTGACCAGCTTGTAAGGAGTCTGAAAAAAGTAGGACAATAAATGCTAGGGGCCCAATGTTTGTTTTGGTCACCAACTTTACTGCCAAAATAAAGCTCATAAAATTTTTCATGAGAGGAGTAAAACTGTTTCTCAAATTTAAACATTACCTCTTAATGAATGTAGCAAAAGTTGTCTGGGGGATTTACACAATTACTAGGTATTTTGTAAAATCTCACAATATACAAAAACAACAAAAAATATTCACTACATATCTTGAATTCAAAAGATGAAATGTAAATTTAGAATACGTCATAACTGAGAAATGCTTACACTAATCTATACTCACATACACACGAAAGATGTACATATGTCAAAAGGGTGAACACTGAACACAGACTGGATGTGATGTGAACCAGTAACTCAGACATTATAATCAAAACAGATGTTGTATGTGACATCACAATGACAAACAATGATAATTAAGTGTGTAAGAAAGCCATCTTCTGACTCATTTTAAAATTGCTTCATCCAGAAGTTATATCAAATTGTATCATTCTACGCCATTGCAGACCTTTTTTCATAACAAATTAATCATTTAGAATTCCTTAATCAATACATTTTTTTTCGTTCATTCATTTATGTGTTATAAATGCATAGTGCCATATCATAATCACATAATTTCCATAACATATATAACAGTGAATAGAGTAACTTTGAAAAGTTCTGTTCAGTTTTTTGAATTCAATGGGAAAAATACATATAGAAATCACTTCTACTAGCTCTGGGACAAAATTTTGCATGACAGTGTAATTAGCATAATTAAACAAAAATTAATCAGTATTAATAATAATAATATATAAAGCCCTGAGGTAGATAATCCCCACGTCCGGAACACAACATTTATGTTCCACGTCCAGGGCGGCAACAGCTGTACCTTTGTACATCACATATAGCTGGCTAACGGGGTTCCGAGTAAATTCCTCGGTTATGCATTGTTAAGTTTGACCTGGTTCCAACTTCAGGTCACTAAACGGACTGGATTTTTGGATACCTGCAGGAAATGGAGTAACATATGATTTTGGAAATGGATTCATACCATTCTTAGAGCTGGCGATGTGGCGGCCAGGGTCAATGTTATTGCAGGTGTAACGGAGACCCTTCCGTTGTCCACATGCCCCCTGCGATGGCAAGCATGTAGTTAAGGTGCCCATGTTCGGAGCATGGGAGCCCTGAAAGCTTCGGTGTGTAGGGGCCTGGAGTCAGTGCAGAGACTGCGCATCCGCTCTCTGCCAGGACATATGCCGGTTCCACCGGAGTACCGGATAGGACCTCCAAGGTTAGTAGCCCTGGAGTGGGGGTGTACCCCGGCGGCTAGCCTTGCTACAGAAGGGATCCACTGTTCATGAACATTGAACATTCAAACGTGGCAGAGGGTGCACGTAAACACCCTCGTTTAGAAACCGCCGATTCGCCACAAGCGAAGAGGAAAAAAAGCAAGGAGAGTGATAAGTTAAGAAAAGATGCTGATAAAATCAGTAAAGATTTAAGAAAAGCTTTGTTTGGAAATAATTTTCCCAAACCAAGATTTTTGATCATTACAAAAGAGAATGGTAACTTCCAAAAGGTAAGTCCATTCTTAATTGCTAGAGAGATTACAAATTGTGCTGGTGGTCCTGTCAAGGAAATCCGTAAGACGTTTAACGGATTACATGTCGAAACTATAAACGACATGCAAAGCCAGAAAGTCCAGGCGTTGAAGAAGATCGGTGAATTTGCGGTTACTGTCCAACCGCATAGTACACTTAATTCATCTAGAGGAGTTGTTGTTTGCCGTGATCTTCTTAACTGTACTGAAGAAGAAATAGTGCAGGAAATGTCTAGTCAGGGAGTGACACATTGTCGCAGACTTTCTATGAGACGAAATGGTGAGATTCTTCCTTCGGCCTCTCATGTTTTGACATTCAATAGGCCAAGTCTTCCTGAAAAGGTACGAGCTGGCATCCATCGGCTTGATGTACGGGCATTTATTCCGCAGCCGATGAGATGTTTTAGATGTCAACGTTTCGGACACACTGCCGCTAGGTGTGAAGCGCAGGAAATTTGTATATGCGGAATGAAGATACATGAGGGTGATCCATGTAAAGACCCTCCAGTCTGCATTAATTGTAAAGGGCACCATAACTGTCGATCCAGGAACTGCCCAGTATACAAATCAGAAACAGCCATTCAGGAGGTTAAAACGCTTCAAAAAGTCAGCTACCCTGAAGCGAGGAAGATTGTAAACCTACGTACACCTAGACCATCGACTTCATACGCAGAAGCAGCTGCTGCTCCCCCCACACCTAAAATCAACGTGGAGCAGTTGCTTAATACGATGGCGCCAAGTCTCGCGACAATGATAGAAAGAATCATTGATTCCAAGATCGAGTCGACTCATCAGATACAACAAAGTAAACATGAGAAGGCTCAATCCCGGACTGACGTCGCCGACAGAAGACCCGTACCAGCGCAGTTTAAAAAACCGGCAAAATCCTCGATTATAACTCCAGCAATAGACGTAATGAAGAAAAATCTTGATTTATTCGACAAAGATCTAAAGATCACCCCGACGACGAGTCATATAGCTAAGGATACTGTGACAAGAGTACAGGAAAAATCTGCGTCAACCAAAATGGAGGTGCAAGTAACTATCGAAAAAGCACCAGACACAGACGATATTAAAACCGTACCTACAGAGGCCCCAAAAGCTCAGAGAACAACTGTGGCGAGAGCATCTGTATCAGCCGGCCCAAGCACAGCCTTAGACATTGAATCGAGTTCATCAGCCGCCGAAAGTGCATCGGTTGCAAGTTTAGACTCAATTGCAACGATGCTCACAGCACCATTGAAGCTTTCATCACCTGATGTAAGCCGGCGAACGTCATTGGCGTCAGAAAGAGAAGACGATGCCATGTCCGAAGCCTCAGACACTCTGTCGTCGGAAGTTGAGGCCGTTCGCAGAATGGAAAAGCGGTGTAAAAAAGGTTGGCCGAAAGGAAAGCCTAGAAAGTAGTATAATTGGATCAGAAATTATAAGGAAAAAAACAAAATTTTGATCATTTTTTTGACACATGAAAATGTGAAATTTTGAACCTTTTTTTTGTTTTTTTTTTGAAGTGGGATGGGGCTAATGACCAAAGTAGTCGATGCCCCTAAAAACCTCAAAAAAAATAAAAAAATAAAAAAAATAATATATAAAATATACATATAAATTGGGCTTTCAACATTTTTAATCAAGCACAAACTATTATAATTATAAAACCATATATGAAGGAATGAGACCAGGAATTATGAGAGTAAGGCTGTATAATTGTTATATAGAATTTTCAAAACTAAATTATAAGTTATAAAGCTATGCAAAAGCAGATGATTTTGTGTGTGTGTCACAATATAATTATGATGTCATAGGTTTAAGTCTATGAAACTGAAGAAAAACTGAGAACTAAGTGATGGAATACAGACAAAGAAAGAATTATGTAAAATTAAAATTAGAATAAATCATAGGTTCAGGTTTTGGGCTACAGGAAATTACTCTGGCCCATAGTACGAGTACTTGAAGTGGTTTATTTCTGGGAGCAAAACTGTTCCCAGCAAAAAACTTCTTCATGTAAAGAAACAGTAATAACTTTGTACTATGTTTGAAAACAAGCAGTCGTAAAATAAAAAAATAAATTAGATATGATGATGTTGTATGGAGGAATAATATATATATATATATATATATATATATATATATATATATATATATATATATATATATATATATATATATATATGTATGTGTGTGTGTGTGTGTGTGCGTGTGTGTGTGTATGTGTTATGTAAATTTCCAAACATTAATAAATAAAAAGCAAACAATAAAAGTAATGTATATCTTATTATAATAAAAACATATTAGTATGGAAAACAAAAACTATAAATCTATTTTAAGCACATAAAATTAGAAATACACATCAATTACAAGAATAATGTCTATCAGTCTTAATGAGTTCAGAAATAGCAGAGATAAATACCTGTCATATTTCTGACAAAGAATAAATTAATATTCTATAAAAAATGAGTAATTGAACTCCTACACCAAAATTCCACCATGTTCATTCTCTCTCTAAAGTATCTACTAAAAGTATTACACTTTATATTTCCCACTTACAACACCCAAATCTCCATCCATATCTAAAGGATTAAGTTGAAATCTCTTTGTTCTTATTTCCCCTCAAAAATAATAATAATTTTATATATATATATATAATATATATATATATATATAAAGCATGTATGCTATTCTTCCTCCTTCCAGTAATCACATTAGGAAAATCTATATAGTCTGCAGTTCAGTGTCAGCAGTGCATCCCTAGGTTTAAGTATCAAACTAATAAACACCCTTCTAAGCTTTTAATTTATATATTTATGTAATATTTACTCCCCAAATTTAATTCCTCACAAAATACTGTAAAACACTCTGTGTCTACTTGTACATTCCCTGAGTGTCTATTTCAGGTGAATTGACACTTTGATCCAACTTATATGTTCCATTCGTCTACCCTTCACCCCTTTTTACTAAGCTATGTTATTTGCACACTCCATTAGTTTTTTCTCTATAATAGTGATTCTCAACCTTTTTAGCTCTATGACCCCCAAAAAGTAAAAAAATAAAATATAACTAATATTTTGCGACCCTCCCAACCCTAACTCATTGAAATCTAGCTTAACAGGTATGAACCTGATAGCTACGGGTATGAACATGCATATATGAAGTGTAAAAACATGAGTAATTAACAGGTTCCAACTTGATATGTTCGTGCTCCTTGTAATTTGTCTGCTTGCATAATATTTTCTGTGAGAGTGTCATGTTCAAACATGCATGTGGTACATCTGAAAACATCTTGCTCTCAGCAGTATAAAAGAGGCGTAAGGGATTGCAGAACGTCAGTTTATTTTCAAATAGGAAGCATGAATCTAGTGCCTTTATTTAATTTTTGAAAAGCATAGTTTCATTGAAAATAATAATAATAATTGATGTTTTGGTTTTTTAATGTGTGGTGAATGGTGTAACTGTTTTAAATTTTTATGCAAAATGGATTAATTTGTAAAAAAATGAAGTGAGCCATGTATATACATTGAATTTATAGGTAAAAAGGCAAGACTGTACAATGAAAGTTATTTAAATTATTGTTTTACCTCATTAAATGGAAAGCCACAGTGTGTTGTTTGCTTTCAAGTCCTCTGTGATGAAGCATAAAGCTATCAAAATGAATTTGATACATGGAAAGGCTAAACATCTGAATTGTAAAAGAAAACCGTAGGAATTTAAAAAAATAAAATTACACACTTTGAGAAATCAAGAAAGAAATCAAAAAATTTACATTACATTTGTAAATCAAAGCAAACTGATAAAGTTGAAGATCTTATCTCGTAGCTTAAAAAGTAGCTAAGATATCCAAACTCCATACAATCGCAGAAAACTTCATATTACCTGCTGCAATTGATATGATCAGTGTTTTAATAGATGTGGAAGAAGCAAAAAATTGAAAAAATCTGCTTTCTAATTACACAGTATCAAGGCAAATCGATGACATGACTGTTGATATTCAGGATCAGATAATTCAGCAAGTTAGTTCAAGTGAATTTTTTAGTATTCAAATTAATGAATCAACAGATACAGTAAACATTTCTCAGTTCTTATGTTTTGTGAGATATGAAAGCGATAGAGATAGATTAGTCAAAGAAAATATGTGTTTGCAAATACTAATTTGCAAAAACTACCTGGTCATGCAATAGGACAATGTTTTTTTGATATTTTTTTATGAAGCTACTAAAAACTATAACATACATTAAACAGAATGTATTGTAGTGTGTAGTGATGGTGCAAAGGTGATAACTGGAAACAGTGGATTTCTGAAAAAAGATTGAAATATCGTCTTATACCAAAGGCAGAATAGACGCACTGCTTCCTTCACAGACATACTTTTGCCACAAAAAAATATGCTGGAAAATCTGAAATAAATGTTTTGTAAAGCTTTGTTAGATGTAAAAAGATATATAGCTTATATATCTTATAACATTAATAAGCTATTTAATTGTGTAGCTTTAAGCTATATAAATTATCTATTAATGTTAGTCACTTATATAAAAGACGGAAAAAACAACTAATAATCACCTTCGTCGACTTTAAAAGGGCCTATGATTGTATACACCGACCATCCATGCTGAATATTCTGAGAAACCTGGGCCTTCACCCTAAACTCGTAAACATGATAAAATTAACTTCAACCAATACCCAGTCCAGAGTGAAATTCAGAGCTGAACTCTCTCAACCCTTCTACATAAAAACTGGATTGAGGCAAGGAGACGGTCTCTCACCACTCCTTTTTAACTGCGCCCTCGAATTTGTCATGAGAAAATGGTATGAAATAAATCCCAAAAATATAAAAATGGGTACTAAGAAAAACTCCATCACACTAAATTGCCTAGGATTTGCAGATGACCTCGCTCTTTTAGCAAATAATATTCAAGAAGCCAAAACACAAATCATGAGCCTTCAAAACCTAGCACAAAAGATAGGGCTTCATATCTCTTTCGAAAAAACTGAACTAATGGCCATAGATCCTCTGGTAATAGAGCACATTACGGTAAACAATCAGAAAATGAAAATAGTAAAACAATTTAAATATCTAGGGGAAATAATAACTTATAATTTAAATGAAAAAGTGACATGGCAAAACAGGACAAATAAAATGATTAAATCCCAAAAATTAACTTGGTCAACATATAACAAAAAATGCCTTTCTGCTAAAACAAAACTTAAACATTATAAAACTGTAGTACAGCCAGAAGTCACCTACGGAAGTGAGACCCTTTTCAAAACCACTCAGAAAAACCGAATTGAAAAAAATTCTGAAAATAGGGAGGAGAATTGTCAGAACATGTATCAATAAAAAACACCAAAAAGAAGGCCAATGGTGGATTGTGCCAAATGAGGTGGTGTATCGAGAAATAGAGCCTGTTACTGATACTATGCGAAAAAAAAGAATCTCTTTCTTTGGTCATCTCATAAGGACACCGGAAACAAGACTGTCAAGAAATATCATTGAAAAGCTCTGGTTCCAAAAGCTAGAAGTAGGATGGATCAAAGAAATTAGAGAAGATATGAAAGAATTGGGAATTTCCCTGACTGACCTACAGAATAAAACTGGAAAAATTACAAAGCTAAAAGATAAAAGCATTAGATTTAAACAAAAGACAGACAAACGACAAAATACAACGAAGAGGGTGTTTACGGATGAAGAAAAGAAAGCAAGATCTGAACGGATGAAGAAATACTGGGCAGCTCGGAAGAGTAAAATAACACGCTTTTCTCAGAAAAGATCCAACTAAAATTGACTTAAGTGGTCCCATGTTGGCCGTAAAAGCATAATAATAATAATAATGTTAGTCATAACATTAACATTTGTGAATGTTATGATTATTAATTTTGTTAAAAGTTGACCATTACAGAATAGACTGTTTGCTAAATTATGCAATGAAATGGGTGAAAAGAAAGAATCTCTTCTTTTCCAGAAACTTCTTCTTGTAATGGAAATTGATTATCTTGGGGGGGGGGGGGAAATGCTAACCTAGTGATTGGAATTGCAAGATGAATTAAAAATATCTTTCTACGATAAATAAATGCTATTCTCAATGTTTTTACAGAATAATGAATGAATTTCATGTTACTGTTGGCTTACTTAGCTGATGTAGTTCAGTTTTTAAACAACTTGCATGTGAATTTATAAGGATATGATAAATATATTTTATTAATGACTGATGAAGTTCATGCTTTCATTAAGAAGCTTGATATCTGAATTACTCAAAACAAAAATTTCTCAAAACAAAAATATTTTTATATTTCTACTCACTTCTGAGTATATTAAAAAAAATTTGGATGAAGAAGACATTGTTATTCACCACAGTTTGGATAGCATGAAGATGGATTTGCATGAGTTAAAAATCCAGTTTGAGAAGTATTTCCCAGAAGATAAAAAACCCTCTTTGATTTCTCAAAGAGATGGGTACTAAATCCATTTAGTGAAAATTTTGTTGCAGCTGCTTAGTTACGGTTGAGATTCACAGTCAGCTCATTGAAATGTCTGCTTATAAAATGTTACAACTGCAATTCACATCTGAAGATTTAGATATGTTTTGGCTTGCTCATCAAAGTGAATAAGGAAATTTAGTCACAGATGCATTGAAAATATTAATCTCTTTCATCATGTCTTACCTCTGTGAAAAGAGTTTTCATGGTTGTCATGTTTTCATTATTTTATCATTAGAAAATAATTTTCTGTTGTGTATTTCTAACAAATCCAAGTATGGAGAAATTTTTAAATGAAAATCAAACACAACCACCTCATTAATTTATTTTAGTTGCATGTGTGCTTATAAATATAAGTAAATGTTTATAATAAATTATTTTTTTCTCAAAGAATGATTCCATTATTGTTTACGTGTAAAGTTGTTGGCTTATTTTGCGACTTCCCTTTCATATCCCTGTGACCCCTAGGCTGAGAAAAACTGCTCTATAATGAACTCCAGCTGGTAATAATAATCCACACAAGGTCTACACCAGGTACATTAGGCTGAAAGGGAGCCTTCAATATGGAGTGGACTTGTCAGCCTCAAACTCGGTTTGTTTATTGTCTGTGTGTAAATTGTACTTGTAATGAATTTTAAAGTCTCAAATGTACAGAAACTTAGATTTTGTTTCTTAAAAAAAAAAAAAAAAAAAACCATCTAATTAGTGTAAATGTAGGTGGTATAATTTTTTTTTAAATCTTACATTTTTATACTGATTCCCCCTGATTAAAATCCCAAACTTCAATTCCATTTCATAAGTAAGAGACTTCAAATTTTCTTTTGTTAGCAAATTGTTTTTACTAACAAAAAGATCTATCTTTATTCTTGAAATTATATCAAATACCTTTCAGAGTAGTTTACCTGTAGTGACTCTTTCCTTACAGTGTTATACAAGTGGTAATTTTGAATAGAATGTTACACTTATATATTTATAGATTTTTAATCTTTCAACCTGTGCTACCTTATAAAACCATTTTTTATTATTAATATTTGTTTCAAATTAAATACATAATTTTATAACTTCCTGTTGAAGCCAAATTTTGTTCCCAAGTATTTAAAAGGGTGTATTATTTTTTCTACTTAAGCTAAATCAAATTAAATACTGAACATTTTATCAACTTAAGAATAGTTATGCTAAAATGTAACCCCATATATATTTAGTTTATTTTCATTTGATTACCAATTTTCAATCCTATTCACTTATAACTGCAGATAAAATTTAAAAATAAGTTCATAAAATATACACAAACACACATATATAGACACACACTCTCTCTCTTTCTTTCTTTCTCTCTGTTCTGTAAAACAATTATGCAACTCAGTGACAAAACCCTTTTTGTGGTAGAGAAATACTCTAAATCATACAAATTAATAAAGACTATTTATCAGTACTAAAAATAACATTAAATAAGTATTCAAGCTTTAAATATTTTTTAAGAAACATCTTTATAAAATTCAAATGGAAGTTGATTCTTCTCAAGTTTTTTATTTACCATTACTTTTTATAATACAAGTTTTAATTTGTTAAAAAAATTTACAAGATACAAACTTACTATCTGATCATCATCTTCCAAACATGTTACTGCGTGGGCTGTAGAAATTATTCTTTAACTATTCAACAGTTGAATGAAACAATTTTAGACTTATTTTTAGTTACTGCTTCTGAATTTTATATTCTATACTCTTAACCAAAGACCAAAATGTTTTAGTTTTATAACAAGACTAAGTTTTACCCAGAGAGGTTAATAATTAATATGTTTTTGCTTGTTAGTCTATTATATTTTCAATTCTATCCAAATTCTACGGCTTCTAAGTACTCTGTCTTAAGTATGTAAAAGCTAATTCTTCAAAAAATATAGTTTAAACATTCTTTCTCACAAATAACAAATGTGTAGTCAAATCTATGTTTCAAAGTAATTATGGAAAGGGTTTTTCTTGACAATAAATCTCTACAACTATTTCCTAACTATGTGATGCTTTATTTAAAACAATATATAATAGTGCCAGATTCACAGTTTCAGTTTACTTTTTCTTATTAATTCCAAGAACAAATGCCATGCAAAATTTACAAGAGCTATTTTAAAATTACTTGCAATAGTTAATGCATCAAAAATACACATCCTGACCTCAAAGGAGAAGACACCCACCATGTGATGTTTCTGGTTGCCACACCACCCGCTCTGAACCTAGACCTGATGGACTTTACCGGAGGTCATCATCAAAACCCTCAGCCGTAAACATATTGCACTCTCACCTCGACCAGGATGTCACCGATGTGAATGCTGTAAGCAACATTCCCATCGGTATACTTCTAACGAAGGTGAATACATAGAAACAAAACACATCTTAGTTAGTCTTGGAGAAGACTGAATCTGCAATTGTTAAAATCACCTACACCTAACCAAGGAGGTAAAAATGAGTCTGACACACAACTTGAACTAAAACTAAAACACACAAAACATAGACTACCATAACTAGTAAAAAAATCAACAAAGAAACAAGAACAATAAAAATAAAAGAAACAAAGGAAACCCAGCCAGGACTAAACTTCCTCCGATATACTTTCTTTTTCTAGATAAACCATGAGTTCCTCAACTACAGACTATTCGGCCTGGTTATGTCTATTCTGATGCAAATTCAGCATCCAAGAATGTCCCGTTGACAAATGATCTCGTTACGCTTCTCATCATATTTCATGCACTCATATAGCAAGAAAAGCGTCATCTAACAGCCTGAACGGCATAAATCCTTATCAACCACGCCGAATCTCGCCAGCTTGCTCCGAAAACGACTGTGTCTCGAAAGAAACTGTGTTTCATATTTGTTTGGAGAAATTCAGGAGGTGCACCGCAAGTACCTAATATCTGGGAAGAGATCGTACATATACCGCCCGTATTCTGTCTCATCCTACCTAACTTGCCCTAAATCAAATCCATGTTGCTGGATTTCCCGGATGTTTTCGGAAGTGAACTCACCCAACTTCCTAGCAGAATAACGTACCTGACTTTCTACCGCAAGAATATCGGTTGGTTTCACTCCCACAATCAATAAAATCGACTCTCGTGAAATAGTTCAGTAACCATCCGTTACCGTCAGCAACGTAAGTCGTTGGGCTTCGGTAAAATATTCCGATAACTTGAAATTATAGTTTCTCCGCCTAATCAGGCGCTGCATATAGTATAATTGCCTCACACACGCCTTTGCGCAGGATGCTCATGGTCTTAAAATTAAGAGCCCAATCAGAACTGACCATACGTCAAATTCCGAAAAAGGAAGTACAGGCCTTCGCGACGTATTGAAGGTGGTTCTTGAATTGCAACTTCTCATCCAGAAACAACCCGATGTACTTCTAAGGCTTAACATATTTAATACGGTGGTCTGCCATCGAAACGCGAGCTTGCCGACTCCAGCCAAACGACCCTTGAGGAGCATCATAGTGGTCTTATACGGGCTGAACGTCATCTTGCAATGATGAACTCGCATCTTCAATATCTTGCACGCACGAGTGGTCCTGAGCTTAACCTCCCTCCACAAGCATCCTTCGACCAGCAGGAGTCCGTTGTCGGCAGAAGCCACCACGCAACACCCACTGGGCAATATCAGTCAGAGAAGAGAATCAAACTCGACCACCCACAAGAGAAGATCCAACACACTCTCTTTGGGGCAAACCTTGGGCAATTTCTTACCACGCTCAGGGTTACCCTCGCTGAGCAACATATCGCGATTACTGAAATAGATTTTCAGTACCTGCAATTCGCTATCAGTATAATCTTTTCTTTGTAATTGGTAAATAGCTGAAGGCACCCACAGGTTATTGAAAGCAACGGAAATGTTCAGGAAAATTCCCAAGTCATATTCCACTGAGGTCGTCGATACCACAGTTTGATCTTAGCAAAGAGGCTGAGAAGCGATCGTCATCGATGCCACACCCATCACATGGAGTGGGGATCTTCAGTATCTTTTCCGGGACGAAACCCATACTGGTTCTCCATCAATAACCAATGCGCTGTCAGCCTCTCATCTATACGAAGATACAAGACCTTCTCAAAGACTTTACCAATGACCGGCAGCAGCGTCAGGGGCCTGTTCAAACGAATTAACAGTGGGATTTTTGTCGCCACCTTTAAACAACAATTTAACAATCCCTTTTTTCTAAAATACAGAGAAGCACCCGCCAAACAACAATTTATTAAACACCGTTGTGATAGTTCTTACACTTACCCCTACCGAGCGAACAAGGAGATCCTCCGTTATCCCGTCAAAGCCAGGGACCTTACCAGAGTCTAAATTACAAATAGTCTGACGCATTTCCGCCTCAGCAATCTCCAAAGACAATGTATCTCCGCGAAATAGAGCGACCTCACGCCTCACCCGCAGATTGTATGCGGTATCCCCCGATTCGTTGTCATCTGGCAACAAATCGTTTAATAGTCTGCGTAAAATTTCAGATACATCTGATATTACGCCATGCCGAGTTGAGAGAGCAGATAGAAGAACGTCCTTTCTACGTATGTGTTCCAAAACTCTATACACGGCACACCAGGGATCCATGTTACTCTGTTCACTAACAAAGGAACGCCAGGAATCCCTCTTCGCCGTGCGGACCATCAAAAATACACATCGCAACCCCGTAGGGAAAGACAGCCACCTTGTGACGTTACTGGTCGCCACACCACCCCCTCCTTTCTGAGCTCCGAGGGGCTTTACGGAGGTCGTCTTTAGACCCACTAACTGATTACATCTTACAGTCATCAACCAAGTCTCGCTCGGGATGACACCGATGTAAATGCCTCAGCAGACATTTGCATCAGTAAACTACAATACAACTTTTGGCTTCACGTAGGCCTCAAACGGATATTTTCACATCCAACCTAACATGATTACCTCAAACCAAGTAACCGAACCCGCGGAAGCGCAGACCCCGCGCCTAGTCTAAATTTGACTGCACTGAGTTATAAATCAAATCAGTGCTACACTCATAAAAATTAAAATTATGTTTTAAGCAACATAGAGATTCAGACCTACACCCAATATATTAGGTCACTTAACAAGGGGAACGTAACCTCATTCGGCTCCGCGCAGGAGCCGGGGACAAATCCCGCACTCCCACACAGTTCCATCATGGAGCGGCATTACCAAGTCACGATCAGGAACCGCCACCGGCGGGCCGAAGCCACGCCCCCTGTCGAATGGGCCACGATACCCCGGCAGCGCGGCCGTTCCTGCCAGTGGGAGCCTCAAATCGAATCACAAACGATACCAATATAACCGTGGCACGATGCCAGTGCGTCTACCTTCCAATCCAATACCTAGGCCGGAACTTTAGCCATCCGGGAACCATGATCAAATAACTCGATTAACCTCCCTCTGCAGACCTACACACCGCAAGGGTGCGAAGGTAACCAGCCACTAAATACCACTTCTCGCGGATTATCCAGTTAATACGGAGATCCAGTTAGGAATGTATTCCTCAAATTCCCTAACAGCTCGTGAACATTCGACTTCATAGCCATAGAGGACATGGTCCACTGTATCATCAGTCCCACAATCCGGGCGTTGACTCGAATCCACAAAATGAAACCTAGTCAAACTCACCCGAAAGGCACCATGCCCGAAGAGAAACTATGTTATATACAGATTGGGTAACCCATCTAATCGCAGCTAAATCAGACACTATAGGAAATATAAAATGCGTGTAGCGACTTACAAGGGACTCGTTCCACCTGACCTGCCAAGACGCAAGGCCCCGGTCTTCAATCTCCTGCTTTCGTTCTGACGTCAATAGGTTATTTACCTTGGAAATGTAGCGTTCCTTACGCTCAATAGCCAACATATTCATTGGTTTGACTCCGGCGATAATACAGACTGCCTTCCGCGAGACTGTTCTATAACCGCCTATAACAGCCAGCAAAAGGAGTCGCTGGGCCCGCAGCAAAATGTCTGCATAACACCTAAAAGCCAAGCGGTGAGGCCAGACATGTGCAGCATATAGCATAATAGCCTCACTGATACCTTTGTAAAGGATACGCACGATACGGTTATTCAACCTTCAGTCAGGATGACTGACTTTACGGATTCCGTAAAAAGCATCAGCGGCCTTTTTTGCCAGACACTGTAGATTTTCCTTGAACCGAAAATTCTTATCAAGTGTAACCCAGGTATTTTTTAGCCGTAACGTACCGAATTGGGAGACCAGTCATCCGAACCGGATTCGTCGGGAAGCAGCCAATTGGCCCTTAAGAAACTTAATTTTGGTTTTCTCTGAGCTGAAAAAAACCTTATGTTGGAGAATCCACAGTCGGAGTGTCTCACAAGCATGAGCAACTCTGAACTCTACCTCTTATCCGAATCCCCTTCAATCAGTAGCAGGGCGTCCTCAGTATAAGCGAAAACACGACAACCACATGGCAACCACAAACGCAACATGGAATCGAATTCAATGATCCAAAGAAGTGGATTCACCTTTTATTTACGGTCTTGTGAACCTCCGAGTCGCCATCACGCAACGAAACGGTCCGATGACTGAAATAATTTAAGAGCACTTCTAATTCATTTCGTGTACACTTACGCTTCTACATTTGAAACAGGGCAGAGGGCCACCATAACTTGTTAAATGCCCTGGATATATCCAGAAAAATCCCTAATACATATTTGCATGAACTAAAGGAAACTATATCCATCACCTTTAGTATGGCATCCTCAGTGTTCTTGCCCGGTCGGAAACTATAGTGATTGTCCATTTGCAAATGATCAGTAACCAATCTATCATTAATATTCAAATATCGGACCTTCTCAAAAACCTTGCCAATCGCAGGAAAGAGCGTTAGCAGACGCTAAGAACTAACAGTAGGATCTTTGTCGCCACCTTTGAACAACATTCCAAGTCTCCACTCTTCCAACATGTCGGAAAGTAGCCGGCGAAGAGCAACCTATTATATATTCTAGTTAAAGGACCAAGAACTACTGGAAGCGCTCAGACGAGAAGCTCCACTGTGATATAATGATATCCGGGAACCTTGTGCCGTGCCATACTGCAGATCACCCGAGCACCTCCTCCTCAGTGTTCTCATAAGATTGTAAGTCGATCTCGTAAACCGTGACTTCCCGCCTGACACGCCGGTGGTATGAAACCTCACCCACCATATTGTGATCCGGAGCAAATCGTTCAGAAAAATATTAAGGACACGGTCCTTATTCTTTAATTTTGTCAATGAAAAAAAGTATGAATCAAAAATGTAAATTCGTGTTTATCAAAAAACGTGTTCCAGTTTTTTTTTTGGAGTGGGACTAGTAGTAGTAGTAATAGTAGTACTTAAAAAATATATATATATAAATATCTACATGCATGCATAGACTTCCATTCCAATTAAGCAAAAAAAAAAAATTTTTTTAATTTTTGTGAATCAACATTTTTTTTAATGAGTAAATAAGAACAAATTAAATTTAATCAATACTCTTTCTCATTGAGGTACAAAAGACGCTAGAAAAAAATCAGTAACCTTCAGAAAAAAGAATTTTCAACTTTTAAAAGTTACTAACCTCAACAATAATCAAAATAAATCAATTTCTGAATTCCTTTCTTTAAAACGTTGTTTTTGTATTCAAGCTGATAATAAGTAAAGATTTTTTATTTGTTAAATTTTCTTTTAAAATCTTTCAAATTTCCACGCTTTATTATTTTCAGAGTTAATAAAAAATAAACGAAAGTTCACTATTATCTTGAAATTAACAAACATAATAATTATTGTATTTTTAGTATAACATAACTGATTTATTTCCATTGAAATAAATTCAGTAATCCGAATTTTTCAGTAATACGGACAACTGTTTTTTTTAATTAGTTTGGACTAGCAGGAATCTATTGAATTCAAAATATTATTTAATGTTATGCAGATTGTATTTATTTATTTTCTTCACACAGCCACACTAAATTAAATTCATATACTTTTTTTCTCATAAATTAACGTGGTTTTAGTTTTTTTTATAATTAGATTTTTAATTTTTATACCTGTCCTGATTAACCTTCCTGGTTTCTTTGATTTTTCCATCAAATATTGGAGAAGATCCTTTTTTCCATGAAGTCTAATCTACACAATATTTCTACGGTATTTTTTGGCAGAGATAACGATAATTGAATGTTGGTTTGGAGGCGGTCACATAAACATCTGAAAGCATTACGACATAAGTTTTGAAAACATTTTACTTATTAAATTTGATTACTTTGTCATTACTATATACTCGTATACCTCTACTGTAAACATAGTACTTATGCAGTTATAACTAAACTAACTTTATAATTTGTATTTCAGAATCGATCTCAATAAATAACCATTTATTCCCTTCTATGTACAAAACAGTGTTAAGTTTAAATGCAGTCCAGAATTCAGTCGATTGCCCCTCGGCAAAAGCTTCTGATTCAGAGTTATAACTAAGCTTTTAACAGTAGTACTCCACTAATATCCAGTTATGTAAAAATCCTTTAACTAGATTCAACCCGAGGTCTACTATCAACTATTATAAGACAAAATATTTTGTAATATCGAATGAGCGATATCACTCATCCGATTCTAGGGAATCTTTTCTAATTATCTGAATAACTTTATTATGCTAATAAATATAAATTATTTCGCAAAAAGAAAGTTATATGCTGTGTTCAAGTATAATGTTTTTACAAGATAGTTTATATTCTTAAAATCGAATAACTGAATTAACGAAGTGGTAGGATTTAATCGATTTTAAATTTACAGAAAAATTATTGTATGCGACTAGATTTCTTATAAATATTTATATTTCTTTTACTCAAAGCAGTACGTAAAGTACATACAGATTAAGTTACAATTCATGGACCTGTATTTGAATGACTGTTACTATCTATCGATATGTGAATATGTCGTACAATATTTTTTGTTTATTCAGCGAGAGTAACTTGTAAATACTGTACGCTATTTTCTTTCCTTTAATACTTATACTTTTTAGTTAATATGAACGTACTTTTTTGTTTGCGATTATGTCAAACGGTTTCAGTATTTAACCCGTTGAAAGCGACTTGTAACTTCAGGTGCCTGTTTTTTTTTTTAATTTTCTTCTGTTTACTGGAATATAAGTGGGACGAATCGTTCGTTAGGTTTGTTTGTGATGACGAAACATAAAAACAGTCCTGATAGACCAAGACAGAGCAATTATTCTGTACCCGACCAGACACAAAAAGCAAGAGGTGAAAATCACTTTCATTTTCTACAAAACGTGAGTCTATGATGATGACGAAACACCTTACATTACGGTCATTGACACTAAACCGCAATAATATTGTACGGCTACACATAAGTACCGCTAACTGTGTGTTTTCTAATACTGTACTTTGTTCTAGCACTTCTTGCGTCTGTAAATAACATAAAACCTTTATCGATTACTCCCGAATTATATAGTTTATTAAGTTTCCTAAACGATTAAGAATTGTTTAGATAATAAATATACAGAGAATTATTGTTTTACCTTAGACATAACGATTATTTTTAACAATCTTTGAAACGGAGAATTTTTTCATTTCAACCATTATGTACTTTTTTGTATGTAAAATACCAATTTTGTATTTGCAAGGATAAACAAAAAGAAATGTCAAAAACCTAACTTTTTAACGCTAACAGCTACTACTGCAGCCACCGTCTACAATTAATGCTACTGTTCTCACCCTAAGAACGTTTTTGGTGTTATTGTTGAGCTTTTTTTGAGTCAGGAGAGTAAAAATGTAGAATGAAGTCGAAAAGTGTGCTGAAAAAAAATTTAATTATATTATTTTTTTAACCATATTTATATTCGTCAGTATGATGTATATTTTATTTTTTTACTTTGTATTTATGTTTATTTATTTTATGTAGGAATGTTTCGATAAGTGTGCTGTTATATAAGTTTGTGATGGCTAGATGTGCTGGTATCGAACAAATATGGTAAATGTTTGATCTGGTTTTTTCGAAAAACTTCCGTTATGTGTTTCATAACTAAAAGGATTTAATTACTCAAATCAAGTCATTTTTATAACCAATTCTATCGATTTTCAGTAATCAGCTTAAAATACATTTGTAAGGTAATCGGTTAGTTTTTCAAGTTTTAATATCTTAATTTTTTCAAATTGATCAGCTTGTATCCAGAATTCCTTATAGGTCACAGGAATATCGTTTTTACGATATTCATGAGATTTCAATTTTTTTAAATGCTGGAAAATTAGTATTCAGTAATCGTTTTAATATTTCTTAATAATATATTATTTCAATATGAATTTCAATCTATTTAATTAAAGAACTTGCAGTTATGCAATAGAAATGTAATTTAAAATTATATTATATATTAAGTAAACGTTTATATTTATATATAAACTTAAACAGCTTCATAGAATAACTACCTTAAGTTAACAATTTGATAAAAAAGATGACGTTGCTTGTAGTATTAATATTTGACTTAGAAGCTTTTTTTAATCGATAAAAACGTATGCTTGCGTAAAAATGTAACAAACCAGGTAAGGGTTGCAAACCCAGCGGGTTGGTCTAGTGGTTAACGCGTCTTCCCAAATCAGCTGATTTGGAAGTCGAGAGTTACAGTGTTCAAGTCCTAGTAAAGCCAGTTATTTTTACATGGATTTGAATACCAGATAGTGGATACCGGTGTTCTTTGGTGGTTGGGTTTCAATTAACCACACATCTCAGGAATGGTCGAACTGAGAATGTACAAGACTACACTTCATTTACACTCATCCATATCATCCTCACTCATCCTCTGAAGTATTATCTAAACGGTAGTTACCGGAGGCTAAACAGGATAAAAAGAAAGAAAGGTAAGGGTTGCAGATACAGTTTGGTGTTTTGTTTTCTGTTGTTTGTTTATTTGTTTCGTTGTATTATTTTCTGTAAAATAAACATTTTATATTTATTTTTTAGTTTTGGGCCTAGGGTAACTAAGGCCTGCTTACATAGTTCTACAGCTGCTTTAAACTATTTACATTCGAGTTGAAGGAGTTCCTAAATTGAAGTTAACTTTTGATGTATTACTTTTGATTTATTGAAATGAATTTTTCTTTAATTTATTTTTCGTTAAATTAATACATTTCTTTTGGATTAATTAATTTTGTTACAATATTGTTAATACTCTTTTGGCTGACCCTCATCAGAGGTGACGATCCACTAGGGAGTCTTAGGGTTAAGTCTTATAGTGTTCATGACATAAGCCATATCGAATAGTAGTGGTCGTGTTAGCTCGACGAAAGCGGTGATGGAAGAACTTCGGCGCTCGGATCGGTTGTTGACGAAGCGTAAAGGGAAGAAGACGAGTGAGAAGATGATTCGGAGGTATCATCGGAGGCTATCGGTCTGATTGTGTTGACGAGCAGGATGTTGAAGAGGACTTTCTTGCTCTTCCGGTTCGGTCGGTTGACATCATGGATGGCAGGAAGCGTCCTTTAAAATCTTCGGGATAGCGAAGGCTCCGTGGTTCCCCACCAGCAGGTGAGGGAAGAAAAAGTCAAAAGCAGGTTCCTGGAGTTCCTTATACTTGCCGGAGAAAGTCTCTCATCTAGAGAGGTCTGTATCTCTTATGAACGTCTCATGTATAGGAGAAGAGATGCCAGGAGGAGGAAGCATACAGGTTCCATGGAAAAGAGCCTTCAGTCACGGAAGAAATGTTTTGTACATAACATGACTCTTTTGCTGCATAAAGTTAAGGACTTCAGCTCACTTATCTGACTACATACGACCACTAAAGTTGAGATCAAAGAATGTTCCGAGCGTATGAACAGATGTGAGTATATTGGAGCCGTTCGCAGATGTTTTTGATGAAATACTGTGGAGCCTCAGGAGAGGTTGAGCATCTACTTGGCTGAGCACAGTGGATGAGGCTATACAAACATATTTTATCATCACTGATATGGCATCGCAGACTCCGGATGGGGATCTACAACGAGCTGCAACTTGATCGTCGATTGACCAGCTCCGGCGAGCGATTGATTGCAGAGTTGCGAAGGCAGACATTGAGCGGTTAGTTCTTAGAGGCTGGCCTAAGGAGGTCTTCCTATCTTCAACTCTAGTAGAGGACACCGCTGAATTGCCAGAGGATGTTGGGTCTGCTTGGACATGGCGTTGGGAGTTAAACACCCGCAACACGCATCGGTGTTCTGTAAGGTTCCATGGATTTGGGACGTGTCCCAAGCAGGCAAATTGAAGGCGGGCCAGGTCCTTGTGGAGCTATACTTAGTTGGTATCATCTGCTCGTATCTTACAGGTAGATGTATCATACGTGATATTGATGGTGGCGTCCTTGAACGTGTAGTGGACAGAGGAGTACCCTAGGGGTCGGTCCGTGGACCCACCCTAAAGTGACGATCATAGCTATGCTGATGACCTATTACTTATTATCGAGGTGGATACACGGAGGGAAGCTGCCTCGAAGAGCAGGGACTCCTAATATTCTGTTGCAGCTTGGATGGTGGAAGCTGGACTCCAGACGGCGCCGGAGAAAACCGAAATAGTTGTAATTTCCTCTACTAAACGCAGGCCAATAGTGATGATTGAGTTGGAGGGTAGAAGAATTGAATCTAAGGCCGCGATAAAATATTTGTGCATATGGATCGATACTAGACTGAGATTTGGTAGACATGCTCTTAAAGCCTATGAAAAGGCGGAAAGACTTATGCGCTTAATTACGCGCATTTTGCCGAATTTAAGAGGCTCAGGGCTACAGAGGAGGAGGCTACTCAATGGAGTGGCATACGCCACCTTACTGTATGGTGCTGAAATTTTGGCGGATGCTATTAACTATAGGAAATACAGTCGCATATTGGAGGCTCCCCATAGGAAGTGTTGTCTCAGGATTGCGACAGCCTACAGGACTGTCTCCTTGGAAGCAGTGGATGTCATTTCCGGGTTGCTCCCGATTGACTTCGTGATTATGCATAGGAAGAGGATGCACGAATACGGGACTATGACCTCAGTTGAAAAGAAAGAAGTGAGTGCAACAATTACGTGAGGAAATGTTAAGGAATCGGCAGGAGAGATGGATTGCCGTTCGAAGGGTCGATGGAACTACAAGTTGTTACGCGATGTTGGTAGATGGTCTGTGAGAACCCATGGCTCAGCTGCTGGCGGGCTATGGGGGATTTAGGGCGTACCTCTATACGTTTGGGTTGGACCATTCATATAGCTGTCGTGCTTGTGGGGTTGAAGAGACGCCTTTTCATGAATTTTTTCGCTGTTCTAGATTTGTGGTAGAGCGTGAGGAGATCGTGGATGCTATTAGCAGTGAGGAAATGTTTGAACCTGAGGACCTCCAGGAAATTATGGTAACCAGTGAGAACCACTGGGCGGCTGTAGCCCGATATGCTAAAGCAGTTATGGAGAAATTACGTTCTGCCGTAGAAAGCCGCAGGTTAAATAGAGGCTCTGGAGTCCCGGTGCGAGCGAGTATCTAGAGGGCCCCCCGATCTTGGGGGGGGGGGGCGGCTGGATGCAATGAAGCTGCGGTCACTCTGCGGACCCGGCTGGGGTCCTGTGGGCTTCCCTAACTTCCAACCTAAAGCTGATGGCATATAAGTGGGCTTATGGTAAGTATGAGTGTTGCGAGATTTGTTGGTGTGCGTCAGACTGTGCGCGGGTGGTGTATACGTATTGGTTTGTTTGATTCAAGTGTGTTTGGTGATATTTGGTGCTGGTTTTTTTAGTTATGTGTGGATCTATTTTTGTGTGTGTATGTGCCTTGCTATTTGCTTTGTTGTTTGAATGTGTGTGTAGGAACTTACCTCCCCTTCTAAATATTGCTTTACCGGATATTTCCAGGAAGGCGGGTCGCCAGGGGTGGAGGTTTAGTCGGTAGTGTGCAGGAATACATACATCTTTTTTATTATCTTGTAGAACTGTTAGCGAGTCCGACACTGCTTCGGCGCCTGTAAATGGGGTTCCACCTCTTGAAAAAAGAAGAAAAAGGTCCTTGTGGAGCAGTCCACTGCACGTGAAATATTACGGAGGGGACAGTGAATGTAAACTTTATATGGGCCTGACTGACTATGCTTTAGTGGCTGATTCGGCAGTTGGGGGACTCGGTCATTTGCAGGCCCGTACCGCAAGTGGTGCAAGATAGGCAGGATCGACTTGTCTGCTTTTGTGGACCCTCGGGTCGGCCTGGGCAGATTCTATGGCGTTCTGTGGATTACATGTGTAGGCGGGTGAAGAAGACACATATTAATGTGTGTCTTTTCCGAGCACCAACGGCATCGTAGTTAAAGAACAAGAAACCACCCGTAGGTCCGCCGCCAACAACGGTGGTGGTTAGGGCAGAAGGTAAGACCAGACCTGATCTCATTCTATCCGTCAAGGGAGCAGTGTCGCCAGGTGAGGTTGAGGTCCTTTCCGCACGACAGTAGCAGGGGGAAGACCTACATCTCCGGGTGCGAGCTGCTGGTGGTGCGGCTAAATAACTGAACAGCAAGGACCTCGCCGAAAGGTAGAGGATGCCACTATGGCTCTGACGGGAAGTGGCGGTCGGAGGGTTGACGTTGTTCTTAAGGACGTGGACGTACTCACTACGAAGGACGATTTCCTAAAGGAACTTCGTCATGTTAAGGTGAGTCGGTTTCACTAGATATACTACTATTCATGCGGCCGGCATTTTGGGCGACGCAAGTGGTCACCTTTGCAGTGCCACCCATCTTGGCGGAAAAGCTTCTGTGGCGATGAGCGAATTCGAATTTGGGTGAGTGGCCTGGTGGGTCATGAGGCGCACCTTTGATGACTTAAGTTTACGGTGCTGGAAGCCAGGCCAAAGGGCCAAATTGTGTCTTGGACCAGATCGCAGCAGCCACGCTTTACCTGTGGCGAACCTGGCCACTTGGGAAAAGACTGTATGCAGGAGCCTCGGTGTCACATGGAAATTGCATGGACTTTCGCCTGGAGACCGTGGATGTAAGGCGACTTCGTTTACGTCATGAATTCGCTGGAGTTTGCACAACAAAGTTGTGGTGTTTCTAGGCAACAGCTCCATCCGGGAGGGGTAGGAGGTTCCGGCGTCCCACCACCACCAATGATTGGGTAGGGACTTCCTTGCAGACATCATTGGAGGGAAATGCAGGACTGTAGTCTCGGTGGAGAACCCAGAGGGGGTTCTCTATTAGAGGCTAGGCGTCAAGACCGGAGTCCCGGTGAGGGTATCCCTCGGGGCTCCCCCGCTAGAGGCATGGCATGTAACACAAGACCGAGTCCCGGCTACCTGGGTGGGGCCTAACGCCCTACAGACGTAGTTTGAGGCGAAGGCACTCCTCGGAGCTGGGTTTATGGATAATTGCGGATCCGGCTCCTGGGAGCAGGGAGATTACAGACGAAAAAACAAAGGTAAGGGTTGCAGTTTTTTAAATAATAAAAATGAAGTAGAGAGATCAATAAAAACAAGGAAGCCATGTGGTGCCCACATCATACTATTTTTATATTTATCTCTCTATTTCATTTTTATTATTTACAAAACTGCAACCCTTACCCGGTTTATTACTTTTATACACATGCTTGCCTTTTTATCAATGAGAAAGAAGCTTATGAGTCAATTATTATATCTTAAACAACATTGTCTTTTTTTAAGAAAAGTATTATGAATTATTATTAATTTATGCAATTATATGAGTTACAATAATTTCTGGTTTTTTCCCTTTATTAAAAGAAAAAGGCAGACGTACACACACACACACAATTATATCCTCATTATCTCATGTCTCACAGCAGATTTCCTGCAACAGAGACTTATGGATAGCTTTAACAAATATGTATGCAATATTCTTAAATTATTTTTCAGCATTCATGTTGTAATCCTACTTAATATAAAACTGGCTTACTACATTTTTAATTAAATATGTGAATCAGATGGTATCATTTACGTATATTTAAAAATAGAAAATCCTTTAACTATCGGTCCAAGATCAATTACACAATATTATATAGCTAAGGCATTGAAATTAGTGAATTTTATATTAATAATACTTTATTTTCTTGATGTAAGATGTTGAATTGGTGCAAAGGTTGGACTATGAAAATTCAGAGGTAAAAAATAAACAGCATTTGAGAAAGTTGCATTAAATCAGTACATATTAAGTCTGTATATTAGTTATTAATATGTAAACTAATAATAATAAATATAATAATTCAAAATAATCAAGTCTGATCACCCTTAGTTGAAGAAAAAAGAAATATATATATATAATTAAATACAGGTGAACATAAATTATTCATTGCATTTTAGGGGGTTAATAAAAAATGAACAACTCAATGTTGTGTAGCATGCATTGAATTTTTCAAACATTAGTATAGGTACTATATAGTTACTGATGACCTTGAATGAAAACACCGGTGAGATTAACAACAGGGGAATAATCAGCTGAGAACTGGCTACCATGTAGAAGAAAGCAATGTTCTACTATGGTTTCATGAAAGTGAATTTGTTATTACCGTTCACAGAGTTTTTGTTTAGAATACATCAGTGACCCTATTAAACATTACTATCAGCAGTTTAAGGATACAGGAAGTGTAATACACAAAAAAAGGTGCTGTCAGACTTCCAATTTATGAGGAAATTGTGGGTCGAGTAAGAGAAAGTTTTCAGAGAAGACTTGCGGGTTCAGAACTGTGAATACTGCAATTGACAATCTTGAAGGTTGTACACAAGCACCTAAAACTTCATGCGCATGAAATTCAGTCAGTGCACGCAGTTGAAGATGACAATAAACCACACTATTATTTATGCCGTGGAAGTTCTTCTTAAAGACAACAAAGATTAGGTGTTTTTAGAAAAAAATATTTTTTTCTGATGAAAATACCTTTTTCTATGTTTCTGCTCATGTTAACCACCATAATTATCAGATTTAGGGTAGCAAGAACCCTCATTCCACTGGGCAAACATAATTGATAGTCCAAAAATTAATGTTTGGTGTGCATTGATTGCTTATGAAGTGATCGGACCATTCTTCTTCGCAGTAGTTACTAACGTTGGTTTTCTAGACATGTTACAGGAGTATTATGCAGTACCACAAATTGAATATTGGCAATTCAATGTTTACTTCCAACAAGATGGCGCAACACCACACTAGAGTTTACATGCTAGGGAGACTACCTACATGAACAATTTCCTCAACATTGGATTGGCCATGATAGACCAATTCCTATTGGATACCTCGATCCCTTGAACTATACCACTCAGTTTCTTTCTTTGGAGGTTCGTCAAGACTTCCCCCCTCCTCTGTATGCAACGAAGGTTGTCATTATCAATGAACTAAAAAGAAGAATTGAAGGTGTAATAAATGAAATAACTCCAGATAGTCTTCAGATAGTCTTCCTAATGTGTGGTATGAAATTAAATGTCATCTAGACATTTACATGTCACAAAAGGTGCTCATGTGATACTTATTTGAATTTAATAAGTTTTAGTAAATAAAACTGTTTGAAATGCTCTTTCAATAATATTACATGCATGTAAGTACACTGCTTCATTACTTTTTTGGTAACATCTTTCTTTATTTTTCCTGTTTAGCCTCCGGTAACTACCGTTAAGATAATTCTTCAGAGGATGAATGAGGATGATATGTATGAGTGTAAATGACGTGTAGTCTTGTACATTCTCAGTTCGACCATTCCTGAGATGTGTGGTTAATTGAAGCCCAGCCACCAAAGAACACCGGTATCCACTATCTAGTATTCAAATCCATGTAAAAATAACTGGCTTTACTAGGACTTGAACGCTGTAACTCTCGACTTCCAAATCAGCTGATTTGGGAAGACTTGTTAACCACTAGACCAACCCGATGGGTTTAGTAACATCTAAAATGCACTGAATAATTTTAATTTGTATATTTATGAAACAGAAATACTCAGTGGCTCATAAACCAAGAATTACCACAATGAAATACATTGAATGTTCAAAATTAAGAAAAATTAATAACTATTATTTGTGTGATACCTACAAAATAAATTGCTATGATTGCAAACATTTAGTAATAAAAGGAATAAATAGGTCTTATAAATAAAGATTTTCTGACTATTTTATCCTTATAAGAAAAAAATTCAAAATAAAATGCTTTAGAATATTATAAAACAGGGTTACATAAATTGTAACTCTGATCAGTTCAATTTTGGGATTTTTTTGAAAGGAAATGTATGTTTTAAATAGTATTTTTCTTCCTAAATCAGAAAATTTATTCCAAAAGAGTCTATCACATCACATTTACATAGCTGCCTAAATTATTCTGTTTTATTACTATAATTTTAAAATATTAAAATATACAAACTTGTTAGTATTGTTTTAGTAAAGATTTTTTTTATTCATATCTAATTTCTTTTATTACTTATGTTGTAAGCCTATTAATAGTATAACTATTATTATAGTTTAACAACAGCATACTGATGTAAAAATATTTTTGCCATATTTACTCAAACATACATAGATAAATCAGTGTCAATTTGAGACATCCCATTAGATCAAACTTTCTCCAAAGTGATTTCAGCTCTTAACGGTGTAACTTGTACATGCTTTTTCTGTATGTTTGGGTTTTTATTGTATACTTTAATCAAAGAATTATTATTACTAATTGTTTACTTAATATGTTATTTTAATGAAATAAAAATTTTTGTTACAGAGATGTTCAAGAATTGTACATTTTAACTTAAGTAACTTATACATATGAGCTCTATTTGATGGTGTTTTACTGTATTCCAAAGTCAAAGAATTTTGTTAACTATTCATAAATGACTTAATACAGATCAATTAATTTTAGTTAGTTAAACGTTTTTTTGACAATCTAAAATGAGTAGAAATCGATCATGTACAGATTCTCCAAATAATTTTTGTTTTGTTTGTAAAGAATTAATCATCAAAAACCAAAGGCAAAATGTCATAAAACATCCTAAAGACTTCTTAAACATTTATTTCGATCATCCTAGATATCTGGACACCAGTATATAACATGCTTATGTTATGAAAAATTGTGGTGGTATAATGGATAATTGTGGTGGTAAATTCTGGATAATGGTTACAAGGAAATATGAGCATTTACATTTTCAAGTATCAGTGACTTGGTGAGAGTCAACAAATCATTATGATGATTGCTAATATTCACTTTGCCTGAAATAAATAGATTAATATGTGACCATATATTTGACACCAAACTGTATTCTAGGGAACCACACCATCAAAAAGACATTGAAGGTTTTCTTTGAAACAGACAGGTGAAAGTAGTATTATGCTGATAGAGAAACTATGAGCGAATCATATAAAATTTAAGCTGCAGAATATCTTTAGAAATATTTTTTTTTATACATTCTCATCTTGACTTCTTCCCCCCAAATTTACGTGTTGTGAGCGAAGAAAGGTTCTAACAAGATACACAAACGAATCAGCATTATTAAGGCAGATGAGATGAACCTATTTTATTACTATATCCAAGTTTTTACAAAGGAAAGACTTCTAGGTGCATTAAAGAAAAACATCTGATGTGGACTCCACATGATTTCCTTGTACTTCTATTAAATTACATACGCACATGTTTTTTAAATGAAAAGTATATAAAATTTTATTTCATTAATAACTTCTGATTTTTTTTTATTGTTATTTAATGATGCCCTAGGAATGAAAACTAAAACTGCAATGTAGACATAAGTTACAATCAAATGACGACTAGGATATTATCAAAAAATCTTTTGAAAATAAAAGAAATTTTGTAAATAAGAAATAGAATGAATTTGACTGGAATTTGGTTCCTTGAAAAAGATACAGAATGCTAATGAGTATGATGAAAATATATTAAATGCTCCTATAGAAAATAGTAGTAAAGAGGTGAGTGACCATGCAGAAATAAATGACAATAATTGGACAATCAAATATTGAAGAATCACATAGTAAAGCTTGTAAAAAATAAAAATTAATAATTGATTATGATAACAAAAAACTTCATTTGATAAAACCAAAAAAGAGTCTTACTTGCCCCCAAATTTAGCCATTTTGTTTCAGATGATATTGAAAAATGATTATTGAATCCATTTCAATTATCATATGAAATGTATTAAATTAACTACCAAAAAGATCAGGTTATAGTTCTTTTCATGTCAAATAGGATGAATGCAATTTTGTTAATGTTTCTGTTTAATTGGTTCCTTCTGGAGTAGTAGTTGTTCCAT
Organism: Lycorma delicatula; assembly: GCF_047948215.1. NCBI lineage: Eukaryota > Metazoa > Arthropoda > Insecta > Hemiptera > Fulgoridae > Lycorma > Lycorma delicatula. Next base: position 25,275,408 of record NC_134455.1, read on the forward strand.
TCTACAGTTCAGAAACCTAACCAGGTGTTTTGTTCTGAAAGTAATGCTTAGAAACTTGAGGATATGGACGGTTCTAGCCTCATTAATGGTTTGAAAATATCTCCAAATAATATAACAGAGCAAAACAGGACTTTGCCCTAAGTCTAATGAATTTTTGTCTGTAGCAAATAGTCTTTTTGATATCATTGTTGTCGCTGAGTCTTCCTTGAACAATATGTCTGTATCTTCTAATTAGTTAGTTCTTATTAGTAAAATTAAAAATTAACAAAAAAAGTAAAATTAAAAAATTATAAAGTATCGTAGTTCTGTATAAAAATTTACAGTAAGACGAATTGCAAAGGTGATCTGTTGATTTAGCAGAATGTTATTTAAAAAAATACAGCAATGGTCTGTTGTTAGTAGATTGCCCCTCAATCTAGGAAAACCCATTGACATTATAATTTCTTGAAGACAATAGAAGTTAAGCGATTCCATGAAGTCAGTGATGAATACATAAAGCAGTTATGGATTTGGGTGTTTTGTTTGATTGTAAACTACTGTTTAACGAACATGTTTTTCTAACAACAATCAAATCTAGACCGCTTTTATAGGTCTGTCACTTGTTTTAAGATGTTCTATTAATCCTTTAAATGTACAAGGCAATCATTAGGCCAGTGGTAGAATATTAATTTCCAATATGAAGTTATGGAAGACTATTTATTATAAATCCATATAATATTTTCTATTACATGGTCTACGATGGCAGTAACGGTAACTATTGTGGCCACCACCGTTACAGCCACAGCCACCATGACCGTCACTGCACTATCACCATCACCATGACCGTCACTTCTGCTGTCACAAGCATCACCGTTGTGACCTCTGTAACAGTCACCGGTAACCATAACGATTACGTTATGATTGTCGTCACTCCTTCAGCGTTACTGTACACTGTTATCGTCACTTTCGTCGCCACCATCGACGTTGTCACCCCCACCCGTCATTATCATCACCGCCACTGCCACTGTCACCATCGCCATCATCTCAATATGCACTCCCAAGTGACACATAATCGTTATTATATAAACTTATTTTACAAAATAAAAAGAAAAACTTTATGTGCAGGAGAGAAGTAATAACGTTGACAGATACGAGTTAAATATTTATGGTACGAGGTTTTATATCCATCAAAATAACGTATAAATAAATTATGTATCTAATTACGTTTATAAAATTGCCACTTTACTTCACAATTATATAGTGAAGGAAAGTGGTAATTTACGTAAATTTTCGTATTAATTTTACGACTACTTAATTAATTTATTAAGAATTTTCTTACTCGTTCAAAGTTAAAACAAAATTTTACCTTACATTATAAGGAAAAAGTTATGATCATCATATGCTTTTCATATTGATTTTACGAAAAAACAAAGTTCTGCACTCTCTTTTATTACCGTACAGCCGGAAGTAAAGATGTAGAACTTTGTCATCGTATAGTGATTAAACTACTGATATGATTACTTTGAGATTTTGTGTCAGACGTAGTAAAATATTTCTGGACATATTTTTTAAATATCAGATAGCAATTTGCAATAGTTTAGTAGTAAAAGTTTTTTGTTAAAATAACGAAATGTTCTTCAATATTATGTTGAACCCTTCAATATGAGTTCAACATCTGTTGATATCATTCTTCATGCACTTTGACATAAAATCCATTTGGTACCGGAAAAACACGAATTTTCCTTTTTATTAATCAATTCTCAAAAATATAAGTTAACATCTTAAGTCCTATTTATTTGGCGAGTATTAAAGTGTACAAAAAAAACTTATATAAAAGTTTAATCGACATCCTTAAATAATATCTGCTCGGCTATATTGAGTTTAAATGTCATAACAGTGCTGCATCTTTCCTACTAAGTTCAGCTCTATTTAAATACAAACTTACAAATGCAGTTTAATGCTGATAATTCATGTAAATCTTCCTGTTATAAACCTACTTCCGTAATGCGTCACCACAAACAAAAATTTGATCTTTCTAATATTAAAAATATTAATTAAATTCGTGTGTAAATGTTTAAAGTAAACTTAAATAATTTTTTACCGGCTTTTTGAAGAAATGTACGGTACTATTTTCGGTGGAATGGTGTGAATGGGGAGGGGGTAAAAATGAATTTTCTTTATGTTTTGAGGTATGAGGAGTATAAAAATACCATTCGCTTAAATTGAGGTTTCCTTATATCCGTATATTTATAATTATATACGTATAGAAGTATATTTAAAATTTTGTGAAAATCTCCAAAACTACTGTATCAATTTTATTGAAATTTTGATATACGTATTAGTGTATCTGAAATTCTGCAGGTGAAAATTTTATGAAGATTGGTTGAATCGTTGTTGAGTTACGCTCAATTTAAGTTCGAAAAAATTTAAGCGGGACAAGTTAGAAGCGTGGTTTTTTTATAATGCTGCAAGTTGAAACGTTGACGTATCTTTATCTGAATTATCTGTTCTTAGCGATATTAAACCAAATTAGAAAAAAAAGTAAAATATTAAAACCAAATAAAACTAATGAAAAGTCTGTCTTCTTTTTTTTAATGTATTCTCAAAGAAAATTCAAACCAAATTTCGTCATATGAATAACAATTCTTTTTTAATATTTTGATTTTTTCTTGTTTTTTTTACTGTTATTATTATTTTATGGTTTTATTTGGAACCTCCAACAGCAATGATTATTATTACAAAAAGATGTGAAAAAGAATCTAAAAATTAAAATCAAAATGACTCATAAGTGGAAGTGATAAATTATATTGTCTTTTATTGTCATTATGAAACTTTTGTACGTGCAATTAATGAGAAGAAGGCTATTAAAATTCGGAGGTCTCGGATTTGAGTCCCGGTCAGGCGTGGCATTTTCACACGCTAATTGTCATTCATCTCATCTCTGAAGCAATACCTAACGGTGATCCCAGAGGTAATAAAAAAAAGGCTATTAAAATTAACACGATTACAGAAAAATATCGTAATATAGCTGTTATTTATTGGTTTTCATAAAAATATCTATTTTAAATTAAATAAAATATTAATTATTATGAAAACAATAGAATAAGCAATCATATGATTTGTATTAATGAATCTCTCAAACGATTTTAATTTGTTAATTTTTGGACGAAATGCCTTCCACGGTTCAATTTTTTATTCAAATTGTCTCTCATCAATTCGAGAATCAGTACTTGAAATATAATGTGTAAAATTCAATAACTAAATGAATGCTGAGAAAAATATTCATAATTTTTTAGGTTTTCTATGACTGTCTGTAGAATAAGTTTGTGAAAGTTTTGATTGAAATATTTCAAAATATACCGTTTAGTAAAGGTCATTAACATCTTTTGTCGGCAAATTCGCTTCTAACTGTCCAGAAATTTAATTTTCATTCGGATGGTTGTACAATGTCTTTATTTATCTTCTTTTAGTATAATTTTCACTATATAAAACAAAATAATAAAACCGACATTAATACAATTAACATTATATCGGTATAAAACCAATATAACGTTTCCTCATTTGTGTTCTATTTACTATACGCTTTTGTAAGTTTCTTTATGTAATGCTGATTAAGAAAATTAAATATTTTTTCTCATTTATCTGTTTCATTATACTGATATTGCATTACTTCCTTTCTTATTGGCAATATACTTGTAATAAAATGTAATTAAAAAAATAAGAAAATTATAAGTAGATTTTAATGTCTTTTTGGAAACTATAATTTCTTTCTAAATAAAATTCATTTATCAGATATCGCATATAAATTAGCGAACAAAAATGCACATTAACTAAAAATAAAATATAAACCGTTTACTAAAAACGACAAAATTACGCAAGGACAATGATATTTGTAATTTATCACTGTCAATGGAAAGTTAGGACCACCAATGTTACTCGACTGTGAGTAGTGATTCTTGATAACTTTAGCTTTTCAGCAAGCGAGTTTGTTAAAATATATTTATTATTTAGGCAGCTTTCACCGAACGTAATGCGTACTTCATGTTCGAGATGATATAGACACTTAAGAGCATTTGAAAGATAAGCTACTTTTTACATGAAGAAATTGGAGATAAACACTTTACTATCACAATTATTTAAAAACCCTATTACATCCTGTTTAAAAGAAAACTTTCTTACAAACTTACAAACCTTCTTTCATCATTAGAACATGTTTGTGGATTCCAACGAAATTTATATAATATTCAGATCATATTTTCTAAGAAATTACAAAATTATTATCAAATATAATCGAACATACAGAATTTTAGTCAGTGTTGATTGAAATAAATAATTTAGTTAAATGCAAATTAAAACTCCCCTTTCATAGTTCATGATGTTTCAGTTGTCTACTCAAGCGGGAGTATGCACACTGAAACGTATACTGATATAAGGTAACGAGTTCAAAGAGAGTATAAATCAAATAGAAGATTGTTACGTTTGTATTTTATTGAAAAGTTTTTTTCAGCGTGAATGAAGAATAATATTATTTTTATTTTTCTGTCATCATAGAGCTATAATGGAAGATGGAAAGTACGGTAATCAGTCAAAAAAAAGGGGGAGGTTCTTTTCATTTCTCAAAATTTCATGGTCCAGGGACACCAAAAAAGAAAAAAGTAGGAGTAATGTTCGTACGTCCTGTATGTACGTGTTGGCATGTTTGAAGCTTTATAACTTTGTAGTGGATAAACAGATGTCGATGAAATTTGGCTCAGGAACTTCGTGTATATGGCGCAATTTGTGGTAAAAGTTTAGGATCAATATCTCTAGGAAGAGAGTAGATAGTTTCTTTGGGGCCAATTTTCTCAAAGTTTTGCACACAACCGCACTTTATGTAAGCTCTCTTCATGCATACATGCTTATCTTATCATTTTGAAAAACAATTTGTCCTCAAATTATCTCCCTTCCTCAAAAATCGAAAAAAAAACATATAGTTAACAGATTTTTTATGCATTTCTAAGCATGTATAGTGCAGATTGCCCAAAACATATTTTTTTGAGAAATATTGGGGGGGGGGGCAATCAAAGTTTAAAGATAATAAATATTTTTTTTGAAGTATTTAAACTTTTTTCACGTATCATTATTTTCCCGCTATATGACCAATGGCAGAAAAGTATAACAACTTTGTATTTAGCTTTATTATCCTAATTTATGGTTTTTGTTTCACTTGCTATCTCTTTACTCCATTTTTTTTTTATGTTGTTTGATCTTTACTCATGTGTGAAATATATTTGCATACTAGGTTTAAGAATTTCAACTTACTTTGGTATTTCATCGAAATACGTTTACTAACTAACCTTGCAATCTCATTATATTTTATGTATTTAGAAGACAATAACTTATCCGGTTGACTGCCTAAAAAACTCGGAAATAAGAAAGTTACAAAATATGAATATATTAATATATATAATTTTTATAGTAAAAATGTATAAAAATTTACAAATTTGCATTAATGAGAACTTTTAGAACATCATTTTTAGTATTATCGAATTACTTATTATGATGCTGAATTTTTTTTTAAATTGATATTATGTCAATGATTAGCTCTACAGAGATTACATTGAAATCAGAAGCATAATAAATGCTGAAAAATTAAAATTTACAAAATTACTGAAAAAATGTGAGTATTTTATTGTACTAGAAATCTGCCTCTATACTTGTAATGGATGACAGTGAATATAGGACTATTTTTTCTCTGGGAATTAAAATAGTTCAAATTCATCATCAGAAAAATACTTCATCGGTCTAGTTGGCGCCATTTATATTTTTTTACTCGAATCAATGGCAATTAGATCACAGTTTCTTAACAAAAAGAAGGCGGATTATCATTAAGTAACAAATAACATAGCCTATATGCATGAATAACAATCGAATGCTAAATAGGTGTACATTTGCCGTTAAGGTAAATCTGTTTCAAGAAAATGGAAATAATTATCACTTAGCCAAAAGTACATAAACCCACCGGATTGGTCTAGTGGTGAACGCGTCTTCCCAAATCAGCTGATTTGAAAGCCGAGAGTTCCAGCGTTCAAGTCCTAGTAAAGCCAGTTATTTTTACACGGATTTGAATACTAGATCGTGGATACCGGTGTTCTTTGGTGGTGGTGGTTGGCTTTCAATTAACCACACATCTCAGGAACGGTCGAACTGAGAATGTACAAGACTACACTTCATTTACACTCATACATATCATCCTCATTCATCCTCTGAAGAATTATCTTAACGGTAGTTACCGGAGGCTAAACAGGAAAAGAGAGAGCCAAAAGTATATAAATAAAATTTGTGATAAAATTAAGATAATGTAACAAATAAGAAATTTTTTCAATAATAACTAGTTATAGAAGTACAATACCTACATTAAGATATAAATCATTGGAATGAATCTATCGTAACTTTTAAAATACCGCACATTCTTAACTGTAAACGATTACCTATGGTCGGTGTACTATTCCTGGATCTCTCAGAAATAATTATGAAAATATTTTTAGATTATCTAAGATTAATTCTGAATGTGATTTATTTATGTCAATTAACCTACAACTGTCTCTTAATAGAAGTCGTAATACGAGAATATTCAGTCGGTGTAATACGAGTATACATATTACACAGTACAAAAGAATTAAAAATCGCATTGTAAATAAACAAGAGTACTATACGAAAAGTTCTCTTCTGAATTAAACAAAAATACTTTATCGACCGTTTTAATAAATAACAGTAAAATAATAAATTTACGAAAAAAATAATTAAAAAAATTTGTTAGGTCTTAAAATTCATTTAAGTTAACAAATAAGATACGAAAAGAATGCGGAAGAAAAGATTACATTCCATTGAAAACATACATATCAACAGACAACTTCAAATATTATTTGTACTCGTGAAAAGAAAACTTATCTACGCAAAACGCAATCAAACTGACAAATTACAGCTAAATGATAACTATAGAAACCTCCCTTTATTAATATCGAGAGAAAGAATGACAATAGGATGAAATAAAAACTAAAATATTATATGAAACGGAAAGTAAATCGATTCTTACCACCATAAACCCATAAAATAGTGTAAAAACCGATGACTATGGCTTAAAACATATACGCTGAATCTGAGTAATATATTTTTGCTACATCGATCAGACTATTAAAACCGTACAGTATTACAAACACATAAGACTCATTAAATAACTATCAGTTATTTAAAATTCAGTAGTTAAATAGAGACAATAAAAAAATATTACAACACATTAACATGTACAGAACACAAAAAAATCATGTTTTTGGAGTAAATCTTGTCAATGTGTTTGGAGAGGAGGAAGCATCCTCTCATAAAGTTTTAGAGATCGGGTTATTTCAGCCAAAACTTTTAACATCACTTATAATGTATTCATTTCAGTGTTTGAATGTACTACAACCTACTTATACGTAACTCACTGCGCCCAAAAACTTTTTTTATAAAACATTAAAAAATAAACGATTAACATAACTTTTTCTCTTATCGACCGATGACGCTCCTGTAAGTGTCGGTAATGTTAAAAACTGTGGTGCGTAAACACACCTTAAATATAGTAATTAAAGCAGCTTTATACAGTCAACAATATAGTTTTAAGGTGATAAGTAGGAAAAGAATAATTTGTTATTTCATTTCAAAGTTTAGAATAAATCACCGTTCATATGTTTTGGAAAAGATTTTTTTTTTTTGGTGGTCTATGAAGCAATTGATTGCCTGTAATAATTACCGACTTTTACAGAAAACTTCACAGTAGTGTAGATTAGGGTAGTTAAAAGTTATTGAAGAAAAGGGACACGTGAAATTATCTCACTAAGGGTTGTTTACAAGGAGCGTAATTATTTTCAGATTGTTATTTTTTTTGCAATAAATGTTTGCTGTTACACCTCCCTCCATTTAAACAGTTTTTATTTCTAGGTAACTTGTTGCTACCGATTAGAGGTAATTCAAAAGAGAAGTGGATTTTTGTAAAAGCAAGGCCAGAAAGAGTTAAAAAACTCTTAGGTTTTAAAATTCATTTAAGTTAACAAATAAGATACGAAAAGAATGCGGAAGAAAAGATTACATTCCATTGAAAACTTACATACAAACAGACAACTTCAAATAATATTTGTACTCGTGAAAACAAAGCTTATCTACGCAAAACGCAATCAAACTGACAAATTACAGCTAAATGATAACTATAGAAACCTCCCTTTATTATTATCGAGAGAAAGAATGACAATAGGATGAAATAAAAACTAAAATATTATATGAAACGCAAAGTAAATCGAAGATTGCAGCAGATTATTGAAATTGAAGTTTAGTACCGTGAAAAACTATATTAACGTTGTTTAGACAAAATTAAGCTACCTGTGGTTTAAATTGTAAAATTAGAATATAAGGTATGTCAACAACAGAAATATGCGAGTGTAATTTGGATCAAAGTTGACATTTATACTTCATTTGTAAATGATTTACACAAGTTTGCCGAATCAGTCAAGGGGGTTTAGGTTTAAATATATTATCCTAGAGTTTAGTAGGGGCTAAATAATTAAACCTCAGGTTAGATTTTAATAGTTATAGTTGAGTGGAGATTGGATTTCTTTATCCTGTGATCTATTAACTTTTACGATCCGGTATTATTGCATGGTTCAACCATTCAGGCTTAAATATTAAATTTTGCAAGTTACATTAAAATTTAACTTTTTATGTAAAGGCTCATGCTAATTTCGGGTTTTAAGTCATACGGTACAAATGTCTGACTTAGGTGTTGTAGGCGTTCTCATACAAGCATATTTATGGGGAAAAAACCAATATCGGCTAAGTACTGTGAACCAGTTTCTGGGGACTACAAGTGATAGAATGATGGAAACGAGGCTGAAAGATGGGTATCGCTCATGGTGGTAGGTTTACGCATCGCTTCATCGTATCCGTTTCTCAAAGATTTCCTATGAAGGGAGTGGTTAATCTTGACAGGCCGTAGAAAATTCATTTATTGGCTAGGAAAATGAGAATTATTGACGATATTTCATTTGATTATATGGACATTATGAGGATGAAAATGCCTGCCGTAATATTATAACATGTCAATCTAGCGAACGTTATCTACGACCACATAATTTAAGTGTTCTTTGTTACAATATGTTTCAGATCTATGGTTTGAAGAAGTATTCATTTAAAAAGAAGTAGACGAAATAAAAACTTTTAACAGGAATGAAATTTGTTTTAATTCTATTGTAAAAGAGCCCATAATGAAATCTCGTTGAAATTTCTGCTGATCTTCTTGCCTTATAGAAATGAGTTTCATGCATACATCTGGTTACTGGCCCAGTCGTTGATCCACAAACAACATAGCTGGCTTAAAACGGAAGTAAAAAAAAATTCCCATTAAAAAACGTTAAAACATTAAAAACTTCCGAATTACATCCTGATAGTAATAACCGACAGGGTAAAAATGTTAAGAAAGTGAATGAAGATAAGTAAGGTTTTATTTATTTATTTTTAATCTCTGGTTCAGATGTTTCTTTATGGTTAAGATTTTTATACTTGCTATATTGCTAGTTATGGTAGAGCGATTTTGATAAGTCTGAAGTCTTCTGCTCTGGAAATCTTCGCCGGGTTGAAGAAAAATAACTAAATAATTAATTCCCTAATAAAATTATTGTGTAGATTATGCTATGTAGATAAATTATTAAAATGTAAATATAAATGTTTACTAGAGTTAAGTTTGTAAATATAATAGCAACAATCAAAAACTTCAAATTTTAAGTTCGATAATTACTTTATTTAAAATAGATATTTAGGAGTTGACGTCTCGTGCATGTGTATAGATGCAAAAAACATCTGTTTCTTACGAGGCCCTCTGTGTGCTCTCGGGAATGTTACCGATTGACCTTATCGCCAGATATAGAACTGACAGGTTTTTAGGGAGAGCAGAAAATGAAGTCAGGGAAAACATACATAGAATCTGGCAGGAGAGATGGGCGGAGGCTGGAGTGGCTGGATGGACAAGAACCTTAATTCCAGAATTAACAGGATGGATAAACAGGCGGCATGGAGAAACTGACTATTGGATCACCCAGTTCCTGACGGGACATGGGTGTTTCAATGGTTATCTCCATAAGGTGGGAAGAAGGAATGAACCCACGTGCATGTACTGCGAACAGGACGATGATTCTGAGCATACGTTTTTAGTATGTAATAAATGGATAAGACTAAGACACGACGCGTGTATTCATGGAAAAACGCCGAAGGAAACCATGGATTTCATGCTCAGCAGTAAGGAGAACTGGAGGAAGGTCGCTGCTTATATAAAGACAGTACTAAAACAGAAGAATGAAGATGAAAGAACTATGGGTTTCTAGTATGTTAGGTTGGGTGGACAGCCTCAGCGGTGAGAGCCAGCATGCTTAGGTGTGCTGGTTTCAATGATCCGCTGAGGACTTCTTGGGGTGTGCTGTAGGGACAAGAGAGTATTATGAAAGTTCCGGGGATCACATCACGACTTGTAGGTATGATGTGGTTCCATAGAGGACATAATAGAGAATAAAAAATCTCAAAAGAGCAACTGGTAGGCCTGACCTGCCATGCCGGTATATAGCCGGGAGGCGGGGAGGGCCTATTAGAGTAACGGACACTCCCCTGGGTGGCGTAATACCATCAAGTCGGTCCGGCCCAGGGGAGTAGAGAAAAAAAAAACAAAAAAACATCTGAATGTTCAGAATGTAAGCAAACAATTTCTTTGAAAATAAACACTATACAGATCACAATACAAGTCTTGGTACCAATTTACACCCCCTTGCAGTCTTTGAGGTATCAACTATCTCTACTACTTCACAAACACCAAAAACTATTCACAATTACTAATTAACCAATCATGTATCATTCTGTAGCTTGAAAAAAAAAACAAAAAACCTAAAAAAGAAACAAAATAAAAAGAAATTAATTATTCACATCTGGCTAAAAAAATTAAGCGTTTAGGATATAAAAACGTAAAACAAACTGCTGCAGTGAATAAGCTTATAAAAAACAGTTTATTAGGTTTTTATTACAGAAAGGTTATTCTTATATTTTTTTTGGTATTCATTTCAGCCTCTGAAGTCGAAAAATAAAATATATAACTAGTAACAAAAAATATGTGAAACTAAAAGGAAAGCAACAGCATAATATGTAAAATAAGATCGGTAAACTTTCATTTCTCATTTGAATATTAAAAATTCATAACAGAACAAAATTTTTATAATTTCAGCCATAGATGAAATGAGATACAAACTTTTTCATTCATTAAGAGAAAAAATATCTATATGGTGATAAAAAGTGTGAAAAATAGAATGAATTATTGCCGATCATTGAATCATTTTAAACCGTAGTAAGAAATGTAACGTAAATAAACTTTATTATAAACCGGAGTAACACTAAAAGAAATACTTTTAGTTCTCTGCACTAATTCATTAAATAAAGGGCAAGATCGCTATCCTGGGTCACACATCTAGAATTAGGTAGTTGCTGTTCTGTAATTTTTCAGTTCAGTTCATTTATAAATATTTATTATTCAGTTAATTGGAGCAGTAACAAGTGATGTTAGGCCAATAAAACTGTTACTGAAATACACGACTTGTGACGTCAGATTAATAATTCATAACTTGCCTTAGTCGACTCCATCGTATTACAATACAGCACGACTAAACCTCTCATCCGACTGCTATTTCCGTTGGAAATTTAAATTAGCGGAAGTCGAAAAAAAATTAAAGAATGTCAAGATTATTTCACGCTTACTATTTTTACCCTCGACGGGAAACAGACATTTTTTGTACTCGTGCGGTCATTACGTGATAACAGATTGACTGGATTCGATCCGGTATGTTTTAAAGGAATTTTGTTGGTCAGGATATAATATTTTTAATAAGTTTTATAAAGTTAAAACTTCCCGAATTCGGAAGCAAAGTAATAATTCACATCATAACGCTTTCAATCGCTTTTGCGGCAGTCAAAAACAGTCCAAATTAAATAAGTATTATACAGAATTAATACTCGTCAGTCATATTATACCAATGAATGCTTGATCGGAAATCAAGCTTTCCATCTTAGGGAATTAAAACCTCATCTAAGATGTTTTAACAGATTTCGTTTATATCTTCTCATACAATTCACGATTATCAGATAAGTGTATATCCTTTATGTATTTAATCACGTACTTTTAGTGATTAATACAGATATCACGTAGCTGTAGTAATCACTTATACATTTAGCAGTACTTTATTTATAACAACGGATATTATATTCAGATAGGTTCGAACAAGTAAATCTATATTTCCGTTGGTTATTCAATCTGATTATAAAATCCGATCTGATTATAATATTACTAAATCACTTCAGTAAAGTATAAATTTGCTACTCCGACTAACAAGGGGAATTTTCCAACATTAATCTGCCCAGAGTAACTGTAATAACAAAGGTAGTTAATTTATAATAAATAAAATAAAAATCTTTTCATTTTTTGTTGCTCACTCTAATGGGGGGACTCCATAACTGGATTCACCCCACCGGTATCGGGTCTTTTCGTTTGTAACCCCTAACCTAGTCTCCCTTGGAGTCTTCAATCGATCATCGGAACCGGCACACCTCGGCATGCCGGCTCTCTCGATTGGGGCTGTCCACCCAACCCTACACTAAAACCCTCTTCGTCTACCTTCTGTATCTTTGATTCGAAGAACCTCTCTCGAGTATTCCACCAATTTCCTCCAGTTACTCTGCGACGTCAGTATATACGGGACTGTATCCTTCGGCTCCAGATTTGCAATACCAGCCCGACTACGTTGTTCAAGCCATTTTTCACACTTTAAGAAGGTGTGCTCAACCAGGTCCCGTTCACCACAATACATACAGTCAGGCGACTGTACGTATATTGCATCCACTTCATCCTTCACTTGTTTTAACAAGTCAGCATATGCTCTATATTGAGCCGTTACCGTTACAGTCTTTGAGGGTGGGTCCTGTACACGTTCAGATGATTTTCCCGGCCCACTCCTTGATCGAGAAACACCTCTATCTTTAACAACTTCCTCCTACCAGCTGGTAGGAGGAAGTTGTAACTTCTTCAGTAAGAACCCAGTTCTACCACCTGAAGCACCAAAAACCCTCTTGTTGTTTGATAGTTCAAATATTCGACCAATGCCACCTTTCAAATCCTCAGCCATCTTATTGTCGCTTTGTGTGGAGTCAAACACCATGTGAAATTGCTTTCTTCACCAATGAGATCCTTCGTTTACGGTTCAAATGCGAACAGCTGTCCTGCTTTCAATCTGCCCCTTTCTGCCAGGCTTCTAATGTCAGGAACCCTTCTAAGAACCGACAACGTAAAAGGGTCATCGAAAGCTGCCAGATCAACCACAACCGCTATGTCCTTATCCATACAATCAAAACAGGAACCCTGTTGTCTTCCACATAACTATAAGCAGCTTTAGGCCAGCGTTTAACTATCAGACCCACCACCTCATCATCTTCAACTCCATTGTTAAGCTGCCGTAAAATATCATCATTATCTGACTTCGCATCAGTCTTTGTTGCAGTCTCCTGAGTGCTTATCTTCAGTGGTCTCTTAGAGAAGGCCATATTAAATCCGGCTATCTGCTCGACTATATTATACATATTTAATTCAACTTTCCAATTTCCCTCTTTGTATTTTTATTAATGACTTGTGCAGAACACAAGCTGCAGTCTCATATTTACAAATCTATTACACTAGCTCATTGTCCGGGTCTCTCCTCAGTACTAGGAGGACATCGTCTCTTCCGGTCTTCCCTAGTTCTATTGTCGCCAGTATCCACAACTGGTGTAGCCTCCATGGCCAACGTTAATGTGACTTCAGATACAACCTCGGCACTCTCCTTGTTGGTCGACGCCTCTCCTCTCACCGGAGAATGTTCCAGGACCTTCCCGGGTTTAAATGGATTTATATTCTTCGACTTCCTTCCAGAAGATAAATGGAAGCTCCACAATCTCAGATTCCAAGTAAATTATTGAAAAATTTACTAAGCAGGAATAGCTTTAGACACAAACTGTACAGCAGCTTATCTACTTAAGTGAAATACCAGTCTGTTATCAGAAAGATAACCACCTATAATAATTAACCTTTTATAACTTTTATAATTAAACCTTTTATAATTAAAATTAATGTAACTGTAAAATGTTCTGATGATATCACTTTGATAATTACTTATTATACAACTAGATAAGATATAATTCCTGTTTCTACTTCCAATGCATACACACACACACACACATACAAACAGTAACCCATGCAAATTTAACCCTTATTGCCAACAGGCAATAAAGCAATAAAAACTCAAAATCACCGTAAAATAGTCGTACGTTGTCCAAAATCATCAATCTATATATATAAAAAACAAAAAAAACACATCCTGTAAATTATCCACCACACTTGTTAACATACAATCCAATCAAAAGCTGAAAACACCAATTAAAATTCAAAAACCACACACATAGACAAGAATACGCAACCAAAACTCCCACTCGAATATTATCAATAAAACCTAATCAAAGTTACAAATACGCTCTCTAACCTCGTCTTATTAACATTAAATATTGAAATTTCATACAATTTATTGATAAAAAAAGTGGTATTTAAACTAAATACAATAATTAAAAAAACAAAATACCAACAGAAAACAATGAAAATCCAATGGCTCCATCCCCGTTAATACAGAAGTTCCTCTTACTTACATTGTTTTTTAACATGATCTCATAATTTCATTTAAACAATGTTAAAAAAAATTATGTAACGTGCAAATGTTTTTTTTTATACATATTGAAGATAAAGGAGATAAAAATTAATTGTACAAAAATTTGATTATATAAAATTAGTGTACAAATTTGTTAGTGTACATTCAAAAAATTGTAAATGATTATATTTAGGTGATTACGACGAATTCTACAAAATTATATCTTCTGTTTATCAGCCAATAAGCAGTGCCTGTTATGGATCAACACAGTACAGGAAATTTCTTTTTCAAATTGGTGCAATAAAATTCACTTATGCAACAATTAGATTTACATACGAGTAAAACTGAAGTTTGATGTAAATCTGAAGATGTTAGTATAGAAAATTTTAAATGTTAGTCTGTTCACACAATGATAGGTTAAAATCTTATCTTTTACTCTGTGAAGCTATTTATTATCAGAAACAACATTGAATTTACTGTCAGCGACAATAACGTCAGTGTAAGATTATTTAAAACAGTATCATTGTAACTACTCAAATTGTATTATCTGAAGTTAACCTATTTACTGCCAAACCTGTATTATTACATTTAAGGTATGTTGTCTTGGTGACCCAAACCCATAAATATATGATTTCAACTTCAAACCTTCTGTGCTATTCCCGGATGTATTCATATTATTTAAAAATGTATTGAATATGCACCTGGTAAATTATAAAAATAGATTTGTTGAAAATAGATATCTTTCAGCCATATATCTTCCAAGTCTTTTCTAAAATGTGTTTTAATCTTATAATTAAATGATTAAAAATTTGAATTGAAATTTTTTGTTTTGCATAAGTTACTTTAGGAATCTACTGAAAAATAATTCTGCTATATATTACTTCCTATCTTATAAAATAGTTTTTAAAATGAATGCTACACTTTTTTAATTTGAGATGAAAATCATAGTAACCTTAACTTAATTGATGCTATCTCAATTAAGTTTCTATAAAAACTGACACTGAGAATTATGGATGCTGAGTACCATTTAATGTTACATCGATCAGGTTTGAATTGAATGTTACTTAGACCAGGTTTTGATTTATTTATGGGATTAAAGAATTTGGACGATTTAAAGTATGTTTCTTCAATTAAATCATTGTTTTACGTACCATTTTTATATTTTAAGTAATTTAAGCTTATCTAGTTTTCATCCTTTTATGTTTGTGTGTTTCTTTTTCATACTACTGTTTTTGTATAGCTTGTTTCAATTAGGTAATTTGTTAAAGTGAACTAAAGGATGGTGTGAAATGTTTTTATATGTTCTTTGTCCTTTCTACGACCCACTCATACCTTGAGGGTTCTTTATGCCATTATCGGGGAGTCCCGAGCCCTTCACTCTTGATTGTAATCGGACCCGAATACACTAGGCAAAAAGACTACCTCCCTGGCCTTGCACATTGCCACGCTTCGACCCTTTTTTTTAAATTATAACATTCTGTCACACATACATGAGTGCACCTCGCCCTACTTCTCCTGTAAAACAAAGTAATAAAAAATATATATATACATATGTATATATAAATAAATAAATAAAAATCCCCTTAAAACGTGTGCTCTGGTGTGTATACTCGCGAACAATATGTGAGAGGCTGTTTGGTAATATTGTTTTATGATTTTTTTTTTTTTAGTGTTTCTGTGTGTGATGCCTGAATTTTGAATTTGTTACGGTTTTTCACCTGTATTTACACTGTTAATGTAAATGTGAGCATAATGAATTTTTTGTTGTCATTTTGTCTTATTCCCTTTTCTGTCACAATTTTTGTAAGTTGTTTGTTTATTAATGGTTTTTTATACTCACTGGATTCTGATAAATTTTTTATTTTGGTTAGTTTATCTAGGTGGTTTTTTTGTGAATGTAGAACGACATTTAGTCTATGTAAAGTGATTCTAAATGCAAAAAATTAATATTTTTAAACAATTATTTTTTAAGTATCTCAATTACAATAGGTTTTCAGTAAACTTTGAATATGTGTCTGCAGTCATGTTTTATAATTTGTGAAATCCAAGAAATATTTATGGATTCCTTTTTCATGTTTGATAGTAAAAATTATATCTTGTTGATGTACACGTTTTATTTGAATGCCGTAAAAATACTAAAATTTTTAGTTAATATGCTTATGAGATAAGTGTTCCTAGTCGTTCATTATCTTGTGTCTACAGTTTGTTGTTGATGTGAAGTAATTCTGTTTTGAAATAACAGATGTCAAGTGAATTTTTTATTTCATTGATTATAATACTTCGTTTCAGTTACTGAATTTGAATTCAGTCACATTTTATTTGAGTTAAGTGTGTAAAACTGTAATTTTGTCAGAAATAGGAATATTTATATAGAAGTCTTTTTATATTAAAGGCAAACATGATGGTTATGAACAATTCTGAGTTTGTTTACTTTTTCTGTTTAGCCTTTGGGAATTACCGTTCAGATATTACTTCAGAGGATAAATGAGGATGACATGAATGAGTGTAAATGAAGTGTAGTCTTGTACAGTTTCAGTTCGACCATTCCTGAGGTGTGTGGTTAATTGAAACCCAACCACCAAAGAACACCAGTATCCACGATCTAGCATTCAAATCCATATAAAAAACTGCCTTTACTAGGACTTGAACGTTGGAACTCTCGATTTCCACATCAGCTGAATTGGGAAGACACGTTCACCACTAGACCAACCCGGTGGGTTCTGAGTTTGTTTACTGTGTCTAAGTTAAATTTCATTATCATTTTTAAGGTGTACTACTTGTCAGTTAATGATGTCATTCAAGTAAGCAAGTTTGTGTGCTGAAAGTCTGCTAATCCTATAACAGGAATAACTGATAAATCTTGTGTATGATTATTAGTAGTGTTTGAAACATAGAAACGTGAAGGTCTGATTCATTTTAGGTAGTAGTTTTGTTTTCAGTAATAATTTATTCACATTAGTTAGTAAGTTATAAATAATAAGTGTTAGGCATAGTTTTTGTTGTTTTAAGTGCTGCAAGTTTTTATTACATCAATTTGTTACGTCTTAGTATATCTCGGTGTTCAAATATCTTTTTGTAAATTATTTTCATCATCTACTACGATTTATTTTTGTATTTTGTTATTAGCTTTATAAATTGTGTTTAAGTTTTTATCAAATTGCATTGTTTTTTCATTTGGTTTAAATGAATATGAGATGTTTGTAAGATTTACAGTATGTGAGGGGGAGGACAAGGCCAAATGTTTGATACCAAAATTTAAATTCTTAATTGCAAAGAATAAACAAAATTCAGTTTTATTTTCTGAAACAATTAACTCTCAAAATTTCTATTGAAAAGTATTGGGTGTTAGCAAAATGGAAAAATATTAAGAATTGAGATTTATATGACTTATAGTGCTTATGACTTACATTAAATGGATTTTCAGATCGATTAAAGAAATAGATGAAATGAAGTTTACTGGTTGAAATTTAGTGGGTGAACTTAAAAGTTTATGATAATTTAATTTGCATATCATTTAAGTGTGTTGGTAGTGGTGATGTACTAAAAATAAGAAATACATCACTATAGGCCAGTTTTCTATAAAATATCATAACTACGATTCACAAGTGAATGTTGCATTCCTGAGTAATTTCAAGGTAATATTCAACAAATCTTTTTTTTTTTAAATACTAGTAGTACTACTACTATAAAGTAGAATATAATCGTATATAAATAAGACTATATCTATTTTATTTTTACATCAATAACACTTATTCTAGTCGCTTATGAGTAACTAATAACTACTTATCAGTTTATTTTATCTGCTAGACACAAGCAGTGGTGGAGCACCCTTACTTGAATTAAATTTCAAAATTTAGAGTTTTCAACTAAGATCAACCAATACAAAAAATATAATTAGGAATCCTTAATCCAACTTTACGTTTAAAATTGTTAGAATAGCTTAGAAACAAATTTGAACTGAAGTTTTTAGTTATACAAAAAATTATTTCAGTCGATTTCTGTTTACCGTTAAGATTAACTTAATAATGATATTAATCTTATAATTCAATCAAATAAATCATTAATGGAGTATTAAAAATACAAATCTTAACTTCGAAAAATAGATGTTTCGCAATTTTTAATAAATTAGCCGATGAAGCTTTCATTTCTACCCAAACCTTAAAATTTCTTTGTCGCTGTTCAAAAATAGTCAGTAACGGTTTTTATTTACTTTATAAATTCATTTTGTTGTACTACCACACAAATTAGTTAAAATTACTTTCAAGTATTATTTTAACAGACTATTATAATTGCGACAGACAATGATTAATTACGTCATAGCAACGTATGCATTGAATAAAAGAAAAACTAAGTATTTTTTGAAATAATCTATCCGACCTTAGTCGCATAAATAATAAGGAATTAAATAATTTTTGTAAAAAGTCTTTTATTTTTATTTACAATAGTAAAGTATAGAATCATTGATTGTATAGTCAAAATTATCATTTCTGCTGTTAAGATGTTCCGCTATAACTGACTAGTTTTATGTCGAGAACACGGCACTGCGAGTGTTAAAAGTACTATCGCGTTATCCCTTCCATCGGTCCCGTTACTGGAAGTATGCCAGTCAGATTGTGGAATGTCTGGTATGCACTGCAACTAGCAGCACACCCTTCTCGAGACATTGGCAGTTCCTTTCAGTTCGTTTCTTTGTCCGTTAAGTGATTGTTTCAAGTCGTCTGCAATTCGTACTATTTCCGGATGTGGATTTAACCAAAACGGCTTTAATATTTCCTGCTTATCATCATAACGTAGTTAAAACGTTTTAGTAAACTGTGTGACTCAAATTCTTGTGTTAACTTCATATGAAAATGGTATTTGTAAAGTTTCAACTCTGTGTTTACAAAATGGCTGCTTAAATTTACGCATAAGTTTTATTTTCCGATAATAGATTTGTTACGATTGCTAAATACCTGTTACCCAAAAGTACTGGTGTGAAAAGTGAAAGTGAGTAGTGTTAAAGGATATATATTTTAAACGTTTTGAAAAAATAATGGCATCAAGAAAAAAACTCGGTTCGACTCCTATATGTCGTTGCAGAGTTTTATACTTGGGATCGGCCGTGCCACACGCTACTAAAGATGGTCTACAAGGTATTCAAGAACCTTTACGAGATTTGTACCCCGATCAAGGAGCGATCGGAGCGAGGGGAATCGATTCATGGCTCAGTGTTTGGAGTAACGGTCTTCTCTTAGAGAATATCGACGAAAATCATAAAAAGGTAACACGATTTTTTCCAATAGATGCTTTGCATTATTGTGCAGCAGTAAGGTATGTTTTAATTCCTGAAAAATCAAACTCTGCTTCTCTTCCAAGATTTTTACCCCTTGATTCTCCCTTCGCCAGAACCCCAAATCCCTACCACCCTCCTTTATTTGCTGCAATTCTTCGGCGTACAACAGGCATAAAAGTACTTGAATGCCATGCATTTATTTGCAAACGTGAAATGGCAGCGAATGCATTAGTGCGTTGCTGTTTTCACGCCTATGCTGATTCCTCCTATGTAAAACATATAGAGTCTGGAGGTACTTTGAAACCAAATATGTATGGAACGTTAAGAAGTAATTACGCCCAGTCTATGCTATCGACAAGCGTAGGAAAAGTAGAAGGACGACGTCGAGTAGCATCTCTTCCACCCAATATGTTTGTCAATGGAACACTTCAACACAATGGAACATTGAGTAGACACAGAGACTTTACGAGCTCAGCAGATGATATTTCTGTATATAACGGTCATGAGAATTATAAGACCTGGAACAGAAGTACACGAGATTTATCATCATCTGAAAATATTTATGGCGAGTTTGATGGAAATACAATTCGCAGCACACGCTCAAATCGGCCTCGTCAAGTTGCAAACAGCCCTCATATTCTTCCTCCAAATTCAACATTTAATCCAAAACCGAGTCAGCAGTCAGGATTTTTAACCAACAGTAAAAAATCAAAACCTCCACAGCCACTTCCACCACCTAGATCATAATCTACATTAATACTCGTTAGTCTGTTTAAATATCATGGTATTAAATGAACTAAGATACTTACAGTTTAATGAAGTGTCTGAAACTACATGGATACACACATAAGTAATGAGATAAATAAACATCCATTATAAAAAAAGATAACTTAAATGCATTCAATATGTAAATGTATATGATATGTATCATGATAAACAAAGTAATTTTGTCAAATTACTTTTTATAGATAACAATAAGATATACAGTTCTAGCACTGATGTTAAGATAACATTTATTCCTAATTAACATTTAATGTTAGGAATCTATTTATTATAACCTCTTTATTTCTAATTAAGCATTACAGTATTATGACAATTATTTAAAAAAATATTATCAATAAACATTTATGCATGTTTAATTTAATTTTAAGTTAAATCATTATTATTCCAACTACATTGCCTAAAATATAATTTATACAGCAGTTTTGTTGTGAGAATCTTTCCAGTTGAAATGGCAATTCAATTTTGATGATTAGGTATTATAAATTTTATACAAATGAATTTAAGATTCCTTTTTACTGTACGAGTTGAAGCATTACCATTAAGTTCTTCTTTTTTTTTTTAACTAAAATTGCTCATTCTAAATTTGTTAAAAGATTATTTCATTCATTAAAGTAGCTTCTTTTATTAAGTATCTGCAGTGAGAAATGTGTTTTAATAAGTTGTCTAAAAATACTGCATGATATTTCATTTCTAATGTAACATTATACTGTCAGTTATTTAATTCTTTATTCTTCTGCTAGAATTTTCTGTTTAATTAGGTTAGGGATTTAATGTGATGAAAATCTATGTTACTATAGCACAGATAAATAATTGATATTGTTCTTTCTCAAAAAAATTATAACATAAAATGTTTTTTGTATAATTTATTTTTAAACTGGAAAGATAATGTACTTGGTTTGTCTAGTAGAAAGCCCCTATTTATAAAAAAAAAGTATATTGCATTTGGTTTTTAAATTTTTCTGTGACAAGATTGTATTTTACATTTAATTAATCAAATATTCAAGATTAGTTTTGAATTTATGATTGATTATCTTTTATTAAAACTGACAAAAATGTATTAAAATACATATTATGTAATAACAGAGATTATAGTAGAATATGGTAAATATAATGTTATAATTTCTCTGTGTTTATTGTTAATAAACTGTCGAGAAATTTACTTTTATTAAGAGATAAAGTATTACGTTTTAATATTAACATTTCTGTTATTTTCTTTTAGAAATTTGCCACATTAGTAATTGTTTATACTTTTATGTATGTAAACTTTACGTTACAAATTAATCTAAAATCTGGAAATAAATAATTTTTTTTTTTATAACTATGTTTTGATTTTAAAACCGTAACTAAAAAGTACAATTTACGAAAGTAACATACATTTATGCTTGTACATTAATATATATATATATATATATTGTATTTTTTATATAATGAAGTGAATTGATAGTTTAACTGGTTGTAATGATCATTTATGTCTGTTTTCATAATAACTTATTGTGAAATTCATTGTTTCATATTATTACACAAAGCCTTTCCTGACATTATCTATGTACTAAATAATTAGATACCTATATGAATAAAATATTTATTTGTAAGTTTAAACAAGGAGTTTTATTTAGAATGAGTGTTCAGTTAAGTTTGCGTTATTCAGTGACTTTATTGAAATATATTTAAAACTAAATAGAAAATTCATTTGTATATGTAAATATTTTTTTAAAAATATTCTGTACAAATTTCAAGTTGAACATTTTTAAAATTGTATACTTTCTGTTGTATGTTAAAAATATGATTTATTGAGATGTATTATATGTTACCATCACTGCCAGCTTACTCAATTTTCTTTAACATTCTGATGGTTCTGAAATCCAATGCGCTGATTTATTTCTAATTTTATAAAGCACAATTTCACTCTCAGATACTGTGTTAGTATTGTAAAAGTTTGCATATATCTATGAAAATAGACATTTTTTCATGATTAAAATTTCACTCTAGCAAGATTTTGGTTTATTTAAAAAACTTGAAAATGGTAGCCTGAGTGTTTTGGAAAGCACTGGATGTTTAGCACACTGAGTTGTAACTTCCCTCCAATTAAAATAAAAAAAGATACAGAAATTAACATTTTATCAAGATTTAGAATAAAAAGCAGGAATTATATTTTATATTTCTTAGTGTTTGTGTTTCTTATTTCGCATCGTTTTATGTATGTCAAAAATGAAAGGTTATTAAATTTAAAAAGATCTGTTTGAGTTTATGGAGTTAAGAGAAGAAGCTATCTTCCTAATTTAAGTTTTGAAAATTTGGCTAGAAGTGTGAGTTTAGTTATCTAATAATTTTTATTTTTTATGTTATTTTAGTTAAGAAACATTTAGGTGGTCAGTGAAACTTATATTTCATTTTCTGATTAAAAACAAGAACACATGTCAACATCAGCATGAAATGTATTATTTTATATACTGTAGTATGTCTAGTACTTTCATAGTGAAAATTATAAAAGACCTAAGTGGCTAATGTTTGCCAAAATTGAAATATATTGTTCATAATAAACAATGGTTTATGTACAAATACATATGAATTAAAAGTGAAGTACCTAAGGAAAGATATAAAGAAAACAATTATTTTGTGAATTGTGCTGTGAATGAATAGTGTGTAACATATGTGTTAAATCGCTGTCTGTATTTCTATGTAATGAAATATGTATGCCAGTATAATATTAATATGTAATAATATGTTCATCAATGCAAGCATATAAAGACAGAATTACATAATCTTGCGTATTCAGCAAATTAGTTAGAATACTATTACATTATGTGTGTAGCCTAATTATTGTATTTGTTAGATAATTTAAAAATCAGCATTTTGCTTTCAGACTCTCATTTAGATAAATGTTACTTTGCATTGGTATACCGCAAAAGTATGTATTGATAAAAACTTATTTATTGTGTTTGTTAAATGATGGATTGATGAATGAGAGAATAGACACAATTATGAAATAAAAACTGTTGATAATCACTGAATGGTGAAGAATATTAGAATTTTTGGTTCTAACCCATGTAAACTCTAATACAGACATTGTATCAGAATTCAAACCTGGAACTTAAAAATGTCAGCCTAGCATAAATGACAAGTTAGTGAATAAAACATTTCTTGTTATTTAATTAATGAAATGGTAAAAGAATCTTCCAAAAAGTTTAAATATACAATGCTAAGTAAAAGTTTAAGCTATATTCTTACAAACTAAGTAGACAATATATTTATTATTTCTTAAGGTATGTTAAATATACCTTAAGAAATATATTTTCAGTTATTCATGATAAAACAAGGTAATGACTAAAGAAAAAAAACTATTTCTTGTAATAACGACTAACATGGTTGTAGGTAACAAGAGTTCTAAAAGAAGAGAATAGAATTTAATTTTTAAAGTTAGTTTTTTATTTAATCTCATTTCATATAATAATTATTTTTTTTAATTCTAAAAGATTTTTAATTACTTAAAATATATGAAATTCTCTTCTCCTATTACCTCTCATATGTTGGGGTACTGAATTGTTGGTGAGTTCGTAGAATGGTTAGCTACAAATTTCTTGATCAGCTGGTTTCAGGTTTGATTTCCAGCAAGGATCTGTCTTCTTTACGCATAACAGTCCATCCATCTCATTTTCCTCATTAAATTAATTATATGTGTAGCATCTACAAGGTCATAACATTATTAAAAAAGCACATATTAATAGTTTTTTTAGAAGCCTTTTTCCAGATGAATATTATTTGATTCTAAATGATCAAGACGTACTCAGACTTATGTCTGATTTCAATATGTGTGTAATTACAGCAAAAATTAATATCCAATAATCTGTTAATTATAAAAAAATGCAAATTATTTATCAGTATTCTATTTTCTCTGTTTTACCGAATACTTTTGAGTATTTATTGTACAACTTAAATGCCTAATTCATAGTTATATTGTTACATATCATTTTTAATATGTATATATATTTTTTGTACCAAATCATTTTGTACTTTAAGGTAAAATTTGAAAATTGGTTGTTATTGTAATTTAGTGCCATACATTATTTTCTTGTAAATGTTATGGTGTTGGGATTCTGTATGTACTGTGTTTTATATTAGATTACTGTTAATGAGTTTTTTAAAGTAATATATTTATATTTTGTTAAAGATTTTATTTTATTGAAATTTATGTAATATAATAAAATTAATTTTAATTAAGCTTTTTTATTCAAAACGTACAGAAACAATACAATGTACATAATGTTTCAATAAAATTATCATTTTTTTTTTTCATTTGTATTTATTTTACTTCTCTTTTTAATACATAACATCAATTATGAATTGGACTAAAAAAAATGTAAAAACCCTGATTTATTGAAACACAATAATAAATAGAGTTTATATTTCATGGTAAATGCCACAGCTTGTCTGTTATGTGTAAGTACCATTAAGTTAAAGCTAAAAAGAAAAAATGTAGTTTCTAAAATTAAAAAATGTAACATTTAAGTTAGAATTATTGCCTTTTAATTTAATATGTTAATATTGTCCTTTATTGTTTTCATTCTATTGTTAAAAACTAAAAAAAAAAAAAAAAACAATCTATATAAATAAAATTAAACATTTAATCTTTACTCACTGTGTAAAAATCCATCTTAATTAAACAACAATCATCTGAAAATAGGTAGTAAGTATTTTTCATAAAATCAAATTGAAAAAATGAGTAAATAAAAAACACATAATATTAAATAAAAAGTTAAACTGTCAATAAAATAAAGCCACAGAATATTCATTCATTTTTTATTTCCAATAATTTGAATTTCATTTTTATGAAACAAAAATTAAAAAATTATATTGATTTTTATTTTAAAATATAGGCATTAGATAATCTGGCTATATGGAAAGAAAACAAAATTTAAGAGAAAAATAAATAATGACAATTTAAGACATAAATAAGAATTTTCTAATATCTGTATTTACTGACTGGTCTGTTTTAACCATAATTTAAGATACTTTGTAATGACATCTGCAGTATTGTTCTAGGCAGACTCCATATCAAATTTTGGTAATTTCTAAGTAATATTCGGCCATCTTTTGTATCTTCTTTTTCGGCAATTAAAAATTAACATTCTTATTTTCATCATTTTTTAAGCGTATAATTAAGAACAATAATATTCATGTTGATGCTTCTGGATATCCATTAACAGTTCATTCTACTAATAACTTACCTACTTTACTGAGTTTTTGTGTTAATAATTACAATAATGTGCTGAAGAATATCTGGTCCCCAATAAATGATGTAAAAAGTACGACCCATTTTTCTAGGTTGTAACTAATACAGCAATAAGACTGTATTTTATTTTAAGATTTTTTTTTAGGGACCCAAAACTCAAAAGTACTGGATTCTTATGAAAAAATAAAATTATCTTTTGAGGTGTTCCTATGACACAAAAATTAAAAACAATATCCATAGATTAAAATACGTTTTTTACAAGACTTCCCTGTTTTTAAATAAAATTATAAGATTTAAAACATAAACAAAATAAGTAAGCTTATCTTAATCCTGTTTGTTAATTTATATATTTTTTTTAAAAACTCTGAACAAGTAATAAAAAATTTCTGATTCATAGCAGATTAATGTTTAAAAACACAGTAAATGAAACTACACACAGATTCTAAGGCAGAGTTGAGTTACTAGTATATTATGTAGCACTTTAATTCTGCTTCCTTAAAATTATTGTTAACTAAAAATATTTACAATTTTTTTTATTCATTTTATGTAATGTAGTATGCTTCAGTACTTAGATAAAAAAAAAATACTACTTTGCTGGTTATAAATTTAATGTTCTTTTCTGGTATCCTAAAGCACATGGAAAATTTGTAGTCACCTCAAGTGTTTTAAATTAATTGTAATTTCTATTGCTTTTCCTACCTGACATGGCTTGAAATTCTTAAATTTATTCTTGTAAATGTTTAGAAATCAATGAAGAATAGTCAAATCTATTGAATTAATAAGTAGTTTGTTCAATAGATTGAAGGTATTTAAATTTTTTTTTTTTTTATTGCGGGCAATATTATACTGTAAAAATTGTATGATAGCAAAACAGTTGTTTTATACTGACAACTGCTTTCTATTGGCAACTGTATTGGCGCATTTTTTGTAACTGAAAAATATTGATTTCTGATGGCAGCTAATTTGTGGGAAAAATAAGTAAATAAATTAAAATTGTAATTTTTTAAAAGAGGATTCTCCTGTCATAAAAGTTACTGTTTTACTGTCATGAAGTTTGTTTTATGCTGTTGTGTTTGTGAATCCTTAGCATATAAACTGTGATTTCTTCAATAACATGTTATTCAGAAATCATGGTGTTGAGTGTTAACATTAATAGATTATAAAATGTTTGTATGTTGAAGACATTTAAATACATTATTGTGAATTTAGTACCCGATTATCTGTTAATTAATTAATCCTGTAATTTGACTACTTATTTTTTTCAAGTATACTGAATGATATCACAATGAGTGGAGAGTGCATTTGTGTAATAGAGATGCTCAACATGTTACATTCAATATTTTTTTCATAGATATTATCTCGTATAGCAATACAACTAAATCATATTAATTTTTGCTATTTATCACCAATACTGCAGAGATATGAAGAAAATATATTTCTTACCAGTTATAGATTCAAAACAAGTTCTACAAAAAACTAGCAGTAAAATTCAAAATATGTAAATTATTAAAAAGATTTAATATTAGTTTACTTATTTATAAATTAATATAGCTATTTCTTTCAGTGATCTTTAGGGGGATAATTATAAGATCTTTCTCTGTGGAGTATACAGTAGCACCATGGCATCTGCTTTAAAAATTTTAGAAACCTCTTATGTATGTAATTGAATAACACATTATATCTATTTTGTATTGTTTGTTTAGTTTTGTTTTATTTTTAATTAGCGCATTTAAATTTACAAACACACAGTCTAATAAAAATTATATTAAATGAACAAATACAATATAAATTTTATTCAAGTATATTATATTTAATTACATACTTGAGGAGTTTCCTAAGTGTTTAAAGTAGTTACAGTAAGTATCATTAACTGCTGTGTTACTGAATACTTTACTGAAGAAGGAGCTGTGGTAGTTGAAAGAAAAAATTACATTAATTTGAGAATAAGTACTTTAATAATTTTAAAATTGTACTATTAAACTACAAAAGTTGATAATTTTTCAACAAAAACATATAAATACAATATAAACAACTTTGAGAAATTAAAAAAAATATATTCTTTATTAAACTCTGAATTCTAATTAACAATATCTCCTGGCCTGATTCTGAAATATAACACTAGTAATACATTCCCTGTAACTTTACTTACTTCACAAGTGTTGCATCTACTAGTGAATCCTGAATCAATAGAACTGCATCAAGACATTTATTTATCAAAATTTTATAATAAAATAAAACCTATATATAATGTCCCTCCTCAAAGAGTAACAAGAAATCATCTTGTTACAAAAGCATCTTAGAGAAATTAATAACAGTCAGAAACTGAAACATTTCCTAAACATTTTTTTATTTATTAATTTGTTTATTTTTCCATTGATAATGTGAATGTAGAACAATTATATCAGTAGTATGAAAAGTAATGATGAAGATGAATATTAATAGATGTTTAGGACAAAAATTGAAATGTTTTCAGTCTACCCAATATAATGTCGTGTGCAAAATGGGAGTGTTTAAGCTTTCCAAAACTGTGGTAGGTCTTGTGTATGCTATTCTGGTATGTAAAACCAGTATTAATTCAGAGTTCGAGGAGTAAACATCGGGAGCGATTAGCATGTTGGTGTTTGATAAGTGGTGAAATGCAGAGTCTTATTTTGGCGGTAGTGATTGATGGTAATTGTATAATGAAACAGAACAGTATTTTTAGGGAAACTTAACTTTGCGTTCGACGTGAATACATACCAACAGAGGATCTATACGCCGTCTATTATTCAAAATTTATTATCGGTTTATTATTCTTCATACATTGCTGTTTACGCCAACATCATGCCTAAATGTGGAGTTTGTAATAAAAATGTAACCACTAAACATAGAAAAATAGCTTGCACTGACTGTAAAACATTATTTCATGCAAACTATAAAAATATGAGCAAAGATGACATTGAATTGTTGATATTCAATAATGAAATTTGGAGATGTGAACATTGTGCCTTAAGCAAAAGAAAAGATCTTCAACTAGAAACTGCTGTACAAAGAAACAACTTTACACTTGATGACGTGATGTCCGCTATAAATGAATTAAAGAGAGCCCAGAAATGTAATAAGTGATATGAATGAATCGTCAGACCTCCTACACAAAAAGATTGATGATAACTCAAAAATAAATGCTGGCCAGACACTAAAATTAGAAGAGTATGTTAAAAAAATTGAGAATTTGACAGCTGAAAACCATAATCTCCGTCAACAAGTTAAACAGCTTAAGTTCAGACTTGAGATGCAGAGCAATATAGTCATAAAAGTACGATAGAAATTCATGGTATCCCCAAAAAAGATGATGAAGATGTTGTTGATACAATTAAAAAAAAGGGAGCTGTAATTGGTTTCCAAATTACGGATGAGATAATCTATGCTTGTCACAGATTGCCAGGGAAAAATAATATGTCCGACGGAATCATTGTCAAGTTCGTCAGAAGGCGTGATAAGGAAAATTTCATGAAGAAGAAACGAGATAAAAATTTATCACTACATTAAACATGGGATTTACAAGTGATACTCCGGTGAACATAAATGAGTCGCTCTGTCCACCAAGGAAACGGCTATATGCGCTCGCTCAGCAGGCAAAAAAGTCTAAAGGTTACAAGTACATCTAGCTACGAGATGGGAAAATACTTATGCGGAAGAATAAAAAGACACAAAGTTGTGCAGATTAGGAATGAATAGGACTTAAACAAATTACCGTAAGCACACTTATGTTAAAATAAATTTTTATTTCTAATGATTTTAATAAATTAATGAACTGTGAATTTAAAATTCTGCACCAAAACATTAGTAGTCTGCGAAAGAACTTTGATGAATTATTAGTTAATTTATCTAAATTTGAAAACATGCCAGATATAATTGTTTTATCGGAAATTTGGATGTCAAATGAAGTATCTCAGGTGGATCAGGTGGAATTATTGTTTATATCAATTCTAAATTGAACTACCAAAGGGTTTCTTTATCTCTGTCTGCATGTGATGCAATTCTTATTGACCTAGTGCACAATGGTATTGAATATACAATACTTGCGCTATATGGGTTACATAGTAAGAAGTGCCATAAGAGGCACTTCTTAAATGAATTTAATGATGTGCTGTCTAAAATTAATTCTAATAACTGCATAATAATTGGTGACTTTAACTTAACCTACTTTCCGAATCCCACTTAATAACTATTTATAACTGCCATGGATTTGAATCATTAGTCAATGAACCCACACGACTTACAAGTGGAACATGCATTGATCACTTTTTGTCAAGAATAGAAAATAAAAATAATTATGAAATAGTTTCAACTGTGAGTCATTTGCAGATAACAGATCATAGTCTTATAGGCGTCGGGATATCGCATATTTCTAATGTGACGCATTCCAATACTATTAAAAACGAGAATAATATGAATGCTATTAAAAATTGATTATCATAAATTCATTTCCCTTATCGCTAAAGTAGACTGGCGGGATGTTTATATACATAACGATGCGTCAGCAGCTTTTGATATTTACTGAAATTATAAGTGAATCTAAAACTCAATTAGTCATACAGGGTAAGCAATTCAAAAAATTAAAACCATGGATAACAGATAAGCTGTGTGAAATGATATCAATATGCAATTCATTATTCAAAAAAACAAAAGCGCCCTATTAACGTACATTTAATTAAACATTATAAAACATATAGGAATAAACTTAAAATTAAGATTAAATCGGCTAAACAAAAATACTACGATAACATGTTTGACACATATAAAGGAAATTCTAAAAAGGAGTGGGAAGTAATTAATTCCTTAATCGGTCAAAAAAGAAAAGATAATGTTATTGAACTAAATAATGGAAATAATAAAAATATCTCTGAACCATTTCAAGTAGCTAACATATTTAACAATTATTTCATAAATGTTGTAAGTGACTTACGTAAACAATTAAATGAAAGTTATAATGATACAAGTAATGATCTGGCAAATATAAAATGTGAAGTGTCATCAATGTTCGTTGAGCCTGTCCTTAATGCTGAGATTGAAAATATTATCAAAAATCTCACAACAATAAATCCCCTGGTATCGATAGAATAAGCTCAAAAATTGTTAAATTAGCTGTAAATCATATATCATATGTCTTAAACTTTCTTGTAAATATAAGCCTCCAATCTGGAAAATTCCCGGATGCTTTAAAAAAAGCAGTAGTAATACCTGTCTTTAAAAAAGGAGATAAATACTCTGTTACTCAATATAGACTAATATCTCTACTCTCTATCTTCTCTAAAATCTATGAGAAATGTATGAAGAACAGATTAATATCATACCTCAATAAAACTTCTTTTTTTAGTAAAAACCAATATGGATTCATGGCTGGGAGCAATACCGTAAAGACACTCTTAAATTTTACTACCCAAGTATTTCAGGGCATAAATGATAAGAAATGTGTGAGCGGTCAATTTTTAGACATAAAAAAAGCTTTTGATTGTGTAGACCACAATGTCCTTCTACGCATTCTGTGGATGAGTGGTATTAGAGGTGTTTCTTTTGATTGGTTTGAGAGCTATCTGATCAGCGGGCAACAGTGCGTGAGAATAAAAGGGTGTTTAAGTAACTTTTTTGGGGTACAATATGGAGTCCCTCAAGGATCCCTATTGGGAGTCATACTATTCATAATATATGTAAATAGTGTCTGTTCGGCTCCGCTTAAAGGTACATGCGTTTGCACATGATACTGCCTTGTGTTATGTCCGCAACACCTGGATAGAAGTGGCTGAGGACATGCAATCAGATTTGGACGCACTGCGGTTATGCTTTTCAAATCATTATATCATCTTGAGCGTTGAAAAAACTTTGTATATCAACTTCTGCTTAAAAGGGAAAATAAAATTGCCACTTACAATAAAATATAAATGTAAAAAAGTGTGATAAATAAATCCGACTGTTTAGAATGTAGTGAGATCGAACAACGTGATATTTGTAAATCCTTGGGCATTTTGTTAGATAGTGATCTAACCTGGAAGAATCATATTGCGCTATTAAAACAAAAACTTTTAAGCTATCTTAGGATATTTTATTTTTTAAACAAACTATCCCCAATAATAACCATGAGTAAACTTTATTTTGCTATTGTGCATAGTCGACTAGACTACGGCAACAGCTGTTGGGGAGGAACTTATGTTTCAAATTTAGATTCCATAATCAAAATCCAAAAAAGATTTGTCAGAATGATAAGTAAAAAAAGAACTACGAATCACTTCATGACAATATTTAGGGAATTGTCTATATTACCGCTACGTTATTTATATGTTTATAAAGTAATGAAAATTTTCTTTATCAGAAGTGGTCATAGAGATAGTATGATAACCGAGTACGAACTTAAAAGTAAAAGGAATGTATATGTCCCCAGAGCAAATAAAACGAGTTATATGATGTTCTTTTCAGGTACTGGTCCTAGATTGTATAACATACTTCCTAATCATATAAAGACCAGTAGGAACCTAAACACTTTCTTAAAGCTATTAAGACGATGGCTAATTAATATTGATGACGCTGAAAGTATGTTCCATGTAATTACATGATTTATGATTACATATATAATTAATTATAATGCTTTATATTATTGGTCTTAACATAGTAATAGATTTTTTACATATATAACTTAGCGGGTAGCACAGGATGAAAGGTTTATTAGTAAACATAAATATTTGACAACGATTGATCTTCTATATACTTAACTGTAGAAAAGATAAGTTTACACCAGAGTAAATCATGAATTGAACCAAAACTAATCCTCCTCTATAAGATAAAACTGTTTACTTTTTTCCCTTACTCTAACTAAAAAGAATAATAGAAAAGGGATGGTGTCACAAAACGGGCAAGACCC
This sequence comes from Lycorma delicatula, assembly GCF_047948215.1. Taxonomy (NCBI): domain Eukaryota; kingdom Metazoa; phylum Arthropoda; class Insecta; order Hemiptera; family Fulgoridae; genus Lycorma; species Lycorma delicatula. The sequence goes on from NC_134455.1 coordinate 25,308,329, forward strand.
TTGTGGACACCTAATCTTTCATCTTTTACAAATAATATAAATTAAGTTAAGTTAAGTAATAAATATTAAATTGTATTATAAAACTGTTAAATTAAGTATGATTAAGTTAAGTAATATCATAATTAGTATTAGGATTACTCCATTAATTATTAATTCTGTAAAAGTGAAAGAAAATATACATATATATATATATACTTGTGTAAAAATATTTAAATTTTTATGAAATATGTGTAATCACTTTCAACTAACATTATAAATTATTGTAGCCTGTGCTACAATAATTTATAATGTCATATCAGAACTAATTAAAACTCCACGACTGTAGTCTTGTCCTATGTTGCTTGAAGGGAACCAAGAAACTTAAGGGGATCATGTACAGCACTCAAGCAGTAAAAACATTTTCCTATAAACAGTTTTTACTGCCAATAAACTATTACTTCCTTGATCTGAGAGCCCTGTCAATTTTTACCTTCTATAAACATTTCAGGTGGTAACCACTTTGATCTCAAGGCTTGCTGATTGCCTACACATCTAGGTTTTTACAGAGTGATTGCATAAAGAATAGATTATTAAAACTGAATGATGTTTAATAGGAAAATTTTAGGGAATTAGTGAAATTCAAAATTTATATTTGAATGTAATTGTGTGTACACATTTATAAAAACACATAATTTTATATTCATAGAAACATTTGTTAATGTGTTTGTTTCATATGAAAAAGTTTTCTGATTTACCTTTGTATTTATTACCCAGTTATTACATAAAAAGTATTACAATAATAAGCACAACAGTATCAGACAAAATTAATTAGAAAAATCTTAAGTTGAGCATGACCTCAAAATCATGACCTACAAAAGTTTATGTGAGGCTAATATTACAAACATAACTTGTGAGAAGGCACATTCACACAAATAACCATTCTGGCAGAATAGACAGACTCTAACTGTACTTATGCCAAAATTCATAATCCATTGTATTTATAATATAAGCTCTTAAAATGCATTGTAAAGTCACATGATGCATTATTAATATTTAAAGCACTAAAGAAAGCATACAAATTATAGGAAACTTGTATTAGGTTTTCCAACACAATTTTTAATTTAAAACCCAAAGAAACAAATTTAAAAAGTGTCAAGATTATTCAACTGTACTTCTCTAAATGTCAGATTTTATTTCATTTACAACTGTTTTTTTCTGTTTGGTTTGTTTTTCTAACATGGACGCAAACTATGAGTTATAAGCTTCAAAGGTGAACTACTTATTTGGAAATTCAGGAGAATTCTTTTAAGACTGATAAATAATAAATTTATACCTAAAGATCCAATGAAATACTGGGTTTTGCCATAAAAGTAGCTATTGCCGTAGCATTATTCAATAAACAGCATAACAGTGAAGGAGACATTTATGACTAAAAAATGAAAGACAACGGTTGTGTCCCTAAGAGAGAACCTTGTAGCCTATTAATAAGGCCAGAACATTCTATTAAGTTCTTTTTATCGGCTAAGTACATCTTTCGTTTTCTTCAATTTTTTCATTTTTTTTTTTGTATGTGCTGGTCTCTTGAACAATTTATTGTATTGCCTGTAAGTTAATTTTTTCCTTTGATTATTATATGTTAATTGCCTTTATTCTCAAAAAATGTTATCAGTTATTTTTTTCAGGTAGCTTAAACAAATATTTTTCACATTTCAGATTCTTCCAGTCTTTTTTCTAGAATTAAAGGTTTAGCATTATGTAATTTGATTACTCTGAAAACCTAATAATTATAATTTGATTCACTTTTAGAGAGATAACTACTCATAATTAACATTTTGGAGATTTTTTGAAACAAAGCAGGTTAAGCATAATTTGGGCGCTGAAGTTGAAATAAGAAGTAATGTTGTGTAACTACAAACATCTCATTGTAACAAAGAAGAACAGGAAAGCCTGCAAAATAAAAAACAATATGATGAATGATAAATTTGGACTTACAGACTCAGTTTACTGATTTTCTTTTTGAGCTCTGAAAAGTAAATATCTGTGACCACAGAACCTTTCATATATGTAAAATTTGGTAAAGTGTAATTTTGAAATAATTTTTTATATTAAACAATAACATATTTCTACCTTACTGAAGTATTTTTCGCCAAAATTGTAATAGTTTATGTGTGAACTCTTTCAAGGTGGAACACTAAACTTCAAAAGAATGATTAATTATAAGAATTCAAACTGTTATAATGAACTTTTTAATACAAATTCGATAATGGTTTTAATTTTTAATAGTAATTAAAAAATCTTCTAGGGTGTATGTACCACATTGGATCGGCATTTTAGTAACATTGCCTCATAAGTTCTGATAACAGAACAAGCTCATAAAAGAGAAAAAGTCAAAATTCATGGGAAAAATTATCTGTTACACAAATGAATTAATAATGTATAATAATCACACAATACATAATAAATATTTAAATTATTCCTGGGAATTTAAGATTACACTGTTCTGAGTAAATATGTAGAAAAGTATTACATAAAGAGGAAATTTATAAAAATGTAATATAATGATATTGTATTAATACAATTTTATTTCAGTTGTATTTGAAAAGCTTATTTAAAAAACCTAGAAAAAAAGAATTTGTAATAGAAATCTGCAAAACACCTGTTATATAATGGTTCACAATAAGTCATTCACAGTGTTTTATTTCATTTTGATGCAATAAGTAAAAAACAACTTGCTGAACCCTTCAATTGTCAAATAACCAGTAAGTAAATGTATCATGAAATCATATTCAGGATTTTTATTTTAAACAATCTTATAAATTATGTGATAGTTTACTTTGGTAAGTATAATAGTCTTTAATAAAACTTCAAATGTAAACAGCGAAAGCCAGCATTTGATTGGTTGATAACTGTATCTGCCATTTTAATGAATGATATCCACAAATCCAAAAAACAAATAATTTTATTCATATAAAAATCATCTGATATTCTTATATCTGATTTCAGAATTTGTTATATGCCTGATATAAGAACAAATTTTCCATTTTATTGAATTATATTTTCTCAGTACTATGCATGGAACATTATCTTTCATTTACACCAAAGCTTTCTCTATATTTTAATGAAAAATCAGTTCTTGTTGTAATTAGAATCCTGCATTATACGTAGTATTTAATTTACTCGTCCCTCTACTAGTTGATCTCCATGGTGAGATGATAGCATCTTGGCCTTTCATCTGGGGGTTTGAATCCTGATGAAGCATGAAATTTGTTGTACAATACAAAATGTTCATATTCCTACACACAAGCTTTGAATTTAAGTGGTGAATTAAGTCAACAAGCAACAAAATATTCTCTGAGTGCCTTAAATTGAAGTATGGTCTGCTTTTAGAATGTATATTCAATGTTGTTTTTGTCTGTATATATTGCCAGTACCAGACAATGACCTCTAGATCCCTTTATAATACAATACTGAAAACGAGCCATAATTAGTAGTCAGTACAATGTTGCCTTTGGACACAACATTAATTGAAATCTTTTTACCATTCATTATGTTGTGTATATTCATGTATATCATGTTGTATTGTGTCTGTAGTCATACATTTTGTACAGTAATGTACACTAATTTTTTTCTTTACACACCACAAATTGGACAGTAGTGTTATCTTAACACATTTTTCCAAATACCAAGCGAAAGGAAGCAAGAATTTAAATAACGAAGTAGAAATTATTAAAAAATATTATAACTTACTGTCATAATCCATGTTATGTTCCCATACTAAAGGGGATTTTTTAAATTTCGCTTTGCTAAATTAAAAAAAAATTGTGTTGCGGCTTTAAATGAAGATCTGTTTTGAAAAAGTAAAAGAGAGAAGGGAAGCATGTGATTTTAAACTCTCTATTAACAAAGGGATTTTAATGGAGAAAGCCACTGTACTGCCAAAAAACCTTTGTGATAATGAGTTTAAAAAATCAGATGGATAAAAAGAAACAATATAGCATACCAAAAGAATTTTGGGAAAAATTTGGAAAGTAAAATAACAGATTCAAATGAATGAATAAAACATGAAAATTTTGAATAACTTCAGTCCAGATGATACCTGCAATTGTTATGAATCCTAACTAGATTGCAAAGCTTTATCTGACTGTTTGACTTTCAAAGTCATAAATAACTTAGGAGGTAAAATACAATGATCAAGTTACTTATTAATTATGAGCAGCATGGTTGGGGCTAATAAAAGAAATTATTAGTGATTATAACTGAAAACCCTAGATATTTTCATTGAGTCTCTTTGCTAGTAGAGTACAAATTAAATAAAAATACAAGGCTAAAAATAAATTCATCTATTTATTTATTTTGCTGGAACAAAGACATTAGGGCAACAAAAAGAAAACAAAGCAAAACTTTTGTGTAACTGCCCCACCACTCACACAAATATAAATATATAAAACTTACTTTTCTACCATCATAAACAATATCTTTAATCCAATCTCTCAATCAGGAAATAATTAAGATCTCAAAAACTCTACCAGTAAAACATGAGAAAAATGTTTGATCTGGAGGAGCCAAATATGTCTAATGACAAATGAAATTCAGAAAAAGTTTAATCTCCTAGAATCTATTCCTTTGTTATAGTAGGTTGTGGATGTGTTAAAATCAACATCAATAAAAATTTGTTTCAAAAGGCAAAACAACAGAGCAAGAAAAATAAAACTTAAAAGATAACTTCACAAAGACAAAAGTTGATGATGAAATTTATCAATGAATTTCCATTGGTGATTATGTTTTTACTCCCTATATTACTAATGATGACATAATGAAATTTTAATAAATAAATGAATGAAAAGTAGACAAACAATAATGAAGAAAAGATTCATTTATAACAATGGTTCACTCATTCTCAAAATTAAGAAGAAATTTGAAATTAAGGGTTGGAAATCCATAGGAATTCAGTTGTCTTGATAAACTGCAGAACTTTATAAAATTCCAAAGAATGCTTACAACAAAAGTTTAGTTCAGAAAAGTATTAAATTTTATTAAACTGAAATAGTTTCAGTGCTTTCTATTACAATTGTTTATTTTTTAAATATCATTCAGTTTAAAAAAGTATTCTATACTTGAGTAAAGAATGTACACACGTTTTTAAACGCAGTCATTTGTTTTAATATGCTACATTTATAATTAAATATTATATGTTACATACTTCTAGCATTACTGTGTTTTACTTTAGAATGAACATTACCTTTTGAACAATGTTAATGTAAGATTAATATGCAAATTTATGAACATCATTGCAAGATAGTGATATACAATAAATACATTTATGTTGAATAATTTCATGTTACTCTATTTACCAACTGTTTTTTTTCGTCTTTGTATAATTAAATCAGCAGTCTTAATTTAATCAATTTCTGAAATCCCAATCTAACTAATAAGTGGCAGCTGTCGTATTAAGTTTAAAACTAATCCTTGCTCACCACTGAAGAACATTTCAGTTTATATCAGTTATCAGATATATTTTTATTAATCCTTTATCTAATGAGTAAGTAATATCTGTTGAACATTTGTAATATCTAATGAATATTTCTGTAAATAAAATGTTAAGTTTAACAATAAAATATAAAAATAAAGTGTAAATGTATGTACATTTGTATGTACCTCAATCCCAGTGAAATATAGGAAATGTTTATCCCTGTAATGGTACTTCTTTCTCTTCATCACAAGGACTGGCTGTTTAGCAAATCATCATTATTGTTACAGAAAGTAACCAAATAAAAACCTCAAATATTTTATGTGTAAAGGGGGGTTCGAATGAAAAAAACCTGAATTTTTTCGATTTTGAATTTTAGCGCAAAATGATTGCGCAATATTTTAGCTTTAATTTAAGAGCTTATTTATGAAAATGTGAGGACTAGAAAATGTTTTATGATTTTTTGAAGAGATGTTTGTCACTGGGAGCATTTTATCTTCGCAATTTTTTTATTTCAAGAATATTTCTTTGTTGTTGGGAAATTTAACTTTTATTGAGGGAAATTTTTCTCTGTTATTTCAAGTATAAACTCGTCTTTATAAATAATGTTATAATAATCTTTGAATGTAAAAGTTTGGTTAGCTTGCATGCATTAGGTGAATATAACTTTTTTTTCTCCTTCTTCTCCCCCGGGCCGGATCCTGCAGTTAAGTATTACACAGCCTACGAGAGTGTCCTTTACTCTAACGGGCCTCCACGTTTCGGCCCGCCGGTCGGATCTCACTTTGCGCCCGCCTCAAACCCCCAGAGTAGGATCCACCAGGCCCGGCTATGCCGTCCCTGAGTCTCCACTCCGGGAGCTGGGACTCGTTCTTTATGCCAATGCCTCTAACGGGGACACCCAGAGTGGGGTATCCCCACCGGGACTCGGTCTTTTAAGTGAATTTAACTTACATGTATATACTTACTTACATGTATATACGCAAATCACCAAATCCGTCCATGAATAATACTTAAATATTTATAACCGCCACTAAATAATACCAATAACACCCGCCCGATAATAGAAAGATTCAGCAGCTAGGGAAATTGTCCAGGCTCTGAGATCTGTAGGGAGAAATAATGAAACTTCCCCCATTCTTGCGTTCTGTATGTGTTTTTAAATCTCAGATTTCTCAAAACCATATTTTTACACATAAATGACCCGTTTTCTCATTAACCAACAAAAATATTGTGTTGAAATTTTTATTAGGCGTTCTTGGCTGATTATACAGATAGACAGTAGGGATTATCAGTTTATTTGTTTTAAAAGAAGTTATAATTTTTCTTTTTTTTTCAATCAGCGAAAAACATTGTGAAATATACAATGTTAAAAAATTATGAATAAAAAACAGCTGAGCTAAAAGTTGTAAAAAGGAACAAATTAAGAAAAAAATTAAAAAAATACCCAATGAATATCGGGTTTTGAAGAAATTTGAAGTTGATAAGTTTAAAGGTGATTGAAAAAATGGGTGAAATGTTAGCATGTGGAAGGATAGGCATTCGGACCCTCTTTCTAAGAACAGTCTTAAGAAAGACTAGAAGAAATAGTGTAAATTAACACTATAATATATTCTTTCTGTCAAGAAACAATGCATTTCCTCAACTTAGCAGGTGGTATAACAAATAGAAATGTGTTATGAGGCGTAAAAAATGCATAATATTTGTGTAATTTTCTGAATCAATGTGTGGTTACTGAAATAAGAAACTCAAGGAAAACATATTCCCTCTTAAAGCTTCTTATGGGATTGGGATCAATGTCCAACATCTAAATCTTGATAATAATAGTAAACACTGCTGTGCTTATTAGCTTAAAACAGCATTCAGCAAAATATGAAGATGATAGAAATGAACCAGTCATATGTTAAAAACTTAACAGCGAAACAAAAGTTTTGAGGTCTGTTAAACCCCGTTAGGAAGTCTTTTTTATACTCAAGATGCACAGGTGCAAACTTCCATTTTCCAAAATCTATCAACAGAAATTATATCTACGTACGTATTTTTCATTATAAAATTGTAGATACTTTTAATCTGTGATGTGCAAAGACTATATTCTATTGACTTTTGTATGCTTAAAAATCTATTTACGGATTTATTCGGTTACATTATATTACTGTTGATCAGGCATTAATGTTTCCAACAAATTAAAAAAAAGCGTAACAGTTTTTAATTAATTTAAAAATGTAAAGTTATACAATTAATATTTTTTTTCTATAAATAATTTAATTAACTTAAAAGACTCTTAAGTCTGGTATTTGTTTTAATTATTATTCTTATTTATTTATTTTTAGAGTTGTTAATATAATTTCCGAGATTTTTAGATATATTTTTGGTTTGTTCTGAAGTTAACATTTTTTTCTTAGTTTAGGTCACTTTATTTTAAATAAAAAATCGAATTTCTTAAATTTTTGTTTTAAACTGATTTTTACTTAAAATTAATTCTCTCAGAATTAAAATCTATACAGAGTGTTTAATGTTTAAAAGGAATTTAGCTAAATAATTCGCGTGAAACGTGAAAAGTGTTTATTTTTCGGTCCCAATTTTTTGTGGGTTTTAAAACTTTACTCGAAAATTACTAGAGAAAAAAATTCTAGGATGCAGTACTTAAAAACTTTTATAGATAAAACAACAGATAAAGCTACACATCTTGTAGCTAGGGCAAAAATTTCCGTTCGCCTTAACTCAAAAACAACGCGTTTCTGATACTACGTTATGAAAAGTGTTTCTTCTTTTTATTTTTTCACCATTAAATGGTAACATTAAATTGTTTGTTTTTTTCACAATACTCTTTGTATTTATAGTTTTACATCATTCTGGTACTCAATGTATTTTTGCTGAAAAACTCAGTTGAAAAATTTAATTCACAAAATAATATATGTAAATTCCAACGTTACTATGAATTGTAACTCATTTTGGTAGAAGCCTATTTACGTTGATTCTATCATTTCTTTTCTTTTTATCAATAAGATACAAATTCTTTCATTCGCTTTTCTCACGGAAAATGTTTTTTTTAGGCCAATTCATACTTTAAATTTAAAAAAAAGTGTAAAATAAATAAATTAAAAGAATATAGTTTAGGGTCAATTTTCTTAACATCTGGCACCGTTGGTATTATACAATTTATATAAAAATAGAGTATCATTTACCAACAATTGTGATTACTGACTATCCAATCGCTTTCCGATTATTCTTCCATCATCAGGGATTACCGATTAATTATGAACTTTATAGTTGTGCATATAAATTTTTATAAATGGGAATTAAAATTAAAATAAAATTTAAAATTATTATGTTCGTAACAACAGTTGATTGTCAATAGTTAAAATAAGTCAACGTTAAAAGAAAAACGTCTTGTCATTAAGATATTTACAATTGTTATCAAAAAAAGGTTTTAAATTTTATTTTCATTTTAATTCCCACTTATAAAAATTTATATGCACAGCAATAAAATTCATAATTATTCAGTAATCCCTGATGATGGAGGAATAATCTGAAAGCGCTAGGATAGTCAATACTCACAATTGTTGGTAAGTGGATATTCTATTTTTATATAAAAGAATATAACAAAATTTAAAGTAATACCCCTGTAAATATTGTAAAATAATACTTTTTACAAATTATACAACTGTTTGACGTTAGAACAACTATAATGCCAATAGTAGTTATTGTTTAAAGTCGGTACCAACCAAATTAAGAGTTAGTAAATGGTTGGCAGTGGTTTGCTTTTAATTTCTAAAGGTTTAAATATAAAGAATAATGGAAAAATTATTAACAATTTTAGTACGGTTTATTTTTCAAAATCGGTTTTATAATTTAAAATAAAATTTAATTTATATTTTTCAACTCTTACACTTCGTATATAGGCTCATAATCACAAATAGGAGCAGGATGAGAAAAAATTGTAAAGGAAAAATTAAATTAAAATTCAAAGGAATTTCAACCGTTTGTTAGAAAAAAAAAGGAATAGCCGCTTCACATTTGAGTAAAATATAATACAGAACTCCTACTTTATACAGCTTTAGGAATACTCTTTCCTAAGAACGTTAGGAACAGATGCTCTACTGATTTAATCGAAATTTTTTTCTTTCCAGTTCTTTTCTCGTTTCTAGTTAACTCTAATTGTAAAATACCAAAATATATATTTGTTAAAGCTCATGGTTCAATAAAAAAGGATTCCTACTTCATCCATAGCAGAAACAGCAATTAAATAAAAAAGGAGTCCGTAAAGAAAACCAACCATCAGATATATTTTTTAAACACTTAAAACACCTATAAAAAATTCTGTTCTTACATGTTTATAAACAATAATCTTTCGCAATTTCCTAAAGAAGGTATGGAAGGTTGAAATTGCACAACCAGAAAAACAAAATAAAAGCAGCGTCCCTTTTTTACATAAATTCTAGTAACTTCTACCGGTTTTCATAAATAAATTAAAACTCACGTCATAAACCAAAAACGAACTCGCTTCAGCATGGATAAAGAAAACTTACTTGTGTCGCACTAGTTAGTCTACCTGTTTTATATAATTAAAGCAAAAGATAGAAAAGCTATAATGCTCAAGGCTGTTAAAGACTCCTATTTCTATACGTACAGGCTGTCAGATAACATAGCAATACCCATTTGTCGAAGGCATTTATCCAACAGCAGGGATAGTATAAATTCAATAGTAAATTATACTCGTATTCTATTTATTTAATTAAGTAACCTAAGCCCGTTGATAACCTACTGAATGTTTGATAAAAGTCATAGCACAACAATGTAGTATGACTGGAATTTATATATAAAAAAAAAATTCTAGTAGTAATAAAAAGCAGTGAAGTAACTCATCTACCGGTGATATTTAAGTATCGAAACAGGTTTGTACTGCATATCTGAAAGGTATTTGGAATCAGAAAGGAATGGGGGTTTTACATTCTTAAAAAAAAATGTTCATTATGGTGGGTTTTTAATTTTTGTCCGCCTTATTGAATCAAACATAATTTTTTTAAAAAGAACGGTGGGACGTATGACATCGATTAAGAATTTTACGAGAAAAACAATGGTGAAACCTATTTTTCTGTTAATGGATTCGTTATCGGATTATAAGCATTCAAAGTTCCAATGACGGAAAAATTGTGTTAACAATAAAAGGCGCTGCATGAACATTTTTTTTGCATTTTACATTATAATAATAATAAGCTGTAGAGGGGAAGTATTTTGAACATTTATTGTAGAGTGGTATGCTTTCCTAACTTATTTCATTAGTAATTTACGATCATAAACATTTATTTAAAATTCTAAAATAAATATTTTAATATTTAAAGTAAATAATATCAGTTGATATAGCTGTTTAATTTGTTGTTGCATTGTTAATTATTATTATTATCAATATTATTACACTTTTATTATTATTATACATAATATATAATATATATTATATATAATATAATATATTATATAATATATTATACATAATATTATTACTACACTCAAAGTACGTTATTGTACGCATTATGAATGTAAAATGCAATCAAATTGTTCATGTAGCACGCTTTACCTCGTTCTGTTGTTAACACGATTTTTCTCCCATTGAAATTATTGAGTGCTTCTACGTCGATAATGAAGGCATTAACAGAAAAACGGGTTTCATCATTGTTTTTCTTGTAAAATTTTAAATCGATGTCAAACGTCCATCTTACTACACAAAAAATTAACTTTGATTCAATATGGCGGAAAAAATATTTAAAAAAAACCACCATAATACAGATTTTTTTAATTTTTATTATGTAAAACGCCATTTCTTTCTGTCTCTAAACAAGAACAAAACAAAAGTAATGAAATGTAGTAGATGGACGACAAAGATGGACCACTGAATGTGAAAATAGGAGGAGAAAAGATTATGGAGGTAGGAGAATTTTGTTATTTGGGAAGTAGAATTACTAAATTCTAGTAACGAATTCTAGGACGAAGCAGGAGCGATATAAAATGCCGAATAGCACAAGCTAAACGATCCTTCAGTAAGAAATATAATTTGTTTACATCAAAAATTAATTTAAATGTCAGGAAAAGATTTTTGAAAGTATATGTTTGGAGTGTCGCTTTATATGGAAGTGAAACTTGGACGATCGGAGTATCTGAGAAGAAGAAAAGATTAGAAGTTTCTGAAATGCGGTGCTATAGGAGAATGTTAAAAATCAGATGGGTGGATAAAGTGACAAATGAAGAGGTATTGCGGCAAATAGATGAAGAAAGAAGCATTTGGAAAAATATAGTTAAAAGAAGAGACAGACTTATAGGCCACATACTAAGGCCTATAAGAAGGACAGGTAGAAGGGAAAAATTGTGTAGGCAGGCCACGTTTGGAATATGTAAAACAAATTGTTAGGGATGTAGGATGTAGAGGGTATACTGAAATGAAACGACTAGCACTAGACAGGTTATCTTGGAGAGCTGCATCAAACCAGTCAAATGACTGAAGACAAAAAAAAAAAAATTCTGTCTCCAAATATATCTCTGAGATATGCAGTATAAAGCTGTTTCCGTACTTAAATATCACCCGGGTATTTACCTGCTTGTTTTCGGTAATTCTCGTACCGGGTTTCATTCTAGATTTTCCAATTTTATTTGTAATAAGGTTTGTGGATTCCTCTTTTTTACAAACTTTAAAAATCACTTTTTATTTCTTTACTATACCACCAGTTACGTAACGAATTTTAGTTGTGTTTCCGCAATTTTATTTTCTTTTTAAAATAAGCAATTATTTTCATATACGAATAAAATAAAACAAGTCATTAAAAAAAATTGTAAATACGAAAAAAAAAATTATAAAAATGAGTGCAAGTAATAATTTTAATCGTATTTCTATGTTGAAAAATGATTAGTGGGTTATAATTAATTCGTTATTAAACACAACATTGTACTGAATATATACATTTATTTAGTAATGTTATTCTATAAATAAATATAATAGTAATTTAAAAAATAATAATAATTATCTTTGGATGAATTGTAATGCTCTTACTGTAAACATTGATAAAACCTTTGCAATGAGGAACGGAGCAAAGGAACGGAGGAACTAGCGGATACTGTTCTCATCAAAAATAGTAATATTATTTCTGCTGCTCAGAGACAAAATTGTTGAGAGTTTTATTAGAGTTCGCCTTGAAATATCTTAATTGTCGCTAATTCATCATTTATACATTATAATAACGGTGTCGGTGTCAACATTATTGAATATTCATTCCATCTACGTATAACTCCGCCCAAAATATAATTATACACATCGAGGCTACTCGAAGTCAGAAAGAATTGAGGACACAAAAGAGTAGATAGTGAGGTCTTTATTAAATGCCGATGATTTTTAATAAATTAAACTTAAGTATTCAAATATATAACAATTAATGCCTTCAAAATTGCCTTTTTATCCTATACCAAATGTACTTATTATCATCTCTTAGTTAAGTTATAATTTTTTAAAAATAGTTATTATCTTTTTGTATTAATATGACCACTGTTCTTTTTATTCTTTAATCTTGTAATTTGTTATGCTTCTCTGGCTCTAGTAAGGTAACATCTTAGTTTCTGTCGATAACATGTATCTATGTTTATTCTAAAAATGATAAAATGTTCGAACCAAAGTGCAACGTTCATGGAAAATGTACTCTTCGTCAGATGAAGAAGAGGCCTTAGACTTGCCTCGTCTTTTTTCTTTTATTATTCTTTTGCCTTGAAAAACGAAGAAAATTGTAGGTTAGCTTACCAAAACACCAATAATACGATTATTTTAAATGTTTATTCCGAGATTACTTTATTTAAGTAGACTGTTTTTTATGTACTTGGTAAATTTTTATTTACTTGACATTATCTATTATGCTGGCACTCTACTTACTCGTTAAAATTAAGATGAAGAAGAAATGTGAATTAGATAATCAAAATATTTCACTTATGATCACTCTTGTTCTTGATACTTTTTTGTTCCTTTTAAGGAATGAATGGAAAAAACCCTTGATATTCATCTAAAAAGAAACAAATATGGAGAATTTCATAAATTGACGCCATAACTAAGAAATTATTTGTCTGTTTCCACATGTGTATAACAACAAAATATTGTTGATTACATCCACAGTGAACATTTTTTTATTATGAGAAAAGAAATATTTTTGCAAAAAATGGACCAGTAGGTGGAGCTGTGGGACCATTTAGGTTGGCTACATACTACTACACTAACCAGTGCTACATACTACTTCACTAGCACTCTTTTTAGGTCAATTAAAGCATTTAATCTTTCTGATAAAATTTGTACATTTATTAAAATAGTATCTCGATAAGGATAAATTAAATTTTCACAAAATCTTTCCACAGAGATTAACCTCATAAAACTGGATATTTACGTCAACTTCAATTAACTTTTGTGTAAGCAAAAAAAAATTCTTATTTCTAAAAATCAAGGTTTCTTAAGCATCGAAAATAGTCATAGCGATATAAACGCTGTCAAAATAGCGAAATAAATCTACAGCAATTTTAATCGCTCAAAATTCGCTTTCACACCGTTAAACAGCCGCGCTGATCCAAGAAAGAACATAATCCATTACGTACGTAGATCCTTGCCAACGTTTTTACTGCTGCTGCAAATTATCCACCCCGGTCTGTAGGTGTTTTAATTTTTTTTTTTGGTTTTCCGTCTCTGAAGGTTACAACTCGTTCCGAAGATTACAACAAATATCCTTCTACTTCCCGTTAATATTTCTTTATTAACTACCTTTTTTCTGTTTAGTCTTCTCCGGGAATCACTGTCAGGTATTACTTCACAGGATGAATGAGGATGATATTTGTGAGTGTAAGTGAAGTGTAATTTTGTACAGTCTCAGGTCGACCATTTCTGAAATGTGTGGTTAATTGAAACCCAACCACCAAAGAACATCGATATCCGCGATCTAGTATTCAAATCCGCGTAAAAGTAACTGCCTTTACTAAGATTTGAACGTTGAAACTCTCGACTTCGAAATCAGTTGATTTGCGAAGACGCGTTCACTACTAGACCAATCCGGTGGGTTTTTCATTAACTACCTAGAAACACATTACTGTTAATACTATTAACAGGCATTAATGAGTTTTGTTACCAGAATATCGATATTAAGAAATTTCAGTTTCTAACTATCTCGATAGGACCGCCAACTATATACTTCAGACAACCGTCTGTTTCCACATTCTCTTTCTTACTATAGAGTAAGTACACTTTATATATTTCCCTCGCACAAAATATCAAATATATTATTTGACCTCATACCAAAAGTGTCACAAACAGTTACCTGCGACACTACTGGTGAAGGAGCTGCATAATAGTTTCAGTTCTGTTGAGGACATATTTTTGTGTATTTAGAAAGCGAGTTGATTTGTACGATGTTTAACCAGATTTTACCTTATCGATTGGTGATAGTTAATTTGTAACACTTTATTAACATAATTATAACTTTAATTAAAAACGTAAAATCTATTAACTGTTTATTTAACTTGAATATAATCGATTAATAATCATTTAAATATGAAAACAAATTTAATGTCGTGATTTTTTACTATTACAGTTTTAATATCTAATAGATTCAGAATTTCTATAGTAAAGGTTGCATTACTTTAGGACGGTATGTAATTTTAATATTTTATAACCGTCATAATTATGATTTTATCTTACCTGATCTATTATTTTAATCGCTCGAAATTTAATCTGACTTTTATTTTTATAAGTAAGTCAGCTTCTGAGCTTACTATTAAGCTTCTTGTTTATTAAAAACACAATATACATGTAAATGTTTTGTCATCTTAGTATTTAATATTCGTATAATGAAATTCTACCCATAATTTTTTTAAACTTTATAGAAAATACAACAATAAAAAAAAATTTTGTGTAATCAAATTGTTAAGAGCTAAATTTCTTTTCTATCATATTAGAGACTAATCGTTTTCAATTAACGAGATATTCTATTAACTTTTATCATTTTTGACATATTTTATTCATTTTAATAATTCAAAATTCTCAACAATATAAACTAATTTTTCAAAAAGTAATGTTTATATTAATTTTAAGATCCTTCAGTTACATAATAACAGAAGTTCTAATAATAGTAATAATAATAATAATAATATTATCCTTCGTAAAATATTCCGGAGGTAAACTAGTCCCCCGTTCGGGACTACTAAGGAAGGGATCACCAGAAAATTAAAAAAATAATATTCTAAAAGTCGGAGCGTGGAATGTTAGAAGTCTAAAAAAGGTTGGTAGGTTAGAAAATTTAAAGAGAGAAATGAATAGGATAAATGTAGATGTAGTAGGAATTAGCGAGGTTCGGTGGGAAGAGGAAAACGACTTTTGGTCAGATGATTTTATAATAATTAACTCAACTTTAAATAATGGGCAGGCAGGAGTAGGTTTCATAATGTACAAGAAGATAGGAAAGAGAGTAGAGTATTTCAAAATGTATAGCGATAGAATCATTGTAATAAGGATAAAATCAAAACTAAACCGACAACGATTGTTAACGTCTATATGGATACAAGCGCCCATGATGATGATGAGGTGGAGTGTGATTACGAAGAAAATGACGAAGCAATTAAACACGTAAAAGGAGATGAAAATTTAATAATAGTTGGAGATTAGAATGCAAGCATTGGAAAAGGCAAGGAAGGAAATATAGTGGGTGAATACGCACTGGGCAAAAGGAATGAAAGAGGGGACCGACTTATAGAGTTTTGCACGAAGTATAATTTAGTAATTGCCAACACCCAATTTAAAAATCATAATAGAAGAATATACACTTGGAAAAAGCCAGGCGATACTGCAACGTATCAGATAGATTATGTAAGTTATCAGATAGATTGGTTAAGCAAAGATTTAGAAATCAACTCGTTGACTGCAAAGCTTACCCTGGAGCAGATATTGATAGCGACTATAATTTAGTGATAATGAAATATAGATTAGGGTATAAAACCCAGAAGAAAAGGTGTCAGATGATTCGGTGGAATTTAGAGAAGCTTAAGGAAAAGGTAAAGAAAATTTTTGAGGAGGACATCGCAAGAGGCTAAGTAAAAAAGATAAGGTAGAAAATGTAGAAGAAGAATGGGAGAATATTAAAAAGGAAATTCTTAAATCAGAAGAAGCGAACTTAGGCGGAACAAAGAGAACTGGTAGAAAACCTTGGGTTTCAGACGATATATTGCACCTAATGGATGAACGTAGAAAATATAAGAATGCTAGTGATGAAGAAAGTAAAATAGACAATTAAGAAATACTATAAACAGGAAGTGCAAACTAGCGAAAGAAGAGTGGATTAAAGAAAAGTGTTCAGAAGTGGAATGAGAAATGAACATTGATAAAATAGACGGAGCATACAGCAAAGTTAAGGAAAATTTTGGGGTACATATATTAAAATCCAATAATGTGTTAAACAAAGATGGTACACCGATTTATAATAAGAAAGGTAAATTCGATAGGTGGGTGGAATATATTGAAGAATTATACGGGGGAAATGAATTAGAAAATGGTGTTATAGAGGAAGTCGAAGAGAATGAAAGAGGAGAAACAATACTGAGATGTGAATTTAACAGAGCATTAAAAGATTTGAATGGCAGGAAGGATCCTGCAATAGACAAAATACCTGTAGAATCATTGTGCAGTGCAGGTGAGGAAGCGATTGATAGATTATACAAACTGGTGTGTAATATTTACGAAAAACTGTTCCGTCAGACTTCAAAAAGAGTGTTATAGTTATGATACCAAAGAAAGCAGGAGCAGATAAATGCGAAGAAAACAGAACAATTAGCTTAACTAGTCATGCATCAAAAATCTTAACTAGAATTCTATACAGAAGAATTGAGAAGAGAGTGGAAGACCAATTTAGTTTCAGGAAAAGTATCGGGTCAAGGGAAGCAATTTTAGGCCTCAGATTAATAGTAGAAGGAAGATTAAAGAAAAACAAACCAACATGGCATTTATAGACCCAGAAAAGGCTATCGATAACGTAGACTGGAATAAAAAGTTCAACATTTTAAAAAAATTAGGGTTCAAATACAGAGATAGAAGAACAATTGCTAACATTTACGGGAGCCAAACAGCAACAGTAATAACTGAAGAACATAAGAAAGAAGCCGTAATAAGAAAGGGAGTCCGACAAGGATGTTCCCTATCCCCGTTACTTTTTAATATTTACATAGAACTAGCAGTTAATGATGTTAAAGAACAATTTAGATTCGGAGTAACAGTACAAGGTGAAAAGATAAAGATGCTACGATTTGCTGATATATAGTAATTCTAGCTGAGAGTAAAAAGGATTTAGAAGAAACAGTGAACGGCATGGATGAAGCCCTACGCAAGAACTACCGCATGAAAATAAACATGAAGAAAACAAAAGTAATGAAATGTAGTAGAAATAACAAAGATGGACCACTGAATGTGAAAATAGGAGGACAAAAGATTATGGAGGTAGAAGAATTTTGTTATTTGGGAAGTAAAATTACTAAAGATGGACGAAGCAGGAGCGAAATAAAATGTCGAATAGCACAGGTGAAACGAGCCTTCAGTCAGAAATATAATTTTTTTACATTAAAAATTAATTTAGATGTCAGGAAAGATTTGTGAAAGTATACGTTTGGAGTGTCGCTTTATATGGAAGTGAAACTTGGACGATCGAAGTATCTGAGAAGAAAAGATTAGAAGCTTTTGAAATGCGGTGCTATAGGAGAATGTTAAAAATCAGATGGGTGGATAAAGTGACAAATGAAGAGGTATTGCGGCAAATAGATTAAGAAAGAAGCATTTGGAAAAATATAGTTAAAAGAAGAGACAGACTTATAGGCCACATACTAAGGCATCCTGGAATAGTCGCTTTAATATAGGAAGGACAGGTAGAAGGGAAAAATTGTGTAGGCAGGCCACGTTTGGAATATGTAAAACAAATTGTTAGGGATGTAGGATGTACAGGGTATACTGAAATGAAACGACTAGCACTAGATAGGGAATCTTGGAGAGCTGCATGAAACCAGTCAAATGACTGAAGACGAAAAAATAAAAATAAATTATATTTCCGCTTACCAACCAATTAAGCGGAATTATAATTTATATATATATATTTTTTCATATATACCAACGAGCCATGCTAAAGAAAATTATTATTAATTTTGTTATGTTATGTTGTTGTTATTTCAGAAGTCTCATAGATTCAAGGTTTTTAGAACCATGTTTATAATGCATCATGTTTGTACCACGCATCTATTATTACTATTATATTTTAATATAATATACATAGATTCTTAAGTAATAAATAAAAAATCATTACGAAATGTATTTATATTTATAAAAAATTGTATTTCTTCACCTAACAGTAGTATATTTTCAAAAAACGACTTAAGATATAATTTGTATTGATGGCAAAAAATATCAGTCAGAAATATTAGTTTTTAGATTTAGACAAGAAAAAATTAACATTAATTAAAAAGCAAGAAACTCGGGATCTATTCGGTTTCGTAAGAATGAACATTCTCTCATATAACAAGCATTAACCAAGGTTAACATGTCAAATTGGGTAACTGTTTTTTATTAGATCGTAAGTTCACTATATAAACGTTCTCTTCAATTTAAGGCTTTCCTGCCTTACTTGTTTCAAAGAAATACATAACCATCTGACTTTTTTTTATGAAGGTTTATTCTTCTTAGTTCTCTCTAAATGTATACATTAACTATTCAAATATTTCATTGTATATATAAACTGTCATACAGAGCCGCAATGTTTGTTCAGGCAAAGTTGTGGTTTACCCAGGACTTCCAAGATCCTGGGAGACCAGGAAGATCCCAGAATACAAAGCGACTGCTGATTCTGGTGTAGCACCGTAAAATTTGAAATGTTTCTATAATTCTAGACTTTCACGCAATTGAAATAAAAATATTAATACGAAGCTAAAATTATTACGGTCCGGTAGGGTTAAAAAACAATCAAGCTCTTAAATGATTATTATGCTTTAAGAATTAGTTGTTGACGTGATAATAAACCATTCAAACTAAAGACAAGCAAAGGTGAGATATGTATGTATCAGGTGTATGAGAAAAGTAATGAGATTGGTAACACTGCGAGCGATCTGGCAACGCTTTGTCTATTGGTCTGTGCTAGACCAGTTTGTTTATCTCTTCCACATGCTCAGTACGAGTTTCAACTCCGTTCAGCCAACACATTATTTTCGACAGCACAATCAGTGAAGTTTTGTTTTTGTTGTGTGTTACGAAAATGGAGCATCGGAATTTAGAGCAACGTTGTGCAATCAAGTTTTGTGTTAAACTTGGGGAATCCGCGAGTGTGACCTCGAAAAAGTCGAAACAGGCCTATGGGGAACATTGCTTAAAGCACAAGTTTTTCGCTGGCACTAATCATTTTTGGAAGGCCGAGAACACGTTGAAGATCAACCTCGCTCAGGGAGATCTTCAACTTCAAAATCTGACAAAAACGCTGACAGTGTGAGGGTTCTTGTGAAATCAGACCGTCGTTTAACAATAAGGATGATGAGTGAACAGTTAAATTTAAACACTTTCACCGTACATAAAATTTTGACAGGCGATTTGGACATGTGAAATTGGTGCCGAAAACCTCACAAAGGAACAGAAGGACAATCGAATAAACGTGTGCGTTGATCTTCTTGAGAGGATTGATAACGACCAAGAATTCTTCAATCGTGTGATCACAGGTGATGAATCCTGGATATTTGAGTACGATCGTGAAACAAAGCGAAGAGTGGCACACTCCGTCATCTCCTCGACCGAAAAAAAGCCGAATGAGCAAATCAAAGATCAAAACCGTGCTGATTTGCTTTCTTATCGTCCATAAAGAATTTGTTCCTTCAGGACAAACTGTCAACCTAGTGTTTTATAAAGGTGTCCTTGAAAGGCTGAGGAAAAGAGTAATTCGCGTGAGACCAGACAATGCAGACAAGTAGATGCTTCATCATGACAATGCCCCGTGTCACACGGCCATTTCCATCAGGAAATTTTTGACCTCAAAACACATTCTTACGGTTCCTCAACCCCCCCCCCTTTCAACTTTGATTCCTAATTTTTTCCTTTTCCCGAAATTGAAACATGTCTTAAGTGGACGTCATTTTGGAACTCTGGAGAACATTCAAAAGATTATGACCGACCAGTTAAAAGCCCTACCAGTTGAAGCCTTCCAGCGTTGCTACCAGGAGTGGGAACAACGACTCCGTCGGTTTATAGCTGCCCAAGGGAATTACTTTGAAGGGGATAATATTGCTGTTCGAAAAAAATTAAAACTTTGGTAAATAAAAAGTCAGTCTCATTATATATATATATATATATATATATATGTAGAGAGAGAGAGAGAGAGCTGTGCTGGAAGGGCAAGCGAAGCGAGTACCGTGGCTTTGTGTTCAGCCCCGTGACCCTTGAAGACCCCGAGGATCCAGGGGGCGGAGTCTCCAGGCTAGACATTGCTTAAAAATTCCAGATAATTTCTCCCCGTGGCACGTTCTTCTAGTATGAAATGACCTATTAATTACAGCTATTTCTAATTTTTACAAATTGATAGCATTTTTCTGTTAAGTTTTGTTTTTAATAATAAAAGTTTTTTTGTGTTTACTTTACTGCATCGATTTTCCCAGAATTACTCCTACAAGTTTTAAAAATATAATTTACGCATTTATTAGTCATTTAACAAAGTTATTGTATTTAAACCTAAAAGAACATGTATTTCGTCACGAAATTCTTCTGTTTTACTTCGGATATTAAAAAAAACTACGAGAGTGTTCTGGATCTGTTTTATTCGATTTTTCCCGACAACAAACATAAGAGACCATCAATTTTACCCCTTATATAACACCTTAAAAATCTCAGTATGACCTCATTTCACCGGGAAACTGAAATCCTGAAGAAATTTTTCACTAGCCGTAACTCGTTAATAAAGCGTTTTCGGTTACATGTTAGTATGAACCTTTTTCTCCTTACCTCAAGCTCTAAAATTAATTTCCTTTCTTCCTAAATCATCCGGTATCTATATGCTTGCTTCATCCTCTTAACCGCTTTATGTCTAACAACAGAGTCGCCAAAAAATCTGAAATTTGGCATGTTGCTTTATATACGAGGAGCATTGATGACATTAAAATTTGATTTTACTTTCTTAAGAGAATGAGGAGATAATTAGTTGAGGTGGTCGTATCTTGTGATGTATAAATTTGGTGAATAGGTAAATCTAATGCACTTTGAATACTAATTAAGACATTAGCAAGTAGCCAAACAATTAAAAAAAAAAATTAAACCATACCAGAAAAAAATAATATAATTATTTTCCATTTTGTTGTTTTTGTTTCTTTCTTAAGCTTTAAATTTAACTTTACGACTTTCACGTATGGGAAACGGATACGTTTCAATTTTAGTAATTTGTTAGAGGGTGAGGTGATATAATGAATGGGGGATAGTTTTATGTACTAGTGTGTAAAACTTGGCAAAAAAGAATTTCTTTTGTGTATTTTTAACACTAGTGAAGACTTTCACAATTAGTAAAAAATATTTCCAAAAAACAACTTATATCTAAAACAGATAATATATTTTTCCTTTCAAATATTTTTTACTTTTTTATGTAAATCATTTTCTAGCGGTATTTTATTCTAATTATATTTTATTCCTATTCCGTTCGAGCAAGTCGGTTGGCCTCCTAGAAGAATTGAATGATAGAACTTCTATGCCAATTTTTTTTATGTCTTAATACAAAGTAATAGAAATAAAAATAATACCTTTAATTTATTCATTTAAAAGGTATGTAAAAACTATATATTTATAATTCACTAGCTCTACCCGCCACGCTTCGCTGTGGCAAATTGTGGTTGCATGGATGAGAAATGAGAAACAAAACAAAGCATACGTTTCATAGAAGTTTTATTTAAAACTTCTAACTTGTGGATATACAATATTCTTTGTTTTTCCACTGTCTGCGTAGATATAAAGGCTATCCGGTTTGCCGACGCGGGAACACGCACTATACAGTTTCCCAAGTGAGAAGCAATCCGCATCTAAATCTAAACCACACAATTCTAAAGATTGACCTTGAGCTTTATCGATTGTGATTGCAAATGCCAATCGAATTGGGAATTGCAATCTTTTAAATTAAAATGCTGTATCGGTCGGGATTATGGGTATTCGAGGAATGAGGACATCTTCACCTTTGAAAGGCTCCGTTAAAATCGTTGCTTCCACTACGTTATTCATCAATTTCTTAACTGCAAGTCGCGTGCCGTTGCAGAGTTTTGACTGATTAATATTCCGCAACAGGATAATTGACATTTTTTGACCGAACCGTTGCTAGAATCAATCTAATGAGGAATGTTTTCCCAGTTCATCCTGGCCCATCCAAGAAGAAGGTCCCCCCAACTCCATCATTTATCATTTGCATTATGCGATCATAAATGCCTTTCTGTTCACGCGTTAATTTGGGAATGTTTGATCGGACATATGACAGAAGATCACTAATGTTGTAACTCTGTTTACGGCGTAAATCCACATCAAATGAAGCAATCGCAGCTCGGGTGGGTGCTGGCATTCCCAATCGACTAAGAACTTTATTCGCAATAGCTAAGCACTTGTCTTCAATATTTATCAATGCTTCGTTGTAAATGCCTTCTGTAAATTCCACGGTCATATTGGTATTTTCTAGGCGTACTCTATGCAAAATATCCTCAGCCATATGCGATCGATATCTTTCCCATAACTCTGTGGGAGATGAAGGGAAGCAAGCGGTCAATATAATTCCGAATAATGCGCGAATTTGGTTTGTATGTGCAGTGTTGCACGCGTCATTAATACATATATCTCACTCGTGGTCGTTTTCTAATAAATTCAGAGCTTGGTGAAAGGCGCAGCTCAATCACGACACGATCACACAAAAGTACCTCGATTAAAGTGAATATTTAATTCAGATTGTATAATAATCTGAATCAGATGCAAGTGGATACGTTTTTTTTTTTTTTTGTTAATAAACAATGTAATTGGGAACAGGTATTGTTTCACATGTGACTGCGGTTGACGTTAGCTAGTATGGCGAGTATTCCCCTCGCTTCCGGCAGATGGCATGGTCACTGGTACACAACTGACCGTTAAAAAACTGTTTTCTCGCGGTCGCGGGTATGTGACTGATGCGAAAAATGGATAAAAACAATCTTTGTTGCGGGTTATATATCGTCCTAAAATGTGAGCTCAATCGGTGCAGAACATTTTGAGTTTTTGAAGCGTACACAAACGAATTTAACCTTTTTATATATATAGATTTACTCATATGTTTCATTAAAATTAACGGTTTTATAATTATAAAAATAACACTACTATATTCAAAGTATAATACTACATAAAAATATAATACTAAGTAACATAAACGTTATTTAATCATGTAAGTAAATATTTTTACTGGATGTTATTATTTAAATCTTCTGTAAAAAAAAAAAAATAGTCATTCACTTAAGCACAGAAAAAAATTTATATTTTTTCAAACAAAGATAAATAACATTCTCATAATAATAACGCAATATTTTAAGTTTGTTCATAGTGATTGAAACTCAATAAAAAAATAGTAACTACAAGTACAATTTTTTTTTTAAGTTAAGTATTTTTTTATTTTTTTTAATTGTAGAATATTTTTCTACAATTTTTTCCCGTTTTGCTTTGACTGCATTACTTATTCATATAGGTCTTAAGTCTTATTCTCGACGATATTAATACAAAAATAATAAAATATGCTGGCAAAATATGAACTAAATCTATTTGTACCTCTTTGTCAAAGCCATAACCGTTAAGACTGCAGATGATTAACAAAGAAACCGATCGCTACAAAAAATAGTATCATAATACTATTTATTGCACGGTGATACTACAATAGTATCACCGTGCAATACAGGTATAATACAGTTATGCGAAAACATGGTCGCATGCAAATGCATGCGACCATGTTTTTTGTCTGTATTTATACATTGCTAGAAACTTGGAAGTAACTGAAGTGTGCATTCAGTTGCAGAATAAAAATCAGATCCTTGTATATGTGGAATTATGGGATGCATGGTAAATATAATGGATAAAAGCTTTAAGTAATCTTATTTAATTATATGTAAATGTGGTAGAATTTATTCATGTGTGGATTTATGTCATCAAGAAAAACCTATGCAGACACACTCAATGGAATTTCTTTAACTTAAATCCATTTGTAAAACCAATCACCAATCAAAGTCTGTGAAACTCCTAATGGAAGACTTGGTGATTGGTCATCTTAGTTTTCACTAAGATGAAAATCAAAATACTAAGATATAAGTATCCATGGGAGAAAATTACATTGACAGATCATGAGCTAGAAGAAATAAAAGTAGTTTGACACCAAACATAAAATATATGTTTGAATAATCAAACTACCCGAGAAACATTAAAATAAGAAATCATTCACTTAAATAAAAATTAAAATCCATAAAAGCATATTAACAAAACTTACATAAAAAAAATTATGGAAAGGTATACAATACACAAAAAAAAGGATAAACCTTGCATCAAAAATTAGTGAAATAAAGCAACACATTAGCTTGAATATCACAATAGCATTTTGACTAAGACAAACATAAAAGCCAGAGGGGAAGGCTCCCATCAAAAAACATTAAAATCAGTGTAATCATAAAAGTTAAAAATTTATATAATAGTGCTACTGCTACTATTAAGAATGCAGAAGTCATTAGCAACAGAAACAACAAACTGGTGGAGATATATAACTGGTCTCCCTTACATTTAATAAGGAACATTTTAATAAGGTTCTATATTGCTCTAGTTAATTGCATTCTGTATTGTGCTGGCATTATACTAGTTCCAAGTCCATTAAAATATAATTTTCTTTTTCAAGAAATTTGAATTCTTTTTTTTGTGTAGTGCTTGTATTACAAATTATAACAAAAAAAAATTTTACATAATGAATGTTGCAAAGATTATTTGAAAAATTTCAACAGGATATATCAGGAAAAAAATAAGAAATTGAAAGTTTAAAAATTTTAACTTTTCAACAGATAGATTATTAACTTAAGAGAAAAACTGACTGAGGGAAGTTAAATAAGCAACTGTGGATGATTTCAGAAATTTTTTTTTGTGTTAGGAGAGTCAACTGAAGAAACATTTGAAACACTGGAAAACTGTGTTGGATCTATATATGACACAAATTTAGGAAAAAAAATCAAGTAAATTATATCAAATAATAGACGTATAACTGTTTCATTAACAACAAACACAAAAACAGAAAATCCTTCAGAACTAATCTCAATTAAATGGGAGTAACACTGTTGTTACAGAATATTATGACAGAAGTGTAAGCTAAGTCGAGTGTGGATGCTCTTACAGAGAGGAGGTGGTATAACTAGCTCTTTTTAGTGGGTTTTTTTGGTGATTTTTTATCGATACATAGCGTGGAATTGTTGGTGGAATTACACTGGACACAGCTGTAAATTTTCAATATTTTTGGTTGATGGATAATATTTTTTTTTATGATTTTTCTAGACAAGTATTTTTAGCCATATGCTGCCATGTATAACCTATTGATAAGTTGGCTGAATTTTTTCTAAGTGTTTTGACAAGACACTAGAGGATTCTGACATCAGTGCTGTGGAGTAAACAACTTAGACATTTTTCTGCTACAGCAGTAAGTAACTGAGCTGAATTTTTCTAAGTCTTAGAGACCAACCAAAGGGGGGAAGGAACTTCCTTCCTGCAGCTTCAATTTCATAATCCTCCCGGATCTATCAGATCCGGGAAATGCATGTTACCAATTACCGAATGTTTTTGGTGATTATACTTATGTGCTAAACTCACTAATAATACTCGAGTAATTTGCACTTAATTATTATTACGCTAATTTATGTATTTAAATTTAGTTTATTATGCAAACTGTAAAGTCTTTGTTTAAAAATGTTAATTTATACTAAGCCTAAAAAATTTAGAGCAAATTCAAAACTCTATACATATAACAAAAACTGAATTAAAGCATTGTTTTTTTTTTTTACGGATAATCAATCACATTCCCTTCTCTTCGTGAGAGTAACTACCCATTTTTCCATTTTGTAATTATTAGATTTGTTTTTTAAGTTATGAACAAAGATTAGATAAAAAATTGTAACTTTTTCCTTAAAAAAAAAAAAAAAATAAACAATAGAAAAAAAAAATTGTTTTTGCAGCGGAACTATGGTCCGCCGCAAAAATATTACGTGGTTTATGTTTCATTACCCATGATTTTGTTAAACGTTTTTGCCAACTGTAACTAAGTAACGTTCATGAATTTGGTGTAATAAGTACAACGAAAAGGTTCAAAATCCTGAACATTTTTAGCTGTTTCTTGGGTTGTGATTTTTTAACACAGCTCTAACCGTAAATGTTTTCCTTTGTTACCCACAACACACAAACATAATTTTAAATGAATCGTTAGTTTAAAGAAGTATAAATCGTTTGAACGAATGAATCTTTCAAGAATTATAAATTGTTCGAACGAATGATTCGTTAGTGCGCTGCGTGCAGCTGCCCGGCAACCACGTGGTCCACTCTGTGCCAATAGCAGCTAAAATAAAAATGTGACTACATATATTAAACAAAAAAAACCCACACACCATCCTTTTGTATGAGAAGTGTGACATCCAAGTAAGTTATTTATACAACAGTATGTTTTTTACCTAGAGGTCATTAATGTCATAACGTAAAAGATTGTAGTGAACCTAAAATGTGATAAAAACCACTCTCCGACATCTCTTTCCCATAAAAAGGGATGGTGCGTGGGTTTGCTTATTTATTTGTTTGTTCGTTGCATGTACTGATATTTTTATTTTAACCGCTACTGGCGTAGAGCGAACTAATGGTGGTGCGCCGGGCGGCTGTGCGTAGCGCACGACGATTTATTAGTTCGAAAGATTTATGCTTCTCGAACGATCTTTACTTCTTGATACGAACAATTTATCTATTTATTTATTTATCGAGAAATAGATTAAAAATGTTCAAGATTTTGAAGCTTTTCATTGTAAAAGGTTTTGTTGTTATTACGATAAATTCATGAACGTTATTTAGTTACAATTGGCAAAAAATTAACAAAATCACGAGTAATGATGCAAAAGTAAAAACATTTGAATAAAATGAATTCCTTGTAATACGTTTCAACTTTCTGTATAATACATTATCACATGCAAAAATGATTTTTTACATTCTCCAATTAAAAAAAAAAACATGATTTAAACATTTATATAACATTATATACATACATATATAGCCTATTATGGTTTGTATAATATATATTGTCGCGTCTTCACGGCTCGATCAGGATACTGACCGATTGGCAATTGAAAATGTTTATATACTTACATAAGTAAAACAAGACAAATCGATAATAATGACAATAGTAATAATAATAAGCAACAATAATAAACAACTCACAATAATATTTCGAATAATGATCGTAGTAATCACAACTACAACAATAATCAGAATAATAATGATGACAACAGCAAACAACAATAATAATAAATGTCAATAATAATAATAAAAAGTGCTATATACAAACCAGAATTTAAAGTAATCGTCAGGATTTATTCACAGGTAGATCAATAATGAAAAGCATAATTCAGCCCCATCGACAAGACATTAGTTTCTATTAACAACAATAGGTAAGACAAATATAGATTTCTTTCCCTGAAACACCTTTGCTGTTCACAAATAAAACTATCCTAACAATTTTTGAATGAAATTTAGTACATTATCTCTTTCTCTTATAGTCTTACCGTAATTCACCGTACCATTTCTTGTTTTTATGTTCTGGAATTACTTCTGACGTCACCTTAATCTCTTGAACTTTATATTCGCTAACAATTTACTTCTTCACTGTCATCCTCGCGGAATACTGTCTCGCAGATCGACATCATAACATCTCTCTTAAACTGATTTGCAGAATTCATTTCAACTGGTCTTCCCCGGAGTATTTATACTCCTATCATCTTTATCTCCCGGATCAGACCCAGTTGAGCGTGGAACGATCGACCGAGTCCTTTGTTCCCACATGCATTCCTAACGTGGGTCCGGTAATTCTTCTCACAGAAGAACATCTGTTTGGGTGTGTCAGTGGGCAGTATTACAAAAGACGATTGTTAAACGGACCTGTTACCTTTACTGAAAGGGTTCCTTTTAGCTTCTTTCTGGATTTTTCCCATTATTATATTTTCTACTACTTTCTTCTTAGTTGGAAGGAGTCCATTACTGAGGTCCGCTATACCGGTCTTGTTACAATATACACATCTATAATATTATTAGTCCTGATTTTTTTTTATCTAACAAAAAAAGGTAATACGTTTTACTTTTCTATTGTTGATATTTCTTCTTCTTTCTACTGCAACTTAAGCTGACAGCAAAGTTGTTATACTTTCCTGGCATTGGTTATTTATAATTATGTAGTGGGAACATAATTGTAAATAATAAAAGTTTAAAAAATTGAATAATCGATCATTTTTTTTATTTTTATGCTCCTTCACCCCCAAAATTACCTCACGAATTTTTTTATTTTTCTACGTTTACTGTGTTGGAAGAAACTAAAAAAAATGTACAACCAGATATTTTTACTCTGATCAGCTTCCATCTTCAATATTGCTTCTAAAGTATTTTTGGGAGCCTCTTAAACAAGTACTATGCTTAGAAAGACAAAAAAAAACAAATTGGGTTAAAAAATATGCAATAAATAAAAAATAATTTTTTCCCATTTTTGTGGAAGTGGGAGAATTTGGTGACAAATTGTTTTAACGGTACGATAAGCACATATGCATGTACTGAGTTTAATATACAGGTGAGGTTAAGTTTGCGAAATTTTGAGAAAATTGACTTCAAAAAACTATCTACCCCACTCCCTGGAGATATTGACCTCAAACGTTTACCAACATATTATCCCATATACTCGAACGACAATGCCAAATTTCATAAAAATAGTTTATCCAGTCAAAGTTATTAAGCTTCAAACACGCCAACACACGTACATATGTTCTAAATAAGTTCTAAATAATGTATCATGTCATAAGTTCTAAATAAATAAAACATTTTAAATTATTAATTGTTATTAAAGTTTAGCGATGAAGGTTTTACGTCGTGGTCGGAGGACGGGAAATCTATAACAGACACCATCAGTCTTCACAGATGGTAGTGTCGGACTCTCACCGATTAAAACCTCTCCCCCTCTACGACACGCAAAGACCGGACCCGCTGTAAGTACTACACCGTCTCCGGTGGGAATCGCAGGATCGCCTGTCACAAAAGAGGCGGCAAGAAACCCAGCAGAGTTCCACAAGTTTCGACAGAACACGTAGATCCGCGTCCGTTCCTAACTTAGCCTTTATTTTTTATTACTATTTTTTTTTTTTGTGAGGTGTACAGACGCCTAAGCAGTGTTGGGGCCGCTACCAGGTTCCGTAAGGTGTTATTAGGTGCGTATGTATACCTGCGCACTACCGGCTAAACATCCACCCTGGCCCCTCATCCGCAGGCTGGGTCCCATTCTATTTCCCAGCTCTCTTCCCCATAATAATGCTCCTCACCATCTAGGAGATCGCATTTCACTTCTCGGCGCCGCGGCGCTAGCGAATCTGACACCGATTATATTGTTCGTGTCTAGCGGGCCTGTTACCACCGCACACTGCGTTCTTGGATTTGTCCACCTACCGCACACAAAAATCACGTGCTCAACGTTATCAAGAACGGTACAGTACGGGCAAAAGTAGCATGGATGCGCTCCTTGGTGTACGGATACAACCTGAAGCAGTCATGGGAATAGGGACCGAGTAAGATATTTTCTTACTTAGTCCCTATTCACCTCTCCAGATCCCCTACCTACCCTCGGAAGACAAGTTTAATTAACCTATATATCCATCTTCCCTTGTCGGATTTATCCCATCTGGAATGCTACCTGTCTAGAACACTGTAAGGTGACATCCTATCCTCCCCTCGGTAATAGTCGTCCTTAAACCCTGCCAGCAAGTCTATCGATGGCGTACTAGCGATAACGAATGCCGCCTCAGAGAAGACAGTTCTGTAGCCCGAGAAGACTCGCAGAGACATTCTTCTTTGGACTTATTTAACGGTCAGTCTGTTACGCTGTGTGTTTAGGGCTTTTAACCAAGCAGATAACCAATATAGCAGGATCGAGTTCACGATACTGGAGTAAACGCGCCGTTTCAAGGATCTTGGCCCGTTCACGTTGATGAGAAGCCTGCTCATTGCGGCCACCATCTTTTCTCGGTTTCGATCATACGTCTCCTAAAGGAACGCCTCCCATCTAGCTATATCCCAAGGCACTTCACTGAAGTACTGGGAAGCACAGAAACATCTAGTAATCGGAAGGCTGTGTGCCCCAGTCTCCGACTTCCGGCCGTGACTAACGCCGTAGTCTTCTCCGGGGCCAGTTCCAGTCCTTTACAAATTATTAAGTATAGAACACCTATGTTTATTGCATAATATTGTTATAATACAGTAAGCCAATTCTCTTTTCTTACATCAAAGAATGGTAATTACAAAAAAACTACGCTTGATAGAAAGATATCACTTACATATTTGAAATAACGTCAAAAATATTATAAGATTCAGCTATTAACATTCTTTAACAAAAAAAACGAAATTTTGTTGTCCAGTAATATTTTTTCGTAAATAACGTTATAATTAACAAAAATATTACTTTCGACAGAGGAAGAATACATGATTGATCACCTTTATTTTTATGTTAAATTAAGTACAAAAATATATGCACGAGTAAATTACCCGACAAGACGTAACCGAGATATAATTGACAGATCGTCATTCTATAAATCGTGCCTTATATCCTGTGTAATTTTAGGGACGAAAATACCTAACTATTTTCATGCACAGTAAATATCTGCAGAATAATACATTTTTGATCTAGGTCTTTTAAAATCCATGAATTTAGAGGATGGAATAGAATTAGACTAGTAAATCACGGAACCTCTTAGTTAGACTACATCAAGCGGGAACCCTAATTGATACTAGTATCGAGGCTTTAAAAAGTTAAAAAAACACCGAGTTTTCAGAGACTGGATTGAAAGAAAATAATTTTAAGAAGAACAACCCTAATAAACTACATTTTCCTCCGCCATGTAAGTCTTACAGTTAATTTAATGTTTGACACTCTATGCAGTTACCATCAATCATTTTTCAAATTCATACGTTATCTCCAGTAAACTGTCTTTTCAGTTATTCGAATATTTATTTTAATAATCCGTCATCGGGGAACGATTAAAATATACTTCGTAAAATTGGCACTCAAGTTCTAATATTCCATAAACATAAGCTTAGGGAGATACTGAAATTAATGTCATACATTAAACAATATTTTTAGAATCTGAAAACGTGAACAGTTTTAGAAGTGTAAGTTACAGCTTTTTTTGCCAATTTTATAATTTTTTTATAAAAATGTATAAATACATGTAACCTATAAAAATGAAATAACTTTCTTTTACTGAGAGAAAAACTAACCGCTACTTCGTAATTCTGGGCTGAAAATACTTCTGCATTATTCCAATTTAGGTACTGGATAGCATTATTGGTTATGTAAACAGATAGAGTCTAATTAATGAACACGTACACTAACATGCATCCCAAATGAAAAATTATTAAGTTAAGTGGTCTGTAGAAAATTTTGGTAAAAATTGTGAAAAACATCAAACAGTCGACTTCGTACATCAATCTCTATAGGTTGTTGACAGTTTAACCAACATCCTAAATATTGTGCTGGATATGTGTAACATTACTATTTAACTATTTGGTATAAAGCAAATGATTTCATTACTGATCGATTAAATGCTACGCCCAGTTTAGAAAATCTCCCTGCACTGTAACGATACTGAGGTAAAAGAAGATACACGTTTGTTCAAATTGTGTCTCAGAAGAACAGGCCTTTTCTTATCATGATCAAATATTATTGCGAAAAGTACTTTAAATCTTGAGAAGTTTTGGAAAATAATAAAAGTTGAAATCTTCTTAACATTTTTTATTATTTCAAAGACTATCAGAAATTTGTAATATCAATAATCAAATAGCGCTTATCTATGTATATTAAAAAAACCTTATCATTAGTTATCTATCACATCCCAAAGAAAAACATCACAGATGTACAATAGCTCAAGACTTCATCATTCCTGTATTACATTTAAAAACAAGGTATTCGGTTATATATTGTACCAAAAGATTTAATGATGAATAACTGGACTGAATGTCATGTATCAATCCGATTAAGAATTTCAAATAAAAATTTGACATAATGTAGTTTTACTATCGATCAAAAAAAAAAAACAGAAGTCATTGTATTAAATGCGAGAATAAGAGAGCACTAAACACACCACGAAGTACAAAAAAGATAATCTCTAATCCTTTTCTAGCGAACAGGGAACTTTAAATAACAATGACACAACGGAAGTGTTTGACGTGTCAAAGAATTCGTTTGTGACCGGATTATATTATCTACATCCATTCAAGCTCATCTTATTCATTCATCTTCGTAGTAACTCCATTACTGTTCACTAAATGTATTCGCTTAGATTAGAAAAGTCATAATTTTAATTTTCATAAAAATAATAAATTTTACTTCAATGGTCTACTAATGAAAACCAAAATCTGTAGATAGATAAAAAATTTGCAAGTTTTTAGTAATGTAACGTACACCTCTAATCATTTACTTGAAAACATTTCTTAAATGTCTTTAAGAAACCCATTTATATAATATTTAATTTATTAAACAACGGATAATCATAAGAATTGTATTATTTCTGTAAATATGAAATGTATTACATATAAATGAAATCGGGCCGGTAAGAGTTTTGTAACAAATTTTTCTTGTTAATAAACTTTGTTTATTATCTATTACTGTATATCTACTGTCTGTTACATATATTTTTTTAAACAAAATTCTAAATTAATAACAGATTTTGATAATAGAAATGTAGTATCACCTTTTTACTTCCTTGTTCGAAGTATTGTGATCGCGAAATATTTCTGTTTTCAGATTTCAACGGAAATATCCATTTTGACCATCCCTGAATCCATTTTGACTAGTTTTGGTGTGACGTTTGTACGTACGTATGTATGTATGTACATACTTAAGTATTACTCGCATAACTCAAAAACGATTAGCCGTAGTATGTTGAAATTTTGGATTTAGGACTGTTGTAACATCTAGTTGTGCACCGCCCCTTTTGATTGCAATCGACTAAACCAAAAGTGTCCAAAAAAGACCAAAATCCAAAAAAATTGGATTTTGGACTTTTTCTTAACTGAAGCCCTCATTGAGAACTTTTCAACGATTTATCTCAAGTGGTTTTTCTTTTCATTGGTTCCAGAGTTATAGCCAGACAAAATTTTAATTAATGAAATATTTGGATCTTACAAGGGAAGGCACATCGGTTCGAATCAGACTTTATCTCCTTTTTTAATTTAAAAACGAGCCACAGAAGAGACCAAGTCATCTTAACTCGGCTAAGGATTGGACACACCAGGCTTACCTATGCTCATCTACTTGAGTCTCCTCAGAAGATCTGTGACTGTGAGGCTTGCAAGGTCAAATAGTCCGTGCACCATCTGCTCTTTGATTTCCCAATCTTTGGAACCATCCGACAAAACTTAGACCTGGGTTCGTTTATGAAATTTCTATTAAACCAGAACGAAGATGTAAAATGTATGTTGCGGTCCCTCTCCTACAGTGGAATGAAGAATACGATTTAGTGATTTTTGTGTGATTTTATGTAATTTTTTTGTATTTTTTGTTGTTACTTGTCTATGTTTATTCTTTATTGTTCCTGTTTCTCTGTTGTTTTATATAATACTACATGATTGTTACTTTAGTCACTAATGACTATAATTGTTGATGCGACTGTAAATAAAAATGTGTATATGTAATTTATTAGGTATTATTACATATGTGTATATGTAATAGATTTGATGAAACTCCTGAGTCGGAAATGATCATTTCGTTTGTTTTTTGTTGCCAATCATTATATATAATCGTCATTATTATATAATCGTTCTTTGATTTGATGTAATTCTTCTGATCTTAATTTGTGTTTTTTAATGTTTTTGTTTTTCTTTGATTTTAATTTTCTTCCTCTTTATCTTCTCTTAATGTTTTTATTCTTTTTTTTCAACATTTCTTCCTTTTTTCATTTCCCTCTTTTTATAATTTTAATATATTGATTTATTAATAATTATTAACCCCTGATTGTAAAAAAAAGGTTTACAATAAATAATAATTCAATAATAACAATAAAAAACATCAGAAGTTATTAGTGAAATGACATTTTATGTACTTAAAAAATGTGTGTATATAATTTAATAGGCGTACAAGGAAGTCATCTGATGTCCACATCAAATCTTTTAGGTCAAGTTTATTTCACAATAACAATGATAAACATAATTTTTGATTCCTAAAATGGGTTACATGGTGTTAATCTGTTTTTTGATGCCAAAAACGAATATGAACTCAGAATCTTTCTATCACCCACCATTTTTGAAAAACTTTTTAATTTTGATTAAAGGATTTTTTTTTAATTTTTCATCTTACAAAATAAAATACAGAGCTTAAAATGGCTGTTAGCTCATTTTTTATTGTTTAACTTTGTTAACATAATTTATAAGCATTAAATAAACAATACTAGACAAAGAATATCATAGTCACATATTATGACATCATATCTAATACTGAAGAGTGAGCCTTCATGGACAAGATTAATCATGTCTGTGCAAGTCAAAACATATAGCTGAAAACACAGCTGTGTTGTTTAAGCACTGGATTTAGGAATGAATTAATTTTGTTCAGTCATATTGCTGTCTTAAGTTTATTAACAGTGCAGTGTAATAATGTCTCGATATTGTGTAAATGATGTGGATGCCTTTTGTTATGTATGTGATGAGTTTACCGTAAAATAAAATAGAATAAACATTACACCTTTAATTAAAAAAGAATATCATTTGTACTTTCAGTGTAAAATTGGTGATCAGGATAAGACGTGGGTTCCTCATATAGTATGATCTAATTTTTCTATATATTTAAAAGAGGATGAGTGAAAGATACACGGAAGGCTTTGCCATTTGGTGTACCTGTGGTTTGGCGTGAATCAAAGGTTCATGTAACCGATTGTTACTTTTGTTTAACAAGTGTGTCTGGAATTTCTCAAAAAATCTAAACATACTGTAAAATATCCTTTCCTTCATTGCAATCTGGAATCAGGCCTTTACTTCACAGTGAAATTATTCCAGTTCCTGAGCGACCTGTGAATGTATGTTTCCAAAGCAGCGATGCAGAATCAGACAGTACTGAGGAAGACAACAATGATTTGATTTTGAATTATCTTCCAATAAGCCACATCTTATATCACGAGGTGAATTAAATGACTTGGTTAGGTATTTAAATTTGTCAAAAAATGAAACTGAACTATTAGGATCAAGACTGCAAGGTTGGAATTTACTTGAAAAAATTTACGGGCTTACGAAGCCGACAAAAAGAACTTCTCAGTACTTTATTGATGGAAATATTTTGGTTTATTACACAACTATTGATGAGGTTATATTGCACCTAGGACAAATTCATAAGACTGATGACTGGCGCTATTTCATAGATTCGTCCAAGTATAGTTTAATACATAACGGTAACAAATATCCTTCGATACCAATCTCTTATGGTATTAATTTGAAAGAGACATACGATGTGATGAAAGACGTTCTTGAAAAAATTAATTATAAAAAATATAGCTGGAACATATGTGGTGATTTGAAATTCGGGATGTGCCTGAGACTATATATAAAAAAAGCATCAGCGAAATCATTGTAACACAGGTATGGCCAAGCAAAATGATATGTTTTATAGGTTTTAATAATATTTTCCCTTAATTTTTTTTTTACAGTAATTTATTCAAAACTATACAAACCAAGGTTTAGAATTTCATGGGGAAATACGAGGGCGGACAATCATTTTCACGCTTCGATTTGGGTTCGGTCCGGTAAGTAAAGAGGACAGGAGTATAAGAACTCCGAGGAAGACCAGTTAAAAATCAGTTCTGCGAATCAGTCTAAGCGAGACGTTATGATGTCAGTTGCGAGATGTCAGTCAGTGAGATGTGAGTTTTTTGTGATACCAGTCAGCGAGAGTATTTTTCGAGAAGGTCAGTAAAGGAGCGAATTTCTAATGAACTAAATTTCGGAGCGATTAAGGTGACGTCAACAGTAATTCCAGCACACGAAAACAAAAAATGGTTCGGTAAGTGACTGTAAGACTATAAGTGATAATGTGCTAAATTTCATTCATAAATTGTTAGGGTAGTTTTAGTTGTGAACAGCAAAGGTATTTGCAGTTAAAGAGCTTTATACTTGTCTTATTTATTGTTGTCAATACAAGACTAGTGGTCGTGCTAATGTCTTTTGTCGATGGGGCTGAATTCTGCTTTTCATTATTTATCTTTTTTGTTCTTCTGCTCCCCCACCTCGGTTCACCATTCAAGTATAACTCAACTCAGGGGAGTGTCTTTCTGAATAAGACTGTACCGGTTGTACGCCGGCACGGCTGATCGGCCCGTCGGTTCTGGTTCTTTTATTTTATCATCTTTGCCATGCCTCTAACTGGTAGGACAGGGTTGAACCCATGTCTCGCTATGCCGTTCTCGGGGACCCTGCCCAAGCAGCAATAACTGACATCAATAACTGCTCCAATCCTGGAAGTCTTCCTCTTTTATCATCAAAATTTGCGGCACCAACTTTTCAATTTCTTTCCACTCGTTAGCACCTCTGAACATATAAACACTGAATTTTCTGGGAAGATCCACTCCAGCTGTGCTCTTGTTTTAACCTCCTCCCATCTCGGGCATTCGTAAAACGTGTGAAACGGTGAGTCTACAGAAGCGCAGTAAATACATTCCAGGAATTCTCTTCCTTAAATCTGTACAAACACTCTCCAAACTCACCGTGGCCAGAGAGGAATTGGGAGACGTCGTATCCTACACCCCCGTGTACCCTCCCCAATCACGGCCCACCTCCGGTAGCACCCAGCGGGTCCATGCCCCAGTTCTAGCTATTGATTGTCCAATGTTCTTTCCATTTTAGTTTAAGAAGGATGTCCGCTTCTTCTTTAGGAATGCCTTCATACCTTCTGGTCCATTTTATTGCCAATAGTCGGATCGGGGAAACCCCCGCCACGGCCACAGATACAGTCCTGTAAGCGCTGATTATTTTTAAAAGTTCTCTCTCCGTTGTAAAGGCTCTAGCTTCTGTAAATTTATTTTTGAATTAAAAGCTCCGATCCAAGCTAGGACCGCATATAATATCATTGATGTGGCTGCCGACATCTCGATTCTCCTCCGAGGGGAGAAGAACCCGCCAACGTAGCGTGTCCGGTCACTACACCACCCTCTCCGTTCCTTGCCAGTCGTGGCTTTAAAGGAGGTCATCTACTTGCCCTCGTACTGATCACACTCCACAATGTTCAGTCCGGCCTCGTGAGATGTCACTGATGCAGATGCCCCGAGGGACATCTACATCAGTAATTCCGCCCCAGTAAAATCGCCTTCCGAAGAAGACTCGGACACCTAATGCTACAACGTAGCCCTCAAGAACTAAGCTAAGAGCCTACACGCAGAAGCGCGAACCCCGCGCCTAGTAAAACTAATTAATGAGCTAATTTCGTGAATGTCTCGTAAATCGAGGCAATAACTAAAACAGCTTCCCACAAAAAGTGTTGATCGCAACAACGTAATTTAGACCTAGTTCCCTTAAATGAACCCAGCTACCGCTAATTACTCAACTTGAGTGCAAAACTAATTACGGACTCCGGTCTAGTCTACCGGGGAGAGGAGAATGAACCCCTGCTCCCACTCAGCTCCATCGCGGAGTCCTACGTGACATTCACTACCACAAACCGCCGCTACACACCACAGCTGGATGGCGTGCAGCCACGTCCCGCCGACAGTATCGTCAAAAGACGACGATAACAAAAGAAGACGCTGGGCTCGTAAAAGAATGTCCCTGTAACTCTAAAATTGCAAACGATGAGCCCAGACGGGCGCAGCGTACAACATTATGGTCTCACAGACACCTTTATAAAGAATACGCATGGTGCGGTAATTCAATCCCCAATCGGGATGGATAACTCTACGAACGCCGAAGAAAGCCTTCTTCGCCACTAACTGGAGGCGCTCCTTGAAGAGAAGCCTGTCATCAAGGATAACACCCAGATACTTCTGAACAGTGACATACCTAATTGGAAGGCCGTTCATCACAAACGGCGGATGGCAGGTTGCGGCTAGCCGTCCCTTCAAAAATATCATAGTGGTTATCTATATTCTCCGCACTGAAAACCATCTCTGTCATGCGATTGCATCCGCATTCGCGTCAAATTCAACGACCAAAACGAGTGGACCTAGAACACTGCCCTGTGGACAACTTTTAGACAGGGTCTTTCCTACCTCCGAACTACGACAGTTCTATCGCTGAAGTAGCTTGAAAGAGTTTTAATCTTATCTAGCGTGCAACCACACTTCT
Organism: Lycorma delicatula; assembly: GCF_047948215.1. NCBI lineage: Eukaryota > Metazoa > Arthropoda > Insecta > Hemiptera > Fulgoridae > Lycorma > Lycorma delicatula. The sequence continues at coordinate 25,347,388 of NC_134455.1, forward strand.
GCAGCTGAAACAAGGCTGAGGGCCACCACAAGTTGCTGAACGCCCCGGATATGTCCAAGAAGACACCGAGTACATATTTGCACTCGATGTTTGAAGCCAGGTCCATAACTCTAAGAAGCGCGTCCTCTGTGCCCTTACCGGGGCGGAAGCAGTACTGATCGTCCATCAGCATATGGTTAGAAGTTAAGCTACAATTGATTCGGAGGTACAGGACCTTCTCGAAAACCTTACTTACTATAGGCAAGAGCGTCAGAGGACGGTAAGAACTGACTGTGGGATCCTTGTCGCCACCCTTGAAAAGGAGCTTCAAAACACCTCGTTTCCAACACGCTGGAAAGTGCCCAGCAAATAGCAACCTATTAAAAACCCTAGTCAATACACCAAGAATCACAGGCAGGGTGCGAACAAGGAGTTCCACCGTGATACAATCATATCCGGGGGCTTCATTCCTAGCTAGGCTGCAAATTACTTGGCGGACTTCCGCTTCAGTTATTTCAGCCGACACAATGTCAGAACGAAAACCAGCAACTCCCTTTAGGACTCGTCGATGATACGAGATCTCACCAACCTCGGTATCATCTGGAAGAAGATCGTCCATCAGATGAGAGAGGACACGATATTTATCAACAACAATACCATCTCGGGTCGAGACAGCCGACAGAAGAATGTCCTTTCTCCGCTTATGGTCAACAACTCTATAGACAACACCCCATGGATTCTTATTTCCCTGCTCTTGAACAAAAGAGCGCCAGAAATCACGCTTATAAGACCTAATTCTATGAAAATACTCAGTCCTCTTCTGACGATATTCCGCAAACAAGACTACACGCCGATCAGGATCGTTCGCATGCTGTGCGACTCTCCTGAGACGGCCCACAGTCAGTTTTATCGCAGTCAATTCCCGAGTTCACCATCCAGTTACTATCTCTCGACCCGTACTCCGGGGGATAGAGCGATCAGCGGCTTCAACCACCCCAGAAGAAAAAATTTCTGCCAGGTCGTCTAATGGAACTTCGTCCAGGGTGCGAGCGAAAACCCGCAAGCTGGCCAAAAGAATGTTAGAACACTTGGGCCAATCCGCCCGCCTGTGCAAGAAGCGTCCCTGCTGAACAGGAACGTCCGCCCTAAAGGCATCACGCAGCCCACCTATCCAATCAAAAACAATTAGCCGATGATCGCTTTCGCAGTCATCGACTACTGACCAATTAAGAATCCTACCAATGATGTCCTTACCCATGATAACATCAATGCTGGTGCCACCAAAGGCCCTCCGAAAACCGACTGCACCGGCGAAGGTTGGCAACTCGCAGGCTACATTAAAAACATCGAAATGATGGTGCGCAATGAAACCTTCGATTAATTCACCGTTGTCGTCCGAGATCCCATTGTGCCAAAGAAGCGATTTGGCGTTCGCATCAACTCCTATGAGAATAGGACGACCCGCTACCAGTCTAATAATTCTATCCCATCTTTCCAAATGAAGTTCAGTGGGATCCCTGTACTGAAAGTACGAACTAACAACAACCAGGTCCAGATCATCCACGGCAAGCTTAACAATGACGTGATGCGTGTCATAGGCCTGCCGTATGAAGACACTATCTATAGACTTCCTGCACAGAACGGCGGATTTACTATCACCAACGCACAACTTATTCCATCCTGAAAAACCTGGCAGATCACCCTTGACCACATACGGGTGTTGAAGAAGGAGAATATCGGGGCTCGGTTTTTCGACAATCTCACCTAACTCTACTTGGACTGCATAGGCACCCTGGGCATTAAGAGATCTGAAATAAATCTCAACCGCTCTTAAGTAACAACCGCACTCCTTACTATTTACAAAGTGCCTATGACTTTTGCGCAACCATTTACAGTTGACGCAAGACGAAGCACCTCTGTCTTTATACAACCATTCAAAAATCTTTATGCAACCTCTGACATTGAAACCCATGACTACTGTGTCTCCTGATCTCTTTCAAAGTGATGTGAAACAACACAAACATAGTTCTCTATTTTGAATAAATTTATTACAACTAGGTTTGACAGACCTGCAGATCAGAATATCAATGAACCATTTTATTTGTGTTATTATCGCCTGGGTCTAAAAGTGCATACATAGTAATAAGATTGCAACTAAAATAATAAAAGAAACCATTAAGATAAAATATGTAACACAAATAACAAAACAAAACTTATGGCTGACTATCATTAAATCTATGAAGGATATGATTCTTCTTAGAAATAACAATACCTGTTCTAGTATATTCTTATTTCCTAGGTTGCCCTGAATTGTCCCTCAGTAATTTAAATTTGCAACATACAAACACATAATTATGAAGTTCACAAGGATGTGGTGCACAGTTGCATTGTATGCATAAGCTGTGTTTTCTCTCAACATCAGGTATCTGTGAGTAGCTCTGGGATGTCTGTAGGACCACTACCTCTGGTCAAATTTTTCTGCGTTAATTTTTCTTCCATGGTAATACTGTATCTTTGATGTGTCAGAGTTTATTTATTATCCGCTGTAGCAGTCCAGTCACCTTGCCATGAACCATTTACTACTGCTACCGCTACTTCACCTACTACACTAATCCAGACCTATTCTTTCTTTTGTGACAAGACAAATGAATCCAAAGAAGATGTACAATTAGTAGTAAGATTATAGTCCAAAGATTCGATATATGTGGTCACAATAATGTGGCTTAAATGACTAACAGTGTATATCTTGGAATTGAATATTATACTTTTGATTTGCTCTATCTGTGCTTGAAAATATTACGTAACAGGTTTATGCTTAGGTATGTATATGGGACCACATCATTATCACAGATTAAGTTAGTGGAACAAAATCAACCTAAGATCACCTAGCTTATACATAATGCCATTCCACTTCCAAACAACCAGAAAAGAAAGTATTGTATGAAGATGACAAAGTTCAAATATTTGAACTTTATGTACCTGGATCAATTAAAGATCTGGAACCAGAGAGAGGTATGCAACATTCCTGTTTTTCTGGATCCAATTCCACATTTGTAATGTCATATATCAATGTCCCTTAATATTCTATCTATTTTATAGCAAAAGATTTCCAACCAAAAGATTCTCCTAAGACAATTGTATATTGATGAATGCCACTCTTTAACAGCTGCAATCTAGTTGTGATTAGTGGACAGCTTCTGGTTCAAAATATGAAAAATTATTTTTCTGTACAAGTTAATGTTTTATTTTTTGTGTATTTGTTTTATACTGGTTAAAGAAATTTACTGCTTAGCCAGTTGGTAAAACAAGAGCAGATGTGCCATAAAAGTCGGCTACACAAGCCGAATTTCTTGAATCCAGTAACTTTCTGGATATTTATTTTGTTGTAAATAATAATCATTATACATTGGGCTTTGACCTTTTAAAGCCACTCCTTATCAAAATCAGAGGTTAGAATTTGGATGAGACTGAGAAATTCCCTGACTGGTTGACATGCTGCCACAACACATTTAGCATGTTATTACTATAACAGTTATCAATGACCTCCCTTGGTGTGCGGCCAACATGTCCCCAAATGTACGATATAGCATTTTTAACAAAATATAAGTCAAGTGTCAAGATTGTGCCAAAACCACTTATTAATCTAATTTCTTCAGAGATGGTCTTTTTCCTAGTAATAATCTACATGAAATGATTGAACAAAAAGAAAAAAGCACACAGGAAAAGTAATAATTTTATGTTTACAAAACAAAGTTTGAAGTTTATTACCTTTGCAAATAATTTCAATCCATTCATTGATAAAAAAAGAACATTAAATGTTCAATCTGTTCAGATATCAAAAATAGCATTTCACAAGGTGAATTATAATTTAAAATTTTCCCCACAAAACTTCATCTGAAGTTTAAATAGTTAATTATAGAAGGCAAAGAAAATGGGTTTATATTACAAACTATTTACTTTGTTAAAAATGGATTTTCTTCTTTTACTATCATTTTTTTTTTGTCATAGAACTTTGTAACCAAATTCATACATATGCACCTTAGGATCCACTTTTTTAATAAAGAAAAATAAAGCTAATCTAAAAGGTGAATATAACTTACAACTAATATCACAGATAAAATTAAAATAAAACCAAAAGTAAATAGAATTTAACAAAGTCTGAGATCGGTGTAAAGGGCCCATTCTTGGATAACAAAAAGAGTAAAAAGAAAACTAAGAACCATAAAAGATCTAACATAAAACTTAAAACTAGGTTAAAAACAAAAATTAAAAAAGTGAAATAAAACTTAAAAAACTAATATCACTAAAATCTTATGACTCAATCACAGACAGTCTTTAAAATATAAAAGCTAAAACAAGTATAACAAAAAAAGAAGAAACTATACAAATTCCGATAGGGAGAGTAAAAGACTCCCTACTTGGATAACAAAATCAAAAACACAGAACCAAAAAAATAAAAATTAAAAAAAAAACTTGTTTAATAAAAACTCTTCCAGCATAAAAAATATACACAATAATAAATTTTTTGTATTAACCCAGTACTACGCAAAAATAGAAACATCCAGTTTAAAATTTCATTATCATTGTACAAGACACCACGAATGTTTCTGGGTAGATTAAATTTACGACGCAACGCCGCATAACATATGCAATCTACGAGTATGTGGTGCATAGTCATGCGGCAGTTGCATTGTGCGCATAAGGGTGCATGTCCTCCTGACATCAGGTACTTGTGTGTGACCCTCGTATGTCCTATCCGCAATCGATAGAGGACTACTTCCTCATGCCGAGTTTTTCTGCATGAGGAGTCCCATGGCAACACAGAATTTTTAATCTGCTGTAGTTTATTTTATCAATGGTAGCCATCCAGTCACCTTGCCACTCTGCTCTTAGCGATTGTCTTACATAATTAATAAAATCAGAAGTAGCAACTCGGATGGTGAAAGGAGGCTGATAGTAATCAGCCTTAAACTTGCCAAAGAAGTAAGTATGCTTCTTTGGCAGTGGAATCTGCATGTTCATTACCTGGAATCCCTAGGGACCCAGCACAAACTTACTTTTGTGTTGTGATTATTCAACTCTGTGATTGCGTTGTAAATTTCAATGATGATAGGATGTTTGGAATAAAAGTTTTTTAAGTCTTGGAGAGCACTACACGAGTCACTGCAAATAAGACTGTTTCTATATTTAGAGCCTTATTTATAGCGTATAGTTCAGTGGTAAACACACTCGTAATACCGGGGAGACTAAACATATAAGTTCTCTCATTGACAATAAACGCACAACCAACAGTATCATTTTGTTTTGATCCATCAGTGTATACCACCGCATCTGGGTTCATCTTGGAGAGAACACACTGAAACATTTGCTGGAAGACAGTAGGTAGTGTTTATTGTATGTTGTAAGGTCAAAAGTAAAATTTATAGGGTTTATTCCCCACAGAGGATATGAGCACTGATACGATGATGATAAGAATGACTGTGTGTCAACATTTATATGCTGCAGCAGACATCAGGTATGGACACCTACAGGTGCAGTACAACGTGGACAGTCCACATAATTTCCTAAATTAGGATTTCTAAGGACTGAGTCAAAAGCCATGATTTGGCTGTCCTTTCAGATGAGCAAAATGAGATAATAAAAGCTGGTCTCATCTATCCCAAAGTGATGGTTCACCAGTATACAAGTAAGCCTAGTACTATGAGTAAGACTACTAATTAGTTTTAGTTAAGTCACCACTGGTCTTAAATTCATGTCATAATAAAATTGTAGTTTTCTTCCTCTATTTTTAAAGTAATATTTTACCTTTTGTTTCAATAAAAACAAATTATTTACTTACATTTAACTGCAATATGAATTAATACAATCTGTTCTATAGTTAAATTTAACTTCCTTTTTGTTCATTATATTGTTACCTAACAAGGTAAATATAATGAAATACATATCATTATCCTTGTTAGATAAGATAAATAAAAGGAAACCCATTTACATTTAATAAATTTTCAGTCTAAGCATTTTCTTCTGAAATGACAATCGTACAAAATCGTATAATAACTTTTTAAAAACACCCAAATATTTTCAGTCGTCTTTGTAACAATCTTTAGTAACTGGTACTGCTAATTTAATTTTAATATCTACTGATGTTAACTGATGGTATTTAAAAAAAAATTTTTAAGTAGACACGTAAGAGGGTTATTTAGTATTTAATTAGACACAAAATCAATCTGGAGCTAAAATGGTTCATTTAATCAATGTGACTTTTTTTCACTTTTCAACATACTCTCCAGCAACATTAATGCACTCTGAATCAGCTTATTTATGCCTGCTGTAATCGTTGTCTTGATATCAGAACTAATTTAGCACATTTTCTTCTTTGTTGAGAGAATCTATGAAAGTTTCAAGAATTGAAACTTAAATACAACTTTGTACTATTTGGTAATACAAGACTAAATTCCAACCAGTTTTTCACCTTCAGAAAGCAAAAACTAATCACTGCATGCTGTTAACTAATTCACAAACTTTATAAGGACTTGCCATTGTAAAACAAGATTTTAGGTTATAAACAAAACAATTTTACTCACATAACAGTTCCAAGTCATCACAGTGTCCTGAATCATAACCCTCTAACCAAGTGTTTTGCCTCCACAGCTATATGTGTATTTAAATCCCTTGTGTTTAGAATGTTGTAAAGAGTATGTTGGTTTGAATTTATTTAGCGTTTAGCTCATTATTATTGTCGGTTTATGCATCTCCTTTTAAGAGAGCATTAAAAGATTTAAATGGCAGAAAGGCTCCTGGAATAGACGGAATACCTGTAGAATTACTGCGCAGTGCAGGTGAGGAAGCGATTGATAGATTATACAAACTGGTGTGTAATATTTATGAAAAAGGGGAATTTCCATCAGACTTCAAAAAAAGTGTTATAGTTATGATACCAAAGAAAGCAGGGGCAGATAAATGTGAAGAATATAGAACAATTAGTTTAACTAGTCATGCATCAAAAATCTTAACTAGAATTTTATACAGAAGAATTGAGAGGAGAGTGGAAGAAGTGTTAGGAGAAGACCAGTTTGGTTTCAGAAAAAGTATAGGGACAAGGGAAGCAATTTTAGGCCTCAGATTAATAGTAGAAGGAAGATTAAAGAAAAACAAACCAACATACTTGGCGTTTATAGACCTAGAAAAGGCTTTCGATAACGTAGATTGGAATATAATGTTCAGCGTTTTAAAAAAATTAGGGTTCAAATACAGAGATAGAAGAACAATTGCTAACATGTACAGGAACCAAACAGCAACAATAACAATTGAAGAACATAAGAAAGAAGCCCTAATAAGAAAGGGAGTCCGACAAGGATGTTCCCTATCTCCGTTACTTTTTAATCTTTACATGGAACTAGCAGTTAATGATGTGAAAGAACAATTTAGATTCGGAGTAACAGTACAAGGTGAAAAGATAAAGATGCTACGATTTGCTGATGATATAGTAATTCTAGCCGAGAGTAAAAAGGATTTAGAAGAAACAATGAACGGCGTAGATGAAGTCCTACGCAAGAACTATCGCATGAAAATAAACAAGAACAAAACAAAAGTAATGAGATGTAGTAGAAATAACGAAGATGGACCACTGAATGTGAAAATAGGAGGAGAAAAGATTATGGAGGTAGAAGAATTTTGTTATTTGGGAAGTAAAATTACTAAAGATGGACGAAGCAGGAGCGATATAAAATGCCGAATAGCACAAGCTAAACGAGCCTTCAGTAAGAAATATAATTTGTTTACATCAAAAATTAATTTAAATGTCAGGAAAAGATTTTTGAAAGTGTATGTTTGGAGTGTCGCTTTATATGGAAGTGAAACTTGGACAATCGGAATATCTGAGAAGAAAAGAATAGAAGCTTTTGAAATGTGGTGCTATAGGAGAATGTTAAAAATCAGATGGGTGGATAAAGTGACAAATGAAGAGGTATTGCGGCAAATAGATGAAGAAAGAAGCATTTGGAAAAATATAGTTAAAAGAAGAGACAGACTTATAGGCCACATACTAAGGCATCCTGGAATAGTCGCTTTAATATTGGAAGGACAGGTAGAAGGGAAAAATTGTGTAGGCAGGCCACGTTTGGAGTATGTAAAACAAATTGTTGGGGATGTAGGATGTAGAGGGTATACTGAAATGAAACGACTAGCACTAGATAGGGAATCTTGGAGAGCTGCATCAAACCAGTCAAATGACTGAAGACAAAAAAAAAAAAAAAATGCATCTCCTAACATTCAAGTGTGCTAAAATTTAATTCTTTTTTGTGCATGTGTAGAATACCAAGGTTGCTCTCAATATTGGTTGAATTTCTGTTGATTAGAAGGTTAACTCCACACTGCTGCGGAGGGCAGTGTGTAATTGCTAACTGTTCATAGTCTTTTTGAAACCTCATCACATTTGAACTTTTTTATCACATCCATCATAATTGAATATTATAAAAGACACACTTCAAATTTTTATCCAGCCATATTCTAAATACCTGTCCAGAAAAAGAAAACCTGTCACCAGGGAAATTAGTTGACACCAGTTTGAGGTTTTGAAGTGTGTTTCGAAAAATATTCTATTATGAAACTTGGTTCTATTAGTCATTACAAAAGTTTATTTTTGTATTTTTAAATTAACATCAACTGTCATGGACACAAACAGCATAAAAATCAAATTAAAACTACAAGGTAAGTTTATGATAAAAGAAGGCTATAATAATTAAACAAGTTATAATCATACTAATATATTTAATTAGTGATTAATTAATGTCACTAATATATTTAATTAGTGACATGAAAATCATAAAAAGTAAGGATAATCCTCTGAAAATATAACATTATATTTGTAAAAAAATATAATTTTCTTCGGTTAAAAATGCAATTTGAAATAACTAATGAATACTAAATGATGTATTATGATATATAGCGTGCTGTTAAAGCTAAAATTGGAGCGCCTGTTGCTTCAGCAGGTAACGCTCCAGAAGATGCAGCAATATCCAAATGTGAGTATTTGAGAGGCATCTTTGAATCCAAACCATGCTAAACAACAAATACAACAATCACAAAATTAAAAATTTTATATATAAATGAGGTATTAATAATAGTAAAATAATATATAAGATCGACTTTTTATCTTAAAAGTGTGTCGTGACTGACTTGTCATAGGCGCAGTCTAAGGGAGAAGAAAGGGTGTGAAATGCATACTATGTTTATACACTGTGTTTCAGTATAAGGTCCATTCCAGCAAGGAATGGGTAGATAAGTAAAATATATTATTTTTTAGATTACTTATTAAGTTTTCGAGATATAAGCTCGTGAAGAAAATAAATTTCCAGACGAAACTTTTGATAGCAGCATTCCGTACATGCAGTAACTAAAAAATTAAATTTTCGACACTTTTTCAAGATCAACTGCAATGTATCAGTTGTACCATTTGTTCGTAAATATGAAAAAGTTGTTATAAAAATGCACAGTATGGTTAATAATTTGATTTCAATATTTCACTTCGCTTTTTTTGGGCCAGGAAAATTTATAATGAAAGAATAATATGACTTACTTTTTGCTAATCTATCAATAGCTCGCTGAGTACACCTCGTACTGAAATATAGATATACAGCTTATCTATCTACGTAAAAAACAACAATAATTATTTAAAGGGCCAAAAAACTCACGTCCAGGGGAATTAAAAGAACATGGATAATTATTAACAATATTTATTAATTCAAAGTAGCTACAGATAAAGACAGATTTAGAATTTACTTTGTTGCCTTTACATTGAAGGGGAGACTGAGTTTGCATGCCTCTAACCAAGGAATCATAATTAGGTGTATATCCTGACAAAGATAATAATAATAATAATGAGTCTTCAGTATGGGAATCAGTCAGGACAGAACGTTGTTTAGTCGAAGTTAGCTTCGTTTAGTATGAGTTAGCTTCAAGTATGAAATGCCAATTCGCATAGGTATGTAGATCCGAAACAAGAATAGATATATTCACTACATTTGGTGATACTGGGGTATTTTTCTCGGTTGACATATTTCCAAAAATCTTCTTCAAATTTACTGGCTTGTAAGATTAAGTCAGTTTGTAAAATTATAATTTCATTTTCTAATGCCCTTTGATCCATATGAAATATGTCTGAAATTTTTTTGCTAATGCGTTTCATACTTTTTCATCTTTTTTAAAAGGAAAAGATATAAATTCCACAATTTCTTTAATTTTTTCAAAATCCTGAAATCTTACCTCGAAATCTTCAATTACTTTTCGGATTTCCACGACGTATTTGTCAATCTTATAATTAATATTTTTATGTTTCTGTAGGTTATCTGCCATATTTGGAAAATGACTGATTATTTTGTTGCAGATCTTCTATTAGCAAACTAAATTTTGTTTTATATGCGTCTATGCAGCTGATCATATCAATTACTGGTTTATTTTTACCTTGTAATTCTAAATTTAAATGACTTAATATTGAAGTAAAATCGGTAAGAAATGGTAAGTCACTAAGCCAAGTTTCATCATTTAAATTTTCACAGTTTCAATCTTGTTTGTGAAGAAAATCTATAATTTCAGACAATAAATCACGAAATTGCTGCAGAAATTTACCTCTGCTTAGCCATCTGACATCGGTATGTAGTAATAATTCAGGTTGGCCTTCATCGAGCTGCAGTTGGAAGAGACACCGTTTGAGGGACCTTCCTCAAATTAACAATTTTAAATGCTATTTCCATTACCTCTTTTGTGTTTAGTCTCTTGCTAGCTAACACTTTGCTGGTGAATTATGCAGTGATCAAAAAGGCTGGGAATTCATCTTCATTTTGACATAGGGCTATATAAATCCAATTCTGTAACCTATCATTGCAGCTGCGCCAACCATTGTTATTGAGACCAATTTAAAAAGTAGTACTTTCAAATCATTGAGCAAGTTTTTAAAGGCTTTGAATATGTCAACACCTCTAGTTCTTTCCTTCAAAGAAATCATACCCAACAATTCTTCTTTAGATATAAAATCCTTAAAAACCATATGAATGAAAACAAGTAGTTGTGCTGTATCACTTACGTCTGTCGATTCATCACCCTGAAGGGAAAAACAAGAACATCTACTAATATCATTATGTAGCTGCTCTTTTACATTCCCACTCATCCTTTCAATTCGTCGCATCACTGTGTTTCGAGACAATTGTAGGTCTTGAATTGCAAAAACAATTTCACTCTTGTTCTTAAAATCGTTAAAAAGTGAATGTGACATTTCCAAAAAAATTTCCTTTACAAATTCACAGTCTGAAAATGGCTTACATTTTTTCCTAAGAGATAGCTTACTTTGAATGATGCAGTAGTTACTGTTCAAACTTGGCTTTTTAAAAACGCTTTGTTGATTTGTTAATTGAGTTTTAAGATCCCTAACTTTATGTTTTCTCAGTTCAGAATTTGGTGGATAATCTGTTTGATACTTATTATGTAAAGCTAAAAAATGTCTCCAAATTACCCTTTTTAGTAATGGCTACCGAGGTAAGGCATATTAAACAACAACATTTATCATTCAACATTGTAAAAAAGTAATCGAGCTCCCATTCTTCAGTGAAGTGAGAAGTTTTCGATTTTTTCGGTTTACTACTCATGTCCATGGGTATACTAGAATGCAAAGAAATATGACAATTTAAAGAATAAATATTGAATTAAATATTTTCCTAGAAAATTCAAAAACTCATGAACTGCAGCAATTATCTCCATTACATTGAAAGAAATAATAACAATATTGCATATTATGATCGGGGACAGCAATACAAGTATATTAAAATCTAATATAGATATATTCAAAAGAAGTATGTTAAAGTTGCAATATATTTATTACGGTTTACAATACTTAATTTAATAGAATTATTGTTATTCCAATATATATTTGCAATACTATCCCTTATTTTTCTCTCAGTGTAATGACTGCAGTTTAGAAATCTGTTGCCAAGAATGCTCACTTATCAAGTAAATAGATAGGTAAGAAAAGCAATTTAATTTAAAACAAAGATAAGGTACTTACATTTTAAACAAAAGAAAAATTGAAACTCAACGTGGTCACCGAGGATAAATAATATTGATTAATAATAATACTGTTAATACAAAAGAAAAGAAGCTACCGTATGACACTACCAAATATAAGCTAACTCTGACTGTGTTCTTCGATCAGTCGAGTCGTAACTGTTGCGTTCACACGTTGCGTCCGGTGACAAGTGTAACACTTAAGTCAAAATGTTTTGTGCTGGGTGGGTGGAAATCACAGTGTCAGGCTGTCAGAATTCTAGGAATTTATGACCTTGGCAAATTCCCAGAATGCATTAAACTATTGTTAGAAAGTTTTGTCTTCTACAATTGCTTCAAAGTCCATGGTACACGGAATTCCACCCCAGACATTACGAGCAATCAACAAACAATCAAAATTGGCCTCCAAATCGACTTGTTGGCCACCCCTGCTCTAAATCACTAAGAGCATATGAATCTTATCTTCGAACAATTTACTATAAGACTAACTCCTTTATCCATATTTAATTTTAATACATAGAAATACCCTGATAATAATTTGTGTGAGAAAACAAAGATATACATCAGTATAATTTGAAAATTAACTTTGTTTAAAAGTGGTTCCAGTTAAATTGTGTTGAGGAATAAAATACACCCTAATCTCAAATATTTTTTCTTTGTACTCATTGATCTCTAAAGTACAAAATTTTAATTTATTATTTTTTTCTGCAGTATTTTTTTTCATAAATAAGCTACGATATAACAATAGTAGTTAGTCTCTTTCTTGATAAAATAAAATTTAAGTTATTTAAAGCTTAGTAAAATCAGTATATTTTTTTAACTTGTTTACTTATGTAAAAATATCAAATGCTTGTTTATTTTGTGCATTACAATTAATTTGCTTGTTAAAAAATACTTAATTTAAAAATAATATTTGTAATAAAAATTATTCTCTAAAAATCTATCTGAATGCAATAATTATTAGAATGGTACTATTGACTGCATGGTTTAATTTACATAAATAATTAAAAATATATTAATTTTGAAATTCTTTTCTAAACATTTTTTTTTATAAAAATAAATGTAGCAAGTGTTAAAATGATAATGAGAATTTTAATCTTATCAAAAATAATTTACTTTTCTTCTATATTAATACCTTCAGAATGGCCTGCAGAGATGTGGAGATGCGACACACTTATGCCAGGTCAGTATTTCTACCAATCTTCAAAACATTTTTTTGTAAATCCAAGTTCACTTAAGAGATGTTTTCTTTATTCCATTTTTCATTGCAAATCATCTTATAATGTTCTCTTCACCAAAAGGAATAAGAAAAAGGTGCAGAGTGCCATGTCAAGAGAATATAGGGTTTGCAGTACCAGTAGCATTATTTTGTGCTAAATAATAAATTGATTGTAAGTGTGAGATGGAGTCATGGTAAAATACCAAAAAATTGTTCGCCCAAATTTATGATTATTTTCTACAGATTATCTAATATAAATGCTATAAAACTTCTAAGTCATATTTTTTATTGATCACACAACCTTGTGGTAAGAGTTAATAGCATTGCACTGAACTTGACATGTTTTTGCAGTCTTTGTTCTTCAGGAAGAATAAAGACCAAAGTTCCGTTGGAATGAATGGAATCGAACAACTGTTCTGCTATGTTTTTGCGATGTTACTTTTGTTGAATATTCAGTTCAGTACAACAGTTTTCGAACAAATTTTTAAGTTACTCATTTTGTATCCAAAATGTCAATAATATATAGTTTTTCATATGAACTATAAGAGATTCCCACATCTTCAGCAACGTCTCTAATAAATGATTTGATGATTAATGATCGAAGTGTCCTTTATTTTATCGATATTATCATCAGTTGGTGTGTTAGGATGTCCAATCCTTTTGTCATCTTCATGGCCTCTTTGAAACAACTTATACCACTTATAAATCCTTGATGCCAACGTAACATCCTCACCAAAAGTTTCTCTAACATTTTCACCACTTTACTGCACTTATTCAATTTTAAATGAAAAATATAATTAAAATCCTTTGTTGTCATTTTCTAACAAAATAAACTGCCAATTGTAACAAAATATGTCGTAATTACTAAGCACCAAATTTTAACTATGCTTCTGATCTGGTTGAAAATAATGATGTACATTATAGTCAGTGAGGCGACTGCAGGGGGAGATTATTATTTAGCATTCGGCAAAAACTCAGCTACAAAAACATATTGCGCAACACTGCCAACAAAATTATGATAAAAAAAAGAATAGAGAGAATTTTTTTATCAAACCCTGCATTCCTGGATGATGGTTATAAACTTAGCAGGCATACTATATTCAAAACTTATCTGTTTAGCTGATTTAGGTCCTTTTTTGATAGGCACTTTCAATTTCAATCTCAAACGACTAACTGTTAATTGCAAACATTGTTATTCCGTTGTTAATCAATTAACATAAGAATAATATAATTACAGAATGCAACATTTTAAAACTTTTGAAACTATGTTTTACAATCTTAACGTGGTCTTAAAAGTATTTTTCATACCGATTTAAAATCTGATTTTAATTTTTCTATTGCATAAGGTTTTTATCCAAATCATTTTTCTAGTTTTTAAACAAGAATTGCCTTGCATTTTTTAAACAGGGAAAATTATTATTTTAGTTCGATTTAAAGATTGTGTGTTTTGTAACGCTGTATAAAATTACAACGCACTGCATTAGAATAGACAATGGTATATACTCACTTAAAAAAAGCTAATATGACCATTAATTCCTCTTCTTCACTCATTTCACTGCTTCAAGTTCTTTCTGATGTGGTTGAAACTTCTCGTCCTTGATTGTCTCTCTTCAACATAAAACATTAGTCAACAATCATGTATGCATTCCACCATCCCTGGTATCTCTTTTCCATGTTCTTGATATCCTGGGGAAACATTCTCCTTGTTCTTCACTGATATCGCAGAGAACAAGTCAATATGTGCAATGTAGGAAATGAAGCCTTACATGGCTTCTAAAAGTACATCCTAATTTTATGAAACTCTGCAACATTGTTTTAACTATGGTTTTGTACTTTGTATGTTTGTTGTTGCGCAAAACATTGGTCACAACTTCTTTAAACAAAACCTATGCCCGTTTTTACATTGGATTCACTGAACTTTCAAACAAATTGTCTTTCATTAAATATCTGATCTGTGGTCCCACAAAGATCCCTTAAGTTTCTCATAAGATACTTTTCAACAAATTTGTTGCCAAGTACTGGAAGGAGACACCATCTTTAGAAAAGGCTTCTTTAGTGAACCGTTTTATTAATCCGAGCTTGCTGTGCAGAGGAGGTAATAGTATCTTGTTTGGTTGAACAAGTGGTACATTTGTTATATACAAACTTGCATTTGCTTATGTTCTGTGAAGCGGGTTGGAGGATTTTTCTTTTGGGCCAGTCTGTTACCTTTCAATGCTTGTCTTTGGCTCAGCTGTCCCATTCACAAATGAAACACAGCATTTTTGGGTAGCCAGATTGTTGACCAGTAACATACCAACCACTTTTAAATTCCTTTAAGTCTCCTTCAGATGTACTGAATGTGCAATGGTATTGAGCCAAACAACTTTACATGATCATTATGTAAAAGTACACATTTGAAGCTATGTTTTGACATCCTATAAATAACCTCCACTGATAAACCTTTAATATCACAATAAAAAACCAGCATCATCATCTTTAAAGAACTTTATTAATTCCTTCTCGCTGGTCCTATGTCAAAGAGAACGAAACTCTGGGTAGTAGAAGACCTTTTGGTTTCAGTCTTGACCCAAGCAACTGGCAACTGGGTGGCATCTTTTGTCAGATTCATGTCACGAGTTAAATCATTAAGTTCATTTTGACTGAATAATTTTGGTGCAGAATCTTCTTCCGGCTTGTAATTTTCAGCATTATTGTATTCATTTTCTGAGCTGCTCTCCTGTAGTAGAACTGGGATAGGAAGAGATTCACTATGCGTAACTAGTTGTAAGGTCGAAGGAATGTTCAGATATTGTATATCCTTACTTTTTGTGTTATGATGTTGAACATCAACCATACAAAAATAACAATCGTTAACATCATTTTGTGGCTCCCTCCAATGCATTGATTTTTTTCACAGCATTCAGTCCCTCAACACATGTATAGCATACCTGTATGGTGTGAAGCTTTTGTGTTCATCACCAAGCCTTATGCTGAAGCATGCGTAATAGACATTTCTTATGAAACTATTATGTTCTGTCTTTGCTTAGCAATTACCACAAATATAACAGAACACAAACACTTGTGGGAACTCATTTCTAAATAAATTGCAAAAACTACATATGACAGCACAAATATAATCTCACAGCATTATAGCATGTCAACAATAAACTATGTTTTCTGCCTAACAACCAGCTGGGTGTAACAAGTGTAATCCCTCTTAACCAAATTGAAATTTCCCTCCCTCAATAAAAGTTCCCTTAGTGGAATTATGTTTAAATAAAAAATGAGGTTCACTTTATTTGCAGAAAAACTGTGTGATAGAAAAAACTAATTACAAATCTGAAATCAGGGCAAAGAAATACTTTGCCCAACATAAAAAATCATGTTGCATAGCCTTTTATTAATAGAATCATGAACATTTTTAAAATCTGAAGTTTCACTAAGTAATCCACTGATTTCACAATCATAATCCTACAATATTAATACCCAACAAAGAAAATGGTAATTCAAATAGTTATTGCAATAATAAAATACAGAGTTCAGCTTTCAAACAAAACCAGTGTTACTACACTTGCTATGGAATTTAATAATTTTAAAAATAGTTCTTACAAGTTTACTACTGAAAAACTTTCTTTCTGAACATTACCATCATTAGTTATTTACTATTTGAATATATCATACTGTAATTACTGTGCTTGGGTGCAGGATGAGCATTAAATAAAATTAGGATAAATAGTAATGCTCATTGCAAGATAAATAGCTTTATTATTTATAATAATATCATACTTCTGCCACTGTGTAAGAATTATATTCCTAGGAGTATTAAAATTTCTGCTTGCGTTGGAAATAAAATTCAAACAATATGTAAAATCTCTAATCTTACAAAAGATTGAAGATGTCTTAACTATAATATAATTAAACGGGGAATAACAGGATTGCATAACTTGAAAAAAAATTGTGTGTGTAACAACTATTTTGAATCTATTCAATTAATGAATCTATGAATTTATGTATATTTAGTGTTATTAATTGATAATGAATAATAAAAGGATAAACAATTTTATTAAAAAAAATTTGGTTACTTGATTATAATTCCGTATTTTTTAAACAGAACTGCATTAGAAGTTGATCATTACTTTGTAAAAAAAAAATAAATATAAACAAGAGAAAAAATATAACTACTAATGGATCTGAAGAATGGCATGTGACATGTCAAATCTAAGTACAACTGAATTCACAGTATAAAAGTCATATATGAAAGGAGTGCTGCAATATCCGGTAAAACTAAACTTACAGCATGTTTTATTTTTCTTCTTTTGATAAAATTATTTAATAAATAGTAAAAATGTTTTCAATAATAGGGTCAAGTGAGTTTTTAAAGAAGAATGAATTATTTATGTTTAAGTAGCACCCAGAAAATACCTATCATTTAGGTATTAAAAATATAGAAGATTGGAAAAATAATTACATCCTACACACCTTATTATAAAATTTAAAACAATTACAATGAATTTGATGCATTAACTCATTTTGGTATCAATTTGAAGATACATTTATAGAAATCTACTGAATGTGGCTTAAACAATTTCTCAACATTCTCAATTTCATCAACACTAACGATGTTACATGTAAAAACCATTTTTCATCATTAACAACAGTTCTTTTCAAAAAAATTGTTTTTTTACCCCACATATGGATGCTAAAATTTAAAGTGATTTCCGTGCACGTCATTTTGTGAATGTACAATTACAATTTTTATGGACATCTTTAACACAATTTTTTGAAGTTCAAGTGTTCAGTCGGTCATTTTAATACAACAGATCCTCTTTATATATAGTTAATTGCAAAGAAAAATCAAAAATTGTAAATTTATGTTTACATAAATCCTTTGGAACACTTACTAAGCAAATCTTCATTCATTACAGGTGGGCAGTCATTATGCTCCTTTGCCATACACATTCTCTTTTCCTTCATTGAACATCTTAACTTACTTTCTCACCATAATCTCAATTATAGATTCAATCAATCCATTAATTTTATAAATCATTAATTTCATAGATTTTGTGTGGCTGAACACGAGTAAACAGCTCATAAACCTGATTTCTATTTCACAACTAGTGGTACTATCAATTTATTTTAAATATGATAACAGACACGCAGTAACCCTTAACATGAACAAAATGGCAGAACTATTTGACATAAATCGAAGGAAGTTTCTATGCATGAGCAAAGTATTCACATTACCAGAGGTGCAGAAGACTTATTTTCTGGATTAACCTCATAAATGTATAAAAAAAAAAATTACCTTATCAAGCCCTGAGACCATAATAAGAAAAGCAGCAGGAATTTGATGTCCACGAGCAGTTCTAACTGAGGGTAAAGGTGTTGACTGTAAAAGATCATCTCCTTCAGATGTACCTAAAAATATTAACATTAAATAAAATATTCTAATGTAATATTCTGTTTGAGTGCACTAAAAAAATTCATATATAAATCTATGATAATGAGTACCAGAACAAACTGGTTATTTTAATTCAAAAGTTGACTTATAATACCTGTATAAATTTATTACCATAAAAAACAACAAAGAATGGACTATCTTATTAAAAAATTTGCACGTCAACATAATGATTTTACTTTACATTAAAGCAACTTAATTTGTAAAATATATTACACTGTATGTAATTGAGTGGAAGAAGTGTTAGAAGACCAATTTGGTTTCAGGAAAAGTATAGGGACAAGGGATGCAATTTTAGGCCTCAGATTAATAGTAGAAGGAAGATTAAAGAAAAACAAACCAACATACTTGGTGTTTATAGACCTAGAAAAGGCATTCAATAACGTAGACTGGAATAAAATGTTCAGCATTTTAAAAAAGTTAGGGTTCAAATACAGAGATAGAAGAACAATTGCTAACATGTACAGGAACCAAACAGCAACAGCAATAATTGAAGAACATAAGAAAGAAGCCATAATAAGAAAGGGAGTCCGACAAGGATGTTCCCTATCTCCGTTACTTTTTAATCTTTACATGGATCTAGCAGTTAATGATGTTAAAGAACAATTTAGATTCGGAGTAACAGTACAAGGTGAAAAGATAAAGATGCTACGATTTGCTGATGATATAGTAATTCTAGCCGAGAGTAAAAAGGATTTAAAAGAAACAATGAATGGCATAGATGAAGTCCTATGCAAGAACTATCGCATGAAAATAAACAAGAAGAAAACAAAAGTAATGAAATGTAGTAGAAGTAACAAAGATGGACCACTGAATGTGAAAATAGGAGGAGAAAAGATTATGGAGGTAGAAGAATTTTGTTATTTGGGAAGTAGAATTACTAAAGATGGACGAAGCAGGAGCGATATAAAATGCCGAATAGCACAAGTGAAATGAGCCTTCAGTAAGAAATAAAATTTGTTTACATCAAAAATTAATTTAAATGTCAGGAAAAGATTTTTGAAAGTATATGTTTGGAGTGTCGCTTTATATGGAAGTGAAACCTGGACGATCGGAGTATCTGAGAAGAAAAGATTAGAAGCTTTTGAAATGCGGTGCTATAGGAGAATGTTAAAAATCAGACTGGTGGATAAAGTGACAAATGAAGAGGTATTGCGACAAATAGATGAAGAAAGAAGCATTTGGAAAAATATAGTTAAAAGAAGAGACAGACTTATAGGCCACATACTAAGGCATCCTTAGTCGCTTTAATATTGGAAGAACAGGTAGAAGGAAAAAATTGTGTAGGCAGGCCACGTTTGGAATATGTAAAACAAATTGTTAGGGATGTAAGATGTAGAGGGTTATACTGAAATGAAACGACTAGCACTAGATAGGGAATCTTGGAGAGCTGCATCAAAGCAGTCAAATGACTGAAGACAAAAAAAAAGTATGTAATTATTTTGTTATTACTAACATCAGACTAGCATTATGTACAATTAATTAACCTACCTTACATTTTTATTATTTTAACGTTGCGAATTCCCTATTTTAAAATATATATTCAGGTTTGATGATGTAACAACAGTTTTTCATAACTTTCGATTTTGTTACTATAAAAAAATGCTTACACAAAATATCACATCACTATATAGGCTAATTATGTACAAACTATCTAAAGTTAACAATGGTAGGTTAATTCTGTAGAAATTACCTAAGTTTAGAAATTAGTGTTAAGCCTTTAAAAATTTAATTAGTTTTTAGTAAGAATCTGTTTGTACTCAAAGGATTAAAAAAAAAAAAATGTAACAGTATGTCCATTCTGTCATTAACTAAAATATTGGTAATTCTGTGAGCTAGTTTTATTTTATGTATTGATTTTTATAAGGACACAATCTACAAGTATTTTATTACATAAGGAAACAGTTGTTTAGTGGCCACAAGAAGAATGACAAATGAAAGATTTATGTAATATCCTAGTGCACATACAGCAAAGACTACAGATAGTTTTTTCACAGAGATAATTACTATGGCAATACAGTATCTTTCATGTGCTGCAACTTATTGACAATAACAAAACCATTTGTCCCATTTATTTGCTTTTCCCAACATTTCACAAAACAGGTGTCCTCCACAAAATCTGGCTGATGGCAGGAAGTTCCTTACAGACAATGTCCGTTTTTTGTCTGCATTTATACATTGCTAGAAACTTGGAAGTAACTGAAGTGTGCATTCAGTTGCAGAATAAAAATCAGATCCTTGTATATGTGGAATTATGGGATGCATGGTAAATATAATGGATAAAAGCTTTAAGTAATCTTATTTAATTATATGTAAATGTGGTAGAATTTATTCGTGTGTGGATTTATGTCATCAAGAAAAACCTATGCAGACACACTCAATGGAATTTCTTTAACTTAAATCCATTTGTAAAACCAATCACCAATCAAAGTCTTCCACAGACTTTGTGATTGGTATTAGTTTTCATTAAGATGAAAATCAAAATACTAAGATATAAGTATCCATGGGAGAAAATTACATTGACAGATCATGAGCTAGAAGAAATAAAAGTAGTTTGACACCAAACATAAAATATATGTGAGAATAATCAAACTACCCGAGAAACATTAAAATAAGAAACCATTCACTTAAATAAAAACTAAAATTCATAAAAGCATATTAACAAAACTTACATAAAAAAATTATGGAAAGGTATACAATACACAAAAAAAGGATAAACCTTGCATCAAAAATTAGTGAAATTAAGCAACACATTAGCTTGAATATCACAATAGCATTTTGACTAAGACTAAACATAAAAGCCAGAGGGGAAGGTTAAAGGCTCCCATCAAAAAACATTAAAATCAGTGTAATCATAAAAGTTAAAAATTTATATAATAGTGCTACTGCTACTATTAAGAATGCAGAAGTCATTAGCAACAGAAACAACAAACTGGTGGAGATATATAACTGGTCTCCCTTACATTTAATAAGGAACATTTTAATAAGGTTCTATATTGCTCTAGTTAATTGCATTCTGTATTGTGCTGGCATTATACTAGTTCCAAGTCCATTAAAATATAATTTTCTTTTTCAAGAAATTTGAATTCTTTTTTTTGTGTAGTGCTTGTATTACAAATTATAACAAAAAAAAAGTTTTACATAATGAATGTTGCAAAGATTATTTGTAAAATTTCAACAGGATATATCAGGAAAAAAAGAAGAAATTTAAAGTAAGAGAAAACCTGACTGAGGGAAGTTAAATAAGCAACTGTGGATGATTTCAGAAATTTTTTTTTGTGTTAGGAGAGTCAACTGAAGAAACATTTGAAACACTGGAAAACTGTGTTGGATCTATATGACACAAATTTAGGAAAAAAATCAAGTAAATTATATCAAATATAATTATTTTGAGTCAATTTAAAGACAATGGAGGACTTATAACTGTTTCATTAACAACAAACACAAAAACAGAAAATCCTTCAGAACTACTCTCAGTTAAATGGGAGTAACACTGTTGTTACAGAATATTATGACAGAAGTGTAAGCTAAGTCGAGTGTGGATGCTCTTACAGAGAGGAGGTGGTATAACTAGCTCTTTTAGCTGTTTTTAGTGGGTTTTTTTGGTGATTTTTTATCGATACATAGCGTGGAATTGTTGGTGGAATTACACTGGACACAGCTGTAAATTTTCAATATTTTTGGTTGATGGATAATATTCTTTTTTTTTATGATTTTTCTAGACAAGTATTTTTAGCCATATGCTACCATGTGTAACCTATTGATAAGTTGGCTGAATTTTTTCTAAGTGTTTTGACAAGACACTAGAGGATTCTGACATCAGTGCTGTGGAGTAAACAACTTAGACATTTTTCTGCTACAGGAGTAAGTAACTGAGCTGAATTTTTCTAAGTCTTAGAGACCAACCAAAGGGGGGAAGGAACTTCCTTCCTGCAGCTTCAATTTCATAATCCTCCCGGATCTGATAGATCCGGGAGGAACCTTCTCCTCCTGTTTAGCCCCTTACCCCCCAAATGTTTTTGGGATACATTATTGTACCCCCAAATTTTTTATCAAAGATTTGGGGTTATACATTTTCCTTACCCCCCACACAAAGCAGTGGGTCTTGCTATGAGGTACCTCTATTGTAATCAAACCGACCACCGCACTGGAGAGAAGACCTATGCCAGAAATAAGCATGATCTTAATCATGCTTACAAATACCAATCGTAGCATCCTCTCGCATGATTTGGTGGGGGAGTAGCAAGGATGTTATGACATGGATATTATAGTCACTTTGAAGCTCAATATACACACAGCTGCCAGACATGATTGGTGTTCTGATGCGGCCAGGAACATTGCATTATTCAATGTCAGTAACAGAAATGGATGGAAATTGTTGCACTGTGGCTGTTCAGTTAACATGGTTCACGCTCATTGGAGCATATGTTAGTCTGAACATCTCCTTAAACAAGTACACTACTTATATTGGTGCACTTACAGGACGACGTTGCTGGGTTGTTTAGACTTGTTATATTGTTGGGTGAGCTTAATTGTCATACTGTGGTGGCTGGCTGCTCTCACAATAATAGGAGGGGCAAAGTCCTTGCTGATATGCTGTACACTTTGGGCCTTACATGCCTGAACGATGGTACCCCCATGTATGTGGGAAGGTGAACGCTTTCACTGGGCAATTCTAGATGAAGAAATTGCTAGTGACCATCGAGCTGTGCTCCTGGAATACCGCGAAGCAGTACTTGGACATAAACCACCTAGACTTAACTAGAGTCCAGATTGAAACTGTTGTTGGTCAAGTTGCTGGTAATCTCTCTGACGGTTGGATTGTTACCAGAGATATTAAAGGAGCTTGTAACAAGAGAAATGGCCTGGCTTTCAACCACGTGTAGACATTTCCACCCAGTCTATTGGTGGAGTAACGAGATCGCCAACCAGAGGTGAGTTCTCCAGGCACATCGTTGCAGGAAACAACGGCTGAGGACAGACGGTCCTACCTATGAAGAAGCTGCTAAAAATTTTATTACAGCACAGAGGACATTGAATTTCAAAATGAAGGACTCTAAACAGCGGAAATGACAGGAGCTATGCCTCGACCTGCATACTGATGCATGGGGGTGAGCATATTAAGTGATAATGAACTTAGGGAGGCGCCTGCCCGTTCTCACGGCCTCACACACATTAATTTAGTCTTTCCAGATGCAGACCATGAAATAAAAGGAGACCGAGTGCGACTGTAACAGTTTCACAAAGAAAGAGGTTGCTATTGCAATTTCCCGCTTACAGGATAAGAAAAGTCCAGGACCAGACAGCATCCCAGCTGCCATTCTCAAAGGACTAATGCAGGTGATCCCTTGGGAAATTACAGACATAGTGAGTCATGGTTTACAAAACAGGTCCTTCCAGAGGTGTTGGAAGGAATTCCACATGGTCTTCCTCCCAAAGAAATCTGGCAACACGGCTGGGGCAGATTATCAGCCACTTTGTCTAATTAATAATATGGGCAAGGCAGTCGAGAGGATGGTGATGGGCAAATTGCTAGAAGAGGTGGATGACAGCTTATATACTAATCAGTACAGCTTCTGATGGGGTCGTTCAGCCCTACATGCCCTGCAGCATGTAGATGGGCTCGGAGAAACAGACAGGGTACATGGTGGATCAGATGGTTGCTGCTAATAATTTCACTTGCTTGTGTGTAATGCTTTTGGGTCAGTTGCTCTGGGACTCCAAAATGGCTGCTCTTTCTGTCAAGGGCGTCAGCAATTATTTAAGACGTCAGATTGGTGAATTCTTGACGGGATGATGGATGGTCTGATGGAACACGGCCTTAGTCAGCTCTTCCACTGTCTGCCAATACTGAGATTATAGCCTATGCTGACGACCTCTCCATCCTAGTTAGAGGCAGAACCGAGGGGGAGCTGGAAGAAAAGAGAAACCTGGCATTGCAGACGATCTATGAATGGTTAGGGAATCATGGCATGGAATTATCTATAAGTAAATGCAAATATATCTTATTTACCAGATGACGGGTAATCAGAGATTTTGACTTGCGAGTGGGAGGTGAGTCACTACACAAGAAGCCATGTATATGGTATTTGGGAGTACAGTTGGACATGGGTCTGCTTTTTTGCCAACATGTCTTGATGGATGTGATAGGGCAGGTACCTGCCCTGGCACTAAATGATCTAGCAGGACATCCCAACCCCATAGGAGGAAGACACACACCTTGTGATGTTACCTGTAGCCACACCATCCCCTCCTTTCCAAGCCCTGCGGGATTTTACCGGAGGTTGTCTTTAGACTCTCTAACTGATTACATTTCACAATCATCACAGACATCTGATTTGACAGACCCATTTGTAACGGTGAATGCCTTAGAAAATTAATGAGTTAAAGTTAAATCTGCGCTACACTCATACCAATCAAAATTGTCTTACGCAACACAGAGATTCAGATATACACCCAATTAAGTCAACCAATTTAGATCACCTAACAATCTCCTAGCAGGACATCCCAACCCAGTAGGGGAAGACACCTGTCTTGAAAAGCTTCCGGTTGCCAAACCAGCCCCCCCTGCATTTCTCTGATTTAGCTTTAACGAGAGTCATCTTTTTACATCTCACAATAATAATCCAGTCCTCATTGAGATGCCACCGATGTAAACGACTTTGTAGACATTTGCATCGGTGATTTTTGAACTCAACTTTTGCCTTCTCTGTAAGCCTTACCTGGACATCTTCCCCTAGAAGGATTTCCAACCCTGTAAGGGAAGACACCCAACCTAGTGATGTTCTGGTTGCCACACCACCCCCTCCCCATTAATAGCCTGGATGGCATTTAACGAAAGTCATCTATCGCCCTCTGACTTTTTACATCTTATAGTAATAAGCCTGGCCTTGTTGGGATGCCACCGATGTTAACATCTTGGTTAACATCGATGTTAACATCATCTTACATCAGTGATGATTAACTCAGCTTTTTGCCTTTGCTGCAGGCCTCAAATCCGGATATCTTGAATGTCCTACTTCGTTTCCCTCTGAACTAGCTAACCGAGTTCCTGGAAGCACAAACCCCATGCCTAGTTCTACTTTTATTGAACTAATTCCTGTGAGTGTCTCTCTCTAAATTTGAGGCAAATTAACACATCGTACCACCAAAAATGTTGCTTCCAACAACAAAATTTAGTCCTAATTCTCTTACTGAACTCATATTTTAGTATATATCCCAGACTTAGGTTAGATTTTTGACTCTGGTCTGGTTCTACTAGGGAGAGGAGAACAGACTTCCTACTCCCACTCAGCTCCATCGCAGATCCCCATGTAACATTAAATTGCTTAACCATTATCGAGATGCTGCTACACCACACGGCTGCATGGGATCCATGCCCTCGGCAGTGCATCGCTGTTCTGCCGACAGCTTATAAAATTTAATAATCACCATAATTCTAACTCTGGCTCGCCGCCAATATGCCTACCTTCGGCCAGTCAAATGTCCAGGCAATCCTAGCCATTCAGGGTGCTGCTCTACTAAATCCCCTAAGCCGTACTGCACAGGGCGAGGAAACTGAGGAAGCCAGCCACAATTGCCCAATCTGTGTGAGTCTTGCAGTTGACTCTCAGATCAAAGGAGTTACGTTCAGCTTCATACTGGGGACAGACTTACAGGACATGGTCCACAGTATCATTGACCCTACAGTCCAGAGTCAACCAAACCAATCCTAGCCAAACTATTCCTAAAGGCACCATGTCCCAAAAGAAATTGAGTTATATGCTGATGGAGGAAACCCAACTAATTGTACGCAACTCCCTAACATTTGAAAAATTACCATGCATGTATCGACCAGTAAAAGAATCATTCCACCTAACTTGCCAAGAGTCAAAACCTTGGTCTTCAATTTCTCCCCTATGCCCTGAAGTAAGAAGGCCTCCCCTCTTCTTGGAAATGTAATACTTGCTATGTTCCATAGCTAGAATGTCAATAGGTTTCATGCCGGCGATCACAGTGACTACCTCTTGTGAGACAGTTCTATAGCAACCAACAACAGCTAACAAAAGATGCTGGGCTCACAAAAGAATATCCTTATAACATTGGGAATTTAATTGTAAACGATGAGTCCAGACGAGCACAGCGCACAACATTACGGCCTCACAGACACCTTTGTAAAGAATACACATGGTACAATAACTCAATCCCCAATCAGGATGGTGACTCTACAGACACCAAAGAAGGCATCGATGGCCTTCTTCACTTCAAACTGGAGGTGCTCCTTGAATTGAAGTTTCTCATCAAGGATAACACCCAGATACATTTGAACGGTAACATACCTGATACGATACGGTCTTCCTAATTGGAAGACTGCCCATCACAACTCATGGATGACGAGTTGTAGCTAGATGACCCTTCAAAAACATCACAGTGGTTTTCTCCGCACTGAAAACCATCTTATGTTGAACACTCCACAACCTTAACACCTTACATGCGTGTCACTCTAAGCTCTATCTCAGCACGCAAACTGCCCTCAACTAGCAGCAATCCATCGTCGGCATAAGCTGCGATGCGACAGCCATTGGGCATCTGCAATCCCATGAGAGAATGGAACTCAATGACCCAGATGAATGAACCTACAACACTGCCCTATGAACAACCTTTAGACAGGGTCTTTCCTACCTCCAAGTTGCAGTCACAAAGGACAACAGTTCTGTCGCTGAAATAGCTCAAGAGAGTCCTAATCTCATTTAGCATGCATGCAGTTGAAACAAGGTAGAGGGACACCACAAGTTATTGAAAACCTCGGATATGTCCAAAAAGACACAGAGTACATATTTGCACTCACTGGACGAAGCCAGATCCATGAACCAAAGAAGCGTGTCCTCTGTGCCCTTGCCGGGACGAAAACCATACTTTTTGTCCATCAGCATATGGTTAGAAGTTAACCTACTATTGATGCAGAAGTACAAGACCTTCTCGAATACCTTACCTACTACAGGCAAGAGAGTCAGATAAACGTAAGAACTTTCACTGGGATCCTTGTCACCACCTTTGAAAAGCAACCTATTAAAAACCCTAGTCAAAGGACCAAGAATCACCAGCAACATGCAAACAAGGAGCTCCACTGTGATACCATCATATCCAGGAGCTTTATTCCTAGCCAACTACAAATTACTTGATGGACTTCCGCCTCAGTAATTTCTGAAGACAAAATCTCAGAATGAAAACCAACAACTTTCCTGTGAACACGTCGATAATAGGATGTTTCACCAACCTTGGTATCATCTGGAAGCAGATCGTTAACTCCATCCTGGGTTGAGAGAGCTGACAGAAGAATGAAAGTACTCTATAGGCAACACCCTATGGGTCTTTATTTCCCTGCTCTAATACAAAAGAGCACCAGGAATCACATTTAGAAAACCTAACCTTATGAAAATACTCTGTCTTCAGATGATAATCCACAATCAAGACTGTATGCTGATCAGGATCACCTTCATGTTGTGCAGCTCTCCTGAGCTGGCCCACAGTCCACTTCATCGTGATTAATTCCCGAGTCCACCATCCAGCTACTCTCGCCCGACCCATGCTTCTGGGAATGGCCTGTTCAGCGGCTTCAACTACCACAGAAGAGAAATTTTCTGCCAGGTTGTCTAACAGAACCTTGTCTAGACTTTGAGCAAAAACTCAATAAGCCTGGCCGCAACAATATTTGAAACCTTGGCCAATCCACATGCCTGTGCAGGAAGTGCCCCTGCTGAACAAGGACGTCATCCCTAAAGACATTGCACAGTCCACCTACCCAATTAAAAACTATTAGCTGGTGACGGCTCTTGCAATCATAGACTACCGACCATTAAGAATCCTACCGGGGATAATATCCTTACCAATGGTAACATCAATGTTGGTACTGTGGAAGGCAAACAGACTGTACTGGTGATGTAGTCAATTCACCAGCTACATTGAAAACATTAAAATGATGCTGTGTGATGAAACCTTCGATCAATTGCCGCCATCATCTGTGATCCCACCGTGCCAAAGAAGCGATTTGGCATTCACATCAACTCCTATGAGAATAGGATGACCTGCTACCAACCTAATAATTCTATCCCATCTTTCCAAATGCTGCGCAGTCGGATCCCTGTACTAAAAGTATAAAGCTTAACAACGATGTGATGCATGTCAGAGGCCTGTCGTATGAAGACACTATCTATAAACTTCCTGCATAGTATGGTAAATTTGCTTTCACCAATGAAAAATTTATTCCAACCTCAAAAACGTGGCAGATCACCCTTAACCAGGTACGGGTGTTGCAGAAGAACATCGAGGCTCCATTTCTCAACAACCTCACCTAACTCAACTTGGACTGCATAGGCTCCCTGGGCATTAAGTTGACAAACTATCAAGATATGATAACCATTAAGATTCCCTAATCCTGCCTAACTAACGAGATTCTCGCTGTCTTCCTTCTACCAACTAGATTGGGCAAGCCCACAAACATGCAACTGCTCGTAGCAAGCACGGGCAGCCAGAGACCCTTAAATATTCTCCTGTCACACTATGCACTTCTTTGCCGCTACTGGATCGATTAAATGCAATACGTAAATGTAATGCAAGAAACCACAGATTACTGCACTTGTTCTTAAAAGAATATGAGAAGGACTAAGGGCGTACCCTTTAATGAGGACTTATGACCAGGAGTTGCTGCCACCTTATCAACGTGCTGAGGCAGGTGCCCTAACAAATTTTTGCCTTGAAGTACATGAACAAGGTAAGATTAGATTGAGGGTCTAAGTTTAAGTGATGCTACTGTTGCTAAAGCACTTAACTCAAATCACTCAGAACTGCAGAAGGTACATACACAACCACAGCTCAAAACACAGATAGAGAGACTCAGACACAACATAACTTTGTCCGCATCAAGGGTCAAAGTCTCTAGCAATGGGTAGTCGTATAGTCATATGTATTCATATATTAATTTTTACTTTTTCATTATTGATAACTATAGGTATTTTATTTTTGTGAAAATAAAATCATACATTTTTATTATGGTTATCTCAATTATAGAATTGAAGCTTCGTAATCAAAGTGCTCAAGCTTTGGTGAGAACAATCAGATTATCAATTCATCACAAAAAAACCATCACTTTTAAGGAAGTTTGTTTCTGAATGGTTTAGCAAAAGAGGTGTCTCATTAGGCTGTACAAAATTCCAGAATCTCTGCAAATTTATATTCCAAATGATCAGGCAAGTAGGAAACTTTTGCTCTGTGGGGAACCGTTTTGTACCCTGTTTTATAAAACAAAGAATAATTGTATGTTTTACATAAAGTACCATTTACAACTAACAGAGTTTACCTTGACTAATAGCTCAATGATGACCTCCTGTTCATCAACCATTTCCTGATTTGGATTCTACATTTTGTACAACTACATGGCTTTTCACATACGTATAGTATAGAAGTATAGTATTATATTATATTGTACTATACATATAGTATAGTATTATACTATACTTGGAACCTAAATCAAAATTTAAGTCATGAATCAAAATTATGCCCTGACTGAAGTTTAATGATATGTGTTTATTAGAAGCTTAAGAGAGCAAATGATTCAGTTTATTATCAACCTCAACAAGGAAAAAATGAAGCCCAATTTCTTAATAAACTTTTTGTGTCCCGTAGCGCCCATCAGTAACTAATTATTACAAAGAAAGAATGAGGTATACATTTTTCCTTCATTCATACTTTTAATTATATTATTAAACAAGTTTTGCATGGTCTGTTTGTACAACTCTACCTTAACCCCAAATTAACTTTGTAGCTTTTTGACTGAAAAAAAAGAAAGAAAAAAAACAGTTAACAGAAAAAGGAGATTTTTTATGAAAGAATAGAGGCTGACTGGATATCTCTTATAAAAAAAAGAGATTAACAGTGTATTTTAAGACATAATGAGGGTTTAGGTAGAGCTATAAATATTGTCACATGCTCGCAACTCTATCACGATATTGGGCTTGAAATTTAAAATTACAATTTATTGCTTTAAGAATATAAAACAAGACAAATAAATAATAATAATGACAATAGTAATAAAAACAATAAACTAACAATAATAATCAGAATAATAAAAATAATGGCAAGAGCAATGGTAATAATAATGTACGTCAATAATAAACAAATAATAATCATGGTAATAACTATAACATTAATAATAATAATAAACATTACACAACAAAACAAAATTTAAAGTAATCGTCAGAATTTATTTACAGGTAGTTAAATATTAAAAACCAGAATTTAGTCCCATTGACAAAAGATATTAGCATGACTGCTAATATCTTTTACACTTTTAACCACTAGTCTCTTATTAACAACAATAATAAAATTGATAAGCCAAATATAGAGTTCTTTCACTGAAATACTTTTCCTGTTCACAAATAAAAGTATCCTAACAATTTACGAATGAAATTTAGTACACTGTCTCTTTCACTTACAGTCTTAAAAGTACCTTGTCAAACCACTTCTTGTTTTCATGTACTGGAATTACTTGTAACATCATCTTAATTGTGTCAAACTTGTACACACTAAAATTTGCTCCTTCATTTACCTCCTCACAGAACACTCTCGCTTCAAAGTCTCATAATAACTTCTCACTTAGAACTCTCTTCACAGACTGACCGTCAACTGGTCTTCCTCGAAGTATTTATACTCCTATCCTCTTTACCTGCAGGACTCGACCCAACTCAAAGCATAAGAATCATCATCCATCCTTACATTTTATCATGAGATTCTGACCATGGTCTGGTAACACCTTTCAACAACATCTATTTAGGTGTGTAAGTGGGCAGTATTACAAATCGGACCTGTTGGCTTTACTAAAAAGTTCCTTTTTAACCCTTCCTTCCATTATAATATTTTCTACTCCTTTATTCTTAACTGGCAGGAATCCGTTACTCAGATCCATTATACACTGATCTTGTTACAATGATAATCTTGATCTGGTTACAATCATGTTAATTGTTTACAGTAAAGAAATTAACAGACAGGAAGTAAAAAATTAGCAGGGATTTAAAACTTAAGGAAGGATCATAACAAAACAACATCGATATTAAAGGTACATATACTAATATACCTTTAGTGGCTTTAAAATCTTCTCTACGAATATAACTGATTTCAAATGGATCTCCAATCAGTTCACCAAATTTCTGTAATTTCACAGAATTTTCTTCTTTTTTTGCAACAGCATTATCCATAACAATCTACAACAGATAATTTAAATATTTTAAAATTATTTCATCATATGAAAGAAATTGAGTTCTACTGTTTCAAAAATACCAAAAAAATACATTACAATAACCAATTTTTCTATAATTACACTAACTTTCTCACACATGCCATACTGAAATTAGAAATTCAGTTTCTTGGTTTGATCAAGAGTTTAATAATATAAACTATAATCAATAAATTGATAGTGATAGTCATTTAAATCATATATGCTTCTGGCATCGTAGAACAGTGTGGCATCAACTGATGACCAAATTTTGCCACTTGAAGAACAATGAAACTTAGGACAAATGCATAAAAACAGAAAAGTCCATACTATGAAAACTATAAAATAAAACACCCATAATGAGAACATGGTTCTGTAATTAAATGGTTAGTCAGCTGCAACATGAGCAGAGTAGACTTTTTTAAATTTCCAGAATACACAATTACTGTGAAAACAAAATAAAAATGTAGACTAATCAGTATGAATATTTAATTTATCTGCTGGTGACCCGATGCTGAATAACAAAAATTCTTAATTTCTTCCATAAATTGCTAATACAATTTTTAAGTCAGTAGAGGAGAGAATACGTAATCTTAATTGAAAGCTTGTTTCCTACTATAAGCAACTCTAAAATACTTGGCTCACTTTTACTCACTCTTGATTGCTGAAAATAAGTGAATTAAATGATTTTATTCTACGATCCATCTACAGAATAACAAATTCTTAACACTTAATCCTTAGGACTTATCTATTTAAATATTACATTAAAAATTAAAAACCTAATAAAAATGGCATAAGAATTTCCTGTTAATAAATACATAAAAGTACATAATCTAATATTAAAATGACAAGTATGGTGTACCTGCTACAAATTATGAATGAATAACATAAATCAAAATATTGAATAACTAACATAAATCAGTAATATTTGATTCTATCACATTCTGCAAGATACCAAATAAGTTTTCCTCAACAGATCTTTTCATCTTCATCTCAATTTAATCTTTATCAGAAATTCTAAAATGATCATTGAAATTTGTCAGATATGTTCTCAATCCATCTTTCCTGTAGCTAGTTTATTATTTTATTTTGATTTATTTTTTCTGTAATTTTATTACAAAAGACAAAAAAATCATTTGTATATAGAAATACTTCATGCTGTAAATAAATTGACATTAATAACAGAAACTTTTAAACAAGTTGTTGACAATTTACAATTCACATCACCTTTAAATAGGGTTTCTTTAAAATTAAAACACTGTCGTCAAAATGTTTCTTTGTATGCAATTTAAAGTTTAATAATCAAGAATTAAAATCATATATACTTTGTTTGAGAGTGCTCTAGCGGTCATTATACAGTATTCAATTGATAAATCTTTTTTCTTTTTCCTTATGACCTTAAAATAGCTAAGAGAAGAACTCTCAATACTCAATACTATCTACAAAGACTGCAACGGGGTCATTGAAGGGCATGTTGAACATATTAAAACCTTATATATCTATACAAAGTGAAATAAATACCATTCTAGGCTCTTTGAACTTTGAAGAGTACTCTAGTATGTTGTTATCAAAAGAGATCTTTCAACTGAAGACAACATCAGTGTCTCTTCCATTTTTTATATGATTATGTCATTAGATCAATTCAAATATTTAAAGATATATTAAATCAATAGGCAGACAAAAAAAAAAAAAAGTTAATGAAAATATTGTTGAATCAATATAAAAAGTAGGCAGAAAAAATTAGTGAAAATGTGCGAGCTTTATTTTGAGTTGTGCACATTTTCAAAGCTCGCACTTGTCCAATTAAGAGCACAAAATGGACAAACAGTCATTTATGCGCAGAAAATCTTTTAACAGAGCTTTTAAAATTTTTATATTATTCCGCTTCAAAGTTTACTAATCAGTAAAAATGCTTAAAAGAACCAAGTATATGAGAGCAATTCATAAACAAATTTAACTATTTAAATAGGTGAAAAAGATGAAAAATATGTATAAGGAAAAGAAATGTAGGGAAACAGATGCATTGATGAGCAGCTCAAAATCTCAGGAAGTGTGGAAAGTGGTAAAATAATTCTAAAGGGAAATAAAAAGGTTAAGAGTTCATTCAGTGATATTGGTTTGACAAAATGGAAAGATTACACTATTAACATTTACTAACCGAAAAAAGATCAAATTTTAAAGAAGTTATATATGACACAGAATGGCAAGAGGATATAGTAGAAGAAATTAGTATAAGACGAGCTCTGAGAAAGACCAACAAAGCTACTGGTCCCAGAGGTATACCCATTCCTGAAATTTACTCTAACACAAATTCATCAGTATACTAGAACAAATGAAGTTCCAAACGATTGCAAAGAGACCTGGATCACATCAATCCACAAGAAGGGAAACAAATTGGATTATTCAAATAAAAGAAGCTGACAACAGGAAGACTATGGATGAATATTGAAAGACAGATTGGAGAAAGAGATAATGGAAATAGAAGAACAAGTGACTTTCGAGTAGGATGGTCCTGTGTGGACAACCTCTTTTGTTTACAGCACTTGATGGAAAAAAAAAATACAAAAGGAAGAGAGCTACTACATTTGCTTTTCTTGGATTTAGCCTATGATAGTGTGCCAGTAAACAAGGTATGGGAAGTACTTAAGAAAAGTAGGAGTAAGCTCAACAACGGTTATACATGTAATAAAAGCATTATATAATAAGAGCTGCAGCAAAATAAAACAAGTAAATAGTTTGTTGTCAATGTTTTTAGTAAACAAAGATTGTGACAAGGATGTTGCTTATCTCCAAAATTGTTTAAGGTATATATCAGTGAAGTATTGAAAGAGCGGTCAAGGAAGTGTAGGTGCATGGTAGTAAAAGTATAGCACAAAAATGTTTATACCCTGCTCTTTGCCAATGATCAGATACTTCTAGCAGAAGATGAAGACATGTCATACATGACCAGCAAGTTACTTGAATACATTAAGTAGGCTTTAGAGGTTAGTAACCAAAAATCACAGTTCTTTGTTGTTGGAGCTGATTTGAGACAATTTGTATTTAGATGGCCCAAAAATAAGCACAGTTAAAGAATGATGCTATTTAGAATTGTAAATGATGATTGAAATGAAAAAGGAATTAGGAGCAGAGTAAACAAGGGGAAAGTTATGAAAAAAAATATTACACTCCTTGTTATGGAATTCCGACATCTCAAATAGAACAAAAACAGCTTTTTGGAAGTATAAGAAAGTTGTGCCACATATGGGTGACAAATCAAAGGATGGAACAAATCCTTCAGGCAATAGAGATGATTTTTTAGAGACGCTGCTGTAAAGTGACTCTTAAAGTATGAAATGAGGTCATAAGAAAAGAAATTAAAGTAAGAAAGAGATCATAAGAACTCTACTCATGGATGATAGATGTCACTGAATGAAAACAATTGCAGTGGTATGTTCACCTAAAAATAATGGGTTCTGCAAGGCTTACAAAAATAACAAATGAATGTATTCCCCAAGAAAGGAGAAAACATGGAAGACTAATGTAGATGGAAAAGAATAAATGAGGTCATAAGAAGATGAGGGATTAATGAAACAAAATGGGAGCGATTGTGGATTATGAAGTGTAGAATGTGAGAAACAGTTGATTGACTATAATGACCATGTATAAATATAAGTAAGTAAGAAAATGTACAAGAGAAATAATCTACCTGCTGATGCACTGATGGATACTTACATTGGTGAATGCAACACAAAGTCTATATGGATGATACTGGTTTCGACAATGAATCCAAATTAAACAAAGTCTATTCTTCAACTAACAACAAATGTTTTAGTAAGTTATAAAGAAATATGAAGCTCATTTAGTTAATAAATGTTGGAAACAATTACAAAGACTAGAATTGTTCAGTCAGTAGTAAGGAAAAATAAGCAAAAAACTAGATGCATAAAAAATAAAGAAAAAGGGAAAGTAGTAAAACAAAAATATTTTACTTCAGCTGTTATACAGAACCAATAGCATTCACAAACCTAGATAAATGCTATATTCAACAATTACACTATGCTACAATACAGTTAATCTTCCTAATTTAGACAAACAGATGTCTGCTCACACTAACAAAAATATAGCAAAATAGACATTTTATGTAATATACATAAACAGGACTGAGATACTTACACTATAACCAGAGCCGGCAGATAAACAAGCATGTCCAGTAAGAGTTGCAATAGTCATTAGGTGAGGGTTTGGCATGTTATGAGCAAGTTCCTTCATCTGCAAGCAAACAAATGTACTTTGAAAAATAAATAAACTTGACTAATAAAATTAGTTACTGGAAATTTAATTAAGCATTACTGATACAACTTTTGAAAAAATAAATTATTTAAATTTTCTTAATACAATGAAATAAAGATTGAAAATACTTGGTTTCATTTTGCTATTATACATACTTCTCCTAAGTCTCTTTCTGAAATGAATTCATGTAAGAAACTACAACATACTTGTGGAAAACTTCCTTACATTCTGAACCTTTGGTTGCAAAGATCTTCCCACAGAGATAAAGAAATAAAGCAGATCAAAATAAAATTTAGAGTAATGCTGAGCAAGAAAAACTCTTTAACTCTTTTCGAGTTAAAAGTTTTTTTTATTATTATATTGTTGAAACTAAACATAACTGCCCATCAAAAATCGCAAGGATTTTTTCCTTTATAATATTGTAGTGAAATACCAAGGGGGATTTAGGCCATGGAGAGGTTGCCCGGAGCAAATAATATCCTTAAAACTTATGATGGACTTATATAAAAGACGGAAAAAACAACTAATAATCACCTTCGTCGACTTTAAAAGGGCCTATGATTGTATACACCAACCATCCATGCTGAATATTCTGAGAAACCTGGGCCTTCACCCTAAACTCGTAAACATGATAAAATTAACTTTAACCAATACCCAGTCCAGAGTGAAATTCAGAGGTGAACTCTCTCAACCCTTCTACATAAAAACTGGATTGAGGCAAGGAGACGGCCTCTCACCACTCCTTTTTAACTGCGCCCTTGAATTTGTCATGAGAAAATGGTATGAAATAAATATAAAAATGGGTACTAAGAAAAACTCCATCACACAAAATTGCCTAGGATTTGCAGATGACCTCGCTCTTTTAGCAAATAATATTCAAGAAGCCAAAACACAAATCATGAGCCTTCAAAACCTAGCACAAAAGATAGGGCTTCATATCTCTTTCGAAAAAACTGAACTAATGGCCATAGATCCTCTGGTAATAGAGCACATTACGGTAAACAATCAGAAAATTAAAATAGTAAAACAATTTAAATATCTAGGGGAAATAATAACTTATAATTTAAATGAAAAAGTGACATGGCAAAACAGGACAAATAAAATGATTAAATCCCAAAAATTAACTTGGTCAACATATAACAAAAAATGCCTTTCTGCTAAAACAAAACTTAAACATTATAAAACTGTAGTACAGCCAGAAGTCACCTACGGAAGCGAGACCCTTTTCAAAATCACTCAGAAAAACCGAATTGAAAAAATTCTGAAAATAGAGAGGAGAATTGTCAGAACGTGTATCAATAAAAAACACCAAAAAGAAGGCCAATGGTGGATTGTGCCAAATGAGGTGGTGTATCGAGAAATAGAGCCTGTTACTGATACTATGCGTAAAAAAAGAATCTCTTTCTTCGGTCATCTCATAAGGACACCGCAAACAAGACTGTCAAGAAATATCATTGAAAAGCTCTGGTTCCAAAAGCTAGAAGTAGGATGGATCAAAGAAATTAGAGAAGATATGAAAGAATTGGGAATTTCCCTGACTGACCTACAGAATAAAAATGGAAAAATTACAAAGCTAAAAGATAAAAGCATTAGATTTAAACAAAAGACAGACAAACGACAAAATACAACGAAGAGGGTGTTTACGGATGAAGAAAAGAAAGCAAGATCTGAACGGATGAAGAAATACTGGGCAGCTCGAAAGAGTAAAATAACACGCTTTTCTCAGAAAAGATCCAACTAAAATTGACTTAAGTGGTCCTATGTTGGCCGTAAAAGCATAATAATAATAATAATTGTAGTGAAATATTACAAGTGTAACATGAAATAATATTAATAATCTTTGTTTGTAATCTCCACAAGTTTAACAACATAATTATAAATAAGTATAATTAATACAAAGTAAGATAATTTAAGATGCTATATAATAACAAAATTATTAAAGAAACATTACAGCTAATAACATGAAATAAATGATTTTAAATGTATATTATACAATATGACATAAATATCAGAGAAAAAAATTAATTGTTCATAACGATTATAGTTAAATTATTGAATTATTTCAAATTGCATTCACATCTGTTGTACACAACACAATAATAAATAGTAATGAATAATAATAATCATAGAGCTCTGATATATAATAGAGCTCTGAAATATTGCTTATCAGCAATATTTCCTTTGTAATAAGTAAGTGCACATATATTTTCGTTTGTTGGGCATTGCTCAATAATAAATGAGATGTCAGTTGTTGAATTGTGACTGGGCATGCTTTGTTTCATTTTGTGTCGTTTCATTCATCAGAATCAATAGTTGTGAGAAACAATGTTTTTTCAGTAGAGGAATGCATTTTTTTCATAGACTTGTCTTTTGTGAAGGTGACAAAAGTACACCAATTTAGTGAAGCACAAGTTTTCTGAAAAAATTTCATATACTCCTGTTTCTCACCGCAATGCAGTCTGAACTCTTTTATTGAAAAATTTTAGGCAACAGGCTATGTTGAAGACTGATCAAAGTGGAAGAAGACTACCTAAATTAAACGATGCTTCATATTTTGGATGCTATGGTCAGAAGCATCAAGTCAACTGCATAAGTCAGCATAGCAGCAAGATATCGGACTTGCTAACTGAAACTTTTCCCCTTTAAAGTAATGCATATTCAAAAACTGAAACCAACAAATCATGTCCAAAATCATGGTTTAGACATTCTATTACCAAAATTCCTTAGGTATCCTTTAAAGATGAAGCGTGGTAGGAGGGTGTATTAATTCATAAAATACAAGACTGTGGTTAACAACTAACTCCCACAAAATATAAGTGAAAATTGGAGTCTGGGTCGGTGTGAGTAGAACGCACACTGTGGGCCCAATATTTTTTGAAAGAGTTAATAGTGATCATTACTGTGCTGTTTTAACAAACTTCCATTAGTCGAATAACAGAAGTGGAAATCAATCACGATTGGTTCAAACAAGATGGCGCCACAACACACCTAACAGGTCAATGACCTTTTATGAAATGTCTTTGGTGAACTAATCATTGGTTTGTGGCCTTCAAGATCACCCAATTTGACTCTCCCAGATTACTTTCTATAGGGGACAGTGAAACTAGTGATGCATTGTAACAGACCGTGCACGACTGACAAACTAAAAACTGGTTCAATCCATTTGAAGTGTTCCCAAAAAAATAAAATGGTTGCTTGACAAATTAAAAAAAAAAAAAAAAAAAAAATTGAAACTTACCCACTTGTTTCAGGCCCTTGAAACTATATTTTTTATTTAAGCAGTTTACCTGTGGAGGCCATTTTTGTTATGGTGCAAACCTATTTTTGTGATTGTTAAGGGTTTACGGAAAAAATCATAACTAAAAAACTACTGGTCCTGGAAGGATGAAATAAAAAGCAATTTAATCATATTTTCTCTAGGTAAAATATTGGTGCAGTGGTTTGTATACCTATCTATCTTCTTTCTGTGAGAAAATTACCAATAAAGTTGGACATGAAAAACTGTGAAATTTCACTTTTGGTAATTTTTTTCAAGAGGGAGGGATACATAGTTTGAATTATTTTTTTATATGTAGGTATATGTTAGTAGTTTTATCATAAATAATATTAATGGTGATGTACTTACCCTTAAAAAGTTTTTATGCATTCTTGAAAACTAAATTTTTTTTAAATTCAAATTTTGGGTTCAATAACTCTCTGATGGGGCTGGTGATAAAAATCTCAAATTTGCACAACTTGCAGTGTTTTTATAGATGTTTATGGTAAATTTAGTACCTTGAAGTTGACATTTTCAATATTTTAAAAATAATTTTTTAAAAATTATTAATGATAGGTCATAATTTAATGATAACTTAATCAAAACCACAAACCAAATAAAAAATGCTTGCAAAACTTACCCAAATAAAGATTTCAATTAGTAGTCTACATCTTTTTCAAAGAAAAAAATAAATTGTAGCAATATTTTAATTATTCTTCAATAAAATAGCTTGTGTTTTTGTTGCAATGAAAGTTTATTATTCAGTGTGGTTAACAATCAGCTGTGATATCTCTTCTGATAATTCTCTTGAAATTATATCAGAATGATCCATCACTGTAGCTAGTTCAAGTGATGTCAACTTTCTCAGGACTTTGCAGATTGGTACCCACTCTTTGTCTTGTCGAGACTTTTGAAATGTATGTGGTCCAGCTGGGTAGAAAAAATGAACTTTCATATCGTTATTTTTGAGGCTTCAAAAAAATTCTTATTTTTTTTGGGATTGGGATACATTGGGATTTGAGATAGATATTGGTGTACAAAGAAAGGTAACACTATCTCAGAGAAAGAAATTCTACTATCTTGTATACCTCAAGGCATATATATAACAAATTTTTGTCTACTGATAATTAAAATTGCTTACATAACATAGAACATCAGCCATTATTGTTCGCCCTTCAGCATCAGTATTCACAATACGAACTCTAGCATTTGATCTAGATTTAATGCACTCATCAGATACGTAGCCATTAGAACCACAACTATTCCGTACTATGCACAAAGCTCCAACAATCTTTAGATTTTGCGGTTTCAGTAGTGAAACAACCTAAAAACAAGAAAATGATGACAGTAATGACAAAAACATCTCCAAAAAATAAGCAAATAGTAGCTTTCATTGAAACAAAGACTTTTTAACTTTGATGGATAAAAAATACAAAAAAAATATTTGCACAAACATAAAAACGGATAGAAGACCCGTAAATTTACTAAGTATAAAACAATTAATTAAATCAAGTTTTTAATTTTGTAGGTTGACATGGCTGACCTTAATTTTATCTAACCCAGTTGGCACTTCTGATGGCTAGCATCAACTGCAGAACATCTTTGATTAGAATATTTATAGACTACTAAAAATAAATATAAAAACAACTTAAAATTAAATTAAGTGTTAGCTTATTATAACTTTATAAGGGAACAATAATATGTTTTTAGTTTAAACATACTACTATAATTAGCATTAATCTTTCTTTCTTGCATTAATTTATCTCTGAATTAATTTATGTGCTTCTTAAGAAAAATGATGTTTTCTAGTAATACAATTTGTAGCCATGCAAGAATCACTTATACTAGGCTATAA
Source organism: Lycorma delicatula (assembly GCF_047948215.1). Classification (NCBI taxonomy): domain Eukaryota; kingdom Metazoa; phylum Arthropoda; class Insecta; order Hemiptera; family Fulgoridae; genus Lycorma; species Lycorma delicatula. The sequence goes on from NC_134455.1 coordinate 25,388,706, forward strand.
AAGTATTTTTATATTCTGTACTTCCTTTAAGTAGCAAAAATTTGGTGTCTCCTATATACATTTTTAAAATTGATGTAATTTTTTTAAGTTGTTCTGTACATCAGAAATTTTATAAGGAAATTACAAGAAAATAAATGTTAGGTAATATTAACAGAGAATGTTAAATAAAAACCAAACATGCTGAAAAATAAAATAAAAAATTTTAACAAATGTTACAGTAAATTATAACTGATGAAGGTGCACACCATATACCTAATTGTGTTTGTAACTATGCCTTGCAAAAAGACTAGTCAAATGTAGAAAGGGCATGCACGATACAAATAAAAATGTTCAAAAAATAACAAAACTTGTGAAATAAAAAGTTCATTAATGTTTTTACTAAATAGACTACTGGCTATATACTACTTCTGTTTCTTTCATTTTTGAAACACTTTCTGGAACCTGCTTTTAAGGATGGCATATAGGTGTTGTATCATAATTTCCTCAATCTTGTATATGATTTGAAAACAAGAAACATCTGATGGGGCAAAATCTGGAGAATAGGATGGATGGACACAAGTTATCTAGTGTTTTCCCAGATAATAGTGGGTAAGAAGTATGTGTGAAGTGGTGCAATATCCAACTCTGGTTTTACCACAGAACAGGTTTATTTCAGTGCACAGCATTTCTCAAATTCCATAAAACTTCCATATTAACTTTTCTTTACTGTCTGACCACATGGAACAAATTCATAATGAACAAAAAAAACCTTTCAGGTCAATCGTGGTTCGAATTGTACCTTGGATTACATATTATAGCCAAAAACCCAAGCTTCACCTGCTGCTATAATATTTTTCAAGAAGTAGTCAGTGGAATCAACATGGTAAGAAGATCTTGACAGATGTTGAAACAAATTTATTTTTTATTCTAAGTCAACAAACGTGGCACGAATATTTTTTTTTAAAAATATGATGCTAAGTTTTGGGATTAAAATTACATGGATGATCCTATTCTGACCACTTCCTCACCAATTTCACTTGTTAAAAATCTAACAAGTGGTAAGACAGTTGTAACTAAAAAACTAACAATGGTAACATTTCAGATGGAGATGTGTTTTCAAAAGTTGCACTGGTTGGCTTGCTAACACAATCGTTTGGTCTTTTTTTAACACACCTCACATACTTCAGCCATTGATGAGAGATCAGGAAATGCCAAAATTCATCTGTCTTGTAATAACAATTTGTATACATAATAAAAATAATGCATATCTCTTATAGCCAGTCAGTTAGTAAATTCTACATCGATTGGTTCTGGGTTTGAGTCTCACAAGTCTGACATTCTTTGATCATTACAACTTCACCAATTTTACCTTCTTAAGTGAAATATGTGCTTAGCACCCAAGGTCGTAATATTAAAACAATAAATACGTGGATAAAACTAAGGAGTATTTGCAGCGACTAGAACACTTCTGATAGAAGTTGGGAAAACGCAATAGAAAAATAATAGTCTCACAAACATACAAATACCACACAGCACAGAATTCAACATTCTTACTAAATTTAATAAATATCAAGAAAAGTCAAACCTTGATAAAACCTGCAACAGCTGCAGCACCACACTTGTCTCTTGACATGCCAAGCATAGCTCCGCCTACTTTGATATCAAGCCCTCCAGTGTCATAAGTAACTCCCTTTCCAACTAACAATAAAGTTTCTGTAGCATTTTCTGGTTCATATGTTAAATAAATAATTCTTCCTCTGTGTCGTTCAACCACTAAAAAAAATTAACAATAATAGCAAAGATCTAATTAACCTAAAGCAAGATCTAATTCTAGTAATGATATGAAAAAAAATGAATGATATGAAAAAAAAGGAATATTTAGTAAATTAACACCTTAATTTTTTTATAAATATAAATTTTTTTTAAATAGATATTGAAAACAGTTTGAAATCAATCTACTTAAAAACAAATGAACAACCATTAAAATTTTTCCCAAGCACTTTTGACCAAATACCACTGAAAGGCAAGTCTATTTTAATCAATCTGACTATTTTTTAACCTTAGCTCTAACAAATACTCCTTAATGGAGTACAGTAACTGGTTTGAAAACAGGAAGACTGCATCAAGCAATCAACTTGAAATATATTGTAATCTATGTTGTTGATGCTTTTATTTATACACAACCTACATGGCAACATATTTTAGAAAATATTAAAAAACTTTTGTTTACACCAATAAAAAAATGTTACTGAAAATGTTATCACTTCTGACTCATCTGAAACTAACTTATAAATATAAAACATTATTTACAAAGTATGTTCTTTAGTGTGCTTCAGTTATGATTTATAAACTAATGTGTGTTAACTGATACAAAATAATTTACAACATAAAACATTACTCTATAAATTACAAATTATATTACCAAAACAAAACACTCTAAACTGAATAAACACATACAGACACACACTATGCCTTGAACCCAGACTGGAAAAAGATTTACCCACATATCAATTACATTCTATTAAAAGGATACAAACCTATCTCTAAATTGAACATGACATATTTAGCAACTGATTTCCTATTATAAAAATCTGATGTGGACACTACAAGACTTCCTTGTACGCCTATTAAATTAGATTTTTTTTGTTATTAAATTATTATTTATTGTATTTTTTTACAATAACAGGTTAATAATTATTAATAAATCAATATATGTAAATTAAAAAAAAAGTAAATGAAGTTTTTCACCAATGTACCTTCGCCTTATAAGATCCAAAAATTTAATTAAACTTTTATTGGGCTTTAACTCTGGAACCAATGAAAATAAGTACTACTTATGATAAATCATTGAAAAGCTCTTAATGAGGGCTTATTACTGCAGTTAAGAAAAATACCAAATCCAAATTTTTTGGATTTTGGGCTTTTTGGTCCAATCAAAAGGGGAGGGGTGCACAACTAGATGTTACAACAGTCCTAAACCCAAAATTTCAACTTCTACGGCTAATCGTCTTTGAGTTATGCGAGATACATACATGCATACAGATGACACACTGGAACTAGTCAAAATGGATATTTCCGTTGAAATCTAAAAACTGAAATTTTTCATGATTATAATACTTCCTTGTATGAAGTACAAGAAAAAGAGCAAAAAAAATATTGTTGCAGTGTGAATGTAACAAAAACAATACAAGATAAGAAGGGGGAAAATAGACATGAGTATACTGGGCATGACGTGAAGTTAACTATGCACTAGAACTATACATAAGGATGATCATTAGAGCACACTCCCAGATTTAATTTTATGTCTAAAAAGATACAACTTTTATCAAGCTTACAGTGAATAATATTTGTAAGCCAATACTGTAAGTGGTTTAAATGGACTAAAATTCAGATAAAAAAACTTTTGATATTATTTGTTGCAATTACTTAGTTTCAGTTAATACAGGAGGAGGAAAACAATAGCATTTTTAATGTCATCAAAACTAATAAAATGTACAATTCTTGTGTTAACAGAAATAATAATACAAAAGTATACAATAACATTTTTTTCCACATGCTGAGTTATTATCAAGAACATATTTTTAGTTTATAGTTAATGTAATTAGTTTAATCAAATTAACTATAAATTGGATAAAAAATAATAAGAAATAACACTGAGAAAACAAAATATTTAATTATAACAAATAATGAATTTTGGTTTACTGCTAGTGAAAATACATATTAGATAGAATTGTTATTGTTATTTATTGTAAATTTCTAATTTTGTATCTTCATTCTTGCTATCAACTTAAAGTTATAAATTATGTAGAAAGTTTGTTTTATGTTTGTTTTTCTTAATTAAAAAAAAGCTTTTAATTTTTGATTGGAGATAACAATTTTAACTGTTTAGAATAATGGTAGTAATTGTGTAATGTTATATGTTATGTATTGTAATGAGCTACAATACTACTGTTACACAATTAGATATAACTGTAAAACACAAATTAATAAATAAGCAGTAATGGAATAAATCAATAACAATAAAGCAATGGGGATTAAAATATTCATTAAGTGAATCATAACTGGTGATAAAACCTAGATTTGTAGGTGCATATTGAGACTAAAGTCAAGGCATTAGTTATTAAATTTTTATTATTAATTTGTCAACAGCAAGGGTGAAAAAGTGAAACAGTTTTTTAGTTGAAAATTACTTCAGTTCCTAAATATTTAATGTTTAATTTAAAAAAATATACATATGGGTGAAATGTTTAGGATGAGACTTTTTAACTTTTCTCCAAAATAAAAACTTTAACAAAAGTCCACAAGGTGCGCCTCGATATATCCAGAACAAATAAGAGAAATTTGTCTGGTGAACTGAATCTAAGCAAACTTCATAGCTTCAGTTATCATCAAATCACACCTCACTAGATCATATCTAGAGTTGTAGGACCTAGACCCACCACAGGTGACCCCTTGACAGTCAACAGGACCATGAAAGGTCTTTTAAGGAATATTCCACTGGCTGAACCAAGCAACACCAGAGTTCAAAGAAGGCAGCAATTGGATATGGTGGGCTGCCCCTTAGAAGATCACATGCAATTGGAAGCATTGGAATGCCCCAACACTACACTCACGAACATGAAAAATACAAAGTTAATCACCTACATTTCCATACACAATATAAGTCCCTCATGCATACCGGTAGAGTAAAAATAATAACTGGCCTAATGGATCAACGCAAAATTCTCATATGGGTCAGCAGGAATTTAGAAACATGACCAGGAAGCCATAGAATCTCAAGGATATAAGCTCTGCAAAGTTACATCTGGGAAAAGCATGATGAAAAAGTCCCACAGTTTAGAACAGGCTTTTTAATCAGCTTCAAAATAATAAACTCCATACAAGAACTCTAGTCACAATCCCCAAGAATCTCAACGCTCATCCTAAAAGCAAATAAAGTCTACACTATAATAAATGCCCATGCACCAACTAATAATAACTTTCCAAAAGACTGTAAAAAAGTTCTGGGATCTACTCAACCTGACTACAAATAACATCCTTAAAATCCATGTTAAACAATTAATCGCAGACTTCAATGCTCAACCAGGACGAGAAAGAAAATATTGCGACGTCAGAAAATGGCGCGCCCAAAAGAAAAACAAAAACTGACACCTAATCTCAAAATCCACATATTTCAAGATGAAAACTCAAAACCTACAGAGAATGGTAATTAGACAATGTCTTCATGGACAAACATGGCTGATTCTTTGACTCCAAATGGAAGAACTTCTAATAATTACAGTGGAATCTCACTCCTAGAACACAATATACAAAATTCTTTCAAGAATCATCCTTTCAAGTCGAGAAAGAACTAGGAGAATACCCGAGAGGTTTCAGACCCTGGAGGAGCTGTCCAGACCAGATACAACAGGAAAACAAACAGAAATATGGTTTTAACATAGATTTCAAGAAAGCTTATGACTGCATCCATAGAGAATCCCTACTAAAAATTCTAAGACACCAAATTTGGTAAACAAATAAACATGATAAAAAGAATGATGCAAAAAGAAGACACTACAACACAGTTATAAAACCAGAAGCCACTTATGCAGCAGAAAGACACTATTCTACCTGAAAGAACAATCAAAGACAGACTCCAGAAAATCAAAAAAGATGGGAAGTAGTGGATTGGGATCAACAAAGTCTTATACAAAGAGTCAGAACCCATTCACCGATACCACGCATAAGAGGAGAGATTAAGATTCTTTGGATATATCATGACGAAGCAAGATTCAAGAGACCTCCGAAACAGCTAGTACAATTCAATCTTGACTCAACAGAAACAGCAATAAAACTGACAGGATGCAAATGAATCAGAGAAATAACAAATAAAGAGAGGATCTGAAGGAAACTGGCCTTACACCAGAAGACACCACAGAAACGATAAAATTAAACAAGAGAGTCAAGAGGAAAAAGACTTGCTTCACACTCACAAGAAAACACACACAACACAAGCATTTTCAATACTAGAAAGGCCACTAAGATCGAAACATGAAAAAAGTACTTGGAGGACCACAAGACCCAAACAGTCACACTGAAGAGACTTGGATAATGGACTGACTAATGATCCTATGAGGTCATAAAAGGTAATAATACATACACACACACATGCACGAATGTTTTGTAATACTGTATATTTATACTCATTAAGGTGTGACCCAATTCCATTCTTACAATGGAAATTACGTTAAATCATTGTAAAGATTAAAAAAAAACCCATTCTTAAAAGATGAATTATTTTCTTAGTCTAATTATCAGGAGCTATAAAGTTCCTAAATTTTTTAAAATAATCTCCTGAAATATTTTTTTTTAAATATTACTTTACTGTAAAATGTTTTCAATTGTTAAATGCCTAGTTAAATTCAATTAAATAAAAAACAATTCATAAATCTTCTTTTTTTTTCAGTACCTTAGTAACATATATCGTTGATTAAAAATTCAGTCTACGATGGGAATAGGTTTGTATGAGGTGGGGAGGGCAGGAGTACCCTACCACAAAAAAATAATAAAAGGATATTCATATTAGAAAATTTTTAAGCTTTATTGAATCTCAATATTAATAAAACCACCAAAAATTTAATACTTCTGGAAGAAGACGATTTATTTGCATTAATTTATTAAATTAAGAATGTCTTCCACTCCTTTACAGTAACTATAAAATAATAAATTTCAGCTTTAGAAAAGGGAAAAGGTACATTGATTACAGTAGTTTAAGATCTATGTAATATTTACAATTAAATATTTGAATCTGTAAGCATCTTTTAAATCATTGTAAATATTAACATTTTTTCTATGCTTCTAAGGGAGAAATTCCCAACACCAGTTGACTGTAGACAACTTATTTAATACTGTTTGTTCTTTATAAAACAAACATCAGTAATAATAAGTAAAACTGGGGGAATTAATATCACCTGGAAGAAGATGACAACAATTTAAATAAACAAAAAGGTGAAAAATCTTAAGAAGAATTCTAGTTTTACCAAAATGTCAGAAACCTAATATGGGACAACAAAATACTAGCAGCAAATTGTAAAGATGTGCTTTTAAAACTTATTTGGATTTGTATAGAAATAATGTATTCAATTTTTTTCAAGGGTACTGTATTATTCGTGTAGCATTGTAGAAATTAACAGTGAAGACTTGCCGTAATATTGTTACCATCAAACTGAATTTATTTGACACAGACACAATATTGATAATTGTCTTCTACTATCTGTTAATTGTTAGCCAATGTTAATAGTCTATTGTTAATTCCTAGCAAGTATTGATAATGAAGATGGTGAGCAAATTAATCATCATCATCGTTTATTATGGTCTTTCAAACAAAATTTTAACTAGTTCACATATCAATTTCCAATTTTAAAGAAGTCATGCTTTCAAACTACTGTCACAGAAGTTACACTCAATTGTGACAATTCATTAGTGATCAGATCTTCAATCAGATTCAGTTTGGGATGGTAAGTGGCAGTCTAAAAACTGAATAACTCAAGATACATTATGTTATGTGCGAGTCGTTTAAAAATTAAGAGGCAAGTGACTTTGAAAAAATATTATTTATTGAATAACAATGTAACTGTTAAAAATAATTCCAGGAATTGTAAAAAAGATGTAAAAACAAAAAGGAAAATGATATTGTAAGATCAGGTTGGATCAGGGCAACTTCTTCCAACTGGACTTTTGAATACTTCCCTTGTCTTTTGAGCAGAATCTTTGGGGCAGCCATTACCATACAGAAGAAGTTCTGTGAAAGTCAGATATTGGTATTAGATTTTTTAGGTTTTATCTATTATTGTATTTTGGTGGTTTATTAATAACTGAATATATACATAAATGAATGTTTGTCCCCATATGGGTTTCTACACCATTCATCCGATTGCGATGAAACTTTGGCAGTTGTGCGCATGCCCGTGAAGGTTTCTACATTAGTTCGGACCAGCTAGGTGGCACTGGTCAAGACACTTTGAAAAATTATGTATTTATGCTATGTAGTCATGGTATATTTTGTATTATGTATTTATGGTCTGATTTGGCACATATTCAGAATATGTTACATGAAAAGAAATATTTCAGCAAAAAATGGACCCGCTAGATGGAGCTGGGGTAGATATTTACAAAAATTGCATTTATGGTCTGATTTGGATCATACTTACAATATATATTAGTTACATGAAAAGAAATATTTTTGCAGAAAATGGAGCCGCTAAGTGGCACTTGGATTGAGATATTTAGAAAAATTGAATTTATTGACCCATCTGATTCATATTAAGAATATATATGTTACATGAAAAGAAACTTTTTTGAAAAAAATTACCTACTAAGTGGTGCCAGTGTAGAGATATTTACGAAACAAATTTTCTTCTTCTATATATATATGAAAGGCAAAGTTTGTATGTATGTCCGTTATAGACTAAAAAAACTACTGGACTGTCCAGTAAGGGGGAAAGGGGGGTAAAGGAAAGGGGAAAAAGGAAAGTGGGGAAAGAGAAAATGGGTAAAGGAAGAAACAGTAAAAGGGAAAGGTTAAATTTTATAAAGTTATGAAATCTACATTTTTTAATGTTTTATATCATTTTCAATTGTGTTCATTTAATTTATTATACAGTGACCCATATAATACGCAACCCATCAATCACTCATCCATGAAATTTCAAAAGTCAAGCTTACTCCCCTACTCGTTACTGAAAATGACTCATCCAACATCTGAACATAGCGGCAATGCAGTAGAACACTACTGATAGTAACAACAATGCAATCATAACGTTCAGTGTATTGGTAGAGACAAGATGGTGTTTTTGCTAGATGAACGTGTTTTCATTGTTGAGTCGAACTTCAGTATGAAATTAGTGGTTGCAGTACAAGATTTGATTCGCCATAAGTACCCAGATAAACCAGCTCCTAACAAAACATCAGTATTAAGGTTAGTTGCAAAATTTAGAGAGACCGGTTCTGTTAATAACAAGGAACACAAAAGATCTGCGTCAGTGTTGAATACAGATACAGTCATTGAAATCAAAGACCGATTACTCGCCTCGCCAAATAAATCGATCAGATGTTTGTCTGCTGAAATTAATTTGTCTAAATCAACTGTTCATCGGGCGACCAAACATTTACAATTATGACCTTATCGCATTCAAACGGTTCATCAACTTCTTGAGCCCAACAAAGAAAAACGGCTACAATATTGTCAATGGTTCCGTCGATTTCTGCGTGAGGGAATTAATGTTATGGATTAGTTATTTTTCACAGATGAAGCATGATTTCATTTGGATGGCTACGTAAACAGCCAATAGAATTTGGAGCGCTGAAAATCCCCACGTTTATCACGAAAACAATTACACCTACAGAAGTTGGACGTGTGGTGCGCGATATCGCGGAAGAAAATAATCGGTCCTATTTTTTTAGAGTACACCATTAATGCAGAACGATATCAGTTCTTTGATTATTTCAGTTCATTTTATTTCAGTTCACTGCATTCTTGGAAGAGGAAGACAGATACTGCTGGCTACAACATGACTGTGCAACATCGCACTACGCAGGTTTTACTTCTGATTTCGTTGAGGAATTATTTGGTAATCGTGTTATCGGTCGAGGCTTGTGGCCACCAAGATCTCCAGATTTGACTGTGGCGGATTTTTTTCTATGGGTTACCTCAAAGAAAAAGCCTACAGCAACAAACCACAAACACTTAAAAGTCAATATTGAACAAGCTGTATTAAATATCCAGCTACAAACTTTGAAAAAAGTTGCAAGAAATGCTGTAAAAAGAATTGAAACTTGTATTCAAGAAGATTGCGACCACTTCCAACATTTACTCTAAATGTAAGGTAATGGATGGTAATAATAAAAATTACATTTACACATGCCTATTATTTCAATATCTACCAATATAAGGTTGGGTTGCGTTTTATATGGGACACATCCTGTATATATGACAAGGTCTGTTTTAAAGTAGACTAGTTTTTTTTTTTTGGCAGCCAAAGTGGAACACTGTAAAGTTACTACAAAACATATACAAGTTACTGCAGCTGATTTATATTAGGTATTAACATTTTTAGTCTATTGTTACCACGTGAGAAACATTTCGTGAAACAGAGTTTTTTTTGTTAGTTATAAAACTCAGTGATACTAATTATGAATAACGTTATGCAATCAAGTTTTGTGTAAGAAATGTGAGAATGCTACTGAAACTTTTTCAAAATTGAAAAAAGGGCAAATGGTGATGACACTTCGTCACAAGCTCAAGTTTTTAGGTGGTTAAAAGCATTTTTGGATGGCCAGAAATCAGTTGCAGAAGATCCACATTCATGTAAGACTGTTAATATCAGAAAATGATGACAATGTTGAGCGAATCAGACTTTATACAGTATGACAAGTTATGTGTTAGTGTTAATAATATTCGGTCATCTAGGAATAATTTATGCAATACTAGCAATTGGTATTTTAGGATTTATTGTATGAGCACACCACATATTTACTGTAGGTATAGATATTAACACACGAGCATACTTCACCTCTGCAACTATAATTATTGCAGTATCAACAGGAATTAAAATCTTCCGATGAATGGCCAGAATACACGGAATAACAAAAAAAAAAAAATCACCCCAAATAATTTGATCTATAGGATTTGTATTTCTATTCACTATTGGAGGATTAACAGGAGTGATTCTAGCCAACTCTTCAATTGACGTAATTTTACACGATACATACTATGTTGTAGCCCACTTTCATTATGTAATATCAATAGGAGCAGTATTCGCCATTATAGCAAGAATCATTCACTGATTCCCACTAATAACAGGTATAAGACTAAATAAAAAATGATTAAAAATTCAATTTTCAACCATATTTTTAGGAGTAAACGTAACATTCTTCCCACAACACTTTTTAGGTCTAGCAGGAATCCCACGACGATATTCAGATTACCCAGATAATTACATGATATGAAACATAATTTCATCCATAGGATCATTAATTTCAATAATCAGAATTATAATATTCATATTCATTATATGAGAAGCCATAGCATTTAAACGAATTACAATCTTTAAAAACAATAAATCATCCTCAATTGAATGATTTTCAATTACACCACCCCCTGAACACTCATTTAATTAATTACCACTAGTATCTAAGCCATTCTAAGAGTGGCAGAAAATTGCCATGAACTTAAAATTCATTAATAAATTAAAAAGTAATTTCCTTAGAAATATCATCACGAATAAAATTTAACATAATAAATAGAGCCAGACCAATTATAGAACAACTATTAAATTTCCATGATCACACTATAATAATTCTATTATCCATTACAGTAACAGTAACAATTATAATAGCAACAATAACAAAAAATAAATTATCAAATAATATATTAACAGAAAATCAAATAATAGAAACAATCTGAACAACAATACCAGCAATCATTTTAATTTTTATCGCTATCCCATCAATTAAAACCTTATACCTAATAGAAGAAGTAATCAAACCATCAATTACTATTAAAACAATTGGACATCAATGATACTGATCTTATGAATATTCAGACTCCAAGAAAATAGAATTTGAGTCATATATAAAACCACAGAATGACTTATCATTTCGACTAATTGAAGTAGCCGAATAATTATCCGAAGTAACCGAATAATTATCCCATTCTCAACACAAATCCGAATAATCGTATCATCTGACGTAATCCACTCTTGAACAATTCCATCAATAGGAGTAAAAATAGACGCAATCCCAGGGCGATTTAATCAAATTAGCCTAATAACTAAAAAACCAGGTGTATTTTTCGGACAATGTTCAGAAATCTGTGGAATAAATCACAGATTCATACCAATCACTATAGAAAGAATTAATATAAAATCATTCATTAAATGAATAAAAACATAAAACTAATAAACATTAAGTGACTGAAAGAAAGTAATGGTCTCTTAAACCAAAATATAGTAAACATCGAATACTCTTAATGAAAGAAGCTAGTTTAAAAAAAACATTTAACTGTCAAATAAAAAATACATTTTATGTTCATCTTGATTCCACAAATATCTCCTATTATATGAAACATCATATTAATAATAACAACAGCCACAATCATAATAAACATAACAAAATTATTCTTTATAACTAATCTAAATCCAAATAAAAAAAATAAAAATACATATTAACTGAAAATGATAACTAGACTATTCTCAACATTTGACCCAACAACTAAACTTTTACAAAGAAACTGAATAATTATAATAATAACAACAATAATTTTACCAAAATGATACTGAACCAAAAAATCTTGAATAAATATAATATTAAAAATAATAGAAAAAACTAATAAATGAATTTAAATTAATAACTCACCAAAAAGAAATTTTAATCATAGTAATATCAATCTTTACATTTATCATAATCAGAAATATAATAGGATTAATTCCTTATGTATTCACATCTACAAGTCATTTAGTAGTATCAATGTCAATTGCACACAACAAGAATTAATTAAAATTAAATCACCAGAATATAAACCATGCTGAGTTAAAGAAAAAGCTATCACTCTATAACAAGCAGAAAAAAATAAAATAAACATCAAAAAAATAACTGAAAAAAATCTTCATCTTAAAATAGAAATAATTAAACAAATCTCAGAAAATAAATTTAATCTGGGAGGACAAGATATATTTATAACACAAAACAAAAATCAAAAGAAACTAAGTGAAGGTAAATAGTTAAGTAACCCCCTAACAATAAAAAATCTTCGGCTTCCTAACCGATCATAAATAATACCAATTAAAAAAAAAAGACCAGATGAAACAAAGGCATGAGCAACTATAAAAGATAATGAACCAATAAACCCAAGACCAGATATAGTGAATAATCCACAAATAACCAAACTTATGTGACAAACAGAAGAATAGGCAACAAGCATCTTTAAATCTCTTTGAATTACACAAAATATTCTGACAAAAAAACAGCCAAATAAACAAATACTAACAAAAAAATAACCATAATTAAATAAAAAATAATAAATATAACCTAAACAACGAATAAATCCATAGCCCCCCAGCTTTAATATTACACCAGCTAAAATTATAGAACCTGAGGTAGGTGTCTCAACATGAGCCCTAGGCAACCATAAATGAAATCCAAATAAAGGAAACTTAATCAAAAAATAAAATAGAATAATAAACATCAAATAATTATTCAATAAAAAAATCCAAAAATAAATAATTAAAATAACCATAAAAACTATTTAAATAAAAAAATTCTAAACAAAAAGGGGAAAGAACCAAAAAGAGTGTAAAAAATTTAAAAAAATCCTGCACTTAAACGCTCAGGCTGATATCCTCATCCAAAAATCAATAAAAATAAAGGAATCAATCTACACTCAAAGAAAAAAAACAAAAAAAAACAATAAAATCCAAAAACAAAAAAAAACAATAAAATCCAAAAACAAAAAAAAACAATAAAATCCAAAAATAAAAAAAATAATAAAAAATGAAAACAAAAAATATAAATCTTAGACAATAAATCAAAATAATAATCTAAATAAACAGATAGCAAAACAACAATAAAAATTCAAATACTTAAGCAACAAAAAATATATGAAACCCTATCAATTATAAAAAAATAAGAAATAGAAACAAAAAAATCAAAAAACCCACTAAATACACAAATCAATTACTTAAGACACAAAAAAGGATTAAAGAAAACAAAAAAAATAAATTTTAACATAAGGTCAATCTATCTAATAATCTCTTCTAGAATTACGAATTAAAAAAACCAATAAAGAAAGTCCTAAAACACCATCACAAACCCCCACCAAATAAATAACTAAAAAATAATAATCAAAATCAAAATAACCTATAAACCCAAAAATAAAAAAAAAAGAATAAAGTAATAAATATTCAAGTCCCAAAAGAAAATGCCTACGAACAAATAAAAAAAATAATCTAAAGAAATAACCAAAAAAATAAATAATCATAAGTAAAGTTTAGGATAGTTTAAAAAAAACAATGATCTTGTAAATCATAATTTTAAAAAAATTTATCTAAACAAAATCAGTAAAGAAAAAAAATCATCTTTAGTATCCAAAACTAATATTTTATATTAAAATACTTACTGAATTTTCACAAAATATTTAATTTTATCAAATATTATTATATCTCCAATACTTAAACACCCTATATCACTAGGATCAATACTAATTTTTCAAACAGCCCTAATGTGCAGAAATAATTCAATAATAATTAAATCATCATGATATCTTTACATCATATTCTTAACAACAGTAGGAGGACTAATAATTATATTCATATATATATATATATATATATATATATATCAAGAATTGAAACAAATGAAAAATTCAAACCAAGAACAAAAATTTTTTTAATCTGAATATTAGTTATATTAATTTCTATTATAATAAGAAATTTAGATCCAACAACAGAAATAATTACTAAATTTAATGAAATAAAGGAAATGACAACCGAACTAACTGAAGAAAAATCAACAAGAAAATTTTTTAGAATATATAAAATAAATATTACACTTACAATAATATTAATCCTAATTATTACAATAATCTCAGTAAATAACATCGTAAGAACATTTGAAGGACCACTTAAAAAACTTATGTTTAAATCAATACGTAAATTAAGACCAATTAATTCCTTCTTAATTGATTTACCAAGACCATCAAATATTTCATTATGATGAAACTTTGGATCACTTCTAGGAATATGCTTAATAATTATTTCAGGATAATTTCTAGCAATACATTACTCACCAAGAATTGATAAAGCTTTTAAAAGAATTGTGCATATTACCCGAGAGGTAAATTACGGATGAATAATTCAAAATATTCACGCAAATGGTGCATCATTATTCTTCATTTTAATTTTTATACACACAGGACGAGGAATATATTATGGATCATTTAAATTAAAGAAAACATGAATATCAGGATTGTTAATTCTATTAACATTAATGGCAACAGCATTTATAGGATATGTATTACCATGAGGTCAAATATCCTTCTGAGGAGCAACAGTAATTACAAACTTAATTTCAGCAATTCCTTACATAGGAGAAATAGTAGTACAATGAGTGTGAGGGGGATTTGCTGTAGACAATCTTACACTAAATCGATTCTTCACATTCCACTTCATTTTACCATTCATCTTATCAACAATAGTAATATTACACCTAATATTCCTACACGAATCCGGATCATCTAACCCACTAGGTATAAAAAACAATATTGACAAAATTCCATTCCACCCCTACTTCACAACAAAAGATATCTTAGGAATAGTAATAACAATAATAATTTTTACAATAATAATTAATTTAAATCCATTCCTCACCATAGATCCAGAAAATTTTACACCAGCAAATCCACTAAGAACACCTCCACACATTCAACCCGAATGATACTTTCTATTCACATATGCAATTCTACGATCTATCCCTAGAAAATTAGGAGGAGTAGTAGCACTAATAATATCAATTATAATTATTATATCAATACCATTCTCAATAAAAATAAAATTTCAAACAAGATCATTCTACCCAATAAATAAAGTAATATTCTGAACTATAGTAAATACATTTATTTTACTCACATGAATCGGAGCACGACCAGTAGAAGAACCATATATTATCACAGGACAAATCTTAACCACAATTTACTTTTCATTTTTTATTACCTAACCTCAAAGCAATATAACTTGAAATTATAGGAAAGTATAAAATACTATTAACTTTTTATCACCTTAAAATAATGAAAAACAAAAAAATCCTAAAAAAAATAAAAACCAAAATATAATTTTAAGTAACAGGTAAATAACTCCTTCAACACATATATATTAATTTATCATAACGATAACGAGGAAAAGAACCATGAACCCATACAAAAAAATAAATAAGGAAAATAACCCTAATAAAAAAAAAAAAATTCATACAATCACCCCCCAAAAAAACTAAACAAGTAAAATAAACATTATATTTCTATATTCAGATAAAAAAAATAAAGAGAATCTAAATGATCTATATTCAACATTAAATCCAGAAACCAACTCCGACTCACCCTCAGAAAAATCAAATGGAGAACGATTAGTTTCAGCCAAAATACAAGAAAGAAAAATTATAAATAAAGGAAAAGAAAAAAAAATAAATCAAACATCCAACTGAAAATAACAAAAATAATTCAAATTAAAAGACTCACAATATAAAATAAAACAAAAAATAACTAAAAAAAAAAAAACAACTTCATAAGAAATTCTTTGAGAAATTCTACGTATACAACCCTATAAAGAATAAACAGAATTAGACGACCAACCAGCAATTATAATAAAATAAACTCCCAAACCAGAACAACAAAAAAAAAAAAGACAATAAGAAAATCCAACAAAATTAAAACTAAAAAGAAATATTAACCAAAAGATTAAAGAAACAGAAAGACCCAGAATAGGTACAAAAAATAAATTAAATAATTTCCAAAAACAAGAAAATAAAATTCCCTTCTAAATAACTTTAAAGCATCTCTAATAGGCTGTAATAAACCAAATAAATCAACCTTATTAGGACCCTTACGAAATTGAATGTAACCTAAAATCCTACGTTCAAACAAAGTAAAAAATGCAACACCCAAAAGAATAAAAATAAATAAAAAAAAAGAACTAAGAATAAACATTTACTAACTGTAAAAATACATTATTAAATTCTAAATTTAAAGCACTTAAATCTGCCAAATTAGTAAATAAATTATTATATTACCAAAAATCCTTTCGTACCAATTAGAATAAATTCAAAGAAGATAGAAACCAACCTGGCTCACGCCGGCTTGAACTCAGATCATGTAAAATTTTAAAGGTCGAACAGACCTAAAACTGTAAAACCTACCCCACAGAAACTTTTAATCCAACATCGAGGTCGCAAACAAATCTATCAATAAGAACTCTCCAGATTTATAACGCTGTTATCCCTAAGGTATCTTAATCTTTTAATCAAAATAAAGGATCAAATATACATAAAAAAATGTAAAAAAAAAAAAATAAAGATTAAAATTTTATTTGTCACCCCAACAAAATTTAATTAATAAAAATTTAAAAAATAAACTAAAAAAACAAAACAACTTTTAAAACAAAATAAAGATCTATAGGGTCTTATCGTCCCTCTCCTAAATTTAAGCTTTTTAACTTAAAAATAAAATTCAAATTAAATTTTAAAAATAAAGTACAATTTTCGTCAAACCCTTCATTCCAGACCTCAATTAAAAGACTAATTATTATGCTACCTTAGCACAGTCAAAATACTGCAGCTATTTAAACCATTGAGCAGGCCAAACCTTAAATAAATTACAAAAGGACATGTTTTTGATAAACAGGCGAAATTTTTTTTTTCCTAATTCATAAATAAAATTTTTAAATCTACTAATTTAATCATAATTAAAAATAAAAAAATTAATTAAAATCCAGTAAAAAAAATAAATATAAAAAAAACCTAATTTAATCTACAACGAACTTTAAATGATGAAAGATTCTAATCCAACAAGACAAAGAAAAAAAATAAATTATGTAAAAAAAAGAGCTTATCCACCTTAATATAAAATTTCAAAATGAAAAAAAAAAAAACTAACAAAAAGAAATTCTCGATTAAATCAATTTACCAGATAACCAGATATAAAAAGAAATGAATTTCATATCGAAACAATCCCAAAATTATAAATAATTATTCCACAATAAAATACAGATTAAGATAGATCTTCACTATTCGGGAAAAAAAAATAAATTTAAAAAATTAATTAACCCTGATACAAAAGGTACTAAAAAAAATTATTATTCTAAAATAAAATTTATTTATCCAATACTGTACAATTAACTAAATTAAAAAAAATCAAATAAAAAGACACAAAAAAAATTTAAAAAAAAAAAAAAAAAAAAACCTATCAGACTCAACTGAATTGAACAGTAAAAAATCTTATTGTAAATAAGAATAAACCGAAGTCCGATTCTAGATACACTTTCCAGTGCATCTACTTTGTTACGACATCTCAATTTATGAGAGTGACGGGCGATATGTACATAATTAAGAGCAAAATTCAAAAAATTTATTAAAAAAAATTACTATTAAATCCAAATTCAAATTTAATCAAATTAAAAAATCAAAAAACAAAAATTAATGTAACCCATAATAACCTTTCTTATAACTGCATCTTGACCTAGCATAAATCTTTAAAAAGAAAAAGAAAATAAATTTTCATTACACTCAACGACAGAGATATACAAGAAAAAAAAAGGTACAAAAAATCGTGGAATATCATTTAAATTACAGGTTCCTCTAAAAAGATTTAAAAACCGCCAGATTATTAAATTTCAATTATAAAAAATATACTACATTAGAAAAAAATTACTAATTAAGAATAACAGGGTATCTAATCCTGGTTAAAATTCAAATTTACATAGAAAAAAAAAAATTATTATATAAATTTCACCTAAATACAAAATATTAAAACCAAATAAGACTAAATTCTAAAAAAATTAACTTGAACCTGAGGAATAACCGCAAATGCTGGCACAACATTTTTTGGTTCTAAAAAATATAACTTAAATTAAAAAACCTTAACACTGAAAATAAAGATTAACCATTAAGGATATTTAACCTAACAAAAATTTACATGCGTTATAAATTTAAAGCCAAATTTTAAAACAAAAATTTTTTTTTTAAACCATATTTAAAGGGGACCTTAACTCCAAATTTTTAAACAACAAATAAAACAAATTACATTCAAAAAAGGATCTCCTCCCTCGAACAAACATAACTTCAAGCTACCCCTAACCGAAGTTAAATAAAATTATAGCTTAAACCAGTCAATAAAATCAAAAGCTAATAATTTAAGATAAAGAAATATTAAATAAAGCTACCCCTAACATTATTTAATTTAAATAAAAAACAGTAGTTAAAATAAATAAAAGTAAACTTAAAAGTTGATAACTAAAAGCCACATAAATATAAGATAAAGCTACCCCTAACATTATCTAATTTAAATAAAAAACAGTAGTTAAAATAAATAAAAGTAAACTTAAAAGTTGATAACTAAAAGCCACACAAATATAAGATAAAGCTACCACTAACATTATCATAATTTTATATATATAAAAAAAAGCAATGGTTCAAAATATATAAAAATAAACTTAAAAGTTGATAACTAAAAGCCACACAAATATAAGATAAAGCTACCCCTAACATTATCATAATTTTATATAAAAAAAAGCAATGGTTCAAAATAAATAAAAATAAACTTAAACAACAAATAATCTTAATATCAAAAATAACAATAGTATAATAATAAATTTGTTTTTAAAGAACCAAAATAAAAATAAATACTTAAATAAAACATATGTAATTATTTTACTAAACTAAACCTTAAGATAAGAATTAAACCATGAGGTTTTTTTTTTTTTTTTAATAATTATATATTTTTAAATACACTTATTATAATATAATTATATTCCTTAGGTTTTTTATTTGAATTTATTTGAATGAATAAAATTATTTTTAATAAAATCCTATTTAATTTGATTAAAAGTTAATTTAAATTAAATTCTTATGAAATAGGTATTTAATTAAAATTACAAATAATTTTAATTAAATATCTTATTGATGCATTTAATTAAATAATTTATTTTAGATGATTATCTTTACAAAAACTATTTTACATTAAATTAAAAATCTATATTAGATTAAAATCTTTATTTAAATATAAGAGGTTATCTATTATATAATAAATTTTTTAATTTATATAACACTTATGAATGAAAATATTATACTTAATAAGATTAAATATTAAAGGGAGAAATAGCTATAACTGTTAACACATTATTAACACTATTAACTGTTAGAATGATTGCAGAACAATTAAATTTCAACCATACTACAGTCCATAATATTTTGACAAATAAATTGGACATGAAAAAAGTTTGTGCAAAATTGGTCCCAAAACTTCACTGTTGAACACAAAAACAACAGGGTGGAAATGTGCTGCGATCTTATAGGGTGAATTGAAACTGATCCTGATTTTCTAAAAAAATGTTACTGCTGGTGATGAATCTTTGATATTTGAATATGACCCAAAAACAAAACTTCGAAGCAAAGAGAGGCACACTTCAAACTCATTATGTCCCAAAAAAGCAAAAATGAGCAAATCAAAACCATGTTAATTTGGTTCTTCGATAGTAATGGCATTGCCCATAAGGAGTTTTTGCCTACAGGACAGACTGTAAATCAATATTTTTAATGAGAAATTCTTGAAAGACTGTGGAAAAGAGTTGCCTGTGTGAGACCAGCCTCTAAGACAACTGATGCTACATCATGGCAATGCACCTGGTCACACTGCACTCTCAATTGAGTTTTTAGCTTAAAAGAACATTCCTGTAGTTCCTCAACCACCTTATTCACCTGAATAGTCCCTGTGACTTTTTCCTGCGCCTGACTTAGAATACCTTAAAGAACACCATTTTGAAATAGTAGAAAACATTAAAAAAAAACCGACCATCTGCAGGATATTACGGTTTCTGAGTTCAAACACTGCTATGTTGAGTAAAAAAATTATTTGAAGCATTGCATGGCTTCCCAAGGGAACTATTTCAAAGGCGGTAGAATCCATGTGTAATTTGATTGTAAATAAAAAAATTTTTCTGAACCAGTCTCATCACAACACACACACGCACGCGTGCGCGCACAATTTTTCCTAACCTTGCATTCTTTAATTTCTATAATGCTACTTCATGTTCCAATTAAGATTTTACCCAGAACCTAAGCAATTTTGTTTTTTTTTTTTTACATAAAAATTTCTGAAAATTACAATACTAAATATTATTAAACTAACAATTATAATCATTATACTAACAAATAAAAATCTGACTACCACATGACTACCTTGTATGCCTATTAAATTACATATACACTTTTTTTATTTTTAAATGAAAAGTTAATAATAATCACAGGTTAATAATTATTAATAAATCAATATTTTAAAGGAGATTAAGTCCAATTCAAACCAATGTAACCTTCCCCTTGTAAGATCCAAATATCTCAATTAAAATTTTATTTGGCAACAACTCTGGAACCATATCATTAAAAAGCTCTCAATAAGGGCTTATTATTGCAGGTTGAAGTCCAAAATCCAATTTTTTTTTTTAATTCTGGCCATTTTTGGTCCAGACAATTGCAATCAAAAGAGAAAGAGCACAACTAGATGTTACAACAGTCTTAAATCCAAATTTCAACATCCTACAGCTAATCAGTTTTTGAGTATGCGAGACACATACACACATATGTACTGATGTCACCTAGTCAAAATGGATATTTCCATTCAAATCTGAAAACCAAAATTTTTTGATGTCACAATACTTCCTTTACTTCGTACTAGAAAGTAAAAACATAAGTAATAATGCACTTACCGCTTGCTGCTCTATTGACAGCAGCGAACAATGGATACTCCTTTTCTATTGTAGCAATGTCACTAATAACATTTATTTTGACATTTGTGTCAGATAGAAATAAAGCTTTGATGTACTCCTCAATTTTTGGTGGAGCCATTCGTTCAGGGTCTCCACCTCCTATGTCTCGAGCTGCACAACTAAAACAACATGGTCCCTATATTTATATGGTTATTTGCAACACTATTTCTAACAACTGACAATATTCCAAAAGTACAAAGTAACCTAAAAGTATTTTATACTCTGTATAAAACATAGAATATTAATATGAAAACATCAATTATATCAGATAAGAACCTAATCAAAAAATTTAATTTCTAAACAAGAAAGATTATACTATGCAGATTATGATCTTTTGAAATTTGTGTATTCATATATAAAAGCTGTTAGTGAGAAAAATGACTTGAGTTATTTACATATTATATTAAGCTAGGGAAATCATCTAATCTAAAAGAGAAATATCACTACTTTTTTAAACTTTATACGACGTTCCTTAATTCTTGAGTCTGGTACTTTCTTGATTTATACAAATTACATTTTTAATATAAGCTGCAATAAAATTGCAGCTTATGCATTATTTTTAATG
Source organism: Lycorma delicatula (assembly GCF_047948215.1). Taxonomy (NCBI): domain Eukaryota; kingdom Metazoa; phylum Arthropoda; class Insecta; order Hemiptera; family Fulgoridae; genus Lycorma; species Lycorma delicatula. The sequence goes on from NC_134455.1 coordinate 25,410,807, forward strand.
TTGCAATTTTATTGCAACATTAAAAATAACTTATAATTACTGATCAAAAATCATTCATAAACTTTATAATTTATCATCACAATCAACAAACTTTGTCTTCAGATATAACTTGCATACATTTAATCCTTTGTACTTGCAAGTTGGAAAAGATCTGACATAAATTCTGTTTTATACTTTATACAGTATTGTTATATTCATTGGGTAAATTACAGGTTATTCTTTCTACAGAGCAAGATTAAATTTTTTAGAGCACGCTTAAAATTCCTATTGAAATTATTAACTCTTAGTAACTATTTAGAAGGAAAATTATAATCTACCAACAATAGCAGAATCTAACCTGGTAGAATGCTTTCTTGATATCTAGGATATCTTAATGTTTTCACTGCATGCTATTAAATGGGTTTTATTTATTCAATTGTATATTAATTGATGATGGTTTTATTTTTGTTTCATAATGTATTTATTATTTATTCAGTGAAAAATTGTTAATAGCTACATCTATATATTACATTTTTTAGCTTACACTAACATTTTATAATTTTAAAGTTTTATTAATATTATATTTTACAAAAGAAGTAATTATAAAACATCTTAAAATAAATCAGTTATCTATTATTATAAACCTGCTTGGTTTGTATACCAATAACAAAGAGAGGAAATAGTTTAAAAGATAAAAAATCAATTACAAAATAAAGTAAATAAACAAATAACATTAAAATTAAATAAAAAGTCTGCATTGGAATTATTCCAGCTCAGGAATACACAGACTACTTCCATGTTTGTTATATTAGTCTGAATTTAAAAGTAAAAAGGGAGAGATATCAAATTCATCAAAGACAATGGGTTAATCTACTTGGCAACTGTTAACATTTAAATAAAAGTAAATTATTATTCTGGTTACTTTGGATTGGCAAAAACATTATGTTACTCTGACTTTTAAGGCACAAACTGACAATATTGTGTTTTTTTTCTTCATCAGATAATGTTCATACATTGAATATCACAATCTGTATCTAAAAGAACATCCTTGTTTTCTATATTACACAATATCTTTCTGAGAAGCTATTCACTCTTCCAAAACCCTACATTATATAGATGGCTCATCATATTTATCATAAGCGTCATAAACATTCTGCTGCCTCCTGATTCAAAGAATAAACAAGAAGAGTGCGATGTACAGAGTGATTCAAAGAAACGGGAAATTTTGAAAGTTGTGTTGTTGGTAGCCATGGGAAATTGGTACCACTTGATAAGTGGTGCCAGCCTCTCTAACCTAACCTGCCATTTAGTCATGGATCCTTGGAGTGGTGCGCAACGTGCATTTGCTATCAAAGCGTTTTACAAAAACAATGACAGTGTGGAGGGAGCGCGTAGAAAATTTCGCCATCATTTTAATCTGGGACGGAACAACCGTGTTCCATCAGCACATCCAATTAAAACATGGATATCTAATTTTGAGGAAACTGGTTCAGCAATGAAAAAGAAACCTCCAGGCCATGAGCGAACCGTCCGTACACCACAGAATGTTCGAGAGCTTTACAAAATGCTATCACACAAAGTCCACATCGGTTAATCAGTCGTCTCTCAGCATCTTTAGAATTGCATAGTTCAAGTGTTCGAAGAATGCTAGTGAAGAACTTGCAATACCATCCATACCAGTTGCAGATCGTCCAGGAACTGAAACCGAACGATGCAGTTGTGCGAGCACAATTCTGTAATGTAATGCTTCAGAAGATAAATGATAACGAAGAGTTTATTCATGAATTGTGGATGTCAGATGAAGCGCATTTCCACCTCAGTGGATTTGTTAACAAGCAAAATTTCAGATACTGGGCACAAGAAAATCCTACGCAGCTACACCAGCGTCCGTTGCACAGCTAGAAAGTGACCGTGTGGTGTGCTATATCATCATCATGTTATAGGCACTTATTTTTTTGAGGATGACAACGGTCTTGCGATTACAGTGACGTCGGCTCGTTACGTGGCCATGCTTGAAACCTTTGTTGTGGAACAACAAAAGAGATTTCCACCAATTCTTAATACAGCCTGGTTTCAACAAGACGGTGCAACGTCACATACTGCACGAATATCGATGGCAGCTGTACGCCGATTGTTTGGACAACGTGTCATTTCATGAAATGGTGACATTAGATGGCCTCCCAGATCGCCTGATCTCTCAGCTTGCGATTACTTTTTGTGGGGTCACCTTAAAAGCAAAGTGTTCCACAGTAGACCTGCTACAATGGAAGAACCGAAGGCAAAGATCCGAGAAGCAATTGCGGAAATTCCAGTTGAGATGTTACGTCAAACCATGAAAATTTTAATGAAGAGACTTCATGAGTGTTTACGTAGAAGAGGAGGTCACCTGGAAGATATCATCTTTAAAAAATAAATTAAAATGTATGTATCCTAAAATGGCAACATTTGTACAATTACAAGGAATAAAATTCATTTTCTAAAAAAAAATTTTCATTAACGATATTTAATTTTTAAAATTTCCTGTTACTTTGAATCACCTGTATATGCATATTTTTTTTCAATGGGTAAATCCATGTCAAGTCACCCAATGAGTAGTTGTATGATCATTTTTGATTTTAGTAATTTTTTGTACATTTGTTCTCAAATTCTCTAAGAGATTAATAAAATTTACCTTATTATGCTAAAAATATATTTCATGCATTCCCTACCTTATAATTCTTTTTTTTTAAAAAAAGACCCTTTCTTGATATATTTATCAAAATGGAAACTAAACATCAAACAAAATTTATCAATTTGAAACAATTTCATTAATTTTGCAGAATAATTACTGTCTGATTCTACGACATTATCTACATATTAAACACAACAGCAAGTAATAAAGTGATTATTACTCATTTTATAATAGTAATAATAAAATTCTGCTCATAGAACAACAGATTTTCACTTAGAAAATTATAAAAAGGCTATTTATCCAAATAATTAATTTCTCATTAGAGATGAGAAATGTTCAGTGCACTTCACTTATTTAAAATAATACTTTTTTTTTTACAATCAATAACTTTCATTTTCACAAAATGGAAGTTATTGGTTTAATTTTTGACTTACAATTAATATTTATTTATAAAACATACAAATATTTGAACCTCTTACCTCAATTTTGACACATTCATTGTCAATTTCACTACAAATGAGTGACAGTGACAATCATGCCAAACTAAGGAGGGCTGATAGTACTTACAATAAAATAAATTTTATTACCCAATTAAATGACATTTTCTTTTTAACCTAGATTTTGTGAAGATTTATAAAACTGCTGTAATTTTTGGAAAATAAATTGGAATTATACTTATAACATATAAATTCATTTTCATACACAAAAAAAATTGTCTATGAAACATTCATTTCCCATTTTTGGATAAGCATGGAATGAGATAATTAATGTAATTATGATTGATACAGTCAATTACTGTGACCTTATATCTTCAATTCACTGAAGATAAGGCAATGTAAAACTCACATTAACTCATCCAATACCTTATGTGTTCTCTGTCCTCCAAAAGAAGGTTACTTGCCATGAAGGTGTTGTCTATTATTTTATATGCGGTTCCTGTCTGGCAATGTGCCTTAAAATTTGGTAATGCAAGGCCAAATTTAATGGCATAATGAGGAAGATGGCGTTGAGAATAGCCTCCACATATAAGGATAGTGTCTACAAAGACAGTGTTCATCATAGCAGGTGTGCCTCTGGTCAAATTCAAGGTGGAAAAACACGAGGAATGATTAAATAGAGAATCAAGGGAAGAAGCCTTTGATAGGTTGATGAATAGATGGCAAGAAAGATGGGAGACAGTTGATGTGGGAAGGTGGATCTACCATGTCATCCCCAATCTAAGAAGGTGGGTCTGTCAGTAGTGTGGGGAGGTCAATTTTTGGTTAACCCAGCTACTGACAGGCTGTGGCGCATTTAACTCCTACCTAGCAGGAAAGAAGAAAAGGTTAGATCTGACGTGCACCTTTTGCAGAAATGAAGATATGCTAGAGGACACTTTCTTTGAGTGTGAAAAGTAGACCACAGAAAGACAAATATGTTTGGCAATTGTAGGACAGTTATGTACAAGGAAATTGATGGAGCAACTGCTGTCTGGCAAGGGCTTGTGGGAGGCAATATCGGCTGTGTGAGAACATTTTGAGGAAGAAAATGTCAGAAGAGAAGAAAAGCAATAGTTGTTATTCTTGTGGGTGAGGAACGAATAGCCTGGGCAAGGAGATAGTTGAGGAACCCCTAAGGTTGTCACTATTGTTGAGAGACCCAGGACTCCCTGAAACATTCATTGTTAAGTCCGCAAAGATAACTTACATTTACTTCTACAGCCACCTGCAAACAGACTTCTTATAAACAGTGTTCATATACTCTTTCCTGAATAAAGGTTAAATAAAATAAATTGTAGGTGCTTTCCTGTTTGATCCTCCATTAGCCAGGAATCAACAGTTAACAGCTGCTTATTTTCCCTTCCAGAGGTATTTTTTGTAATCCTCATCTACATTTAGAAAGGGTAATTATATAGATGCACAGTAGTTCTACCTTTAGTAATGTTGGCATTGCTAATAGTAAAGTGCAGAGAATGCTGTACCATGACAGATTGTTGTATTTAGCAAGAAGGCAGTCCAGTCACTGGTCCAGCCTCACCCTGCATATCAACTGAGGTTTCTAAACTCTGATAAATAGTACCTCTTCCTCAGGATATGCCCTGTCAACCTAATTCATTCTATTACATTTATCAATTAATTTATTCTTCTTTATAGTCCAAAACTCAAGTTCACTTTACTTTCAGAGTAAGGTGCACTTACATATGAATTTAACGTTACAAAATGTATAATTTACCCCAACTGCCAAAAATGTTGCATTTTAAGGATGAATAATAATTACAATAAAAAGCCAGTTTCAAAAATTCAAAGGAGCAATATCAATAAAACATAGATCAAATTACATGAAAATAAAATTTCATTAATTCCAATCGCAAACTATACCATTTCTCAATAAATTTAATAATAATGTAATAGTACGATAAACGGTAAAGTTTTAATGTAAATAAAAAAATAAAATAAATTAACTTACTATATGATAAACTTACCGACCAATTTCTATTGCAGTAACATATTTCAGGAACTCATCTTCACTTTTACCAATTTCTCTGTTATCCTTATAACCCCAAACCCCTAATGATTTCACTTTTGGATTCTTATCAGGGCAATCCTCACGGTACTGAATACTCTGCAGATAGAAACAGAACCAACTTAACTGATAATATACAACATTTTTATGATCTAGTTACTAAAATTAAAACTTGTATCACTGGGATGGTATTATTTATTAATAAAATTATTTAAATAATGTAGAATATCAATGAAAGCTTTGAGATAAATCTGACAACTGGAGAGAATAATAATTAAATTCTTTTTATAAATAAAATTCACACAGTATTTTATTTGTATGAGAAATATATTTTAGATTTAATATATTTGCATTTATTATATCCCCCTATGTTGATTTACAAATGTTTATTTCAAATAACCACTCACTTTAAGAGAGCCATTTGGCTGATTTCTACCAGCCATCACACTAATTTTAGAGTGAAATCAAACAACCTCTAGAATTTCTATTGCATTACTATAATGCACATACAATCAAAGAAATAAATAAAAAGTAAATATGAAAACTGTTACATAGTAATACCTAGCAGACTTACTACTAAATCTGACATGAGAAAACTGTATGTTAATCTTCTGTGCCCTAAGCATAAACAGCAAAGGATAACTTTTACTAGTAAACAGTTGCCACAACATATGGTAGCTTTAAAAATTTATAACAGTTTATTGTCAATATTTATTAATGCCAATTAATCGGTTGAACTCCTTCAATCGATGTTTTACAAAGTAGGTATAATTCCATTAGGTATAATGCTATAAAGATCCGCTAAGAGTGTCACTTATGGGTACGTCAACTTTATCAGAAATAATTCTTATTTCTTATTATTAAAAAACCAGTAAACCAACTTTTATACTGTAGTTACCAAAAACAGACAAATGTTATCAAACACTATTGATAACAAATGTTGTATAAAAGTTGTTCAATAGTGCCTGAAATGCATTTACAGAATCACAACAAATATTAATGATACATATTAACCATATGATGTTACAATATCCATAAATAAGAAAACTAAGTAGTAAATGTGCTGGTTTATTGAGAAAACCAAAAATATCAACTTCCTGACTACCTATGAAAACATCACTAGATCTTGAATCACCTCTCAGAGAAAGTTTGACTTTCTGAAACAATACTGAAAATTGCCATATGACACAAAGAAGAGAGTGACAGTTTGATACAAAGAATAGAAAATATACAGTGAGCTGAAATAAAGGATGTGTTAAAATGCTAAAGGAGCCCACATCAGTATATAACTCTTTCAGAGGTAATTTAACTTACGCTTTATAAGACATACGTAGGCCAATAATAACTGATCTTGTTGTAGTTAGAGAGAAGGCTACCTTCCATTAAAATGCTTACTACGGGACAAAAATCAGAAAGCACTTAAATCAAAAAAAGTTATAATTAAACACCACCGAACATCCCTGAGAACCATGGGAGAAATAAGAAACTGAACTAAGATCACAAACTGATATCTCAACAAAGATCAATACAATTTAAGCTCATACATTCAGATGGACAGAACAAATGATAATGCTAATTCATGTATTTTTTAATTCGCATTCATATCCACAAATTAAAAAAAAAAAAAATATTATGATTTTATTAAACAAACCTAATTCCAGAACTAGCTTAAAATAAAAGAATGGTCAAATTAAAGTATGAAAATTTCTTTAAAAAATAGTATAAACCATCTGACTAGAAGTTTTTTTAAATATTATATATAGTCTTGATATTTCAAACTATAAAATGAAAAGCAGTGAAGAAGGAACTCATCATATCTTTTCCTCAGTAAAACGCCATTACAGCCAAAATAATCCAGTTCCATAACCTGAATATTAACATCTTTATTACACATACTTGTTTTTATCTTCAAAATTCACATACCCATAGTCAATATAATCATCAAATTAGAAATGTTATTTGTAATAAGTTTCTGCATTTCATCATTGCAAAGCTTTTCAAATGATGCCATAATAAAATAATGTCACCCTACAAAAAAAAAGGGGGTGCATGGGTTTGTTTGTTTGCTATATAAGCTTACATTTTTATTTTAGCTACTATTGGCACAGAGCAGACCAATGGTGGTGCACCGGGCAACTGTGCACAGTGACTCTCTCCTGCTAGAAGCATTTGTTGTCAATTAATTCACAGTTTTTAATTTAATTCCTAAGTATAATTAATTTTATTTTCTTAATAAAACACAAGGGATTATTAGTTATTAGCAGTTAAAAAAAGGATTCTTTATTTAGCGGGCGAGAGTTGTAGGCGTGCATCTGGCCGGCATATTAAATGGTATGCTCTGTGTCAATAGCAGCAGCTGGACTGGCAACTAACACAACCTCACATGAACACACTTAAGACTAAACAAAGAAGATGGCGTTGGCGTTCCCAAGCCAATTCCCTGGCATCAATATGGCTAGCGTTAAACATTATATTTCTAATAAAAACTATTAAATTCTATAACTACATTCCTTAAGCCTATTTTAAATATAAAAACACCAAAATGTTCAGAAAAATATTCACTGCACACTAATTTTTTTCCCTAACATACATCTGTAAAATACTTAATATTCTCACAAACATGAGGATACAAATGCGTAGAGGGTCCAGGGAACAGGGCCATGACCAGCTAGTATATCTAAACTGTAGAACTAAATGCAAATAAAATAATCATTAGTAAAATGGTGCAGAGAACAGCCCAGACATGATAAATTTGGGTATTCTTTCACTTTTTTAATAGTAGAATGGTAGGAAAGTTTAAACATATATTACCAAATACAGTGCTTCAAGAGCTCCAAGCAAAGACACAAGCTGTCCAAATGGAAAAGTAGAACATTGTGGAAGAACTAAAAGAGGTGACTTAGCTCCTGCTTTTAAGGCCCTGTAACAAACTTGATTATTTATTATGATAATTTAAATTCTAATATATGGTTAAATAAAATACAGTTTTTAGACAAAAAGTATTAATGATCAAATCTTAAATTAAAGCACAAAATTTTAATTTAAACTTGGAATTGGTTTTTTGGGATTACCAGGACATTAAAAAAAATATTTTATCTCTGTCAATATTATAAATACAATATTAAGATTTACACATGCAACCGCTCAATAGAATATCTCATTCATTGCTTTACGTAATTTAACTTTTGGTTAAATTTCATACTACTCAGTTAAATAAACTATTAAAAAACAATCAAATTCTTACATGTTTTGCTGAAAATTAGTTAACTTTTTTGTAAAATGAAACTTTGTGTTAATAAATTTCATTCTTATTTCACAAAAACCCTGATGTTATAAATGCTTTTTATTAACTTTTTTGCTATCAGTAGACCCTTCCCCCTTGTTAACAACATAACTGTTGTATAAGAATATCCCCAACATTAAGATCTAGAGTATTTTTCATTGTCATTAACATTGGAGGGAAGATGAAAGTTATAAATGCTGTTGTTGTATAACAGAAAAACAGAAAGTTTATATCAACAGCACAGTTGTTTGATTACTTTATGCAATCTTCTGTTTACAATAGTTTTTGTTTTACTATTATTGCACTCCTAACAAAATCTAATATACAATAAAGGTGATTACTACAATTATCATGTAAACCAGTTGGGAATTTAAAAAACCGGACTTAGATGTAAAAAAATATACTAGGTCATGAACAATATGTTCAGACTACTTAGAAAGAGTAAGTAGAACACTTATAGTTGGTCTATAACCAGACTACTTTCTGGTTTTACCTTAATTGGTACATAACAGCTGTTAAAGTGCCCAAAATCAATGTAGTTTGAGATTTATTGAATGTATTAACACTAATTGGAAATTTTGCAGGAAGCTACTTTGAAAATATTCTAACAGAAATACTACCACTACAAACTGCAATATTACCCATAGTATCCACATTACAGCTTTCAAGATAGTCCACTTTGTTAGTTTATATTGAAACTATAAAAACCCTATATTAAAAAAAATGCTATATTATGTACATGATGCTCTAACTATTCAACAAAACTAAAAGAATCATCAGTATCAACGGGGAATTAGAAAAGTTGTGATTTTATAGTAATTGTAATTACATTCTTCATCACTTGAAAAGTATTAAGCATCCAATGAGCTGGGAACATGAATATTTAATACATCACATAGTAATAGAATAAGTTAATCACATACTAATGGCATAAATTTAACTAAATTAACATCATTTTCACACAGCATAAAATCCCCATTATTACTAGCAAATTCCTGCTGAAAAAGATGTGGTTAAATTTAGAAAATCAATGTACTTTATATACTTATTTTAACAATGATATTAAACTAATAAAATTCAAGCGCAGAATTGAAAATGTCCATAATCATCGTGAGATTGATGATGATCACTATCCAATTCAATGAATGGATTAGTGGTAATGTGTATGTGCAGTAAGTAGTGACAATTTTAGTGGTGTATTCATATTACATGGATAAAATAAAATGAAAAATCGTAGAACTGATAATCGTAAATTTAAAAAAAAAATGTAAATTTTATTAACATTTACAATCTTAAAATATTGTCTAACATAGTTTCATTTTTTCCTAATAATGAAATGTAGTAGAAATAACAAAGATGGACCACTGAATGTGAAAATAGGAGGAGAAAAGATTATGGAGGTAGAAGAATTTTGTTATTTGGGAAGTAGAATTACTAAAGATGGACGAAGCAGGAGCGATATAAAATGCCGAATAGCACAAGCTAAACGAGCCTTCAGTAAGAAATATAATTTGTTTACATCAAAAATTAATTTAAATGTCAGGAAAAGATTTTTGAGATTATGTTTGGAGCGTCACTTTATATGGAAGTGAAACTTGGATGATCGGAGTACATGAGATGAAAAGCTTTTGAAATGTGGTGCTATAGGAGAACGTTAAAAATCAGATGGGTGGATAAAGTGACAAAAGAGGTGTTGCAGCAAATTGATGAAGAAAGAAGCATTTGCAAAAATATAGTTAAAAGAAGAGACAGACTTATAGGCCACATATTAAGGCATCCTGGAATAGTCGCTTTAATATTAGAGGATCAGGTAGAAGGAAAAAATTGTGCAGGCAGGCAACGTTTGGAATATGTAAAACAAATTGTTAGGGATGTAGGATGTATACCAAAATGAAATGACTAGCACTAGATAAGGAATCTTGGAGAGCTGCATCAAACCAGTCAAATGACTGGACAAAAAAAAAATATTACAAGTATCCGTACTTTTATAGAAAAATAAAATGTTTTCCAACTTTATATTGATATTAATCTTATACGAATTAAATTAAGAAATCTTCAAGAGTTGCAAAGCAAATATGATGCCATTCAAATGCAACTTGAAATGGAAGATGATGAGTTTATTTGTGCAGATCGTGTACAGGTTAAAGACTGTTTATGCAGTTTTGAATGTAAATTACACTGTTTAATAGATAATGTTAACCAATCTCCCATTGATCAAGAAATTAATGTAGTTACAACTACGCAAACGCAACTACAACTGATTAATTTATCATTTTTCAGAGATAATGTTCTTGACTGACAACAATATTACAGTTTATTTAATGATTTAGTACATAATAGAAATGAATTTAAGTAACCTACAAAAACTTCATTATTTACATACCTCCTTGAAGGTTGAAACATTAGCTATCATTAAAAATTTACCAATTAAGAATGAAAATTATACAACTGCACTAGATCTAATAAAAAGGTGTTTTGACAAATATTTAATTGCATCTCATAATGCAGATTGTATTTTAAAACTAAAATCCATTAAGTGAGAATCTGGATAATTTATCCAAATTTATCATCGAAGTATTTCTTCATATGTCAAAGCTCTTGAAGCAATGAATAATCCCATCAATACAAATGTATTTATTGTTATTCAATTGTTAACATCAAAACTAGATTACAATACTTCCAGATAATAGAAGGAGAAACTTTCAACTCAACTCAAGATTTCCCCACTTTCAAAAATTTCATAGAATTCTTTGAATTTAGAAAGTAGATGGCTTGAAGGGAAAAGGATACAAACGATGTAACCAAATCCTATACTAAACGTTTTAATATAAATGCTAATAAGCAGTATAAGGCAAATAATCTTAGTTGTTATTCAAAATTTAATTATACGCAATGTCTAATTTGTAATTCTAATCATTATTTACATTGTTGTAAGAAATTTTTAAGTTTTTCTGTTGATGAACAGATGGAATTTCTAGAACATCACAATTGTTTTTTCAATTATTTCATTAGTCATTCAGTTGACTAATGTTAAATCGTTATATTTAAATTCTTGTCACCCTTGACATTTTGATTGTATTACAATAGTTACACATTAAACTTAAGAATGTATGACACATAACTGACACATTAAACTTAAGAATGTATGACACATAACTGAACTTGAACATTATCAAGAAACTGAGTCCCCTTGGTCTGAAATGAAAACACAATCGCACTGTGTGGGATTCTTACATAGAATGACCATATTAGATTAACTCGCCAGCCAGCACTAGTATGTGCTATTGTGCAGCACCAACCAGCTCAACATAGAACGGAACACACCACCCACCAATTATAATTTCATTAAATTATAATTTTATGATACATTATCATGACCATATACATATAAAAATAGACATAAACCTATAAAAATAGAGTTACATAAACCTTGAAAGAATGTAAAATTAAAGTTACCTTTATACAATGTTGCCAAAGGCAAAAAAAGAACTATAAAGCAATTAACTTAAAATTAAGCAAATACATGAAAATGACGTTAAAACAAGAAATTTTGTTAATTACATTTGGCATCACTGAGGTCATTACAAATGTCTGAATTTGGAAGAATTAATTTATTAATAGTTCTTTTTACTGTTGTATTGTTAATTTTTACATCAACTAATTAATTAATCCATAAATACCTGGATATACTTTCACAATTATTCCCAATATCCACATCAGCGGAGGGAGATTAATTTCTTTTATTATAACTACAACACCAACACAAATGTTATTATTTGAAATTTTACACCTGTTCCTCTGCTGTAAGGAGTGTAAATAATCATTAGACCATGCATTACAAAAGTCTTTCAATATTCTTTGTTTAAACTGCCACCTAGTAAGCTTATTTACATCAATGCCTGTAAATTACGATCAGGTAAGCAAGTTAATGGAGCAAAAACTAAAAAATTCCCAGGATTAATAGATGGGGAGTAAGTGTAGTATGCTGCCCACCATGATGCACAATGTGGAATAGATTTCTTCCAGAGAAAGATCTGACAATATACGATTACTTTTATTTTTTAAATTATAAATGAAGCGACGAAAATATGAAAATATGTTTAATGTTCGTGTGAACAAAGAAAATGGTTATGAAAGTTCTACAGCTTCTGTAATTTGAAGAGCAGCTAAAAACACATTAGTTTTGCTAAATTTCTCTTCCTTGAGAGAGTCTGGCAGAATCATAGAAATGATAGGCGAATTGGATGGATGGCCAGGCATTCTCTTCCTTCAGAAAAGACAAACCATTCCGCCAGAGTTGTGATGAGGTTCATGCATCCGGCATGCAACTATGCGACAGGATGTCAGCAGGGTTATCCCTTGAAGGAACATGCTTCCATTATCATTCCTTAATTAGCTCTTGAATTTCACAAACTCTATTTGCGACGAATACCTTCCATCGATTAGGAAGCATTGAGAATCTGACCAAAAGTGGACTGAATGAAACCTTATACCTAAAATAAACTTAACCTTATGAATAAACAAGACCAAAGAAGAGCGGCGTTCAACTTGGAATAGAGATCTGCTTGACTGGAGCAACTCTAGATTTTGAACACAAGTGGATTTCAACATGTTCATTACTATCAACAGATCTGACAAAAAGACAAGCACCATATGCGCTGCTACTTGCACCACAAAAACCATGTAATTGATAACTCTTACTAAAAATAATTTTAACTAATCTAGGAATCTTATAATTACTTGGAAGATTTGAGTTGAGAGTACAGAAAATTCCATTTTTTTGCTAACAGACCGGGAAGAACTTCATCCCATTGAAGGCTAGCGCACCATAACTCTTGGATGAACACTTTAAATAGAACAATTGTAGGAACAAGTAGACTCAAAGGATCACACAATGAAGAAATAATTGATAAACAGAATGTTTAAAGTAAGAAATATTATCTTTTGGTTTGAATTGATAAATGAAATCACCTTGAGGATTCCAAAATAAACCCCAGTGTCTTGATATTTTCATCCTTATCTAATTTGATGAAAGAATCAGAATTGTTAAACATACCAGGCACATTTGAATGACATTTATGCAGCAAAAGTCCATATTTGTTAAGCAATAATGAAACATCATTGTATAATTGTTTCAACTGATCGATGTTGTCACAACCAGTGAGCACATCACATCATCGACATAAAAATCTTGCTTGATTGATTGGCAAGTTTGAAGAAAGAAGGCTTCATTTTGATTAGAAATTTCGATCAAACATCTTGTAGCTAGAAACTTGAAGGTACTAAACAATAAGTAGCTATTTGTAAGTTGTATGGAATGACTGATGAATTTTTATTATCGTACCAGAGAATTCTTTGCAATGGAAAATGTCAAGGATTGATGTATTTGTCAATACATCTTTGGAATATCACCTGATAGCACGTAGCTGTGAGTTCTAAAACGAATTATAATCAAAAATAAATCTTGTACTACTGGACCTGTAGCAAGAATTGAATTGAGTGATCGGCCGTTTGATGTTTTTGCACTACCGTCAAATACTACTCTTGTTTTGGTAGTGGTGGAAGATTCACAAAATACTGTGTGGTGGAGCAAATAAAAGGTTTCAGATGGGGCCTTACACTGAGATGAATCTACAGGTTGCATATGATCTAATTCTTGATATTCTTTCATGAAATGGAAGTAATCTTCTTTAAGTTTAGCGTTTTCTGAAATCTACGATGTAACAAATTAAGGACCTCCTAAAGCGCAGTTTTCCTTACGAGGAAGAGATATAACAAATCTGGCTTGGTCATCATGAAAGGTATTTTCAACAAAATGTTTTTCGCAGAAAGATTCCTCCTTGGTCGGTAAATGATTTTTGATCGCTTCAGATCTCCAAAAGGACTCTAATTGAGAGGAAAGTTGTTCATTACTAACAAAAAGTGATATTGAATCGGAATTATTTTTCTGTTTACTAGATTTAGTAGAGATTTGACCAGAGACTATGAAACCAAGATGAGTATGGTATAATAAGAATTGTGAGTTAATTGAGAACAGTCTTATGCAATGAAAGATAATATTGAGCACCTAGAAGAATGTCGATTTGCCCAGGAATATTAAAATTAGGATTGGCAAGAAAAAGTTGAGAAAGAATTTCCCAGTTACATTTACAAAATCATTAGGTAACAGATCTGTAATAGATGGCAGTACATGACATTTCAAATGAAAATTAAAGTTTTCATACCTAGTATTGATATTTAAATCAACACTTGGCTTAAATTTAGTAACAACATTACTAATACCTGAGATTGGTATCAAAACAGGTTTAGTTTGAAGCCCAAGTTTAGCAGCAAACCTTTCAGTACAAAATGAAATCATCGAAGCAGAATCAAGTAAGACCCTGGCTTGGATGAAATTACCTTTTTTATCTTTAACATTAACTACAGCTGTTGCAAGTAAAACAAACTTGTTAGTACAACATTTTTAAAGTACAATATGAACTATTAGCCGAAGGAGCTTGATTCGGCTTAGAAGATTTAATTGCTGGCTCTTGCAGCGTTTTATCTAAATGAATTAGTATATGATGCTTCTGTGAGAATTTTTTATATTTACGATTGCTTTGACACCTTTTTACAATATGCTGTTTACTTAAACAATTAAGACATAATTTTTTTCTGAAATACAAAATTTGTCCTGCCATTAACATTATAACTTAAAAATTTATCATATCAATATACTTTTTATTTTATAAATTTTTTATTACGTTGATAGACTTATTTAAAACACAAGGTTAAATGGATTTATTCAGAGAAGACTGATTGTGAATAATCACGGCATGATTCATTTCTTATCGCAAATTCTTTCTAAAAATATTTTATCATAATGACATCATGCTTGAAATGGGAACAAACTTTTCCCACAGAAAGCATTACATTACTGTGCGTACACACACTCACACAGACTGAGTAATTCTCAGAAATTGTGGTGGGGGTTAGACTAGGAGACCATCGAAAAGATGCAGTTTCGTTGGTGTTAGTTTTGGGTGTAGTGAATTTGTTAAAAAAACTGTTCAGGAGGTTTGCAATTTATGTTTTATTCTGTATACAAGTATGAAAAACTATTATACATAAAAATACTTCATGGATCCATTACAAAATTACTAATCCGTCGACTATTTTATAAACAACTATTAAAAATATTACTTGTTATAATGATAAATTCAAAATTATAACCAGAATTAATTTTGGATTGGCCAATCCGTATTAATAAGATGATTTGTGAAATTCTGATATATTCAAGTAAATAAATAATAAGGGTTCTACAAATTTGAAGTAATAATTGGTTATTTTTTTAATTTTATATATATAAATAGATTGTTTCATAACGAATAAATAATGTATAATTATTCATTGCTGCTAGTAACATTTTTTGATGTGTTGAGTTACTGTAACTGGTTTTTTGTAAAACTTGAGAGAACAATCTTAGGATGCAAACTTATCAAGTAGCTTAAGTCTTGGTACATTGTTTCACAAATCCCAACATTAGTAAGTTCATTTTATTTTTTTTTATTCTTTAAAAATTAAATTTTTATTTTTATAAAAATTGAAATTTGGTGTAGTATAGAAGCTTACAACTTTTGTTGGATTCATGGACATTTTTCTTCTCATTGGCCAACGGATCATAATATTACGTTCAATGACGATAATTTAAATCCTGAATGCTTATTAGAAAAGCATAAAACTATGTTAACTTCATGTATATCTAATGTTTTATGTGATTACACACAAAGGTTTTTATCTTTACATGCTTTATTATAAACATCTAGTTTCTGTTTCAGATTCATTCCCAATATTAAAACAAAACTGTCTGAATGTAATTTTTAGTACTTTAACTACTAAGGAATTAGATCATACTCTATTTTTTTATACGTCAATCACAATTCATGTATTTCAATAATGACACAAAGAATCTTCAAAACAATCAGGTCATAGATAAACAAAGTAAGCTTAGTTCACTAGATACAGTTTTGGATAATTTAGGTCTAATTTACGTAGGAGGAAGACTGACTTCAACGTTCTCTCCTACAATATCATGTTAAACATCCTATCATTTTACATCTACTCATTTGAGTTAGTTTCTGATTTGACTTCACAATCATTTATTTCTGCCCTCAAAAGATTCATTTCACATACAGGAAAATTCATTTCATGAAATAGGAAAAACAATTTTCAACGAGGAATGTTATACAGTGATGACACTTCAGACTCTTCAATTCTTGCCCTATTTTTGCTATTTTCAGAGACTATAGAAACCCAGTACCCACTTTCACCAGGACATTTCCTTATTGGATGTCCTTCATATATTTACCTGAACCCAATTATCAAAGTGTTGAAATTGCACGATTAGGTCACTGGCAACTGTTCCAAAAATTTTATCAAAGGACTACCCGCATTATCTTCAACAACAAAACAAATGGAATTTTTCCACTCATAACCTTTTGGTTGGAGATCTAGTTCTGATCACCAATGAAAATACATCACCCACTGGAAGCATGAAGTTATAATTCAGGTTTATCTGGGTTCTGACAACAGAGTAGCAGATAATTTTTTGGGGGGGAAGCAAAAAACGCCTGCGCGTTATCGCCCGAAATTTTTTTTTTTAATAAAGAAAAATAAAGCTAATCTAAAAGCCTCCTCTATGAATCATGAGACCTTGCCGTTGGTGAGGGGGCTTGAGTGCTCAGGGATACAGAGTAGCTGGACCGAAGGTGCAACCATATCGGAGAGGTATCTGTTGAGAGCCAGACTAAGGAATGATTCCTGAAAGAGGGCAGCAGCTCTTTCAGTAGTTGTTAGGGGCGTGAGTCACAATGACTTAAACGGCCGTATCAACATCACTCAGTCCTCTGAGTACTGCGCAGCTGAAAGCAATGGAAAACTACAGTTGCTTTTTTTCCAAGAAAATGTGGCTCTCTGCATTTTCACATAGCAACAATGGAGGCGCCTTCCTTGGTAAAATATTCCGGAGGTAAAATAGTCCCCCGTTCGGATCTCCGGGTGGGGACTACTAAGGAAGGGGTCACCAGAAAATTAAAAAATAACATTCTACGAGTCGGAGCGTGGAATGTTAGAAGCTTAAAAAAGGTTGGTAGGCTAGAAAATTTAAAAAGGGAAATGGATAGGGTGAATGTGGATATAGTAGGAATTAGTGAGGTTCGGTGGGAAGAGGAAGGCGACTTTTGGTCAGGTGATTTTAGAGTAATTAACTCAGCGTCAAATAATGGGCAGGCAGGAGTAGGTTTCGTGATGAACAAGAAGATAGGGAGGAGAGTGGAGTATTTCAAAACGCATAGCGATAGAATCATTGTAATAAGGATAAAATCAAAACCTAAACCGACAACGATTGTTAACGTTTATATGCCTACAAGCGCCCATGATGATGATGAGGTAGAGTGTGTATACGAAGAGATTGATGAAGCAATTAAACACGTAAAGGGAGATGAAAATTTAATAATAGTTGGAGATTGGAATGCAAGCATTGGAAAAGGCAAGGAAGGAAATATAGTGGGTGAATATGGGCTGGGCAAAAGGAATGAAAGAGGGGACCGACTTATAGAATTTTGCACGAAGTATAATTTAGTAATTGCCAACACCCAATTTAAAAATCATAATAGAAGAATATACACTTGGAAAAAGCCAGGCGATACTGGAAGGTATCAGATAGATTATATCATGGTTAAGCAAAGATTTAGAAATCAACTCGTTGACTGCAAAACTTACCCTGGAGCAGACATTGATAGCGACCATAATTTGGTGATAATGAAATGTAGATTGGGGTTTAAAAACCTGAAGAAAAGTTGTCAGATGAATCGGTGGAATTTAGAGAAGCTTGAGGAAGAGGAGGTAAAGAAGATTTTTGAGGAGGACATCGCAAGAGGTCTGAGTAAAAAAGATATGGTAGAAAATGTAGAAGAAGAATGGGAGAATGTTAAAAAGGAAATTCTTAAATCAGCTGAAGCAAACTTAGGCGGAATAAAGAGAACTGGTAGAAAACCTTGGGTTTCAGACGATATATTGCAGCTGATGGATGAACGTAGAAAATATAAGAATGCTAATGATGAAGAAAGTAAAAGGAACTATCGGCAATTAAGAAATGCTATAAATAGGAAATGCAAACTGGCGAAAGAAGAGTGGATTAAAGAAAAGTGTTCAGAAGTGGAAAGAGAAATGAACATTGGTAAAATTGACGGAGCATACAGGAAAGTTAAGGAAAATTTTGGGGTACATAAATTAAAATCTAATAATGTGTTAAACAAAGATGGTACACCAATATATAATACGAAAGGTAAAGTCGATAGATGGGTGGAATATATTGAAGAGTTATACGGAGGAAATGAATTAGAAAATGGTGTTATAGAGGAAGAAGAGGAAGTTGAGGAGGATGAAATGGGAGAAACAATACTGAGATCTGAATTTAAGAGAGCATTAAAAGATTTAAATGGCAGAAAGGCTCCTGGAATAGACGGAATACCTGTAGAATTACTGCGCAGTGCAGGTGAGGAAGCGATTGATAGATTATACAAACTGGTGTGTAATATTTATGAAAAAGGGGAATTTCCGTCAGACTTCAAAAAAAGTGTTATAGTTATGATACCAAAGAAAGCAGGGGCAGATAAATGTGAAGAATACAGAACAATTAGTTTAACTAGTCATGCATCAAAAATCTTAACTAGAATTTTATACAGAAGAATTGAGAGGAGAGTGGAAGAAGTGTTAGGAGAAGACCAATTTGGTTTCAGGAAAAGTATAGGGACAAGGGAAGCAATTTTAGGCCTCAGATTAATAGTAGAAGGAAGATTAAAGAAAAACAAACCAACATACTTGGCGTTTATAGACCTAGAAAAGGCTTTCGATAACGTAGATTGGAATAAAATGTTCAGCATTTTAAAAAAATTAGGGTTCAAATACAGAGATAGAAGAACAATTGCTAACATGTACAGGAACCAAACAGCAACAATAACAATTGAAGAACATAAGAAAGAAGCCCTAATAAGAAAGGGAGTCCGACAAGGATGTTCCCTATCTCCGTTACTTTTTAATCTTTACATGGAACTAGCAGTTAATGATATTAAAGAACAATTTAGATTCGGAGTAACAGTACAAGGTGAAAAGATAAAGATGCTACGATTTGCTGATGATATAGTAATTCTAGCCGAGAGTAAAAAGGATTTAGAAGAAACAATGAATGGCATAGATGAAGTCCTACGCAAGAACTATCGCATGAAAATAAACAAGAACAAAACAAAAGTAATGAAATGTAGTAGAAATAACAAAGATGGACCCCTGAATGTGAAAATAGGAGGAGAAAAGATTATGGAGGTAGAAGAATTTTGTTATTTGGGAAGTAAAATTACTAAAGATGGACGAAGCAGGAGCGATATAAAATGCCGAATAGCACAAGCTAAACGAGCCTTCAGTAAGAAATATAATTTGTTTACATCAAAAATGAATTTAAATGTCAGGAAAAGATTTTTGAAAGGGTATGTTTGGAGTGTCGCTTTATATGGAAGTGAAACTTGGACAATCGGAGTATCTGAGAAGAAAAGATTAGAAGCTTTTGAAATGTGGTGCTATAGGAGAATGTTAAAAATCAGATGGGTGGATAAAGTGACAAATGAAGAGGTATTGCGGCAAATAGATGAAGAAAGAAGCATTTGGAAGAATATAGTTAAAAGAAGAGACAGACTTATAGGCCACATACTAAGGCATCCTGGAATAGTCGCTTTAATATTGGAAGGACAGGTAGAAGGGAAAAATTGTGTAGGCAGGCCACGTTTGGAGTATGTAAAACAAATTGTTGGGGATGTAGGATGTAGAGGGTATACTGAAATGAAACGACTAGCACTAGATAGGGAATCTTGGAGAGCTGCATCAAACCAGTCAAATGACTGAAGACAAAAGAGAATCTAAAAGGTGAATATAACTTACAACTAATATCACAGATAAAATTAAAATAAAACCAAAAGTAAATAGAATTTAACAAAGTCTGAGATTGGTGTAAAGGGCCCATTCTTGGATAACAAAAAGAGTAAAAAGAAAACTAAGAACCATAAAAGATCTACCATAAAACTTAAAACTAGGTTAAAAACAAAAATTAAAAAAGTGAAATAAAACTTAAAAAACTAATATCACTAAAATCTTATGACTCAATCACAGACAGTCTTTAAAATATAAAAGCTAAAACAAATATAACAAAAAAAGAAGAAACTATACAAATTCCAATAGGGAGAGTAAAAGGCTCCCTTACTTGGATAACAAAATCAAAAACACAGAACCAAAAAAATAAAAATTAAAAAAAAAACTTGTTTATAAACTCTTCCAGCATAAAAAATATACACAATAATAAATTTTTTGTATTAACCCAGTACTACGCAAAAATAGAAACATCCAGTTTAAAATTTCATTATCATTGTACAAGATGCCACGAATGTTTCTGGGTAGATTAAATTTACGACGCAACGCCGCATAACATATGCAATCTACGAGTATGTGGTGCATAGTCATGCGGCAGTTGCATTGTGCGCATAAGGGTGCATGTCCTCCTGACATCAGGTACTTGTGTGTCACCCTCGTATGTCCTATCCGCAATCGACAGAGGACTACTTCCTCATGCCGAGTTTTTCTGCATGAGGAGTCCCATGGCAACACAGAATTTTTAATCTGCTAGAGTTTATTTTATCAATGGTAGCCATCCAGTCACCTTGCCACTCTGCTCTTAGCGATTGTATTACATAATTAATAAAATCAGAAGTAGCAACTCTCATAATGAAAGGAGGCTGATAGTAATCAGCCTTAAACTTGCCAAAGAAGCAAGTATGCTTCTTTGGCAGTGGAATCTGCATGTTCATTACCTGGAATCCCTAGGGACCCAGCACAAACTTACTTTTGTGTTGTGATTATTCAACTCTGTGATTGCGTTGTAAATTTCAATGATGATAGGATGTTTGGAATAAAAGTTTTTTAAGTTTTGGAGAGCACTACACAAGTCACTGCAAATAAGACTGTTTCTATATTTAGAGCCTTATTTATAGCGTATAGTTCAGTGGTAAACACACTCGTAATACCGGGGAGACTAAACATATAAGTTCTCTCATTGACAATAAACGCACAACCAACAGTATCATTTTGTTTTGATCCATCAGTGTATACCACCGCATCTGGGTTCATATTGGAGAGAACACACTGAAACATTTGCTGGAAGACAGTAGGTAGTGTTTATTGTATGTTGTAAGGTCAAAAGTAAAATTTATAGGGTTTATTCCCCACAGAGGATATGAGCACTGATACGATGATGATAAGAATGACTGTGTGTCAACATTTATATGCTGCAGCAGACATCAGGTACGGATACCTACAGGTGCAGTACAACGTGGACAGTCCACATAATTTCCTAAATTAGGATTTCTAAGGACTGAGTCAAAAGCCATGATTTGGCTGTCCTTTCAGATGAGCAAAATGAGATAATAAAAGCTGGTCTCGTCTATCCCAAAGTGATGGTTCACCAGTATACAAGTAAGCTTGCGACAGGGCTTGACAAATGTGCCTGTGGCAAATCGAAGGAAAGCTTGATTGTGTTCCGTAGTAGTCTCTCTGCTGTGGGTGTTGAACGGCTCACAATGTAAATAGCAAAATCGTCAACAAATAGAGAACATGAGACAGGATCCTGCACACAATTTTTAATACTGCTTATGGCTACAGAAAATAAGGTGGCACTTAATACACCTTAAGTGGGGCATTCCATTCTCAAAGATGACACTACCTGAGAGCGAATCGTCCACACGAACACGAAACGTTGGGTGATTTAAGAATCCCCAGATAAAAGCAAGCATATTGCCCTTGATTCCCCATTCCTTGAGGGTGTTAAGAATACCACGTCGCCAGGCCATGTCGTACACATTTTTTATATCAAAGAAGATAGCAACGAGGTGCTGGCGGTTTAGGAAAGCGTTTTGTATGGCTGTTTACATTGACACTAAACGGTCAATGGAAGAACGTCCTTGCCGAAAACCACACTGTTCTGAAGATAGAAAGCCATGTCTCTCCAAGTACCACGTAAGCCTGAAAATGCTTGTTAAAGAAATAGGGCGGTAGCTTGAGGGGTTGGTTTTGTCTTTACCAGGTTTTAGTACTGGTATAATAAATGCTTCTGACCAGCCGAGTGGGAAGACTTGTTCGGAGAATAAACCATTGTAAATATTCAAAAGATGTAGTGCCGAATTAGGAAGTGTGAAAGCATACAAAGGCGAATATTGACTGGTCCAGGGGAAGTGTTACGCGAGTTTTTAAGTGCGTGTAACAATTCCTTAAATACGAATGGGGCATCTAATTCACCAACCGAATCACCAATGTTTAATGATAATACTTCTATCTGTATCTTGTACCTTTGAAAATCGTTATTATACAATGAAGTGAGGGATATAGAGAGGAAAGATTTTGCTAAAGTATTTGCCACAGCCGAAGATGATGAAAGGAGTTCTCCTTCATCAATAAGACCGAGGATAGATTGTTTTGGTGATCCGAAAATTGCACGAATTTTTTTCCACACAGTAGATGTGGGAGTAGTGCATGAGAGAGTGTTCACATATTTCATCCTTGAACTCCTCTTAGCGTTCAAGAATACCAGACTGTACAAATTTAGATGTTCAGCAGTAGGCCTACGATTAAATTTGCGTAGTGCCTGCCGTCGATTCCTAATAGCATATTTGCAATCATCATTCCACCATGGAATGGAAGGACGTCTAGGATTACCCAATGTTTGTGGGATATATCTGTTGGCATTCTCAAGTATCATGGACGTAAAAGAGGAACATTGGTCAAGGATGTTCGCACCATCGTCATACTGTGATTGGAAGGCTTTATGGTATCCATTCCAATCTGCCTTTTCAAAAATCTATCTCCATAGCCTTCTTTAAACCTCATAGTCTACACCGAAACCAATAATAATTGGTCTGTGATCACTGCCGTCAAAGTCATCACAAACAGACTAATTAAGATGAGGGAGTAAATTCGGTGAGCATATGGAGAGATCGATGTTACATACAGTACCAGATGATAAAGACATGAATGTGTGTGATCCATTATTCAGTAGACAAAGGTCCAAGTCTTGTCTCACTCTGTTTATCATATTTCCTTGAGAGGAGCAGAAGGTTGAGCCCCAGGAAATATGGTGGGCATTGAAGTCTCCTACTATAAACGATGGAGATGGTATTTGCGTGAGGAGAGTTGAGACATCTAGAGCAATGAACTCAGTGTTCAGTGAGAGATACAAATTGCAGATATGCAATTTGAAGGGAATAGAGAAGACCTTTACTGCAACAGCAGGAATAAGAGTGGTTAGTTGAATCCTTGTAGCCGACACCCCATTCTTCATGAAAATAGCCACTCCACCACTCTCTCTACTGTCTACTAGACAGTTATATCTCACAGAAGTATCCTTTTAGTGTCATTGGATCATGTTGTAATAGATGAGTTTCTTGGAAACTCATGATTAGTGGATTATGTGCGTGCGCCAGTACTCTAATATCTTCAATGCGGGACTGAAGACCTCTAACATTCCATTGAATAATGTTCAGGGTAAAAAAATAAATAAATTTAGGACACTATATAAAAATTAGTTGTACGTGATTCGGTTTTTCTTTTTTGTATTTTTTATTTTAAAGAACTCAGATGCCCTGGGGTTGGGTGGTTCTTCAACCATATCCTCCAGTATATGAGGTGATGAAGGTGGAGGAAATTATTAGAATGGGATGCCACAATTGACATCCCAGAGGGAGTGGTTATGTAGGTTCCCTTACAGGGAGCTTATTAGGTGGCTTGCTGCCAGCTGTGATAGTCCCTGCCCTTACCAGTAAGACTTTGGGAACAGGAACTTTCGATGGATCACACTGTTGGATTCACTAACTGCGACGAAAGACTTTTTATTCATCTTTGTCAGTTCTGAAATACTGGCTGTAAGTAAAGCAACTTGATCAGATAGCATCTGAAAGTTTTTTAGGTTCACTGCAGGATCCGCACTGCTGATTACTAACATTTGTAGGAATTTGTTTTGATGTAGCGGTGGCAAAAGATACATCTGATTTAACCAGGTTCCATAAATTATTTATCTTTTTATATTCTCTGTGTGCAGCCAGGAAAGATAGCTTCTGCTCAGTACAGATTTTGAGAATTGCCTTTTCTTCTTTAAAGGTTGCGCAATCTTGGGAACAGCAGGCTGTATGTGACATTACTATTTATTACTGCATTATGTACAATTGATGTGAACATAATTTGAAACTATTAATTCAATAAAACTGTAAATGATATGTATAATTAATTTTTTGTTGATATAATATTGTATAATTTATATTTAAAATTATTATTTCATGTTATTAGCTGTAACTAATCATATTACTATACAATATCTTAAATTATTTTACTTTGTATAATACATATTTATAACTATGTTGTTAAACTTGTCGAGATTACAAATAAGGATTATTAATATTATTTCATTTAAGTACTATAAAGGAAAAATCCTTGGGATTTTTGACGGGTAGTTATGTTCAGTCTCATGTCCTTATTTATGATAAACTATGTAATTTTTTCTTCTTACTTATGCAAGTCATACAAACATGTTAATCTAAGTTGAGTTCCAACAGCTGTTATAATATATATTTTTTTCTTTGTAAACATGTAATTTTTTCTTTGTAAACAAGTATTACATTGTGTTTAAAGTTGTAAAGTAAATAAGTTCTTAAAAGATGTTAAAGTAAATGTATTTAAAGTGATTTCAATTCTGTTATAAAATGTTAACTTAAAACTGTGAATCTAAATATAACACTATGTACGTAATAATAAGTAACCTAAACAAAATAAAAAAGTTATTAATATTATAAATATCTTAACAAATAGGATGTATCCAAATATATTATAAGTTATACATAATAAAAATATAAATCACAGGAACAAGGTATTTATTGAAAATATTATTGAACCGACAGTTTATGCTTAAAGGAAAGTATAATTACTAAGATCTATTTAGCAAATTAATATATTTAACTTAGTTTTTAAAAATGTTTAAATATATTATATACAATTATATAAAATATGTTGTATATTTGTGTGACAAAATATAATATAATCTGTGTGACACAGATTTGCAGTTATGTAAAAACAATCATTTAGTATTAACTTTATAAATAATACCTTGAAATTCCTTTATTAGCAGCTTCACCTAAACTACGAACATCTTGATAATCCAAATTGAGGGGTCCAGTGGGGGAATAGATGAGACGGCCACTAGGCAAGTTTATCTCAAACACTCCTCCTTCAGTTTCAACATTAGCATCAAGCTGTTAACCAGAAAATAAAAATTAAAATGCTATCATGATTCTTTTACGAACTTTATTACTTTATTGTAAACTTCATTAATAATTGATTACACAAAGTACAATGTTACTTCGACATACACAACTCATTACAGAGATTAAATTAGATCATATTCTGATCATGATGTTGGTTGTAGTAACTTCTGCAGAAAACAAAAATTTAATTACAAAAATGAAGATTACTGATTTTTTTTTAATAACTCATGATAGGATTGATCTCAAAGATAGATTTGGTGTTTTTCAAATTATGTTATAAACACATCTTTATGTGAAGTAATTATATAACAATACAATTTAGAAATATAGATTATCAATTAAGCAAACAGGCTTCTAAATACTAATCATTTGTGATGGAGGACGTGCGCGTGACTCACTTACCATTCTAATTCAGAATTGGATAGATTAAATAGGTTTTGAAATTTACTTAAAACTTCATTCACGACATTTTCCTTGAATTCTGTCATTTTCCCCTACTTTGATTGCTACAATTTAACAAAAAAAATTCTCACAATATTATAAAAAATGTCCTTTCTTTAGAAGTGAAAGTAATAGCAATACAACAAATGACAGACACCTTATATTTTTTACATATTCATCAGAACTTTATGGTGAATGAGATTTTTTTTATAACAATTCTCAAGAAAAAAAAAGTCAAACAGATCTTGAAAAAACAGATGTGCATTATACTCCTGTATTTGTGAAACATGTCTGCTGACTTTCCAATCAGTTGATGGAGTATAAATACAGCCTTAAATACATTAGCACAGTCAAATTAGACACAAAAAGGCCAACTGAGAAAAATAGATCCCAGAGTTTTCAAAATTCGCAGTTATTCCTTGTTACCCAAGTTCGAAAAAGTCCTGGTTGTGGAGGGGGGTGATGAGCTCGAGAGGCACCTTTAAAGGTGACTTTATTTTAGTTTTCCACTCTGTAAACTGTATACATAAAAACTGATGCTGACAAAATTTCCTACAAAAATGGTTCTACACATTTTTTACGTAGAACCAATAGTTTCAGACCTAAGAGCTTCAGAAGTTTCATATTTACTCAGGACTACGGTTTATTGCACTGAATTACATGAATTCATAGATAATATGCGTATAAAATGAAATTATAGTAATAGTACTCAAACTAGCAGTTTTACAGTGAAAGAGATGAATGTGGTCATGGGGAAGGGGGTTAGCTCCCCCCACTTCATCTCAAGCTTGGCATAATTGTGATCGGTAGAGGTTTTTTGTTACATCGCATTAGGTAGAGTACAGGCTCAACTTTCTCCGTTGACTTCAACTAGTATGTACTTATATTAAGGGACAATACAGTGAGCACTTCACTGCACCACAAAGATTTCAGTTGACATTGATTTCACCAAAAGAATGGCAGTGATGGTTCACCAAGAACACTTCCTTATCAGTATGCTGTATCAGAAACTGATCAGATCACCAGAAGTAAGACAAATTGATACTGATACTGTCACAATGATTATGCGGTAGGGACAGAAAAAGTAGCATCCAACAAAAATGTAGCTATTGTAGGCAAATATGTAGATTTGCTGGTCTTGTTGACAGCATTAGCTCCACCCGAAACCAACATTCTGTTTATCAAGCCAGGGAAGTGAAAGTGGAAAGCAGAACATATTCCTCCTTGAAGTTGCAAAAACTTGATTTTGCTGCAAGCATCCTATCCATTCATGGGTTTATTGGGTGTCAACTCTACCTCATCAGTTTTCAGAAAAGGCAAGTCAAATTATCATCAAATTGTTCGGCAGGGACAGCAGCCTCAAAGCAATATCGAATGTGTTATAAGAGTCCTCTTTAACACCGCAACAGGTCACTGAAGCCAGTGAGCGCATGTTTCTCACATTGCACCATGCTCACAACACCCACTGATACTTGTCTTTCCTCAAGTCAACCACTAAGATCAAGCCCAGACCTACCGTCCTTGCCGTCCACAAAAGTCTCTGCCCAACAGAACTCTCACAGAGTGTATCTGAAAGTTCAAACCTGGTTGGGCAACAAGCTACCAATTACAGATTTGGGTTAGGTGAAGGGTGTCGATGGAAATCTTTGACTCCTTATGACCACAATTGTGAAGGTCTGCTGACCCTCACTCTGTCCTGACCACAATTTTATGTAATTGTAAAACAGGCTGTGGGATGCATTGTGGGTGTCACAAGGTAGGAATCCACTGGACAACAGTGTGTGGGCTGTGAGGAAGCCTGCACCAATAGCCCTCCAGTAGACACAGAAGAGATCCGACAACACTAACAAAATGATTGATTAATACGACGCTGGAAACACGATTGTTTCTTTTATAATTTTCATTACTAATGTTAAATATTCATTAAGCATGTTAACAATGAAATGTGAATAAATCACGATTTTTAGAAATACTGTTACTTTCTTAGCCCTATAACAACATAACTATTGGTCCTATGTAAAAAATGCGTGGGACCATTTTTTTAGGAATTTTGTCAGTTTCAATTTTTTGTTACGAATGATAGTCTGATACATAAGCGAAAAACTAAAAAAGTCACCTTTAAAGGCCACCATTTGAGCTCACCTCCCCAACTACTAGGACTTTTCTATTCTTGTTATTTCATGTCATAAATAAACGATAAAAAAACAAGTACAGAACTATATGAATGCAGTTTGCACATTATATTTTTCTTGGTAAAATTCGTTCATATAGTGTAATCTATAAATATAATAATAGGGTAATAAATGAAATTGTGTTATGTACAATTTTCATCATATTTTATAAACATTGAATTTTAAATGTAGTAAGATGCAAACATAACTTATTGTTTTAAAAAATTGTAGCTCTTTTTAACTGCCATGTCTGACAAGTGGTATGAAGTGAGCAAGATACAAGTAAAAAGGTTTATAACAATTTACGCTATTTAAAGATTCCCGATAAGTACAAGTTAGGAATTTACAGATTCCTTATAAAATGAACATTTATTGTTTGTGAACAACAAATGTTCATCTGTATTGTCACAGACAGAAAAATCTATGACAAGATTTTTCTATCGTCATGTTAATAAACCCATGAATTAATAATAAAAATAATTCATTGACTTGATATTCACGTAATTTAAAAAAATTTTAAATGTTTAAATATTCATAAAGAAAAAATGTCTTAAATTTTGTAAACCAAATAAAGTTGAAATCAAAATTGTTTTGTTAAAACCATTTTACCTATTTCATAATATTAATCGATTTTCTTAACACCAAAAAGAATGTGAGGCCATAGCCTTATTTTTAAACAGAAATGAAATAAATGAATAGCTAGTTTATTATGTATTTAAATTTAGATTAAAATTATCTTTGTTTTTAATGATAGCAATTCAACTCATAACAAATACAACAGAATCATCTTCCTTTTTTTTACTTATCAATTTATTCTAGTGATAACACACAGTTAGAAACAACAGTATTTATTGCAACATCATTAATTATAGCTAGCAATTTTTTAGCATAATAGAGTTTTCTTCAATATGACAAACTATGGTAATAAAAGTGATTAAATAATCAAGGAAATAACATTCACATAATTGTGAATCATGAATTCTTTTCTTTTTTTTTGCGTTATTAAATTTATAATAAGTATATTGGAATTTTATATTATAAGTATATTGGATTTTCAGTACACCAATAAAACACAATATTAACAATTAAAATATTCCCATATTTTACACCCTTTAAATTGCGACAATTTAGTTATTCTAGTAACAGGACAGTGTTTGTACGTAAAGACTAGCAACAATGATATCAGTATTCAATGATGTGATTTTATATTAAAGAATAGTAATTACAACATTTGTTTCTTCCTTCAGTCACATAATATAATCACACTAAATATTTACATATATTACAAAATTAAATCTTTATACAAAATGTAGTTATAATTACACTTAAAAATTTAAATAATTTTTGTTATATTGTGACACAAGTGGGCACTATTATTTCCTAAATATTATTTGAGATGCGCATCATCATTTAAAGGCAGGTGGCCTGCTGCATAAAATTGAATCTCCTGCTAAAGGTACCTTTCTTTTTCTGTTTAGCCTCCAGAACCACCATAAGGTATTACTTCACAGGATGAATGAAGATGAAATGTATGAATGTAAATGAAGTGTACTCTTGTACAGTCTCAGATCAACAATTCCTGAGATGTGGGATTAATTGAAAGCCAACCACTAAAGAACACCTGTAACCTAATGCAGATTTTTTTTCTCTTGAGATATATGTCATCTTTGTGTTATTTCGCTTTTAGCATGCATAACAGACTTTTTACTTTGAAGGTGTATTGTTGCATGTCAGGGTTTTTAGTTTAATTAATTTTTAACTGTCCAGTTTTTGTAGAACAAATATCGTACCTGGGTGATAACAGAAAAGTGTTTCTCGGCCTGAAAAAAAAAACGATGAATTCAAATCCGTAAAAAACTTTCTTTACTAGGATTTGAACCTTAGAACTCTCAACTTTGCAATCAGCTAATTTGCAATGACGAGTTCACCACTACACCAACCCAAAGGGTTAAGTATGGTACCTGGAAAGAAATTTATCATTCTGTAACAAAACATCTTTACTTCTGAACTGTGGCATATATAGCAATAATCCAAACCTATCCCATCAGCTTTACAGTCCCTGCCAGTCAATTTTTCAACAAATTTAGAAATTCCACTGAATTCAGCCCCTTCAATTTTTCAAATTCACATTTGGCCTACAGCTCTTAGATCTGTATCATCCACACAGATGGAAGGCATAAAATGTAAAATAATCAAGAAGTAAATGAATTTTTCTAACACCTTAGATTTTTTTTTTTTTTTTAGTTTTCTTAATAACCATTAACTTATGGCATCGTGTGAATATAGTCTTTGTGAAAAGTGTTCAAATTTAGAACATTTAAGTTCCACAATATAATTCTTTTAAAAAGAAAAGTGATATCTTCAACGATATGTGCAATAAATGGAGCATTTTTATTCTACCTAATGGATGTAGACAAGTTTATACTGGCTTCACTATGTTGCTTTAAATCTTCAACACAGAACATTTCAAACAACGCACAATTAGGGTCACTTTTATTACGGTCTTATGTTTAAAAATGAACTTATTTCGTAAAGAACAATCTTTCAGATCTATGCTTTTCCTCATTTAATAGAGTAACATTATGCAAAAGTCTAAGATACTTTCAGTTTTCAAATATTTGTAGCCGAAGCACAAAATCTTTCAACAAATAATCTACTCAGTACAGTTTCAACATTCCTCCTCAGCAGTAACATTCCATAGTTACATGTTAACTATGGAATGTTCTTCCACTTCTAGAAAGATTAGTGACAGTTTTTCTCATCCTTCACGTCCATGGTATTTTGCATTCAAAAATTACAAGCAAATAAAAGAAAAATAACTTATTAAATTTGAAATCGATTTCAAGCTTGCAGATACACAGTTATAGCACACAAACAGCAAGAGATAACAAAGTAACAGAAAATACTATCCATTCTTGATCATGTGTTATTACCTACCAAAGATACTACACCGTAAAAAAGCTTAAAGTGATCAGATCATTTTCCTAATATTTGCTTTTTTTTTAGAATTTTGAAATGAATTAGCAGAAGATACCTTTTATTTGTTTTTAGAATTACTTAAGTAGCACCTACTACTTCGTTAGGATCAGTCAAATATAAATCCTAAATTACCTATTTAGGGAACAGATATATATATATCATATTTTATAGATGGCTTACTCATATTAAAAGACATTTTAGCACATACAGAACAACAGGCATCAGTAAAACAATCCATGTCATCATTTTAGCACAGTTTACTTTGATGTAATGTGCATTTTCATTTTTTATTTTTCTATGTAAATTATTTTTAAGATAATCTCTAAGTTTATTAATGTAACAATGTTTAATCATATTAATATAATACTTCTATTAGCCTTTTTAATTTACTTAACATCAGGATTTTATTTTTTATTCTGAATTTCATAATTAATGCTAGAAAGGTTCATTTTCCAATTATTAAATGATTTGTTTTGTAATACAAGAGCAAATTAAGCACTCCGGTAATCAAACACTTTCTAGGGGTTTTTTCTATGGTTAACATATAACTGATTTTAATGTAACTAATTTTGTTGCACAATTAGGATCATTAGCATGCAAAATACTGGAGTTTATTATTACAATTAGTAGTTTATTCATAGTAATACTAATGTTAAAAAGAGTATTAGATAATAATCAATAAATTTATGAATCTAATAATTGTCAAGTCATTTAAGTTACTTTTAACTATATACTTAAGTTGTTACAACTATGCAGTTCCATCAGGTTCATTAATGATAGTTTGCTAAAATATTAATTAAAAATAGATATTTCAACTTAAGATGAGGTTATTTAAATACTAAATAGTTTAAACTCTTAAACTTACTGCATTCTTTGGCTTACTTTTTACAATCTCACACTGTTTGATATTACTTATGAAGTATATTAATCATTATGAATAAAATTTCATAGGTCTGAACAAAGGTAAGTCTCCAAACATATTAGGGAAAAGCTTCCTGATGAAACATCAAATTTTGATGATGTATGATATAATGTTGAAATCTTCACTTCTACATACACAAAAATGAACAAAGTAACAAAGATAAAAAAAGTGAAATAATAAACTATGGTCCGAGATAACAGTACAGAAATGGAAACATTCCAGTAAATATTGTTTTCTTCTCAATGAAGAAAATCTCATTGCTTACACTCAAAATTAACATTTATTATTAGTATGGTTTACAAAAATTGAAAAGGAATTCCTACAAACTCAAAGAAAGTATCACAGTAGATGTGAAGGAACTTTCATAATTAAAGTATGCGAATGCTAGGATTTAAAAATGTAAAGTAAATTAACAATAGATATTTTGGGAAGGGGATGATATTAAAGCCAAACTACAACCAGTGTTCAAAATCACCCAAGAAATAACAAAATATGCCATAAAATAAAATACTTTACTGAAAAGATGCACATAAAAAAATTTCAAAAGAGAAATTCTGATTTCAATTGGTCTGCTGCTTATGTAGCAATTTGTAGCAGCGCACAAACTTAAAGACAATAAGTTGCAGACAAACTGAAATAATAAGGAAAAATACTGTTACTAAAGTAATACACTTGGATTTTCATTTAAAATAGCAAAATAAAATTCCAAACCAAAAAATAAAAGGAAGATATTTTAATTTTTATAACTGTAAAAATTCATTCTGTACTTAAAATGAGAAAAAATAGAACTATTTTTCATGAGGAGGGGAGAAGTATAATTTATCAAACTATGTATTATCAAATAAGAGTGTTTATAATGATATATATCAAAGAATTGTCTTGAGAATTCCAGAAAATATATACTAACTTTTTCTATATTCTCTTTTTATATAAAGTAATTTATGCGTATTATTATTATTATTAGTTCTATATCTTCTGATTCACATTATTTTATCTTGAAAGACATAGTTCAATCCATGTTATATCTAAAATACAACGACCCATAGTATCACAGAATACACAGTTTGGTTAATCAACTGATAACAACTTTACCCCCTAAATGATGAATTCTATACACAACCATAACAAAACAATAAAAAAACACTCAAGTGCTCAGTTCAGAAGGTATCATATACATATAAACAGCAAGAGTATAACATTTTAATGGAAGGAGAAATAATAACTGAAAATTATGAACAACAATCTACAAAATTTAATTCAATAACTTAGTGAATATTTAAAAAAAATTTCTTTATTCACTAACTCATATACACAATGTCTGAATGTTAATTATAGTAACAGCTGTGAATTCAGAAATTAAATCTAACAGTATAATACAAAGTTATATTTAGCAGCAGTACTTTTCAAAGTACAAGTATGATAACACACACATATGCATTCACTAGTTTAAAAAAAATATATGTTCATTTCAACTAATCAGTAAGTTTATAACAACCCAAATTTTCTTTTAATGTAATGTTTAAGTAAAGATTATGATGTTTACGATTACACTAAAATACCAACATACAAAAATATTCCACCCAACCGTTCATAAAATGTTATCACACCATTGTTCTACAGTAAAATAAATAATACAATATATTATTATCCTTGTCGGAAATATTTTTTAATATGAAATTCAATAAGTTAACACAATATCATCTGTTTATTTATCAGTAAAAATAATGATCATCTGAAATATTATTTTGGGATGTATTATTATAGGGGTGTTCCATCTTTTTTCACCTTCAGTCCAATAATTCTAACCAATACTGGTTTAAGGACTGCAATTAAACAGTATTTTAACCAATATATGCCAATGTTTATGTTGCTTTTATATGCCTATGTTGGTGTTCTACACCAGAAGAGTGTAAACTAAATATATACCTACCTTTGAATTAAGGATGATTTTTTACAGCACTTTTTTGTGATCATAATTCAATCTTGTCTTTAAACAATTAGGTTCTCTTTGATAAGTAAACTGAGATACCCATATGTATCTTAGGAAGTTCTAAACTGTATGTATTCACTATAAATTCAGTTTGGTGACATTTACAACTGCAGTTTATTACAAACTCTACACATAATAAATGAAATTAAAATAAGATTAAATATTTAATGATTTCAAGCTTGCAGATACATGGTTATAGCACACAAACAGCAGGTGAAATAACAGAGCAACAGAAAAGACCATCCATTCTTAGTTTTATGGATGGCCAATGATTTGAAGACCTGTAATTTATTATATTGACATTATTTTCATTTATAGATGACTAAAACCACTCCGATGCAAAGAAATGGGAAGCCTAGCTATGGACAGGATAGAAGATATAGGTAATCCCCACTCCAAGCCAAATAACAGCACAGAATAATAGTGAATAAGCAGGAGTGGTCTTTAGGTGTGGTTGGCACTGATCTCTAAAATACACCCCTATGGAAACTGATGATGAAGCTTTATCAGGGTGAAGTTAAAGATGTCTCGGATAAAAAGGGTAGCTGCTAACATGTTTTAGCTTTTTCTTTGGTAAACAACAACTACAAGAAAGTTTATTACACTGAAATTTATGTAAGAACATTAGTATTGCTTCTGCTAGTAATAAAAGTACAATTATTACAGAAAAATCACACTTTTATTAAATGATGAATTCATTTATAGTCTTAATTTATATCTTAATATTTGTATCTTAACAATGGAATTCATCAATATATAAGATAGATCAAAATATCAAAATATATTCTTTTCATTATTTTATAAATTAGAAATGAGTTTCAAGGACTTGTTTGAAACACAATTACACATAAAATTAACAACTACCTATGAATTTCACATACCTTGGCAGCTTGTTGCAATGTTGCTCTAATTGGTTCTGGATGTTCTTTACTACTTGGTGGTGAACAAGGGGCATACACAATAGCATCATAACCACCCGCACTCAATGATTGCTCAGGTTTTAAATTGTAAGTAAAACTGAAAAGAAAGTTAAAATTAATCTTATATAATTATATATAAAAATGAATGTTTGTTTGTCCAGTATGTGTTCCTGTACCATTCATCCGATTGTGATTCAACTTTGGCGAGTTGTACGCACGCCTGAGAAGGTTTCTTAATTAGTTTGGATCCACTAGGTGGCGTTGGGATAGAGATATTTTGAAAAATTGTATTTATGGTACTGATTTGGCTCATATTCAGAATGTGTTACTTAGATGGAAAGAAATACCTCTGTGAAAGATGGACCTGCTAGATGGTGCTCGGATCAAGATATCT
Source organism: Lycorma delicatula (assembly GCF_047948215.1). Lineage (NCBI taxonomy): Eukaryota > Metazoa > Arthropoda > Insecta > Hemiptera > Fulgoridae > Lycorma > Lycorma delicatula. The sequence goes on from NC_134455.1 coordinate 25,446,440, forward strand.
GGAAAAACTGCATTTATAGTCCGATTTGGCTCATGTTCAGAATATATAAAAGTTACGTGAAAAGAAATATTTTTGTGAAAAATGGAGCCGCTAGGTGGCACTGGGGTTGAGGTATTTAGAAAAATTGTATATATAGACTGATTTGGCTCATATTCTGAATATATACTAGTTACATGATAAGAAAATGTTTTGTAAAAACTATACCCACTAGGTGGTGCTAGTGTCGAAATATTTATGAAACAAATAAACAGACTTTCTTCTTCTATATATATATATTTATACATAAAATGCAATGTTCATATGTGTGTCCGCTATAGACTAAAAAAATACTGTAGCGATTTACACGCAAGGAAAAAGGGAAAAAGAAGAATGGAAAATAGGGAAAAAGGAAATAGTGAACAAGAGGAAATGAGGGAAATGAAGAATAAAAAGGAATTAAGTGAAAGGTCAAATTTTGTGAATTCCATAATGTTGTTTTTTAGTGTTTAATGAAGCATTCCTGGGTTTTTATATAAATACTTGCAAAGTATCTATATAAAAATGAGTGTTTGTATGTTGTCTCATATGCGTTCCTACACCATTCATCTGATTGTGATTATACTTTAGTGAGTTGTTATGCGCACGCCCAAGAAGGTTTCTGAATTAGTTTGGACACGCTAGGTACCGCTGAGGGTAGAAATATTTTGGAAAATTGTATTTATGGTCTGATCTGGCTCATATTCAAAATATGTGTTACATTTTGTGAAGTTCTGTAATGTTCAATTTTTTAATGTTTTATCAATCTTTCAACTGTGTTCATTTAAATTTATATATATTATATATATATATAATCAAATCTAGCAATAGTGAAGCATAGCTGGGTCAGCTAGTATTTCATAAAAAAAAGAAAGAGGAATTAAACAGAATAAAACATAAAGCATTACTGTACACAGACAACTGATGCAGTTTGAGAATAGAAAACAATTCAGCACTGTTTTTTTTTATCACTATTTGTATGATCATTTGTAATTGGTTGTATATCATACAAACATTTACAAATGGTTTTAATAAAAATATTTAAGTCTTGAAATAATATACCAGTAATTGTAGAAATAAGTGGCCCTATTCTTGACAAAAATGAACAGTTCAATTAAAACAATGAATCTGTTAAACAAAATCTTGATTCATAAATAAAATGATGAAAACTATACTCCAACTGATACATGACAATTTTCAGTCTGTTAAACAGTTATGAACAAATTAAACAATACAGGTGAACAAAAAAAAAAAAAGAATTTTTTGATGAAAATTATTTTCAAGAAAAAGATTGTCATGAATAATACATCAGTTAAACCTACTTTTATAATTGACTAGTATTTAAACATAGTCTGTTCAAACGGGGTATTATTTTAAACTCTGGTTCGAGACAAAAAAAATTGTTTAATCATTCACTGCATTTAATACAGATTTTTGAGTAAGAAACATAAAAAATCCTTATGCCGACAAATCTGAATACCAGCCAATACAATAGGCTTTTATAAATAACCATACTAAACCAAATCATAGAAATAACCATAATAAATAATTTTAATACTAAAATGAGTATGTAAAAAAATAAACCTTGCTGTGTTTTCTTTTTCACCATTTAGCTATGCTTGATGACAGCATTATCAATACATAGATTTAAAGTTATTCACCACTGAAAACATTTATTTAGAAGTAAGCATTTAAGTTTTTATAACAGGTTTTCTCTCTTTCCAGTAAAATTTGGATTCAGTTGCTTGGCATCCTTTTGAATTGAGGGTTTTAACTACTTTACAGTCTCTGTTCATGCAAAATAACTAATTAAACTAACCTGAAATAAAAAAGTCCAGGTTACAAAAACCGGTTTTTCATTTGGGCATTCCATTCATTTTCATAACAGCTAAATCTAATCCTCAAACAGTTTTTTGTAGCTTTTGCGATTCCTTATAAAATAAAAATTTTAAAATATATAAAGTAGGCAATTCTTAAACATACGACACTATTAATAGGTTTTTGCCAACTAATAAATTGTAAACGTTCGCAGGTACTACGAACTTGTTCGTAACCCTATCATTTATAAAAACAACAAAAATAACACTTATAAATGATTTCTAATACTCACTAACGTTAAAAAAAAACATTTTTCTTCATTCATCTGAAACTACTGATAAAAATACCAATACAGACCACGAACAGCCGACAAATAAATGAATGTAGGATTAAGAATTACCTCACACAGTAATTCAACATTAAATTATAAAACAATCATTTTTATCAATACTTACTTGCTTACATTGACAGTGTACACACCCATTGCTGAAATAGTTATACAACTTCTGCTAACATCTACTTGAAAAGGATTCAACAATACATCAACACTTATCTGGGAAACAAAGAGATAACACTACACTATATCTTTGTTCTTTGCATATTTTGAATACCAACATAAAACTGAAACATCATAATCATTCATGTAAGTTACACGATCTCACATTAACCTCTGTTAATTGAATAATTATTTACGGTACTCAAAGAAATTTATCAATTAAAATACTTTACATTGTATAAAAATTATAAAGTCGCTATAAACCTAACTGCAAGCTTGCAAAACCAATCCTTTTTACAGATTCTTTTGTTCGTCCTACACGCTTGAGCGTTTATACAATTTTGTGTAAGCATTTTAGTTATACGACGATTGTTGTCTTGGACGATAAGGATTGTTGTGATTTTGTATCTAAGTTTGTTTACTTTTTTTAATGAATTGCTTGTTTGAGTGTGTGTTGCTTCACCATGTGAAATGTCCGGAGCTGTGATAATTTGTCTGACAATATTTTAAAACTGAATTGTTTTATTTTTTTTTTTTTTTTTGTTAATTTTAATCTATAACCTGTTCAATAGAATTAGTTTATGAAAAATTTATCAGTTGATCATAGTTAGACCTGCAACAAACCGTATGTATTCGTTACTCAGTAACGGGCATTATTTTATGTTTATAGTACCGAATTTTTAGTCCCTCAAACGAGTCGTTACTCGTTACAAGCAGTTCATATCGCATCGTTAACTGTGTCAAAACAATAACTGAGCGAACATTAAATATGAATATAACATGATTACGTATCAGCAGTATTCGTGTAGGCCCACCACCGATTGACTCTTTACCATACATTATAATATTAGTAAAAAAAAATAGATAGTAATTAGTCAGCATTTTATTATGTTAATGACCACTTTATGGTGCCGCGCCGCACATAGAGGTATTTGATTCAGAAACCCACAGAATTACCCGTATCATAAAATAACCTTATACCCGATATACTTGAATAGATGATAAACTAAGTACCGACCCTTTTTTGTCACCCCACAATCCTATTTGTAGCGCTCTCAGTCGGAATTCGATTGTTACTCAATGTATACGTATCTGTTCTCGGCGTTTGTTGCAATAGCAAATACATCAAAATGATTTTTTTTTTTTTAAGTTTTAACGAAGTGTTAACCAGTTATTAACTACAAATATATCAGAGGTAGGTAAGTACAACACATTTTACTAATTTTGGGAGAAATACTTCATAATGTATTATGAAAGATATAATTTAAAAAAAAATAGTTTTTCGTATTTTTGTCTGAACTTTACTTTTTAAACTTTAATGGTTTTATTATACTTCTGGATGTGTCCTGGTCATGATTTATATCTCACAATGTAGAAATAGATATCCTGTAATCATCCTACTTAAAAATGTTTCCAACTTTATGCAAATTCTAAACTAATCGCTCCAACTAGTACATACACAGCAAAATTTAAAAAACAAATTATAGCACATAACCTTTCTCTTTGTAGGTCCCTCCGGAGTCAAAATTATGACTCGAAAACGTTTCTATGAGAAAATGAGAGAGCACCCTAGTGAAGATGTAAACAAAAAATTGGAGCATGCTGAATATTCTTTGTTTGATTCTCAGTATTAGACAAAGGACCAACTAAAAGAAATGAAGCACAAATTATCATACAGAAAATCAGAAATAAAACGTAGATGGATTGCTTCACGTTACAGAGACCTTTTTCTTAAAAGAAATGATAGTTGGCTTCAAGGGACATTTGAAATACCACAAACGAGAACTCGATCGGGGCGTCCACTGAAGTCTTTTAGTGTAGCCAGTGAACGAAGCAAAAGAAGAAAAACAGAAGCTCTTATAATGAAGTGAGCTCTGCAGAGTTAACTGTGACCACTTATATGAAGTTACGCTATGAGGGCAAGACGGATACTTCAAATGTGATAAAAGATTTAACGCAATCTCCAACGCGTGCAAATAGTATACAAAAATTGTTCGTTGAAACTTCAGAAAAGAAGGAACAAAAGCAGCGATTAACATCATTAGAAGCTGGGCTATCAAGGAAACAGTTTGAAAATATAAGGAATTCCAATAAAAAATTCTATCCATGCTATACAGCTCTAAGAAAGGCCAAAAAAGACTGTTATCCTATGCAAGAATCATTAAAAATTACAGATATTTGTGCTGAAGACAATCTCCAAGATGTTTTAAAAAACACTCCTTCGCGTCTTTTGTTCTATTTGCCTGAATTTATTCAGAATTTGAATATTTAAGAAAGGACCACATTAGCTTTACTGCATTTGAATGTTGAAGAATGGACCACATTAACTTTAATGCACAAGTGGGGATGTGACGGGTCCCGGCGAGCAACATTTAAGCAAAAATTTGAAAACAATTCAGATTCATATGCCAGCATTTTTCAAAGTTCATTTGTCCCATTGCAATTGTCTTGTAGTTGTCTTTGTAAGAAAATAAGACAATATGGCGCAATCCATTGCCTTCATCTCCACGATTTTGCAGACCAATTCGAATAAGATTTGTAAAAGAAACGCAGATATCACGAAAGAAATTAGTTGAGCAGAAAATAAAATAAGTTCATTGGAAGCAACTCGAATCGCACTAACAAACTAAACGCTTTTGGTAAAAGATGTCACAATGCTGACAATGGTTGACTCTAAAGTATACAATGTCAAGACGAATACTAAATCAACGATGAAATGCTACATCCGTGGAGCTTATCCAAGGATTTTAATGATTTAACAATGACAAAGCAGATAAATGGATATTATTTGAAATTCGTCTTATCGATACTGCATGCCAGAATAAGATTGTTTGAAGGATTGCTTCATCTTGCACATAAATTGCCAGTAAATAAAAAAAAATAAATAAAAAATGACAAAGTGATAAACAAATCGTTCAACAAAGAAAAGTGGAGATTCAAGAGGAATTTAAAACACAATTGGGTTTAGTAGTAGATGTTCCTAAAGCAGGATTTGAAAAGAGCAATGACGGAAACACGAGTAGAAGATTATTTATGGATTGTAAGCTATCAGCGGCAATCACTGGCATAGACTATAGACTAATATGTCGTTAAAAAGTAATTTTAGGGGTTATATCTAGTGGCCATAAAATATACACTGATAAATTCAAAATCTTTTGTTTAGACACGGTGAAATTGTATGTGGAATTATATTCATGACATCCAATGACACCTACTCTTCATAAAATATTAATCCATGGATCTATTGTCATTGAAAAGGCTTTATTATTCCGTAATAACAGGCACGCGACCTACTCCGAAAAAAATGAGAAAAGCGTTTCTCAAAGAAACTGTCGAAATGCTTCTTCCCGCTGAAACAGGAGTCAGTCAGGTTCTTTTGATGATGAAGACTTTGCAGAAAGGGCACAAGAAACTTCAGATGAACCATGGATGTCATCATAGGATTAATGTGATTTTTTGTTTTTTATATTTAATATGTAATATATTTCACTTATAATTAAAGTTCCTGTTTGATATTATTTTCAAACCTAGTGTGTTTCGTAACACTTTTTAACTAAGAAATAGTTAATTAGTTTGTCCTATGATGTTTTGTACCAAAAAATAATATTGGCCAGGTTTTTAAGTGAAATAACCCTTTGTGCGCCGGTTGGGTTCAGTGTTTACATTTTACGATTATCTAATTCGGAAGTCTGTATTGCTTATCCAAAAAAATTACAATGAAATTGTTAGCCGACGGTAAGAGTCTCGTAGATATCATTTCTTCCGCTAAAAAATAAAAATTTCAGTAATATAACTAAAACTGTTTCTAAGAAAACGATGTAATTTTTTTTGGATGTAACTGTGTTTTGTTTGATTATTCTTTTATTTTTTTATGAATTACTGATTGTTATCTTATGGATTTATTATTAAAATTTATTGCCTTAGAATAAACAAATTGAATTTCACGGCCAATTTTTTAATAATTTTTTTTTTAATGATAGCCATATCATTAACTTCATACCATATTGTTCCTTTTTTAATGCAATTAGTATAATTACCTTTACGAATCGAAAATCCGTGATGTAATATTGCATTTATTACTTTGTAAGTGTAACCCTCGATTTTTATCGTCAAATTCGATTTTACCAATCGAATTTATTTCTGTTTTATTTATTCCTTTTTTAATAAAACTTTCTTTTTCCTGTTTAGCCTCCGGTAATTACCGTTCAGATAATACTTCAGAGGATGAATGAGTGTAAATGAAGTGTAGTCTTGTACAGTCTCAGTTCAGCCGTTCCTGAGATGTGTGATTAATTGAAACCCAACCACCAAAGAACACCGGTATCCACGATCGAGTATTCAAATCCGTATAAAAATACCTACTAGGACTTGAACGCTGTAACTCTCGACTTCCAAATCAGCTGATTTGGGAAGACGTGTTAACCATTAGACCAACCCGGTGGGTTGAACCACTTGAGCCTATAATAAATTTATTGATCAGGAAAGGTGAGATCTGTTGAAGGAAGCTTACTTTCTGATTGTGTTTAAGAACAACAGATTCTACGTTCTTATACTATGGATAGTTTGCCTGTTCTCATAAACAACATTATTATCGTCATCAGACAACGCCGAGTAAGGTCTTTTCATTTGAATTCGGGTGGTGATTTTTTCAGATGAACCACCAACCATCATAGGAGTTTCTTGTGAGTTACTAATTTTTTTCCCTACGAGTACCATGGAAATAGAAGACCACCTCTGCAGAGCTCACGCGTACAGAGACTAGAACTAAATATAACTGGGTTCACCTAGATGCCCAGAAGACATTGTTCAAGACTCGCTACGTAGACGCAGGGTCCTATAGATCCATTGGCACGATAGGTTCCACCTTGGATTACGGTTGCGTTTTGTAAAGTGTCGCAACACCACCAAAAGTAAGTGAAAGAACAAGTAGCATGGAATGTTGTTGTGTTATCGTGTAAGGATATATGTTGTAAGTTGTGTAGTGTGTGTATCAAGGGTTCTGCAGCTCAGTATGTAGTGAGAAGAAAGCAGCAGATACTAGGCTCGTGGGGACCTTAACCCCCAAAGTCTTAAAGAATAAGACTCCCCGTCGGGGGTGAAGTGTGCAGGTACCCACAGAACGTCAGACTGTTCAAGAAATTATAGAAGCACACCACGGATTTGTGCTGTTTGTCAAGCGGATCATCCTGCCAATTATAAAGAATGCAGGGTTTGCAAAGAAGTACTGGAAAAAACAAAAAAAAAAACAGGTTCATATCAATACTCAAGGGATTCATGCAAAATCTATAAATTAATCGACTTAACGCAGGAAAGATGTCCTCTTGTCAGCTTTGTCGACCCGCGGGGGTGTGATTATTGATAAGGACCGTGTCCATATTATTATTCTGAATGATTTGCTCCCGGATGATACTATGATGGGTGAGATTTCATACCACCGGCGCGTCAGACGGGAATTCACGGCTTTCGAGACCGACTTACAATCCTCTGAAATCATTGAGGCAAAAGTGCGTCAGGTGGTCTGCAGTGTGGCACGGCAGTAGGCCCCGGATATGATTGTATCACAGTGGAGCTCCTCGTTCGAGCGCTTCCAGTAGTTCTTGGTCTTCTAACTTGAATTTATAATAGCTTGTTCTTCGCCGGCCACTTTCTGGCGTGATGGAAGCGTGAAGACTTGGTACTGCTGTTCAAAGATGGCGAAAACGATCCTACTGTTAGTTCTTCTTATCGTCACTAACGCTCTTGAGTGTGATTGGTAAGGTTTTTGAGAACGTCCTATATTTACATATTAATGTTAAATTGGTCGCTGATCATTTACTAATGGACAATCAGTATGGTTTCCGACAGGACAAGAGCACTGAGGATGCCATACTAAAGGTGATGGATATAGCTTCCTCTAGTTCATACAAATATGTATTGGGATTTTTATGGACATATTCGGGGCATTTAATAACTTATGGTGGCCCTCTGCCCTGTTTCAGATGCAGAAGTGTAAATGTACACGGAATGAATTAGAAATGTTTTCTCAATTTATTGCAGCCATCAGCCTGTTTCCCTGCGTGATGGCGGCTCGGAGATTCGTATGATCCTAACTAAAGGATGCTGTCAGGCAGTGTTCTGAATCCCTTTCTTTGGATTATAGAATTCGATTACATGTTGCTTTTGAGGTTGCCATGTGGTTGTTGTGTCATTGCTTATGCTGACGACGCGCTGCTGCTGATTGAAGGGGATTCGCGTAATGAAGTAGAGTTCCGAGTTGCTCATGCTTATGAGACACTCCGACTGTGAAGTCTCCAACATAAAATAATTTTCAGCCCAGAGAAATCCACAATGATATTGCTTAAGGGCCGATTGGCTGCTTTCCGACGAATCCGGGTTCGAATGGCTGGTCTCCCCATTAGGTTCGTTACAGCTCAAAAATACCTGGGTGGGAGAATTTTCGGTTCAAGGAACATCTACAGTATGTAGTAAAAAAGGCCGCTGAGGCTTTATATGGAATCCGTAAAGTCATTCATCCCGACTGTGGAGTGAATTATCTTACCATGCGTATCCTTTGCAAAGGTGTCAGTGAGGCTATTATGCTATATGCTGCACCTGTCTTGGCTCACCGCTTGGTTTTTAGGTGTTACGCGGACATTTTGCGCAGCGATTCCTCATGCTGGTTGTTATAGGCGGTTATAGAACAGTCTTGCAGTAGGCAGTCTGTGTTATAGCCGGAGTCAAACCAATAGATATCTTGGCTAATGAGCGTAAAGAACTCTACATTTCCAAGGTAAATAACTTGTTGATGTCAAACGAAAGCAGGAGATTGAAGACCGAGGCCTTGCGTTTTGGCAGGTCAGGCGGGACGCTTCCCCCACAGGTCGCTATACGCAAGTTATATTTTCTTTAGTGTCTGATTTAGATGCGATTAGATGGGTTTCCTCCAATCACTTTATTACATAGTTTCTCTCCGGGCATAGTTCCTTTCGGGCGAGTTTGGCTGGGTTGCATTTGGTGGATTCGAGTCAATGCCCGGATTGTGGGACTCATGATACAGTGGACTATGTCCTCCATGTCTGCCTCGATATGAGGTCGAACGTTCACGAGCTGTTAGGGAACTTGAGAGAATACATTCCTTTCTGGATCTCTGTATTAATTGGATAATCGGCAAGGAATGGTATATAGTGGCTGGATTTCTTCGCGCCCTAGCGGTGTATAGTCTGCAGAGGGAGTTTAATTAACTGAGGGAGGTTAGTATTTGATCATGGTAGGATCCCGGGTGGCTAGGTTTCCGGCCTAGGCATTAGATTGCTTGGAGTTGGGCGCATTGCCATCGTGCCAGAGTTATATTGGTATCGTTTGTGATTCGATTTGGCGGGGTTGGCGGCGCTGCCAGCGTATGGTAGTCCGTGTGACCTAATTTGGTCGACTTATTTGGATGTTGGTCTGAATTTCTCTGTTGCAAAAACATAATTTTGATTAGTATTAGTAGCACTGATTTGACTTACAATTCTTTCATTTTCTGAGGCATTCGCAGTCACGAACGGTGTTGTTAAGTTTAGACTAGGCGCGGGATCCGCGATTCCGCGGTCTCGGTTAGTTTGAGGGAATTATGTTAGGTTGGGTGTAAAGATGTCCGTTTGAGGCCTACGAGAAGGAAAAATTTGGTTTGTATTTTACTGATGCAAATATGATGTCTGCCGAGGCTTTTACATCGGTGGCTTCCCGACCGAGGCCTGGCTGATGACTGTGAGATGTAATCAGTTAGAGGGTCTAAAGACGACCTCCGGTAAAGCCCCTCAGAGGGGATGGCGACCGGTAACCTCACAAGGTGGTTGTCTTCCCCTACGGGGTTGGGATGTCCAAAATTTGTGCATATATCGAGATCTATGATCTCTATTTTCGCCAACAAGGACCGTCTGGAGTACCGGATCACTTTCACGCAGAGATGTTCTCCGCTAGCGACAGACAGCCTTTCTCGTAACGTTACAATTTCCCTCCGAGAGAGAACTCCCCTTGTGACATGTCCGGTTGCTACACCACCTGTCCGTACCCAGCCATAACCGGCTAATCTGAGGACATCTTCTAGCCCTCAAACTGATTACATTCCACAGTCATCAGCCGGCCTCGATGAGATGCCACTGATGTGAATAACTCGGAAGGCATTCCCATCAGTTAATCCCCCCCCTGTCATAGCCTTTCTTCGAAGGCATCGGACACCTATTAGCACTACCACGTAGCCCTCTGGAACTACTCTACTCTACCAACTCGCGGAAGCACCAAGACCCCGCGCCTAACATTGCTGCCACATAAATTCATATGCCACTACAGAACCAGTTATTCGGTACAACGCCAAATGCTACGATAGCAAAAATAAATTTAGTGATTGGAGTGCAAAACAAACCAAAAACATAATCCCAGAGGACCACAGCTCCGTCCGGGAGCTGAGTATAACCTCTAGACTCCCACTTTAGCTCCGATTTTGAGGTCGACTTGGATGAACTAAAAAGTTGATCGCAACTACGGTTCGTTAATTGCCCATTAATAGTGCATTCCAATTCAACCATGAACTGCCATGCTAAATTAGTAACCGTAGCTGGGAGAGTGAAAACACACTCTTGATTATCTAACAGGGGCCTATTCATCTAACACTACATATTGGCATCAAGCATTCAAAGAATGAGTACTAATTATCGAGGGAATTGAAGTACAATTCTACCGAACGTAAATAACAGTCACAGTCCTTAGTGTTGATCGAGTGTCTGCACTCTTTCCGCAACCTTTTACAGTTAACGCAGGATGGAGCCTAGGCTTCTGCGGAGAGTCATGACGCTTGTAACCCTCCTCGCTAAAATGCGCACAGATCGACGCATACTTACAGAACTTGGCCCTGTGGTCAAAACGACAGCACTTGAAGCATCTGTGCACGTCAACATACTTCTTGATGCGGCAGGATGTTAGATCGTTGTACACACCCTCAGACACAAACTTCTTAAAGAGACCAGTGCCAAGTTCATAAACGCTGTGATACCACTGGGCATCACGCTTTCCAGTCTTGAAGATTAGCTCTTTCTTAAAATCGGCGTCATCTATTTCGTTGGTCTGCTCCCAAACAAGAGACATAACATCCTCATCAGATAGCCGCTGGTCAATGTCGTAAATAATGACCCAGGGGCTACGCTTACGGTTTGGGTCAACCTTGATCTCAAGCTTTTTCACTGCAGGAGACTCCGCAGTGACTCAGAGAGTCTCCTTGTCGTTGGCAACCAATACTAGACCCTTGCCGGTCTCTTTGATTTTCCTAATCTTCAAATTCTTCCTGTTGCCACAAAGAGCAACCTGGAAGTCCTCTTTGAGTTGTCTACTAGTTATAATAGACTCCTCAGCCTTATTAACTAAGATTAAAATAAAAACCTTAAAATAATTTAAAACATAAAAACTTTAAGAAATATATATATAATTTAAAACAACAAGTAAATAACTTCGAGGCTTGGCTAGCTTCTTGCTTGCCCCGCACAACTTCGTTTGTACAGGAGTTGGAGTCGGAACCTGTACTACTTTGACCTCCTTGGCCGGGAGGCTAATTTTTGCTAGACCTTCAAGAAGGTCTGCTTTTCTACAGAAGTAAACCTTCTGGCAGAGAGAAAAGAACACTCCTAACATGCTTAAGCGTGGGAAATATTCTACTCCTCGCTCCTGCATTAACGTTGCGAGGGCCATACACAAAATTCAACAAATTGTCGATCCTCTGTTCGGCTCCAGCAAGAGGCGCAATAGAACTACCAGGTCTGTCCTACACTTCTCGAAACTCTTCGACTAATTGGTCGCCTCTTACTTCCCGGGTGGATATCCCTACATCCATCTTGAAGCCCTCACTATGAACCTGAGGTGGACGGAAAAACTTCCGTCATCCTCTTCCGCCCGAACTTAACTACTATCTCTTCCTCTATCTTGGTCAGTGTTCCCTAGTCTCACTACCCTGAATTTTTGACATTGCTCGCTTCTTCCTCCTGCTATAGAATTTGGGTAAGCTCACAAATTCAACAACTACCCGCAGCGAGCTATGGGCATCTAGAAACCTTCTATATTCTCCTGTTACTCTTAATACCTCTTAGCCGCTTCTGGATCAGTTCCTGCGAACCGCAGATCACGGCCCTCGTTCTGAAAAGAACGCAAGCAGGACTAGGGAGTATTCCTTGGTTTGCAAAGGGACTTACGACCAGAAGTCCTTGCCACCTCTTCATCGCGGTGAGGTGGGTACACTTTGCAGTAATCTGTCTCCTAAACCTTCATATCCTAGGAGCAAGTAGAGTCTATATATATGATGCTACACTCACTGTAGTCGCAGTCTGAAATCAAGAAACACTTGAAACTAGCAGAAGGCCCACACTCGACCGACTAGTCCACCCGATTACAAATACAAAAGCTACAGCACCTCTGGACGTATCAGAAGGACCAGAGGTTCTAGTTTCATAACATCTCAATCCCCGAAGGGGAAAACATTGGCCTTGTGACGATTCTGGTCGCCACATCACCCTCCCCCGTTACTATCCCTAATGGCCTTTAACAGAAATCATCTAACTCTCTTACTGATTACATCTCACAGTAATTAGTCAGTCCTCGTTTGGATGCCATCTAACAATATTGAATTGTAATACATTATGACAGCCCTCTGATAATCCTTACTATTCACTGAGTGCTTACGGTCCTTCCGAAGATGTCTGCAGTTTATACAAGTTGGGCCCTCAACTTCTTATGACACTTCTCTTGTTTGTGTCCCTCATCCCCACAGTGAGAGCACACTACCACCAGATGTTTACACAGTTTATCTGTATTCAAACTGGCAGCACTTGAAACAACGTTGAACATCTACATATTTTTTAACCTTACATGAAGAGAAGTCAATAAACAATCTGCCCTCAGATATGAAACCTTAAAATAATTCAGGAGTCACCTTGAATACACCATGGTAATGCTCTGCCTCATGTCTATCTGTTTTGAATAAGTCGACAGTCAGCCTTGAAGGCCGCCTCCGCTATCTGAGTATTCTGGTTCTGTTTGAGAATCATTAAATTCTCCTCAGATAAATGTCGTTCAATATCATAAACAATAGCCTTAGGATGCCTCTCCTTTTAGGGGTGACTTTTTATATCAGTTTTACAGATGTGAAAGGAGGCAGTCAGAAATAACTTTAATTGTCAACTAGCCCCTTCTTCATCTCACGTATATTTCAAATTTTCAGGCTCGACCTTTAATGTTGAAGGACTACTTAAAATTCATCCTTCATTTCCTTGCTAGACTTGGTTGATATCTCTTCTTTTAAATTAACAAAAACAACCTCTGGCTGCTTTCAAGACAGACAGGCTTCTCGTTTCTCCTTCAACACCTGAGAATAAGGCTTACATTGAGGAACCACAACTGGAACAGAAACCTTTACCTTTACAATCACCTCACGCACCTCTGATGACTGCTCAACCAACTTATCATACCCTTCCACGATGGCAGAAATAATTGATTTGAATTCTCTCTTTCTGGGGATATCCTTTTCGCATACCTTACCTAAACTATTTCTGGGACTCTCTAAGAACTGCATAAGCGTTCCATATTGCTCATTAAATTCCCTCACAAGCAGAGCAGAACTCTCTACATGCCCTGTCGCTTGAACTAAATCCTTAACACGGGTAGAGATACTCAATACCCCAGTCCTTGGCTCATCATCTCCTGATGAGGAGGCATCATCAGGCCACACTTCAGCTGTTACTTCACCAGGAGCGTATTTTGCCCACTTGGACTTACCCTTCTCACCCCTTTATCAGTCATCAATATTAATTGAATAAAACAAAGACTACTAAATTAATTTTAGAATGTTCACTGTCAATAAGTCTAATAAATCAGATGGCTGTGTAAACAAAGGAAAAACGAGTCAGATCAATGCAAGAAGGCCGCTGCCCAAAACAACGACCAATCACAAAGAACCAATACGGCCAGTGCCAATGTAAAAAAAAATTACAACTGATCAATTAAAATGTTTATTTAAACTATATAAATTCATACAAGCAACTAAAACAACTATATTTTATCACAAAATACACCAAAACAAAAAGAAAAGCCGCCCAAAAGGGTGACTTAAATAAATACCTAACCTAACTATCTTGTAGCTTAGATAGCCTAAAGACTATCCAAGAAAAAAAGATTCAAAATAACCTGTTACACAGAAAATAAATTCCCAAAATAATGACCAAACAAACAGTTACACCCTTAATAACAAGCAAAGAACAAAATAAACAAAAGTAATACTGAAACTGCACAAATAAATATATTCATTCAGCCGACTAAAAACATGACCTACCAATGTGACATTGTGTGTCGAACTATTACCCTCATACAGCACAACAAATCACTTACAAGTGACAATGATTGGAATTCATGACTGGCATAGACCTCTCAGATTATCTGCTGTTTACTGTCCTCCACGCCACAATAATTCTTGTGATGAATTTTTTTTTTTTTTTGAAACACTTGACTCCCTATTTATTGCAGTGACTGAAATGCAAAGCATTTACACCCGGGTCCTCAATAGATAACCACTTGAAGGGAGAACTTAAGACCTGCATAGATAAACCACATCTTTTTGTCATGTCTACAATGTAACCAACTTTCTGGCCTACAGACAAAAATCCCAGATTTGCTAGATTTCTTTGTCTCTTCAAGGATCTCTTCTTTCTACACCAATTTTGAATGCAATTATGATTCTACTTTGATCATTCTCCTGTTTTGCTTACAATTAGCACAATGGTCATTCAGAAAAAGAAATCTGTGGGGCTTTATAATAACAGAATTGATTGGGATTCATATCGAAGTTTGATAGTGGATAAGCTGAATCTAGAAACACCTCTTAAAAGTCCTGACAATATTGATAATGCAGTCTATCATTTGAGGTCCATTATTCAACAAGTGGCTTGGAGTTCAACACCAGAGGAAAAGTACAACAGCCAGGAAGATACTAATAACCCTAGATAGGTTATGAATCTTACTTTAGAAAAAGTAATGAGAGTGTAGCAAAATTTTGGAAATCCTGCAGATAAAACAGTGCTAAATAGAGCTATTTGCAGGTTGAAACAACTTCTGCAGAGAAATAAAAATGATAAATTTAGATCTCATCTTGAAAATCATTCTCCTTATGTGAAAGATGGTTATTCATTGTGGAAAGCAACCAAAAGATTCAAGTGACTGTGTATCTCTGACCATCTATGAAGGTCACAAATATTGTTTGTATGAAGGTTATGAATCTTACTTTAGAAAAAGTAATGAGAGTGTAGCAAAATTTTGGAAATCCTGCAGATAAAACAGTGCTAAATAGAGCTATTTGCAGGTTGAAACAACTTCTGCAGAGAAATAAAAATGATAAATTTAGATCTCATCTTGAAAATCATTCTCCTTATGTGAAAGATGGTTATTCATTGTGGAAAGCAACCAAAAGATTCAAGTGACTGTGTATCTCTGACCATCTATGAAGGTCACAAATATTGTTTGGGCTGGAAATGATAATGAAAAGACTGATGCACTTGTTGACCATCTAAGTACAGTATTCCATCCTCATAATATAAGGAGGAATGTTGAAACTGAAATTTTCAAATTTTTAGAAAGTTCACTTCCAATAAAACCATTTTCATCAGCAGAAATTGTATATACAAATACTAAAAGGCTCAAGAGATCACCAGGGTTTCATCTAATTACAGCAGAAATCTTAAAGATGCTACCATATAAAGCCATTTTATTCATTAAGCATCTATTTAATGGCATCCTTCGAATCATTCTATCTATGTGAGTGGAAGGTGTCAGAGATAATAATGCTACCAAAACTAGGTAAACCTCCGAATGAGCTTTCATACAGGCCTATAAAGCTATTACCTGTTCTGTCAAAAGTCTTTGAAAAACTCTTCCTTCAATGATTGAAGACTGTTTTAATGAATAACCAAGTAATTCTTGACCAGCTTTCGAACTGGACATTCCACAATTGAGCAGATTCATGGATTGTCCATTTCACTAGCTATTTAGAAGAAAAAAAATATTGTTCAACAGCATTTTTGAATGTGCAGCAAGTTTTTGACAAAGTTTGACTTCCTGGACAACTTTATAAACTGAAATTAAGATTACCACAACCTTTTTATCTAATCCTACTAAATTATTTTTTAGATCGGATTTTCTAGATCAAAAGCATAGTGATGAATAATCCAAATTTTTTAATATCAAGTTTGGTGTTCCAAAAGACTTTGTACTGAGAGTTCTATACTCAATCTACACAGCAGGTTTACCATCCCCTAGTGATGTTACATTGCTATATTTGCTGATGACATGTCAATCCTAGCAGTTGACAATGATCCAACTGTAGCTTCAAATTAATTGCAGTTGAAGTTGAACAGTATTTGTGTAATGGTGACTATGTGGAAAATTCAAGTTAATCCAGCGAAGTCTTCTCATTTACAATGAGAAGAAATAAATGCCCTCTGGTACATCTGGATAACGATGTTGTTCACCATAATCTCAATGTAAGATAACTGGGTCTACATCTTCATCGTCGATTGATGTGGAACCATCACATCCTGAGAAACAGAACCAGCTGAATATCAATCTAAGATACATGTACTGGTTACTTGGAAGACAGTCTCAGTAAAGACTAGACGGTCTTTCAATAAAATTCTAAAATCCTACAATGTAATCTTAAAACTAATCTGGACCTATGTATGGTATTCAACACTGGGAAAAAACAAGCAAGAGGCAATATCAAAATTATTAAGCGGTTCCAAAACAAACTATTTGAAATTTGTATTTCATTTGTTCCTCTTGCATGTTGAATTGTGTTCTTGAGTAGTTTTGCTGGAAACTGTCTCTTTTAACATTAATTTTATTATTATCCCATTAACTGATAGTTTCTTTTGCATTTGTAAACTGATTGTAAATAAAACCTTGATCAAAAAAATAAAAGTAACAAAAAATATGTCTGTCTGCTAGGTGATCTTTTTTTCTACTCAGTGGCTGTACAAAAAGCCCAATCAGTGACGAAGTTGCTTATCCTGGATAAGATGAGATCTCCTTTCTTCTAATACAAATAGACAATATTGAAACTTATAGTAATGTAATATCATAAAAACATTTTACAATAAATGTTTTATGGAAGACAACACTCACATCTGCAAGTAAAATGGATTTCAACTGATTAAAAATTTTCTTGATTCGTCTTATTTATCAAAATCATGAAAGAAGTTAGAGATACAACTTTCAGTTAGGTTATATCATATAAGAATTTATGTAAGAAAGTAATACACTGATATCTTTTTTGATATATAGAAGGGAAATGCTTATTGTCTCAATTTAATGGAAGTTTATTATTCATTAGTTAGCTGAACAAGGCCAGTTAGGTTTACTTTTAAAAAAGGCCAGAATAAGTGCTGCTTAGATCTTAGTTTTAGTGTTTTTGAATCAGGTACAAAACATTTATCCCATTTTTCATCAGAGGTAATATTTTATTCTATTCGTAATTTTATAGACCTGATTTTCTTTTAACTTTTTGTAAGGTTTATACTACCATCAACAAAAATTTAGAAATTAAATATTTAATGTTCTAATTACTTATAACTTTTTGTGTAAAGACACAAAATAATACAATTTAAAGAAATTGTATACCTTAAGATCTGGAGGATTGTATACCTTCAGAATCACTAGTAATAACAATCCCATTTTTTATATTTGAAAAACAGTTAAATCATACTGTATAGATATAAAAGTAAACATAAAAAAACTGTAATATATAATAAAACTATGCAAAAAGACACATATACAATCATAAATTTTAAGAAGTTGCATAGATTATATACTAGATAAAAATTCAGTTCGTTAGAACAGTTTGAAATGTACAAATACTCTCACTTATAGTCTAATGTGCCATTCCAAGACTTCCAATTTCAGTAAGTAATCACTATATAAACAAGCAGATATACAGAATTTCTTCTTAAAATGATATACAATATATTAAACATTAATTTATTCAAAGAAAAAAAAGATAAATTGTGAAACGTATGCCGAAAAATTATGGTACTGAGTATAAATAAAGTCACTATTGAAATAAAATTATATGATCGTAAAATACACACACTCCATTCACCTACAGAATTAATAAATAAAATAAAATCTTGTTTTAAAGTTCTACCAAACCCAGTTCTGCAATTGTATTAAGTCATGGTGGTACAACAGTAATGAATGAAATAGTAAGTGTATCAAAATATATGTTTGTTAGTATAACAACATGTTTACTATGTTTGGACAGTGAAAACAATACATTGTATCATAACCAAAAAAGAGTATATTAATCTGTTTCACATCAATCCCAGTTTTTTTTTTTTTTTAATAAGATAATCCCATTTTTGATAATCCTGTTTTACTATGATTAAAATTTGTTATAAGCATTTCCATGGCTGATTTAGGCATGGGCACATGGGCCTGGACCCAGGGCAGCAAATTTGGGTAAAAATTAGGTTTTGAATTGAATGTACTGACTAAAAACACTAACTTATATAGTGATTAATGGTGTATACAATTTTCATATCAGTAGTGCATTTTATAAAAATCTGATGTGGGCACCACTTAACTTCCTTGTGCGGCTATTAAATTACATACACACATTTTTTTAAAAAAGTACATAAAATTTTATTTCATTAATAACTTCTGATTTTTTTCATATATTTTTGTTATTATTATTGAATTATTATCTATTGTAAAACGTTTTTAACAATCAGAGGTTAATAATTATTAATAAATCAAAATATTTAAATTAATCAAAAAAAGTTAACAAAAGAAAAGGAGATGAAGTCTGATTTGAACCGATGTGCCCTCCCTTTCTTCTAAGATCCAAAACTTTTATTAATTAAGTTTTCATTTGGCTATAACTCTGGAACCAATGAAAATAAATACCACTTATGATATATTTTGAAAATCTCTCAATGAGAGCTTATTACTGTAGTGAAGAAAAAGTTTAAAATTCAATTTTTTGGCGGATTTTGGGCTTTTTTGGACACTTTTGGTTCAGTCGATTGCAATCAAAAAGGGAGGTGCACAACTAGATGTTACAAACAGTCCTAAATCCAAAATTTCAACATCCTACAGGTAATCGTTTTTGAGTTATGTGAGATACATATGTACATGCATACAGGTGTCATGCTGAAACTGGTCAAAATGGATTCAGGGATGGTCAAAAAGGATATTTCCATTGAAAACTGAAATTTTTTGCAATCACAATACTTCCTTTACTTTGTACAAGGAAGTAAAAAAAATTGATAATAATAAAAAGTAAAAAATAATATAATATGTAATAATGATATTATAAGATTTACAACGTAAAATAATCACCCTACTAAGTTTCAAACACGGGTTCTTTTACTATTACTTTAAAGAAGCAATTGTACTAACCACCTACAACCATAGTATAAGTTGGCAGGAGTGCTTGATTATAAGTTTATTATCAATTGTGTAGCTGTTGTTGAATTGAAATGCTGCCATTGTGTTTATATTAGCTTCTTTCTTATTAATGAATCAACATTACTTCAATTCCAGAATTTTTGCAAAATTGTTTATTTTTCTTATTAATATGATTTATGATCTGGATGTACTTGTAGTTTTGAAAAGTTCATCAAAAATCCAAGTGAGGTCCATGAACATGTGTTTAAATTTGAGTTACACTTTCTGTAATGGAATATGCATATTCAATAGATTTATTTACTCTTTGATGCATGATTTCATCATTTCTCCCAAAACTTGAAAACATAGAGTTGAAAGCAATATGAAAGTTGCTCTGATTATACCAGTTTTTTAATTTATAATTGTGGAAATTCTATAATATTATATTTTATGTAATCCCAACAAACTAATAAAAACTGTCTGTATATGATTGATTGTGAATTCTTAATGGAATAATTTATATGCAAAAAAGTATGAGTACATCCTATGCATGGCTGGATTTCGGTATGGGCCATACGAGCCTAGGTCCCCAGCGAGGAAATTTGGATAAAGATACGAACATTTTTCAAAAAAATAAATTTTGCACATATTTACTACTGACAAAATAAAATATGGAAAACATGCCCTTTTTAAAAGAGTTTAAAGCACGATATTGTTGTGGCAGATCAGTTACAGTACAAGATTGTCATTTGCCAGCGAGCATGTGAAGTAAAAAAGTGTATAATACCTCTATTGGAGAGAGCGACAGCAAGCGATGTATGGCAGCGCAGCACCATACATGGGACGGAACGGAATGTAAGGATAGGGGAGATTTATATATCTAATCACAGAATCTAGCCAAGAGTCCCTTGCTGTTGGGTCCGTCTTATCATTGACGTGGGTGTTTGTTAATTTTTGTCGATTATATTTTAGTTTTAATATGGACGGAACTGTGGATTATGTTCCGAACCTTACATGTTAATTTCTGATATTGAGAGACTAGCAATGTAGTTGCGTCTTTCTCCCGGCACGATTCCCCTTCAGTCCGAACATTGAAAGCCTGTCCGTAATAGTGCCTTTCGACCTAGCAGGAATGCGCCTGATAGAACCCTAATTGTTGAAGGATGCAACGCACTTTCCTCGCCGGAGGAAGTCGCATGCACTGACAATGGGCCTAAATTGTAAGGTATAAGAAAGAAAAAAAGAAGAATGAATGGTGGTGAATTAAAGTTTGGAAGCCTCTTCACTCTTACCAACTTCTTTGTCTTGCTTCAGCCGGGTTCGAATTTTGAGAACCCGGAAAAGCCGGGTTTGTTTTTTGAGAAGTACGTAGGTACTTCTTCTTTCTCCCATTTTACTTTTTCTTTCTACCTTTTTTTTTGCCTACCATTCGATACTTCCGGTTGTAAATAATTCATAGACCGTAACCTCAAATTAATTGTGGCCCTGAAAATACTACACAGGGGAAAGTGCAGGGCTCTTTGATCGCGTGACCGCTGGGCTTCTTATTCCATTGTCCTCGATATCTTTCGGCGGCCTTCATCATCTTGAAATAGGCTAAGGATGTTGGATGGCTAACATGGGTAGCAGAACATTCGAGTACACGAAGGGATAGCGATCGACTTACGTCGTTTATGATGAGAAGTGAAAACAACAAAAGTCTATTTCTTCTAGACACGAATATCTGGGAAGGATTTGAGGGATTCGCGAGGCCGAAAAAAGCGATATTGCTCGTGTATTGCAGTAGTGAGTCTGCAGCGCCTCTACAGAACTTGCACCATACATAGAGGTGATTCTGTTTCTCGTGCGTGTATATTTGCGCCTGCGCGGACCACCACTTCGAGCCTCATCGCTTACATTTGACAAGCCGTTCGTCTCGACCAACCAGAATGCTTAATATCGGCTTTGCGAGCACGCAGTTTATTATGTGTTGAAAATGACTGTTAGATGTCTGGTGTATTGTCGTTGTTGTGCCAATACGATTTTTCGACTACTTGGTTGTTTCAATGAAGGTTTCTTTTCTATGAAAAACGTTAACAATATATTTTTTAAAAATGACTTACTTCAGTTCAAATCATATTCCAAGTATATTTAGTGCATTTATTTTGTAAATAACTCAGTTCATTTTATTTAGAATACTTTATGCTTAAAGATGAGTTTGGTTATGTTAATACTTTAAAGAAAAAATGATTATGTGCAAAGAAGCTTTGTGGTGCAAAATACCAAAAAGTAGTGGCGAGAGGAAAACTAAAGTGAATAAATAATAATTAAAACTTTAAAATTATAGTATTATTTTAAATGTAATCCTGGTACAGCGGAAACTTCTTCCCAATCTGATTGAACACCTTCATAAAGTTCAAGGGTCGATGAATAAACATATGGAGTTAAAACAACTTTTGTTGAACCTGTTATGCTTACTACCAAAGAAGAGGCCCATGTTAATGACCAACCTAGTCTCACATCATTGTCAACCTAGCAAAGTGGAGATCCAAATAAAATTGTATATGAAGCTGAAGAAAATCAAAGACACTACAAGTGACTATTTTCTTAAATCTAGTTTCATTAAAAATAAAGATAGTGACTTTGAACAAACCAAAAGATTGTACTCTGAAAAAAAGAAGATTTTTGAACAAAGTGTTATTTGACAAAAAACTTGTTAATGGAGATCTAGTGAATAGGGATTACTTACTTTATTCTCCCAACCAGGGATCTTTGTTTTGTGGCCTCTGAAAACTGTTTTGACTAACTTTAAGTCAGTTCAGTGACAGTGTATTTGGTGATTGGAAACATGGTTACCAGCAAGTTAAAGAACATGAGAACTGACATGCTGACCTCAATAGTGTGTTAGTCTTCATACAGATAGCTGCTAAAATTGGGAAGATGATAATTAGTTACAAACTCAAAGTGAAAAAAAAGTAAAATATTGGATAGCTGTGCTTCAAGACTGGTTGGCACAATCAAGAAGCTAGCATCACGTGGCCTTGCCTAGGAGAAGATGAACTGTTTGGTTTCACCTATAATGGAAACCACATGATGTGCCTAGAACTGATTGTAGAAATTTGACCATTTTTTTAAAGGCCCATATTGATAAACATGGAAATCCTAGTCAAGGTAAATCATCTTACCTTTCATCTACAATTTGTGATGAGTTGATTGAGAAAATGGGTAGAAGTGTTATAGAAAGTATCTTAAAAGAAGTGAAAACTTCAAAATACTTATCAGTAATCGTTGATTCAACTCCTGATGTTACACATAATGACCAGCTATCTTTCATCCTAAGGTATGTGAATGAGGCCAGATATCTTGAAGAACACTTTTTAAATTTTTTTTAAAAACCAAGACCATACAGGAAAAAACTTATTGGGTCAGTTTTTGAATTTCTTTAGGCCCAGGCTTATAGATTCAGAATTACCACATCAATTTTTTGATATTGTTTTAGTTGTATTTGCGGTCTACTCTGAGTTACAAACTAATTTAAAAGAAGCAAATCTATTGATATTTTATGTGCTGTGCTCTACCCATTCACTTAATTTGGTGGGATCTAGTGCACCAGAATACTGTAATCTTTTAGATCATTTTTGACTTATTACAAGAACTCTATATTTTTTTTCTCCATCGACCCATCAATGGTATATTCTAGAATCATTTTTCAAGTTTGGTGATAAGAACAGCTTCATAAAATCACAAATAACAAGATGGTTGGTTAGGGAAGAGGCATGCTAAAGCCTCAATTGAGATTTTGAGGTAATTGCAAAGGCTCTCAAAAGTATGACTAACAGCTAAGATGAAAACGAAAAAACAAAGAACAAAGTTAAAAGGCTTTTAAGAAAATTATTAGCACTGAAACTTCCTTTATGGCAGCCTTATCTCAATAAATTTAACTCTGTTGGTGAACAGATACAATCATGCCGTATGAATGTAACTACAGTTGTGGTGCTGTATAAATGATTATGATTGCATTTGTGAATGAACTGAAAGGTACATAACTTCTACAAGATTCTTGGTGAAAAACCTAAAGACTGTTCAAACTGTTCTTGTAACTACTGAATTTGATGATGAATGTGTGAGAAGATAGGTCTAAAAAATCAAAAAAGGAAGATATTCTTTGATGAATCTGACTCATCTGAATTACTAGAGAAGGAGGAAGAATAAATCATAGATCATAGTTTTCAAGAAACTTGGATATGATCATTAATATGCATCTTTCTCACTTGAACAAGAAAATCACTGTCTGTATTGGAATTCTCAGCAGATTCTCCTTTTTAACAAATCTATGCAACTTGAATGCTGAGGAAATCACCACAGCAGCATCTTCTTTGCAGAGAATGTATGCAATTGACATTGAAGAATCTTTATTTATTGTTGAATAACTTCATTAAAAAGGACTTTTAACTAATGGTAAATTAGACAATGCCAATGCTGAAGAAATATCACTATTTGCATTTTAATAAATTTGTAATACTGAAAAATCTTCTTGTCTTAAATCCTAACATAAGTATTTGTCCTAAAGTGTATTTATGTACACCAGCAACAAAATGTGCAACTGAAAGATCATTTTCTACACTGTCATGAATCAGAAATTATTTGATATCTATTCTTACTCAGAAGAGATTGGCTTCAACTGTTTTATTATTAGTTGAATTATTTGGGTCAGTATTGATAGAATAAACTTTCCAGTGCATTTATTGTATGAATATATTATCTTTATTAAAAAAATGTAATCTTGTCAAAAAAATATTCACCCCAAACGAAATTAGACAATAGAGCTATTTTTGTATAACTCACTTTCTTAGTTGATAAAGAGCTTAATATAATTTCATTGTAGTTAGTAATAAATTACCAACACATTTAAAAGACCTTCCCTTATGTGTTTTATTATTTTTAAATATTACACCGACTTAACTATTTTGGACTAGTAAAATGTCTAAAATAATTCAATGGACCAATAAATTATGTAATTTTTTAAAAAATCTGTATTTGTTACTAAAATTTGGGGACTACTGTGCCATTTGTTATATAATAAACCTAAAACATGATTTGGATACATATGCAGATATAATTAATTAAATTAAAAGTGTGTCATTATTGATCAAAGTTTTAATTATTATTAAACAATTAAATTATATTATATAATTATTTCCTATTTACTTTTAATTGGATGACTGAGGTTCTTGGCCCTCACAGAAATGCTGGTGTATGGGTCAATACTAATCAACTTTTGTTTAAGTTGCACACATACTAAGATGAATTCTTTGCAATTTTTCTTTATTTGAAGAATGATAAAAATCACGATAGGTTGTACAAAACTGCATGTTGATTTTCAGTGCTTTTTCTGATAATTCAGGAAATTCACATTGAAATTAGATCGAGAATTGAGCTAAACCAAATCACAGAATTGCATTTAAGATAACCGAGTCAGTATCTCAATTCATTATTATTTTTTCAGTAAGATCATTTTTATGATTGTAAGACTGAAATAGTTCACAAATCCACAGAAAATTCTTACAAAAATTCCTTTTTGTGTTTCAGAGGTTGTCACAGATCCTTTTTGGAAAGTTAGAATAAACAGAAATATTACTTTCTGTTAAAGAGAATACTAATTCTGGTATGCTAACTGTCTGTCATCCATAAAATCATTTTTTCTCTAATGCCTTCCTTTTGTCATAAGAATTAAGAATAGTTAAAAAATTTCTTTGAAGACAGAGAATTAGTTCATTTAATTTAGAAAAAATATCTGAAAGGTAGGATAATGATGATAAACATGCTTCATCAACAAAGAAACATTCATTTACAATTATTAGTAAATATTCATTTACAAACATTCATTACTGTCCATTTAATTTAATGGTAGAACCTTGATAAAATTAACCTTACAGTGTTGTCTAGGAAAATTGTAAATTTTGGTGGCATTCCTTTGGAGGCCAGAGTTTCCAGATGTATGAAACAAAGTATTCAGTTTATTTCCTGAGCTCATTTACTTGTCTTTAAATACTACTCCATTATGCTCGCCTGTTAGGACACAAGTTCCATCCAAATAGAATCCCAAACATTTTTCCTGCTTGATCCCTTTGGTTCTTATATAATTATTGACTATGTGAAATATTTCTTCTAGTTGTTTTGGAAAGATAAAATTCTGCCAAACAGAATATTATCAGGAACAGTGTTACTATACACTTACCTTATGTAGCATATTAATTGTATCTCATTTGTAACATCAGTAGTTTCTTTCTATTTTTAATGAATAATATCAATAAACTGAACATGATTGAAAATCAATACATCAGGATAAATATATCTGGCTCATTCTTGGGCCAGGCAAAGGGCAGGTCTCCAATAGGAACTTACTTCATTTTCTGTTAATTGCATTGAAAACAGTAATTTAATGCTAATGAACAATTAAATAAATTTTACATAGCTGTTTTACAAAATAACCATCTCTGATGCCATCTTATGATATTATTACCTAATAAAAATCACTGTTGTGTTTTTTATTCATTGAATACTTCTCAAAATCCTGGTTGATTTCATCGGCACACATATCTTCTTGCTTTAGAAGTAACTTTTACAGGTTTTGAATATTTATAGCATAGTATCCATGAAATTAAAAATTTGTTTACACAAAAGTGTAATAAAATTAATTAATTGCATAATTAATATAATTTAGAGTTTTTATCAAGATTCTAAAGTTGTAATAATCACCCCACATTTAATGTCAGATGAATAGTTTTTGAAAAAGTATTAATGCAGATCCAGTCCTTCTTACATTATTTAAAATCTATGTAGGCTAGATATTGACACATTGGAAAGATGTAGTGAGTTTAGGAATAATACTTGGATGCAATTCTTCAATTAATATGATGTTATTTACAGATGATAAAGTTCATGAAATTGAAGACAATTTTAATATTTTACCTTTCAATTACATGAACTATGTTCAGAATATGAACTCTGAGTATACACAGTGAAGACAAAATCATGGCATTGTGAAGGAAATTGTCAGCAAGATGAAAAACTTTATTTCGGAATATAACACTGGACCAGGTACTGCTTTTGATTATTTGTATTAAGCTATTACATATGACAGGAGCATTGGTATACACAGGAAGATCAACATTTTTACATACTGTGGGACAGTAATGGTAACTTAAAATTAAGTTTGAAAAGATAAAATTAAAATTTGTAAAAACAATGGCAGTCCCAGTACTGATATATGAAAGTGAAGCTTGTTTCTTGGGAAATCAAGAAGAGAATAAGCAAGATCAAGCTAAAAAATTGTGGGTTTTAAGTTTTGTAAAAGGATACAGATTAGATAGGATACCAAATGAAGTTACTTGGATGGAATTTGATGTTTAGCTATTGAAACATCAGATAAGATAATATAGGAAATGGTGAAAGAAGCATGTAAAAAGAATGACATCAAAAATAATTCTAAAGAAAGTCATGCAAACCATGAAGGGTAAGAGATGTTAGTCACCTAAGAAGGAGATAGGTAGATTTTATTTGAGAAAGTTAATTTAGGACAACCTAATTTATCCTAAAATTAGGATAAAGCATGTTAGGAAGAAGAAAATACAAAATGTGATATTGATTTGTCAGTTTATATAATTTGTGTTAAATAAAATATTTTAAGATGCAAATCAGGAAAAAATTATTTTCATTTTGCTGTATTTTAAGGGAAATTCATATAAAATTCAGCCCTTAGTGTTTTGTTTCATCAAAATCAGTAGAGTAGATGACAGTGAAACACCAGTAAAATGACATGTTGATGTTATTAAATTTTCTTTTTAGAATACAAGAATTAATAAAATACATCCATGGTATTTTTATTTGTGTGTAATTATATTTTTCAAAAAATGCTCCTTAAAATTTAACTATAATTATAGATTTAATAATAAGTTAACCCAAGGTAATGAAGAAGCTGCATTCTAATTGTACTTGATAAAGGTTTGCAAAAGTTTTGTCATATTTTATACTTGTATTGTTATATAATATTGCATCTTTGTTAATTAATTATAAATAATTTTAATTATATGATTAATTATAAATTATCTCTTTTTATTTCTTCAAATTTTACAGTTTAAATTGAATTTCCCAAAACTGGTTGTAAGATTCAGGTAATGATATTTATTTTTATGTTTAATATAATATATAGATCTGGAAGAAATTTTCTTAAAATTATGGGAGAAACACTTTTTCACTTTAACTGCTGCTGATTATTATCATTTTAGAAGTACTGGTTGCTTTGTAATGATGTAATTTTAGTTCTTACTAAAATAATCTATTAAAAACATTATTACAATTGGTCTGAAAGATTTTTCATTAGTATGTGCACTCATATTCAATAATCTGCTACGAGCTTTGTTTAGAATGTTAACAGAAGCCCCAATATTATAAAAATGTGTCTGAACATAAATCTAATTTTACTAGTTGTTAATGTTTTCATAAATTTATGAGTGATGTGCTACTGGAAGTGTTAGTATATGAAATAATTGAACTTGTTTGTTTATTTGATAATTTGGTTTTAATTTTTTTATAACCATTTTATTATTAAAATATTACTTTTCTATTAAATATTTTTAATTATTTATTTGAAGGTCTTTTTTATATTTATAAATAAATTAAAGATGTGTTTTTTCATGATTGTATAATAAATTGCAATTAAAATAACTATATTTCTCCTTAAAATTACTAAATATACATTAAGTTTATTATTATTATTATTATAGACTTATACTGTTTATGAATATATATTTATAAACAATAAGGAAATATGAAAATATTTTCATGTTTAGGAGGCAAAACGCATTTGCCTATATGATTATCATGTTTATCCTTTCACTATGCTACCACTATTCCAAGCTATCTTTGACATTATAGTGTAATCAATATATAACCTTCTAAAAGCATTTTGAAACATTAATGTTTCTGATTCTCCAACCGCATCCCTGCAATGCAGAATTTCCATAAATAATGAACTATAAATCATATACATGTTAACCTTTTATGACATTTAGTCTCACTTAAAGCCTTGCAGTTAAAGTTTTTATTTAATTTATAATATAGTAATAAATACTGGGAAACCTGAGTCGGTGTTACTAATTGAAGTGTATTTTAGCTGATGGAACTCCTTTCACTGCTTCTGACATCATCATTAACAGTAGCTTCTCTTATACATTACAACAGTATCCACATTCATTCATGAGTGATACACGTTTTTCCAGTGTTGTTATAACTGGAAGGATTATGTCACATTTTTTTATTTTAGCTTCTCTATGAAATAGTTTATCACAAAGTTCAGCTTATTATTTAATATGTTTTACACTACATCAAACTTTGATTGAATTTGTAAGAGACAAAAAAATTTAAGGCAAATATAAGTTTAAAAAAATTTAAGTTTCAGTACATGAAAAAATATATATATATTTATTGGTGAATCATACATACATACATACATACATAAATATATATATTTTTTTTAGGGGCATTGACTGCTGTGGTCATTAGCCTCTTTCTCCATCAAAAGAAGAAAAAAGAAAATTGTTTTTCTCCCTATTAATAAACACCAGCTACATAGTCTGTAGACTAGTCTTGTCATAATAGATCATCCAAAAATAAACTTATCAAGGGATATTAAAACCCAAAAAGAAACACAATATGACACAGGTGTAAAGGGACCTTGCCATTTAAAATCACTTAAAACTAACACGAAAACACTTTTAAAAAAACTTGTTAAAAATATTTAAAAAACACAAAACCATTCCCATTTTTTTTCTCGATGTGTACTTTAGCTTGTGATTTAATTTACTGAGGCTTTTGCTGAGCATTTTCTTCATTTGGGTTCACATTAGTACTGGTCAAAGGCCCAATCCTTGGTGAAGAAGAAGTCATTGTTTAGCAATATCCACTACCTTCTGTAATGGTTTATGACTTGTTTCTTTAACTGGTCTAGTTTTCAGTTTCTTGTTAATGATATATTCAACTATTTTCACCAATGCTGGTGCCAATTCAGATATCATATCTCCTGTTTTATAAGAGTCTGCAGGAGTTTTTGGTGCTGGAGAAACCTGAGCAAAGGATGCAGTCTTTGGTGATCTAATAGTCATAATTTTCTTAGCATTATAATAACTGACCTTCTGTTTGGCCTTTACTTCAAAGATTGCTACTTCTTGTTTATTAACTGGACAGTTATGTGATCTTTCTGTGTGGTGTACATGACAATTGTCAATTGTCATTAAGTTTATTTTTGGATGATCTATTATGACAAGACTAGTCTACAGACTATGTAGCTGGTTTTTATTAATAGGGAGAAAAAAAATTTTCTTCTTTTGATGGAGAAAGAGGCTAATGACCACAGCAGTCAATGCTCCTAAAAAAAAAAAAATAAATATTTATATATGTATGTATGTATGATTCACAAATAAATATATATATTTTCTCATGTACTGAAACTTAAATTTTTTTTAACTTAGATTTGACAGACAGACAGACAGAGAAATTTCCTTTTACATCACGCTGCTGTATGTCCAAATTTCTGGTACCGAAAACATTGCAACAGAGTTGAGATGAATGGACAAACATCTAACTGGTGTAAACCAGCATTTGTTTTCTCCGGACACTTGGGTCGGACGAATGTCAGGACGTGTGATTTGGAGGGTACAACTTCTCCATTGTGTCGTGTGTTCAATCTACAACAAGCAATGACTCCATGACTCCTTCTGGATGAAGCTCTTCAACAATTTATTCTTCTGTCCAGTTTAACAGTTCCCTGCAGAACTGTTAAACTGGAACTGTTTAACAATTAGAACTGTTTAACAGAACTGTTTAACAATCCAAGGGCAAAAACCCTTGGATTTTCTACAAATCCAAGGGTTTTGCAGAAAACAAAACCCTTGGATTTGTTTAAAGTACTATGTGAGAAAACTTCTATGTCGATGAATCCCATCTTCTTTGCTTGAGTGAGTAGTTGTTATGATTGAGGTCATTGATAGTCCCAACAAGAAATCCTGTCACAGTCTTTCTTGTTTCTCTAACAGGTCCTCCAGCTGCTCCCGTGATGCCACGAACTATCAAGTACGGGGTAATCTTTG
This sequence comes from Lycorma delicatula, assembly GCF_047948215.1. Classification (NCBI taxonomy): domain Eukaryota; kingdom Metazoa; phylum Arthropoda; class Insecta; order Hemiptera; family Fulgoridae; genus Lycorma; species Lycorma delicatula. The sequence goes on from NC_134455.1 coordinate 25,477,325, forward strand.
AAAAATTGTCATCCTTCCTTTTGATTACAAGATATTTAGGAATCGGTCTGCCACTTTCAGTTGAAATTGGTTTGATTCTTACTTTCCTTAACTCTGCAGTCTTCCATATCTCTAAACGCTAAACTCTTTCTTCTCTTCACTTCTGAAGAAAGAAGTCCTCCAAGGCAAGGGTTTTTACATAAACCATCTGCCACAGAGGTGTGGATGTAGAAATATCCATTGACTAAAATATCGCCCATCAATATGTTGTAAGGTAAGGGCAGAGGGACGGTTGCGTGTGTCCTGGATGACAGATCTTGCCTAGGTTTCTTCAGTCAGCCAGCCACCTCCAACAAATTTAGCCCGGACCAGGGAATCAGGTACTGCCTGACCCACAATACCGACATCCCAGGGCTCACATGTAGCAGTAAGGTCTCCGATACCCTTACTCATAGGACAATCCCTGCCATTGGCCGAAGTGACGAACTCACGCTGAGTGGCACAGGACTTTGACAGAGCTAAGCAGCTCACCCTTGACCTGGCTCCATAACTGGGAAAAGGGATGGGCACTCCCGTCCGCCCACCGCCCAGCATCAGCGAAACAGATCATAGTCATGCCTCCTCCTCCCTACGCTGCAAACAGCAAAACCACGAAGAACAACCACAGCTCAGGACCACCATCCCGTACTCCACAGGGGTGCTCCTGAGCATGAACATTGTTCCTTTGGCCAACATAAGTGGAGATACCGAAGTACTGTGGCGTTGCCCGTTTCAGATGTGTGTGTAGATGTTATTGCACAGACATGGGGTTGGAATTAATCCAGGGCTTTATTTATTATTTTTTTGGAATATAACAACTATGATTATTAGTTCTTGCCACAAATTAAAACTTTCTCACTTTCATTAAAATAAGAGACTAGGTCAAAAGACCAGTCTTGTCAAGCAGATCATCTGGAATAACAGACTTGACATAAAACAATAAAACCCTAGAAAAAAACACCACATGACAAGGATGTACAGAGCCTTTGTCACTTAAACGATACAATCCATTCTTACAGAAATGTCGTCAAAACTATCAAAGCGGGTGTAAAGGGCCTGAAGTAATAAAAAAATGCATCCTTATAGAAATTCATCATCGACAATCAACATTAAAATACAAAACATAGAAAAATTTAACGTCAATAGGTAATCATGTTAAAAAATCACAGTCGCTTCAACAAATTGCTTATCCTAAGAAACGTCATTATTTTATTTTCTCTTTTTTAACAATATGATAAATCGAATGCCAAATTTCCGATTGTTTTAGCCTCATTCTGAGATCTCTATATAACGTGCATTTTTCTATTATATGTTTGACTGAAAGATAAGTATCACAGCTTTTACATATTGGTCTCTGTTCTCCTGATAGCGTGTAAGATGAAGTAAGTCTAGTATGACCTACTGTAAGTCTTGTAACGGCTACGTGTTATCGATGGGTGAGAACATCTCTTATTTTTATGGAAAGTTGGGTATCTTAATGAAATTAGCTTCGTTGTAAGTACACCCTACCACCTTATGCATTCCTTTCTTATGACCTGTGTGATGTAATTTTTAAAGTCATCTAGTGAAACTAACCTAATGTCGACTTCTTTGCTGTTTGCCACTTGTTTGGCAGCATTATCAGCTGCTTCATTACCAACAATAGTGGCATGGTCAGGTGTCCACACATTGTTTACCATTATCTTATGAGGTTTTTAATTCCTATTATTATGTCTTAAATAAGTGCATCATGAGTGAATCCATTCCTTAAAGCAGTGATTGCACTTAAGGAATCAGAGCAGAGAAGCACTCTTCTCCTTGTAATGTAATACAAAACGAAGAGCTTGCTGACTTGCGTATAACTCCGCAATATAGACACTGGCTAATGTGTGGATAGGTCTCAAAATTGGGATTCGCCATAAACAACTAGAGCTTCCAATGCATTCTTGATTTTCAACACATCGGTGAATAAATGGGTGTAATTTTTACATTCAGAAATCAGTCGTTAAAAAGCATTTTGAATATAAATGTCAGTTAATCCCTGTTTATTTTCTTCTTCAAGTCGATTCAGCCCTCCACTGTTGACATTAATCACAGTGGAACTTCTCTTTTAGAAACTGGCAGAAATGCAGGAAAATCAATACCATAGTTTGCACAGATTTCCATAATTCTTATTCTAACAGGTCTGGAAAAAGTGTTTCTTTTCCGATACTGTTAAGCCAAACTATGTTTATAAAAGGAAACGAAATTTATATGTCTTAGGAAAGTTAAAACATGAGCTGCATGTCTTAATAGAATAGTTTTCATTTCATAATTCAGTGATATAACTCCAACTTTGGAGAAAATATTGTCAATCAGGCTTGTGCGGAAGGTTCCTGTAGCAAGCCTGATTCCTGTGTTATGGATCACTTCGAGTTTCTTTAGATGAGACTTTCTGGCAGAACCATACGCTATTGATCTGAAATCTATTCTAAATTGGACCAGTCCTTTGTAAAGTCTCATTAATACTTCTTTATCAGAGCCCCAGTTCAAGTTTGTCAGACACTTTATAACAAAGGGCTTTCTGACACTTTGCTACTAATTTTGTTATATGCACTCCCATGAGAGGTCCAAAGTGACATCTAAGGAATAAACTGTTTCTTTATATCCAATGATATTGTTGCTCATTGTCAAAACTGGACTTCTGTAAGTCAGTGATAAGTTCAGTTTCTGAAGTTTCTGTAAGTCAGTAAGTTCAGTGATGTACATATTATACCTGTTAATTAAAATATTAATATAGGTATGTATTACAAGTAGTAATACATAATTCACATCCTGAAAAAAAAAGTATCATCGGCAAAAATGTTTATAATAATCTTTTTAAACTCCTTTTAATTTTTTTCAAGCTTTTACCATTTTTAGAAAGTTTTGTGTAACTTGCCATCATACAAAGTGATCATATTGAAATATAAAACCAAAAATCAAAGGTACATCAAAGTCATTAAATCTTAAGGTTATACTTGATTAGAGTTTACAACATTACTGATTTTACAGCACTCTTCAACCATACATTGCACTAGTATTAAAATGTAAAAGAAAAGAATAAGTGGTATTTCAAACAAAATTTAATTTTTGAGAAATACCTCAACAATTAAATTTTTTCTCTCAAATTATTTGTTGAGTATTGATTTATGTTGAAAAAAATGGTTATGATCATATAAAAATGCCTTTTTAATTAGTTAATTGTTGTATTTAATTTATTTTCAGTCATTTTAATAATTAGGCATTTACACATGATGTTACTTTGCATTTAACATATTTATTCCATGATAGATATTAGTGGTATCTTGCTGATATACTGCTTAATGAAATGTTGTTTTGTCAGTATGAATATTTAAGTTATGTTTAATGTTTATTTTATTTATTTAAAAATTATTGTAAAGTAAAATTTATTCCTGAATTAAAATCCGACTATGAATGATTAATTTAAACACTTATATATATTCACAGTAAAAAACATTTCATGAACAGTATGCGGCATTATTGTTACCACATACTTGTAATCTGAGTTTCAGACACTTCGATTATGAAACTTTATACTTTTCTTTTCTAATACTGAAGTTAACACAAAATCATTTATAAATTGGTAAATTGTTTCCATCATTGTCATTTTTAATCTGTTCATCATTATAGCTGTTCTATAATGCTCTATCATTCAAAAAACGTGTAATTTTAAGTTGTTTATAGTGTAAGTAATTTTCTTTATCATTTGCCAGTCAGTTATGGAATTGCCTTGATGGTCATCCTGAGATTGGATGATCTACTATTCAATAAACTTGTAATGCAGTTTAGAGTCAGTTACATGGTATTGTTATTTCTTAATTAAATATAAATTTATTTCTTCTTAAAACTATAAATCTGACATGTTGCTTTGATTAATGCTACCAACTAATTTAATTACAAATATAGGAGTAATTGAATAATAATATTCAATTGAAGGAACAAATGAATTGTATGTACTGATAAATATTTTATAAGTTTTGACATTGTGAAAACAGTTTGACTGATTTTGGTACAGTTTTCTGTACAAGTTCTTAAATTATATAATGTTCTGCTTGCATTCCAAATGGCTGAGCAGAATGATAACTAACTTTTCTTATTGAACAGGAAATTGCTGCATATGAAGTTTTGCATTTGTACAATTTAGCTTGAATAAGATTGTTAGTGGTTGTATGAGAATCGATAAAATTAGATCTTATTGTAAAGTATTTTTGTGTTAGATTTATCATCTATGTGTAATCATTTATGGGTGTGTATGTGTACCTATTATCATTGAAAATAGTGGTTCAAGTGTATCTTTAAATGAAGGTTTGTTTTTACTGTACTAACTTGGCCTAGAAGTTTGCTAGTAGGCACAAAATTTACTACACTCAAGCTTGCTAAGAAGAATTCTTCAGCTATTTTCAAAATATTTACATCAGACTGAAAAGATTAATTTCCAACACTAAGTTAGTTATTTTATTTTATATATTTGCCATTTATATATTTTAGTTCATATATTTGATTTATAGAGTATATTTGTCGGCCTCCGTGGCGCGAGTGGTAGCATCTTGGCCTTTCATCTGGAGGTCCCAGGTTTGAGTCCCAGTCAGGCATGGCATTTTCACACATGTTACAAATTATTCATCTCATCCTCTGAAGAATGCCTAACGGTGAATCAGGAGGTTAAAAAAAAAAATTTGTATATTAGTATAAGTTGAGTAGTTAGTGTGTGTTGTATGTACTCTTGCAGTTTAAATATCACTGATGTTGATTATGAAATTGACTTACCAAGAAGAAGAAACAGTGCTCCAGCTCATACAGAACTTTAAGTAGAAAACTTTAAGTAGTTTCAAACAACTTAATTTGGGTGTTAAAAGTAACCCCCCTCTGGGTTGGTCTAGTGGTGAACTTGTAATCATAAATCATTGATTTTGAAGTTGAGAGTTCTAAGGTTCAAATCCTAGTAAAGGCATGGATACCATTGTTCTTTGGTGATACAGTACAGTTTTGGAGTAAAAAATATCTGCATCAATATTAGATATTTAGGAAACTTGAAGTTAGCCAGATTTTTCCTCTTTCCAGATGAGAAGAAAGAAACCTTCACTGTTATACATATTTCTTAAGATTGTATGTAATTTGATTTTGTTAGAGAGATTAATTCAAAGATCACAACTTAATACTGGAAAGAGATAGATTTTGAAATATAGCAATAAAATTCCTTCTATCTTATGCTCTAAAGCATAAATCATTTTTTCTGGTTTTTTTTTTGTACAACCTTGTGGTTTATGAAATTGAGAACCCAAGACACTGAGATTGTATTTGTATTGTTCATTGATTAATACGTTTGTCTATTAGTAATATTATTTATACACCGATTTGTTTCAGGGTTTTTCTAATAAAGTGTTAAGTCAGTGAAGAATTATTAATTTAGATATCATGGCGGCGACCCACCGGGTTGGTTAATGGTGAACGCGTCTTCCCAAATAAGCTGATTTGGAAGTCAAGAGTTCCAGCCTTCAAGTCCTAGTAAAGTCAGTTATTTTTACACGGATTTGAATACTAGATTGTGGATACTGGTGTTCTTTGGTGACTGGGTTTCAATTAACCACACATCTCAGGAATGGTTGAACTAAGACTGTACAAGACTACACTTCATTTACACTCATACATATAATCCTCATTCATCCTCTTAAGTATTAAATGAAAGGTAATTACCAGAGGCCAAACAAGAAAAAGAAAGATATCATGGTGGCACCATCATTGTATTATAAGAATAAAAAAATGATGGTAATGCCATGTTAAAATGTACTATGTTAAAATGAGATGTAGAGATACTAATGAAAATATGGCTTTACTATGTGTCAAAAATTTTATGCAAATTTTGTTAACAATCAACATCCGTATTTATAATTGGTAATAACTATTAATAGGTATAAAACTTATACCTAGTATAGGTTTTATATCATTGATTGATACATGACCCATTTAATTTTGTAGTTATATACTACTGATTGGTCCATTTTATTGTAATTATTAATATACAAATTGTATTACGAAGTTCTCCTGGGACTTTCGTACCTTTTTCTGCTGTGAAAATGATGGAAAACCTTTATATATACATATATACTGAAATGCTTCGTTTCGAGTTACGGTTAGTGAAATATTCGCTCGGATTTCAGCTACCCCGATGAAAGAAGTCGTACTGACATTTTTAGAAAGTTAATTAAGGGGCAGAGGTAGTGATTTCTTATGGTTTTTGACTGGAAAAATTGAATAAAATAGGTCCCAGCGCTGTATCTGCATTATTTTTTGAAAAAATTGGAGTGAAACGAATAAATTAGAGTAAAAAAATTATGTTTTTTTATGTTTGACATACAATAATAACTAGCTAAATTAGTAAAAAACACATAAAACGTTTAATCAAAACTTGTAGAGAATTTAATTCTGAAGAAAAGATGTAAGGTACGTTGTATAAAACAAAGAAAAGTTAGAAAAATTCGAATTTTTTTTTAGAAAGAGTACATTACTACATTTGTCAGAAAAGTACTTATATAATATAAACAAAATTCAAATTATTTTTTGATGAAAATTTTTAAAAACAAAATTTACTGTTAAAAAATTTTTAAAAAGAGATGAAATTACGCAACAATTATAAAATAAAAATTACTTAAATAATATTTTTTTATTAATGACAGATTAAATAAATTATTTGAAAAATTATTTCAAAGTTGGCAAAAAAATAACAGCTTTATCAACAATGGGCAATACTGTATTAATATTTAAATCATTCTGTAAGGTACATTAAGTACTTCGGTTACTGTGAACTGAGCTGTCGTTAGCGAAAGGTTTTTGTGAATTTTAGTTTGAACCTGATCGGTTTGCCATTAAGTAATGAACATACTTAATGTCATAAAATAATAAAGTAATGACGTACTTATATGCAACAGAGGAATACGCTGATATGGCATTTATTTTGTGTGTATGCAATGGTAATGCACAAATGCTCCAGCAAAATATGAAATACGTCTTTCGAATCTCAGGATTCCAGATGCCAAAACAATTAACGTGACTTTTCGCAATTCTCGGGAAACAGATTCACTGCCTAGTTTTGTACCAGCTACGCACGATCTGTCCAATACGACGCTGTTATTCGTGAAATTATTATGGATGCTATTCAGCGCAGTCCAGGCGTCAGTACATGACATCTTTCTAAGCGGATCGGATTTTGCATTAGTTTGTAAGGACACTTAAAACAAAACAAGTTTTATCCTTATCATAAACAGCCAGTTCAAATCTACACCCGGGAAACATTCCGCTTCGCTTGAAGTTCTGCAACTGGTGAAATACAAATCGCCAACTCTGTAAGTATATTTTTGTTTACGGACGAGACAAATTTCGCTCGAAAAGGCGTCAACAGATGCCAACCTACGCAATGAGCATAAATGGCATAAGTAAATCCTAATGAAACGGTGGAAGGCAATTTGCAACACCGAATTAATGTCAATGTATGGTGCGGCTTTCTTCACAATCAGCTGTTTGGACTGTTCATATTACCTGACCGTTTAAATACAGAGATCTACTTGCACTTTCTTAAGAAGAATCTCCGCAGCTGCTTGAAGATGTCCCTCTAGCGCTGTGACGCAAAGTTACTTCCAGCACTTCCTGGCGCGCCTCCCCACTTCTGTTGTGTCGTTTCCACTCAGTTAAATTATTCACCTGAGAAATGAATCGGTGGTGGAGGTCCACATTCCTGGCCCCCAAGATCACCTTATCTAACACCTTTAGATTTTTGCTTCTGGGGATGGATGAAACTTATTTTATACAAAACTACTTTCTCGTGAGGAATTAATTTTCCGCATTATGGATGCGGCTGAGCAACTTAAGGACAGCCCTGAAGGACAAAAAAACAGTAGAGAAGCGTCCCAAGAAATGTGTTGAATATGATAGACACATTTTTGAACATTTATTATAAACTGGTACGTATGCGCTTTGGTCTAGTGCACTGTTTCTAAGTAAAATTCAAATTTTTCTAAATTCTTTATTTTGTTTTATTCAACTTATTTTACATCATTTTCTTCAAAATTAAATTATCTGCAAGTTTTGTTTATTACCTATTTATAAAGTTATTGTACGTCAAACATAAAAAACAGAGGTTTTACCCCCAATTTATTGGTTTTCACCCCAGATTTCTAAAAAAACGACTGCAGATATGGTTCTGGGATTTATTAATTAGATTTTTCAGGTTAAAAACCGTAAGAATTCATTAATTAATTCTTACATTCAATTACATTCATTCTTAATTCTTCATTCATTAATTCATTAATTCTGCTTCTTAATTAACGTCCTAAAAATTTCAGTACTACCTCATTTCAACGGGGTAGCTGAAATCCGAGCTTTACATTTCACTAGCTGTAAATTGTAAAAGAAACATTGTAGGACATTTGTTTATATGAACCTTTTACATTATTTTCAAAGTAGAATAAGTTATGAACCAGAAGAACTTTGTAATACATTCTGTATAATTTACCTGTAATTTTTATTTACAAAACTACAAACTTTTGAGAAGTGGATGATAGCCTGTTCATTTTACAGCTGAAGTAATATTAAGTAACTAATCTAATTACATTTTTTATTTTAATTTTCTACTGATTCTATTACTAGCTTTAATCTCAAATTAAAATTTTCTTCAACATAATTTGCAGTAGTTTTATGATACTATGCTTCATTCTGTTGAATGACTGTGGTTTTTGTGTTATGGTGAATTCTTTCTTAATAAAAAGAGATACGTATTGATGAACGTTAAGTTGGTAGTTGATGTTTTTTTTCAGCTGATGAATTCCAAACGATCAGAATTAATATTCTTAACAGGAAATTACTTTTTTACTTTGATCAAATCAGTATTAGAGTTTATCCCTTACTTTATTAAAATCTGCCTTGCAGTTTCAACCTCACATAATCTAAATTTGTACAGAGTTGCTTTTCTTTAATCACTTTAAAATTTGTTAAATAAATATTTGCAAAGTTTACAGTTAAAATTAATTTTAACAATAAATTGCATTTTACCTTTGGTTTAAGAAACTCCTTTTGTTTTAGATGTAATATAAGGTATTCTTCAATTTAAAATTTATTTATTTATTTATTTATTTTTTTTAAGAACTGACAAATTTATAAAAATAATGTATAATGTAGTTGATATTTAAGAAAAACACTTAATTACAGTAAGGTCAAAGAGTTCAAGAATCCAAACAAAAATATATTTCCTGGAAAGTAATGGAGAAGGTGATGAGGAGGAGGAGTAGTCTTGTGATGCGAAGTTTGATGTTGAGGGTCGTGGGGCCTGGGTCATAGGTGCTAAGAGAGAATGTATGAGCAAAAACGTGAGTAAGAATCGGTCATTGAATTCTGTATCTTATTATTTGCAATAATAATTTTTGTAATGAAATTTCTTCTTCTTCATATAACAGGGACTATATATATATATATATATATATATATATATATATCTTGTGTTACCATTTTTTGTTATCTTGTCATTAACAAGAAGTTACTAGCTTCGATAGTTATGTTGTCTATTACATCAAGAGAGTTTTTCTTTACTGGGAAGGAATACTTCTGTTTATAACATATACTGGAATAAATATTTTAAAATGGATTGAAATCTTGTGTAATTAAGAACTCTTTAACTAAAGATACTTCTCACTAATCAGTAGATAGTGTATGCAAATCTACTTTTACGGTTATTCAAATAATAATAATAATATTATTAATAATAATAGTAATAATGATTTTAAGCTTTTATTAATAAAAATAATAAGTCTATAATAACGTTTTAAGAAATCAAACCAATAAATCGCATGTGATTTATCATTTCAACAGTTGAGTCTGTATACTAAAGATATGGAAGAATAACAGAAAGAAACTGCTGTCCATTTGGCAAGAAATTGCAATTAAATTTTTTTAATGGTTTTTAAAAACTATAAATAAATTATTATTTCAGTCCAGAAAGAATTAACGACTGTGTTGGTATGAAGGTCGATCATATGTTGTCAGGGTATTTCATGATTTGTGTTATTCGTAAATTAATTTTTATTGTAATTATTCTTGTTCGTTTAAATATTTCAAAATAATGAAAAATTTATGAAAATATTGCAATAAATAAACATAAATATGGTTCGACAAACAGTTTATTGTTGGTTAAGGATCTACGAGTTAGAGGTTGTGAATAGAACTTATGATTCCGCTGTATGCGGTCGACCACAGAATTGAGCAGTAAACGATTGGTTAAGTGAAGTAGGATTTCTCTGTGTATTGGTTGGTTCAAAGATAAGTGCGAAGCGTTATCGCCTTTCCATTATTAAAACAATTAGTCGCGACCGCCAACTTAACTCTTTTTACTTCCTTGTACGAATTAAAGGTATTACGAAGTAAAGTATTGCGATCGCGAAAAATTTCGGTTTTCAGATTTCAACGGAAATACCCATTTTGACCACACCTGAATCCATTTTGATTAGTTTCTGCGTGGCGTCTGTACGTACGTATTTATATCGCATAACTCAAAAACGATTAGTCGTAAAATGTTGAAATTTTTTATTTATGGCTGTTGTAACATCTAATTGTGCACCTCCCCTTTTGATTACAGTCGACTGAAAAAAAGTCCAAAACAAATTGGATTTTGGACTTTTTCATAACTGCAGTAATAAGCCCTTATTGAGAGCGTTTCAAGATATATCATAGGTGGTACTTATTTGTATTGGCTCCATAATTATAGCCAAATAAAATTTTAATTAATAAAATATTTGGATCTTTTAAGGGGAACACACTTCTGCTTGAATCCGATTTCATATACATATATTTTTTTTTTTTATTTTTTATTTAAATATATTTATTAATAATTATTAACCTCTGACTGTAAAAAAAAAATTGTGCAATAAATAATAATTCAATAATAACAATAAAAAAAAAAAGTATGAAAAAATCAGAAGTTATTAGTGAAATAAAATTTTATGTACTTTTAATTTTAATTCAAACATGTTTGCAGAGGTTTATAGTTATTAATAAATCAATATATTTAAATTAAAAGATAACTATATGGATATGAAGTCGGATTCGAACCGATGTGCCTTCGCCTTTTAAGATGCAAATATTTCATTAATTAAAATTTATTTGGCTATAACTCAAGAACTAGTGAAAATAAGTACTACTTATAATATATCGTAGAGAAGCTCTGAATTAGGACTTTATTACTGCAGTTATGAAAAAGTCCAACATCTAAATTTTGTTTGAATTTTGGGCTTTTTTTTGGACACTTTTGGTTCAGTCGATTGCAATCGAAAGGGGAGGTGCACAACTAAATGTTACAACAGTCCTAAATCCAAAATTTCAACATCCTACGGCTGTTTTTGGGTTATGCGAGATACATATGTACGTACAGACGTCACTCCGAACCTACACAAAATGGATATTTTCGTTGAAATCTGAAAAACGAAATTTTTCGCGATCAAAATACTTCCTTTAAATTTTCTTTAAAAAAAAATATATGTACATGAAGTCATATTCGAACCGATGTGTGCATGGTTACGGATCCGACACGTTGACACTTACACCACAAAACTTCTTGAGCGACGTGAGACAAAATTAATATATAAACTATATAAAATACTGATACGGACACCACAAAAGAATGTGATGCAATGTGGTCTCTACCACAATGCAATTGTGTAACTGTTCACTTTATTAAATAATTGGAGGATTGTATCTCGCTTTTAAATGAGGTGTAGAAAAAAATGTTTATATTTATTTTATTTAATAGGCTTACAAGGAGCTCATGTGGTGTCCACATCAGAATTTTTTCCATTTTCGTTTACCTTTTTTGCGCGCAGATGTTGCAATAATTTCTTAGAATCAGTAGTCCTGTTACCAATTTCAATGAAATTAAACATAGCGGACTCTCTCTTGGTGTAACTGTTTTAGCAACTTGGTGTAACTTAGTTATCAGATGTTTAAAGAGATGCTTTTTTGACGAATATTTTCATTGTTACTGTTATTGTATTATAAAATACATTCAAGATTTTGGTGAAGCATATTTTTTTCAATTATGATATAAATTCTTTAGCCCATTAAAACCTCCTCTATTTACTTTACTATATATTCTGTAATGTGTAACATTTAATCATATATATATATATAGTAATTTTCAATTCGCTAATTAGGTAGAAATCTTTGTCGTTTTGTGTCCCAGAAATACTTAAAATATCGACATTATGCGTAGTCTACCCTAAAATATTTAATTAGTTTTGCAAATTAGCACACAGTTATTCATCAAAGAAAACACTAAATCTTATCTGCCCTGGCCAATTATGGACGCCCTCAATATACTTATTTACTGGTCCTTTGTTTGCTGTATGCGACATTAAATACCTCATCATTAGCAAATAATACTCTATAAGGGAACTATAAAAATGTTTAATTTCAATTTTCAAGATGTTTTAATAAAAAATGAATTGCCTACTATAATGATTAAATATATTTATTATTTTTTTATAATCACAGGTTCTTAATATTAGATCGTTAGGATTTTTATGGCATAATGATACGTATACTAATGTGATTTGAATTGGTCCTAGGTTAAGGGGTAGTAAATTAAGTGCCTTTTTGTTTGAAGCCGATTTAAAAAAAATCCGAGAACTGAACAATTATTCGTTTTTTCTAATATTTTAAGCCCTTTTTAATTGAGTAATAAAAATTCCTTTTTTATGTGTTAAGAATATGTTAAAGGTCAGTGAAAAATATTTAGTGACACATCTATAATCAAACAAATTTTTTCTTTAGTTTAATTTTGTTCTTTATTGTAGTGTTTAACCGTAAAATAAACGTTTAAAGATTCTTATGTTCGGTCATTAGGACGCGAACAAAATAAGAATACAAGAAAGATATGACGATCATTAGAAGCTATCTTACCCTCGTAGTTTTATTGTTGTGTTCTTTTATTTATTCAAGAGAAAGGAAATATGAGTTACTTAATTATAAATTTTTATATTTAGAAAATGAATGAAATATTTTATTCATTATTGTAAGAGTATTATATGAAGTTAGTGTATGTCAGATTACGGAAATTTAGAAAACTGGTTGTGATGGTGTGTGCATGTGTCTCGTGCGTGTGCGCGTGCGTGTGTAGGTGGGTGTGATTTTTAAGATCAAGAATCCTCAGGAGTTTTCCTACCCATTGTTTGTCTTGTTTCAGATGTACGGCAAAAATAATTTTGTACGTATTTTTTGCTGTTACTTCCTCATTCCAACCGAGTTAAATTACATTTTTTTTTTTAATTTTCTCCATCATCTTTTTATCTCCCGTTTTGTGTGGGTGTGTGTTGTGCATGCAGTTACGAGAAATCAGGATATTCGCAATTTGTGGTGGTGGGGTAACATGGTATCAGCTGGAGTGGGAATCAGCTGATTGTAGGTTGATCACGTGACCAAGCGAGGTGAATGCCCGAATGACGTCAGGGGTCAATGGCAAATCTTGTCCCAGTTCCCTGCTCAGGGCAATGTCCGAGGTTACCCTCTGACCTAGATACACCGGTCAAAGACCCGCGCGCTTCAGCTCAACCTGAGCCAAACTACCTTTCTTCCTTTTCTAAATCGAATAAGCCGCTGTACCCTGCCGGTCGTAATCTTTCCTTCGAATTCTTCAGTTTAATAGTTATATGTCGATCTAATTTATATTTGATATAACTCTCATTAGGAATGATTTATTCAAAGAGCGTCTTTATTTCTCTAACTATTAATTTCGATCCTGTTTGCTTCAATAGAAATTACAATGTTATATATTAATTATTTGTTATTTCAAAATCATTCAAATTAGTTTATTCGTATTACCTAATATTTGTTCTCAGTTTCGTTAAACTTATAAAAAAGAAGAAAGTAGCAGAAGTTTAACATTTAAATTTACCGAATTATGCTCGTATTATGTAAAACTGTGAATATTAAAATTAATTTGACCCTTAATCATTTCCGTTATTAACGGTTAAATAACCTCATTTTACTTTATTATGCAGATAAACTAGTGTGGTTTATGTTTCCTTACTATTGCTCCATGTAATAGGTAAACTAATTTTACAAAATTTATCAAAGAAAAATTTAAATTCTGGCTTTTTGTATACGTTTAATAAAGATAATTATTATAACTGTAATTTTGATTTTTAATTTTCATTATTACTAAAGTATGCCTTAGCAGAATAATAGAATGTGGGTTTTAAAAACACATATACACTCGTGATTACATGTAACAACCTTATGTATTGTACTACGTTTTGGATGATAAAAGGCGTAAGTATGTCATGTCACTGAACTCCTGTAATGAAGTAAAATTTATTTATTTTTTGAATGTACACAGGTGCGCCGTGTAACCTACATGTGAACAGCATTAAAAACATTTGCAGACTTTCGGCAATGTGTATGAAAATTGTTATATATATATATATATAATTTTCGTTCACTGTAATTTATTTGCGCATTCTACTTTCTTCAGACTGAGCAATAATGAAAATTAAATACGTAATACTATTTTTACAGTGTGGCCCTCCTCGACCGAAAAAAATACTGTTTAGCATCAAAAGTAAAAAAAAAAAAATGATTATCTAATTCATCAGTTGAAATTTTTAATATCTCCTTCAAATTTATTGAGATAATGTCTTATAGCCGAAGGCCAATTGAAGGAATTTTCTTTTTTATAAATTTTAAACTCTTCCTCGATATCTTATGTCCGCAAATAGATACTTCTTACTGAATTTTCATGACTTCTTATTGACAGATGCTTCTCATGTCGCAACGTTTCGTTTCTGTTATGTAAGTAGAATTAGATAACTACTTTTCTTCTGTTTGTTTAACTTAACTATCATTTGAACCTTTACAATTTAGACCAAGGATTTTATAGAATTTTTAGGAACTCTTTTTATAGTAAAATTTTAAAATCAGTGATAAATAAAATTTTCTATTCCCTTATTATGACAAGGGATACAGCAAGAGAAGCAATTTAGTTAGGAAATATTCTTGCCCAAGCCTGGAACAGTAGTACGTTTTTATATCCCAATTTCTTCATCGAAATTGAGGAGAAAAAAAGTCACATAAGAAAATAAATTATTAATTGAATGTATTGAAGCAAATATCATATATGATGAAAGAAGCAATAAAAGAAACTTTAGAGGGTAGAGTAACAGTTAGGGGACAAAAAATAAAAATATCAAAATGATTTTATTTTAGCAGAAAATAGTTGTGAGATAGAAGTAATAAATATTATGGATTCAAAGCTTGTACGGAATTCAGTTTAAACGTTTACAGAAAACACAAATGTATAAAATAAATACAAAGGAGGCTGATGAAGAGTTATTATTGAAAAAAGAAAACACAACACAATAAAACAGAAATTTTAGAATCTTGAAATTTATTAAGTAAAATTAATAAAGATGAACACATTAAAATATATATCAAAAAAATACTGGCGAATTGTGGGAAGCTATTATGTAAAAAAAATTTTCAGTCAAACGTGCACTTAGAAGCTAAAAATAAATACTGAAAATATTTGCATGCAGTCAAGAACTTAGTGACAGTCAAAATGATGAAGCAGTCAGGAAAAAATGTAGGTTTTGGACAGTATTATATGAGAAAATTACTGAATATTAGGTAAATTGTTAGAATATGAAAGAGGAAGATTTTAAGACAGATTAAAAAATACAAAATGTAGAGACATAATCCTGTAAAAAGGAAGATGTTGCAAGGTATGTGGGCCATATTATAAGGCGCTTAGTATTGGTGAATATGGTTGTCAGAGAAAAGTATAGAATAGAAATTGAAAAGAAAGACAAATATTAGAATATGTCCAACAGATAAGTTACGATGTACGGTGTAAGAGATATGTAAAAGTTAAAAAGTGGCATAGATAGATAATAGATAAGAAAACGTGCCTAATGCCTGTTAAATTAGCGACGACAAAAAAATTTATTCTCAATACCAAGGATTGCGGTATATATAATGCATTGTTAAAATAGAAAATAATAGACAGACAGACTTATTTCTTTTAGTTAAACTAATGATTTCCAAAATCGATGCTATCACACCCTCGGGGAAAGTGAAAGACTCAATTGAAACTGGAGGAGGCTAATCGCAAACAATCTCATATTTACAGTCGTTTTGTACAGAGAAGGCTCTATCTTTCAGGCATGCTGATAATTTTCAGATAAATGGGTGCAAGTTTAAAGGGCGTTTTGCTGTTCAAAATGAAAGTTTTCAGTTTAAAGACATTAAGTACCTGAAAATATTCTAGAACAAGGAAATAATCAAGTAACTTCAGATCAAAGAAAAATTACATCTACCACGTAATTGAAAAAGTTTAAAAGGATCAATAACCATGTGGATAGTATTATTGATTGTAGCTCTACAACTATCATTCTTGAGGAATCAGACGAGTCAAATGAAGCTAACGAAACAGATGATAATTTCTTAGCCCAGAAATGTATTTTGTTGAGAAACTGTCACGTAATTAATTCAAACGATTTCATTAACACAATAAAACTATCGACAGTGTAATTTCTCTAAAGTATAATTCCTTCCTAATTCTCAGTGTTCTTTGTTAGCAGGGAAGTATTACTCTAAAGTAAAAATACTTTGATCTGAAACAATTTTTTTTTATGATTAATTTCACCACCATTGTTATATGAAAGATAATTGCAAAAATATTTCTGGTAATACTAATAAAAAAAAACAAAGAGTGTTTCAAAGAGGTTGAAGATTTTTATATTTTATTAAACATTTATAATGCGTTTTCATTTGTTAACAAGGAATATCTTATTTTAATGACTAAATTCCATACAAAAATACTATGAACACCGAGGAAAAATGTTCTAATTTCAGTTGTATTATCGTCACTAGAATTAATACCATTGACTAAATACATAAAAATACCTAAAAACAATTTTTTTTTTTTAAATTTAAGCATAAATATAATAAATTCCACAATTATTTTGGTATCGGAGGCTTTTACTTTTGCATCTGGTAATAAGATGAATTTGGATTCTGTGAAATAATGCAATTCCAAGCTGAGAGTCATACTGAGACCTTCGATGTATCAGTCAGGTATACGTAAATCGTATTGAGGTAAGTAAACAGTTAATATGAACATGAGATATATTTCCTTTAAGTAGCAACATTTTGATATTTTAGTCAAAAAAATTATATCAGCAAAAAATAACAGCATTGTTTAAGAAAAAGGAAGGTAAAAGTTTAACTTCTGCGTAGTATCTTGACGAGTTATGAGTAAATATTACTTACCTACATAAACAAAATTTTAACAAAGATATTCGTTGCTAAGTAAAACATAATACAACGTAATGTCCCGAGTTTCAATTACGTATTCAACACGGGTTTGACTTAAAAACCTCGGTAATTACGTATATTTTAAAACATTCAGTTAGAACAAAATTTAAATAACAATACGACCTGAAACTCTGCACAACCATCAGTTAATCCTGGTTTATATGGTGGACAATAGAGAGAATTTTAGTATAACAGTACAATAAATCACTGTCCTAAATAATAAATCGGCTAAATTTTACTAATGATTTACTAAATGCATTAATGGGATTACTATTTGATTTAGTACATCTTTTTTTAAACCACATTTTAAAACTAGCCTTACTTTTAAATTAATTTTATTTTGAATTATGCGATAAAGTAAATTTTTCAATTGAAATATAACTTAAAAATTCGTGATAAATATTGTAATTTTCTTCTTTCAGAGCTTGAAAACAATTTCATCTTTGAAGCAGAGAATATGATTTTGAGTGTCGTAGGGATTTTGACGGGTTTTAATTTATATTTTTGAAACCATGAAAGTAGGATGTTCAATATACTTAAAAGTCTGATTTGGATAACACATGACTTCCTAGTACGCCTAAATTACATTTACATATTTTTTAAAACGAAAAGTACATAAAATTTTATTTCATTAAAAGCTTCTGATATTTTTCTTTTTTTTTTTGTTATTGAATTATTATTCATCTTAATTTTTTATTTACATTGAGAGGTTAATAATTATCAATAAATCAATATATTTAAAATAAAAAAAAAGTTAAAAAAAAGGAAATGAAGTCTGACTCGAACCAATGTACCTTCCCCTAAGATCCAAATATGTCTTTAATTAAAATTTTATTTGGCTGTAACTCTGGAACCAATGAAAATAAGTATCTTTTATGAAATATTGTAGAAAAGCTCTCAATGAGGGCTTATTAATACTGTTAAGAAAAGTTCAAAATCCAGTTTGTTTTTAATTTTGGGCTTTTTTGGACACTTTTGGTTCAGTCGATTGCAATCAAAAAGGGAGGTGCACCACTAGATGTTACAACAGTCCTAAATCCAGAATTTCAGCATCCTACAGCTAATCGTTTTTGAGTTATGCGAGATACAAACGTAGGTACGTACGTACAGACGTCACGCCGAAACTAGTCAAAATGGATTCAGGGATGATCAAAATGGATACTTCGGTTGAAATCACTAAACCGAAATTTTTCGCGATCACAATCCTTCCTTTACATCATACAAGGAAGTAAAAAGAGATTCTTTTTTTATACAAAAATAAATGGTAATAAAAGTAGACAAAATAATTTTTTCCAGCAGCACAAAGGAAAACTACAACACAGCGAGATTCCAAAGGAAGGTAAAAATAAATCAATGTAGATGTAAAACAGAAAAAAATGAGTACATAAAAAAATATAATTGACGAAAGAAAGAGTGCCCGCATTCATATTCTATGTATAATAATTACAAAATTCAATAAAATAATCTAAAACAACTGCCTAACCGCTTTCAAGAATCTTCTGAATCTGTTAGTTTCAGTCATAATATCATAATGAAAGATAATATTATTCTACTCGCTATTTTGAGTCTTCTCAGCAATACAGCACAACAAAGACAATCAAGGAGATACTGTAGAAGGGTTCTGCGACAGTAAAAGCAAATTAGAGTAACACCAGAATGCCCGGACGATACAAAAAATCCATATTTTAGCCTTTGTACCTCGAATGCAGTAGACAAGGACGACTTCTTTCGCAACTAAATCTCATCGGCGATTTCTACAGCAATACATACCTTTTTTTTTTCCCCTTCTCCCCCCGACCGGATATCCATTTAAGTATACTCAGTTGGAGTCGGGGAGGGTGTCCATATATTCAAAGGAGGCGTCCCCCACCCACCGGCTGCACGTCCGGCACGGCAGGTTAGCCTCCCCGGTCTTGGATCTTTTATTTTTCATTTGCCATGCCTCTAATCCCCCACCTCATGGCCAAGGTCCGGCAACGCCGTCTCTCAGCCCCTCGGCAGGGAACCGGGTCTCGGTCTTTATCTTTTGCCATGCCTCAAACCGGCGGCACCGACCCCACCAAGCACCAAGGCACCCGCAGGGCCGACACCGACGGCCGGGACTCGATCTTAACTTTACTCCACAGTTCCCCAGGAGTTCCCTCCCTTCTCAGGAACCCGCACACCTCAGCATGCGGGCCCTCCACGAAGGGACTGTCCTCCCTTTCCTACTTTAAATACGACCCTCGTCTTCTGTCTTCGTCTTCTTTAATACGGAGAATTTCCCCCGCGAACTTCTTGAACCAGTCTCAATTTTCCTGACTATACACCATCCAGTTAATTAAATTGTCAGGGGGTCAGTCTATTAATTAAAATTTCCCTTCTATTATCAGCCCATCTGGGACATGCGAAGATGGTGTGTAGAACACACCATCTTGTCGATCTCCTGACAATAAACGCGTAGTGGGGTGGCCCTCTTCCCAATTCTGAATAAATATTGACCAAAACAACCATGGCCTGTCAATAGTTGCGTGCTATAGAAGTTCACGTCACCCAGTCTCTTACCAACCCATGTATTTATGTTGGGGATTAGCCTTCTCGTCCAATCCCCAACTGTTGAGTGCGCCCACGCACTCTGCCACTCTTGCTGTATTAGCTCTATGGTCTCGCCTCTGGGAAGTCCCGTGGCTCTTAATGTCCTCTCTCTAATTTGCAAATCTATAGGGGGAACTTCTGTTATTATACACAACGCATCATACGACACTGATCTGTAGCCTGCAGCCACCCTAAGCAGAGCGAGTCTATGAACACTTTTTAGTTTAGTTTTATTTCTCTGTGTATTTATTGCATTTCCCCATACCGGGGCCGCATACAATAACGCCGATGTGGTGGCCGCCGTTATCAGCCTCCTGATTTCCATCTTAGTTGTGCCATGATTTTGAAAAAGCCCCCTCAAGGCCTTAATGGTGAGGGTAACCCTGTTGCAAATCATATCGACATGTTTACTAAATTTTAAGCTTTTGTCTAGCTGAATACCAAGGTATTTTACTTCGTTGACTTCGATGACTCTTTCTCCTCTGATGTTTATAATTATGTTTCTGGTGGGTCTTCTACCAGCAAGAACCATACAACAAGATTTCCTAAGGGAAATCTGCAACTGATTTCTTTCCAGCCACTCGTCAATTATACATAGCGCTCGATTGGCTTTGTCCTCTACGATATCTACATTTCTATCTTCCACTAGAACCGCTATGTCGTCCGCATAGCCGACCACTGATACCCCTTCCGGGCAATTTAATCTAAAAATCCCGTCATAGAAGATGTTCCACAGGGTAGGTCCAACCACGGATCCCTGAGGAACGCCTCCAAACACCTGATATATAGCTTTACCTTCAAGCGTTTTAACTTCGATAAACCTAAGATGGAGGTAATGATTAATCTGATTAATCAGATAGTCACTTATGTGCATATTTTGTAGAGCCTCTATTATAGCTATCCACGGTACTGTGCCGAAAGCGTTTTTGATATCGAGCATAATCATGAGGGGAATTTTCCTGACTCTCCAGGATCCACTTCTAGTTGTTAAAGCCCAGTTTTTAACTCTTTCAATAGCACTTACTGTATAACAACCTCTCCTAAACCCGTACTGTTCTGAGTGTAAGCATTGCCTCTTCTCAATTTCTTTCCTAAGCCTGGTTTCAATAAGTCTTTCTACGACCTTCCCCATATTGTTAATTAGCGTAATTGGTCTATAACCTCCTGTTTCATTGGCTGGTCCTGCGTTGGGGAGAAAGACCGTCCTGGCTACCTTCCAGCAGTCAGGAAAACACCTGTTTTGTAGGCCAAAGCTGGTAATGTCCACCATTTCCCAGGGTATTATTTTTGCAAGACTTTTAATGATGGTAGCTGTTATGCCACCAGGCCCTGGGCTTTTTTTTTATTTTTCAATTGGTCGATAGCCTCTATTACCTCCATTACCTTACCTTTATTACTTCTATTACCTTACCTTAGCAATACATATCTTGACTCTGCGGAAGCTTACTGTCGATAACAATCTACTACTTATTTTGCACACTGCATATTACTAAGGATTTATAGAGTGATAGTATACTAGTTCTTGGTTTACCAAAAAGAGGTTTTGTTGTACCAAAAATGACACAGATCAGAACGAGACATACTCAAAATGTTAAGACACTGAGACTAAAATTCCTGTGAATGTTTGGTCCACGTCATGCGTTCGTTGAGAGACTACAAGTTTACATACAATCATATCTCTCCTAGGTTCATATTGCTATATGGTCATCTTTATTTTAAAATTCCATCAAGATAAGAAAAACATTTACTAATAGGTTCTGTTATAATAAACCTATTAAAAATAACGGGAAATTCTATTAAAAATAACGTTTAATAGTTATTGAAAATAAGACAACACTTTTTTGCGCAACATTGAGATAGATGAATTTTCAAAATAAAAACCACAAACCACTGTCTCCACATGAAAAGTTTGGTTATTGCGAAATCCTTAGACAAATCCTACCATAACTGTGTTTCACTCCATATTCCTTAAAGATTTAAGAGTATCGCGTCTTCAAACTGTTAAGAGTTCTCGTCTTGCTTTTTTTTAATTATAGCTTTCTATTGCAGAGTATTTCGCTTTAATAATTGTCACAATAATAAACTTCCACATAAAAGCCATTTAACCCATTTGACATAATTTCGGGTAACCTAGAGTTTTAAACGGGCTTTATTTTAATAAAGTTGAATATTTTTGAAATATTAAAAGTAGGATGTTCAGGTATCATTTAAAAAGTATGAGTCCTCTAGTGAAACTCAAAATACAGATTATCCTATGTTCTATAAAATCGGTAGAAATCTACACCTGGAATATCAAACGTTAAAAATTGACGGAATTAGAATATCCGTTCTTTGAAGTAGATTCTGATTGGGATCGGTGATTCCACGATTTGGACCATGCTA
Source organism: Lycorma delicatula (assembly GCF_047948215.1). Lineage (NCBI taxonomy): Eukaryota > Metazoa > Arthropoda > Insecta > Hemiptera > Fulgoridae > Lycorma > Lycorma delicatula. The sequence goes on from NC_134455.1 coordinate 25,499,666, forward strand.
AGAATATAAAATTGAGCTAAAAAGTCAGAAGTATGCCTTCTACATAAAGAGCCTTTAAGGACGAGGTAGTGATGCTTTTTTCGAATTTTGAACGTGCTCAGAATATGTAGTGAACAATTTTTTTGGATAATAAACGTTTAGAATTTAAGCACATCTAAAGCTGCCATGAACAAAATTTTTCATGCTTTTAGATCATTAATACCTACCTAAGTTTATCTTTGTTCATGTACTAAGGGAAAGAGATTTGCGCTAAACATACTTTAATATATAGAGTAGGTTCGTCACTAGCATAAATTAGATTCCAATATGTAAAGAAACGTAACGAGGAATCCAACTTCGGTTTCAAAATGCAACTTCATTAATGTTACTTTGCATTAGTTTAGTATTGAACTAAATAAATCGCATCATAAATAAAACATAAACCAAAATATTACTTAGAGAAAAAATGGTTCCTGGAAATGGTTGACAATTCAGTATAAGTGTGCAGGTGAATCTTGATGTATCTGAAGTTCAAACTGGTTACTAAATAAAATTATTATTGGGTTAAGTCAGCCGACCAATACGCTAATAAAATACAATATTGAACTGACCAGTAAACAATTAAATGAAAATGAGTAATAAAATTTCTAGCAAGTTACATAACTGCATAGTCGGCCTTAATATCTCGTTTTAATTCTTTTGCTTCTTATGAGATTGTAAGATTAATAATTACATTTATTCGTATCTCAACCTTTCTTTACAACGACGTTTTTTATTGGTTTCAACTAAGAAACTGCATATTTTCTAGCATTCCCATCCACAACAACAGGTGAGTCGTTATATTTTTATCCGCGGATGTCCTTGAATAACATTTTAATTGCTTCTTTAAAATAATATAATTGCCTAAAGGTAAACGTAAAACCTACTATTTTATCAAAATTATTTTCTGATAAACACAAATGGATTTAAGTATTCGGTCGATTTATTTTATTAGCGTAATCGATCGATTGTACGAAAGTTTACCATCAATTTATGTATCGACATACACAAATATTAAGATATCTATCCCAATCGATATCGGAACAGCGGTAGAGTCTGGAGTTTCATTAAAAACAGTCTTGAGAGAAAATAAGTCTTATTAAAAATTTACACTACTTTCTTTACTATTTGCACTAACTTATTTCTCAAATTTCGCGCTTGAAATAGTGTTTTATGAGAATATTGGCGTGCCTTAACAATTGATAAGAGAATTTTCTTTTTTTTAACCTCCGGGACCACCGTTAGGTATTGCTTCAGAGGATGAGACGAATCATTGTTTAAGCTTTTGCGTAATGAATTTTGTAATTACTGCACAGTTCGCGCGAATACGCACAAGCTTTCTGTTTATAAGGTTATGTTGATTTATTTTTTCCGTTTCTTTGGGACCTTGCTGTCTTGTAGTATTCCTTTGAAGGTGCTGCTGAAAAAATGTATTTTCATATACATTGGTTTCTATTTTTGTATAATTTTGTGAAATTACGCAGTTATTTAAGTGTTGGTTAACTGTAGTGTGACATCATTGTGTAATATTGAGTGACGTCATTTTATTTGTTGCTTTCATTTTTCTGGTTGCTGTTCCATAAAATAAACTGTCGCTCTTATCTAATCTTTTAAAAAATTAAATTGTTTTTATTTTCTTGAAGAGAAAACCTGAAAATGATATAAATTACATTTTCTGGAATACGATTTTCAAATTGTAATAAAATTATTTTATTCTTAAACAAAAAACCTTTTTGTTTTCTTTTGTAAGTATATCCTGTCCAAAATCATACTGAAGATTATATGAAATATTTTTGTATTTACTTTTACATATAACAAACAGATTGTGCGATCAGTTATAATTTTTTCCAGTACAAGGAACTTTTATTCCAGAGGAGCATTTTTCTATTGTAATTACACTGTGATATTATATTGTGTTATTGAAATCGTTTAAATAAATTAGTGTTAAAAATTTCTTAATACATATTCCTTCGTTAATTGAAGTTTATACGATGAGACCTGCTAGTAAGAGTTACATGTTGACTTCGTAAGATAAATTACTAAACAGAATTCTTGACCACGGGTTACAAAAAAAAAACTACGATTTTTTTGTATCGGTAGATAAACTGACAGCTCTAAACTTCGTGTACTTCGTGTGTTGTGTCCTTTCCTTGATTAAAAAAATCTGGTGTGGGCACTATATGACTTCTTTGTACGCCTATTAAATTACATATACATCATTTTTGTAAAATGAAAAGTACATAAAATTTTATTTCATTAATAACTTCTGATTTTTTCATATTTTATTTTTTTATTGTTATTTTTGAATTATTATTTATCGTAAAACTTATTTTACAATCAGAGGTTAATTATTAATTAATAAATCAATATATTTAAATTAAAAAAAAAAGTTAAAAAAAGGAAATGAAATCTTGTTTGAACCGATGCGCATTTTCCTTCTAAAATCTAAATATTTTATTAATTAAAATTTTATTTGGCTATAACTCTGAAACCAATGAAAATAAGTATCTCTTATGAAATATTGTAGAAAAGCTCTCAATGAGGGTGTCTTATTACTACTGTTAAGAAAAAGTTCAAAATCCATTTTTTTTTAATTTTGGGCTGTTTTTGACACTTTTGGTTTAGTCGATTACAATCAAAAGGGGAGGTGCACAACTAGATGTTACAACAGTCCTAAATAAAAAATTTCAACATCCTACGACTAGTCGTTTTTGAGTTATGCGAGATGCATACATACGTACATACATACATACATACATAAATAATTATGTAAGTACAGACGTCACACCGAAACTATTCAAAATTGATATTTCCGTTGAAATCTGAAAACCGAAATTTTTCGCGTACACAATATCCCTTACTTCGTACAAGGAAGTAAAAATTAATTACTATATAAATACATAAATTTAAATAAGAAAAAATTATTTTAAATAAATAATAGTTTTATTTATTATTTAGAAGTTAATTATTTGCATAATTCATTATTTTTCACAAAAAAATATTTCCTTATTTACGTTTGAATTTTATCATTTTTGTAATGTTCGTAAATGATGGAAAATTGTATGTTTTTGGATCATAATAATGTATTTCTTTCATTACCAGAAAAAACTGAATCGGGTTTTGTAACTTTTCTCGTATCCATTGCCTAATGGTTTTTATTTTTATTTTTGCGATTGCAATGTTTTCACTGATTCGATAATGTTTTTTGTTCTTTTGAGACTATTTATGTGTAAATTTATATGGAACATAAATTTAATAGGGTAACTTCTCTTACTAAGGTTTGATCTATTATTTTTTTTACAATAATGAAAAACTGCTATTTTTTACTTTAAATTTATGATTTTTGATATAAAAGGAAGTTTTGTTTCAAAATTAGTCGAGTAAAGAATAAACTTAAAAATATTAATACATTTTTGCTACAAAATCTTATGTGGTCGAAATCAGTTAAAAATAAATTATCAGTCATATAATTACAGTATTACTCAGGTAGGTACTAGTAGCTAAAGATAGGGTTTTCTCTACCTAAATAGCTAAAGGTGGCCTAAATAGCTTAATCACCTGAACAATAATGGATCATTTTCTATTTATATTTAAAAAAACTAAAATGTTAATACTGAGCTAAGTTAATATAATTCTTTTAATTTAATTTAATTAGATTAGGAATGCGTGATAATAGTCCAGATTATTCACTTAAACAAGTTTCCCTTTGATATGTAAAACGATAAAAATATATTCATATTATAAATAGAATTTATTTCAATCTTCCTAATGGTAAATGATAATGTCAGCCAATGAAAATGAAATGTACAGCTATATCACATTTAGAAATAAAATCATGACAAATATTTATCTTACATGATATTTATTTTTTTCTATGTGCTTATGATAAAATAACTATCTATTTGATTCATTTTGTCGTGATATCTGAACGATATGATCAAGAATAACTGAAGGGATCGAGTTTAAAAGTATACGAAGCTCGTTTTTCAACGGTTCTGAGAATTTTGCTACCAGGGTGGGTTCACTGTTTGGAGAAATGCCCTATAATTCTTAAGATTATGACAAAGAAATCTGAAGTTGTGAGTCCACTAGCAACTTCCAAATCAGTATTTAAATATAGTTAGTAATTTAACAATTTAGTAGTTCAACAATTTAAAACAATACGTATTTAACTTTTCATATTTTGTTTGTAATATATACATAGATATATATTACAAACAATATCTATATATATATATATATATATATTACATGTTTGTATTATATACAAGATATATACACAGATTTTATTATTTATAAAATAATATATACTTTTATATAAAATTATATATATATATATATATATATATATATATATATATAGGTTAAAAATCTTGATAGATTCTGAGATCAAAATCAGATCGAGTACTGAAGGCAAAACGGTTTACGATAATATACATGTAGAGAATTACCAGTTAACTGAAGAAAGACGTCTCTACAAATTTATAATTTTCAATCTGTAATTTCAAAACTAGTATTATTTTGTGACATATGATTGATAGATAAAATTTTTAATTGTTTCTAGAAAGATTATGTGATCAGAAAATACAATAATTAGCCTAATTTAAATATTTTTATCTTGAAAATTCTGAATATAACGATTATATTATTCGTTCAGTATTGTTTATGAGTTAGTTTACAGTTTATTAAATATATAAATAATCAAAATGATAAAATTAAAATAGTAAATTAAGAATTAATCTTAAATTTGTTCCCTGATATACAAAATTAATTGAAATTTTATAAAATTTCTTTAAAGACTGGCGATTAAAATCATACTAAAAAAAAAGAAACATGGTTAAAAAGTGGAAGTGTTTTTATGAATAAATGGATATTCTTAAAACACTTCTATATCTACTTTATTACGTATTCTCTCTTTCTCTTTTTAGTTTTAAAACGTCAAACAGTATTTAAATTCAAATTTTATCTTTCCATAATGAAAGATAAGATGATATAATTCCGTGCTTATTAAAGTAAGCTAGGGGTCAATTGGTGTCCCGTTGGTTTTTAATGTGCCAAATATCCTTCTATTGTATAAGAGAATGCCAAGCTTTCCGAAATGAAAACGATTTTTAGCTCTTCGACTGACATTTTTACTCTTTTCACTGCAGGGACTATGTGTATCATTAACTTCATTAAAAGCAACCTCTTTATTGGAGCCTATTATATCTCAGGTATTTTACATATGTCAAAGTCATTTGGGATAAATGAGGTAAATTGTGTTACGTAATGAATCATCTGTTGTGAATCAGTGAAATATGTACACTATCAGAGTAGGAAAGGATTTTTATTAAACATAGATTAATAATAATAACGATATAGATGTTAATTCGCAGGAAAATTTTAATGAAACACAGGATTTATTTCATCAGTTTTTAAATTAAATTTATTAATAAAAAATGTCTGGAGACATTAATAATGCTGTGTCATGATTAACTTATAACATAACAGCTATTTGTTGTTAGCGAAATCTAAACAATTGTTCATTGTTCCTTCAATCTAGTGACTGTGAAATGTTTTATCGGTCGGTGCTAACACCGCCTACTCCTCCTCCTCCCGCTGCCCATCGTGTTTGATTTAATATAAGCGGATGCGCGGCCAGTCAGGAAGCCATAACCATCAAAAAGACAAGGATAGCTGCTAGCGACGATATTTGTATAGCGAAAGTAGCGGAACATAAAGAGACCTGGAATAACGGATCGCCCGGCTTCTGATTCAACATCTGATGGAATCGTCCTGCCTTGAGTCTTGGACAGTTAACGGTCCACACTAGTCACGTGGAGTGCCTTTTGACCCCTACTGACCGCATTGCTCTACATTCGAATGTTGTAATAAAGACTATAACCGGACTTAACGGTAACCGAGAACCTTCCTTTAGTTGAGTCTCCGATGGCCCGATTTCAAGTAACCGGTTTTAAACCCACATAATATCCTAATATCATTTCGATGATATTAAAAAAAAACCCTTAAAACAACGGTAGTCGGATTATCTCGGTTTAGTAACACCTAGACTATTAAAACTCATTGAGTTAATCACAAAAAAAATATTCATGGACACAGTTATCTCGTTCACCTAATCAAGTGGTGGTAACTGTTGTACGATTCCGATAAAAAAAATAATAATACCGTTGCTTCAATATATACCAACACGTTGTTTAATTAAACTCATCTCCTGAACAAAAAATACAACAGTCACGTATACACAATAGTAATATGTCAGGCAAATGAATAAGTACAAGCGTAAATGGTCATCTAAAATAGAAGTGGTTTCTATACTTCAATATGATTATCAGAATACGCACAACTATGAGTAAAATTTAACCTCTATTAAAGCTTTTGAAATAGTTATTAAGAAAGTAAGTAAAAGGAAATCAGCTAATGTTTTAAGAGTGAATATCTGTATCCTGTAGTAAAAATATACTATAATTTAAAATTTTTGAAAGGATTAACATAATTATTGACCGATTATATTGAAGAAATATATAAAATAAAAATTTTGTGAAATATTTCCCTATGTTTATTGATTTAATTATACAAATATTAATCAGTAAAATAATATTCTGATTACAAAACAAATTTCGTATGAAAAGCATCCTTTATCGAGCAGGAAATACTCCGATCCCCGGATACAGAACCCGGAAGAAAAAAAAAAACATTTGTTTAAACGTCTTAACGAATTAAAATACAGCCTAAATATGAAATCTATGTAAGTACTGGGTAGCGTTCCGCTGAATTTATTTAGCTTTATTTAATTTAAGCTAACATCTAAATTAAGCTTTACTTACCTTCAGATATCAGAAATTCAGTTCTATGTTCACCAAAACCGTCTCCGAGTAAATTGTTTAATAAATTATTTGATCAATTATGATAAATTGTAATAACTTTTTTTAATTAGCGGGTAAGCTATAAATCGACTTATAGTTTTTTAATAAAATTAGTAGATAGAAATCGAAAAGATATAATGAATGTGTATCTCTTTCATTAATCGAATTCATATGTTTGTTTACTTCCTTGTACGAAATAAAGGAAGTATTCTGATCGCGAAATATTTTGGTTTTCAGATTTCAACGGAAATATACATTTTGACCATCCCTGAAGCCATTTTGATCAATTTCGGTGAGTACGTGTATGTACGCATGTAACTCGAATAACTTAAAAACGATTAGCCATTGAATGTTGAAATTTTGTATCTAGGACTGTTGCAACATCTAGTTGTGCACCTTCATTTTTGATTGCAATTGGCTGGGCCAAAAATGTGTATACAGTCAGACCTCTAAATAAAGCGGGGTTTCAATTTTGGACCCGTTTGGATTTTGAACTTTTTCTTAACTGCAGTAATAAGCTCTTGTTGAAAGCTTTTCAACGATATATCATAAGTGATACGTTTTTTAATTGGTTCCAGAGTTATAGCCAAATAAAACTTTAATTAATGAAATATTTGGATCTTACCCGGAGGAAAGCACATAGGTTTGAATCTGACCTCATAAACATATTTTTTTTTTTAATTTAAATATATTGATTTATTAATAATTATTAACCTCTGATTGTAAAAAAAAATTAACAATAATAAATAATTCATTAATAAAAATACAAAAATTAAAACAAATTTGAAAAAAATCAGAAGTTATTAGTGAAATAAAATTTTATGTACTTTTCATTTTAATTCGAATATTTTTACAGTTAGAGGTTAATAACTATTAATAAATCAATATATTTAAATTTAAAAAAAAAAAAAAACGTTAAAAAAATGTACGTACATGAAGTCTGATTCGAATCGATGTGTGCATGGTTACGAATCAGATACGTTCTCACTTACACCACATATCTACTTGAGCAAAATATGTATATGTAATTTAATAGGCGTACAAGGAAGTCATGTGATGTCCACATCGGATTTTTCTTATATGTTGAACGACCCCAAATCCTTGAGCCAATTTTAATATTCGATGGTCTTACAGATCCTTTGGAGTTTTCGGTGTCATCCTGTAACTTTAGTATTCATAATTAAACAAGATTTCAATAAAAGAGTTTTTCTTATAGCATTAATACTCGTTATAAAATTTATTACAAAAAATGTAAAATTGTTTCAAATTTTCTTATTACTTTCATACATTTGATGCCATTAGGAGAAGTTCGTTTTTTGTTTTTTTTTGTCAAAACCTTGTATTTACATGGTAAAAATACAATATATATATATATATATATATATATATATATATATATATAGAAGAGTTATTAAAGATTTTTAATAAACCGTCGTTATCTGATATTTATGAAGACAACGATACAAATAAACTCTTTGAAAAATTTTTTTCTTACGTTTTTCTGTTTCATTGCAACTTAAAATCTCAGTGAAAGGGTAAGAATCATTAACTGAACATTTTCCACGATTTTTCACTTTTTTTAATAAGAATTTAATAAAATCTAAAGATCACATATAATATATTTCATATGGTAGTATTCCTCCTTCGGGACGATCTGTAATTTGGTTTCTATTCATTACTTTGCCGCCATTCTTTGATCTTCGCCCGATTTACTAACCTCTGTTCTCTTAATGTGCTATAAGAATAATCGTTTCGGTCACCCTATTCGTTCAACTTGTTTCTGTGACCTGTTTGGTTCAATCTGGTTTTCTAATTGTATATTTAATATGTCAAGAAGGTTTTTGGATAAAATTTGTATTCTACTGGTAAGAGAAAAATTCCTCTGTTGTTTTTTATGTCTGTTTTGTCTCCTTTTTTTCGAACCTTTTTTCTTGTTTCCTACTAAAATTTGTTTAGTTCCCCATATTTTATCTATTTTATTTATTATTATTCTTTTTTTGTAACTGAATTAATATTTTCTGTATTAAAAAATAAAAAAATTTGACACGATTAGCATACTTACCTTTTAGATAGTACACACTGTAATTATACTATAGATTATAGTGGGAGAAGTAATAAGAAAACCAATTTTAAAAATAAATAAATAATTTCTTTTATTGCGGTTTGTTAGCTCAGTGTGTGTTGAGGTTGCTTCACAGTGGATCCTCTGCCTTCTGCCTCTGTCTCTTCCTGGAATAGAATTTAGAACAACCGCATTCCGTAATCATATCAAAGATAAAATGTATTACGGCTAGCTTGAGACAATTCGAAATATTCTTGAATTTTATTAACACATTACACAAAAACGTAGCTTATACTTTGAAGAGGAAACAGCATATTTCTATCATCTTTTTAGATTTGAATATTATTAAAATCAATCAAATTGGAGTTCGCAAATCCTCACGTACTGATACTGTCATTCATAGTACATCATCAAATCCATCTGCACATAAAAATTAGGGGCTTTTAATAGTAATATTCATAGGTTGCTAAATATTCCGATGTTAGATGATAATTTTGAGAAAAAATTTCATATTATTAGACAAACAGCTGTGAATAATGGTTACCATGAGATTCTAATTAATAAACTGCTTCAGCATAAATTATGAAAAATTCCAATTAGTAAAATTTTTCCTTCATCTAGTAATTCATTCTAACAAAAGAAATTTCACACTCACTTATACAGGTAAACCCATAAAATTTTTCAGAAACAGAGATGTTGATATTGTTTTAAAATTTGGCAATTCTTTAGGTAAATTTATTAAGACTAACAAAAGTAAAATTATTAAACATCAAGAATCAAGAGTCTACAAACTTTATTGTGGTTTTTGTGATAAAGTTTATATTGGACAGACTGGTAGATCTTTTGAAAAACATATAAGAGACTAGAAATCTTGTTTTCCAGTGATAACAGGGTTTTTAATTATACTTGTCATTTAATTGATAAAAATAATATTTTTAATGGTTATTTCAAAGTACTTCATGTTGAGTAATTTGAAACCACTTGACACTTGAAACCACAAAGGTTTGAAACTGAATCTTTTTATTGGAAATTTATAAACTTAAAAATTCTAATTTACTTTTATATGATCAATTAGACTTGAATAATTCACCATTTGTTAAACTTTTAAATGCCTCTGGTTCTTCGTATCTTATTGTAAGTAGCGCTCTTATTCTGTGTGACCAATAGTATTTACTTTAAACTTATATGTTACTAATAAATGTGTTCACTCCCTATTGTTACTCTTTATCTTATTGTATTTTATCACTTTTTGTTTTTTATATTTACCTATTTCTTTGTATCATTCTTTTAATGGCTTTTTCTCTGTACGTAACATCTGAGAAAGATTATGTGTTTCACAACAGCTGTCTTTTTTTTTAAATTAATTTTCTGAAGATCAAATCACATATTCTGTTATTTTACTTTTGTTATGATGGATTTTCATGAAGTAACCGGCTTCATTCAACGATTACTTTTCTTTTTTAATTGATAATTCATAGTCAAAAAAAGATGCTTTCAAATATCTCAATGAATTTAAATTTATCTGATTTTATACTCGAAATTCTTGTCCAAAGTTTGGCAAATTAGTAAAAATCAGCAGTGCATCTGTGTTTATTTTTACTTAAAAAAGAAAAAATAAGAGAAATGAAATTGAAAAAATCTATCTTTAATACTTGATTAAAATTCTGAAAAAAAAAGAAAGTAATTTATACATCTATATACATATATATTATTTTTTAAACTATCATCGTAAATTAGTGCATTTTTCATACGACTGAATAAAGGATATTAAACTAATCTTCAAACGCAGCAGGGCAAATACCATCATGTAATATCAGTAATGCAATTCGGTTACTATCTTTCAGGCACGACTCACATTTTAGTATCGATAAATTCCACCTAAATTCCTGGAATAAATTCTTTTCCGCTATTATGTTTTCAGTTCTTGTCAGACAACTGGAAATTCTCAATAATAAAAAGTATTTTAAAAAACTAATAAAGAATGTATGAATCCAATGTCAGTTTTTAAAGGTAACTTATTTTACAAATTAATTTTTAAAACAATGAATCGACGAATTTAAAAAAAATTTTTATTGAATAAAAATTGGAAAGTTGCGTATATTTCAACTGTTTTCATAACGGGTAGGTGCAGGTTTCGCTGTTCATGAAATATTTCTTAAGGGCGTAAAAAGAAGTTTAAATTTTATCTGAAGATTAATCTAGAACAAAAATTTATTCTAGTACTGGTAGACATTACCACTAAAAATTAAACGGGAGAATGTTCAGGACTAAATATAAGAGAGAGAAGTTTAGAAAATTTCCTAGAAACGCTGTTCTTTAAAAAAAAAAATTAAAAACATATTTCCTAAATAATTTACAAATGGCGTAGATTTACTCCCTAAAGTTTTGATAATAAGTAAGTATAAATAAGTTAATATTTACTGATAAATGAAAGGAAAGTTAGTGCTATACTGGAATTGGCAGAAAAATACAGACGCCATAAGTTCGGTATGAAGTTCATTATGTATCGCAGCTCAGTTGATCCTAATGCACGATATATATCTTCTCTAAATTTATAGAACACTGTGTTACTGTTTTACGTGATATGAGGTAAAAATATTCAGTCATTATTTAGAAAATTATCTTTGTAAGTAGTCTATCCTCAAATTAATGTTGAAATCGATGTGGGCTAAATCGCCACTGAGTCGGTTAACGTAGACAACAGCTTAAGGAACCTTTCATAATTTTTCCGCCATTATACCTTTCTCTTTAGCTTAAGGTGCTGAGAAAACGGAAGAGATGTCAAATTCTTTGTAAAAAGCATACTTAGGAAAATTAAACTTCATAAAACTTAAACCTTGACTACCGAAAAATAACGTTCTATTATAGATAAGAATGAATTTGCAAATTTATGAAAAAAAAAAATCAAAATTGTTCTTTAATTACTTCCTAAACCACAAAAACATATTTATCTCCTCTTCAGTGAATATTTATACACTGTCGCAGAAGTTCAGGTAGAAATTAATATTTTACTTAGCCAAGATATTATGTATATTGCTTTATTCCTCAACTCCATCTTTTGCAAAATTTGGAGGGTCTAAGATGCTATGTTCAACATTATATTCGATTCAGTGAAGAAGGCGATGGAAAATCGATTCACTTTTTACATTCGTAGCGGCGTGGGCCGAGAGGTTGTTATTCTTGCAAACAGTTGTGTAATTTTAAGGGCCTAATTTTATCTCGCTTCAGTTAGCATATTAGTAGTGTTGGTTACGGTAGCTAACATGCAAATGATATTGTTGAAAATCTCATTCGCCTAAACCCTTTCACATATTTTTGTTTGTGTACTGTATTTTGAGATAGATTTGTCAATCGGTTTAGCTTTGCATATTAATTTTTTACTATTCAATCACTTTTGTATATATCGCGATTAAATATTTATATGCGTCTTAAAACCATCACTGAACTGTTAATTTCTTAAAACACTTTATTTTAATCTATTTATCTTTGTTTAATGAAAGTATATATATTGTATCAGCATCTGCTAGGAGCTTTATTTTATTTAGCTAAGGATCTACTTATTTTAATGGTTAATTTAACTGATTTTTGTGGTTAAAAATTTTTCTAATTCATTTGAAACCGTTATTAAAATAACAAAACTGTGTTTTTAAGATGTATTAAGTACAGTATGATATTATTATTGAATCGATTATAAGATCAAGTAGCTGCAAGTAAATAAAAAAAAAAATAATTTACTGTGTAGGAGTAATGTAAAAGAAAATAAAGCCATTCATATTTGAAAGAGAACAGAACATAATAAAGCACTGAAGAATGCAGTGAAAGGAAGGACCGTGTCGCGGCTTATAGCTCAGTGTGTGTTGAGATTGCGTCACAGTGGATTCTCTGCCTTCTGGCTCTGTCTCTTCCTGGAATAGAATTTAGAACAACCGCACTCCGACATGATGTTACCTTGTAACTGCATTATGTTCCCGTAGACTACTTACTTTTGTTATTTATGTTTGAATGCCTGCTATGTTTCGATCGTTATGATGGATTAAAACTTTTCTTATCATATCGTACTACAAATATAATACTGCTCTTATAAATAATAATTTTTGTTGTTAGACTCTGTTTAAGTATTTTTTACGCACTTATAAAGTTTTATTGTATTTTATTAACAGATTACCTTCTTTTCAGAATACTTCTTATGTTGAACATACTTTCAAAAAAAAATTAATACTTCAAACACATTATTAATTATTTATTAACATTATTAATGTTAACAAAGTGCAGCTATTTCCGGGTGCAGTTTGATCCGATCTGTATATATATATTACAGATGATACTATATAAAATGTTAAAAAAATACATCGTTTGTGACCTTGAATTTCTTAATGTATCACAGGCCTTCAATGCAGAATTTGTCATTAACTAAACAATTTTGTATTTTAATTAATTTTTCGCTTGAAACTTTGACATTTAACGAATCGTGAACAAAAAAAAGGCTACAAAAATTTCTTTCCAAAAAGACGAGAGCCACTTGGAAACAAGAGAAATAAATTATCTATAAATTATTATGAAATTTTTATAACCTACAATCTTTATAAACATAGTTTATAGCCTATGCCGTTACGAAAGAATTAAGTTTTAAACGATGAAAGAACTTAAAAACAATTGGTTTACGGTTCTTGGATTATCTGACAAAAAATACACTTCACTTCTTCACACAGTAGTGCAAAAAAATTCTGAAAATTATCACTGAATTCTAATTCAATATATTCCCAGTGAGGAATATATTTACACACCACTTAATAAACTTGCTTTGGTGAAATGTTTTTTCATGTTCTTGTTCATGGCAGTTAGTGAAAATTAATACTCATTCAAAATTTAAACCTTTACAACCTAAACTTTAATTAAACTATTACAAAACTTCTTAAAAGCTTACTTCGAAACATTTTCAGCCGTCTCTGTGACTATTCTCTCGATTTTGTTACAGTTTTCACACTGGTGTCAGCTGTTGACAGAAATATTTTTACCAACAACGGAACGGAGACTGTATACGTTTCGAGTAAGAGGTTGTGTGTGCGCGTTTGTGTGTGTATGTTTATATGTCAGTTACTATTTACCTCATAAAACTACTCGACCGATTTCGATGTGGTTTTTTGCATTAAATAGGTATCACCGTAGAGCAAGTTCTTACAGTTTTACGGTTATAGGCCACCAGGGGGCACTGCAGTAGATGCGTTTCTCTAAAATTGTTGGGACGATTTTGATGCGGTTTTTTACATTACGTAGGGGTCACCTCAGAGCAGGTTCTTAGATTAGTTTTACTGTTATACGCCACCAGGAGGAGCTGCAGTAGATATGTTTCTTCAAAACGGTTTTTGAATGTTTCTAAGTCTTTCTAATTAATATTTTTTTACTTAACGTTTATTTCGTCGTGGGTTTTTCAGAACTTTTAATTTTATTTACTTGTCATTAGAAAAAGAGAATTTATAAATGAATGCGGTAGAATCCGTGTTATTATAGTGTGGTGTTAATACCTGAAAGTAATTCTGTTTTATTTTGTATTATTTTATTAATCGGAGGAATTCTTATCTTTCAGAAATACTACATCAAAGAAGATGTTATGAAGACTTTAAATGGACTGCTTATATTTTTATAGAATTAAATAAGTAACAATTTACTTTTAAAATTAATGGATTATTTTCATTAATTTGGAAAATTAACTGCTCTAAAGAATTAACAAAAATAAACATTTATATGTTTAACGAATATATGAGTGGATATGTATTTGGGTTTTTGTATTATTTTAAGGAAATTAAAATTTTTTCTTTGCTAAATAGAATATTTATAACTCTATCAATCGATATAATATTAAATTTAAAAATATTTTTATTATTGTTTCTGGTACAAATTACGATTTAAACTTCCCGAAGAATAATTATAATATATGAATACGTAAAATTAAATGTAGGTGCAGAAAACGGTGAGAAATACATTTTTCTTTGAATAGTGTAGAAATTATGCAGTAATTAAAATAAATATAATAAATACGTATGTTTAGTAATTAGTTTTAAAAGTATAAATGAGTATTTAAACTATACATGAATGTTATAATACGGAACTTCTTGTTATTTTAATTGTACGAACTGAAAGTTCGATGGAGGGAGTTGTTTTCAATAAGTGGGTGGGGTCGTCGGCCATCTTTGTATGTAGGGGGTATAGTAGAAGATACCGAGTTCATTAGATTCTCTGAAAGAGGATTATGGTTTTTTTCTTTTCTGCTATATCCACTTTTCAATTTAATTATACACGAGAAGGCAATGCAGTGTGTATACTGTCGTTTCTCTTACTGTAATGTTAAGACAGCCGTAAAATTTAAGATGTTTGTGTCACCTTGATTTAATACTCACTGAATAATACTTCATTTTGTAGCAATATGATTACTTTTATTGTCATATTAAGCTATCGGCTGGGGATACCATCGTAGATGAGCTGAAGGACCCAGCTTCAAAGAGTTAAAAGTATTTTTTTTGCTTTACTGGAGTTGAATATCTATGCTACTGGTTTACTTTGTTTTTTTTTTATATTCAAATTAATGATAGTATGTCATTAGTGGTTGTTTTATAACAAAAAAATGTTTAGTTTGGTTAGTCCTGAAGTTCGTAATAGAGCTTATATTTTCTCAATATAAAGATAACGTATATGTACATTTTTTTAGTTTTAAAATGGATAGATTTCAACAGTTAAATAGGAGTTTTTTGAAATGCTTAGGATGTTCAATATAATTGGCCTTCATCCGTATTACTTATATCAATATTATTACAGCTTCTAATTTAAAAATTGTACAAATAATTACTATTTTTTTTATGTTATTTACTTTTTAGGTAATAAATACTATCTCTTAAATTAAGTATTTTGTAAAAAAAACTGTTTTTTTTAGGTAATCATTAGCATCAAGCGATCTAAACGGATTAAAAATATCTGCGCGCCTTAACTTATATGCAGTTTGCGAAGCAAGATATTGCACGTTGCAGTAATATCAGGGGCTGCCGATTTATCGGTACCTCAGCTATTTGTACTCATTTAACTAATACAGTTGTTGAATAACAAAATTATATTTTTGATACGCAGTAATTCATAAACAATTTATCGACTTCTTGATCTCTTATGAATTGTAAATTAATTTTTCTACTTTAAAACAGAGTAACTTCCTTAAATAATATAACTTGTAATATATTGCAACACATGTAGAACATAGATTCTATGATACAACACCGTGACTGCTTTACATTTTACAATTTGGACGGTTGTTTTATTATAAGTTTTTTCTTTTGAATAATTTAATTGTTCTCAAATTGTTACAAGATTTGAAAAGAAATAAAATTTTAATTAATAGTTTGTCTGTTGTGAAGTTTGTGTTAAGCGATGTATTTCAATATTGTACTTACTCGAGAACCGAGAAATCCATAAGAAACGGTTTTAGTAGAGATCTTTTATAAAAATAAGCGCTTAATTCAAATCTTAACACAATTTGTCCAACATCTTTGCTGAAAAGAAAATTCAGAGTTAAATTTTTTATTATTAAATCATTTTTTTATATTAAAGTAGAATTCAAAATGTAAAGTTTTTTACATCGAAGGAAGTTTTCTGAAAATGTTTTACCGAATGTTTTCCTTTTACAGTAAATTATTATTAGTTTATCTCACTTACTACTTTTCAAAATAAGCCATGCTAACTGATGAAAAAATTTTTCTTAAATTATTAAAATGGTATTAAGTATCAACTAAATATTGACTTATAAAGTAATTTATGCAACTTGTAGAAATTTTGCAGTTATGGAGTGAAAGTATGTAAGTAGTATAATGTAAGTAATGCAGGGAGAGAAAATGTATTAAAAGAAAGTGGGGAACTAATTAATTTAATTTTCAGTAAAACATCAATTCTTACTATTTATTTGTATTAGAATTTAAATAGACATCTACTTTTTTCGCTTAATTTTATTATGAAAACATGTCTATTGATTATAAAAATGTTTAATCTTGTTTACATTAATTTTTTTTCGTTACATCTATCTTTCCATGACTATAATCGTTAACTAAGTCCAATAAATAATAAAATATAATGTATTTAGGCGGTTTTATATTTCATTGTTATGTGGGAAAAAACGTAATACATATATCGTTAACTATTTTACATATTCTTTATATTTCTTAATACTGCTATAAGTGTTAAAATTATTTTTTATTAATATTTTTTAATAAAAAAAAATCTACAGTACAGATATTTATTTTAAAATTGTAATAAAAATATTCGACTATATTTTTTATTGAATGTCTACAATTCTCATAAGTTAAGCTTCTGCAGTTTTTTTTTTGTCTTCAGTCATTTGACTGGTTTGATGCAGCTCTCCAAGATTCCCTATCTAGTGCTAGTCGTTTCATTTCAGAATACACCCTACATCCGACATCCCTAACAATTTGTTTTACATATTCCAAACGTGGCCTGCCTACACAATTTTTTCCTTCTACCTGTCCTTCCAATATTAAAGCGACTATTCCAGGATGCCTTAGTATGCGGCCTATAAGTCTGTCTCTTCTTTTAACTATATTTTTCCAAATGCTTCTTTCTTCATCTATTTGCCACAATACCTCTTCATTTGTCACTTTATCCACCCATTTGTTTTTTAACATTCTCCTATAGCACCGCATTTCAAAAGCTTCTAATCTTTTCTTCTTCTCAGATACTCCGATCGTCCAAGTTTCACTTCCATATAAAGCGACACTCCAAACATATACTTTCAAAAATCTTTTCCTGACATTTAAATTAATTTTTGATGTAAACAAATTATATTTCTTACTGAAGGATCGTTTAGCTTGTGCTATTCGGTATTTTATATCGCTCCTGCTTCGTCCATCTTTAGTAATTCTACTTCCCAAATAACAAAATTCTTCTACCTCCATAATCTTTTCTCCTCCTATTTTCACATTCACTGGTCCATCTTTGTTATTTCTACTACATTTCATTACTTTTGTTTTGTTCTTGTTTATTTTCATGCGATAGTTCATGCGTAGGACTTCATCTATGCCGTTCATTGTTTCTTCTAAATCCTTTTTACTCTCGGCTAGAATTACTATATCATCAGCAAATCGTAGCATCTTTATCTTTTCACCTTGTACTGTTACTCCGAATCTAAATTGTTCTTTAACATCATTAACTGCTAGTTCCATGTACAGATTAAAAAGTAACGGAGATAGGGAACATCCTTGTCGGATTCCCTTTTTTATTACGGCTTCTTTCTTATGTTCTTCAATTATTACTGTTGCTGTTTGGTACCTGTACATGTTAGCAATTGTTCTTCTATCTCTGTATTTGAACCCTAATTTTTTTAAAATGCTGAACATTTTATTCCAGTCTACGTTATCGAATGCCTTTTCTAGGTCTATAAACGCCAAGTATGTTGGTTTGTTTTTCTTTAATCTTCCTTCTACTATTAATCTGAGGCCTAAAATTGCTACCCTGGTCCCTATACTTTTCCTGAAACCAAATTGGTCTTCTCCTAACACTTCTACCACTCTCCTCTCAATTCTTCTGTATAGAATTCTAGTTAAGATTTTTGATGCATGACTAATTAAACTAATTGTTCTGTATTCTTCACATTTATCTGCCGCTGCTTTCTTTGGTATCATGGCTTCTGCAGTATAAATAATATACTTTTTTATTATTAAATTTATACTTCTGCAGTATAAATAATATACTTTTTTATTTCTGGGTTTGTACTAATTTATAGTTGACTTGATTTTTAATAGTTAAATCATGTTAATTATCATAGGAATCTTGCCTATTTGTTGTTTTGAAGTAAAAAATTTGGAATATTTCTAATTTCTAGCTTGGATAACATTAATATTATAAGGTTTTCAAAACTTATTTACCGGTTTATTCTGTGGTTACGTAATGGAATTTGGCAGGAATTTTAATTCTAGATGCCATTCTTGACTTCAACATACTGCAAGAAAGTGGCATGAAATTTTTTGTTGAGAAAAATACTACGCTTAATCCGCTCGTTTCGGAATCGAAACTGTAACGTCCGAAGACAAAGACGTAGGGGCTATTATTCTGCCATATTATTTAAAGAAATAAAATCATAAACGTAATGACATTAAAAATAAAGGTTTATTAAAACATTATGTTTTATGTTTTACTCTTATGTAAATATAAACTAAATAATGATATTTAAGATTTTAACTATTTAGAACAGACGTCTAATTTTTCTAAACAAATAACAGAGTTCAGGAACACAATGAATAAATGTTACATTTAGGGAATTGTCAAAACATGTTTTCAGCTTACTTGAAGTTAGAAAGTATATAGCGTTAAACTATATTTTCTAGACTAGAACTCATCTTATTTGTTTTTTTTTGCTAAATTAAGATTACATGTACGATATTTTAATGTTTTTTGTTGCAGAATTTGTGTAACAAATTCTGCAACAAAAAATGAAAGCGAAGCAAACCAAGAAATGAAAGCAAATGTTTTCATTTCTTGGGCTTATACAAATTATAGAATATGAGATACAAAGCTTTTCAAAAGGATATCATGTAATATCAACTTAATGCATTTACTTATTCGTAATGAAGAATAACAGAAATAACTGTATTTAAGAAACGAATCTTCTTCGAGACAGACATATTAGCCACTTAATAAATATAGATTTTTGATTTACTTAAATTTTTGTTATTAAAGGAATTCCACCAATTTTGGTAAACATGGAATCCAATCTTGATGCACCGTCAAACCATTACTCTTGTAACAACTGAAATGAATTATGTTATTAATAAATCAAACCCACCCGTTTCAGAAAAAGTCCACCTAGTGGGACTATTTTCGAAAATTATTATTTTGTAAGTTTATGTTTACTCTACTTAAATCAAATCAGAAACGGAAGTTGAATATGCAAAAGAAAGCTTTTATCAAGATATACATTTTTGTTGAATCTCAGTCTGAAGAACCAGCCTTGGAGGCAACTCCAGGTATAAAGATTTCTGCTCGAAAACAATTTTTCATCTGTTAACTATTGTAAACGTTTTTACTTTTTTTTTTGTTTGGTATTATTCCATTAGAATGCCCAAAAAATTTCAAAATCATCCCAAAATGGGGCTCTCTTTTACTAAAATTGTATGGTTACGTCCTAGGCTGTAAAAAAAAATCGAAAACTTTGTAAAGGGCGAAATGTATTTCAATCGTTATAAACAATGATTAAGATTTTATAAACAAGATACAAGTATTCAGAAGCACAGTAATCAGCTTATTAAGTAATTTTGTCTGATGAAGATAAACGAACCATTCTAAACAAATTTCAATCCAAAAGAAGTTCCAGAATTTGAAATACTTACGTCAAAAATTCTAAAGCGAATTTCTATTAAAGAATTGGAATTGCTATCTTATATCTTCAACGTGATTGTAAGATCTGTACGCTTATCAACAAAATGAAAGGTTGGAGAATTATGATGATTCTAAAGCTTGGAAAAGAATTCACGTAAACTAGTTTGCGCCAGCTATGACAAGACTCTTCAGAAAGTTGATGCTTTTCCGTTTTCAAAAAAAATAACCCTAATCCTGAAAATCAGATTGAAGTAAAAAAAAAAAACCATTTACCATAGAACGTGTATCAAGTATTACAAACATTATCCGAAAAGGGTTAGAAAGTAGACAATCAATTTGGACTAGTTATTTGACGTTAATCAGATTTGCGTCTAGGTCTCTTGAATAAG
Source organism: Lycorma delicatula (assembly GCF_047948215.1). Lineage (NCBI taxonomy): Eukaryota > Metazoa > Arthropoda > Insecta > Hemiptera > Fulgoridae > Lycorma > Lycorma delicatula. The sequence goes on from NC_134455.1 coordinate 25,520,362, forward strand.
ATAAAAGAGAATATATGTTTATCAGAAAAAATTGACACATTTAAAAATGTAATGGTTCTATATTTTAAGATATATATATATATATTTGTTGAATCCCAGTCTGAAGAACCAGCCTTGGAGGTAACTACAGGTATCAAAAATTCTGCTCGAAATTACTTTTCCTCTATTAACTATTGTAAACCTTTTTACCTTTTTTTTTTTGTTTCGTATTATTCCATTAGAATGCCCACAGAATTTCAAAATCAGCCCAAAATGGGGTTCTCTTTTACTAAAATGGTATGGTTACGTCCTAGGCTGTAAAAAAATCGAAAACTTTGTAAAGGGCGAAATGTATATCAATCGTTACAAACAATGATTTATATTTCTTAATTTGATAGATTTTCTCACTTTCGATTTAAAAATCGTACGTGTCTTCCTTTCACCTCTTGCAGATGATGCAAATAATTACTGATAACATTTTGAAGGACATGATGTTTGAAAATAATTTTGACAGATAAGCTGTTTCAATTCATCAAAAGTGTAAAGAAAAACTCGACTCTTAAAGTATCCTCATAGAAAAATAAGTTTTGGTTGAGAGATCTAGGGAGCAAAATGGTCAGGGAATATAGTAAGGGAATATGGCAAACAGTACAAGCCTACGGTTTGAAATGCTCTTTCTTTTTCCTGTTTAGCCTCCGGTAACTACCGTTTAGATAATTCTTCAGAGGATGAATGAGGATGATATGTATGAGTGTAAATGAAGTGTAGTCTTGTACATTCTCAGTTCGACCATTCCTGAGATGTGTGGTTAATTGAAACCCAACCACCAAAGAACACCGGTATCCACGATCTAGTATTCAAATCCGTGTAAAAATAACTGGCTTTACTAGGACTTGAACGCTTTAACTCTCGACTTCCAAATCAGCGGATTTGGGAAGATGCGTTAACCACTAGACCAACTCGGTGGGTTACGGTTTGAAATGCTCGGATCAGTCATACTGTTATCATAGTGAAAATGGTCTTCGATGGATCTGACTTGGGATTTTTATAACACACTATCAATAATTTGATTTGTATTTCTACCCTTTAAAATAAAGATGAGCCTCATTACTTATGAAAAGTATTTTTTTTGGTACAAATCATTTCTTTCACAAATACAAAGAAGGTAGCATATTTCTTTCACGTCGTCACAAAAACTTTCAAGAAAAAATCTCGGTGGTCACTTTTATGAAACTTATTCATTGTTTATTTTTTTATTCTTTTCTACTCTTAGATAAAAGGCACTTTAAAGATAGAATTTTCAGAACATAAATCAGTAATAAATAACGGCTCTTCATGAATATGATAATAATATCAAACATCACCACTCCAGTCTCTAAATTCAAAAACACTTTAATAAAAATTCAAGCAAGACGCCAAAAGTGGAATAATAAGATTAATAAAGAAAAAACGAGACATGTAACTTTTACTTTAAGAAGATAAAAATATCCAAATTTTACACTAAATGGCAGAAGTATGAAAAAAATATTTATTTTTAAGATAGAAAATATGATGTAATTTTATGCTTCTGGACAGATATAATTTTATGCATTACAAATAGGAAAGAATAAAGGATATTAAATCCTAAAGTGAAAAAATGTAGGAACGAAATTAATTTTTTGGTTGGAGGCCAATTATATTTTTTTGTACTGAAAAGATATTTATTTTATTTTCCTCAGTCAATCGTTTCAACTAGATGGCAATGAATTGCAGCCTTTCTTCAGAGAACAAAATTCTAATTATAAAATTATATTATATTCGTCTGGTGAAGGTGGTCAGGCTTTAGGGAACGACAACAGCTTCAGACCTTTAAATATTTTCAGTCAAAATGTTTGATAATCTTCACTCCTCCGAAATATGTCACATATGTCACAAATATACGAGTACAGTGATCTTAAAAGTTCAACGATAAAAAAGGAGATTACCGTAAGAGATGAAAAATACTTCTAAGTTTAAAAATGCATCAAAATACTTTGATGATTAACCTTCTAGAGTACAGCAAAGATACTCTTGGATTAAATCATACAAAGTTGTTGATTTATATATAATTCAGGACTGATTTACTTTATTCATTTAATATTAGTCAGCTGTCATCATTTTAGTTATAGATAAACTGGCAACCCGTTGCTACTTCGCAGCGTTATTATTACAAAGTAATGTTATAAATTTAAAAGAAATCGGCTAAAAGCTCAACATGTCTCACCTCCAATCCCCTTGTTCTTCTTTTCCTTTCCTACCATAGGCAAAATGCGTTCTCAAAACCTATGTCCAATCTGTCCAGGTGTTTTACTGGACGGATTGCACTGTTCTTTTTTTTATTCTGCTAGGAATAGTTTGCAGATATTTTGATCAACTATAAACGGACCTTCAGAATTATTTTCCTGTGAATAAACTCGGAAATTTTCTCAATTAAGGAATAAATGAGGTTTTTTTTAGGATTTCTCAGAGGAGACTCGGTTTGGAATTCGCAGATGCTTAACGACATATATGTGAATCATTCCGAGCAGAATAAAAAAAAACTTCTCGATCCGTTCAATAGAACGCTCAGACGGACTAGAAATAGGTTTTCAGCCCAATTTTTTTATTATATATCATCGGATTTAAGCAAGAAATACATCTATTGATGAAGCCAAGTTTATCGTACTTCAACAAAAATTAGGTATTAGTCATGTTTGATAAAAGTATTCATAAATAAATAGTGTTATTTTATTTTAAAAAAAAGAATGGACATGACGAGTAGTGGGACATTCGTGAAATAAAAATTATTTGCCCCGTAAATCATATTTAGATTAATTTTTCTGCTTTGGCCAAAATTTTGAATAGTTTTTTATTTTATTTTTAGTGCTTTCTTTAGCTCAGATTTAGCATTGTTATAATTAAAAATATTTAACGTATTTTACATGTGATAATACCTGTCTTCAATTCTGATTAAAGAATTTTGATGAACGGGTTGTTATTACACTCGGAGAGATTAAGGTTGAGGGGAAATTTCGTCTGTTTGTTGACGAATAAGAGAAGTCGTGTGCGATAGATAATTTATAATTTAATTTTTTAACCGTATTTTACTTTCATAGTATCTTATGTTTTTAAAATTTCTAAGTTACTTTAGGTACTATCATAATAAGTTGAATTAACTTATTTATACCATTGCAAAAAGTCCATCATTAAAATATTTTTTGTAACGCTGACATTTACTTTCATCACTTGATACCGGTTCATCATAACAATACCATTTAAACTGAGATAACGTTTTCTCCTAACTCTTCTAAAAAAAAAGGAAAAAATGAAGTATCATAAACAGAACTAACTAAATCTTGTATTTTCTGATTTAACTTTAGATACGTATATGTAGCTTGTTATGTACAGTACAACAGAAAGTTTTGTACCTTACAATTAACAGTAATTTTTGTGTATTTACAGAAACAAGCAAAACAGATATGTTGTCGGACAGGTGTGTCATCCGGTAGTCGCTTATAAGATTGATTTATTTATTGGCATGTGCTTCAACTTTCTACTTCTTCACATAGTTTTAATCTAATCTTTTATTTTTTAATATTTTAAGATTACAATATAAGATAACATACTATTATTGTACTGTTTGTTTTTTATTTATCCTCCTTTTGTTCGTGACAAACGACTTAAGGTCGACTACATAAGATCCTGATCAAAAGATAACTTTTTATAAATAACTATTAATTTTCAGTATACCTATTGTTAAAAAAAGTAGTGTAAAGTAACAGTTATTGCTGACCGTAAAAAATCAAATTACTCGGATAAATACCGAGTAGTTTTGTAACTCATATCATTCTAAAATCAGTAAATCTGTAGAACTGTTTATTTAAACTGCTCAAGAGTAAAATATTTTTATCAGTTTTCTAACACGCTTTCTGTCAACTGCTCAAATGTACAAATTAATCAAATTCTAGCAAATTATGAGCAAAGTTCTATTAACAAAATGAATGCTAAACTACCGTTTCTTAAGTAAACAGAAATATTACTTTTTTCTTTACTGTTATTTGATATCATCATTCTGTAATGATTACCCACTACGTATAATTCTGTAGATGCTATAAACTCTGCAACGAAAACTAAGGCGGTTAATATAATTTTAAAAGAATTTGTTTACTTTGTTTCTGAATTATTATTTTTTTTTTTTAAATTAAAAATTAATAATAATGTAACATTAAGAGTGACGATTACAATATTAAGCCTTATGGTAAACGTAAATGAAGGCCTAAAAGAATTTGAATGAAAAAGAAACTATTAATTTAAATCCTTTTTATGTCACTAATCTATTTACTTCTACAAATTTCTGTAAATAAGATTTAAAAATAAAAGAAAGTTATTTTCCCCAAAGAGCCAATTATGAATTCAGTATACTCGTCTTAAACGCATTATTAAATATTACTGAATTGTCACAAAAGCGTAACGTATCATCCGGCCACTTGTTGAGTATAAATCAGGATTGTTTGAAGTACTTATGAAAGGGCTCCTAACTTAATAATAAATTTCAATATGGAAGTATAGAAATGACGATTTGGTTTTGCTTAATTAAATAATATGAATTTCATCACTAACTATTAATTTAGGATAAGAACTCTCTTTTTCAATCGCAGTTGTTTTATCTATTAGCTCTTCTAGTTATATTACAGGAGAACTACTAATATAGCATTAATAATGAAATATATAATTCGTTAAATTAAATAAGGGAAACTTTAATTAAGCGGTAGACTAATTACTTAATAACTTTAAGAGCGGTAATGCATGAATTTTGATAGATTACCTAAATCACTATTTAATAGGGAAATGGTGTTATCACTTTTGCGACTTAGACTTTAGCAATTTCTTCCTTTAGCATTTTATGTGTGGTTTTTTAAGTTTCCCTTTCTAAAGATGAATACGTAATAACTCTAGTCGTTTTTTAAATAGGAGCCTCTTAATAGATAACTTTCACAAAAAAATATGTAGTCGATAAAATTCCACCGTTATTATTTGACTGTCTCTTTTAGCAAAGTAACTCCAAATTCTAAAACGAAAACTATATAGCTCACTTTTTTATATGAAAACGACGATTCTTACTTGTAGAAAAGACAATATTGGGGATTTTAATATCTTTTAAGAAGGACGAAATCGATAAGGAAAACTTATATCTACATAAAATTCTGAAATTGAAGTGTGAAAGTTCTTTAAACTGAAGTGATATTCTTAATTTTCTTGATCTCACTGAACGACTACGAAGACAAAAAATCTATCTTTTTTTAAAATTTATCTCACCACTCTTAGACCGCTCATCAAAATATTCATAGCCATTTATTTAGATTTCAACATCACTTGTAAAACACGAAAATATGACAATTGGTATAAGAAAAATAACTCTTCTCTTTTATCTTTATATAACTTTCTTTCTTTTTCCTGTTTAGTCTCCGGTAACTACCGTTTAGATAATTCTTCAGAGGATGAATGAGGATGATATGTATGAGTGTAAATGAAGTGTAGTCTTGTACATTCTCAGTTCGACCGTTCCTGAGAGGTGTGGTTAATTGAAACCTAACCACCAAAGAACACCGGTATCCACGATCTAGTATTCAAATCCGTGTAAAAATAACTGGCTTTCCTAGAACTTGAACGCTGGAACTCTCGACTACCAAATCAGCTGTTTTGGGAAGACGCGTTCACCACTAGACCAACCCGGTGGGTTTATCTTTATATAACTAGAAAACAGACGCTACAGGTAGGTTAAGGACGGGGAGGGTAGCCCCTTAGCGGAGGAGGGAGTTAACTGTCCAGAAGAGGTGGTTGGCTCACTCCGATGAGGCATTGGGGACCCCAATGGGAGATCCTCCGGTGGGAGGCAGATAGAGTGGGCAGAGACTGCTGCCACGGCACTGCAAGGCGACCATGCTATGTCAGGCGGAGGCTGGTTTCCTTGGGGTGCTTAACAAGAAAGGAAAAAAAACAAAAAAAAAAACTAGAAAACGGAACTTCTACGTATATATATATACATATACGTAGAAGTAAATATGTATAAATATATGTATATGTATAAATATGTATATATATATATATATATATATATACATATTTTTTTTTGTTTATGTGTACCAATGTTTCCTTAAAACTTAGGAACAACTCGGACAATCTAAATGATTCTTTAACCAATGTTTTTATTGAATGTTGAATGTAATCTTTGCTCAAATCTATCCAGATAACTCAATTATTGGGTGGGAAGTACAGCTTATGCGAAAAGGGTGTGTATTACAAACCATAACTTTTCGTAAAGTAATATTCTAAACCCATAATTAAATCGCGTTACTAAAAGGTTTAGTTAAATATTTTCCAAAGAAGAATTAATTAAACATTATGTTGGTATTTCATTTATAAAATCGGGTGAGTTATTCTCCAGTGATCAGCGGTTAATAGAAAATTGTATTGTACCACAGTTATCGCTGATAGATGAGTGAGGTTTTATTTCTTATTAATAAAGTATGTTTGTGAATTGATAAAATACATTTTACTGTCATGTTATTTTTGCGTTTCAGACAAAACAGAAACAAATAAGTATTTTTCTAATTAAAAGGATTGATGAATTCAATTACCTTACTTTAGTTTGGAATAACTACATCTGATATTTTCTATAAAAACATTTAATTTAGTGCTGAAGATATGATGAACAATAAAAATTGTTTGTAGGTGAACAAAAGAAACTGATTTTTTGTTATTAACATTTGAGTTTAGCGGTAAAAATTAAGTATTTTTGACGTGAAATTTCTGTCCATTATTCAATTGACAGGCTGACCTGCATTGTATCGATGTTCTTCGTATGATAACTGATGTATTTTAAACTTATTTTTATTAAATATTCCGTACGACTACTTCCTGTTTTAATATGAAGTAAAGTTTAAAAATATTTTCTGAATATGGGTTTACGGAAAGTGAAAGATGGTAAAAATAAATCATTTCTTTAACCCTTTCAATTTCTTTATTGTTTGTTAGTTGTGGGCGAAAGCAGAACTGGTCGGTCCTCGTTACGGAATATAAGCCACAACGAACAATGCAATTACGAACGAACAGATGCGGTCGCTAAAAGGTTTGAGTGTCACATTAGGGTGCATCTGCTGACCGACGACCTTTGTGGCGGACATCTTTATGGCCGATTGAGTGACCATCTTCGTGATATATTGCTGCTGTCAACGACAGTGGAAAACCGCACACGGGGTGGGAGACGTGTCTTATTCAAAACATAATATTTCACTTCGTTCCCAGAACATAACATCTTAAATCAACAAGCACCATAAATTTCATTTTGATTTCCGCAAAGGATGTCATATTTTTAAAATCTTAAGAGGTCATTTTGTATATGTAAGTCAGGGGTCTTTAAAGAGCAGTAAACTATTACGATTTCCTTTTTACAGGATAAATTTCTAACATGACATCATTTTTAGTACAATAATGTAGTATTATTTTTCGTTGACCGTGCTTTAAAATTTTTTTATTTAATAATAATTTATCCTTCAGGCATCCAGGTTTCAGAAAAACAGCTTTATAATTAAAAGAATGTTAAAGGGAAGAAATCCTGTTAAAAGTTACCGGGAAAGAAACCCAAAATCGAATTGAATAACAACCCACCAACGTACCGACTTTACGATATATTTGTTAAAAGTTCATTAATGAATAGGTTTATTTCCGAAGTCAGGTTTTATTAATTACAACTCGGCTATAATTTAGTTTCTTTAAAAATTTATTTAAAATTGTAGATGATGTTTATTTAATTTTTAATATTTAGCTAGGGAATTTTGTTATTAATAATACAGGGACTTGATTAACTAGTCAAAGCTACATTGACCAAAAAAAAAAGAAGATTTTAATATGAAAATTTAATAACTTTTCCAAGAAAATAATCAATTTTGAGAAAGGATAGAGTGAAATTTTTGAAAGGATAGAGAGAGGTAAATAAATATGACATAAAATCGAAAGAAATAAAAATAGTTTATAAGTGAGAAAAGTAAGTTAATTCTTAAATTTACGAAGGAAGAGAGGACGTAAACCAAGGAGTGAAATAAATATACTTATTGTAGTATTGCATTTATTTCATTTAAAAATGATCGTACTACATTTACAACAGACAAATTACACTAACAACGATGTATAAACTAAGGAAAGAGAAAAAAAAAATTAAAATTTTTTGGCAAGTGATTTCTTAAAGTTTAATGTTATTTTTAGCGTCGCTTCATCAGAGGAACTAATGTTATTGATCGAAACCGTAGTACAAAATTAATTTTATAAAATTATTTACTTTTATTTTAATATATAATACACTATTTAATCGATAACCTTTTGTAATATTGTATTAACTTTGGATCTTTTGAACCAATATTTTTCCATTTTTACAATTATTTAAGTGATTTAACTTCACAACTATATTAAACGTAATCTACGGGAGCTACTTTGCACTACTTCCTCATAAAACTAATTATGACTAATTATTGATTACTAATTATTGATTATTGTGACTAATTATTTATTTGTGAGAATAATTTTACACCACCCGGTCTGGCATTAAATATTTAATTACCTCACTTTTATTTACAAATTTCAATTCTTATACCGAAAATAATTTTACTCTTAATCTCTATAAAATACTTTTTTAATGAACTTATCAAACCCGATTTTTAATTTTTAAAACTAACCACCCTCTAAGTGGAATATTTATTTCTTGAAAAAAAAAAAATTGATAATTCGAGAACCATTAGTACAAAAACATCTTAACAGACAATGTCACTGAGAATATATTGGTTATTAGGGGGACTGTAATTTAGACTTTTTCGCTGGTTCTATAATCACTTTATTAATTAATCATGAAAGAGAGCAGCTTTTCTTTAGATTTTGAACGATAATTTAGATTTATTTATTTAGCGTGTAGCACAAGACACATCAATTACAGTCAAATATTACCAACAAACATCTAACAAATTAATATAAGCTATTGGTTCTGGCGTCGCCATCAGGAAATCTTCAGGAGTCCCTTCAGGCTGTCCTAGGGCAATCTTCTGTGATGTGTTTAACAGTTTGATTTTCACCACACTCGCAAAGGGTCGTCGGTGTTTTACCCCATTTATACAGGAAATAGGCTCACCTACCATGCTGAGTTCGTATTCTGTTTAACGTTGACCTTGTCTTACGTGGCAAGTCAAACCCCGGCGGCTTTGAGTAATACGTAGTATTTGTTTATTCTGGTTTGTGGTCCATTCTTGACGCCAGGCATCAGTTTGGTTGAATCCTTCCTCGTGGCAGCAATTGCTGTTTTGATAGGTGGCTTTCTAAATCGAATGCGACCATGATTTGCATCCTCAGTGTCCTCATGTATTGGTAGGTTTCGATTGTTCGTAATCTTCTTGTACTTTCTTATAAGAGCGTTCATCCGGCGCAGATTTGGGGGTAGCTCAATACTGGGAGCCATTGCACAGGAATAGACCTGATAACCCCGACCTTCTCATAGTGTTATTAAGTTGAACATCAATTCTATAAACGAAGGGGCTGTTAAGCCACACTGGCGCACAATATTCTGCAGCCGAGAAGTCGAGGTTCAGAGCCGATGTCCGCAAAGTGGAAGCCGATGCTCCCCACGTTGTTCCACATAGCTTATTTATAATGTTGTTTCTCGCTTTCGATTTCTCTGCAGTTTTCATTAGGGATTCCTTAAATGAAAGCGTTCTATCAAGTGTCACGCCTACGTATTTTGGTGTCTTATTGTGAAAGAGCCATGAATTCTCGAATAGAATTTTAAGTTCCCTATTAGCGAACTTATTTAGTTGGAAGCATGACACTTCTTTTTTACTAGCATTTGGTTGCAGGCACCATCTTCGAAAGTACCTTCCCAGTTTTTCTAGGTCGGCCATCAGGACCTCTTCCGACTCTTCAAATTTACATTTTGTTGTAAATGTAAATGACCCAGTCATCGGCATAGCCATGCTTCTTAGATATTGCCTCTGGCATGTTTGCGACATAGAGGCTTAAAAGGAGAGGCGCAAGTACCGACCCTTGTGGCAGGCCATTCTTGAGTTTCCTTGGTGAGCTTATATCGGATCCCATGATAACTTGGAACATTCTATCGTTCAACATATTATTAAGCAGGCGAGCTGTTAACTTGCATGGGATTGCATGGAGGACCTTACAAATCATGCTTTCTCTCCAGACAGTGTCGTAAACGGCTGATAAATCAATGAATGCAGCAGACGTTTTAAGATTTCTTTGGAACCCACGCTTTATTGTACGTTGTGAGCAAGAAAACTTGGTCGGGGCAATTTCGTTTTGGGCTAAAGCCTGCTTGTTCAATCGGTATAACATCAAATATTCTCTGACAGATTCTGTTGTAGATAAGTCTTTCTAATAATTTATATGTCACTGATAGCAATGCTATAGGCCTGTAGCTCTTAAGGAAGTTAACTGGTTTCCCTGGTTTTAAGATGGCAACCTTCGATTGTTTGAACTCTCTGGGTACGCTACCGGTCTGCATTATGTCACTGAAGAATCTGGCCAGCCAAAGTTTTGCGTATTTTCCGCAGTTTAATAGGAATTCCGGATTGATGCCATTGAACCCTGGTGCTTTTCCTGGAGCGACATCTTTGAGCGCTGACTCAATCTATTCAAATGTAAAAGGGTAAGCGTACTCAGTCTCCCTCGCCTTTCTCCTTAAGTTTCTGTTCACGTTTTATCTCAATTGTGTGCGTCCTCTCTCTTGGTGCTCTGGACGTCGCCACTATGTGGGTCTTCCCTACGGTGTTTGGGGAGACATTTACTTTTTGTCTCTGAACAGGAGCTCCGCTTCCTAATTTTTTTTAGCAGAGTCCATGCATGGCGACTCGAGGTTTGAAAGTTCAGGCTTCCCACCGTTTCTGACTATTTCTGTTGTCTTGCAGCATTGAGGTTATGGAGAAGCTCATCTGCCACCTCTTGACCGCCCGTCTCAAGGTAGATTCGGTAGAGAACTTTGCTGTTTTGGGACCACCCTGGGATATATTCTCTGCGAAACCCTCTAGGGATGCAATTTTTGTTCTAAATCTGCTAAAGTTTTTGCTCATTGGTGGTATCCAGCTTAGACATTTATCCAGATCCCTAGAAAAATTTTCCCAATTAGCCTTTTTGAAGTTCCATCGGGTACAGAGGTCACAGGTAATTTATATTAGATAATTTAGATACAGATATTTTAAATTATGAGATGACATTGTGTAGATTATCATAAAAAAAATCAGTGATTTAAAAGAGATCTCCCTCGGTTATTACATTATGAACTGAGATTTCCGCCCATCTCTCGCTTAAGCAAAAATAGGTAATCTCTTATTTAGTACCCAGTTCAAAAACATAGCTTTAACCGTACATCAACGGACATGAAAAATATAGAAAAAAGGATATATTCCAAAATTAATACCAGATACACTTAGTGTCAATAATAATTCTTAAGTGATTAATTTTATTAAAAATTTTACAGATTATTATTCTCATTAATTATATATTAGAAATTTATAAAAAAAACCTTTATCTGGATTGAAAGTTGTAGGAAATAACCCATATTTATGAAAAGTAACATAAAATACCTCTTTTAAATAATTTTTGCGGTTGGTAAGTGGATTGTCAGGTTACACTTATCTAAAAAATGATGGATTGTTTCCGAGAGTTGATAGAAAGTGGAAGGGAATGAAACATAGTTTTGCGTCGCTTATTAGTAAAATAAGCTAGAATATTATTCCATATAATGTATTTTGTCTTTTTACAGAATTTTCCTTCTCCAGTTAACAGATGTCTGACTTCATTAAAACAACTCATTGTGGACGCTAAAAAAAGATAGATATATATCGTATATGATTAAGACAAACACTACCGACTTTTCATTTTGACGAATACGTGTTGAAATTGAGTCCTCATTGTTTAAAAATACAGAAAAAGATAATAAGATGAAAAATAAATATGTATAACGTCATTTTACTCGCCTGAGAATGAATAGACTATAATTAGTTAGAAGTTGGCATGTTCTAACGGCTTTGAAGAAGAAAAAGAAGAGAAATGGCAAACGTGACAGTTTGGCCTACACAAGTATGTTTTAACCTCGCCCTCAACCGTTCTAGTGAGTGTACTTAACCAATTTGTACACAAACATACAAGCCTATATTTATGAATTGTGTATAACATGACTCGCGAAAAAACGTTGAACTATATTTCATAACGGACAGTACTTCAGTCGGGCGGTCTATATGGCCAGTGAGGTTACATAACGGGTTTTGGTACATAGAAACATGACATGACTTCATGATGATGTGATAAATAATAGCGAGTTCGGAAGCATATCGCGAATAATAAATATTTGAAATAATAAATATGCTTTTAATATAATTTATAAATTATTAAAATTTTTATAATTACCCTAACAATACTTTTTTTTTTATAACTGTAATCACAACTTATCCACTTAATTTTACTAATTATTATGGAGTTGTTCTTACGATTTATTTCAATTTCTCGTTCAACTAGAAATTATGTATACTAACGATAGTTACTAGGGTGAACTATTACATATAACACTATAGAACTTAGATTTAAATCGAATTATAGATTTAGCAACTTCTAATCGAATTTGAACGCAGATTTATCTTTATATTTTCATCCTTGGAGTTTAATTTACAGCATTGAGTCAGAAACTGATCGAATTGAGATTGGAAAAAAAAACAATAATTTGGTTATATAATAATTTGGTTATATTTGGTTAATTTGTATACATAATTTGTCTTCGGGGGTTGTTAGATTCAAGTAAAACAAAAATCATCAAAACAAAAGTCATCAATTTTTTGATGGCCGAAAAAATTTTCCGGCAGTTTGAAGACTGTTGAAAACAACTGATTTCACTAAAAATGTGGAATATAAGTAATTGTACAGGAAAATTTTATTAAGATATTATTACACCTTCATATTTTAATGAAAAATGGTTAATAATTTCTTTTAAAAATTTTAATTGGAGGAAGTGGAGGTGAAATTATTGTTATGGTTTTTTCGTACATTGCTTCTAATCGTATCAGTAATTAATTCTGAAGATCAATTTATAAATTACAATTACAATTTATTATTTAATTTTATTGAGAATGTATTTACTATGTAATGATTATGCTATTGAGATAGCGTTGTTTAGTACTATGTATATATTGATTAGTAGTGCGCATTCCTTATCTCACAGACTACTCAAAATATTTTTTAAACCCATTTTTTCAGAAATTAAAATTGAAGAAATGAAAAACGAAAATTCATATCTTTATTTTTTCTTATTGACGGTTTACCTGTACAAACATAAGAGTCTGTTTTACTTTACTGATTGAAAATTTTATGACAACAAAAAAAAAATTCTAAGTTAATTTTTTCCCGGTTTGACAAAAAATAATGTGTAGGTTTACGATTATTATAGTATACGTATATTTTTTACGTGTAGTGTTGCATTTACTTAATTTTCTGTCAGGCTTTAGATTATAATATGTTCACAAAATTGGTGAACCAAAACACCGTTCCGTAAATATTAATTAATCAATCTTATTTAGTGATGCTTAATCTTTTATGAATTAGTGGTAGCACTGGAAAGCTTAAAACTAGTTTTCCCTGTTAACTGATAATACGGGAAATATAATATTTTATCCGCCATATACTAATAATTATATTAATATAAAGCTTAACATCTTTTGGAAGTTCTTTTTTAATGGGGAAAGAAGGAATTAATTTTCAAAATTCTGTTTGACAAATAAAATGGTAAACCAGAATTGTTATTTTTTTCTTAATTTTATACATCATTTTTAAATGTCTATTATTTGTAAGTTATCACTATCATAATTAACATTGTATATTATTGTGTTATCTACAAATACAAATATTCCTAATACGTGGGCGATATTTAAGAAAATATAAAAGAACATGTTACAATGAGGTTCTTCTTTCATGTAAGTCAAAAAAAGAAAAGTAAACAGATGTCCAGTCGGATAAGGCTGTGTGTCTTGTGGACAATGTCCAGCCACCCAGCTGTCCTCCAGCTATTGACTCTTCTGTCTATCTCCGAGTGACATCTGCCGTACATCTGATAGTCCTTTCTTTACGATCACCAATAGATGTTGTAAGTGCATGTCGAAGTCTAATTGCCGAGATTCACTTTTAAGTTCATCTGGTTAAAAATTTCTGTAAAATGTATTCTGAAAATTTCACTTAATAGTTTTTTTAATTTATTGTAAAATGTAGATTTAAAATACAAATTAAATATCTTACGTACATTTTTACCTAAATTAAAATTTTTTAAAAATTGTAATGACCTATTTATTATGATACAATTAAAAATTTCTTTATTGCATTTTTTTAAATTCGAAAAAAACGTGATGTTGAAGTAAGTTACTAAATGAATACAATAAACAAAAAATATTCACTTACGAAGCACGAGCACAAGTTCAAGTAATTTCATCTGCTGCCCTTTAGGCGTGATTATCTCATTTTCGACTTTGTCAGATTTTTCAGGTGAAATGGACAACCGTCCTGGGGTTTCTTAGCTGATATCACAAAAGCAACTCTGAAAATTGTAAGCAAATATTTTAGTAAACAAATTTAAATCACGTTATATAATATTATGATAGAAATATTTTAATTGCAGAACTCTGAATCAGTTTAGTGCAAAAAACCTATTTCGTTGAAGCTTAATCGGTTTGCTTTTATCTTGAAATTCCTAGTCAAATTATGGATTGTGTAATTTTGAAAATGGATGTTTTCCACTTTCTGAAGGTAAAAGGTTTTTCTTGTTTCGTGCACTCATTTTCACTCGTAACATAAAATAAGATAACTCCATAAAAATTCATGCAAGTAAACCGTATTTCATTTAAAATTCATTTTTTGTCGTAGAAATTTTATCTTTAAATTAAAGTTTGTTAACTATAAAATAAAAGTATTATGAATGCACAACCACTAGTTGTGATCGGTTCCATTGTTGGCGAATATTTTTGGTAAATTTATCAGTCAAGATTCTGAATTATGTTTTTACCGACCGTCAAATGCAAAATACACCTCATGTCCACAATACCAAAAGAAATTTTGATCAAACAAAATGTCATACTTTTGGGAATTTCTATACTTATCATTTATACGATATTTACTCATCGATGAATGTGGTAAAAACATTCATCGGGGAGGTCCAGTCGAACGAACACCTAATGTTCGACTGCCCTGTTCTTGGGGGGGGGGGGCAGAGACAGGGCCACCCTGGAACTTAGAGGTCAGGGGGAAAACTGGCCGCTCATAAACGGCGAGTCAATGTGGCGTGAGCCGCATTGTCGGACCGTGTGGGAGTTCCTCGATGAGGTTGCGATGTTCAACCGTCATCGTTAGATTGTTTAATTTAAATGGGATTTATTGATTCCTGTAGCGTGTCTGTGGGAAGTCTTCCTTGAAATAATGGCTGCCATCAGCCAGTAATAAGCTCCAAGCGCTTTAAATGGTGGACAGGCACTAGCTGGCAAACAGCGACCGTGGCGTGGCGGCTTAAATTGCCGTCTTTTTAACTTGTAACTCTTTTAGTTTTAATTTGTAACAAGGGGTGCGCCTCCCCGATCTAGTTTTAATGTGACAAGTGAGCGGTAGGGACACATAAAGCGGGTGCTGTACGGTACCTAGCTTAACCGCTCACGCAAGATAGAAGCTCATTAGGAGCATTAGGAATAACGAGGTCGCAAATCTGTTTATGAGGCATAGTAGCCGTTTTTTGGCACGGAACATTTGGTCTATGCTCTAGGGCGACCAAATGGGGTGGTGGCGGGAGAGATGCCAGCTAACCAATACCAAAAGAAATTTTGATCAAACAAAATGTCATACTTTTGGGAATTTCTATACTTATCATTTATACGATATTTACTCATCGATGAATGTGGTAAAAGCCAATTACGATTGATTATTTTATTTTTTAAGTAAGTAATTATGTATTCTTAAAACTCAAGGATAATCCTACTTTATGTTAGAAGACTATGTTATTGTTAGAACGATTAATTGTTTTAACCTTTTATTTTAAGTTTTAAAATAACTAAAATTTTAAAAGTATTATAGATCTGAAAGTAGAAAAATAATGCAGCTTTGTGATGGTTTGGGAAAATAAATTAAATGGACAGCAATAAATTTGACGTAACAAGAGTGATTAAAATTAAAATTTCATATCTCATATTCTGATTTCATATCATCTGCATAATTTATTGCTTTTTGTCAATGTAATTTTTCTTAATCTGAGCTTATCTTTTAATAAATAATTATTTTCATACTGTAACGTTTAATTTTTTTGTGCTTTATATATCTTGTAAATGATATGACAATTGCTATTCTTTTGATTTTTTTATTCATCCTCTTTTTCATTACTGAACTGATTTACCTTGAACGCGTAATTAACAACCCACTGCTTAGTGATCTCGGCTAGATTAAGAATCTGCTGCTAATCGCTTTACTAGACGAACAAATATTAGAATGCTGGATTCTATTTACAAGAATTTTTTTCTACTTACTATTGGCGGTTTTCAAGTTAGACTGGCATTAACCAATTTAACAAAAATCCCTGAGGTTTTTGTATGGCAATACGAGATCGGGTTATAAACCCTAAATTTGTCAAATAAAGACATAATTTCGTCATAGGTTCTATGAACTTGTCTCTAAGCTTGGAGTTTCATACTAAAGCCTACTTTTGCCGACAAACCCGACTACAAAGCTCCTGATCGTTTCGGGTTAAACATTCTCGAATTAATCGCCCTTGAACTAAATAATATTTATTTAATATTTTGATTTAACTCCAAAGAAGCTTCAGGATGTAACATTTGGGTTTCCTTTTTTTTAGCTTATTCTAGGAAAACATACTAACTTCCTGAAATTTTGCCAGAACTTTTCAAATTTCCTGTTGTTTAAATCCAGATGTTATTGATTTACACTGATGGTTTTAAACAGCGTTGTATGATCGGTTGAACTTTTGTAGTCGGTTATGGAGCTTATATGTTGAGCTTATAAGTTCACGAGATTATATATGATCTGTCTTCTGAAACCAGTATATTTAACTTGAACTTTATGCAAAATTCATGGTCTTGTAACATATTCTTGGTGAGCGCATATCTACCTCTATCCTCATTATTACTATTTTTATTTTTTATTTGTTTTTTTCAGGGCGAAAAATACTTTGGCGTTATCATTGCCCGAACATGTTGTATGTGTTTTCGCATGCATGTATGCATCGCATGCATACTGGTGCGTTTGCTGCTGACATCAGTTACCCGTGAGTAGCTGTCGTATGTCCTATCCGCAATCGACAGAGGGCGACTTCCTCGCGACGAATTTTCCTGGATGAGGAGTCCCATGCGACACAGAAATTTTAATGTTCCGGAGTTTGGTATCTACCGTAGCCGTCCAGTTATCTTGTCACTTTGCGCGAAGATTGAGTGTCACACCGTTAACAAAGTCGGATGCAGTAACACGAAAAGTGAAGGATGGTTCACTACGTGGATCTTTAGCAGCATAATCTACACATTTATTACCGGGAATCCCCACGTGGCTAGGGATCCAGCAGAAACTCACTTGTGTGTTGTGTTGTTGTTTTAATTCGGGTATTGCGTTGTAGATATCGGTAAATATAGGATGTCTGGAATAAAGATTTTCTAAGACTTGGAGAGCACGACACGAGTCGCTAAAAATAAGGATAAGACGGTAGTTAGGATTAATGATATTCAACGCCTTATTTATAGTGTACAGTTCAGCAGTAAAGACACTCGTAATACCTCGGAAAAAGGAAACTTCGGCCATTTAAGAAACCCTTAAGAAAAGCCAGTATATTTCCCTGGACTCCCCATTCTTTGAGGGCGCGTAGAATACCATGCCGCCAGGCCGTGTCAAACTAACCCACCGGGTTGGTCTAGTGGTTAACGCGTCTTCCCAAATCAGCTGATTTGGAAGTCGAGAGTTACAGCGTTCAAGTCCTAGTAAAGCCAGTTATTTTTACACGGATTTGAATACTAGATCATGGATACCGGTGTTCTTTGGTGGTTGGGTTTCAATTAACCACACATCTCAGGAACGGTCGTACTGAGAATGTACAAGACTTACACTTCATTTACAATCATACATATCATCCTCATTCATCCTCTGAAGAATTATCTAAACGGTAGTTACCGGAGGCTAAACAGGAAAAATAAAGAAAGGCCGTGTCGAACGCCTTGCCGATATCAAAGAAGATAGCAACTAGGCGCTGGCGTAGTAGGAAAACGTGTTGAATAGCCGCCTCCAATGATACTAAATGGTCAGTGGAGGATCGTCCTTGTCGGAAACCACACATTTTAGCAGTACATGTATCCTCATTATTAGCAGTAGACGTATCAGTACATGCTTTTGCAGTATCTAGATATATTTTATTTCTAGTCACATAAGAATCTCAGATAATGAATTAGTTGATGTTGGCGCTAAGTAAACATTTATTCAACCGACCATTATGAAACGTGTGATCAGTTCTGATTATATATGCTTCAGGAAGTTGGTTGGAATAAGTGTGGCAAAATTGGTGGCTTTTTGTTGCAGAAAATAAACTGCTATACACTAAGATGAAACCTTACTGACGAAACTGTAAGTGCGAAACAGTACCCTTGAAGAAGTCCTCGTTTGTATTTTACACTAGGATAAGCGAGATTAACTCGGATTTTGTTAATGTCTGCCAACATCCTCAAGATTATGTTGTGTAACGGTCATTATACTCTAGTTGATGGTATTTTAACAAGATGACCGACATAGATAAATTTCTTGCATTAGTTTATTTTGGATTTATCGGCTTTCATCTTCATATTTTTTCGGCTTTTGCGTAGGTAGTTCCCTTTATAACCCTTCATTGAGTTTTATTTTAATTTAATATATAATAATCATTTTATGGTAATAAATTTATAAATAAACATGTGTGTTTAATTTTTATTCTGTTTAATATTTTTATAAATTTAATTTTTAGTTTTGTGCTTGTGCTTATTGTATGGTAATTTTCTATTCTTTTGAAAGTTAAGATGTCAGATAGGATAAGACGACAAGAATTAAGGAAGGCAAAGACATGGAAGGAACGCAAACAACAAAAAGTATGGTTTTATTTATTTATTGTTGGTAACATTATGTTTTTATTTTTAGTTCTAAGTTATTACGTTTATAATGTTTTCGTTTTGTACTTTTCTTTTCTGCTGCAAACGAAAATAAAAGTTTATTCTATTTTTATTTTAAACATCTTTATTTCACCAAATATGGTTTTAAATATTTTATCGTAAAACCTAATTAAAATACCTTTATTCTTTGTTAAGTGGTTAATAAAAGTACACAATAATTAAACTTGGAAATTACCTTTAAAAAAATTTATTTTATAATTAATCAATTATTCTTAGAAAATTCTAAGGTAAATTTTCCTAATTGGTTATCGTTTACATTAATTTTTACTGTCAGTTACTTTAAGTAAATAGGATATGTTTTTTCCTACCATAAACTTAAATACGATTATTCTGGTTATTCCAGTAAATAATTCTGTAACACATTTATGTTTATTGATTCTGATAAAGTCTTTTATTTTAGATCCGGTGACACATGTGGAAAATATAATTTTTCTTTTATTAGTTCACCGAGGCAGTTCCTGCTCTCTAAATTTGAGAATAAGATTTGTTTTCGTTGCTAAAAATATTCATATAGTAGTTTAATGACAAAATGTGTGAAAAGTTACGGTTAAACTGTAGTCTACGACCGTAATTTTTGATAATACATACGAATGTCACTTTACCACATGTCAATTACGTCCTGCATTATTTTAATAAATATTTATCGGACATATTATTACTATAAACACAATATTTATTGTGTTTATAGTAATAAACTATGGGTTATTTTATTTGCAAACAGATATGATTTACACGAATTTAGTCGCATTCGACCACTGCTCGTTTATTTCATTCTTATGTTCTAACTTTGATATTCCAAATTATTCATCGTACATCCTTTGAACTTAAGTACTTGTATAGTTTTAACTTATTTATTTTTTTTTCACTCGTTCACTGGTATATTCTTTGCTGGTTCTTATTTTGAAACACCAAAATCTTTTGTTATAAGCTTTATTTGTAAGATGTTTACTTCTTTATATCGATTAACGTTTTATTTTATTTTAGTTTTTGAACAATTGATTTGTTTCGTACACCCGTGTTGCAAGTATTCGATAAGAAAACAAGTTTTTCATCTAAGAAATAAATATTAAAGAGTACATTATTTTATTGATAATGTAGGTTAGGAAATGGAGACCTAGGAATTATGAATGTTTTTTTAAGAGAGAATTATAACGATAGTCGGATCTGAAAAATAAAGATTAATTACTTGATTTAAATAATAGACAAATAGTGAGTTTATTAATAGCGTAGTGCAAGTGAAATATATAAAATAACAATAAAAATATAATAAGCTTATAAAAGGTAAGCTTTTTATGAAATTTTTAGAAAAAAATCTCATTTGAGACATTTTGTATTAAAATAGTGTTCGTTGAAAAAGGGATTAGAAGGACACAGCAGAATGTAAAACAAAAAAAGAGATAGTCAGTATCATGGATGAAGTAAAGTAAAAATATTTAAAAAAAATTAAAATAAAGGCGATTTTCCGAATAAAATATTGAAGCAGCTTGAATGTGCAATACACAAATTTAAAAATATAATAAAATAAAATAAATTTCGTTAAAATACTAAAATAATAATATTTAAAAGGAGACTATAGTATATAATTTTAACTACATGAGTATCTTTCAACATGAGATGAGAATTCTTTCGGTTGTCAACTTGCGATTCAGTTAAATTGGCGTCAATAAGCTTTTCCTTTTTATATGTTATTATTATTATTTATGTTTTTCATTTTCCCTGAAAAAAAGGTTTCTCGTAATTACTTAAATGCACTAGCTCATTCCAATCTTTGTACTGTTAGGTATTCCTGAAACATTTAGATAATTGCTTACAACTCGGTGGGTTGGTCTAGTGGTTAAACTTGTCATCGCAAATCAGTTGATTTTGAAGTCGAGAGTTCTAAGGTCCAAATCCTAGTAAAGACAACTGTCTTTACTTTCATCCGAATTTCACTACTAAATCGTGGATACCGGTTCTTTGATGGTTTTTTCCCCTACATCCCTGGGCCGGACATCCAATTAAGTATACTCGGCCCAGGGACGTGTTCTTCCGACTCTAAGGAGGTCTCCCCATCAACCGGCTTAACATCCGGCACGACAGGTCAACCCCCCCGGTTCTGGATCTTTTGTGCCTGCCTCTAATCCCCGGCGGGGGAACCGGGTCTCGGTCATTATGTCTTGCCTCAAACCAAAAGTGCCAGCACCAAGGGCGCAAGCACCCCCAGAAAACCAACACCCTCGGCCGGGTCTCGGTCTTAATTTAACCCCTCGCGAAGGCTTTCCCATGGAATCCCCGTCCCCTCACCGGAACCCGTACACCTAAGCATACGGGTCCTCCGAGACGGGGCTGTCCATCCTTCCCTATACTTAGCACTCTAGTAACCCCGGCGTCGATATTCCTCCACGGAGAACTCTCTACGGAGAACTGTTCTCGCAAAGTTTGCGAACCATTTCCAGTTATTTTCAGAGGCCAACATCCACTCCACAAGATTTCCCGTCACAATGCGTTCATCTACTAATCGTTGGCGGTGTTGCGCCCATCTATGGCACTCGAACAGCGTATGTTCGGCGTCATCTACGCCCTGACAATATTCACAAACAGGCGACTCCTTCTTACCAATTCTATTCTATCGCTTCTCGGCCTCTTGGCTAAGATCAAAGTGTAGTATCTGTTCTTTGATGGTTTGGTTTCAATTAACCATACGTCTCAAGAATGGTCGACCTGAGACTATAGAAGACTACACTTCATTTAAATTCAAACATATCATCCTCTCTCATCCTCTAAAGTAATACTTTACGGAAGTTCCGTAGACTAAACAGAAAAAGAAAGATAATTGCTTATAGTAAAATTAATAATTTACATTTCATAGGTGTACTCACAAATATTTAGCAGTAGTGCCTACTCCTTGTAAGGTTCGTTTTGTAATAAAAAATATTTGTTTATAACTATTATTTTAGAGTCTGTTATGTCATGTCAGGTAGACGCATGAATTTTGCATGTCATGCAGTCGAACTCCCATTTACCATTAAATGATCTTCATATGACAGTCAAATTTACTTTGATCATATTTTTAAGTGGCATTGCAGCCCAGGTTCAAAGTAAAACATTGACAGTAGTTCAGCTGATCATGAATTCGAAACTTGAGCGTGGAAATATGGAAATGGAATTTTGTAGCGTATGAAAAATATCATGCCTGATCGGGATTTGAACTCGGGACCTGCGGATGAAAGGTCGGGAAACTATCACTACGCCACGAAGATCGGCAAAATTTTTGTCTGGATTTTAATATATTTGCAGTCGCTTTTCATTTTTAGTGTGATTCCTTTAAATCCTGGAAAATTATGTTATATTTTTTCACTTTACCTGAACTGACATTTTATTGTTAGTAGTTTTATGAAAAAAAATGAACTCTGGTTATATGCACATAAAAATCATCCCTTAAATCCGTTGAGGGAATCACTTTTCTTTGCTTAATTAATTGCAAATCCTACTAATATTGATTTACGTTTCGAGATCTTTTAAAATGATAAAGTCTTACCGATACGGATTTACTCCTTTTAAAGAGTAAATCCGTATTTTATCTCATATCCTAGTAAAATTCTGAATATTTTCTTCATCTGAGGTTGTTAAGTTACTTTCTAAGATCTTTGCAATTATAATCAGTTACAGCATTAAGTCATCTGTAGTATTTCTGAGTATCATGTTAGTAGAATATGGACAAAATAAAAGTTAAATTCATGATAATTTATTACTTTTTGTTATATGGAATTATAATTATGTAATATCGTTTCGTACAGAATATAAAAATAGATGGAAATTTTTAGGACTAACATTTGTTGTAATTATTGCATTTTTCAGGGCGTGTTAGTAAACTTTAAAAAGAATTATTATCATTGAACAATTTTCTTTAATTATAAAGAATAACGTGATATAAATAATTAATCGAGGGAAAATCCGTAACAAGTTCCTTAGTTACAAAACTGATTCCTTTCTATTAGTTTCTTTCAAGGAAATAGTAAAAATATATTAATTATACCGTTTTATTCACGTTTATAATCTACAATCTAAAGATACTTAAATTATTTTGTACTTTGGGCGCATGAATAATGGACTTGCCGTGAACGAAATAAAATTTCCCTCTATAATTTTTATTCCTGAGTAAATATCCTTTAATTCTTAAGTCACCTTGTAACCGAAACAATTAAAGAATTAAATCGTATTTATTTTTAATTTTCAATAAAATATAAATTTCCATTTAATTTGGTTTTGTAAAAGTAATTAGAAAATACACTGTTTTATTTGAATATATTGTAAACAAATTTCATTATTTAATTCTAACTTTCAATTCTGTAATCGTCAGGTAGGTATATGAAAATCTGCCTTATTCCGTGGTTAAACAAAATATGTAACCCACCGGGTTAATCTAGTGGTAAAATCGTAATCGTAAATCAGCTGATTTCGAAGTCGAAGTTCTCAAGGTTTAAATCCTAATAAAGGTAGTTGCTTTTGTTATAATTCGATTACTACAGGGTGTCCCACATAAAACGCAACCCATCAATCACTCATCCATGAAATTTCAAAAGTCAAGCTTACTCCCCTACTCGTTACTGAAATGGACTCGTCCAACATCTGAACATAGCGGCGACGCAGTAGAACATTACCGATAGTAAAAACAATGCAATCATAACGTTCAGTGTATTGCTATAGACAAGATAGTGTTTTCGCTAGATGATGTTTTTTCATCGTTGAATCGTACTTCAGTACGAAATCAGCGGTTGCAGTGGAAGATTTGTTTCGCCATAAGTACCCAGATAAACCAGCTCCTAACAAAACATCAGTATTAAGGTTAGTAGCAAAATTTAGAGAGACCGGTTCTGTTAATAACAAGGAACACAAAAGATCTGCGTCAGTGTTGAATACAGATACAGTCGCTGAAATCAAAGACCGATTACTCGCCTCGCCAAATAAATCGATCAGACGTTTGTCTGCTGAAATTAATTTGTCTAAATCGACTGTTCATCGGGCGACCAAACGATTACAATTACGACCTTATCGCATTCAAACGGTTCATCGACTTCTTGAGCCCGAAAAAGAAAAACGGCTACAATATTGTCAACGGTTCCGTCGATTATTGCGTGAGGGAAGTAACGTTATGGATTCGTTATTTTTCACAGATGAAGCACGGTTTCATTTGGATGGCTACGTTAACAGCCAAAACAGTAGAATTTGGAGCGCTGAAAATCCCCACGTTTATCACGAAAAACTATTACACCCGCAGAAGTCGGGCGTGTGGTGCGCGATATCGCGGAAGAAAATAATCGGTCCTATTTTTTTCGGAGTACACCATTAATGCAGAACGATATCAGGATATTTTATTTCAGTTCATCGCACTCTTGGAAGAGGAAGACAGACACTGCTGGCTACAACATGAGGGTGCGACATCGCACTACGCAGGTTCAACTTCTGATTTCGTCGAGGAATTCTTTGGTAATCGTGTTATCGGTCGAGGCTTGTGGCCACCAAGATCTCCAGATTTGACTGCGGCGGATTTTTTTCTACGGGGTTACCTCAAAGAAAAAGCCTACGGCAACAAACCACGAACACTTGAACGATTGAAAGTCAATATTGAACAAGCTGTATTAAATATCCAGCCACAAACTTTGAAAAAAGTTGCAAGAAATGCTGTAAAAAGAATTGAAGCTTGTATTCAAGAATATGGCGGCCACTTCCAACATTTACTCTAAATGTAAGGTAATAGATGGTAATAATAAAAATTACATTTACATTTACACATGCCTTTTTATTATTTCAATGCCTACCAGTATAAGGTTGGGTTGCGTTTTATGTGGGACAACCTGTAGATGGTTGGATACCGGTGTTTTTTGGAGGTTGGGTTTTAATCAAGCCCAAGAATCTCAGGAATGGTCGGCTTGAGTTTGTTCAAGATTATACATTTACTGGTACAGTTACATTACACTGATAAATCTTTAATGACTTTAATTGTTGTTGCGACTATAAATAAACGTATTAAAAAAAAATATCTTGATTTTGTTCTTTTATTAATTCATCCAAATTATATTAAAATATTACGTCAAAACAAAGCAATTATTTCCAAAAAATAATTCAGTACTACTCTTTAGTTTGTTGACTTAATAAATATTTTTCTGACAAGATGTGAAAATAATTACAGATGAAATAAGAATTTTCTCATTATAGTTATAATTAAATAATTCTAATTTTCGCCACTGAAGAACCTATTTTGACTTACTTTTGTAGATTTAGCAATCTTGAGAAAAATTTAATTGTACATTACATTTTGATAGAGAATTTATTTATTCTTTATAATTATCGATTATATTTCATTTTCAATATATATATATATATATATATCATCAAACAATTTCATTTTGATAATTCTTTCCAGTTTTGCTAAGCTTAGATGGGAGGGATTTGGCGGTATTTTTACGGCCGGATGCCCTTCCTGAGCCAACCTACTGATGCCTGTGTAAATATGTATATGAATTTATAAAGATTATTATAAAAACACATTTATGCTCTTATTCATGACAGTTTTCTTGGAACTCCCTTTTACAAATAAAATATCCAGGAGTTCCTGGTTTATCTGCTGTGACCTTAGCTTAATACATGACAAATCAATCTAACAACTACATAATACAACGTTAAGATATACATGTATTATTTTATAGTTTAATAATACAATGTTTACTAACCCACCCGATAACCACCTACACATCTAATACAGAACTTGTGTAATGCGTTTAAAGTAAGCAGTAGCCCATTTTTCATTGAAAAATTGTTGTGGAATAATTTACTATGCTAATTGATATTTATTAATATGCAAAACTTATTTAAATGTCTTATTGTGATATATTTACTGTTAGGTTACGTTAAAAATAGGGTAAAAATACAATAATAATATTGTTTATACTTAATGATAAAGTAAAACAGCAGTTAATCATCTACAAATAATAAAATAATTGCATTCAGTCGCATCAAATTGTAATACAAGGATTTTAGTTCAGAGTGAGCAATAAATCATCCTGGTTTTTTTTTCTGTAACCGGCTTGCACAGTATCATATGGATAACTTACGCATTTATAATTCAGCTTATTATCTTAGAATCATATTTATTATTATTATTATTATAATAGGCAGTTACGTTGTGTAAATAAACACAGCCTTATGTTCGTATGCATTCGCGTGTTTGTGATATGTGTATATTATACACATATTATTGACTATGCATATGTAAGTCAATTACGTCGTTACTGGTTGATGTGGAAGAAGCACCCAATTAATATTAATGAAGGAGGTCAGATCCAATCGATTAGATGTCAGAAGCTGATAAGAAATCCTCTTAGATCTATGCCAACTGTTGCCTGTAGGTAATAAAGTGGAAATTCGTTTAATATTCCACACATTCGTTGTAATTAACGTACTTTCATTGATACAGTTTATTGGATTTTTACTCGCAATTAGATTAATGATTTTTACAGATAGATTAAATTTACTAGCAGATTTTTCCGTTCATTTAACTCGTAAACTAAATTCAAAAAATCGGATGATTATTCATTATGAATGAATAGTGTAGAGTTAATTTTAGGTTAATCTTTTTATTTTAATTAATCATCTCATTCTCTGAAACAATACCTAGTGATGGTCCCGGAGGTTAAAAAAAATCTCTTATTTTTTCTTTAGCACAACATTTATAATATTCTGACAATTGTTATACATATATATGAGGCTTTCGAGCTAATCTGAATCTAATTCTACATCTGTAATACCTAAATTAATTATCAAAAAAATAGGTTTTAATGGAAATTTTTTTTTAATATCTGTGGGTATTAAATGAATACAGCCAAATTAATTACCGTGTTATTAAAATTATTTCCGTACAGTTGAGGCCTGTTTCAACTACAAACATTAAATACGTCAACCTAAAAACTTATAGTTCAAATCGTCCTCCATCATCTTGCAATTATTAGCAGATTGAATCCTGTACGATCCTACTATACTATGAATTAACGTTTAATATTTATTAAAAAATTTTTTTCAATTTGTACTTGATTAATTAATTTCTATGAAAGTGCCCTTATCCCTTATTAGAACGATTAAAATCCATTATTAAGTAAAGTAGTGATTATAATTCATCGTTTCACAATAAAATGTTATATTGATTGGTTTACGCTAATTTAGTTGGTTTATGGTTTATTGGTTTACACTATCCGTCTGTGTTTTACTTGTGATTGAGACGCAGATGACATACAACGTCATCGGCTGTTTCCTTTCACTGAGAATAACGATGTTCATTAAGCAATCAACCACTTTAGTAAACAAAATAATGGTTCACTTGTAGAACTTTCGATAAGCCTTAAATAACTATCATTATTATTAACCTCTCTGTAGAAGGAAACGGGAATCCGCTTCACTGTATCCTTCCCTAGTAATGTTGATGTGGGATACTGGTTATTCTTGAGAACAGTTAGGGTGTTTTCACGTGGGAATTTTGATACATATCAGTTCGTCTTCAACGGTTACAAGTGGAGTGCCGAATAAATAAAGATCATAAAAAAATTGAAAATCTTATCTTAGTGTAAACTTATTTTATAATAATCCATTAAATTTCATAAGTTTTTTTTTGTTAATTATTTCCTTATTTACATAACTATGTAAGTGACAATTTCATTATACAAGCTACGCTTATTTGTAAATTAGACAAAGTGTTCTTTCGTAGTTGCAGTTTCATTGAAACATTAGATGTTAGCTCTTCGTTTATTAAAAAAAAAATTATATTTTATTCAGTAGTATAACAATATACGAGTAACATCAATACTCTTTACTTCGGTTGTCATATTTTGGGAGGCTGATTTTATTAGCTCATTTTCTCGACTGAATTGTCATCAAACTGCTCAAAAGAAAATAATCGTTCATAAAAATTCTACCGTTTTCCATTCCGTAAATTATGGATCCAATTATAAGACCATTTTGTTAGTAGAATAAATAAAAACGTTTTTTGTTTCTCCTAAGCTAAAGGCTCTATACACTATGCTCTTTTGGCGATGAAACGGTCAGAACTGCTACCAATAATATATGTTGGAAAAATCTCTCCAAAAACTTTTATAGTACATATCCATTACTGATCTGAAGTAAAAACAACGTTACCTACTTTCTTTTTTACAGTTATTTTATATTTGTTAAGCCTTTTCAGAATAATTTTTTATATTTATTTCACTTAAATTATTATTCTATAATTATCTCATTGTTTACATCTTTAATTGGCAGCTCTTTGACTAGTTCAATTGTATTTTTTCTCTCAGTGTAAAGAAAGATACGTGTTAAAAATGGAAGTCACAAAAATCTGTGATTAATTAGACGCTAAAATTTAAATTATCTGTATAAATTTTTCTAAATTACTTTATTTATTTTTATACGAATATACTTTTATAACTGTTTAAATCAATATTCCTCCTTCATTCGTTCTGGAAAATAAGATAAATTCTTTAAATATTTGCATTAGAACGCAAGTATCTGTATCGCTATTAATAGTTACGTTTACAATTTACCCAAAAGGTAAATGTATAGGTTTAGATGCAGTAGTATGGGCCTTTTATATATATATATACGCGTGAATGTGTACGCGTTTCTGTTCATCACAACTCAAGCGGCACACGTAACTCTTTGATGCAGATTTTTTTTTTTCAGTAAATAACAAGATGATTACAAAAATAAAAGTTTTGGTCCGTCCGAAAACGTGCTAAGAAACACCTTTCCGAGCAATTGAATTGTAAAGGGCGTGTACTGTGATGATCTATTGTGATCATTCACCGGCCACAGGGATGGACACACGGCAGCAGTCCGTTTTTACCCCTCGGTGGTCATCACCGGTTGGTCATTGACAGTAGGGTTTGTAATTTTTGTTTGCTGCTTGTAATATGCTCGCATCTCTACTGAAGAAGGAAAACAAGTTATTTAAAGATCGAATAACTAAAAAATAGAAACTAAATTAATTTTTTAGTTTAAAAAATATTGAAATATAAAATATGATTCAAGTCCGCTCATAATACTTAAAAAATGATTAATTTTATGTTTTTGTCATGATTTTTACTAGTGAACATTTTTATCAACACTTTAATGATAGCATTGAAACCAACTTGACAGACACTGAATATAAAACGGTTCAGTGCGTAGTAGGACTACATTCAATTAAACCTTTTCATCTGTTTAAGGTAGTTTGATGAATTGATTTTTAAAACTGAATTTTGTTAGAAACTCGATTTAATGACTACGAAAATACAATTAATATCACCTGCATTTTGGTAGGTTTGCATGCTGATCTGCAATAGTATATTCGGTTCGTCGAAGAAAGAAAGTAAGAAAGAAATTTAACAATATACTGGTTTCGTGAGGGCTAATAATTTAATAATATACTGGTTTCGTGAATGATATCTCATATCATTAATTAAAACTGTAAATCATATCACTAAAACGGCATAAAAGGGATTTTCACATGCTTATCAATGTACATCAACTTATTTCTTCCTATCTTCGATATTACTACAGTTTTTTCTTATTTTATTATTATTATTTTTTTTTTTTGGTTATGAAAGAGTGGGACCAACAGCTGCGGTCATTAGCTCGCTGGAAATTGTTAGCGTATGAGAAGATGCTATGCCCGACCGGGATTCAAACCGGGGATCTCCTATGAAATGCCGAGACGCTACGTACTCACCCTCGGAGGTGGGCAGTTTTGTTTTGTTGTTTTAATGTGACTGTCATTTTTCCATCTCATCACGGTTAACCTTCTTTTTCCTTTGAGACCATTTCTATCCGGTAGTTTAATGAAAATGTATATCCACGCATTTTTGTTTATGTGCCGATGTATTCATCCATTTTTAAAGTTACATTTAAATATTGTCAGAATTATTCATTTTACAATTTCATTTTTGAACGCGTTCATTACCGAGACTATCAATTGCCAATGAAGAACAGCGATAGTACGTTTTTATTCAACGGGTATTTATCACCTTACCGGATTGAGTAATGTTTAGTATTTACGACATCGCAAACTAAGTTCATGTTTCAAATTTATTTGTGCCTATTACTCCACTTATCGATAACATTCATAGTTTAACTTAATCTTAAATTTAAATGAAATCAATGCTCAATATGAAAACTTTTATGAAACCACATCACGAAACTACCAGAATTTCATATTTGTAGATAGTCAATCCGTTTATCCATATTTTCTTCAATAATCAATGTACCAAATTTCATGAATAAAAAATGATATACCTTTTAAAATAGTTGAATCAATTCTCCCGCTTTTAGTTTTGATCAAAAATATTAACCAGTTATTATTTTAACTTAGTTTTGCAAAAGAATAACTTACTTTAGGTTCTATAAAGTCATCACGTACTACAGTATTATCTAACCTAAAACTGAATGCAGGACTTCAACTTTGTTTTTCATTGTAGTTTTATGTTTCATTATACCAGTATTTTAATTACTATGAATGTTTTTTTTTCCAAAAAGGTTTTGTAATTCTTGGTTATGTCACATTAAAAATTACATCACAGGAAAAAATCTGATTCACTTATAATAAAACGTTTTTTTATAAAATATTACCTAAAAAGTAAACAGATCAACAAATTTTTTGTTGACACCCTAAAAGAAGATAATATTGATTAGAGAAACATATAGAATATGAAAGTACGTATTAGTTTTTTTATTTAATTTTTTTTTTGCAGAGATAACGGGAAATTCACACTACACCAAAGACAGGCTTTTTCACCTTCTGTTAAAACAAACACAATGTTAACATGTTTTGTTTAGTTTTTAAACGCTTGTATTTAACTTCCACTGTCGGTCCTTTTGGATTAAATTAAGTTTTGAACTATTTCTGTTTACCCAGTTTTTTTCTTCTAGGATCATTACATTCTGTTCATGGTAAATCTGAAAAATAAGTAAGTAATTGGGTAAAAAATAAAAACAAATTATTTAAAAGTTAAACATCCAACAATTATTGATTAACTGATTTTATTGATTATCTATTATATTGGTTATTGAATAACTGAACAAAAAAAAAATTAGTTTTCAAAATTGATGATAAAATTTCACACAACACACGCGCGCACGGACACACAATAAATATAAATAATAATGAAAATAAAATGTTTACAAAAGATTTTACATTTTCGAATTTGTTTTCAATAATTAAAAAATCTCATAATTTTATTTTTTAAATTAAAAAATATCTAATTTTAAATAAAACCAATAAAAAAGTAAAAGCAATTACATCTGGAATAAAAATTAATTAACTAATTCATTTTCAACATTTTTAAAGTTAGGATGCAATTTATGTCATAAAATTCCATTTGAAGTGAGAAAGAATGTGTCATTTTGAATCAAGTAAATACCTGTTTAAAAAAATTACTTTTTTTTTTAAACAAATACATTTTTTATCAAATACATCAACGTAGTTAACTTCTTCAAAATACCTTAATTAAGACTTAGCTAATATTTTCACCAATAAAATGATATTATTTATTACCACCATACATGTTCATCAGTATTATTTGATAGAATTACTATTTTTATACGTAAATATCAATAATAATCATTTCATTTTTTATTTGATATTGTTTGCATTTGTTATTTCTCTGATTTATCTTGGTGTTCGCTGATCTTTGCAGATTACTGCGCAGTGCAGATTACTTACTCGCTGATCTGTAGAATTACTGCGCAGTGCAGGTGAGGAAGCGATTGATAGATTATACAAACTGGTGTGTAATATTTATGAAAATGGGGAATTTCCATCAGACTTCAAAAAAAGTGTTATAGTTATGATACCAAAGAAAGCAGGGGCAGTTAATGTGAAGAATACAGAACAAATAGTTTAACTAGTCATGCATCAAAAATCTTAACTAGAATTTTATACAGAAAAATTGAGAGGAGAGTAGAAGAAGTGTTAGGAGAAGACCAATTTGGTTTCAGGAAAAGTATAGGGACAAGGGAAGCAATTTTAGGCCTCAGATTAATAGTAGAAGGAAGATTAAAGAAAAACAAACCAACATACTTGGCGTTTATAGACCTAGAAAAGGCTTTCGATAACGTAGACTGGAATAAAATGTTCAGCATTTTAAAAAAATTAGGGTTCAAATACAGAGATAGAAGAACAATTGCTAACATGTACAGGAATCAAACAGCAATAATAACAATTGAAGAACATAAGAAAGAAGCCCTAATAAGAAAGGGAGTCCGACAAGGATGTTCCCTATCTCCGTTACTTTTTAATCTTTACATGGAACTAGCAGTTAATGATGTTAAAGAACAATTTAGATTCGGAGTAACAGTACAAGGTGAAAAGATAAAGATGCTACGATTTGCTGATGATATAGTAATTCTAGCCGAGAGTAAAAAGGATTTAAAAGAAACAATGAACGGCATAGATGAAGTCCTACGCAAGAACTATCGCATGAAAATAAACAAGAACAAAACAAAAGTAATGAAATGTAGTAGAAATAACAAAGATGGACCGCTGAATGTGAAAATAGGAGGAGAAAAGATTATGGAGGTAGAAGAATTTTGTTATTTGGGAAGTAAAATTACTAAAGATGGACGAAGCAGGAGCGATATAAAATGCCGAATAGCACAAGCTAAACGAGCCTTCAGTAAGAAATATAATTTGTTTATATCAAAAATTAATTTAAATGTCAGGAAAAGATTTTTGAAAGTGTATGTTTGGAGTGTCGCTTTATATGGAAGTGAAACTTGGACGATCGGAGTATCTGAGAAGAAAAGATTAGAAGCTTTTGAAATGTGGTGCTATAGGAGAATGTTAAAAATCAGATGGGTGGATAAAGTGACAAATGAAGAGGTATTGCGGCAAATAGATGAAGAAAGAAGCATTTGGAAAAATATAGTTAAAAGAAGAGACAGACTTATAGGCCACATACTAAGGCATCCTGGAATAATCGCTTTAATATTGGAAGGACAGGTAGAAGGGAAAAATTGTGTAGGCAGGCCACGTTTGGAGTATGTAAAACAAATTGTTGAGGATGTAGGATGTAGAGGGTATACTGAAATGAAACGACTAGCACTAGATAGGGAATCTTGGAGAGCTGCATCAAACCAGTCAAATGACTGAAGACAAAAAAAAAAGATCTTTGCAGAAAAATATTGGAGTAGTTCTTTTGTTATCAATGATATTGGAAAATTACATATTCCTAATGTGATCTATGTGTGCCATGTATAATTTTTTGATATCAGAAAAAGACATTTATTTATCACGCATTTTCATAATCGTAGGAGAGTATATTAATAACGCCACTCATTGATAACTTCTATAACTACAGAAACATATAATATTATATCATTCTCGACTTACATTAAAAGCATCTTCGATTTACCGATGTTCATTAACCTAACAAACAGTATTTTTATTTCATGAAATTAATCTTACTGAAATACCAAATTTAAGTATTTTTTTGAGTTTATAGTTTCTTGCATTTATCTGTAACAAATTAAAAGTAAAAAATATGAGATATTTGTATGTACGTTATTAATGGTAGATCAAACAATGAAGAAATGACTAAATTCTTTTATTTCATGTTTTTTTTATAAATAAGAAAAAAGCGAGTATTTTTCTTGTTGCCTGAGAAGGATTACATTATATTAAATCCATTATAATTAAATTAAATAATAATTATATTAATATTTCTAGTTAAATTATTATTTATAGTATATAAATGGAAATGAATAGAGCGCCAAGGAATATGGAAATAAATAATCGAAGTGAAGGCAATTTAAGACCGCAGTAAAATAAAAAAAAAATGATATATGTTACAATACGATATGAATCATTGAAATCCTAAACATCTAAAACATTAAGGAATTTTAGACTGTGTGAAATCTTTAATGACCAATCTAGTAAAAAGGATATTTGTAAAATCGTTATAACGAAGGCATTGTTTTAAAAATTTTCAGACATTTGACCTAAAGATTTACTTAAGACCATTTTACTCCCCAAGTAAACAAAAATAACGGCAGTGATTGTTCAGACTCAGTGCATGTTATTAAAAATTAATTAAGAAGGACTTTAAGATTTAAAGGTCTTTCTATCAGTTCACACTCGGTCGGCTCCTGTCGGTTGCACTTAGCTCCGTACAGTTCGCACAGTTCCTTTCGGATGCAGTCGGCTCCTGACGATTCAGCGGCTAGGTACGCACTATTTAAGCCTGCTCCGCACTACATTCAGGCAGTAGAAGAGGGAGAAGAAGAAGGAAGACCCACCACTCGTCTTCAACATCACGGACTGGAGTCCGGAACAGAGCCCAGCAGAGATGCATTCTGAAGGGCAGCCATACCAGAAGCGGATGAAGAGCTTCTACACAACCTCTCCTTTTCAAAACTTACAGTAAGATAAAATAACCCAGCAATTGCGACTCCTCCGGAAAAGGGGACGCATTGCTCCCTCCTTATAGCTAGTGCCCCGTTGTGACGTATTCCTGCTAGCCTATTAAGCGTTAGCACCGAAAGGACTTCAGTGGACGGTCTGAAGGGAAATTACGTCGGGAGGACAGGCTTTATAAGCCTAGCCTTCCGCGGTCGGCCCATGAAATGGGTTCGATAACGCTGGTCCAACAACGGATTGGAATGCAATTAAATCCGTCTTAAATTCACTAAAATAATAATACACAAAACTTGAAAAAATTAGATCCGAGATTTAAAATAACCCTTTTAAAAACCAAGCCCGATTAGAATCATCCAGCAGCAAGGGACTCTGTCCAGGTTCTGCGATAAAGTAGGGAGTAATAAACTCCCGTCAACTTTGCATTCCATTCAGGCAGTCTTCTTCCAGCCATCTTTCATCAATCTTCAAAGACTCAACGTACAAACTTACAAAATGTAGTATAATATGTATTCTTTAAAAATGTGTTATTTATCGAATCATTAAAAGCATTTATACACACTTATACATAATCTTGTATTATTCTTTAAAATATTAAAGGATCATATCTAATTAAGAAGTTATAAATGTGTATATTTATTTATTTATTATTTGAACCAGTGTTAAATATATAGAGTAATTACCATAACAAAGGTACTACACCAAGGCGGACATATCTCGACAGTGACAGTTGTTTTATAAGCCATGTTACAATTCCTATAAGACTTGTTCTGGAACGAATAAAAGGGGAAATATAGAGAATGTGGGAGAAAATATTAACAGAAAAGAGATTAGAAGAAAAAGAAACATTGTAATGGGAGGAAAAAGAATAAAAGCAACCAGATATTCAGTTTGCACAGTAGTTCGGCGGGACCAGAGGAGATTATTCATAATTAAAATTATTAAAAGTGCAGCAAAGGAGTTCAGTATTAAGATAAAAATAGGATAAAAAAAAGCGATGAAAATTGGTAAGAATAATCCTCAGTAAATAAATCGGTTGAAGGAATATTAATATTGTTAATTGTTTTTGAAGTGGTGAAATATTATCAAGATGGAGAACCGAAAAAGAAATTTACTAATCGCTTGGACGTGTGTTATGAATAGTGGAAGTTTAGTAAGAAAGAAAAGACTACTTGTGTCGTTTTAAAATGTGGTTTTGAAAGGGGTGAATAAACAGACAAATTTGAAAAATGGATTATTAACAGAAAAATTTAAAAGAACAGTAGATGATAAAAATTTGACAATGTTATATGGAAGAGAAAGACATCTTGGTGGTGGCTTATCCTATGAAGAAATTTTTTTCATGGAGGAGAAGGTGGAAGGGAACAGAAAAAGAGAAAAAAAAAGAAAGATTCAGATTCTTATAGAGATTAGGAAGAGAAGAAGGGAAATGAAGGACATTCAAGCCTCAGACGATGTTGGACTTTATGATGAAACTCTCGACAGACAAATTTATTCGAGAAAAGTAAAATGGGGAATTTTATGATGAATTAGAAAATATGATTTTAATGTTGTAGAAGACAACATTCAAATCAAATAAAGAAGACAAATCTTCGATAGTAATATTTTTCATTCCTGTGATATAATTTTAATACTTCAAATTTATTGATTCTTTAAAAAAAAATGTATATTTATAAAATTACATAATCTAATGTACCAAATAATCGTACTGAATTTGACATCTTTTAAACAAACTTCAAGACAGAACCTTTAATTTATCAGATTTAAAAAGTTTATTCAGCTGTAGAATGAACACAGGTTTTACAGAACACAAGGAAGAATAACTAAGTATAATGATAATAAGAAAAAAAAGGAAACAATAAATTGCAACTAACCAAATGCTAGCATCTGTGGTTAATAAACTACGCTCTTATAAAAATTCTAACACATAAATATATTAACACCCTCAGTGGCGTTTGACTTTAATAACCTACCATAAATATTCAATGATTTGTTTGCAACCAGTTTCCTATAAAGCGGAAATAATCTTGTTTATTGCACTTTTCTGTGTGTGTACGTATAGATTATATCAGCACTGAATTACATATTTTTAAGTTAGTAATAATATAAGTAGGTTTGTGGGAAACCAATATTTGTTAGTTCAGATTTTTTATCTATTTTTGCATTAATTTTAATTAGTGTTGAATGTAATTTTAATTATAAGACTAACAATAATATTATTATTACTGTTATTACCAGCTGAAAAAAGGGGAAATATTTATTTTATTAACTAATAGATTGTTTCTACATGTATTTATAATTAACCACTTCATATTTTCTTTCTTTCTTTCTTTTCCTGTTTAGCCTCCGGTAACTACCGTTTAGATAATTCTTCAGAGGATGAATGAGGATGATATGTATGAGTGTAAATGAAGTGTAGTCTTGTACATTCTCAGTTCGACCGTTCCTGAGATGTGTGGTTAATTGAAACCCAACCACCAAAGAACACTGGTATCCACGATCTAGTATTCAAATCCGTGTAAAAATAACTGGCTTTACTAGGACTTGAACGCTGGAACTCTCGACTTCCAAATCAACTGATTTGGGAAGACGCGTTCACCACTAGCCCAACCCGGTAAGTTTAACCACTTCATACTGGAGCAGGAAGTCAATACCTTTTATTCATTTATACTCAGCGCTGTATCTAAGCCGTTCAATTTTAAGTTTAATTGTTAGCTGCAAACTACAGAATATTAATGGTGGTTTTATTTCATTCCTTAATCATTTTATTGTTACTCTACGGAATTCTTCAAAAATCTAATGAAAAATGTATGCTGCAAGAAGGAAAGTATGGTAATCAGGTAAAAGTGGGGTATGGTGTTTTTTTTTTTACATTTCTTCATGTTCCATAACCCAGGGACCTCAAAAAACAAAAAAAAAGTGGAGTGTAATATCCGTAGGTGTGTTGCGGTGTTTGATGCTTAATAACGTTTGATGAAATTTGACAAAGCGACTCCTTGTGTATAAGGGGCAATTTGTTGGTAAAATTTTGTATCTCCAGAGGAGTAGAACATTTTTTGAGATTAATTTTATTAAAAGTTTACAAACATAACCCCACTTTATATTAAACTCAGTACATGCGTGCATGCTTATCTTATCTTTTACCCCCAAATTCTCCACTACCCTAAAAATCTAAAACAGCTTTCTTTTTACTTATTGCATATTTTTTAAGCTGATTTCTTTTGTCTTCCTAGGATAGTAGTAAAGCAAGTGATCCAAAAACAGAAGATTTTCGGGCGATATTAGAGTTAGAGGAGTCGATAACAATACAAATATATTGATCTTTTTAATTTTTTAAAACTTTTTGTAATAATATCTGAATATTATTTTAAATATATAATAATATTTCATCCCCATCTACAAAAAAGTAATCTTAGGTAACTTTTTATTGGTTGTATATTTTTTTAGTAGAATCTTTTAAAATTTCTTCATTTAACATAAAAAACGTGCAAAGAAATTTTTATGAAGATGATTTTGGAAATGTAGGAGCTAAAAAAATTAGAAAATACAGTTTTTTTTTTTAATTTTTAAAATTACTTTTGGTTTATTTAAACTATAATGATAATTTTACCATAAAACTTCACCGTAAATTACCCCACCCCAAAATAGAAATCTCACAAAAAATTTTCATGTATCTTTAATAATGTATCTAATTTTCATGTATATGTATTCTTTCTATTAGATAAGAATAAATAACCGATGCCAGGTAAGTATTGCAACTTTGTTGTCAGCTTTTTTTATTATGTTTTTTAAAACGTGGACCTTATGCCTTTTTGAAAAACGTAAAATTTTTAAAATTGCATAAAAACCAACCTTTACTAACTTTTAACCCCTTGTTTAAGCGTTTTTGGATCAACTGTTAAAAACTTATTAACCATTAATTTTATATGTTTATTTTTCACTAATAGTTGCTCGAATAAAACTGTGTAATATTTATAAGTTGTTTTATATAACAGCCTTTTTTCTTTTTCTTTAGTCTGAATGAAATAATTTCTTTTTGTAGTACTGTTGAATTTAATATTTTTAATTCTATGACAGTTCAGTATTATTTTTTATGAAATGAAAAAAAAATATTTATGTCACTTGTATATATCTTGTCGGTTGTCTTAATTGTAAAGAACAATTAAATACGAGCGACATAATTTTGATTAGACGTTTCTTTCATATTTAAGCCATCTATTATTATGTAACTTATTTATGGCAAGTAACTCTGTCATATTACCTAAAAGGACCCGTTTGCGGAAGGAATATACAGGAAAAAATCTATGAAACCACTTCTACAAAAAAACGGATCCCCGTTCTGAATTTATACGGACCCTCTAATACCCGTACTGCTTTACGTCAGCACGTCCTGTAGTTCCTTGTGCTATAAATGGTTTTTATTTTACATTTTGTTTGAATTATTACTATATCGAGGACTCGTATGAAATATTCACAATGGCCTATTAGAATAAATTGATATAAAATAACGTTAAGCTAGTTTCTTTTGACTTGAAATCACTTTATGATTACGTCTTATTCCGCATTAAACAAGGATCAAACGTGTTTAACGCTGCACTTGGAAAAAATTTTAGGGTGATGCGAAATATAACTGACACATCAAAAAAAAAAACATATTTCAAGCAAAAATCGAGTGTTTTTTCCCAAAAATCAGTATACCCTAACAAAAAAAAACCTATATTAGTAATTCTTATTTTCTTCGTGTATATTCTTTTGTTTATTTTGTTTTAAGTTATTTCTTGATTTTGTTTTTTTTCCTTAATTATTTAAGGAATTTTCCTTAAAGATATAAGAATAATTAAAGTTCTATCTATTTGTAGAACTTAATAACCTATTCGTTTAATATATTAAAATATCGTAAATATAAGTTATTACGTTATAATAAAGTTTATTTTTTTCTTGAACCCTAATTTTACATTTTATTTTGTTATCAATTAATATTACTGGAATAGATTTGTTAAAATAACCTTATTTCATTTATTTCTTGAATAAATATGTATCATATTTGTTAATCGTACACTAAAAATGTGCTATTTACATTTTCTTGTGTTATAAGTATTTTACGTCATTATTTAAAATGTAAATAAATATTTATATTCTAAATACTATCAATAGAAAAAAATCATTAAAATAATATTTTTTACTTCTGTATCCCGGCATACTTTTAAATTAATAAAGCCGTAATTATTTGTTTCCTTCTTTTCAATAATTAAAAGTTTAGTAAAGGTATATTTATTTATTCTTTCATCCATCGTTAATCTGTTTCAATAATACGGTTAAAAAGAAATCGCTAATTCAGTACGATTATTTAGAGCGACAAATTATATATTTCTTTAAAGAAATACTACATTATATAATATTTAACCGTACAGTCAAGTATTTTAAATTTATTCATCAAATACAGAAGTACCGAATTGTAAATGAATTTATAATACTATATATATTATTTGTAATAAAATTTCAAACATAAAACTTTTCTTTATATGCCAAAAGAAGCTGTGCAATTATTATTGGTAGAAATTGGGGAATGCACAAATCACAATTCGTGCAGTCTATTTATTTCATTTATGTATTTATTTATGCTTTATGAAGGTGAATACCCAATTATAAATCTCAATTGTGATTATACGTGTGACTGAATACCAAACATCTACAGAGAATAGAACAACGGACCTTTTGATTAGAAGCCACATATGATTAGAACGTAATTAGAATTATAACATCTAGTTGCTAATCAGACATAATTTATTTTCTGGATTTAACTGAGTATATACTATTATTTACGTATGTAATTAAATTCCTAGAACTTAGAATAAATAAACATTCAATATCATAAGTAATCGTTAATTTTTTTGTATTTATTTTTATTAGCCTATGTATTTAATTATACCTATATATTTATCAGTAGCTTAAATTACCAATAAATAAAATTATATATTTAAAAAAAAATATTTTATTGTATTTATCTCATTTCTCTTTAGAAGTTATTTCAATAATTATATAATTTATTTACTTTTCAGTGCTTTACGTACATTTTTCTTTTTTAATTTACTTTATTACTGATTTTTTTATTTTTATTAAGTAAGCGAATTTTAAAAATCGCGGATCTTGTTTGCATAGAACAGATGCCAGGAATAGGTTTTAAGTTGCTATTAGCGTGAGAAAAATGATTTTGTTTGTGTAGTGCACATCGGCTGATTGGTTTCAAGCAATTGTCTGGTTCTTTCTCTTCTTCCGTGTTTCCTTTCCCACAGCGGTCCTTTTTTTCATTCCACTTCAACCCCCATACGTTAACAAAAAACTGTGAGTAATGATTAAAAAACCAGCATTGATGAGGGTGCAGGTAGCGAGATCCATCAACGAAAAATTGTATAACAAGAACTAAACCTTTCCTTTTACTCTAAAAGAAATATACAGCTCGCATCGGTCAAAATTATTTATTCGTTTCAGTTTTCAACAATTTAATTAACCTGACAAACAGTTTTTAAAATATCTGTAGATAATAATAAAATGGCTTGCTTCTGAAAAATAAGTAAGCAATGAAAGTAACTAAATAGCGTATTACTAAGCCCAATAAGATTTGAGGATATTATATTGTGGTAAAAATTACTGATTAGCGAGAAATTTTATTTACCTAACATTACATAGGTTGTAACGCAAAACTATCTCTTAAAACAATTAGTTAAAATTAAACCTATTTATGAAATGTACTCGTAAGAAGTCTATCTCGCGTAAATATAATTATAGGTTTTATTAGTTTAGGTTTACTTATTAGGATAAGGTATATCTTAAGTAACAAATTTAAGTTCTACATATTAATATTTACAATTTTAATGTTACACAACTTCGTTAGCTCTAACATCAATTCATTTCAAACTTTTATCTTAGTTTAATTAAAATGTATATAGTAATTTGTATTTTGAAAATTTACTACTTAATTTCAGTTTTTAGTTAGCTAATGGGATTTTAAGTTACTTCAAAGAGACAGAGTTGAAGTTAGATTAAAATTATTTATAGCCTACACAATTAAGTTCTAACATTCTGCAATACGAGTTCGGATCCCTACGAAAAAATGAAAGAAATATTTGAAATATTATGATTAATAAGACATAATTTTGTCATTTTCAGAGGAAATTTTGAATTATTTTTTTATTTAATTTTACGCTTACGAGCGTTAACACAGTTCTTTTGTTAACAGCGTTACTATATGAAAAAAAAAATTTCAAGTTTCATTATTGTGATAGAAATGACATACATTAAAAACATAATTATTCCATTAATTCTAGATAAACACTACGAAATCTCTGTAATACAGTTTAATAACGATAACTTAAAAAAAAATTGTAATCTATTAACATTAAATATGTATATGAATATTATACTTCATTAGATTTAATTAGATTAACTCAAATCTTAATAGCCTGCCATTATTTCAGTTGGTATAATCCGGAAACATAACTGTTACCATGTAATTACATTATTTTAGTACTCAAAATTTAATTTTTTTAATTAGTATTGTCAATAGATTATCATATTAAAAAATCTGTAATACGTTTAGGTCTACATTTTTTAAAGACATTTTTATAGTCGATTAACTTTATAACAAATATGATTTATATATTTTTTTTGACAGCGATATTGAAATATAATGTACTCTGTATTAGAAATAATAAAATTTTTCTAACGAAAATATCTTACGACCTTCTATTTGCTGATCAGTAAATGAGTTTTACTCTATATCGTTTTATGTAGACTTATAAATTGTAATATACACCAATAAATATTATTAATGAATTACAATTAATAAAAATGATTAAAATAAATTGTAATTCATTCATATAATGTGAAGAAAATTAAGCAAACGAAGAATAAACAAATAAAATTATCTTACGATACTAATTCTGCTAGTCAGATTGAATTTTTAAAAAGAAAAATATTTACGAAAGCTAAAATTTTTAATGGGTTAACAGACGATAAAGTATAAAATAACAGTCTTCAATAATTTAAAACTTTTCTTGTCTATATATTTAATTCATAATTAATTGTAGTTTTATTAAAAATATGCGAAAAACAATAAAGTCAAAATCTTTAAACTTATTTAACTATTTTAATAAATCTATTTTCGGTAAGTATAGACATAATAATTCGTTCTCAACACTCGTATTCCTTACTCTTATAAAAAGAAGGAAAACATAATAAGATGTGATATAAAAAAAAAGCAGGTTAGATGTGCTGGGGAGGGTATGATGGAATCTAGTAGGGTAGGATGGCAGGCAGTCTTCCGGGTTCATCACACCCCTCAGACCCACAACGGGACCTACCCTTCACCAGACACCGCTTTCGGGGTAGTCATGGTCAAAAAAGATGACGCTACCAGTGAAGAATAAAAGTTACCTTCACGATTTTGTTTTTTCTTCAATTTTTTTTATTTCAGATTTTACCCTTTGCTACATAAAGATACTACGAAATATAACACCGAAATGTTTTGTTAAATAAAACAGCATATAATAAAAGCAATATAAAGTTTTAATCCAGAACGATATTTCATTTTAAATAAGTCATCCAGTGATATTTAACGGTAACACACTTTTTAGCGTAAATGTCTGTATTAAATTACACAGTACAGCAACTTTATATTACACGCTACCAAAAATGTTTTGATAATGTATTCTGCTATTCTAAAGAAACTGGTACACAGAAATAGTTCGTTGCTAAAATTTATAGTTATTTGGAAAATTGACTTTTTCTAAAACATTGACTTGCTTTATACTCGTATACAACTTGATTTACAGTAATTACACACAAATACGTTTTCCTAACGAAGAATTTCGGGATTATAGTTTGTGAAACATTGTTGTTTTTTCTATAATGTTTCACAGAA
Source organism: Lycorma delicatula (assembly GCF_047948215.1). Classification (NCBI taxonomy): domain Eukaryota; kingdom Metazoa; phylum Arthropoda; class Insecta; order Hemiptera; family Fulgoridae; genus Lycorma; species Lycorma delicatula. Next base: position 25,563,923 of record NC_134455.1, read on the forward strand.
AAAAAAATACGAAATAGTAAATTCTTATAGAGTGCATGGATGAATCTAAAAAAAATGTTCGCAAATTTATCAGTACTAACCAGTAATTTACGCTTACGAGCGTTAATACAGTTCTTTTGTTAACAGCGTTAATATAGAAGTGAAACTTGGACAATCGGAGTATCTGAGAAGAAAAGGTTAGAAGGTTTTGAAATGCGGTGCTATAGGAGAATGTTAAAAATCAGATGGGTGTATAAAGTGACAAATGAAGAGGTATTGCGGCAAATAGATGAAGAAAGAAGCATTTGGAAAAATATAGTTAAAAGAAGAGACAGACTTATAGGCCACATACTAAGGCATCCTGGAATAGTCGCTTTAATATTGGAAGGACAGGTAGAAGGGAAAAATTGTGTAGGCAGGCCACGTTTGGAATACGTAAAACAAATTGTTAGGGATGTAGGATGTAGAGGGTATACTGAAATGAAACGACTAGCACTAGATAGGGAAACTTGGAGAGCTGCATCAAACCAGTCAAATGACTGAAGACAAAAAAAAATCCAGTAATAACTAATAATCGGTTCTATAAACTATAATTGGTTTATATTTTTTTACTACTGTGTTTGTTAACTATAGTTTTCCTTAGTTTATTTTTCTAATTTAAGAGGTCATCATTTTATTTAAATATGTAGCTTTATAGATGTCACAACTTGAGAAGTTCAATTTAACTTCTTGTACTATATTCTTGCAGAACTTCGTAAAAGTTTATTTAAATCTTTGTTATCTTCTTGCCTTATTTGTTTCATAAAATGTATGAAAATTAAATAAAAGAAAGGTTCGGTTCTTGGATTTGTGTTCAGTATTATTAAATGATAATAACATTTTTTTACTTTATTGTTCGCCATTTCTGTATTAGTGAATGACTTCAGATACTTCACATTGTTAAAAAATAAAAATAAATTTAAATTTTGTTTTATCTGAATTATTACAATTCACTATTCGAAATACTTTCTTCATACAATTTTTTTAATATCTACTGTTGTCTAAAAATCAGTGATTTAAATTTATCTTACATGTACTGTATTCTGGGAAAAATATTATCTATTTTAATCTCTTTACGTAGTTCGTAAACGATTTTTCATTTACCAAGTTTGAAAATAAAACATTAAAACCGAAAACGGATGAAGCAATGAAACGTTTACGTCCAGTACTTTTCAACGTCTGCATGAAGAGGTGTTAGATTTGAGAGAAATATAAAATATTTCATTGAAATTAAAGAAGAGATGAAGAAACCTAATCTTTTTGAGGATATCAAGGAAACTAGCTTATTGTGTAAAAAGCTGACAAGACTAGTTTTTCATCCCTAAAACGAAAGTAAAACAAGAACCTTCATAAATGTCCATGAACTTGAACTCATAAGTTTAAGCATGATCACTGAATCATACTTAAGCAACATGTAGCCAATGAGATTAAAAAAAAAAAAAAATAACCTAGAGAAGAATGTAAAACGAACATAAAAATCTAGAAAATAGTACGAAGAAAAGAAGTTTCTTGCGTACCCACTTCATGACAGAGTATGTATACCACAAATATTCAAATGAATGATACAATGTTATTTTAATCAGCTGTTAATAAATCATCATTTTCAGCTGATAAACATAGAAAATTCTATCTCGTCTGACTAAGAATCACCGAATCGTACATTACTGCCAGTTCTACTTGCTCAGATTCATATATGCGGATCTAATAGTTGGAAAATTAAATCTTAAATAGCAAACTCTTCAAAGTTAATCAAGATAACACATCCATTCCTCTTCGAGACAATGAGGCCGTGCCATAGTGTACTGAAACTACTTATCCATACTCCCCGTATTGGTTTTGAAATAACTTTTACCATTGATCATTGTGATTAAAAGGAAAGAAGAACGGACTACCCAAGGAAAGCTCGGAAAGTGTGTTGTAACACAACGGTTTCATTACATAGTTGAGGATGACAAAGGATACATTTGATCGGCGAATTTGCCCGTTCAAAGTAAGGGGATATATGGAAGGAAGAAATAATTATTGGATGAGTGCTGCAAGAACATAGTGATCAGCAAGTCAGTACGTAACAAATAAAAAGAGATAAATAAAGAAATCAACTAAAAATTATATTTCTTTCATTTCTTGGACATTTTTTGGGAAGCTATAATACAATTTCAATACATTCAATGTTGATTGCAAGTTCAGTACTGATCACATCAATATTTTGTTTTTTTTTTTCACGTTTTGAGAGACTATAACGATGTAATAAATATATTTTAAAATGTCTCATGATTAAACTAAAAAAAATAATCAACTTTAAATATGACCAAATATCAAGTGAAATAGAAATCTTGTATACTTCAGAATTATACAAGTATATCGATTACATTATTTACCTTCTGATTAACCTCTTTCTCCCGAAAAAAATAACTGATGCAAAATTCTCCTTCCGTTCTTCGTTGGTATTTGAAGAAAAAACTTGAATTGAAGGAGAAATACATCTTACAGTAATGAAACTTAAAATTTTACAAGTCTCTTGGGATTAAACTGAAAAAGACTGATTACATAATACACTCTAAACTGCCACTGATTGTAGACATCAAAGAGCTCAACAATATATAAATCGATTAAACTGTTTTTAAAACATTATTTTTGACACGTTCAAGCTGTTGATGAAAATATATCATTTAAAAGAACTTAAACGAAATTGCCTTTTTAAACATATTTTCACCCGTGCGTAGGATTCCGATAATAATCGGTTCCAATTTTATAATTACGTGCCCGCACATTTATCTTGAACGCATTGTGAAAGAGATTTTAAGTAGTGTACTGCTGTCGAAACTGTAAAAAAATGTTTAATATTTTAAAAGCTGTTTGACTCTTGAGTGAATTTTGAGAAGTTGCAGTTTCATTCCCTCAATTTTGATACGAAATCATTCCGGAATTCGTTTTCAGTTTATGTATATATTATTGTTTATTTATCTTAAATAAGCGGACTTTTGCCTATTTTTTTAATATTGTCTATTCTTTTATACTACTCTATTTTTGCCAAGTGAGTTTTTATGGGCTCATGGTTTATTATTTTTTATTCAATTATGTTGGTGACCTTTTAATACTTTGTTGAGTTTCTTTTTTTTGCCTAATGTCGCTATTAAACATTCTCATCACGTTGTTTTATGTTTCCTATTTTCTCAAATTTAAATAATTTGGTTATTCCTTCAGTTAAAATGGCAAGAGGAACACTTTATTTCTTTCTTTTTCAATTTCCATAAAAATGATAAACATGTTTGATTTTTAATATAGAAAAAGAATTATAATAAATATTTCGGCCGGAGTCAATTCACGGTTTAGCAGAAAAATTGCCTTTAATTTCTAACTATTACAAATTTTTAGAGATTAGATCTTTTCTAAATCATTTTTTTTAATATGAAAAAAACTACGAGATAAATTAATAGTTAATATGATGTACTTTCAATTGGCAATTCAAATTAGCTAATCTTAAAAAGGGCAATTAATGAAAAAGATGAAATTTACCTGAGAAGAAACACTTTTTTTTAAAATCAGCTCCTCAATAACAATATGTTATCTAAATATTTAAAAATAATATTATTATTAATAATAGAACCACTGGAAAAGATGAAAATTTCTAGCCAATAAAAATTTAATATAAAAAAAAATATATAAAAAAAAAAAAATTGATACCTCTCATGTTAATTTGTTGTTAAGTTAAAATGCTGCAATGTTTGGACAGTATTCAAGGTTATTTATGTAACCGGTTTGAATTTAGTTTAAAGCCATACAAACGCTTGGGCATACCGCGCTGCTTTAGATATGGTAAACTTAAGTTAGTTAAAGGAGTAGAATAGTAGGATTAGCTCTCCTCTATCACTATCTCTCCCTCTTCCGTCTCACACTCTCTCTATCACTGCTTTGTCTGACAGTCCTACCTTTTTTCCCTCTCTTCAGTGTGGGGTTGGTGAAGCAGTTAATTTTCCCATTCTTTGACTACTGCTTGCCTTGTTTACAACTTCTTGCTTTCTATTCGGCATCGATTATCAACCGACCCAAAATAATTACTGTATGAAATTTGAATTTAACCTTCGCAGAAATGACCTTGTCATTGCAACTTTATTAAGTTGAAAAAAAAATTCCTTTTGCTTATAGGCTGTTGCCTATAGGCAGGCTGGAGTCATATCAACCCCGTGGGTTAATAATAATATTTTTAATGCGTATAGTTTGGAATTTTTTTCTAAGTACCTGTTGCTAAAGTACACAAGTTGTTTACTGATTTTAATCGGTATGACCTGGAATGACAAATCTACAAAAAATAGTTACGCGGTATGTATTCGTGGATCGTACGGATAAATATTTTTTGTGAATTATTCAAACAACGGAACACATTTTTTTTGGTGGTTCGTGACAGATTGTGTATTAGATGGTTTCCAGATATTGGCCCAGGTGCATGACGGGTTCATCTACATCTGTTATTTAGACAGTATAAGGCATAAAATACACATTTACATGTCTATTTTATCAATATTGTTTTTTTTTCTCTTCAGTCATTTGACTGGTTTCATGCAGTTCTCCAATATTCCCTATGTAGTGCCAGTCGTTTCATTTCGGTATACCCCCTACATCCAACATTCCTTAATATGTGCCTATAAGTCTGTCTCTTCTTTTGACTATATTTTTCCATATGCTTCTTTCTTAATCAATTTGCCGCAATACCTCTTCATTTGTCACTTTAATCACCCATCTGATTTTTATAATTCTCCTATAGGAGCACATTTCAAAAGCTTCTAATCTTTCCTTCTCAGGTACTCCGATCGTCCAAGTTACACTTTCATATAAAGCTACGCTCCAAACATATACTTTCAAAAATCTTTTCCTGACGTTTAAATTAATTTTTGATGTAAACAAATTATATTTCTGAATGAGGGCTCGTTTCGCCTGTGCTATTCGGCATTTTATATTGCTCCTGCTTTGTCTATCTTTAGTAATTCTACTTCCAAAATAACAAAATTTTTCTACCTCCGTAATCTTTTCTCTTCCTGTTTTTATATTCAGTGGTTCATTTACATTATATCTACTACATTTCATTACTTTCGTTTTATTCTTGTTTATTTTCATGCGGCAGTTCTTATGTGGAACTTCATCCATGCCATTCATTGTTTCTTCTAATCTTTTTTACTCTCAGCTAGAATTATTATATCATCAGCAAATCGTAACATCTTTACATTTTCTCCTTGTACTGTTACTCCGGATCAAATTTGTTCTTTAACATCATTAACTGCTAGTTCTATATAAAGATTAAAAAGTACCGGTTATAGGGAACATCCTTGTCGGACTCCCTTTTTTATTACTGCATCTTTCTTATGTTCTTCAGTCATTACTGTTGCTGTTAGGTTCCTGTAAATGTTAGAAATTGTTCTTCTTTCTCTGTACTTGAACCCTAATATTTTTAAAATGCTGTACATTTTATTCCAGTCTACGTTATCAAATGCCTTTTGTAGGTCTATAAATGCCAAGTATGTTGGTTTGTTTTTCTTCAATCTTCCTTCAACTATTAATCTGAGAGATAAAGTTGCTTCCCTTGTCCCTACACTTTTCCTGAAACCAAATTGGTCTTCTTCTAACACTTCTTCCACTCTCCTTTCAATTCTTCTCTACAGAATTCTTGTTATGATTTTTTATGAATGACTAGTTATGCTAATTGTTCCACATTCTTCACTTTTATCTGTTTCTCCTTTCTTTGGTATCATGATAATAACACTCTTTTTGAAGTCTGACGGAACTTCCCCATTTTCGTAAATATTACAAACCTGTTTGTGCAATCTATCTATTGCTTCCTCACTTGCACTGCGCAATAATTCTGAAGGTATCTTATCCAGGAGCCTTCCTGACATTCAAATCTTTTAATGCACTCTTAAATTCATATATTAGTATTGTTTCTCCCCTTTCACCCTCTTCGACTTTCTCTTCCTCTATAACACCATTTTGTAATTCATTTCCTCCGTATAACTCATCAATATATTCCATTCGCCTACCGATCGATGTTTCCTTTCGTATTATAGATCGGTGTACCATCTTTATTTAACACGTTATTAGATTTTAAATTATGTACCACAAAATTTTCCTTAACTTTCTTGTATGCTCCGTCTATTTTACCAATGATCATTTCTCATTCCACTTCTGAAGACTTTTCTTTAATCTACTCTTTTTTCGCTGATTTAAACTTCCTGTTCATAGTATTTCATAATTGTCGATAATTCCGTTTACTTTCTTCATTACTACCATTCTTATATTTTCTACGTTCATCCATCAAGTGCAATATCCTCTGATATCCAAAGTTTTTTTACCAGTTGTCTTTGTTCCGCCTAAGTTCGCTTCTGCTGATTTAAGAGTTTCTTTTTAACATTCTCCTATTTTTGTTCTACATTTTTTACCTTATCTTTTTTACTCAGACCTCTTGCGATGTCTTCTCAAAAATCTTCTTTACCTCCTCTTCCTCAACCTACTGTAAATTCCACCGATTCATCTGATACCTTTTCTTCGAGTTTTTAAACCCAAATTTACATTTCATTATCACTAAATTATGGTCGCAATTAATGTGGTTAGATTTGCAGTCGACGAGTTGATTTCTAAATCTTTGCTTAACCATGATATAATCTATCTGATACCTTGCAGTATCACCTGGTTTTCACTATGTGTATATTCTTCTATTATGATTTTTAAACTGGGTGTTGGAAATTACTAAATTATGCTTCGTGCAAAATTCTAAATTTGGTCTCCTTTTTCATGCCTTTGGCCCAGCCCATATTCACCCACGATATTTCCTTCCTTGCCTTTTTCAATGCTTGCATTCCAATCTCCAATTATTATAAAATTTTAATCATTTTATGTGTTTAATTGCTTCGTCAATTTCTTCGTATACACATTCTACCTCATCATCATCATCATGACACTAGTAGGCATATAGACGTTAACAACCGTTGTCAGCATAGGTTTAGATTTTATCCTTATTACAATGATTTTATCGCTATGCATTTTGAAATACTCTTTTCTCTTCCCTATTTTCCTGTTCACTGCGAAACCTACTTCTGCCTGCCCTTTACTTGAAGCTGTGTTAATTATTCTAAAATCGCCTAACTAAATTCGTTTTACTCTTCCCACCGAACCTCGCTAATTCCTACTACATCTACATTTAATCTATCTATTTCCCTCTTTAAATTTTCTGACCTACCAACTCTTTTGTTGGACTTCTAACAACTTTAGTTAGACTTCTAACATTCCACACTCCGACTCGTAGAATATTATTTTTTAATTTTCTGGTGACCCCTTCTTTAGCAGTCCCCACCCGGAGATCTGAATTAGGGACTAGTTTACCTCCGGAATATTTTACCAAGGAAGGCGCCTCCATCTTTATTACATGAAAATGCCGAGAGTTACATTTTCTTGGAAAAAAAGCAGCTGTAGTTTTCTATTGCTTTCAGCTGCGCAGTTCTCAGAAGATTGAGTGATGTTAATATGCCGTTTAAGTTCTCTTGACCTATGCCCATAACAACTACCTGAAAGAGCTGTTGCCCTCATTCAGGATCATTTCTTAGTCTGGCTCTCAACAGATACCTCTCCGGTATGGTTTCACCACTGGTCCAGCCACTTTGTATCACTGAACACTCAAGTCCCCTCACCATCGGCAAGTTCTCATGATTCATAGAGGAGAATGTTCGTTTAGAAAATATTTATTTCGATTGTACTTAGTTTGTCGTTACTGTACATTATCTATTAGTTTAATGGTATGTGTACGTTCTATATTGTTTTGTGCTTTGTAGCCAAAATAATATTCATATTGTAGTTCTTGTAGATTATGAATTGTATGTATTATATTTCATATTTTTTTACAGCATTTTCAATCGTGATATTTATTATTTATATTTCACGTAGGTGTTTTAATTAAATCTATGTCCTTGTATTTATATTTTATTCAGTATTTCATATTGTATGTAACAATATTTTATTATTCATGAATGTAATAAATTTTATGTTGTGTATTGTAGATCTTTGTTGTAGACTGTGCGAAAGTGTATGAATATATTGCACATGATTTTGTATTTGTAACTGTATAAGTTATTTTTTTATTGTATAGATTTTTTATTTTGATAGTTTATGAGAGTATCCTATAAGATTAGTAAAGAAAGGATATAAAAATTAAATGTCTTAAAATCCGTTTTAAATTTCATCTTTGATGGTTTGTATGACACGCGCGCGCGAATGTATGTATATATGAGTGTGAGTGCCTGCTCGTATACGTACATTGTTTATATATTTTACTGCAATACTTTGCTATTTTTGATACATTAGTTTTCGTTCTTGTTTTTTCTTTTTACTTTTGATTTACCAATGTTTAATTTTTATCTATCTTTTGCAAATATTAAAACAAAGAATAAATTATAAGTGAATAATCCATTCAATTGCATATTTGGCAATTTCGTTTGAAAAACTAAATTATTTAACAAGATTATTTAATTTCCGTTTATTATTAAACGAATTTATTATTTGTGTTATCTAACACAAATAATAAATCCTATTTAATTTTATTGGGTTGAAATGCATTTTGGTTAACAATAGTTGATTTATATTCTTGAGTCTTGCATCTAATGTTACCCTACAAATAAAGAGGCTTATTTGTAGGATATCTTGTGAGGATGTACTTATTTTCTTATTCACGCTTTTATTTTAAACGTTACAATTTATCTGACGAACAGAAAAGAGATAATTTTGAGATGTCATATATTTTCTTAAGATTGCTGTACAATATTTTTTACTGTTATTGCACCACTCATGCGTAGTGAGTGATGAAATATTGAAAAGGTACCCGTTGAATAAATTCATTAATAAAAGGAATCACGGCTCATTTTATTTAATGTTTGGTTATTTTGAAATGGTTTTACGTACGATGATCTGCTTAAAATCATCCTTTGGCTTAAAAAAAATTATAACAAAACATAAATTAATTAAATACTTCTACGTATTAGTTAATGTTGCCATTGTGTGTGATTAATGATATGAATTTAACATCTGAACCTTCTAGAATGTTTTACCTTTCCTGCTTATCCTATAGAAAAATATACAGTTTCCTGCCCACCTAGGATTTTTTTCAGTTGCTAAAATAGAAAAAAAGAAATTTTTATTAATCTTCGGTAGTAATATTCAGTTTTTCAGTCTTATATTTATTTTTATTAAAATGCTACAGTCAATCTTAATATTTCTTTTTTCTGTTTAGTAGAGATTCTAGAAAATATTTAAAAACTAGGTGGCCTATATATTAGCTATTTTAAAATTAAATTTAAATAAATAAATATAATTATATATTCACACCATCTTACGATAACGATATAATATAGTTGGTAAAAGTTATAATACGTTACACGTCATTACGCATTATCCGTCGTCGTATAACGATATTATATCGTTTGTATATATATATATATATATATATATACAAACCTGATACGAATTTTTTGTCTTAAATTTACTCAACTTTACTATTACTATAAGAAAAATATTATTAAACAGATTCAAATAGTCTTTAAGTTTACTTTTATATGAATTTGTATTAAATTTAACAATTAATAAAAGAAAAAAATTATAGTTATCACAAAATGAAAGATTATTAAATTCTGTTTAATTTGTTTTTTCTTTTTCCTCACAAACTCCTTCGTATCGCAGATGATTATAGTTATAAAGGCTTGGTATTGCTTAATAATTTCTTTTAACGATGTAAACATGAGTGAGCTATTGCCTACTGATTTAAAAGTAAATAATTAATTTTGCAAATTAAAATCATTAACATTTGTTTTTTAAAATAAGTAACGTAAATCATTGTAAAATAGAGATGTCATGAATTCAATTATTTATATCCTAGGTCGGCAATTATAAAAATAGTACATCCTTAATACTTATAATTATAAAAAGATAATTGTTTGATTCTGGTTTTGAAAATAAAAATTAAATCTATAAATTTAAAATATTAGCGTATTTTTAATTATTTTAAAACATTTAAAAATCCATTAAGGTCTGGTAACTTATGTTAATTGGAGGTTAGCTAAAAACTGTAACAACAAATTGTGATCCCTTTCAACATCTGCATTGTATTAAAAAATTGGAAGTCGTCATATAGATTTTTAGACTTAGGTTATATAAATTTTACTTTTTATAAAATGGATATGTTATTATTTTTTGCTTTTAATAGATCTATACCCATAAGGTACATACATAAATGTAGCTTAAGACGAAGTAAAATGAAATTTAATAATGAATGAGAGGATAATTAGAAAGAACACTGCCTGCGAAACAGGCTCAGAGTGAATGAAACCGATTACTTTATTGTTTATAGAAACGTAAAGTACGTTTAATAATTGCCGCCGGAAAAGTAAAATGAATTAGATGAAAGGGAACCGTATGTTCAATTCTTCTTTAAGGAAACATTTTTAAACCTTAAAAAATATAGCAAAATCTTAAGTGAAAGATGGATGGGGTTGAGAGATAATTTGAAAGGGATGGTGTAGAGAATGGGTCGGCGGAGCGGGACGCAAAAGAATTAACGTTGATTAGGGAGACGTGCAAAGCTGAGGTTATAGTACCGTTAACAGGAAGTGGCGGTCCTCTCTAGGTAAATCCCAATAAAACAACGGTCCCGTAGAAAAGTTGGTTACACCTTCTGCCCCGAAGGTTCTTGAACCTGAGCGCACTGTACTGAGTTTGGACCAATTCTTATTGTCTAATAATCATTTTATGCTACTTTCGATCTCAGAATATAAATTTTGTAGTTAATTTCGAGGAGAGATATTTGAAATATATTTTACTCTTTATTAAAAAAACAAAAACTAAACCTTTTTATCTAAAAAAAGAAAATATATGTTCTTTTGAAGCAGAAGAATTTTATTATGATATATTTAATGATATATTATTAATAAATACGTTTCTTGTTTTAAATCTGACGTTTTTTCACTTGTATAACTATAACTCTAATGCGTAAGTTGTGCAACTTACGCGTATATAGAATATAAGTAGCACGTTTGTCCTCCTCTAATTTTTTTGATAAATTACTTTTATGCGTATAAGATTTTCATCACGTTTTTATTCGTGATCGATACTGCAGAATAAATTTTAATCTGATTATTACTACTGCAGTCGCGAAGTCTTAAATCCAGTTAAAATTTATTTGTGTTACTCTAACCTAGTGTTAAGCGTCCTTGAAATTGAGAACCAGTCCAGGGCAACAAACCTGAAGTTTATTAAACAATTTAAATCACTACAATTGTTGATGTAAAATGTAGGAATTCTAAGGAAAATATGTTTTTGCGCCTCAAGTGTCAATAAGTGTGAAGGTTACGTGCTTTTTGTGTAATACTTATAATAATGTATAAAACTGTTAGTTTATTTTAAATCTGAATAAGCGTACTAGACGGGAATTGAAATGATTAATATCAGTAAGCTACTAGTCGGTGATTATAAAGAATTCCACGGAAATTATTTATTAATGTTATAAAATTATTTTTTAATATTCCATGTTGTTTTATAATTAAAGGTACGGTCCACTATTTAATCACTTAAAAACAGTTAAAGAACAGATGTTTTACAAAAATTTCAGTAATGATTGCTTAAATAAATTCAATTAAGTTCATAAAATTTATACCTAATTTTTTATAATATTAAAATGTAATAATCCTTCAAACACGCTAAAAATATATTTTTTTTTAATAATTTGAGGATTAAGTAAAACTGAATCAATTCCATTTTTTGTTTTCATCATTTTACTTTGTATAATTTATGAGTAATGCAAACGTAGGGAATATATCAAGTAAAATCAATTTGTAATAATGTCTTAATTAAAACTTATTGCCGAAAATATTTTTTTTTTAACAAACCTGAGCTATCATAACAGTAAAAAACGTAAATAAAGCTCTCTATCTGAATCCTATCTGTATCCGTATAAAGTGAATCTCCTTATAAAAAAAATAGTGTATTTGTTCAGTGACTATAAGAAATGTAAATCTTTATTTAAAAAAAAAAATTTCTTATAGGGTCTGAATCAATCTCTATATGATATTTTAAATAGCTTTTTCTTTAAGGCCGGAGTTCGATATATGCGTTTGTGGTAAGAATTTGTGTGTGTGTGTGTGTGTTACCATTTTCCACAAAAACTACTGGACCGATTTTGATGCGGTTTTTGCATTATATAGTTAACACGTCATATCAGGTTCTTAGACATGTTTTACGATTATAGGCCACCAGGGGGCGCTGCAGTAGATATGTCTCTTCAAAACGGCTTTTGAATATTTGTAATTTTTCTAACTCTAGCAAGGCTACATTGTTGTATGGATTATTAAGTAATTTGAGCCGATCAAGTTTAGTAAACTTTTTAGTAAACTTTCATCATCAACATATAAACTTTCCACTGTTGGGCACAGTCCTACTAATCTTTAAAAAGTAATAAATAAAAAATAAGATTAAAAATTATTAAAAAAAACCGATTAAAAAACGTTAAAAATTGAAAAATATAAATAAATAGAATTAAAAATGTCCAAAAAAATTTAAAAAAACGTTAAATAATTAAATAACTGTATTTTTACCTTATAATCCTCTGTGACATTGTGATATTGATTTTAAAACAATAAAATTTACGATTTTGATTGACCTTCGTGCGTGACCCGTAGACAGCATAGATAACCTTTAATTATTATCATAGTTACCCACGACGATTAAAGATGTTTAAAATCTTTCGGTATTTATAGAAATCTTATGTAAAATATTAGTAGATAAATTTTCTCTTAAAAAATAGTACTCTTTTATTCTTATTGTTTCAATAGTTACGTCAACTCGTAAAATTTTCAATAATGACTTCAGTTCAGAACTTATTTTTAATCAGAAATTTCAATAACATGAAAAAACCCTTTCTTGGTTTAGACATTTTTGATATTATTTTGCTTAGCATGAACTTTAATGAAATTCAAAAAAGTCCATTTTTTAAATGAAATATTTTCCTTTTGTATCGGAAAATTCTATATAATTTATCACTTTCTAAAATTAAAGCACCTTAAAATTTAAAAAAGGGTCGACTTGATTCTTAACAATTTTTACAGAGGAAAATTTCTCTAAAAAGTATTAATAAATTTTTATGGTAAAAATTTGAAATTCTGAATAAATCCAGGTAAGTGATAAAATTTGGAGAGTTAAGAGTAATAAATATTATCAAGAAATAATAAACGAAAATTGTACTAAGGTATTAAAAATTGATGGATTGAAAGTCTGAACTTTACGTTTAAAAAGCGTAAATAATATTCAGCGGATTCAGTACCGCTGAAATTTTAATTAAAATATTTTTTTTTATTTATTATTATAATAATTTGTAAACTTGATGACTTTTTCTTAATTTTGTAATAACGGTTTAATTAAGAAATAACTTTATAAACAGTGAGTATGTGTGATATTTAATTGTGTTTTCATTCCATTTGATAAATAATTTGTATGATTTAGAAAGAAGTAAGCGACTAAAAGATTTTAATCTTTGTTTCTCTAAAAAATCCGAAAAAAATATTAAACTTTAATGGGAATTATTTTTGAATGTAATTTTTACAAGAAACTTAAATTAAATTCCACGTGTAATTTTTCCTTATGGTTTTAATCTGACTTATTTATTTTATTAATCTGTTTACATAAAATGTGTATCAAAGCAAAGATTAATTTATACTTCAGTATTTCGAGTAATTATATTTATTAATTCAAGGCCTGTGGAAAACCTTGAAAATTTAATAGCGGTTTTTTACTATAAAGTGCAAGATTTTTTTTAATTTATAAAAAACTTACTGTTATAAACAAGATGATTTTTTTCCAATTTAAATAAATTTTATCGTTAATCAAAGAACGAATAGAAAGAATATAAATAATTGTTAAACATAATTTAATTAACTAATATATTTCGAGTTTATTTATAGAATTAATATTTTGCAACGATATGCAGAGATAATATTGTATATTTATTCTGAATACACTTGGCATTATTCCAACGCCATGATCGTTCCAGATGCAACATTGCCCTTGGTCAAGGTGATATCATCGATGAGGGTATATAACGGTACTTTCCGGGTGGTTCAGGGTAGAAAAGGAGCCCCGCGGTGTAGGAAAGGAGCTAGGAACCCAGGAAGTGAGTTGGCCTTTCATTAAGGGTGAATCTCTTCTTCTAAGGAGGACCCGCCAGTAAATTGAAAATATAACGATCCCTTAGAATTAGCTGTAATATTATTTAAACTAGCGTATTGTATTTTGCTACGGTAGTCATTCAATTTATTCGTTTCGTACCTTTCCTCTAACTCAAATATGAGCCCTACCTTTTAATACATCCTATAACACAACTGTTCTCCCACGATGATTTCTTTTCATAAAACTTCCTGTTAGATTAAATTATTATGTAGTCAAAATACTTAAATCGGGTATTGATATAATTTATAAACTTCATGTCTGTACATAAAATCACGTTCGAAATTTTTATAAGTGGTTTTTAATTATGTTGACATGATCCCGTTTCCGTAAACGTTAAAAATATTATTACAAAACACTTCCTAATAATTCTCGAGGAGTAGAATGATGAAATGATGTTTTAAGTTACTGATTTCTACTCTTGTAGATTTTTAAATAGAGGATTTTTTTTTCATCAATTAGAAGAGAATATCGTTTAATGATAGAGAATCCAGAAGAGCTTCCTCCTCCAGCCGGTTATTTTTGATCAAAGTGAATCGGACTATAAAAAAATTAAAAATCTGAGCAAAAATTTAATTTCTAGGTTAACCAGCTAATTTGAACAAACCCAAAACTTTTTGTTAAAATTGTTCTCAAAATCGAATAGATTTTTCGTACAGGTCATCTTGTAAATATAATCGCCTATTCCACTTTTATTGTATTTATAAAACAGCTACGTGATTTGGCAGTTTATTAACAAAGGAATTTGGTCATTTTAAACCCACACAAGAAAACCTATCACTTTGTATCTTAATGTATAAATGCATGATACAGCTGCGTACAAAATGCGTATGTGTTGTTACGGAATAACAAAACTTGTTATCAATGAAACACAGTGGGAGAAAGGGAAATAATTAATACTAAAGGTAAATTAATTAATACTAAGCAGCAATTAAATATTAGCTTCCATTCTCGGAATGAAATCTGTTCACAGCACTATCATTATATTTTGTCTAATACTCATGCTAAATCCGCTTATTTTGTTTATAAAACAAAATTCTGCCCGGTACATGTTTATAAAAATGATTTTGACAGTTAATAAATTCTGTTAAGTGAGCATTAAGGGAACTCTTCTTATAGTTTTATCTTTAAAATTTTATCCTATCAAATTTTTATTATTTATCAACTTAAATTATAAAAATTTAGAATTAAATGGTTTAACTTTGTAAACAGATAACGAAAATGAAAAATGAATAACTGAGAATCAACAGTATAAGTGTTAAGGTATGTGGTAATTACTGTGTATTTTATATACTGTTCTTTACATATACACTGTATTATTTTTCCATTATGACTGTCTGTGTGTGTGTTTTATATATAAATAATAAACACATTGAAGTATGTACGAGGTTAAGTCAATTATTATCCGCAATTTAAATATATTTTTGTTTATGTTGGCAGTACTACCAACATAAATATGGTTTAATTGTTATTAATTGTCAACATTTAATTGTTATTATGTCTGTGCAGGTTTGATGCTGCTAGGTTAGTTCCATTACCGCTGCCCTGCCGTTAACCATGGCTGCTCCGCTTTCTGTTTGTACGAAAGAAGAGCAACGTTCAGTGATCCGTTTTTTGTGGTCAGAAGGTGTACCGAAATTCATCGAAGACTTTCGGTACAGTACGGGAACAGTGTGTTGCCGCAACGTAGTGCCTACGAATGGATTGAAAAATTCAAAAATGGTCGCACAAATGTTAAGCACGATGAAGGAGCCGGACGACCGTTTACCGCCACAAATGAGGAAAACATTGAGCGTGCATGTGATATGTTTTTCTTAGACAGACAAAAACAATTGATGAAGTGGCACATCGTCTGCAAATTAGTCACGGTTCTGCACACGAAATCATTCACAACAGACTTGGGTTTCATAAAGTCTGTGCAAGATGGGTACCAAAACAACTCACACAGTTGCATAAACAAACGCGATTGGATATCTGCCAAAAATATTTGGATCGCTATGGTAACGAACAGTAATCTTCTATGGTAACGCTATGGTAATCTTCTTAGACAGAATCATCACTGGTGACGAAACATGGATCCATCATTACGAGCCGGAGAGTAAACGGCAGAGTATGGAATGGAAACATCCAAATTCGCCCTGCAAACAAAAGTTCAAGACCCAAACGTCCGCAGGAAAACTGATGCTTACGGTTTTTTTGGGACTCACAAGGCCAGTACTGGAACATTTTGAGGAAAGGGGCAAGACAATAAACAGTGCGCGTTACAGTGAGATGCCTACTGCCAAGCTGAAGCCTGCAATTCGAAGCAAACGCCGAGGACCGCTGTCGAAAGGTGTTGTGTATTGTTGCACGGCAATGCCCGTCCACATACTGCTGCCCACACTGCTAAAACGCTCCAGAAACTCAACTTTGAAGTATTTGCTCATCCTCCGTATAGTTCTGATCTTGCCCCTTCTGTTTGGTCCACTCAAAGAGGCATTAAGGGACCGTCGATTTATCTCAGACGAAACAGTGAAAGGAGCGGAGGATTCCTGGCTTGCAGCCCAACCGAAAACTTTCTTTTATGAGGGTATCAGGAAGCTTGTGCAACGATAGACGACCAAGTGCGTTGAAATGCAAGAGAACTACGTTGAAAAATGATGTGCATGTAAGTTTCCTATTTGTATTGCAATAAAATTTATAATTACATTGCGGATAATAATTGACTTACCCGCGTATTATAATTTAAAGTAAGTTTAACTAAGCCGATACCGTTTACTGGCTTGAATCTCGCGAAAAAACTGGTATGGGTAATTTATTACGGCTGGTAAGCCATGTATGATTATACTCTTGATAATTATTTAAGATAAATTTCAAACATAAAATAAAATTTACTTTTAATAATTAAAAATATAATATTATACTAAAGCTTTATTTATTCGTGTACACATACAGTTCCTATTAAATTATCTGAAAAGTTTTCTAATGATGAAGTAAGAATTTCTCTTTTTACGTAAAAATTATGCGGTAGTGGCCACTTTTTTGTAACTTTAAGAAAATTTCGTTTTATTTGTTATTTTTAACTTTTTTTTTTTAATAAGGAAATTTAATGATTTTTTTGCCCATATGTTTACGGATGAGCTTCTATATTTCAAAGAGAAAGGAGTGATGCAGATGTCATCACTCCTAAATTCATGGCATCACTTCTAAATTTAAATGAGAAAGGAACGATGCAGACAGCAAAATATAAAAACTCACATCAGGGGGTGACAGGTGAAGGGAGGTTTGTAGCATCTCTTTCGGGTCAAGCAGATGACCAACAATAGACACGTGTCAAATGCTAATAGTCCGACATCTCTTTTTGATCTACTAACAACCACCTGTATTTCTTAAAATCTCGACTCTGTTTGTAATTCTTCACTCTTTTTCCAATATAAAACAGAACGTATATTTTGTTCGGAGAGGCTTATAGATATTTACAAGCACATCAAGTGCTAAAAAGAATTTATGATACCATAAAATTTCTCATATTTGCAAATTTCAGAAAATAATAGTTTTTTAAATTTGTACCCTCCCCAGTGTGAAAGTGAGAGATCAGTGCGTAGAGTACTATTTATTTATTCAGACACGTTATTTAGAGTTGGATAATTATTTTTAAACAGCCGTTAATGTTTAGCCTAAACCTCGATAAACTGATAAGAATTTTCACATATATAAGAGAAACAGCTAGTACCCGCGCTCAAGTTGATTTCTTGAAGAATTTCTTCTGTATTGTTACAGAGGAATTGCATATTGTTTTGTACTTATATTACTGTTACAAACACTTATTTTGTCATTAATTTCGTTTACTAGTAATTACTCCAGTTAAAGGTTTTGTATTTATTTCATTAAAAAAATGTTTATTATCCCTTTTGGTGACGTCTTTTGCAGAAATTCGGTATTTAATATTTTATATTTAAATATGCGTTTCAACGTTAGCGCCATAATCAGGAGCCGTAATCATAGGAGGTAGAAATTTAATCACTTAGGTCAAATAAGATGAACAACAGACAAGATATATTGACAGGTTAGAGACACTGAATCATTTTACGACCTTTTTCAAATAAAGGTGGTTCTCAATTCGACCCGCATGTATTTTATACTTAAATGAATATCCGTGATTATATATAAATCAACTAAACCGGTTTTATGAAATTTAGGAAAACATTCCTTGTGTTTTCTTTTTGTCTGTAAAAATAAGGTTTGTATAAGATTTTTAAACAAATCCTTTTAACTTTTTTTGTTTACGAATAATTGTTCTTATTTTTAAATTAAAACCCATTTGCTTATTGATATTACGATAAAATAATTTATATATCTGAATAAAGGGTTTGATAAATGAAAGAATAATTTACCAGAATTTATATTTTTTTTAATGGCAGCATCTCGTACATATCCGTTTTATTAGATATTACTTAAAATCTGTTGTGTGTAAAGATAAGGAATTGGCGGTCACGCCGGTGGCTTTTTGTCAATTGTTAAAAAAAAAAATTATTTTTATGTTTATTTAACAAGATTATTATTATTATTTTATTTATTTTTTAGTTGTTTGGCCCCTACATTGGATCACTTTAGTCAATTTTTATAGAAGGGGTTTTTCAGTTTCCTGTTAACCCAGTACTTTTTCATTCTTTCGAATTTTAATTTTCTTTCTTGGTCTGAAATCCTATTGTTTATTGTTATTCATATTATTTGTCTGTAGATTTTCGCTTGTGGTCTAGTTTCTTTAGCTTTGTTTCTTAATTTTGCCTGTTTTCTTCTTCAAATTTTCCAATGCAATTTCAACTTCCTTCATGTCTTCTTTGATTTCTGTAATCCATTTTATGTTGGTTTTGCTACTCCATAATTTTTCTATTTTTTCCTGACAATTCTATTTTCCGGTGTTCTGATTAGGTATCCCAAGAATGAGATCCATTTCTTTTCGATTGTGCTGGTTACTAGTTCTATTTCTTTGTTTCATTTGAAGCGAGCCTCCAGTGTCCATTCTTTTGATGTTTTTTGTTTATGCACGTTCCGAAAACCTTCTTTCTATCTTTAGGATCTTATCTATTGCTGCAGTATTTGTTATTTTGAAGATAGTCTCACTTGCATATGTAATTTCTGGTTGTGTGACTGTTTTATGTGTTTTAATTTTGTTGCTATTGAGGGACTTTTTTTGTTGCAGGTGTTCTTGGTAAGATGTGCCCTAGTCAGTTTGTTTATTCTGTTATGCCAAGCTGGTTTTTCGTTGAGGTTGTATGTTATAATTTCTCCAAGATATTTGAATTTAACTACAATTTTAATCTTTTGGCCATTTACTGAAGTTTTATTTTCAAGTGGGGTTCTGTTAACATTATTTCTGTTTTTTAAAAGATAGTTGAGGCCGATTCGTTGTGCTACCTCTTGTAGTGATTTTATTTGTTATTTAGTTTCTTGTATGTTGTTTTCCAGAAGGGCCAGTCGTCCGCAAAAACTAGGCAGTTTAAATTTATGTTGTCTCTACGTCTTCCCATTTTTATATTCTTCGGGTTGACTTTGTACAATTTTCTCATAATATATTCCAAGACACAGTTGAATAGCAGTGGTAAAAGGCTTGTCTCAATCCAGTTTTTATGATAAATGGTTCAGAGAATTCCTCTCTAACTAGGCTTTGGATTTTGTGTTTGTTAATGTGAGCTCTATCATCCTGACCAGTTTTGGGTGAACTCCGAAGTTTCTTAGTGTATTTAATATTGAGGATCTATGGATACAGTCATACGCTTTTTTAAAGTCCACAAAGTTTCAGACAGAGGTTTGTTTTGTTTTTTATATCATGCCACGAACAATTTTAAGGTGATAATTTGTTTTGAACAGCTTCTCCAAGGCCTGAAGCCTCATTGATATACAACCAATTCATGTTCCAGTTATTCCTTGATTCTATTGTACAAGATTCTGATTAAAATTTTGAATGTGAAGTCCAGAAGGGATATGCCTTTGTAGTTATATGGATTGTCCCTTTTCTTGTGTAACGGTTGAATTGTAGCCGTTGTCCAGTGGTCAGGAAATTTTTCTATTATCTATATTATTATTATTAAAATTAATAATATTATTAGTGTTTTGTCATTACAATAAAAGTTATTAAATCGAGTTTGATGACATCAGGAACATTGTGTTTATTGTAACTTATGTTTATTGTAAGTTGAATAATGCTAAATTATTGTAGTATTACAGAAATTTTAAAATGATAATTTTAGTTTGTTATTTTATTAAATAAGCTTATCTAAATGGAATAATGATAAATATATTCGAATCGACACAGGCAGAAGACCTTTATAAGAACATCTTAATGCAAGATATTGCAATAATTAATTTTTTTCACTTCAAATCAACAAACAGCCTTTTAAAAATATTGTTATAAAAAGCGAACGTTCCTTAGATACTTATCCACATTTTGCATTTTTTAAGCTTGCATAAAATAATATAAAAAACCTTACCTTATACCTTGTACAAAATAGTTAAATGGAATATAATAAAAAAGCATAATTCTTTTCATAATTTCAGGGAATAGAGATTTATCAGAGGTTGAGATTAACAAAAACGTATTTTCTTATAAAAACTCCAGAAAAATCTGGCAGCATATTTCCTTAAATTAAAAAAAAAAAATAGTGTTTTATTAAATGTATTTTTTTAAATTTGAACTAAGTTTCGTTACGGAATGAAAAATTATCTAATTGCTCAATGTTTAAAGGGATTAGAAATAGACCATTCATTCCTAACATTACTTTTTATTACATTACTTACACTACGTTTTATTTCAGACTTTCTGATCGCTATTATTTTTAAGCTAGTTCTTATAAAAAAGAACAAGTAAATAAAAATAATAATAATTATAACCGATTAGTACAGTAATTCATTTAAATCTAGTTTATTCCAATGTTAATATGTCCTTTTTAGATGCTTTTAAGTAACAAATAAAGTAAAAGATTTTTTTATAATATTTTCTATAACACTGAAAGTTGAAAACAGATATCGAAACGTTTAAAGATAAAATATTCGTTGTTAAAAGTTGTTTATTCTGTTTTGCACTTTATTCTCTGCAAGAAGCAATTTGTATTTGATATAAAGAGAGAAGAATAAACTTAGCTGTTTTATTTTATTTAAGTTTTTTAAAAGCTGTTCGGCTTTTAATTTGTAATTTGTATGTTTAAATAAACTAAACCTGTTTTAACAACAGTTGTTGAAATTTCATCATTTTCAACTTGTTTATTCCTGAAATTTTTCATTTTTTATCGTTGTTTGATGTACATTGTAAAATAAAATTTTTCTTTATGACATCATTAAGTAGTCAACGATTTTATTTTAGTTATTAATATACATGTCTATAAATAGATTAAATTTACACAAATTTTATTACTTCTAATAGATATACATTAGAATAAAAAAAGACAGTTTCAACCTAGTAAGTTCAAAATGTATTCCCAAATTTATAACGTAGATTTAAATCAAGAAAATTCCTTTTTTTAAAGCAGAGATTATTTAGCTGATTGTAATTATATTTAAAATCTGCAAGTTTGGAAGCGCAATCCAATAATAAAAACTTTAAACATTTTTTTAAAAACTTGCTTTATGCTTTTTAATCGTATTTTAATCAAATTATCATACATTGCCTAAGTTTAATTAGTAGGTTAATTTGGAATCCAAAACTTAATATCATATATTGAAATTTTTAATTTATTTATAAAATATCAAACAAATTTTCAATCAAACATCTACTACACAAACTAAAGAAATAGTGAAGTTTTTATTTCATTTACATAATTAACTATCACCATTTTCGACAAACGTTTTTCTGAGTTTTTATAAAAGATTTCTTATTCGATTTCTCAAACGGCTATCGGATTTGTCATCTGTGACCCTAAAAATCCCGCATCGCCGTTTTACAGATTGTACAATTTTAATTTCCCTACGGGAGGATGTTTGGAAAGGTATTATCATCCAACCTTATTAACTGTGATGGGGTGGGGACTCCTGGGGCAGACTGTATGGGAAAATGTTAAGACCGAGTCCCGGCCGGCGGTGTTGGTCCCGAGGGCGCTTCGGTGCTTTCTGGGGCTGGCACCGTCGGTTTGAGGCAGGGCATAAAGACCGAGACCCGGATCCCTGCGGGGGGTGTGGGACGGCATGGCCGGACCTCGTCTCTTCCGTGGGAGATTTGAGGCAGGTGCTAAAAAAAAGATCCGGAACCGGGGGGGGGGGGCAACCTGCCGTCCCGGGTGTAAAACCGGTGGGCGGGGGACGCCCCCTTAGAGTCAAATGGACACGTTCCTGGGCCGAGTATACTTAAGTGGATGTCCGGCCCAGGATTGTAGGGGGGGGAAAAAAAAACCTTAGTAACTGTGAAATTTCATCAGTAGGTAATGTCAGGAAGTATGTTAAATTAAGGAAGCAAGATTTGAGGACAAACATGAAAAATAACATTATGAGTTAAAGAAGTGCAAGTAAAAATAGAATAAACAGTTTCAGAAGACTCGGACAAACAGACTTTGTCAGTTAAAACAAAATCAATGTAGGGTTTCACAAAATTGATGTGTATTGAAAGATGGTTTCTTAATACTTCATAAAATATTTTAATAAAATAAGTTTAACATACAAATCGTCCAAAAAGTAGAGTTACTGCGAGGGACACTATTATTTTTATTACTATTTTATTTTTTAAATAAATAATACCTATAATAAAAAAAAAACCAACTGAAATCTTGAAATTTTATTTTTGCACGATGACAATAGTTACTTTTATATCTCGTATATAGATTTACAGTGAAGTAAAATAAATTACCTGCAATTTATTAACAAACAAATGCAATAAGCAAAAATTTCGTGTTTGTATATAAATTTCACAATGTTTCAATGCAAACAGTAAAGCTGAACCATAAAAATATACAGTAATACTCATCATCATTCACTAAAGGCTACGCCTTGTCGATTTAGCCACGTCACTCTCATCGCTTCTCTCTTCAAGTCATTATATGAACCACGGCCCATCTCTTCGTTAACATTATTGATGATGGTTGGTCTAGGTTTACCTCTACGTTTTTTACCCAAAACCTTGCCCTCAAATATATTCGTCAAGAACTGATCATGTCGTACTACACGTCCTATCAATTTATTTCTTCTTCGTATAACATTTAGCATTCACTTCTGCTAACACTTGATATTTTTTTTTCTATCCACCTAACTTGTTCTTGTTATTTTCCTCCAAATCCACATTTCAATTGCTTCCAGTCTTCTTCTTTCCGCTTTCCCAAGCGTCCACGTTTCACACCCGTAAGTTAGAACACTCCAGACATAAGTTTTAGCGAACTGTTTCCTTATTTGCATATTCATATGATTATCAGTCAGTACATAATTTTTATTAGGAAAGCTCGTTTTGCCAGCGCTATTCTTCTTTTTACTTCTGGGGCACATTTATTATCGCTAGTGACGGTGCTTCCCAAATAACAAAAACTGTCAACCTTCTCTAAGACAGTACCGTCTAATTTAACATCAACCTTCCTTTGTTTTTGCTACAATCATAATCTTTGTCTTCTGCTTATTAATTTTCAGTTTAAGATTTGTTAGTACTTTAGATAGTGTTTCTAATATAATCTCCATTCCTCTTGCTGATTCCTCAAGTAACACATTATCGTTTGCAAAGCGGATACAATGTATGGATTTTCCATTAATTCTGATTACTTTTGTTTTTTCTTTCACTTCTACAATAGATTTTGCAATAAAAAAATTAAACAGAAACTGAGACAGTGGGCAACCTAGCTTGACTTCCCTTCTTATTTTGGCCTCTTTCTTTAAGCCATTGATTTTAATCTCCATTTTTTGTATTTTATACAGATTTAGAATTAATCTAAGCTTTATTCCCCTCATTGTTTGAAGTAGTAATTCCTAATCCACCATGTCAAAAGCTTTTAATTCTTCCCAATTCTTCTCTCCACTAACACTCTCAGCGCTAGTATCGCCTCTCTAGTTCCTTTCCCAGATCTAAAACCGAACTGGTCTTCTCCCAAATTTGCATCAATTTTCTCTTTTATTCGGCTTTTAACAATGTTTAGCATTATCTTTGAAGTGTGAGATAACAAAGAGATTGTTGTGTAATCAGTGGAATCCATTGCATTTCCCTTCTTAAGAATTATTTCAGTTTTACTATTTATAAAATCTAGCGGCGGTATCGTTTCCTCTTCATAGCAACATTTGATAAGCCTCAACAAACTCTCCTTTGTTGACTCTCCTAATTCTTTTAATATTTCTGCCGGGATGTTATCTGTGCCTGTCGCTTTGTCATTATTTAGGTTATTCAAGGCGTTGACAAATTCTTGTTTAGATACAGGTGGTCCCATCATGTCTTTATCCACCTTATTTTCATCTTTCAGATATTCCATACTGTTAACAATATCCTTTCCTTCATATAGCTCATCAATATATTCTTTACATCTGTCACCTACATCATCTAAATCAAAGAAAATATCCGCATTTTTATTTCTTACCATAGTTATTTTCGTTCTTGAGTTTATCATCATTGACTTAATACTCGAAAAGTCCTTCAGTTTTTCCTCTTCCGAGGTCTTTCTGAATCTCATCATTTCTGTCATGCATCCACCTTTCTTTTTTCAGTCTGCATGTTTTAAGTAATCATGTCCTTTATTATTTTGTACTTCTCCAGGTCTTTTCTCCGTAACTTGTTTCGCTCTTCAATGAGGTCCAGTATTTCTTTGGTCATTCGTGGTTTCCTTGGTTCGAACTAGTTTAGCCCTATTATTTCCTTAGCTGTTACTGTTATGGTTTCTTTCATTCCTTCCCGTCCTTCTTCTCTGCTGATCAACTCATCTGTCATTATTTTCAGCTCCTTAACTATTTCCTCTTCCTTGAGTTTTCCTACGCACCATTTACGCTGGCTTGATCTTTTGTATTTCCGAAATCTAATATCACACTTTGCTATCACAAGGACATGATCACTATCTATGTCATACCCAGGGTACGAATGACTAGACTTTATTTGGTTTTTATACTTATCCTTAACCAGAATATAGTCTATCTGGTATCTCCTGCCATCTCTTTTTTTTTGTTGATACTCTACTCCCCTGGGCCGGTCCGACTGGGGTTGGTATTACGCCTCCCAGGGGAGTGTCTGCTATACTCTAACGAGCCATCCCGTCTACCGGCTGATGTCCGGCATGGCAGGTCGGCTCGCCGGTCAGATCTTTTGAGTACTTACTTTTGCCCTCTTTTCTGACACCACGCCATACCATGATTTGTCTTGACGTGGTGTCGGGTCTTTTCTATTTTATTTTATTTAATTTTGCAATTATTCCCCTAACCTAATTTCCAATGGAGTCCCCAGTGGATCCTTGAAGGCGGCACACCTCAGCATGCCGACCTTCACCACTGGGACTGTACGCCCTTCCCTATCACTATCCCTAAAAACGTAGTGTCCTCTCATCCGCATCCTTCTGTGATATAATCCCTCTGGCGAAGTCCGCCATCTTCCTCCAATTATTCTCGTTGACCATCATATATCTAAATACTTCTATGGGGCTTTTCCCATCAATTCCTGAGGTGGCCCTGAGTGTTCTCCATTTACCACACTCAAAAAAGGTGTGTTCGGCACTGTCTTCTATCTCACAATACATGCAGCCCGGTTCCGGCCTTCTTCCAATTCTACACAGGTACTCGTTAAAATTTCCGTGACCTGTAAAGAACCGAGTAAGATAGAAGTCGACCTCTCCGAATCTTCTATCCGACCATCTAAATAAATCTGGGATTAGATCCTTTGTTCGTTTGGCGGTCCTCTGCACTCTCCATCTATTTTTTCACCTCGTCCTTAATCTAATTTTTGTTTCTTGAACCTCTATCCCCTGCATCCTCTCTACCCTACTCAATGACATTAATCTATAGGGGGGACCCCAGACAGAACACATAGCGCCTCATATGAGACTGTTCTGTAGGCTGAGACCACCCCCAGCAACAGTCTCCTATGCACCCCAGTAAGTCTGCGAAGATTTCTCTTTACTTCCACCGAAGGCCACCAAACTGGCACCGCGTACAATATTGATGATACCACTGTAGATGCGATAACTCTCCTCTTTGATGGCCTAGGAGCTCTCTTATTAGACGTAATGACATTAAGGCTCTTTGTCATTATCTCTGCTTTATTACATACATTTATGATATGTTGCGTAAAACGACATCTTTTATCTAGGGTAATGCCCAAATATTTAACTGAATGGGCTTCTGCTATTGCCTGTCCATTTAAAGTAATGAGCGGAGATTCTAATTGTCTTTTCCCTGTAAACATTAAGAATGTTTACATTAGAATCCTGCCATCTCTTGGCATTATCCAAGCATACCTTCTTCTTTTGGGCATTTCAAAGTATGTGTTAGTGACATTCATTCCATACTTTTCACAGAAATCTAATGTATTTCAATAATACTGTAATGTATTAATTCTCTCTAATAATTCTAATGCGCGTATGTGTACAAACTAACAAAACATCACACAGACGCACACACACACACACACACACACACACACACACACACACACACACACACACACACACACACACAACATATATATATATATTATACATATATTTATTTATTAATTTTTCTCACTATTTCACGTTGCCGCACAACTCCAAAAACTGTAGAATGGAACTTGTTCTCAGTGAATACATACATAACTATTTTACTTTCCCATATATATTCAGAATATCCTCCTCCTCTTATATAACGATCTGTATTTATGGTACCATATATTTGCTTCCTTTCAAAAACTAAACGATGACAATTTATGTAGGTGAAAGATTTTGGGTTTTAATAGAATATTCAATTTTTCTCTTTAATTTGTTAAACAAGTTTAACAAATTTATTCAGCAAATAGAGAAAAAATATTTTTTCATTGAAGTTCACGATCAAAATCTGTAAACAAATTTTCGTTTTCTAAGATTATTGAAATACATTAGTCATGTTTACGGCAGGACCTCCTTCATTATCATGTGAATTTGATCAAAATGACGTCCTTAAATGCACTTATTTTTATAGTCTTATTTGTAGGAAACTTTTATTAATCTTAACTAATCACAATAAGAAAGTTATATACATATATATGTTTGCAGCATGTAGTGAGAATATTACAAACGACTAACTCTTGTAGTTTTTAGATGTGACCCTTTTTTTTTGGCAGTGAGATTGCACTACAACATCGAAAACAATGATATTATGCGGTAAAATGCAAAAGATGACTACTGTGAAATTGATAAACACACTAAAGATAAATAGTAACTGTAATCTTTGAAGAAAACCATAATTAGTTCAATAAATTACAAAATGTTTTAGCGTTACTGATATGAAAAGTGCGTATATAATAATAAAAATAATAACGTTGTAAATTATAATAAATATATAAAAAACTAATTTAAATTCAGTTCATAATACACTAGACACTTTTAACTACTGTTCCCTGTGAAACTGTTTTCAGTGACTTCAATTGTATTTCCACGTTAAGTGGCATAACATATCTTTTGCCAAACATTACACTATCACAACAAAACATGTTTTCAATAGATAACTAAGATTTTACAATTAATTTAAAAAAGTTATTGCAATTTTTCATTTGATTTGATTCTTAAATTCCAGCTTTCATACACATTGCGTAAGTTTGTCTGTTTTCTTATCACTCCATTCGTTTTTATCATATGTCATCCGTTTTTATAAAAAATCAAAGAATAATTAATTTTTGGTCCTGATTTTAATTCTGCTTATATAAAATTTCAAAATTCGTGTTCAAAACGCTACCTATTTTAATAAACTTTTTTATCTTAAATATCATGTGAGTAAATTGTTAAAAAAATGATTAAAATTTGTAAAAACCTTCATTTAAAACACTTTTTGGCATCGTGGTTTTTTCGGTTACAGTTGATGACAAAAGTTATTTAATTAACTTATCATCGTAACGTAGACATCATCATAGGTTTAGCAATAAATTTTAAAAAAGTCTATTAACCTGGAAATTATGTCCGAACAGCTGCAAAAATAAAAATATCTGTTTAGAATCAAAAACAATAGTACCAAGTATCGTAGAATACTAGTGGAGTTTACATAATATACCAATTAATCGACTAATTTCTCCTTTGACTTAGGTGTTTAGAATTTCATTATTACTTCTGTCCTGTTAATTCTTTGAGTTTGGTTGACATTATAGAATTTTTTCTTTTCATTCATAATTTTCCATACTGGTAAGTAGTTAGAGTGGAATGTTTACTTAGTTTGTGTTTAATCTATTTGATAATACTTTTCGTATTTAATAATAAATTTTCTTGCTCTGATATGTTTTAATCATCCGCAACAACAATTTACGTAATCGTAATTACTCTTTTATTTTATAGGTAATTAAATATAATACCATCTTGAATCGGATAGGCAGAATATAGACGTAGTATATGTAGAAGAGTTTTAAGGTATATCCTTTATTTTTAGCAGATCGAATGTTTAGAAAGAAGTAGCTATTCGAATATCAATGTAATAACCATACATTCGTGTGTGTGTGTGTAGATGTATATATATATATATATATATGTACAATATATAAATAATTCTAATACTAAATATAACAATATGATATTTAATATAATTTCATGAAAGAACAAATATCTGTCCCTAACGCAATTGTTTAAAAACAATCCCGAAATAAAATATCGTCTTTGTCAAGCTTGGAACCTTTTGTATACTGTGTTTCTAGATCATATTCACAAGGTGAAACTTCAAACTTATGCTTATATTTTTAATTTGTCATCTTAAACGTAAAAAAAAAAATATGATTTATGACTGGGAAATTTATTTATATTGCTTTATATACTAAACCTTACAAGTATCTTACGGATTGTTCTAGATGGAGTTCTAGCATAAATTATGATCTCCAACCTGCAGTGACATAATTTAAATACATTGAAGTACGAAATAATCTCTAATATCTATTTAATTAAATATTTACCAGATAGGTTTCTTTAGATTGTTTTACGTGATGACTGGGGAAGGCAGGAATCTTTTATATGTATAAATAAATACTTTAAGAGTTGTTTTAATAGTTCCAGGATTATTGTTTCGAAGTAGGTATAAGATATATGTTTTTAAAAAATTATATACGATCGTGTATTTCCATTGCATCAAGGGTAGGAATATTTTATTTTATTTTTTGTTGTTTGAGGGAGTAACTGTATTTTGTGTATTTAATAACTAGTACAACGATAGTAGTAGTGTATGAATTATGCATAAAGATTAAAAAAAACGCAGGTTATATTTTTAAATTGCTTGTAACGTTGGAAATTACAAAAGGTAAAAACAAAGAGAAAGAAAGAAATCCATTTTAAATATTGTAGGCTATTTACGTATTTATAACCTTGAAAATTATTTAAATGCATTATATTATACATGTTTATCATTAAAAATAATTTTTTTTTACGTAAAACTTTGTTTGCATTCCTATAATTGTTATTTTTTATCGGTACTAAATTTGGGCAGGTAAATTATTAGGTTTAGAGTTAAATTTTGAATAGTGTTTAGAGATAAAAGGAAGGAAATGCCTTGTGATCTGTACTCAACAATAAATCGGAATCTAATACTGAAAATTTATTAAATGGCCTTAAGGAAAGCAAGGTCAGATCGACTTCCTTCATAGAGTAAACCGGCTAACTAAATGATGCATAAACATAGAAAGTCTTTTCCAATGTTCAAGTGTAAGTATACAAAATAAATTTATTAAAAATGTTATATATATATTCCGATTTACCGGTTTCTATCGATTTACCTTGGAGCATCTCAGTATTTCTAATCAAATATCAGTCGATACTATACAATCGGGGACAGATTTTATATAAAATGTTTAAGCATATCATCAAGGAATTAATAGAACAAAAATCTGGCCTTAACATCAAAAGTTATTTGAAAAGTAATTAAACGAGAATTTAAACCAATAACTTTTGCAAACTTAAACTGTTTTTACGTAATTTTACGTTGCGCAATATACTTACATACATTAGCGACTACACTGAAGTGTGTTGAAATATTAATAACTGTAATTTTATTCACAATATATTTATGTAACTGGTGTGTACTATTGAAAACCGTCTTTAATATTCAATAAAAGTCGTTTATTTTTTCAAGAAGGCTAAATAAATCATAACGTAATAGTTCTCAGTGGTACAAGAGCATTGCCACAGTTCGTCGTTTGCATTAAATAGTACTAATTTTATGTAGGCTATACAAATATATATATATATATATATTTTTTTTTTAATTACTGATATATTATTAATGAACCATATTTTTTTAACAGGTATGTAATTTTAATCAGTAACATAATAAATCAGGAGCCGACCTATTCATGTTTACTAAACTCGAAGTGTACCTATTACATTTACCGAAACGGAATGAAATAAATATGACCTAAATTTGCATTTATCTGCAATGAAATTATTATTTATCAAATAAATACACAAGGATAATAAATAAAATTTTGCGTACCTAAAATTAAATAGTTCGAAAATATTTATGGTTTAATAAGAGGACTGTGTGAACGAGATGTGAACATAAAAAATGAGAATTTTTTTTTATTGAAATAAAATAGATCAGATAACAAGTAACAAATTCATACATCGAATAATAAAGGTCTACAGAATTACATTAGGGAAACGTGTGGTATTCAAGGTCAGCTGGCAACATCTGTACGAATCCTTCACACATCTTCACTCTGCTGGTGCGGAGGTTGTGCGAACTTGGGATTACTTCAGCAATAAAACATTTTTACATTTAATATACACGGCATAAATATTAAATTTACACCAACATAAGACATATCTTATCTTCGATACGTATATGTATGACATAGACATTAGGTTTCATATTTTAAACAATAAAATTTACAAATTACCAGGTTTGTGTCTGATTATTGGTATGTCTCTCAATAACGTCTGAACCGATTTTTAGCAAAACACAATCTTATCTTAACTTTGTTTGAACTCTTGATGTCTAAGTAATATTTACGGTGAGATAGTTTCCTTGATGATTTTTTTATGCTTCATTTACGTGGTATTTTACAATACGTAAAATCGTAACATGTATATGGGACATTCTTTTACAAACCGAACACTTGTAGTATATTTTTAAAAAATTCATAACTTTGATTCTATTTGAGCTACAGATTTCATTTTAAAGGTAAAAGAACGAGCATTAATAAAAAAGTACGTGAGAAAAAATTATTTACAAATTGAAATTGTCATAAACAATTAAAATGTTTAAATCGATTTTTAACAACTGCCCCCCCCCCACATATCAAGGTTTTAATATTTCTATCGTGTTCTCTGTCAAATTTCCTTTTGAAAACGCTTTTTTTTATCGATGGGGAAATAATTATTACAATATGAAAAAAAAAATTAAATCTAGCGCGGTTTGTCACATCGGCGCGCGGGTCACAGCGCATGCTACTGAATCGCACGAGGAGTACTGACAGAGCGGAAACGGCCAATACGCAGCTGATTCGAAGAACGCGCTAGATTAATTAATTTTTTTCATATAGTAATAATTATTTCCCCATCGATAAAAAAAGCGTTTTCGAAAAGAAATTTGACAGAGAACACGATAGAAATATTGAAAACTTAATACATAGGGGGGTGGGGGCGGCAATTGTTAAAAATCGATTTAAACATTTTAATTGTTTTTGACAATTTCAATTTGTAAATAATTTTTTTTTTCAAGTACGTTTTTATTAAAGCTCGTTCTTTTACCTTTAAAATGAAAAAAAAACATATGAAATCTGTAGCTCAAATAGAACCAGTTACGAATTTTTAAAAAATATACTACAAGCCAAAAATCACCAAATTCTTAAATTTTCAATCCTTTCTATTTCCAAAAAAATGAAAAGAAAAAAAATCCTTGAATAGGTATATCTTTTTTTGTCGTATAGAACACATAAAAAAAGTTTTAGCTAAATCAAAAATGTGTCGGTCATTTTTCGACCAAATCTGTACGGTTTGTAAAAGAATGTCCCATATATATAAAAAAGAGAAAATATTTAAAGCCATAAAATTTAAAACTTTGCAAAAATGTATTTTTTTATTATGTCTAAAGACGAAGCTGTATTTCATCTTCATGAAAGTGGTTTTTTTTTTAATTTGCTCAGTAAGAGTATAATTTAGAATAATCTTTAATAGTAAAAATATTGAAATTAAAGAAATTTAAAAAGTTTTCAGAGTCTTGATTGGAACTCTATTTTATCAAGAAAAATAATTTTTACTTGGAGAGTTGACCAGTTTTTTATTTTATAAGATCAATTTGTATAGATTATAAAAAAAACAACTTAAAAATTAATTTTTAGTTTGTTTAGTCATAAAAATGATTAAAATAGGTCTACATTTTCTAATATAGGAATAATTTTCCGAACATTGTAAGCTAATCAGAAATAAAAAAACAAATTTAACTTGAAAAATTCGTTTTCTAAGAAAAAATATAATATGAACATTTTCAACGTTAACTTTTTAAATAGTCATAATTATTGAGTTTACGATCAATTTAATCTTTTAATAATCAACATTTCAATTAGTTTCGCAAAAATTTGTTTGGTTAGCTAAATATATATCTTAACTTAATAATCAAAAACTTAAATGAAAATGATGCATCAAATAGGAGAAAACATTATTAGATTTGAATTACAAATATTAACAAGTTCAGAAGCGGTGGGTAAACTACAAAATATTTTTAAATAATTCACTTATGGACATCAACGAATTTCTTAATCAGTATTCTGGATTTTAATCGAATTGGTTACGAATAGAACCCCCAGATAAGATATAACTATTTTTATTACGATAATTATTGCCACGATTTAATAACACTACATTATTTTAAAAATACGTAGTTAGGATCAACATCACGGTATTTCTTGTCACCATAAAAAAAAAAAATTGAAATAAAATGCCAATTTCTTGTGTACTCAAGTATCGTATAAGAATAATTGAATATATTTGAAACTTATCAAGCACTTTATGGAGTTTAATTCATGAAAAAATTCTTCCTCCAAAGAAGTCATTGGTTGACCAAAATATTTATTAAGAGTTTTTTTTTTTTAGTAAATTTTTGTGTTAATGAGTTTAGCATTAGTATTGAATTGTAAAGTTTTTTTTTATGCTGGTGACAATTTAGACAAAGAAGCATGGTGATACGACTGTGGTGGAGAAGGTGAGGAAGTAAGATATTAGGCTACGACCTTGAAGAATGTTGTAAATATAACGCACTGTAGTAATAAGTTACACATTCTGATACATTTCCTGGATGAAAAAATTGGAAAGGGTAATAATAAGCGTAATAAAACATTTGTGTACAGAAATCTTTGTAGTTTTTTGTACGTTTTACCGTTTTTATTAAAACCAAAACTAACCATCTTTTTCAAGCATTTATTTCTGTTTAACGACATTTGCAATTTTTTTAAAAGTACATGAGAATTGTATAATACATATTCAGTTACTGCAATTTATTAAAAAAAAAAATGATTATGAATACTTTCAAAATTTATTTCGTAATATGATGTCATGTGTAAAGTTTTTTTTTTTGAAACATGATGTATCCTGTGTGGGAAAAAATAGTTTTATTATTTATCATTGCATGATTTATGCAAAAAATTCTTTATACTTTATCCTGGAATTATCTTTTAATATGCTACTGTAAACTATAATTATATCTAGTTTAGAAAGCGACTGAATTTCTTCTTATCGTTCTTCATTTCGTGAGAAAGGAAAGCTGATTACAACAGGAAGTTCACTGAAGAAAATAGTTCCGGTATATGTGAAAGCGTATGCAGAGAAACGATGCTTATGCGAATTTTTGAAAGTTATTTAACATAATAAAATTTTCTAAACTATTGAAGAGTGAAATTTTCTTTTTTTTGTTACCAATCAATATTCTGACGTATTCTATGCCTAAATGGAGATTTTCTACAGCGTAACAGTAAAAGAAAAATAAAGCATCTAATGCAGTCGTACGTAACTATTTCTTGTTTTAATCTAAATAGTTTATTTTACTCTTATTTACCCCGTATTCAACACTACGAGTAAAAATTATCGAAAGATATCTTTTTACCAAGTTTTACTTTTTTTTATGCACGTTATTTTATTTTTAATATAGTTTAAAAGAATAATTTAAAAAATATATATTTAATGTTTTAAAATTTATATTAAATATATTTAAAACATCTAATTTTTAAATCCTCAATTCAAATGTTATGAAGATAAATTTAGCACTGGTTTATTTTAAAAATATCGCTAATGGACATATACGAGAAAAAATATAACAACTCGTGTATATATATATATATATATAGAATAATATTAATTTTTAAAATTTGATAAAAGTATATTTTTATTTTAGAAGATTAAAGATTTTAGTTATCCAAATCGTTAAAGAAGAGTTTAAATAATTTTTTTTTTTTTTTTTAAGAATATTGCTCGATAACTCCACTTATCAAAAAAAATTTCAAAAATCTGTACCGGGAACTTGAAACTTTATTATGTGTTCCTTCTAGGTTTTAAATATCCTCTAAGAAGAAAATTTCAAAGTTTCTAATGCTGTACAAAATTTGAATTATTCGAAAATTGCAATTTTAAATTATTTTGTAGCAATTCGTTACTAATCCAAAGAGTTACAATGCTCAATGTAGCAGTTAATTGAATTCAATTTGAATATTAGGAACAATAAAACTAAAATAATTTATTTAAAAAAATAGGAAGTACATATAATAACAATTATTATTATGTTTTTTTATTGAATTTCGCCGATTCATATAGATCGCAGTCAGCCTATTAGCTGAACGAAGAACGTGAACCACAGTTCTCAAGCTATTTGAATTTTTTAATTGAAAAAAAGCATTATAAAAAAAAACATCTTATTTCGCAATCATCATTTTGTCCTCTAATCTAATTTATTTTGTAATTTGGACATTTAATTTTGACAATAACCAAGTAATAAAAGTGATGATAATAGAGACCAAACTCTGTGGTTTGTTGTATTCTCATTAATCGTTTAATTCGAATAATAATTATCTGTTACTTTAATCTCCGGTGTCGCATCATGAAAAGTAACTCTTGTAATTTTGTAAATATTATAGTAATCTAGAGTGCGCCCAGCCCACCGACAGCGTGTTTTTATTTACTTTGTCCTGAGATATTAAGAACAAGTTTTCCAATTGAAATTCATTTTATGGAGCTGACTGCGAGGCGGTCGGGTAAGTATAGCTGCTGTGTAGTTAGACCTGGTGTATGATGTACAGGAATATCAGTTCACGTTGGTATCTAGAGGGTTGTTGACCCGGCCTGGTTTCTGGACGTCGCGGCGCGGGTCCATTGAGTGTAAAGACGTGAGGCATTCCTGGGTCGCCGCCTGAATGGACTGTTCTATCCTCGCTCGGAATTCCATTGACCATGCTCGTTACATCCCAGTTTTTTTTCAATATTTTGTCTTGTATTTTTATAAGAAATAATTGAACTCGAGTTAAAATAAAGGAGATCAAAATATTTATTCTTGAACATCGTATCTTTTGTTATTTTTATTCATTAAAACGTTTGTATCATAATAATGTTACAATAAAAATAATTTCGTTATTCATTACTCGTGAATAAGATAAGTTTCATATTGTTAACCGTTTTTAAAAAGTGTTATATTTATTTTTATCGAATAAGATTTGGGTGTCATAAAAAAAACAAACGTCGATTAATCAAAGGAAAAGGTTTATTAAATCTGATTTCTAATTTTACATTATTATCCTGTTGCGTAGTTACTTCATTAGACTCAACTATAATACATTTTTTAGAGAAAGTCTAAAGGAAATGCTGCAATATGCCTTTCTGGATATTTTTCGTAATTCGATATTAAAGAAATTGTGAGGATAACGAATATAATTTTTTTTTTTAATGATTAATTTATCATATAAAGCTTGTGCGTGGGAATATGAAGCAGAAATTTTGTAGCTTGTGAAAAATGCCATATGTCTTCCGGACGGAAGGTCAAGACGTTACCACTCCGCCACGGAGATTGGCGATTAAGAAAATAATTTCCCTAATTAATTAATCTTTTGGTAAATTTTGTACTGAACAATTAGTTGCTGATGAAATACTCCTCTGTAATATGAATGCTACAATAAAATTAATCATTTTTATAGTTTTAAGTTTTTTATTATTTTTTTTTGTAATAAATGATGATGGTATTATCGGTAAAAATCCATCCAGCCTTCAGGCTAATAATTCATACGTACATACATGGTGATATTACATTACCATAAAATTTAATATTTTAGAAATTAAATTGAGTTTCTGCGGTAAAAAGTTAATTTAAATTATTATTTTTTATAGTATCATAATACTTATCTTTATTAAGCAATCAGTAGTGAAGGAAAGTTTCTGAGACATAAAATTCCAAATAAATAAATATGTTTGTTATTTAAGATTATCGAGCTATTTGAAACAAGGTATTTAAAAATTCTATGTAAGAATTATTAAAAAAAAAACTGGGTAAAAATTATTTACTTTACTTTTTTTCTGGAGCTGTATGTATACATACGTATGTATATATACGTATCAAAATCTAATTTATATAGTAATTTAATTTAATTAAATAATTATCATTCAGTTTGTAGCAACAAAGAATATAAAACATCGGTTATATAAAATCGTCTCTATAAGACGATAAGAGAGATGCATAAATATAACGACTGGACATTTTTATAATCATGAACTAACTATTTAATTGCCTTTCCAGTTTCTGTATAATTTCAAAAATTTAATAAGAAATCAATAAACTAGTACCTCTAAAAAATGTTTCATGTTCTCATGCACTATTCATGTCATCGCAAGTAGTCAAAGAATGAATTCTTTAGTGTTCTGGTATCATCATCGTTATTAAAAAGTTACGATAAAATCAAGTTGATAACTTGTGAATCAAATAGTTTCTAACAGCTACCTAAATTTACAACGATATGATACACTAGCTCTCTTGTTGAAATTTATCGTTTAAACATCTAGAAATAGAAAACAATTTACAAGAATTAGGTTTGGCGATTGTGTTAATGCAATTTGATTCTCATAAATATTTTAGTTTAAAAAAAAGGTATGTGTTAGTTGCAATATTAAGATACTTATTTATTTAATCAAAGCAAGAAATGAAGCTACCCCTAACTCCAAATTGTTAATTAATACTTTAAAAAAGTAAAGGTTCTAATGAACAAAGAAAACCAACTGTAAATCAAAGAACAAACAATCAATAAAGGATTTCCTTAATTGCATGTATCATCGTTCACTTAAAATTATTGGTAGAAAATGCGTCATGTACATTTTCACAGGTACTCGTTACTATTTAGATGAATACGGTTCTGTACAGAAAAGCTATTAGCCTGCATAAGTGGTTGTGATAAATAATTTTTCTTTCATCTTCCTCACTATTGATGATTTTTATTATCTAATTTTTAAATTGCAGTCAATATTTTATAACTAGATTAAAATCATGTTTGTTTAGTATTATTTTCTTTATATGGATTTTAAATCACTTCATTTTTACGCTTAATTTTTTTCTCTGAAACTAACAATCGATTGTTTCATGCATTGATCGATTTAAAATCAATTAGTATTCTACGAATAACATTTTTATTTTAATGATTATTTTTCTTATAAATTTTCGTATTTTTTAAAGATGTAAATATTTATCGTTGTGTGCTTGGTAATACTTAATTTGTATATTACCACATACTTTATTTTAATATACTTTAAAATATCGCTTAACGAATGTATTTGTATTGCATTTACTGGTACAAAGTTTATAGAAATTTTATAGGTTAGGTTAATAAACATCTATATTAACAATTTTGCATTTTGCGTAAGGAAATTTAATACTCTTTTGTAAGGAAGTTAAAATATCTATGATACCTTATTTCGTTTTATTTTTATAAACAAAAAAAAATTTATGCTGAAGCCACAGATATATATGTTACGTTCAGTTGTAGAGTATACGGGTTACGAAAATAAAAAGTGAGTTAGTATGGCATTTTTACGATGTGGCCAGCAAATTCTGTTGAAAACCAAGGCCATGGACAACCGATTACGACTGATCAAGAACACTTAACTTGTTAGTCAGACCGGTATATCTTTTAAACAGTCGCTCAAAAGATTTAATAATGATTTTTAATAATTTATTGATCTCAGATCTTTAAAATATTTTCTTTATCTTTGACATTACGTTCTACCGTATTAAAATATTACAGTTTACTATTTTGATTACATAACTCAATAAATATCGTGTACATCTAATAAGTTATAAAAGTTTAATCTCAGAATATAAATATCTATTTTAACAAAACGTACGTAGACGTTCAGGGTTTTGTTCATTTCATGCGTTCGTAATTAACATAAAATACAGGCAAATATTCTTATACTTGTATTTGTGTAATTAATTCTGATTCTGTTCTTAATTTTTATTATATTTTTTTATTTTCATTGTTCAGCTTCAATACCAATTTATTTTTTATGTTAGGTGAACGAGAAAATAACAATTTACTTGATAATTAGAACGTTTCTAACGTGATCGTTTTATATTATTCAGATATATCACTGAGTTTCATTTTGCTTTGCTTTATTAAAACATATTTAGATTTATATTTTTTAAATTCGAATGAAATTGGGTCACGGAGAGAATTTATTTTGCTTTAAGTATTTGTATCTAACTTAGTTAAAAAATTACACTTAAAAATGTTATTGTCTTTTCCAATTACATTTTTAAATTATTTCAATAAAATATTGAATTATAGAAATATTAAATATTGATTATTAGAGGATTTAAAATTTTTTTTAATGTTTATTTAAGGCTTACTCCGCCTCAAATTAAGAGATTTTCATGATATTTTTTTCGAGAAGTCCAAGTCATGTTGTAATTTTTCAATGATAATTAAGTGGAAATTTAAAAAAAAAAAAATAATTGTGTATGTAGAATATTGGAATAGAATAATTTTCTTTCTTTTTTTTGTCTTTTTAAATGTTAAAAAACGGATCTTTATAGCGATAGTGTGGTGTGACACAATTATAACCTGATATTATTCTGGCATTCAAAATATTATCGGGAGAAAATTCAAGGAAAAATTTTACTAACGATACAAAATAATAAATATCTCTGTACTCCAGAGAGCCTTGAAATATGCTCCGTATATTTTTATTTTTTACTTTACGTTCCGTTTCTCATGTCTTTAACAGTCAGGTTTTCATGACTTTCGTAAATTTCCTAAAAAGACCTGGGAACGGATTTTTCTCACACGGGTTGAGTTTTTATACGTCTTTTCCTTACTTTTAAGTAAAAGTAAAGGTAACAAATTTAAAATAAAAAAAAAATTAAAGAAGTAAACTTAAAAGAATAAAAATAAAATAATCAATTCTACTTGTTTTTTTCATTTCATTTCTAAAAATATATATTTAAAAAATTGAGAAAGTATTAATTTTAGACATAAAGATCAATTTTAGAGTAATTAGATAATTTTTTTTCTTCTAAATTCTGCTTTTATTTGTATTTTTTTAATATTCCTCAATTTTTCCAGCTGTTTTATAAAAAGAAAAGTATGAATATAGGTCAGAAAATTACTACTACAGGATTTTTATGTTTAAGGTTTAAAAACAAAGAAAAGCTTATTTATAAAACCGTGAGTATGATTTTTGGTGTGCACCATAAAGAGTTGATATCACGCAGACGCTTGTTGTGTCTTCTATTAGTTAATTCGGATTTTATCAACATCTGTTTACTTATTTTCCGAGAAATATGTCTATACATACTTTTTAGTAGTAGTAATAATAATTATTTTTATATACGAGTTTTATTATTTTCTGTTCTGAATGATCAACTTGTAATTAAAAAAAAAAGTTTTTCTTTTAA
Source organism: Lycorma delicatula (assembly GCF_047948215.1). Lineage (NCBI taxonomy): Eukaryota > Metazoa > Arthropoda > Insecta > Hemiptera > Fulgoridae > Lycorma > Lycorma delicatula. The sequence continues at coordinate 25,604,150 of NC_134455.1, forward strand.
ACAAGGCATGTGAGATGTTTGTAAATACTTTAGAACATAACACATTACTTTAACACAACATTAAAGATGTATGAAACGTATTCATTTTAGAAATCAATCTAAAGGTTTTGGTTAAATAAGAGAAGGTAAAAATAAAAATAGCTTTAAAATTTCATCTATAATAGTAAAGTTTTCCACACAAAGGTTATGTGTAATATATTTTGAAGTAATAAAATCAAGATAATAGAAAAATAAATAAAAGTGAATTAAAAAGAAATAACAGATAATTTGAAAATATATATTCGATTATTTTTTTTTGGTTAAATAAAATGCCTGATTAAGCATAAATGGATTTTCAATATAAAATACCCCAAACATGGTATAAGACAGAAAAAGGTATGAGCTGAGATATGTTAAAAATTCATTAATATCTTTTATGATTACTGATTTATTTAAAATCATCACTGCTTCTTTTCTTCTATCTTTGAAATAGGCTACATGAATTTTTACTGATTTTTTATATCATCCTAAATTTTGTATTATATTTATATTCGGATGAAATAAAGAAGAGTCAGTTTTCCTTTCTCATCTTAAAAGTTTTTTTTAATTGTAGTGCATATCGAAACCTATAAAAGTAATAACCATGAAACAACTGTCACTTATTAGCAGCTGAAATTATACCTGACTTTTATGGATCATTGTACGGTACGTAAAAAGATTGGTACTATTAAGTACGTGAAGAATTGTCTAACGAAAGTAGTTTGTTGTTTTCTACTAACTTAATAACGTAATAATTAAGTATTCCTTAAATATTTAACCAAGCAAACTGTGCTATAATGATAACCATCAGATATGAATAGTTGATCTTTTAAAAAAAAATTATTTCCATTTTTATTTAACTATTGAAATGATATCAGCAGTAATAACTTTTACGAGAGTAGTTAAAAAATTTGGTTTTTTATAACGTTAAATATATACGATACGAAAATGATAAGTTTTTTTTTGAAATGTCTGTTTCAATTTTTGATAATTATATGAATAAAATAAATAAATTAATTTGCTTTTGTAAATCTAGTTTAATTCGTAATTTTTTTTTTATTGGCTCATTGACATTAGTTTCATTCGATCTCCGTTTTGTAAAAATTTCCGCATTCAGGGGAGTCAAACTGAAGTTATGAAATATGGATAACTAGGCATATTAATTATAAGGGCTTATTCATCTTGTGTAGCTTCATAATTTTTTATTTAACTTGACCGTAATCTAAGCAATTTTTGAGGAACAATAAGTACTATTCATAGAGAAAGTATTTGGTGTTTTACTTAGCGTATCTCGAAGAAATCTGAATATTATTCTTATGAGCCTCATATCTGATATGACAGTTAACTATCGCTTGGTAAATGTTTGTTTGTTTACTGTATACTTTATTTCCAAACAGAATATTTCTTTTTCTGATTGAGAGCTTTGACTTGCACATCGGTGTGGTCTGAAAACTTGTGTTTTGAATTGATGAAATTTACACCAAAGATTTGATATAAAAACCTGAACTGTGTGTGATAGTTTATAAAACCTGCCGATCAAATTTTTATACAGCGTGCTCGCTAATTGTGTAACGATAATTATTTTTATATTCATCGGTTAAAATTAATTCTGTTTAGTCTTTTTTTTTTTTAAATTAATGTATTACTTTGCAAATAACTGGGATAACTAGGGCAAGCGGCCATCTTTCTTCCGAACATAAAAATCTTTCTGGACGTGGGCCAGATTACAGGAGTCAATCCATTAACAGGTTTTCTTCAGTAAAAGCAGCATAAATTGACATTTGTCCAGTTATTTCTTTCTTCTTTTTTTTTTACAAAACCTGAAGTCCTTCAATTTGAGTTATTGTACGAACATATGATGTGATACCTCCGGACAACAAATCGACTCGATTTATTTTCGCTCTTCTTTAAATAATACAATAATAATATAAATCGTTTACTATTTATCTGATAACAAGTAGTTCAAATAAAACATTTATTACTTGAAGATATAAAAACATATTGAGTTTTTTTTTGTGCGGAGTTTCATGCCAGTTAATAAAAATATCGGTCAATTTTGAATAATTTTATTTTAACTGAATGAACCTACGCCTGGAAATATAACTCGCTTGAAGCCTAAAATACATATGTTTTTGTATTAAAATAAATAAGATAAATATAAAGTTTAAAAACAATATTCAGTGTACTTCAATAGATATGGTATTCAGTACATCTCATTTTATAACGTTTATAAAATAAAAGCTGATACAAATATATATCAACGTTCTTCGGTCATTCTTTCCACGATTATCTTTTTGTTTTATTATTTTACGTTACATTTAATATTATTCGTATTGAATAATTTAAAGGTAAGCTAAAATTTTTATTTTTAATGTGAAAGAAATATTAGAAGAGAGAAGCGTACCGGATAAGTGTTATTTAATTATAGATAATAACATAAAAATAAGCATTATTTTTAGATGATTTTTAAATAACTTATAAAAATAGTTTTTTAAATTATTTTGATATTATAATACTGAATACTAGAAGTAAATGTAAGATGGAGTAGGCAATATGATGAACGTTTGTCTTCTTATTTTGAGTTTTACGGGAATAAAATGATTCTATAACCAGCCTAAACATTGCATCATAAATGTTTACCGCTCCTCTCTTTTTCGGACCCAAATCTGTGTTTCAAATCTATTTAATATCACATCCTGACCAAGGTAAATATTGTCCACAGGACAGAATAGGAAACAACAATATCTGGAGACTTCCGTAATATCACACGAACCGATGATAAATTATAAACGCTTAAATAATCGATCTTTCATGCGTATAAGAAGACATTATACTTCTTTAAATGGAGATAACTTGCATTCACAAATTATTCCTAGTATTATTATTCGATTGTCAAAACCTTAAAGATGAGAATATTTTTCTCATTTTAATAATTACCGAGTGAGACATGAGTTAAATATTGTCACCCATCACCTATTATCATATTCTTCTTCTGTTTAGCCTCCGGAACCACCGTAAGGTATTACTTAAAACGATGAATGAGGATGATATGTATGAATGTAAATGAAGTGTAGTCTTGACAGTCTCAGGTCAACCATTCCTGAGACGTGTGGTTAATTGAAACCCAATCACCAAAGAACACTGGTATCCACGATCTAGTATTCAAATCCGTATAAAGGTCTTTACTAGGATTTGAACATTAGAACTCTCGATTTGGAAATCAGCTGATTTGCGACGACGAGTTCCCCACTAGACCAACCCGGTGGATTTTGTTATCATATTCTACTTTTGATTATAAGTTCAAATTCAACTACGAATAAAATACATTATGTTATATTTAACGGAACTTAAACTTTATGAGATTTTAATCGTGAACTGTTAAGTCGGTTTACAGCCTTTAGTCGACAGTTTAGAGTTAACTGAGACAGTGTAAAATCGAAGAACAAAAATGAAAAAAATATTTTATGCATAAAAAACAAATAATTTATATATGATTAAAAATTGAATTTCAGTTGAGCGCAAATAATATATTCCTAGGAAAAATGTATTATAACATTTGCAGTCAATAATCTAACCACCTTTAAATACTAGCAAGAATTGATTTTTTATTAATGTGAAAGTTTTTCGGTTTGATTCAAAATATCATAAAAAGTTTGAAATCTATAATTAATAATAGATTAAGGAAAAATTTCCTTAAAGAGGAAACTTATTATTGTTTGTTGAAAACAACCCAAGCAGGGTTTTGCAAGTTTTTCGATCGATATACGGAAGTAATTCCGATGTCATGTATATACCGATACTCTTGCTACTCATGAACTGTTAAATTACATAGCTCAATTCAAGTTTAGAAGTGAACCGTGCTTGTTTGTATATAAGTAAAATTGAAGAAAGAAAAAAGAACGTGGTATTTTAAAACGGTATTTTTTAGTTACGAACATGTTTAAATTTGAATTGTTTCACTACTAGTACATGTTACAGCCTTTTCTCATTCACTTCAACGAAAATACCAGGAAGTAGAAAGATGTTTATAAAAAGATTTTACTGAGAAGAGAGCAAGAATGTAAAACCTTTCTCTGTTCTCTAATTTTCCGAACACTTTCTTTATACCACTTTTTTCAGTTTCGCTTGAACAGTGCTCGAAGAAGGATTTCGCAAATATCCTCGGTCAGTGTCCTGGAAGCAAGGGCGGTCATTGCCACATATCCGCTGATGTGGCCGAGCGAGAAAAAAATTCTTAGCACTGCTATATTATATAAGCTTGTTTAGATTTAACATTTTTTTCTTAATAGTAGAAATAAATACTTTAGTATTACTTAAATTATATTTAACGTCAATTATATTTAATATAAATTTATTGCTATCTTTTTCCGGGTATATGAATTTCTCATTCTCAGCATTGAATTATTTCCTTATTTTAAATTTTCTACGTTCAAGAAAAGCCACGTATACGAATTATTATACATATTTATTACTTGTTTCATTTTAATTTACTTTTAAATCGTCAAAATGTAATTCTCAATTTATTTATAAAAAATAATCCTATATTACCTTAATTATTAATTATTGTGTTAAGGTAGGCGTAACCGTATCCATACGCATATCTTATCTTATCTTCTTATCATCGTATCTTGATGCATAAAAATATGTTTTGTTTTTTTTTAACCTTTTCAAAAAATTCTTTAACCGTTTTAACAGTTAACGTAATACATTACCTTTAAGGAAAATTCATAAATCGAAATTCTAAATGATAGCGTTTCTGCCTTTCATCCAAAAAATTCTGGGATCGAATTCCAGGCAAACTTAATATTTTTCACGCGCCATAAAATCATTTTCTCATCATGTCACAAAAACAATAAATAAATAAATGTTTGCCAATTGTTAATATGTGAATAAATTAATTAAATGGGATCGATATATTATTATTCAATTGCAACTTTTTATGCAACTTAAACGAAAAAAATATGAAACTATTCATGTGTGTACACATTTTTTTGGTACGTTAAGAAATGTCAACTTCTGAAAGCGATTTTGAAGAAAGCATATTTCGTATTCCGACTTTTGATAATAGATCTACTTACTGCTCCTGTGAATACTTCGGTTTATATGAAATTGTTCTTTATATTTGTTTATAAAAAATATCATTTTCTGATGAATTGCGTACACCAGAAAACTTTTTGATAGATTTTATACGGATGTAATTACATGCAATGATATTTTGGAAGGTAGTTTTACAATATTAATTTTACAAGGTTTCTTTGTGGTTTATAGATCTGGGCTAGAATCTGTTAGAATACACTATTTACATGAGATGTTTTTCAACTCGTTAAAATATAGTATTTCGTGAGTATATAGTAAGATCGTTGTCTCAGTAAGTGTTATACACACAATCATTTTTTTTTCTTCACTGCGGGTAAAGATTTAAAAAGTTTTATTTTTTGATAGTGATTTAAAAAAGAAAAATTGTAAGTAATGGTAACGATAAATAACCGGAAAAGAAATTGGGTTGTAACTAGCTCAGTTACAGAATATTTTTATGTAATTTTTTTTTTTGGCATTAAAATAATTGAAGTGATAAATATTTACCTAAATACAGTCCTATAGATAATTCATAAAACGCGTGGAAAAAGTGATTAAGAACGAAAACACTTTAACATAAAACACTAACTAGTAAGTATTCTATAAGATGAATATTTATATAGAATCGCCATAAGTTACGGTGTATACCCATATACCAAATAAAGTTTTATTAATAATATCAGCTGCGACACGGAGTGTGTCAAATAAGGATTCGATCAAACAAATTTTGATTCTACGGTATCTACAATTGTGAAGATATTATTTGTTGTAAGATTCGACGAAATATGGAACCCATCCGACACCGACATTCTTTTAAAAACTGTTTTGACTATCACTTTGTCCGTCAGACACTACTGGTACGTGCCTAATGAAACACGTTAAAGTAGTATAAATGTCATCAGACAATTTTAATCCTATATAACGCCTTTTGGAAAGATATATTGCACTTTATTAAAGGTGTTTAATTTTTAAAACACATTGAATAGATATTCAGGCAATCTGTAACAATAAAAATAACTTTCTTTATCATCCGTCATTTCTCTGTCAATTATCCAATATTCGCTAGTAGATTTTACTAAATCTTATTTATTCACACACTCAATAACAAAACGGAGCCATCTTGTTATAAAAGTAATACTATAAACAATTTTTTTTTTTTTTTGATAGATATGAAAAGAAAAGTATTTCTAAAACACTTTTGAAGATAGTTCATTCAGTAAAATTTGAAAACATTCTGTTCTTTTATGTGAGCGCTGTATTCCTTTTTTCTGTTGAAAAATATCACTATTGATAATTTTAGATTTATTTTATAATATTTAGCTATATTAGTGATATTTACTAATATTAGTCATGTAAGATGAATATTTGTCATATTGTTGTATCATCTGTTCTGAAATTTTTCAGACTTGCTCTTGGGTGCGGTTTTAGTTATATTGTTTATATTACATTTACATACTTGCCTTACACCTTACAAATAATTCTAGCAATATATATGTGTGTACATGTGTGTGTGTGTGTGTGTGTGTGTGTGTGTGTGTGTGTGTGTGTGTGTGTGTGTGTGTGTGTGTGTGTGTGTGTGTGTGTGTGTGTGTAAAACTTCTAGCATATCCAAAATGAAAATTAAGTTAATAAAGCAAGCAAATGATATTTACGATACTAAGTTAAACTGTCAATCTTTCAGCTTACCTGAAAGATTATATATAATGTAATCCATCTAAGCAGGAAATGAAAAACTCTTGGGAATATTCCTTGACTAACGACTGTAAAAAGAAACAGAACTAAATGCGGTATTTTACTGGGTATAAATTTTAGTAGACTGATTGTTAGGAAGAATAATATCTTTTTCAATGAAAAAAAAGATCCTTTTATACTAACTAATTTTAGAACCAACTAAGACTTACGTTGGTGTACATTATCAATAAATAGATTTCAGAACAAATTTTTGCCTATGTTAATTACTCGCAATGGACCATGGTCTTTGAAACGTTTTAAACTCTATGAAGATACATCGACAGAAAAGAAACAGTTATTACACCGGTGATTGTTTAAAACAACAACCGTTTAATAACTGATTTTTTTTAATTGTTAATAAATATAATAAAAATATGATTTGTTTACAGTTTTTAAATATGAGTTTACCAAATAAAATAACTATTGAAAAAATTAATAAATAAAATAAGTTGGATATGTTATCACGTACCATACATATAATTACGTTGGATGTATAATATTAACATAAAAATTACCATAATCTACTAGCGATTTATTGCGGTGTTTTTAATAAAGTTTATTTAAAATGAATGAAATAACTGTCCTAGCCTTCTTTCTGAGATCTGAGAACATCCGTATATAGACTGTTTTGGTTACCTGGCAGCAGGATTATCACGTTGTCTGGAGATCTCATCATTTCAGGATAGAATTATTTAATAGGATATTTAATTGTTAATAAGGTAAGTTATTTATCTATAATGAATAAATTCTGTTTTTCCTACGTACAGTATTATAAATTTGTAATCTAATACATTGTATGCCTTAGGGTCGTTATCCAAAGTATACATAATCCTCAGAGTACTAAAGAAGTTTCCTTAATTACAGAGTAAATTTCAATGATATATGTTCGAATAACATATAAATTGTATTTTAGAACTTAATCAAATAAAGAAGTTTGAAACATAATATTTATAAAATACTCAATGTAATAACATAATTTGAATGGGTATCTTTAAAAAAATTTAAAGGATTGAATACGCCTACACCCACCCACATCCGCGCGCGCACATTCACACACACATACACACACACACATATATATAAGTCTCTCTCTTTCTGTGTATGTATGTACGTGTATATACATTGTGACTTATTTCATAAATTATTCAAATTAAATTTCTCTTTATAAATTCTATAAAAATATATATAGTTCTATATATATAGAGTTAGAGATTAAATATATAAGGTTATACTTTACCTTTAAACATAAATTTGAAAAATTAAAGTAATATAATTAAAACAGATAATTAATTAAAATCTACTGAGATAAAATATCTATTTTTTGTTTTAAGTTATCTGTGGAATGTTTTTTTGGATTAAGTTCTATATAAAAACAACTAATTCCTTATTTTGATCACAAAATGTTGTGTGGCGAATAAAATATTACATTATTGTACAAGCCTTAACTGTTGCATTAGGTTTTTACATGACTGTCCAAAAAGGTGTATAATGTATTTAGGGTGTATGTATGTATGTTTGTTCTACCATAGTAGCTCAACGGCTGAACCGATTTAAATGTATGATCCCGCGTTGGAATCCTTACGTTACCATTATCATCATACGTTAATCATACGTTAAGGTAACATTAGTGTCATATGATATAAAAATATATAATGTGTTTGTTTAATTGTAACTAAAATATCATAAAAATCGTATATACAATTCTAAATCGATATTCAATAATATCTTCAGTATCGATTAATTTGTATTGAAAATGTTATATTTTAAGATCTGATATGATATTGAATGAATGAATTACGGTAGTAAAATTTATAAATTTATTTCATAATTACTATTACTCTTGTTATCTATTTTTTATAAACATCTAAGAAAAAAAAATCATATCATTTTTTGTCGGGCAGTATGTTTGATCATGTAACCATGTTCTTTATTCTTCCTCTTACTTGTTGGTATTGCTTCATCTTATTTATGCATTACTAGGCGGTCAGGGCTCGATTCACTCGTGCGACCGTCCCGTCGCGTCTGGATCCTCGACGCGTTTGTATACTCATGTTTGTGAGTATATTAAGTATTTTACAAAGATATCTTAAGAAAAGAAATATTAGCGTGTAGAGAATTTATTCTTTACACGTTAATATTATTTATATTGTGGTGTTTTTTATATTTAAAATAGGTGAGTAGATATAAAATTTAGTAGTTTTTAATAGAAATATAATGTTTAACGCCAGCCACATTGATAACAGGGAGTTGGCTCTTGTGTGTTCGCATGAGATTGTGTTAGTTACCCGTCCAGCTGCTGATATCGGTACAGAGAGGACCACGTGATGCGCGGGCCGGAGTCGCGCCAATGACTCACTCTTGCTAAATGAAGAATCTTTTTTTTTACTGCTAAATATTAAGTAATAATCCCTATCTTTTATTAATAAATAAATAAAAATACAAATATAAAATAAAAATAAAATATTCTACACTTAGAAATTAAATTAATAATCTGTAAATTAATTGACTACGGACTGCTTCTAATGGAAGAAAGTGGTGAAGGGTGCCGTGTGCAGCCATCCGGCGCACCACCATTAGCAAAACAATTTTATTGCTAAATATTAACTAATAATCCCTTTCTTTTATTTACACGACTGCCCAAAAAGGAGTGTAATATATTTTTGATATATGTATGTTTGTTCCACCATTGCAGCCCAACGGCTGAACGGATTTAGATGTATGACCCCGCATTTGAATCCTTACGTTACCGGGACACTCCCAGACTATACAAATATTTATATATATATATATTTAAATAGATTTGAAATATTTGAAAAAATATTTATTCAAAATTGACACCGGGACGCTGTACAATTGTCATATATTAAAGAGCAATATTTGTCAACAATGTTTTTTTCAGCAGTTATGTTTTTCTTTAATATTTATCTATTGTTCTATTTTGAAAGGATGGATTATATACACTATCTCAACTGGGTAAGGATTATTCATGTGGTCAAATACTACTGCATTATATCAAATTCTTTTTTAAAAGCTTTTATTTAACTCGCTTTAGGAATAATCAAATCTTGCAACTTCTATATCTTTTGATCTATCGTATGAAAGTCAATGAAATTTGGTACACGTATGTAACTTCGATGACAATACAGCACTACAGTGTCGGAATTTGATATGACCCCTCCCCACGACCCCACGCGCTACCCCTACGCTAAATTCATGCATTTAGTTGAAAATTTTAATTTCTCATGAACTACCGTATGAAAATGATTGAAATTTGGTACACGTATGTAACTTCGATTTGTAAAAATAAATATTTGTACTTTTTTTAGTCTTAAAAAAAAAATTACAAAAATTACAAAAATATATTTGCACACATAAAAAAATATTTTTTAAAAAAGCTTTTATTTAACTAATATTAATATTAACTTAATAAAAAAAGGAAACAAATTAGAAAACCCCTCTAAAAAGTAAAAAATAAGAATTAAATCAAATTGAGAATTTAAAAAAAATATATATAATATATTAACAAATATAAAAATACACTGAAAAGTAAAAAAAAATAAATTATATAAATATCTAATAAATAACCAATATATAAAAAATAAATAAAGGTAATAATTATTAAATTTTAAAATTAAAAGTAATGAAAATATTTAGTTAAATAAAAGCGTGGCGCAGTTTTTATAACAAACTTTTCGAATAAGTATTTATAGATATTTTCTGTATTTTAAAATATATTTTTTGTTTAATGAGGTTGTTTAGTATATGTATATACTTTATTTATCTGTAATAAAATCACTCAAAATTTTAATTCTTTGATGGTTCAAATTTGCACCGAGATGACCTTTAAGGATTAATAAGATTAAAAATAAAAATTAAATTTAGAAATCTTGCACAAAGTTATTACATTTCGACGGTAATCTGAAAAATGATTAATTATTATAATTGTAATCGTAATTATGAATTTATTAAATAAAAATTCATAATTAATTAAAATAAAACTTTTAGCGGAAAGAGTGCGTTCAATTTGGCTTAGATTACAAGCAGAACGCGAAGATGAACTTCAACTATGTGAGAACACGTACAAAGAAAGCGAGTGAGTGCATTTTCCCAGATTGTTACTTGTAGCTAGTCAGTCTCAACTGAAGAGGTTCCAGCAGACCTTTCCGCCTCATCGCGTCGTTATTGAAAATTAAAATGAAGATTAATTGTAAAAATAAATGTTGTGTTGTTTTAAATAAATTATAAAAACTGCGCCACACTTTTAGTTAACTAAATATTTTCATTAATTTTAATTTTAAAATGTAATAATTATTACATTTATTTATATTTTATTTATTGGTTATTTATTAGATATTTATATAATTTATTTTTTACTTTTCAGTGCATTTTTATAATTGTTAATATATTATATATTTTTGTTTAAAATTCTCGATTTGATTTAATTCTTATTTTTTACTTTTCAGAGGGTTTTTCTAGTTTGTTTTTTTTTTTATTAATGATAATATTAGTTAAATAAAAGATTTTTTAAAACATAATTTTTTTATATGTAATTTATTAAATAAAAAAATTTAATAAATTAATAAAATTAAAATTTTTCTTAACAATATTTAATCTGTAACACAGCCACACCATTATATTTTAAAATTTACTTCTATTCGAATATCTAATGTTGTACATCTTTAAAAATGTACTTCAGAACTAAAACCCTATATGGATTCTGGCTAAGAAAGCTTAGAAGTTGCATAAAAAGAAGAAAAGAAATTTTGTAATTAAATAAAGAAATCAGTCGCCGCAAATAAAGAAAAGACCTAAGTAGACAATTTAAATATCAAAGTCTAGTTTACAACAGCAAACAAAACTAATCGAAAAAAGTTTAATTAGTTAATTAAAAACACCTAAGAAAAAGAAAACACTTCTTAAGCGTCCAAAACAAATATTTTAAAACCAAGAGAAACAAGAAATCAGACTTAATAAGTTGTAAATAAACATTTATAGAACCAAAACTGACTTCATAAAAACAACTAAGAAATAACCTACAATATATGATAAAAAAATAAAGGCAACCGTTTAATAAACTTCAGGAGAAAACTAAAACTAAAGGAGAAAAGTACACAAAGAAATTCTATTCTTGGAAAACCTGAAATTATTTTCAATAATTTTACTCTTTTTCATTTACTTTTGTTCCATATTTTGTTATTAAATGCTGAAATAATAATCGAGTTATATTAAAAACATGAAAACAGAATGTTTGGAGGGTCCCTGTGTCCACCTTTACCAACGAATAACATTCCACTGTTATTCATAAAACATACATTTATTTTACTGTCCGTGTATCTACATAAATACTGAAATATACTTACGGAGAAAGCTTTTATTCATTTGAATAATATATTAATTCCCAGAAAATATTACTTAGGCCATTACTTCAAACTAGTTTACAATTAGTAAATTATTACCTATTATTTTACTATTTACTATTAGTAAGTATTGTTTTTTCGTCTAACAACTCTTAGGATTATTACGTAAAAGTTTTAGATAATCGAAAGTAGGTACGGATTGGATTTTATCGTAATCATACTGTGGGTCCTATATTCTTTGTAGAAATTAGTAATTGCTTTTCGATATATCTTTAATAGATGTTATGAATCTACTAATTATACAAGGTTTCAATAAAAATGTACCATAACATTGCACCTGATAGGGCATAAACTTTTTTGTATGGTGTCATTAAACTCTGGACCATTTCAAAAGATATTCAGAAGCGAATTATTTGATGTCAGCTTATTACATTATACTCTTTTTCTTGTTTTATAGAGATTCATAAAACAGACAGTGATGTAATATACTTATAAGCACGAATAAATGAATCATAATGAAGTGATCTATTCCTCGTAGTGAGATGATTTTAAGCATTTTGAAAGAAAACAAATGAACATGATTAGGACTGTTGATTCATTCAAGAAATTATTAAACCGTACAGTATTAGTTCTTAATCACTCTTAAATCTATATTGAATGTTAATAGTCGAAATAATCATCAATCTAAAGTAGAGTGTACGAGTACAATGTTTTTTTGAACGTATTGTATTGGTCGATTGCTACAGATGCCCCAAGCACCACTAGGCCTTAATTTTTTTAATTGATCATTGTATTTTTAACTTACTCGAGAAGTATACTATTCTATCATTTAATATTATAATTCAAAATCAGAAGGATAACAAATTTATTTATAAAATTCCTTTTTTATAAATTTTATTTTTATAATTTATTTTATGAAAAGTTACATATAAAATAACAAATGAATAAAATAATTTGAATAAGAAAATTTAGTGGATTGGAAACTTCATAATATTAAAAACCTGCACTTCTTCTGGATACTTCTGAATCTTAGATTGCACCACTTATTTTTTGGGTATATATATGTTTATCACCCTGAGCGTGTTTGTTTATATGTAGCAATATGTATACAAAGCTTAGGCAGTACTAAAGTGGTATCTGCATCTAAGTGATGTAGGATCATTAGTTACTTTCATCAAAGAACCTTACCGACATTGTTGTATCGACTGCATAAAAATGAACAGTGAGTAATTAATTTAACCTACATTCACAATTTAATTATCCAAGCATTAAATACCCGAGTTCATGGCCGGGTAGATTAAGATTCTTTATTAAAAAAAAGTTAAAAGAAGAAGATAAATAAGACTGTTGGACAACTTACCGACAAAATTATTTTAATGAACTGTCTACAGTGACTATATAAATGACTAGAATTTCTTCTTTTCTGAATATAATTATCTTTACTGACTTTTCCGTTATTCTGAAACGGAAATAAACTTAACTGAGGAATAAGACAAAAAAAAAAAGAAATTATAATAATAAACCGAGGAAACTAAGATTTTATAAATTCCTGATCTGAAGAAAAGTAACTTCCTTATTTTCTTTTGGTTTATTAATAGGTAAACGATAATATATGTAATTTTCATTAAAACAGTCGTTTATAATCGATCTGCGATGAAGCTAATATACTGGAAAACAAAAAAAAAGACAAAAAATTAAAGAATAACTAATAATAAAAAAATTACTTATTAATCTTTATATATATATATATATATATATATATATATATATATATATATATTTCTTCTGTGCGTATGTATGTCACTGAAGTCCTCCTAAACGGCTGGACTGATTTTGATGAAATTTTGTGTGTGTGAATAAGTTGATTCGAGAATGGTTTAGATTCACAATTTGATCGATTGATTGATTGATTGATTCACAAAATGTTTTTTTATTAATTAATTTATTTACGTGTTGTTGTTGATCTTGCGATGGCTTAGGTTCACAATTAAATCCGGTAGGCAGCGCTGAAATCGCGTTTTAGATTTTTTTTTTACATTTTTGGCATATCAGCCAGAACCGGTAGTTGGTGGTGCGATCGGATTCTAGGAATTTTTTTCATTTTGTTGCTTTTTCGCATATCAGTTACTTGCGTCGTAACTTAATGTTGTTATTACATTAAAATTCGTATTTTTAACAGTCTACTGTGTTTAGAGAGTAGTTTGAATTAAATCCGATAGGTAGTGCTGTTCTGACAATTGAATTTATTTACATTCTGACTTTTATAAAGTGAAAGGTTAAATTTTATGAAGTTCTGTAATGTTTTGTAAGTTTCTTAATGTTGAGTATTAATTGTAATGATTTTGCAGCCACAACCCTTTTCGTTAAGAAATTATTTTCCACCGAACACTGTGATTAGAAAGTGGTGTGAATTAAATCCGATAGGTAGTGCTGTTGTTTTGCCATTTGGATTTATTTACCTTCTGACTTTTATAAAGTGAAAGGTTAAATTTTGTGAAGTTCCTAATATTCATTGCTTTTAAGGTTTTATGAAACTTTCAATTGTGTTCATTTAATTTGTATGTATACTCAAATCTAACAATAGCTAAGCATTGCCGAGTCTGCTAGAATTGCGCGCTTATTGAGAATATTATTTATTTAAATAACGTTTTAAAGTGTAATTAAAAAATATACATTGTGCAAAATTGTAAGATGCAGTATTGACGTGAGTATTTTAATGATGTATATACTTGCATTCAACAACAATCAACTTAACCTACAAATTTAAATTGTCAGTTCTCATTTGATTCTATGCAACTTATGAAGTATTGAACGGCTGTTTGAAAATAAAAATGTCAGTTTGTAAAATAAATTATAACATTTATAAAATTAAAATATAATTTACGTATAATAATTATAGTTTAAAGTATATTTAAAAACATTGAATTTATAATGTTTTAGCTGATTAATTTTATAAAAAGTTTTCTGAAATTATTTTAATTTACAATTATCTAAAATTTGGTAAAATAAATGTTAAAATAAAGAATGAGAAAAATGATAAAAAATTCTACTAAAATTTTAATACCGTTTCTTTTTTTACAGTGCTTTAATTTTTTATTAATTTATTAATTAAGCTATCACGTGGTTATGAAACTTCAAAATTATTAAATTAAAAAAAAAAAATTCAGGAGGTATACTTTTTTAAAATGATCTTAAGTGAAAATTAGAAGTAACGTGGATGAAAATTTAGGCACTTACGTATTAACGCCACCGCAGCTACAGTTTTATTTAAAAACTAAGTAATCACTCGAATTTCTGTGAAAAATGAACAGTCTCTTTATTAATTTTAATAAATGGTTATTTATTTTATAAATATAATTTAATCTACGCTCGCTAATCTTTAATAATTAATACCGTAATTTTTTGAGTATTTATTTAATAAATTCAGTAATTATTGCAATTATTTATTATTTAAATAATCAAAACACTCCTGTTAATTAGTCAAGGTTAGCGAGCGAAGCGAGCGTATGTTAAGTTTGGTTAAATTATATTTATAAAATAAATAAATATAAATAACCATTTATTAAAATTAATAAAGAGACTGTTCATTTTCCACCGAAATCCGATTGACTACTTTGTTTTTAAATAAAGCTGAAGCTGCGGTGGCGTTAATATGTAAGTACCAAAATTTATTAATTATACTAATTATTAATTTTACGACGTTTCGATTTTCGTCAGATATTAGTGAAAATAAATATTAATACTACACGTAATTAATAAATAAACCCATTACAATAATACAACAATCACAAACTGATAATAGTCATACTAATAGTCAGTCATATTAATGAAATTTCGTCCACATTCCTGCTAATTTTAACTTAAATAAGTTAGTTATATTTATGTGTTGTTCATTTATTACAGAACAATGGCACGTCAGGACAACGTCTGTCGGGTCCGCTAGTATTTATATATATATATATATATATATATATAAATGGGATTGCCTAATATATTCACAATTATATGGTAATAATCTGTTTGCTCTCATCTTATTCGTAATATACCAGTTAGATCGGAAAACAGTTCTTAAGGAAGTTTGTTTTTAGATAATAATTTTTTTTTCTGCTTTAAACTTATAGTAAAAAACGGCATGTACTTGAAGAGATTTATTTAAATAAAAATCGAAAGTTCTATTGGAACAAATGATAACTGGTAGTATTTTTGGACTTCAAATAATTTATAAAATATAATAACTATAACAAAGAAAAATTAATTCAGTTCAACATTACTTGATTATAAACTATTGTTAGTTATACATGTTTACTTCATGGAAATAATAAAAAAATAATAATAATAAACAAATATAGTATTCACATTTTAATTTATCTTAAACGAAAATACTATATTTTACTACTGTGAGTTTAGTTATTATTACAGATACTCAATAAGTGAATACCGATTTAGTACGCCTTATGTATTGTTTTTAGGAGCTTTAGTATTTATAGTGGAACCACTAAACTAAAGCCTTATTTTAGTGAACCATTTATTAGTTTTTTATTGATCGTAAAAATCTTAAAAACTTTACTGAGAAGATAATAAAAATTGATATATTTTAAAGTTTTATAAAGTAGTTTATTCTAATGAAATTTAAAGTTACGTTTGATGTAGCCTACTTTAAAAATAAATAAAGAATACCAAAAAAAAAAATGTTAAAAAATGAGGTATTAATAATCAAGTTTCTTTTTGAAACGAATAATATCTAATTTCTATTTTTATCATTCTTTTTTGATGGTGTAATAATCTTTTTAAATTTATTATCATTATCTATCATTACCTTCCTGTGACGTACTTGTAAAGAAGATAAAGAAATTAAATAATTTATTAGTTTAATTTAATTTAATCTACTTCGCGGTTCATAACTAACATTTTTCTTCAAAACATTCCGATTTTAGAACGTGTGATTTTACTTTTTGTCATAACAGAAAGTACGGACTGGCCGAGAGAAAAGCGAATATATAATTAAATTAGCACAAACTTCAAAGGAATATTACTATAAGGTAATGAACTAATCAAAAAAATTGTTGTTTTAAAAAGTTATGGTTTGAGATATTTTGCCAAGTGAGATCTTTTTTAAAAAAAATATGAAGGCAAAAGAGAAGTTAGACTTTTGAAAAAAAAAATTGAATTAGGTCGGATCAACCGATTTGTTAATCCGCGAGGAAATGAAGATAATTTCAAGTACATTTTATATATGCCTAAAATAAAAGTTTTTAAAACTAAATACGACAGATAATGTGTTACCAGGTCTTAGAAATGGTAGTAGTAGTAGTAGTTGTAGTAGTAGTAGTAATAGATAGTCATCCTTTACAAGGTGATGGCTCAGCAAAATCTGAAACATCTAGGGTGAAGCATCCTTGGAATTTGAAGGGCATAACGTAAAGATAAATACAGGATAATTCAAAGAAACGGGAAATTTTGAAAGTTGTGTTGGTAGCCGTGGGCGATTGGTACCACTTGATAAGTAGCGCCAGCTTCTCTAACCTGACCTGTCAAGGATCCATTTCATGGATTCTTGAAGTGGTACACAACGTGCATTTGCTATCAAAGCGTTTTACAAAAACAATGACAGTGTGGAGGGAGCGCGTAGAGAATTTCGTCATTTTAATCTGGGACGGCATGACCGTGTTCCATCATCACATGCAATTAAAACATGGATATTTAATTTTGAGGAAACCGGTTCGGCAATGAAAAAGAAACCTCCAGGCCATGAGCGAACCGTCCGTACACCACAGAATGTTCAAGCTTTACAAAATGCTGTCACACAAAGTCCACATCGGTCAATCCGTCGTCTCTCAGAATCTTTACAATCGCGTAGTTCAAGTTTTCGAGGAATGTTAGTGAAGGACTTGCAATACCAACCGTACAAGTTGCAGATCGTCCAGGAACTGAAACCGAACGATGCAGTTGGGCGAGCACAATTCTGTAATGTAATGGTTCAGAAGATAAACGATAACGAAGAGTTTGTTCACGTACTGTGGATGTCAGACGAAGCGCATTTCCACCTCAGTGGATTTGTTAACGAGCAAAATTTCAGATACTGGGCACAAGAAAATCCTACGCAGCTACACCAGCGTCCGTTGCACAGCCAGAAAGTGACCGTGTGGTGTGCTATGTCATCTTACGGTGTTATAGGCCCTTATTTTTTTGAGGATGACAACGGTCTTGCGATTACAGTGACTTCGGCTCGTTACGTAGCCGTGCTTGAAACCTTTGTTGTGGAACAACAAAAGAGATTTCCACCGATTCTTAACACAGCCTGGTTTCAACAAGACGGAGCAACGTCACATACTACACGAATATCGATGGCAGCTGTACGCCGATTGTTTGGACAACGTGTCATTTCACGAAATGGTGACATTAGATGGCCTCCCAGATCGCCTGATCTCTCAGCTTGCGATTACTTTTTGTGGGGTCACCTTAAAAGCAAAGTGTTCCACAGTAGACCTGCTACAACGGAAGAACTGAAGGCAAAGATCCGAGAAGCAATTGCGGAAATTCCAGTTGAGATGTTACGTCAAACCGTGAACAATTTAACTAAGAGACTTCGTGAGTGTTTACGTAGAAGAGGAGGTCACCTTCAAGATGTCATTTTTAAAAAATAAATTAAAATGTATGTATCCTAAAATGGCAACATTTGTACAATTACATGAAATAAAATTCATTTTCTAAAAAAAAAATTTCATTAACGTTATTTAATTTTTAAAATTTCCCGTTTCTTTGAATCACCCTTTATCTATGTATTAGGCCACGTTTGAAAAATCGGCTTTTATAAATCATCGAAGTTACTTGCATCCAATTATTTGGATTCCGTTGAAATTTACTAGCCTGCACTAATAGATGCTATATAAAAACGTAATTTTTTTTGACAAATTATCGTTATCAATTTATACATAAAATTTATCATAAGCATAAGTTATGACTAACAATTTTTTACTACCAGTTGATTAAACCTCAGAGTCTTCACTCGAGTAGATTAGATCAGAAATAATTGCTGAATGGTTCTTGTGCTGTCTGATTTTCAATTACGGTTGATTAAAGAAACATCTTAAATTCATTAAAATCATTTCACTTATTTTGACTGATTAATTTATATGATATTCCAACATTTGCAGAAATCTATGCTCTGTTGATTTGGAGCCCGTAGAACATTGACTTCTTTGTTAAGTGAATGTAGCTGTTGCTTGTTACATCCCTGGATCACCAGGACAGATTTTGTTTTCTTAATTGGAACTCAGAGAATAGTAGCAGGGGTAGTATCTAGTAACCGTCAACATTAAAATATAATTATATTTTAAAATTTATTTTAATCTTAAAATACTTCTTGGTCAAAGAAGTTGTTTCAGAAATGTCCCATTCCGAGAATCTTTAGATTAGTAGGTTTTTGATAATTATCTTCATTGAATGACTGCTTTTACCGATTGGCTAATGTGTTTTTTTCTTGGTGCATAGATATAAAGAAGTATAATTTAATTTTATTTTTTCTATTATTACTTGATTTTGCTTTTTTCTGTAAAACAGATTATTTGTTTACTATTTTAAGGCATCCTGTTTTAGGTAAACGGGCTTCAATAACCTTATCTGGGTGTTAAAAAAAAATTAAATGAGGTTTTATATATATATATATATATATATATATATATATATATATATTATTTTTTAATATTGTAATTAATTAGATTAATTAAATTTTTTTTTCATTCGATTTGATTTATTCATGTAGAGATTTACAGGAATAAATAGTTTCATGCTCCTTTAAAAAAATAAATAAAGGCTTTTATATGTGTTGTGTATAAAATGTCAATATCGATTTCATCCTTGAAATAAGCAGACTATTTCTATAACACGACGACTACAGTGATGCTTTTTTTTAAATGTATGGAATAAGGTGACGCTATTAAATTCCGGTAAAACGTTAATCGGCTATTGTAAGCAATATTATTTCATTATTTCAAGTAAACATTTTTGTATGGAATAATTTTAATGAATATTGAGAAATATTTTTTTCACTTTATCTATCTATTCTAATGCACACTTTTTATTCGAATATCCGACAAACGCCCTACTAATCTTTTCACAATAAGAAATGTATGTCTATTAATATATATATATGTTAGATACCAGAACAAAATTACTGTAGATGACCTGACGTGAGTATAGTCACTTCCCAAAATGACAGCTATTTTCAAGAGTAACGAAATCCTATTATAAGACACTACTTTTGTCTAAGTTAATGATATTTTCTGCTTATAGCGTTAGGTTATTCGAATAAATTATATCATTGACCATTGCATCGGGAAGTACAGGTCGGATGAATATTTTAATTTAACTGGTTTGAGCCGGATTCGTTTATCTACCACGATTGTGATAATAATACAGTAAAAATAAAATATATTTTATTTACCAGAAAACACAGCTTAGTATTAAGAAAATATAAATAAGTGACAAGGATCAGCAGTGAATAAACAAGACCGATTCTCTTAACATAAAAATGCCCAAAATATTTTTCGTTTATCTTCGGAAAAAAACATAATAGCATACTACACAAGACCAGACCATATCTTCACTCAGGATAACATCATTATTGTATACAAAAAAGTAAAATAAAAGTACTAAATATATAACAAAATAAAATAGTAAAACTAAAGCAAACAGCGCTCCTAAAAAAGACAGAATAAAAATAAACTTCTTTTAATAATTAAATTCAAATGAAAGACACCCCTAGAGACGTCATCACCTCCCTTAATATAACTCACAAATATCCAATGAAATCCTCATTTAATTTCATCAAAATAAAACGTATACATGAAAAGCTACTTATTTCTTCCTCAAACGCTTAACATATCCGTCCAGAAAAAATATATTTTCCCATTATTATACTGTCCCGTACTATATTTTCCCCTCTCAATCGATAAATAATGAAAACAGATCGTCGACTTTTTCTTTAAGGGCCTACAATTCAAGGCCAGACTCCCCTTTAAATAAACACCCAAGAAACGCTACCTGTATTCATTAATTTCATAATCTTTATCCCCCAATTTATTAATACAATACATGAAATTCTTAACGCCCACAACGCTTCATCCCCATTCTATAAGTAATCGTGTCTTTCTTAATTTTCTCTAATAACTGCCAAACATTTTTTCTCCTCATTATTCTCCACTCAAACTACGACATTTTTATTTCAAAGCAAGATACTTCCACGTCTTACACTACCCTCTTTGATTCTCGATCATAGAAATCACAAGCTTCTGTGTCAGCCTTGACTCCTGTATCTTAGGAAGTTAAATAAAATACTTAAAATTTCTCTCTAAGTTGATAAATAACAAATTTAATTTATATTCCTAATGCACAGTATAATCAGGCGTAGAATGTGGCAACGGAAGATTTATTTTAGTGAAGGAACTTTTCCATTCCTCAGATATTTCACACTGATCACATCCTCAAACCTCAGACCATACATTGCTACCGAATAACAAGCAGCCTCAAAAACAGCTGTTGGTGAGAGGATATTCCTCCCTACTTATATAAAGTTTCCGAGTGAAATTTTTTTTGGTCAAATTTACCGACAAAAGCCTTTTTCTGTAAAATGCCTAGACAGTAGTAATTGTGACTAAAGAGTTACGTTCAGATATTTTTACTTATTTATCACTGCAATTAAATAATCTCCTAAGTATCATTTTGGTTTTCTACCTGAGTTATCAATATACCTAAATAAAATAATCTTGAATTTCTCCTAGTTTACTTTCGAATTCCAGCTTTCACAATTTTATTTTAGCTTTGTATCTTTGTTCCGAAAAATCTCATTTTCAAAAAGTTATCGGTGTAAAGAAAACACACATGCCTTCAAATCATTAACTTCAGTTGCTCCATCAATTTTTCATTTACCAAAATTTCTAAAAAGAAAACAAATGCAGAGGGCAAAAGAAACAGTCGTCCTGCTTCACACCCGATGTTGTTCAGAAAAAGCCGACATGATCAACTTACACCGTACTTGCAACCTGTCGACTCTATAGATTCATCAAGACGTTCGCATTTTATTCGATAAACAAAGATTATACAATTTTAAAAACAAAGAAGATCTACTGAATTTCTTAAATGCAGATTTAAAATCCTCTGAATTTTAAATCCAGATATACTATTCCTTCACCTTTTCCTTCCTTTACCTAACATATAATGAGAAAATTAAATACATATCTACCTTTCTATAACCAGTTTAAAACTCGTTTGTCATGTAATTTTTCATTACCCTCTCCTTTAAGTTTTCCAATAACAAACCTTTGAAATAACTTAAAATGCTTTACTATCTTTTTAGTCGCAAAATCTATTTTTAATTTAACAATAGTAATTATTTCTTTTAATTTTAGATTATGTCCTTAAAATTTATTTGCACTAGGTATTATTTTTCAAAACAAGTTAGAAGTATTTCTCTTAAAAATATAAAGCGATTTGAATTTCGTATACTAATTTTTACATTCACACCAAGCACGCCTGTCTTCCCATCTGCCTAAATCCTAATCTTCCTTAAGATTATTAACATGTTAGTAGTACGGAAATAGAAATACGGATACCGCCATATTGGAATGACGTCACGAATTCAAGTTGGCTGCGGTTACCAATCTTGGATTGTGACGTCAGTGGCGCAGTAGCCCGTCAGTGGGACCAAAGTAGTACGAAAATAGGGGTACTACCGCCAAATCCAAGATGGCGACCAGTCCGCCATCTTTGATTTCAAGATGGCAGCGGCAGCCATATTGACATGACGTCACGAATACAAGATAGCGGCGGTAGGCCATATTGGGTTGTGACGTCATTGACGCTAGTAGCCATCTTGGAATTTCCAATGTTACTATGTTAACATAACGTTATATATACATGATGATATATGTTCGTTCCACTCCTTTTAGTTCGTGGAAATTCACGACTACAGCTAGAAAGCAGAGCGCAGGCGGCTTTGTCAACCGCCGAAGGCTGGATGGACATACAGAATTTAAAGATTTCTGTGCCCAAGACGAAGTTCATGCTTCTGAAGGGCGCAGACAAATTATCATGCAGTCGAAACCCCCACATTAAGTATAAAGGCTGTGTAATCAGCCGAGTAAGGGTTCATAAGTACCTAGGTGTTTTGTTTGATGACAAGTTGCTTTTTAGCAACCACATTAAACAAGTTGCGGCGGACGCTGTCTCTGTGATGCACAAACTTAGAAGGATTGCTCGGAAAGACTACGGGCTGTCTGGTCGCCAAATATACTTGGTGTACCGAGGTGTCTTCGAGAGTATGATCGCATACGCGGCACCAGTTTGGGCGCACAGGTTGGATAGAAATAGAGCACTGCTTCTAAATTTAAGGAGTGCCCAGCGCAAAGCCTTAATTGTATAGACTGGTGTTTTTAAAACAACCTCCTACGAGGCTACTACCGTATTGGGAAAGGCTCTCCCAATCGATTTAGTGGTGAAAGTTCGAGCAGCCATGTGGAAGTTGCGAAGAGGTCGGGAAACCGAGGTATTTGGGATGCGGTTTCGGGCCGGGCTAGAACCGGAACGGAACGGCTAGAAATAGAGCAATATCTGTTCAGGTTTCGCCTAGCGGCTAATGAGTTGTGTGTCTGCGGGGAGGTCCAGTCGAACGAACATCTAATGTTCGACTGCCCTGCTCTGGGGGGGGGGGGCAGAGACCGGGCCACCCTGGAACTTAGAGGTCAGGGGGAAAACTGGCCAATCATAAACGGCGAGTCAATGTGGCGTGAGCCGCATTGTCGGACCGTGTGGGAGTTCCTCGATGAGGTTGCGATGTTCAACCGTCATCTTTAGATTGTTTAATTTAAATGGGATTTATTGATTCCTGTAGCGTGTCTGTGGGAAGTCTTCCTAGAAATAATGGCTGCCATCAGCCAGTAATAAGCTCCAAGCGCTTTAAATGGTGGATAGGCACTAGCTGGCAAACAGCGACCGAGGCGTGGCGGCTTAAATTGCCGTCTTTTTAACTTATAACTTTTTTAGTTTTAAATTGTAACAAGGGGTGCGCCTTCCCGATCTAGTTTTAATGTGACAAGTGAGCGGTAGGGACACATTAAGCGGGTGCTGTACGGCACCCAGTTTAACCGCTCACGCAAGATAGGAGCTCATTAGGAGCATTAGGAATAACGAGGTCGCAAATCTGTTTTTGAGGCACAGTAGCCGTTATTTGGCACGGAACATTTGGTCTATGCTCTAGGGCGACCGAATGGAGTGGTGGCGGAAGAGATGCCAGCTAACCAATACGATCTAAAATACATAATGATGTTACTACGTTAACATAATTATGATGAATTTGTAGAAGAAAAAGTTGAGAGGGTTACCCCCACCACGTCTACGGTGATATACTAAGGGGACTAAGAAAGTTACCTTTGACCTCGCATTCGTAGTTGAGCAACGGTCATGGAAGGAGTTATCGAGTATCACGGCTTCCTCGGCAACCGAGGTGAGTTATAGTTAAAGAACTCGTTGTTGTCAGTGACAGCGGATGTTACATGATCATACATTTTCGTTCACCGTACCTGCGCGCAGAATTAAAATTGAAATACAGGCGGATGGCCGCTTGGTTAGAATGAAACTATTACAAAATAGATTGGGAGTACGGTGACGTTGTATACAGCGGTGATGTTATGAAGAAAATTTGTTCACAGTTCTGTAAAATATATATAAAGGGATTGGAGAAATCTGAATTTCTGCGTCGATATCATAACGATTTTCGAATGATACAAGAGGACACACCAAAGCCGAATTCGAATCCCATGTCCGTACCATAAACTACATCAAAGCGGAAAATGTACTTTACAAACTGGATGTTTCTACATGGAGTGATTGAAATTGTGTAAAAAGCCGCTGTTGGATCTGGTCAGAGAAGTGGTTCGTTTGAAAATACAAACGTAAACATCAAAGAAGAATTGGCCAAGAACGGTTTTTACTATTCCTTCAACGATTTGTGCATAAGATGTTGTTGGTGCAACGAACCGATTAACACGCACAATTTACGACAATGTAGGAACTGCATCAAGGAAAACATCCCGCTGTCATTAGAGTCTATCGTACCTCGAAGGGAGCTGTCGGTGTAGAGCTCAGTCTGCTGACGAAACCACATATTTGGTTGGACCCGTTTTAATTATAGTTGTAGCCTTCGATCTTGGCTAAATGCTTGCTTTGTGGATCACATAAAATCATTCGCAGGAAAAAATAAATAAGCAAAAACAAAAAAAGTATAAAATAGAAAAAAACTATATAAAAACCAGTACGAGTGTTTTATAGTAGGCCTCTAAGGGAGAGATTTCACTCATGTAAAAAAAAAATTTCAACGCGCCGCGGTTGCTACCTCCAGGGTGGTGTGGAAATGCAACTAGTAAATAGGTACAGTTTCAAGATTTCCTCCACGGATCCACATTTACCTCTTCGCAGAGTTCTGTCCATCTTGCCCTTTTGGTTCTTCTGATCACCAATCTTACATCGTGTCTGCATGTAGAGAGCCAGCATCTAGTCTCTGAGGTATCGACGCCGGTCCGTCTTTTCCTTTGGATAGTCCTTCTGGTCCTCCTACACTAATGTATAAGATTGGCAGTCTCTCTTGTTTACCAATATACTGCTGTATACTTACCGGTATACTTTACCAGTATCGCTTGATGGATTTTCCACTCACCTCTGGCACTTCTCCGAGCGCCTCCGACAGAACGTCTGCGAGATCTTCAATGGTGATACAGCCCTCAGACAGCTTTTTAGCTAGTTTCACTTTGAAGTCATCCATATATTTAACGCTTAGCGTCCAAGCCCTAGGGAGGCAATGCCAGCAACCAAGTGACGTTTTAAAATATCTTCTTTTATGCAGTTTTAACATACATCGTTCGTTTGTAACGGTGAACGGTTTCGGAGTTAAAGCTTTTGAAATACGATGAAACATGAATATATATATAAGTTATAAGTTATATATATGTGTATATATATATACACATATATTTAACTTATGTATGTATAACTTTTGTATATACACATAAGTTTTGGTATTAAAAGAGACCTTCAACTCCGATTTACTTGAGTAGTAGCGTCTTAGTTTCAGCTTTTCATTTGTAAAGTCGCGTTTCTTTTAATCATGGGGAGGCATGGAAATTATCAGTTCCTAATAAATCTTCATTACATATTTCCACGTACGAGCTTTAACCCCATGTGTTGAATTAATCATAAAAAAATTATATAAAAGCTAATTAATAAATAAAATCATTTAGTTCACACAAGAATATAATTTCAAACTATTTCATATTTAAGTAAAGTGGCATTTAAGTAAATATTCATTTATTTTATTGGACAGTTTCTCATTTTATCAGTGAAATCTGAGAAAAAAATTAAATTATTTTCTATGAATTCAGGGCACTTAAAAAAAGTTATTTTAACAAAACCTTGTGACAAAATTTAAGCATTAGTTAAACTTAATAAATTCATGAAGTTTTGTATTTGGATTACTATCTTAAAAAGTACCACGTCGACTTATAATCAAGTTAGAAAAGATTGTAAGAAAATTTAAAATTGTTTAAGATTAAACTAATCACATTCAAAATACCGAAATTTCTTTCGAGAACTATTTTGAAATAATTACTAATTTTAAAATTATACCGATAAGCCGATCACTTAAAGTGGTTACCTTACATACTAATGAAGTGGTTACATATCTTCTAGATCAGCAGTAATCTTCAATAGCAGACAGAGGTAATATTTTTCGTTGCCATATTGTTAAAAGTGTTAAAATACGTGTGTAAACAGTTCAAGGCTGTAATACAAAAGAGAGTTATCACGTTTATCACGCTGTACAAGAACCTTATACTTGAAAATGTTAAGACTAATTATTGTACTGTTCGACCAGCTAATTTACAACCTGCTCCCTTGTATCGCGATCTGCTCCCTTTTACCTTTCTATAAAATTCCATGGTAATATTCTAGGCACAACCATCATATATATATAAAGAATTATTTCAAGTAGTGGCGGCTCGCGTATAAGCAATGTGGAGATACAGTACTCCCTATTTCCACTTGATATTATCGATAAAATTTAATATAATGTGTCTTTTTCTTTAATTCTTAAGGAACTTTTAAACGCATAACAATTAAATATTTATTTTAAAATATCAATTTTTTGTTGTAGTAATGGTGTCTATTTCACAGTCAAGCTCATCGTTAATAATTTCTTCATTTTTTTGTCTAATACAGTTCAATTGTATTTCTAGAAGTTTCTGAAATATTAAGTACAAAATCAATAGTTTCATTATCATTCAAGCATGTATAATTTTTCATAGCGACTGCAATAAGCATATCGATTTTTGTTGGATCCCTAGTTCATAAAAAATCTAAGATTGTGTACTATAGCCAATATAGCCTTTAACAACGTAT
This sequence comes from Lycorma delicatula, assembly GCF_047948215.1. Classification (NCBI taxonomy): domain Eukaryota; kingdom Metazoa; phylum Arthropoda; class Insecta; order Hemiptera; family Fulgoridae; genus Lycorma; species Lycorma delicatula. The sequence continues at coordinate 25,631,776 of NC_134455.1, forward strand.
TTATTCTCTGTCATCGGACTTTGATTATTATGTAAAAACCATAAAATTATAAAATCTTTATGAAACAACATCGATTGGAGACATTTTGGCATAATGAATGAGTCGTTGTCAACAATAATTTATTACACATAAAAGATGTTGTGTTGTACCGCTGTAGAATCGAAGGTGAGTAATAGACGTCGTGAATATATAACTCTCAACTGTTAGTGTTTTAGATACACCTGTTGATGCATAGATTTTCCAGGACATTTGGTGAAGATTCAATTTGCACATTCCATAACTATATTGTATTGGTTTATCACATTCTTATAGACTACGACATTTAATTAGTTTGGAAATTTTAGGGCGATATTTTCACTGAAGTAGATTAATTATTTGAACTCCGTAAGATAAATGAACTTAATTTTATTTTCTAATATTTTTTTTTTTTTACGTGGAGTCCTCTGTAATCCATCCTACATCATAATTAAATTACTTGTAATGAATTTTTCTTAATAGATTTTTTCTACCAGTTTTGTTTATTAGTCGTTCCTATAGAGTCTGTTTAAAACAACTTTACAGCAGCTTCAAACCATTCGTTTTAGTACTTCATGGATATTTTCTTTTTGATTTCTGCTCAAATTCAATATCCATTTCAGTTCATGAGTATTAAATTTGTTTTGTTTTCCTTTTTTGGGCGAAAACCAATTTATTTTTCGTTTAAAAAATTGTTTTCTTACGTTATAAATAATATAAATAAAAGTAAAATTTATAAATTAAAGGTGAATTAACAAATTGAATTAACATTTGGTGAATTAACATTTGAATTAACAAATTCAACTTAAAACTCTAGATTAATGTGGAAAAAAGTAAAACTACGTCTTTAAATAAATTTGGAACAAAGTTTTCTTTGAAATAAAGTATTTCAGGTTAACAAGTCTGTAAACATTTAACAGCAAATAAATTTACCTAAAAGAGAACCGATATTCTAAATAAAATATTATTTATGCGCCTATACATTAAGTTAAAAATTACACAGTTACATGAAATTTAGTTTTTAGAGGTGCTTGTCTACTAGTTTATGTGTACATTTTTTTTACATATTGGTGTTTTATAATAGTGGTTAACAGTCAATAAACTCTAAAAGCTTTTCATATACAAATAATACCAACTAACCAATATTTTGTAAGTTCTCAGATGAATTAAGTGAGAATGAAAGTATAATATTTTAAATCTTCGTACAATGCGGCATGTTGTAATATGAAGTATATAACGTAACATCTATATTACGTTCGTTTAATCTCTTTTAAACCTAATAAAACATTTTTAAACTGCAGTAGACGTTAATTTCCGTGCTAACCCTGTCAACTTGTTTGATATATTAGAGAGACATCTTCTTGTATTTCTTACTTGTGCTTTCTATTTTTTGACATTAATCAGTTTTTAATATTTTGATGATTGAAGTTATCCTTTTGTGAATTGCTTGAAGGTAAATCTTTGACTCGGTAACTTCACTTTTTTTTTAATTTACGTGTACTTTCATTCTGATTTTCTGAACAATTTTTTGTTATTCGGTGTTTCAGAAATTTCTTTATAAAGTGCATTATTTTAATCAAAAGTTTAAGCTGTTACAGTTTTCATGATTATTTTAACTGGCTTCTTGAAAAGAACACCAATATTTTAAAGTTTATTTTCTCTATTAATAACTGGTTTACGGCAGAATAGTATTACTTGGAGAAGTTTAAAAACCTTTTTTTAAGAGCTCCTTTGTATTTATGTGCACGTATTTTAATTCTGATAGAAACGGAGTTTGACTGCAGATTTTTTTTTGAAAATTACAGTTGGGACAATATTGAAAAAATCTAGAAAATGCAATATATTTTACAGCCAACAGAATACGTATTTCTCAGATATTATAATGGACTAAATTTTAAGATTTTGCTTCAGTAAATTTTCTTCAAAGTCTATTTACGAAGTCTTCGCCAAGAACTGAAGTGGTAATATAAGTTCTTAATTCAAGCCTTAGAAACTTATAAAATTATTTTTTTAAAAACCCAAGGATATAGTTGACGTTTACAAATTCGTCAGTTGACTGATATTTGAAATTCAGTATGCTTTTAGTGGAAGATATGTAAAATTTATTGCAGTTGTTAAGATTATTAGAGGATGGAATTATAATGACTTTAGTTTAACTCGCCCTTCTGGTTTTGAAAATACTGAAAAAAAATTATAATAATATTTGTTTCTTAAATTGTTAATAAATCATTTCCTAGATTATTTTCGGTACTAAATACAGCTGTCAAATCCGAACAGATGAGTAGAGTATGATTATTTCCATAAGATTTAACATATATCGTAGCATTCCGTTTTAAAGACAGCTTCAGGAAAAGACAGTCTCTAAACCGTAGATCACGATTTTACATTTTCGTCTACTTCTGATTGGGTTGAAAAAATGGTCCAAATCTTACTAAGTTATTTTAATAAACTTTACATAACCTTGATATCAAGGTTAATTGTGATAATAGTTATTATTTTTCTTTTAATTTTTTACTTTTATCCAGTTAGAAGTTAGTGGTTGCTTGTATGAAATGTCACGATTTAAGTTTTATTTAGAAACAGTTTAGATATTTAGGTCAAAATCTTAAAAAATAATTAGTTGATATAAAATTCAGCAGACCAACGTAGTAGTTTGCGTATAACAATAGCATACCTATTCGTTAAGTTATAAGGCTATATTCTACTACTTTTTTGAGTTATAGAAATAAGTATTGATAAATTTTCCTTTATCACTGTTTAAACAGAACAAAAAATGTATTCATACATTTAAAACAAATTTAATCTAAAAATAATATTAATAAAAAGTTAAAGATCTATAATCTTTTAAACAGTTCTTAATAGAAACATTATCTAAATAAAGATAAAAAAAATAATAAAAAATAAATACTTTTAAATAATCTTTAAACTTTAATACTATTCAAATTTTAATATTTATTTTTTCTCAATTCAAATTATCGTTTATTTACGAACTTATATCCATATTAGTCACCCTAGAAGTCAGTTTGTAGAATAACGTATTGATTTACGAAAAATTCGATTTTCGGTTTGGGCTTAGTATATTATTGGCTATTATTGTCAACTCCACAATGCTTTGGTAATATCCTGATTGAATCGGTTCAGTAGTTTTATCTTCACCAAACAAAAAATTTTCATTTTGCTGGAGTTTGTAAATAACAACGGTTTTTTATATGCTTCTAAATTTAAATCAATTCAGGATTAAGCATTTTGGCATATATTAATATCTCCAGTTAAATGGGAATATCTTATGAAGAAGTATTTGTTGAGAAAAGATTCGTCTTCATCATCCTTCATTTGAGTTTGGTCATTGAAGGGAGCTTTGTGATTATTTTATCCAGTGTCCTCACTTAACAGCTCCTGCAGGTTTTTGAGTTCAGCTTCTGTATTTTACTCTTGATTTCTTACTGCCTGCTATATATTCTGTAATTTTCTTTCACGGTTAGTTCTGCTAATTAAATGTCACTCCAACTAACTACCTCTAAGAAAACCAATAACGATCAACTAATGTACCAATAGGAGTTTTTGTATACTTTTTTTGACGGATGAATCGAGATTAATCGATTGCATTGATAGTTTTAAGCATGTTAATTCGATCGGGTTCATCTTTATGATGAAGAATTTACTTGTGAAGTTTGTCTTACTAAAGTAGAATATTTATCGCTGATTTGTATACTATGTTAATAGTTCTTCATCATATTACGGACAAATTGCGCCATGTTCTGGTGTGCTATATTTCAGTATGTACATTAAATCACAATCTTAGATGTTCCTTGCACATTCAACAATTGTGGACATTCACACTTGTGACTCTAATCTGAGCAACCACAACATGTTTGTCAATTTCTTCTAGATTTCTAGTCACATTGAAATAAGCGGATACGGACTCTAAGAAAGATTCTATTCAGTGTTCTTTGAGGATGATATCCACTCTGGTAATGTGTACTTTCAGCATTGTCGATTGAGGGAAGTAAGACTACCATTTTAAGAAGAGTCCATTTCCAAGGAAATAGTACGAGAGAGAGTTGCAATGAAATTATCCATTGTGTCTTGTGTTTAGAAAAAACCCGGTTGAAAATTGGATTTTTCATGTTATCTGTCCAATATTTCACTTAAATAACTACCGCATTACAGTTCATCAAGTTCTTCTATCTTGTATATATTATGCAGTATTGCGCATAGATTTAAATTTGTACATAAATTGAAATAAGTTTGATAGAAGATGGGAAGAATGATAACTTTACAAATTTATGAAATCTGTTTGGGTAGTTTGTATTATATTACTTTTTCAGTTGCTTTTCAACTTTAATGGACGGAACTTACACTCGTATCGAGTGAAGGATATATGTATGTGCGTGTGTGTGTTAGTGTGTATGTTTTATTTTATTATTTCATTTTTCTGTTTTAAATAAATAATCAATAGTAATTTATGGCTTAGAAAATAATTGAGAGATACATTTTTTTTTGTTTTTAACATTTTTTTTGTAACTTTTATAAAGTGTATTTTTCTCTGAGGAATTGATGTTTCCAGTAACTTAATTTAATGGTTTTCCATGTATGGAGTAAATTTACAATCTCTCGTTTCAATTTGTTTTTTAGTTAAAGATATTTTAAAACTGTTTTTAGTATGTCCTTATTGCTACCCGATTTTCATATTTTCTATAATTTTAATTATATTTTTTCTTTTAGTTTAAAAGTTGTGAGGCATCTGTTCTATTGTGGTTTTTGATCTTATTCCCCAGAAAACCCTAAAATTAAGTGCTGTTAAAGACAGGTATTTAGAAGCTGAGAAAAACAATTATACGTTATAGTAAACTGTTAAGATACATTACCTATGGAACAAAATAAATTCGAATTTTTAAGCGATATGCACTAGCCTTACTGCCTTAACTTTCGTGTCATGTATTATTAAGCGTACGTATACAAGTCTGGCACATCATATTAAAATAAATTGCTTCTTAATTAATGTGCATGACAGTATTAGTTGTAGCAGCGCCTGGATTCCGGGGTGAGTGATGGACTTTTTCGATATTAGAGTTCTAATAGATATTGTGTAATGGACATGAGGAAAGGTTGTTCAAGTATGTGTATGCGTATATATATATATATATATATATATATATATGTTGTTAATTGGTGTAAAACAAAGAGGACTGGGCAATGGGCAGCAGTGGTATGGTGTGATGTTTGAGGTCAATGACCCTTACAGCCACACTACTACTGATGTATCTTGGCCGTGTAGGACCAGACTGGGGTATAATTCGGTCTTAGTTGTGTAGTTGAAACCGGGAAACGACCTCGCCGTTGCGTTTCCCGACTACCTCTCAAGAACAGCGACCTCTACACTAAATTATAGTAATATTGGTCGTGCTTTTGAATGAATATACGAATACAATGAGATAAAAACCTGATAGAAATGAAAATATCAATAATTATCGTAATTTGTTCAAAATTATCACTAATTAACTTTTAAGGAATGCGCTGCTTTGTAAACTCCAACGAATACTCGTTTTAAATACTCAAAATAACACAGTATTATCCGAATATTTTTTATGCAGTAGGTATTAATGGAATTTACAAAACGATATTTCATATCTGACAAATACTAACTTCCTTAGATAAATTTGTTTTTTCTTTCACAGAAAATAAAATCCACTGATTCTTGTTAAACAGAATTAGCGAACGAATCAAGTTATTTGACATAGTGTATTGAACTTACAAACAATTAATTGTCAGCTTGCGTAAATAATATTATTATACATTTAAATTGCATAAAAAAAAATAGTTACATAAAAGTATTTAGTTTAAAAATATCATTCGTTTTAGCATGTTATGTAAAATTTATTTGACATTTAATCAACAAATATTGTTAATTTCATTTTAACCGATGTTAAGAAAAAGGATATGCTTAATTTATATTTGTTCGGCAATTTTGTAAATCTTTCAGTTTTGTTAAAATTTTAAATAACTGATCACTCCTTAATTTAACATGTTCGGTAATTAAATGTGAAACACTAGCTTATTTCTCATTATTTACAATAATTAAAGATCAGAACTTATATACGTGACAAAAGTAACAATCACTTATAATCCAGTGGAATGAACTTGACAATTTAGTTTAAACCAAAGAACAGTATTTTCACATATTCTATATTTATTATATGTCGATGATATCGTAAAAATAATAAAATTATCTTCAATGTGAAGAAAGTTCTCTAATCTTTATTCGTAATACATGAGAAGACGAATTCTCGTCAGCAGATTTATATTATAATCTGCAAATACAAAATATTCTCTCTGCTCAAACTCAAATGTAAAATTACAATCCACGTAAACCAAAAAGTCTTATACGAGCACATATTTGGTAATTGAAAAAAGTTATAAATTCAGAAAATTAGTACTTTAGTTGATGAGAAGTATTTAAAGTTAAATAAAAATTAAAATAAAAAATGAAAAAATTCTATAACAGGAATTTTAAATTAAAAATATAAAACTGAGTTAATTCAGGATTTTTATTTTTCATTTCCAGGATTATTACACAAAAATCTATTTGGTGAGGGAATAAAGATAACTATAAACGAATCAAGACTTTAGACAAGTTTAGAAGTATTTATCCTTTTAATTATTAAAAATAAGGCGATTGTAATAAAAAGCTAATCATTAGACCTCTTTTTTGTTCAAAATATGAAAATTGTCATGTTCAAACTTAGATCATCTCCGTACACCAATTTTAAAAACTAATTCACTTTTGACTGTTGTTGAAAACAATTGGTTGCTAACAGGATAAAACTGATCAATTATAATTTCTTCCAAACAATAAGTAAAAAAATCAAGCGGTTATCGTAAAAATAATATAATGAATAAATAGTGTATTTTAACTTCAAAATTTCTTATGTAATTAGTTGTCTGCATTTATTTATTTACATGTTACATCAAGCAGACATCCAATCAGATTTGTAACCCAAACACACAAACGCGCGCGCGCTTTTATATCTATATATTCCTACCAGAATTAGACCCAAAATTATACAAAGATCTTAAAATGAAGATATTGAATTGTTAGTTAAATTTCAGTTATAATTAAGCAAGACATTTCAATTTTTTTATCTATAATTTTATTTTGTGGTAATAATTAGTATGTATCTTTTTTTTTTCCAAAGTTCAATTAAGATTAATCCAATACCAGTTCGAGTATATTTTGGCAAAATTAAAACTATCTACAATAATTTACTTATAGTATAAGGGATTAAACTTGTTTTTTAATATAGGATTAGTTTGATAAAATTATATCTATACATATCATAATAAAATGATAACTAGAATCGTCCCTGTGCGCACATCACACAATAACAACTGGACAGATTTGAATAAAACTTTCCAGATTTATACCTTAGAGGCTAGGTCCATTATCTCCAATTGCAATTATCAAGATATTCCTAATGAGGATTAAGATATTCATTAAAGAAAAGAAAATTAATCCTTTTACTTTAAACGTTAACGTTTACGTTAAATTTTTGTCACTAAGGTAACAGAAATAGTTTATTACATCAAACAAACACCCAATCAGATTTGTAACACACACAAGCGCGCGCGCGCTTCTATATCTATATATTTGCTACCAGAATTAGATCCAAGACCATACGAGATTTTAAAATGCAGTCGTTTACGATACCCCTGTTATCAAAGTAATAGAAATATAATCAAATAAAGCGATTAATTTTTCTTCTTTAATGAATATCTGTAAAATATTTATTATTATTATTGTCTGATTAAATAAGTACATTTAGCAAACTTTTATGGGTTTTGATTGTATATTTTGGCTGTTGATACTGAATTATCAAATGTTAAAAAAATATGCCTTCACAAAAGAGAAATAACCTTTTTTATTAATCAAATTCATCTAAAAGAAAAAGAGTATTTAGGTCCTCTGAAACAGTCAAAGTTTGTGATTCTCGGTAGTACTTTAATCGATGAGAAGTATTTAAAGTTAAAGCAAAATTAAAATAAAAAATGAGAAAAAAATTCTAAAAAGGTATTTTAAATTAAAAATATAAAACTTAAATAATACGTCAAGAACGAAGGAAAAGTTGAGGAAAGAGAGATCAGGCTTTAATTGTTATTTATCAGTATTATTCTCACAACCATGAGTATAACGAGTACAGGGTCCAGGGGGTATATTGTGGGTCCAGGGGGGCGGATCCTCCTGGCTAGGCGGAAAGGACGAGTGAAGCAAGTCCTGATCTGAGTTTATTATGATTTCTTAATTTTTTTTCTGAAAAAATAAAAATGAATAGAATGATTAATGATTAATAAAATCTTTGAATTTGTGTTTGGTAATTTTTCATGAAGAGCAAGCGCTGATTTAATACTGCGTAAAAATACTTGTCTATTTGCAACAATGTTAGCAGTAATTCTCTTACAGTCGAAGGTGGTTCTTCAGCGGTTAAGAGAAGAAAAACTGATTAAAATTAACCTGACCTCTGAACTAAAGGAATAAATATAGTAGTAACGTCTCTAAAGAAAAAAAAATGTATTTTTTTTTCACTGATTTTTAGAAGTTACCATATAAAGCTGGATATGAATCGGATTATTTCACTTGATCATTCCAGTGGAATAACAAAAAGTTATTGATTCGACAAAGGTTTTTAAGATTAATCCTGAAAGAACGAGAAGCGACATAAAATACGAAAAATTGTAATATGACAGTAAGGATATTCTACAGAGAATCGGTTATGAGTTGACGAATGATAGCCTTCGGTAACGTAGAGTCCAGCACAATATAGGTCAGGGTCCCTCATCGGTTGTGGTTTCACGCAAAGACGAGCTGAAGAGATACTTGGAAAATTTTCAGTACATTTTCACCAATACGCTACAGATAGTTGCATACGGTTACATACACAGAGCGTGATTTTTTTTTAATGATATATATATTCCAATGCTGAATGTACGTACCATGGCGTATGATTTATGATTTAAAAAAATAATTAAGCCTATTTCTAATCGTTAATCGTGCTTTAAAATTAGACGTTGATCGTATAAAAATATTAACATACATTGTATAATTTATTTTAATGTTTTTTTTTCCGATTAATTAGACTTTTTATTACTCGTTTATATTTGCTGTTCTATTTACATCGATACCTTTTAATCGATTAACAGTTTCTTAGTAAAAGCTTGCTGAGAACTACAGTAATACTTTTCCAGTTAATGGAAGGAGTGATCTATACTATAATAACAAACTCGCTATTAATAAGTAGAAGCAGGAAGCAAGGTACGGTGCTCAATGAAGTTGTGAAGGTCGCATTCAAGGACGTCTGTGGGGATCTTCACATAACATCTTCTGGTGACCAAGCTTAATGCGCTTGCGGTAGGAGCCCTGTTTTCAGATTTTTGTATTCCTCATAAGCACTTCTTAGATTCTGTTACGTACTCTGGTTAGTATATTTTAATACAATGATAAAATGTAATAGAAGTATTTATATTTTATTTATTTTTTATTCTACTTATTTATTATGAGCATTAACTTTTAGCTTTTTTCCATATTCTGGCATAAATTGCTTTACTGAATACTGAATACATTATTTGGCATGAAAATAAAAATAAAAGATATATATTTTAAGTATTTATCATAATGAAAGGTTTGATGATATAATGATGCGTTCTTTACTGTGGAATTATTAAATTCCTTGAATTCCAACTGATTTTTTTCATCCAAACTATATGTCTTAAATCGCTTATGATCTATTGATTTGTAGCGTTGCATTCCTACTTTATACATTTTTTTTGTTTTCATAGGAAGTCAGATATTTTAGAAAAATATTTTTAAATTGATTCCTTGTACGAAATAAAGGAAGTATTGTAATCTCAAAAAATGTCGGTTTTCAGATTTCAACGGAAATATCCATTTTGGTCATCCTTGAATCCATTTTGACTAGTTTCGGTGTGACGTCTGCACGTATGTATCTCGCATAACTAAAAAACGATTACCCTTAGAACGTTGAAATTTTGTATTTAGGACTGTTGTGACATCTAGTTGTGCACCTCCCCTTTTGATTGCAATCGACTGGGCTAAAAATTTGTATACAGTCAGATCTTTAAATAAAGCGGAGTTTCAATTTTGAAACATTTAGATTTTGGACTTTTTCTTAACTGCAGTGATAAGCCCTCATTGAGAGGTTTTCAACGATGTATTATTATAATTGGTACTTATTTCCATTGGTTTCAGAGTTATAGCCAAATAAAATTGTAGTTAATGAAATATTTTGATCTTGCAAGGGGAAGGCTTCGACTTCATTTACATATATGTTTTTTAACTTTTTTTTAATTTAAATGTAATGATTTATTAATAATTAACCTATGATTGGAAAAAAAATTAACAATGAATAATAGTTTAATAATAATACAAAAAAAAGATGAAAAAATAATGAGACGTTATTAGTGAAATAAAATTTTATGTACTTTTCATTTTAATTAAAAAATGTTTACAATCAGAGGTTAATAATTATTAATAAATCAATATATTTAAATTTACAAAAAATATATGTATGAAGTTGGATTCGAACTGATGTGTGCATGGTTACGGATCCGACACGTTCTCTCTTACACCACATATCTACTTGAGCGACGTGAAACAAAATTAATATACAGAGAATCCTGGATTAGTGGGATCTCAAGAAACCTACCATTTTTTCTCACTTAAAGAGGTTTTCCATTTAACCAGTTTCTCAAACAGCCAGCTTTAAAATAATAGTTGTTCCATTTACAGGGAGCTCTACTAAAGGAGATCGAAATGAACATTTATAGAGGTAAAAATGTTTAATAAAAATGCATATTTTATGTATGTAATGCAAATGTAGTACTCTTATTTTATTTATGATTTTAAACAATACATAATTAACGTTTGAAAACATCTGTTAATTTATTTTGTATTTTAGTGCTACTTACCGTAAGGTGTTTTATAATATTTTATTATACAATATAATATTATATTATTTGATCAAATATGCCTGGATTACCAATATTTGACGTTTCAAAATACTTATGTAAAGTCTCTAATGCTTTTCCTGTGTCACGTTTTGACAATCTTTCTGAACACTCTTCGGAGCTCTCCCCTTCTTCTTTTTCTATTTCCAAAGAAGAGGAAGAGCATACAGAAACAATACATTTTCAGTTAGCTCCTCCGAAAGTAATAATTCGTCATCGATACGTACAAAATCCTCAAAATTTGGCGGCTGGTCATTAATAATAATCTGGTCTCATTTTTCAAGTGTCATTTCATAGTTCTCTTCGTACTCTTGTAATCCTTTACGTTAAAAAATTACGCCACCTTGAATCCTGATTTTTTGGAGCAATTTACAATGTTGGATTTACTCACAGAAAATCAAGCTTTTCTCGCAAATTTCATGGCCCGGAGGATATTGATTTCAGAGGTATTATTCTCTTCTATAGATTTTAGAAAAAATTTACGACTTGTTTTCTATAGTAAACTTTCAAGTTATTGATAATATATTGATCCATTGGCTGCAATTTATTTGTATTAGCAGGTAAATAAAACAGTTCAACATGGTCTAAATCAGGCATATTACTGTAGGCTGTGCAATTATCGACAAATAAAACAATTTTTCGTTTCTGCACCTTCATTTCGGTGTTCAGTCTTTTTAATCAATCTGCGAAGATATCCAATATCATCCAGGCTTTTTGTGTTATTTGATAATTAACCGGTAAAGTTCTGATACCTTTGATGCATCTTCGATTTTTAGATCTTCCGAGTATAATAAGTGGCAGATTTTCAGTTCCTGACATATTGGCACGTAAAAGTACAGTGATTCGATCTTTGCTAAGTTTCCCGCCATGACAAGGGTGACTTTTATAAAAAGTTTTTTCGAGAAGACAGCGGAAAAATAAACCTGCTTCATCGGCATTGAAGATATTATCGGGGGAATAATCATGTAACAGAGCTGGAAGGTTTTCAACTCGCTGATTTTCACGCCTGCTTTCTCCATAAATATCTTTGAAAGCTATATCGTTCATACTCTTAAAGCTCTCCATCCAGCCGTTATTGCTACAAAAATTATCAATATGGAACCTACTAGCAAGTTCTTGAGCCTTCCATTTAATCATCGGACTGCTTATTGGAATCTTTTTATTTCGTACCTGCTTCATCCATGTTGACAGACACTTTTCAAGTTCAGGATACTCTGCTGATCGCGTTCATTTTAATTTTCATTTCAGCACACAGAGAACAAATTTTCTCCTTGTTTTGAATTATTCTGTAGAGGGTACATTTCGGTACATTAAACTCCGTCACGTGACTTTCCACTATCATAGACACGAACAGCTTTAGCTTATCAGCGACTGTCAATGAATTACACTTTCGTTTCGACATTTTGAAAACTTTTATTCACTTGTTTATCATACAAAACCATAGAGCAATGTAAAAGTAAATGCGTTCAGAAGAAATTCGAATAAGTTTCTAATCAAACCTGTTTAAACCAATATTCAGAATGACAACTTATTAATAATTGTCTTACTTATACAGTCTGTTAAGCTAAACGGTCCCAGTTATAATAAAAAATTTAAAACGGTATAATCTATAAACGGTAAAAATCTTAAAAACTAAATCTCAGATAAAGGGGCTTAATTATTCCCAGTAATAGAGGTATTTCGATGCAAAAGTGTCGTGACCTCATTGTAAATCACAATAGTAGAGGTTTCTCACTTAACCAGGTTTCAGTTTATAAACGAACATAAAATGCTAAGGAAATTTTTAGGGCAATTTTTCTTGAGTATAACTGAATGGTGCGTTTTGTATTTTATGATGAATACATGTAAACAGTATCAAAGTGACTTTTACTCTGTCCCAATATTTCAGATAAGATTGTTGAATTAAAAAAAATACATAAATATTTGATGTTAATAAAAACTAATATTTTAGCAAATGTGTAACTGTCCACTTTATTAAAGAATTGGAGGATCGTATCTCACTTTCATATGAAATAAGTTTAAATAAAGTGCTGAAAAAATGTTAATTTTTAATGCACTGTAATTTAATAGACGCACAAGGCAGTCATGTGATGTCCACATCAGATTTTTATTATATATATATGATGTTGCTGTTAGTTAATATTATTAATATTATACTGGTAGATTGGAGACATTCGAAATTTATTTTATAAGATAATTCTAAAACTGTAATCCTTCTTTTTGCGTTTTATGTTCGTTAAGATAATAAGTTATTTAAAAAAACAAAAAGAAAATAAAACAACGCATTTATTGATATCGGCACTAATATTCGTATCTTATCATTGCGCTATATTTTTAAAAATATTTTGAATATTATTGTTTAGATTTTATTACATCATAGTTGAATTAATAAACTGTTAAAAACGCTTTTGGCAATCGCTTTCATGTGTACGTAGCCTAGGCTACGTACACATGAAACCGCGCGATTGCAGTAGCGCGGTAGTGAGGTACACGAAATTGCATGAGGGCGTACACATTCAATCGCTCGTTTTTACCGATCGCCCGTTCAGTCGCGCGACTCGAAGTTCTAGCTGTTGTCGCAAGACTACCGCGCGTTCTCAAGTACACTGTGGTATATTGCTTTGTACAAGTGATCGCGCGTTTTGAAGGTACAGTAGTAGTTTTCACTTTTTGTCATCCATTTATATTGTTTTATTTCATTGTTGCAATACGAAATGGGCACTGAGCGATTTGATACAGAACGTTTCATAGACGAAATGGAGAAAAGGCCAGCTCTCTGGGACGTTCAAAGTGCGGAATATAAAAACAGAGAAAACAAAAGTAAATTTTGGGAAGAACTGTGGAATTGTTCAGTGAAGATAGCGATTCTATAGAACACAAGAAAGTTATTGGTAAGTGAATAATTCTATGAAATCTTTATGTATAATTATATAATAAATTTTAATTTAAAAGGAATTAATTATTCCTATGAATATTCCTATTTATGTGAAATTATGTAAGGTTAGGAATAAATTGAATAACTTCAAGCTGTTATTATAAACACACTTTTATTATCATGGATTACATTGTTTTTCTTTACATGATAGAACTTGGCCTACATGTTTCTATTTTATGATCACTGATATTTATATTTTCTCGTCCTGCCATGGTAATTTTCCATCTGTAACAAAATACTCAGCATACTTATCTCTAACTTGGTTAGCAGATAAACTTCCTCGTGGAACGTTAATTTTTTCCACGCTAGTTAATGAAGACCCGTAAAGTGTATCTTCAAATTTGTAACCGTCCCTCTTTCTGACATAATTGTGTAAAACACAACAAGCCTGAATTATTTCTTCCGCGAAATGTACGTTAACATTTAACGGTCTGTGGAATATGCGCTACTTGTTCGTCATTATGCCAAAAGTGCATTCAATAAATCGTCTAGCTCTTGTTAACCTGTAATTAAAAATTTTCTTTTGGTTTGTCAGTAATTTGCCAACGTAGGGTCGCATGATGTTGTCAGTGATCCCGAAGGCGTCATCTCCTACGAATACGTGTGGTAAACCTGCTACGTCACTTCTACATATCGGTTTTGGATCAGGAATATTTAACGAACCGTTAATTAATTTTTGGTACAGTAATGATTCTTGAAACACTGACGAGTCGCTACTTTTTCCATATGCTCCGATGTCTACGAAGAGGTAACTGTAATTAGCATCGCATACTGCCAATAACAAAACTGAGAAATACTTTTTGTAGTTATAGTATAGGGAGCCAGTATCTGTAGGTTGTACAATTCTTATGTGCTTACCATCGACAGCCCCGATGCAATTTGGAAAATTAGCGTATTTGCAGAAACCCTCTGAAACTTCTTCCCGCTTCTCTTTTGTAGGTTCAGGTATATAAATATATTTTAATCTTTTCCAAATCGCTGAACATACTTGCCGTACCAATTTTGCGACTGTAGACTTGTCAATACAGTAGCCAAGCAGCCAAGCAATGAGCAGCCAAGTAACTGGAAAAAACAGACAAACAAGTGAGATTAGAATTGGTCGAAATAATTGAAAAAATATATTTAAATTAATAAAAATTTACGCATACATTTTTTTTTTTGGAAAAAAATTTCTGTTGTGTAGGCTATAAAAAAGGTTTTCATTATTTTCAGGACTTCAATTTTCAGTTGTTTCAGACGTTCAAATTTGTCCCTTAAATAGATGTCTTTCTGATTACTGAATATTAGTAAAGTTATTTTTCTATATGCATTTATTATTTTCAGGTTCTCATTTACAAAAAAAAAAGTAAAAATATTAGAGACTGTTTTGCCAGGTAGTTGAAAAAACAAAAAAAAGCCAAGACAGGGTCCGCAGCTAGTAATGGAAATCCTTACGTTTACTTTACTGGTTTACGTTTTCTTGAAAACTCTGTTAACAATAAGGAAACAATTAGTAATCTAGACGACGACTCAGCTGAAATTCTTCCGACCGACACTGAACGTCATGTAATTGAAGGTTGTAACTCAGACGTTTTTCCTGTTCCAAAAAATAAGAAAATCAAAATGAACCCTGTGGACAAGCACTTCGCAGATATTTTGGCGAGGAGTGTCGCAGTACGGGAAAAACGGGAAGAACAACTGAATAATGTGGATGGTGATAAGCTATTTTGTATGTCTTTGTTTAAAGAACTTAAAAAGGTTCCTGATCGTGCCCGAATGAGAACGAAAATACAGATAATGGAAGCCTTACAACGAGCGCAGGATTTCTATAACCCCCCCTCCCCCACAATCAGTCACCCATCATTCGTCCATCCTACTCAAACAATTCCAATCAAAATCCAATCATCCGTACAGTCAAGTGTATACAACATTTCCATCCAATTTTTCCTACTCATCTACACA
This sequence comes from Lycorma delicatula, assembly GCF_047948215.1. Lineage (NCBI taxonomy): Eukaryota > Metazoa > Arthropoda > Insecta > Hemiptera > Fulgoridae > Lycorma > Lycorma delicatula. The sequence continues at coordinate 25,647,686 of NC_134455.1, forward strand.
GTACACAACTATACAATATAGTCAAATAATTACCAACGTTACAACAAGAACTAACCCGGTTGCTGTTGCACCAATACCGTCACCAGCAAAAAGCATAATTTCTAATCATAGTTCTGAAATAGATCTATACAATTAATACATCTGTATAGTTAACTCAACTCTCACTAGAATAATGAGAATTTATTGTTTTAGTGTTAGTTACTAGTTATTGCTGTAAGTTTATTTCGTATTTCAAGATAACATTTTTTTTCTATTTCAAATTGTCTTATTCCTCTTTCATTTTATCCACGACTGCAAGAATGTTTGTTTTCATACGGGTGTGATCAGGTATATTAAATCTTTTTTGTATTTTCATAATTTTTATATTAATTGTATTCTTATTATTTATATTCAGAATCATTTTGGTTTTGTACAATTTTAATTAAAATAATGTCTTAAATATTAATAAAGTAAATGACTTACCACAAAGTTATTACAAGTTTTTCTTCAACTCCAATCGCATGTCTCACATAATTCATACTCGGTGAAATATCGTCTTCTATCGACTTTAATAAAGCATCAAATGTTTTTGTGGACATTCGGAGGTTATCGAAGAATTTCGGTTCGTATTCCCGTAATTTTGGATAGAGTGTTACAAATAAACTATGCGTCAGTTTATCTCTTAAAACTGGATGCACCCAATATTGGCAAAGACGATACCGTCTTTGCCTGCGACGACGGTATCGCTGGTAACAGAGGCATAAACTCACAACCTATTCAACTTCCATTTTTATTTAAAAATGACATGAAATTCCCGGCTGTGAACAGCTACAGTAGTATTGGGAAATCGCGCGATTTACGCTTGAATGTGTATGCACGTCTTATTTTGCAGTCGCGCGATTAACGTCGCAACAGTCGCTTCATGTGTACGAGCCCTAAACACCTTGAAATATTGTTTGGAACATGCTTACGCTTAAAAATGATTTAATTATAAAAATAAACTTTTTTTTTATCCTAAATTAAATTATATTTCATTTATAAATTCAATATTACCTACCGATAAATTTTTTTAAAGAATCTTTACAATTTTGTATTATTTTTAAGTGTAGTTTTCAGTTTTAACTAATTTAAGAACGGATGCAAGAATACACTTTATTATCATGTAAAAATGAATCTATTATTTTTGGAGCATATGCTATCTGTGTGGATACTTTATAATAATGTCTAAATATACTACGATTATGAATTCTAAGTTTAAAATGTCCACTTTACGTTTTAAATTGCATTTATCGCTTCAATTTTTCAAATTCTATTATCAATTTGTATTAAAGAAGTTACAAATTTTATTATTTCATTTCACTATCGTTATATGAATACATTATGAAGGAGATTATGATTGGGCAGTAGTACTAATGTTAAGTGGTTATGAACGTTTGGTAACCCGATGGAACGTGATCCAGTGCTTGATCAGATGTACAACTAGCCGCTTATTTCCATTACATTACTTCATGTGCAAAGAACATGAGAGTTGAACACCCTCATTTGAGACTAGCAATTTTTTAAAATGCTATCGAGTTATAAAAGCAATCTGCGATCGATGTGCAAATGATTGCAGCAACCAGGGCCGGTGATGATAAAGTATTTTATGTCTTACGTTTCATTATTTTATATCATGCAACTCTTCATTCAGCTCGGCGATCACTCTTTATTCGTTTAATAATAAAAACAACGTTATTATAAAAGTAGACAATTATTTGTGAGTGTTTAAATAATTATTCTCTTACAACCTATCTTTTCGTTACAATGAAGCACATTTATCACAAAAAAATTCTCCCATGGAACCAGTTTTTATTTTAATCTGCAACGACATTTTCTAAAGATACATGGTTGTAGGATGATTGCTCTGAAAAATTAGTTTTTTTAATCATTACACTATTATGGCGTAAGCTTTCATATTTGTTTGTTTTGAATTTTAGTTTGTTTATTTCTGACTGCTTATACGAGCATACCCTGAGAGACTGACTAATTTGTGTCCATAGCGTTGGGATTCCGGATACCAAATAGTTGGTTTTAATTTTGCTTCTTCTTATCCACCGGCTGCAACTACGAGGTGCGACAATAAAGTAATGAGACTGATTTTTCTTTGCAAGATGTGGCAACCCTGCAGCTTGCGTAGGCACACCATCTTTGACCTTGGTCTATAAACTACTTCTAATCCAAGCGGCACATTGATGCAACTGCTCAGTCGTGAGTTGTACTGTAATAAGTGAACACGTGTTTGTGTCTCTCGTCACAGAAATGAAACCGCAAAATATTGCGCAACGGTATGGCATTTCTTTTTGCATTAAATCGGGTGAAAACGCGACGACAACTTACGGTAAGCTTCAGAAGGCTTTTGGAGAGGAGGTTATGTCAAGAGCTCAAGTTTTTCGGTGGCATAAAATTTTTAGTGAAGGCAGAACGAATGTTGAAGATGAAGACCGCAGTGGACGACCATCAACCTCACGGACTGATGTCAACTTGACCAGGGTGCGTGAAATCGTACGAGCTGATCGAAGATTATCCGGGAGAATGATTGCAGAATAACTCAACATCGATCGAGAAACGGTTCGTCTAATATTAACTGAAGATCTTGATACGAGAAAGATTTGTGCAAAAATGGTCCCCAAAAATCTCACACAACAACAGCGAGAAACTCGGAAAAATGTGGCAGCCGATCTGTTAGAGCAAAAGGAAATCAATCCAGATTTATTGAGCCGTGTTATCACTGGTGATGAAGGTTGGTTTTTTCAATACGATCCAGAGACAAAACGCCAAAGTTCGCAATGGTGCTCAAAGAGATCACTCAGACCAAAAAAAGCTCGCATGTCAAAGTCAAAAGTGAAATGCATGCTTGTGTGCTTTTTCGATTCCAAGGGAATTGTTCATAAAGAGTGGGTGCCTCCTGGACAAACAGTTAACCAATATTTCTACAAAGAAATTTTAGAAAGACTTCGTAAACGAGATCTTCGTGTCCGTGCCAACATTGCTGATAAGTGGATTCTGCATCACGATAATGCGCCATCCCATACTGCTCTGTCAGTACAGCAATTTTTAACCTCAAAACAAATTTCAGTACTACCACAGCTACCTTATTCACCAGATATCGCTCCGTGCGACTTTTTTCTTTTTCCAAGAGTCAAAATGGCGGTCAGGGGACACCATTTTCAAACAACACAAGATGTACAAAGAGCTGTGACGAGGGACACAAACACGTGTTCACTTATTACAGCACAACTCACGACTGAGAAGTTGCATCAATGTGCCGCTTGGACTAGAAGTAGCTTATAGACCAAGGTCAAAGATGGTGTGCCTACGCAAGCTGCAGGGTTGCTACATGTTACAAAGAAAAATCAGTCTCATTATTATCGCACCTCGTATATCCACATTAAACATATTCAAAACATTATACTACATATAACGTTAAGAAACAAAACACACACACACGCACGCACCCACCCTCACACACCAAAATTATTGTAACGCCATTTACCCTTCACGAATTTATCCCTATCATATCAATGGCGTAGTTTTCTTGAAACAGAACTGTAACCCAAAATTGAAGTTAACTCGAGCGAAAATACCCTCCTTCATCAGAACATTCTAGAGAAAATGACGCGTTCGTCAACGCCAATACTTTATATTGTTGAATGTTTCACTTTCAGTAACGAATTCAAAGCTGTTATTAGATTTTTCACTATAAAAATGCATCTCAGACGAAATATCAGATAAAAGCATTTTATAATGGTCAAAGAACCTACTAGAAAAGTCCAATGAACATAAAAATCCATCATTCCCAAACAAAGATTATCATCTACTATGATCGGATAAATGATTACTTAAATCAAAGAGATCTATTTCATCCGTGAATTCTTAGTTTAAATATTCAAGTTTTACATTCACATCTTCCCCAAGGATCCGATTTTATTTCACGGAAGATGAAAGTAGAGCCTGTATCTCGTCTACTAAAAATAACAGGGAAGAAATGTAAAAAAGAAGTATTAAAAAGAAGTAAATGGAAAAAAGAAGTATTGATTTTAACAACTTAATACGTATTACACAATGATATTCAAGAGGACATTTCCGGGTAGAAGTTATAAAAGTATTCTTTCGGGATGGTTATGAATTAATTCATTATCTGCAAGAAAATAATCTCAAGTGTAAGGTAAATTTTTATTTAAAAATTAAAAGTTTTCGACTCATTTTCTGGGTATGAAGAGATCCAGTGAAGGTGTTTGACTTAATTTAAGACTGATATTGTAACAATGTTCCCAGATACCTCCTTTTATTCTTTTTACTATTACCTTTTTCTTACACAAAAATTCGTATCTCCCCAAATTTTTAATTTTCTGAACTATATTTACGAATATATTGGCCTAGAAATTCCAACTCCATGTTTATTAGAGAGTAATTTTTATATGTTCCACTTTTTCTGATGTGTGTATGTGTTTAAGGAAGAGAGAGAGAGAGAGTGAGAGAGAGAGAGAGAGAGAGAGAGAGAAATTGTACGTTTTACAAAATCAATTTTATGCTTTAAATAAAGATTTGTCTTTATTTCATTCTTGTTCTGTGAATGTTTTTTTTTTTAACTATTTAATTCCTTTTGAATACATTTATATACATCTTTAACTTGAGTTACACTTCATCTACTTACATATGGCATTCTTTTCTTAGCCGGACTTTGGTGATAATAATTTTTGTTAGTTGTTCACCATCAATATAATATATAACAAGTAGACTGGATACAGACATCAGGAATTTTTTAATTATTTCAATTTCATTATGATACTTAATCCTGAGTTATTCATGGAAGATGTATTTGAAGTTACAAGTAAATAAAATTTTATTTTTGAAATAGTTATAATTTTGAATAAAAAAAAAACAGTAAAAAGTTAAATTATTTACTAGTAACCTATAAAAATTGCCTATAAATATCCTCTATGAAAAGGAATCAGAAATAACCGGATGAAATCTAGTAATATTTTGACAATGGTAAAACTCCCTCGTTACTTTCTCAGAATTCTCTCAGTAAGTGGTTGAAATCCATTGGTATTAGAAAAAAGGATACCGTCAACGTAAACAGTCTACCTTCCTAAAATTCTAGTAAAATGAAAAATGGTCGGTCAATAAATAAAAAACGTAAACGAGATAAAAGACAAAATCTTTTAATATTTAGAAAATACATTCTTTTCTTTCTTTTAAAAATAGCCCACCAAAGCGATTCAAAGAATGTGATTTTATTCAGTCTCATTAAAAAAGGATATAATTTAGGTCACTGAAGATCGTTATTTTTATTTTTATAATTTTAACGTAATGGAAATTATTATCTTTCTGTTGAAAAAATAATAGCTTAAAGAAAGTAGAATAAAATAAAAAACTAATTTTGCTTTTTTTATTAAATGGTTCTCATCATGACCGTCAACCGATTACTCTCTTTTTTTATAAATAATTATTTTATATTGGAAAGTGTAATAAGTTAAATTGGAAAGTAATATATACAGTTAAATTAATTTTTAATGTTTGAAAGGGAATGCGACAAATCAATTAGTTTCTACACTCGACAAATCAGTAAATTTCTAGAGCGATCTTAAACTTGTAAAAAGGTTTGCGTCTAATTATGTTAATGCACTGTGTGCTTTGTTTATATACTTATAATTATTCGTGCGCGCGTGTGTATGTATGAAGAGAGGGAGAGTGTTTCTTATTATTTATCTAGGTTAATTAATCGATTATTATATTATAATTATCGAAGGGTTTAATAAATATTGATCTTTCATTTGTTTTAAAAAACTATCGTCATTCCTATATTATAAGTGAATTTAGTAGGATAATGATGACTAATGTAATTAATGCTGTATATATCTTCGAGTATGTCAATAGGTTTTTCTATTTGATTCTAGTTACACGGTTAAAGTGTATAGCGTTTAATTGCATAAGGAAGTTGTTTTTATGTGACAAATTATCGCCTGTAAAATTTTTATTCTAATTCGGTGTTTTGTTTTTATTCCGGGAAAAAAATTACTTTTCTCTGTGAATCATCTACAAACATGATTTAAGAGTAACGTTTTAATTGATGAAATCACATTAATCGTCAATAAAAACAAAAATAACTGTTAAATAGAAGTTTCTGATTATAAAATCTAGAAAAAACCTACTTGCCAAGTTTTAAATAATTACTTGCTTGATTTATTACAGCAAACACCGTTATTTGATTTTAATTTTATTAGCAATAAGGCTAAATGTAAAACTTATAAAAAATGTTATATAGACTGAATACTATTCCAAAATACTTTTCGCTTAGGGAAATTCTACTTGATGTACTTTTGATTTATTTTGAAAACGAACGGGTTTGCCTTGACCAAAAAACAAAATATAAATGTAGATCATAAGTGTGTATTTAGATTTACATTGATTAAATCACAAGCTAAAATATAAAAGTAATCCATTCTTTGTGTTTTACTTTAGCTATTTCCAAAAAAAATCGCACGAAAAGAAAATAGTTATCTTTATATACAAGAAATTTTGTTTTTTTAAACTCTAGTCAGAAAGTGTTACTAATTACTGATAAAATATTGCAACAATGAGTTTGATTACAAAGGAAATATTGATTACATTTTGATTTCACCAGAATTAATTTCTAATATCAATGTCATTTTAGTCAAAGTTAGATCTTATTTAAAACTTTTAAGATACGGAAGAAAATTAAAAACTTAGATATTAATGACCATGCAGTTTAAAATTTCCTACCGTTTGATGGAAACTGTATCTTAAATTGGTACATCAATTACCAAATATCAGAATAATTAGACTTGAACCGAATTCGAGATTCTGTCTGCGAAAGCTACAAGTTACTAACTTAAAAATAAAAAAAATTAAATATTCCTATTGATGTATGTTTATTAAATAAAGCTTAATTATTTTAATAATTAATCGTTGTTATAAATATATTTTCTTTAATTTTTAAAAGAAGTATACCGTTGAATATTTTTTATATTAAAACACGGTTAAAAGTATTCTCCCAAACAAGCTTCATCAAAAGCGAATCTCTGTTACGTCATTAAAAAATTAACTATAATATTAAAAAATGAGAGTAACTGAGAATATTTGCATTTATTTTTTAAAAATCTATACAATATTGCGAGCAATATGAAAACAAAAATTCAATTCTATATGTATATGTTTCAATAAATATAATTTTTTTAGATCCTAATTTTACGTTCAACGTGATAATTGAAATTGTTTCTGATGATTGTCGGAACTTGGAGGCTAAAGAATGTTCAGATTTGGTAAGATTTATTCCGTTGTGCCATTATTTAATCGTCTTCTAAAGTAGAAGAATACTTGAAAAAAAGAAGATTAATAAATGTCGCATTATTTCAGTTTTATTTGTTTGAATGGTGGTAGTGAGCCTACCTGTCAACGAGAACCGAAATTATTTTACATCAAACTACATTCATTTCTTTTTTGTGTCTTTAAAGGTAGAATGTTCTTTTTAAACTAATTACATCTGGTAGGACAACAGGACTGCAGATTTTTATCTCATATAGGTTTTTACTGCCTCCTTGTCAGAACCAGGACAATATCATGATAATTAAACTTTTTGGTGATTAAACAGGATGAAAATCCACCCGAATGTAAACATCCTTAAAACACATTTACGTTACAATGTTTTTAACTGTTCTTGAAAATATTCTTTTTAAAAAAGAATGGTTTTATTAATAAGATAATTTTTTTTCTTTTTTTTTGTTGTAAATTTAAAGAGGATCATCGGATCAATGTATGACTAAAGGCGCCACCAATTGTAAGTCACCCAGAAATTAATGATAGTTTTGAATTCTGTACTGCCTCACAAGACGAACACTGTTACACTTAAAACACTTAAAAAATAACAGTTTGAACATCGAAGTATGCGAATATTTGTTTATCTTTTCGAAACGTTTCGAAAAAGAACTGATTGAGTAGGTAAATATTTAAAATTTTTGTTTAACTCCGAGGATCCAAGCGTGTGTGGTGTTTAGGGATACTCATTTATTGTTGAATTACATTGTTGAATTTTTTGTTTGTTTTGAAAGTATAAGATTTTATAAAAATCTAATCAGATGAGAAATTTAAAATTTATCGCTAACTCATTCATACTCAAATGTGTGAATTATACGCAGTGTAAGTTAAATGATACACGTAAATGTAAGAAAATTAAATGAGGAGCACATTCTCAGAGAGTTCTCTTGATTTTTCCCAAAAAATTTGAAAAAGTAATTTTTAAATTGTTTCTAAAATCTTAAAAATTTACAAATTATGTATTCTTCTGGATGAATTTCTCTTGGGAAAGTTTTTATAAAAAAAAAAAAAGATGAGATTATATCGCCGTAAAATGCAAAGGATCACAAAACTTAGTTCAGATAGAGATTTTTCATATATAATGAATAAATAAATGCCAACTTCTGTTCTCATTCTGAAAATAAAAAGTCAAAAATAATAAAACAATTACTTATTTTTAACATATTTTTTTGCATATTTCCTACTTTTGTTAATCGTATCGTTTCATACGGTGTCTTGGTTCTATTCTTGTTTAAAAATCTTCACAATGTTTTCTTCAAAATATTGTCAGATATCTTCGTGTAGAAGTAGACCTAATGGATTTTTTTTGTAAACCGAAACACATTAGAAAAAATAAATATGCAGCAGTACATATATTTTTCATACAAATATGTGAATATTATCATACATTATGATCACAGTATAGCCTGTTATCCCTCTCTTTAAATGTATTCATCCCGTCCGAACTTAAATCGTAATTACTAGCCTGACCACTGGCAAAGGTCATAAGCCGCATAAAACAGGAAAGAATACGTGCGGATCTGAACGTTGGCATTCTGCTTAAAAAGCCAGTATTACTGTCTCATATGATTTAACATAGTTTTTTATATGCATTTGATTGTGTTTAATATCCGAGTCAAAATAAAGGGCTTCTTCAAAACTTTTCTTTTATTTTCAGTAATAAATTAAGTTGCAATGAAACTTTATAACATAAGTTTTCGTATGTGCCAGATAACTGAAAAAGATTTCATTTAATTATTATAACAGGGGGCACACCTGGTTCCTACTTAATTTTTAAATAATTCAATACATATTTTTTATACTTTTTATTCGCTTAAGCCTCCCTTCAATAGTCTATATATTCTCTTAGATACATACAATGTTCTTTAACTGCAATTCTAGGTCTTTTCCTCTTTATTCTCTTGTTTTAATTTTCTAAACAAAAGTAATGAAAATTTCTTTTTTTTTGATTTGGTAAACGAGTGAAGTGTCATAAAAATTTGTAAAATTTCTTTATTGTGGTAAGGATATTTAACAGAATGTAAATGCAAATAAATGATAATTTTAAAATAAATAGTAAAACCATCTTCAAAAATTACTCTAAAAATTAAAAATAAGAAATTGAAATATTTTAAAATTTTCACTTGAATTCGGTGCCGAATTAAAAAGAAGCATTTACTGATAAAAGTAGTAAACCTCTTAATCTGGTATATGTATTTGCATGATACATAAAATTAATGAATCCATCTAAGAAATATAATATGAGAATAGCAAATTAAAAAAAGGAAGGGTTTATGAATTAAAAATAAAAGCTGAAAAATTCAAGTCATATAACTTTGTCTAGTCTTTCCTATAATTGAATAATTCAGTTTTGTTTTAAATAAATCAGCCAATATGAAAACTTTTATCATCTTTCTCAGCTAATTTAAATAAAATGTACCCTTCCCTCCACAACTAGCCTGCCAGCTAGCTAGTATATTTATTTAGTAAATATAATTTTAATCTTTATCTTAATAATTTTTTTTTATTTGTTGTAAATATATTTTTCTAATTCCTTTAATTTTATTTATTACAGAGTGTCATTCGAGACGCTACGGAAGCCTACAGGATTCGTACAATGCATGAGGTGTCAGCAATTTGGGCACACTAAGAACAATTATATGAGGCCTTTCGGCTGCGTGAAATGTAGGGAGGGCCATCGGACAGCTGACTGTCTCAAAAAGGACAGGGGTACTCTTGAAACCTGTGCCTTGTATCAGTCCGACCATCCGGCAAATTACCGAGGCTGCAGAGTATATTAAGAGAGGAAGCGGGGCAGGCTTTCATCAAATATAGACTACCTGGTTCAACAGATTGGGAGTCTAATAGCCTTGCTCACCCAGGCCCTCCCCAAAATCTGTTGATGTCCAGATTTCTACGAATCGCTGCATGGAACATTAACGGCCTACTTTCTAGAAGTGAGGAGCAAGGGGTTATGGGAGGTTCCAATTCCCTGGACGTCATTTTGATATCGGAAACTCACTTTAATGACCGGAACTACCTCAGGCTTCAAGGTTATTCTGTGTATTGACGAATCACCCAGATGGGAGGACCCATCTGATTCGGAGTTCTCTGCGGCATCATCAACCTCTGGGCTTCTGCACTGACCAGATTCAAGCAACCTCGGTTGAAATTACAGACTGGCTGGGGCCTATTAGGCTGTCCGCTGTGTACTGCCCTCCTCGGCATACTGTAACTGATGAGTTGTATTCTGATTTTTTGCAACTCTGGGTTCTAGATTTATTGCTGGAGCAGACTGGAACGCGAAAGACCCATTGTGGGGTTCCCGGTTGACTACCAGCACGGGTAGATTGCCGAGGAGATGTGTTCAAAATCTGGACGTGGTATCGGGATTCCAGCCGACATACTGGCCTACGGACTTGACGAAGATCCCGGATTTGCTTGACCTTTTTTGTCACCTCGGGTAAATCATCTGCATACACTCTGGTGGAGAACAACTATGACTCATCATCGGACCACTCGCCTGTTCTATTTACATTGAGTACGACGGTGCTAAGGAGGAAAGGGAGGCCTATTATTCATACGAGCCGAACGGATTGCATTTCTTACCAGGATTGGATCGAAGAGAAACTGACTAACCCGTTTCCATTCGATACCGATATTGATTACGCGACGTACTTTCTGACGTCACTCATGCAGGAGGGATGATCTACACCTGATGATTTGCACTCAGCCAGAGATAATACCTGTCCGAGGAAAGTGACAGAACTAATTGTCTCGAAGTGACGCCTCTTCGGCGGAATTGGCAGCGTTTCAGAAGGCCAGAAGATAGGACTCTTCTTAATAGGACGGCGGGGAGGCTGAAGAGGTTGTTGAGAAATATTAGGGATGAGGCATTCAAGGAGTACATAGGAAATCTTTCTCACCTGAAGGGGGACGGATGCTCCTTATGGAAGGCTTCAAAGGGACCGCAACGATCATCAGGAACGTTCCTCGCCCTACAGAGGCGTACTGGATCGTGAGCGAGGACTGACAAAGAAAAAGACGAGCTGTTTGCTTCACACCTAGGACACGTGTTTGCTTCACACGTTCCAACTCCACGATGAAGAGGGCTCCGGTGATGTGGATGTTAATGACTTCCTTGAAAGCCCGATGCCAATCAGCTTCCCGATTAAATCGATCTCTGCAAGCGAGATACTGAAATTAATCAACTAAGGAAGACGACTAAGGAAGGCATCAGGCTTTGAATTAGTGACGCACAAAATGCTTGTCATGTTACCCCTTAAAGGCATTGAGTACGTCAGGAATCTGTTTAACGCTGTTCTGCGGACGCCTTACTTCCCACCGGAATGGAAGGTGTCGCAGGTGGTGATGATTTTGAAACCGGGGAAGCCTGCTCAGGAAGTTTCTTCTTACAAACCAATTAGCCTACTACCGGTCTTATCTAAATTGTTTGAGAAGTTACTACTGCACTGGCTTAGGCCAGTGTTAGAGAGTAAGGGGATAATTCCGGATCATCAGTTTGGGTTCAGGTATGCATGGCCATTCTACCCATACAGTCATCAGAGTCATCAGTGGGTCTCTGGAGGAGCAAAAATTTTGCTCAGCAGCGTTCTTAGACATTTAACAGGCCTTTGATAAGGTATGGATACATGGCTTGCTCTTCAAGTTAAAGCGACAACTTCCTCATCCCTACTTCCTAGTCTTCCGGAATTATCTTGAGGGGAGTTTCACTCTAGTGAAATGTAATGACGAGTTTTCAAGGTTCTTTGAGATCGGGTCGAGTATCCCTCAGGGTTCTGTGCTGGGTCCTGTGTTGTATTCCATATTCGATGCGACATTCCGGTCCTGGATGATCGCATCGTCGTCACGTTCGCCGATGACACCGCTATCCTGGCCGTTAACGAAAACCCTGGCCTAGCCTCGCAGGACCTAGAAATGGCGCTAGATCGTGTCTGCGTGTGGCAGGAAAAGTGGAGGATTAAGGTTAATCAAAGTAAGTCGAGAGGTACGTTACATTTGCCATACGGAGGGGTGACTGTCTCGGTGTGAACTTCGATGGTGTTTTGATCCCACAAACGGAGACTGTGCAGTATCTGGGACTTCACCTAGATTGGCGGTTGACCTGGAAGTGTCACCTGAGGATGAAGAGGAAATAACTGAACGAAAGGTACAGGGAACTTCATTGGCTGCTACGGAGGAACTCAGGCCTCACGTTATCCAACAAGATCTTAATTTATAAGGCAATCCTACTCCCAATCTGGACGTACGGTGTAGAATTGTGGGGAACGGCTAGTACTAGTAATGTGGAAATTATACAACGATTCCAGAACAAAGCAAGCGAGGGTAATTGCCGAAGCGCCGTGGTTCACGCGGAATGGTGAGATTCACGATTATCTGGAGCTCCCGTCGGTTCCTGAGATTGCACAACAGCGTAATGTCAAATACCTGCAGAGGCTTGAGAATCATGTAAACCACTTTACAATTAATCTACTCGATAACAGCAGAGACGTCCGACGGTTAAAACCTGTCCATGTACTCGACTTAGAGTCTGCGTACCAGTTTGGAATCTAACACCATCAAGTTTAGTGGTGTCGTATCTAATTTCTTGTTACTTCTTCCTTTTTTTATATTTGTTATTAATGTTTGTTTTGTGGACTATATGGTGCTGAAATTAATGGTTTGTGATTTATGACTGAGCTTGAAATTTCATATGGGACTTTAGAATCTTTAGAATTTAGAAGTTTACTTGCAATTATTTATTGCGTATTAATTTATTTTGAGGGTTCCTTAAGGTCCTCCTTATCATGTGCTTTTGTCAGGAAACTTACTTATGGCTCCGCAAGAGAGCAGATTGTAATTATAATTGTTATTGAGAAAAAAATAAATTTCTTATGTAACAGTTAGATACTGATTTAATTTCTTATTATAAAATTAACTTGAAAATAAAACCGGTAGTTTTATTGTTTAAATACTCCTATTATTTAAGTATTCCAATATTTCTTGAAGAATAATTAAATAAAATTACTTATTAATTATAACTGACAAAGTGGTCAAAATTATATCGTTTTTTTAAAAAATAATAACCGACATAGAATATTTGAAGTTTAATTACTTAAAAAAATTTATCATAAAAAGACAATGATTTACTAATAAATTTTAAAATTAACAAATTAAATGATAGTAATCAATAATTTTTTAAACATACTAGTAATTTTTAAGTGAAGTGATCTCTAATTTAATACTTATGTTTCTTCGATCTCTCTTGGATAATAAATCTCCTTTTGGCTGTTTGCTTCGTATTACTTTAATTAAAAGAATCAATAGATTACGTTATTGAGAACGTTATTCTTATAATATTATCGATTAGATCATTGTCCATAAAGAGTATCTCAAACACCAGCACAAAATATAAAAACTGTTACTACACTTAACGTTGTAGTAATAACTTAGTAGTGGTCTTTAAGAATGGAACCGATTTTGTTCTGTAAACAGCTATCAATACTGTTTTATTATTATTTATATATTTATTTAATTATTTTAAAATCTAAAATAAATATTTATTGTTATTGTTTTAGATATATGTTGTTAAGTTATTGCTAAGGTTATTTAGTTATTGATTTAATATTTCATACACGTATGTTTGTTTTCTTTTTTATAACAGGATGAATGAAAATCGGTTCGCTATGAATAAGCATATATACGAGTAGGTTATTTATTGTTTTATATGAGTTGGGACTTTCCTATATATGAATCAGGCCCCGGCAACTTTGTGTAAATTTATGGATTTTAATAATTTTAATAAAAATTGGACTAAGTTTATTACAAAAGTAACTTGTAAATTTTAATTTCACATACAACTGTGGTCCTAATCCGAAATAAATCTCGTTTACAGTTTCGTATTTCAATAAAATTATTTTTTATAAAAGTTATTTAACTAGTCAACGGCAATTTTTTTTTCGAATTGGGTGTCCCATATAAAACGCAACCCAACCCTATATTGGTAGGTATTGAAATAATAAAAAGGCACGTGTAAATGTAAATGTAATTTTTATTATTACCATCCATTACCTTACATTTAGAGTAGATGTTGGAAGTGGCCGCCATCTTCTTGAATACAAGCTTCAATTCTTTTTACAGCGTTTCTTGCAACGTTTTTCAAAGTTTGTGGCTGGATATTTAATACAGCTTGTTCAATATTGATTAAATCGTTCAAGTGTTCGTGGTTTGTTGCTGTAGGTTTTTTCTTTGAGGTAACCCCGTAGAAAAAAATCCGCCGCAGTCAAATCTGAAGATCTTGGTGGCCACAAGCCTCGACCGATAACACGACTACCAAAGAATTCCTCAACGAAATCAGAAGTTGAACCTGCGTAGTGCGATGTCGCACTGTCATGTTGTAGCCAGCAGTGTCTGTCTTCCTCTTCCAAGAGTGCAATGAACTGAAATAAAATATCCTGATATCGTTCTGCATTAATGGTGTACTCGAAAAAAATAGGACCGATTATTTTCTTCCGCGATATCGCGCAACACACGCCCGACTTCTTCGGGTGTAATTGTTTTTCATGATAAACGTGGGGATTTTCAGCGCTCCAAATTCTACTGTTTTGGCTGTTTACGCAGCCATCTAAATGAAACCGTGCTTCATCTGTGAAAAATAACGAATCCATAACATTAATTCCCTTACGCAGAAATCGACGGAACCACATTGACAATATTGTAGCCGTTTTTCTTTGTCGGGCTCAAGAAGTCGATGAACCGTTTGAATGCGATAAGGTCGTAATTGTAATCGTTTGGTCGCCCTATGAACAGTCGATTTAGACAAATTAATTTCAGTAGACAAATGTCTGATCAATTTATTTGGCGAGGC
Source organism: Lycorma delicatula (assembly GCF_047948215.1). Classification (NCBI taxonomy): domain Eukaryota; kingdom Metazoa; phylum Arthropoda; class Insecta; order Hemiptera; family Fulgoridae; genus Lycorma; species Lycorma delicatula. The sequence continues at coordinate 25,662,888 of NC_134455.1, forward strand.
GAGTAATCGGTCTTTGATTTCAGTGACTGTATCTGTATTCAACACAGACGCAGATCTTTTGTGTTTCTTGTTATTAACAGAACCGGTCTCTCTAAATTATGCAACTAACCTTAATACTGTTGTTTTGTTAGGAGCTGGTTTATCTGGGTACTTATGGCGAAACAAATCTTGGACTGCAACCGCTGATTTCGTACTGAAGTACGAATCAACGATGAAAACACGTTCATCTAGCCAAAAAACACCATCTTGTCTCTAGCAATACACTGAACGTTATGATTACATTGTTGTTACTATTGATAATGTTCTACTGCGTCGCTGCTATGTTCAGATGTTGGACGAGTCCATTTCAGTAACGAGTAGGGGAGTAAGCTTGACTTTTGAAATTTCATGGATGAGTGTTTGATGGGTTGCGTTTTATATGGGACACCCTATAATTTATTTGTATTTTATAAATTTAGAAAACCCGCTTTAACCAATAAGAACTTCATCTATTAGGCTTATTGTGCAGCCACCGGATAGGAAACAGATATCTTGGGCAATCCACAAGCAGGCGTCTCCCGAAAAGGTCACATCAAGGTTGCAAAGGTAATAATCTCAGCTTGGACGTGCAGAGGGTCTGAAATGAGAATACGTTTATTTGATCCTTCGTGTGATTCTTCTACACCCCTAACAATTCCATATCTGGGCAAGGTTGTTCTTTAAAGCCTCTATAACTAATATTGAATTGTTCTTGAATTTTATAGGAAATAAAATTTTTGTTGCAGAAAAAATTAAACAAACGCCTTGCTATCAATGGTCCTGCAAATGCAATTTTTTTCTAACTCGGGATTAAAAAGCGTACATACTGTTCTTGATTCTGGGTCTATACTTGATCTTAAAATAAATAATGATGATTAAATCACAATATTACGTTATTTATTCGTGATAATTCAATATCAGGTGCTGCAATCCTTATTAGTGCTAATCAATTCCCAAATCCTCCGATTATACTTGGTATTACAGTAAAGAAGAATACAAAAAATTAGTGTGATGTAACGATTAAATTAAAAATTTGGCGATTTTTAATATTGATCTTATCTATCTTAATTTTAGTTGAATTATTCTTACAGTTGTGACACTTACTCGTAAAAGCAGTCGTACACGCTATCGTATTGTTTGATCATTCGTCATCGCAAATTACTGATGAGAGTAAATAATGCTGTCCCCATGATGGTTACAGAAGTCCCAGTTATAAATTTTAGGCAAGATGTGCCATCTGCCAAATGGCAGAACGGAACACAAGGATAGCGGGAGTTTATTATCTACCTATTAATCGCAGAACCTGGGAAAATGTCCCTTGCTGATCTGTATTTCTTTTATCGGGCGGGTCATTATTTATTTAGTAGCGGTTATAGATTTTATGTGTTTTATTTATTGACGGATTTGGTATTTACGTTCCGGTCCTTTAGACCAATGAGAAATAATTGAATGTGGTTGATCGTGGGAGACTAGGTGTATATGAGCTTCGTACTTATTATTTTGTAGTCTGGGAGTACGAAGCTCATTCCCCTTCAGTCCGTTCTCTGAAGTCTTTTGGTGCTAACGCCTTTCAGCCTAACAGAATTTGAACAGAATTTGTCTTCCGGGGGACCTTAGTGTTTGGAGAAAAGCAATGCGCTTCCCTTTCCGGAGGGAGATGCATGTGCTGGCTGAGGTCATGATTATAATAATTAGGTGAATAGGATGGTGGGTGTTTAGTGAGATGAAGTAGAAATTTTTACTCGAAATCTATCTTCCTATTTCAGTTCATTGAGTGTTGATCAAATTCAACAAACTCTTGTGAGTTGAGAATAGCGGGAACTGTCACTACACTGTTGGTGCTATTAGGACTGTCATGGGCCAGTCTGTGGATTGATTGAAGGACTCAAGCTTACTGTTCGATAATGGCATAGTTAGCCTAGTAGCTCAAATGCTTATTTGGTATCAGGTCTGCGAATACGATCGGAAATATAAAATAGACTCGTAGAACTAAAACCGAAAAAGTAGGCTTCAAGGGAAAAAAACAAAGTGAATAGTGAAAAGGACAATAAAAGGACAAAAAAGGACAACCACAGACTGATAGCATTTTGAAACAACTTCAACAGAATTGCTTGCATACTCTTTCAGGTAACGGGTGCTATCTCTATCAAAACCCTTCAAAAATTTTGAAATTTTTTCCCAAAGATTCATGATTATATAATTGATCTACTTTATCTGAGCAAAACAGCTTAAATGTACACTGCAAAAAATCTGTTTTTCTCTAAACACCATCGATCTATCCTAACCGACAGACAGTTCATATAGAAATACCTTCACCCATCTTCTGAATTGTGTTGCATCTAGAAGTATCCTGTTGAATTGCAAATTACTCAGTCACACATCCTCGATGGTTTACAAATAATGATAATAAATTTAATTAGATTTTTATTTAAATTTTTTTACTTACAATACTTCATCGATGGAATACAGGATCTTGTTTTTGATGGGGAGCTTGAGGTCTCCGTCTCTCCTGAGAGTTATGTTTAGCTGTCAAGCTACGGATAGAAGTTTCAAACCCAAAGGGTGGCTAGCCTAAGTAGACTTTGTCCCCATGTTAGGGAAGGCCGATGTGTAAACGAAAGGCAAATAAATAACGCACAATGACTCTACATGTTATAACATTTAGGCAACGGTAAACTCGATTTGAAAATATAACAGAATGAAGTCAGTCATCATATGAGGAATTTATTTCAGAATAGATAATTTTATGAAGTGGGTATAGATGACTTAACATGTAACCCAAATGTTCTCCTAAAACGGCATGGGCATTCTCAAAATAATGTCTTGTGGGATTTGGTTAGTTGATAATTTGACCAGACCACAGGTCTGGTGTGTAGTGAATCTCATTACTCACAATGAAATAAACTCTTGACTGACCTTTTGTAATTAAGATGCTTTACACTTGTCAAATTAGTTAAAATCAATTAAGACTATATGACTAACCGGATTGTTGAGCAATCATCAGAACGTATATACCATATCTGCTCGAATACAAGTCGACCGAGAGTATAGGTTGACCCCCCCCCCAATTTTGAATTTAATTTTCAGAAAAAAGTTGGTAGAAAATCTTTTTTCACCAAATAAAGTGTTGCCACCAATAAGAATTAATTTCGAAATTTATTATACATAATTACATAATATTATATATATTATGTATTATACAATTATATTAGTATTTTATTATCCTATCATATGCAGACTGCTGTCGAGCTAGTGATAGAACCCTCGTACCTTCAGGGGTAAAATACACCTTTATTCCCATATTAGAGAGGGTCGATGTGTAAGGGAAAGGCTACCAAATAAGAATGTGTACGTATAATACGTGTTATTTTATTATATTATAATATTATACATACTTGCTTAAATTTTATATCTAAATAGCATCATAATAAAAAAGAATGTAGAATTGTGTAAAGTACTTTTATTAATAATCGCAATTTTAAAAATTTTATTTAATTTTTTTTTGTATATTTATGTAAAAAAAAATTGCTTTAAAATAGAAGTTATTTTATTCATGAACACTTGAACGCTATCATCATCAATACTGCTATTTCAAAATAAAATTTTTTCATTTTTTGATTCTTCCTCCAACAGAATATCATCTTCATCTAATGAATCACTTTTGCGACATTTTTTAAATCCTTGACTAATGCTATCGGGTGTTATCGAGTTCATAACTTAATAATTCACTCAGACAATAAGCTCGCGGGAGGTTTTTCTATTCTTCCAGTAGGAGTTACCCGATAACTGTTGCTTCGCAACCAGCAATTGTAACTTTTTTTTAGAATTATCTTTAAAAAGGCTTGTTCACAACTACATACAAAATCAGTAAAGTCATACCACCAGATATTATAATTAATACGTGTTTAATTTTTTTACATCCGATTTTAAGTTTTCCATCAAATGATCCCTGAATGCATCTGATTATAAATTGGGGGACAGTTTTATTATCTTTTATAATAATGTCATATTCCAAGACAAATTTGTTTCACTATATCAATCTGGAATATACTCGAAATGCTCAAACTTTATTTTTTCTCTATCTCCAGCAAAGTGATATCAAAAGTATGTGATCGCATTATTAAGTTTTTTATGTATGCACTTTTGGTGCAAATATAATTTCAATTAGACTGCTATGTAAACATGATTTAAGTTATTATGGTTTGTAAAATAATTACAAACCAATCTTCCCAAAATTATTTTACTTGTCGACTGTATTTATTACTTGATGTGAGTTGTTTTTGAATTAATAACAATAAAAAATAAGTTACAAAATAATTAATTTGGAAATATTTAAAAATAAAGTAGAGGTTCACTTAGTATAAATTTTCCGATGGCTGTTGGAGATATTAACAGTAGTAAAATAATTTTCTAGTTCATACTTCTTAAGCGTACATGTTTTTATGTACTTCCTTAAGAAAAAATAAAAATACTTAGGCGGTTCTTGTAATCATAATTATTTTTCTATCACTAACTGAACTTTATTATTCATTACTCTTCTTTTCTATCCGAGCAGAAAAATTTCTGCTCGGATATTAATCTAAACAGTTGCCTAAGTTAATGGTTCATTTTCCTATTTTATTTTGAATTTTTGGTTTCATCTTAGTTATAAGACATACAGTGTTTCAAGGCGTTTGGTGCAGTAGTTATCGGCAGCATGAAACATTGTTATAAACATACAATAAAATAAAACATATTATTATATGTTGAATTTGTCATCAAAACTTTTTAAGATTTACTCGTAAGCAAATACGAAATTGAATTCCTAGTTCGGGTGACGATTTTTTTGTTTGATTGCAGAATGGTAATTTTTTTATCTTTCAGTCGAAGGATTTCGTTTCTAACATTAGTCAGGTTTAGTATATAACATTTAAAATAAATATTACTAAAAATTTAGAAAAAATCACGTATTTTATCTCGATTTCAATTTTGTTTTATTAACTAAATTATTTATGAAAAAGGGGAATTTCCGTCAGACTTCAAAAACAGTGTTATAGTCATGATACCAAAGAAAGCAGGGACAGATAAATGTGAAGAATACAGAACAATTAGTTTAAATAGTCATGCATCAAAAATCTTAACTAGAATTCTATACAGAAGAATTGAGAGGAGAGTGGAGGAAGTGTTAGGAGAAGACCAATTTGGTTTCAGGAAAAGTATTGGGACAAGGGAAGCAATTTTAGGCCTCAGATTAATAGTAGAAGGAAGATTAAAGAAAATGCAAACCAACATACTTGGCGTTTATAGACCTAGAAAAGGCATTCGATAACGTAGACTGGAATAAAATGTTCAGCATTTTAAAAACATTAGGGTTCAAATACAGAGATAGAAGAACAATTGCTAACATGTACAGGAACCAAACAGCAACAGTAACAATTGAAGAACATAAGAATGAAGCTGTAATAAGAAAGGGAGTCCGACAAGGATGTTCCCTATCTCCGTTACTTTTTAATCTTTACATGGAACTAACAGTTAATGATGTTAAAGAACAATTTAGATTCGGAGTAACAGTACAAGGTGAAAAGATAAAGATGTTACTATTTGCTGATATAGTAATTCTAGCCGAGAGTAAAAAGGATTTAGAAGAAACAATGAACGGCATAGATGAAGTCCTACGCAAGAACTATCGCATGAAAATAAACAAGAACAAAACAAAAGTAATGAAATGTAGTAGAAATAACAAAGATGGAACACTGAATGTGAAAATAGGAGGAGAAAAAATTGTGGAGGTAGAAGAATTTTGTTATTTGAGAAGTAGAATTACTAAAGATGGACGAAGCAGGAGCGATATAAAATGCCGAATAGCACAAGCTAAACGAGCCTTCAGTAAGAAATATAATTTGTTTACATCAAAAATTAATTTAAATGTCAGGAAAAGATTTTTGAAAGTATATGTTTGGAGTGTCGCTTTATATGGAAGTGAAACTTGGACAATCGGAGTATCTGAGAAGAAAAGATTAGAAGCTTTTGAAATGCGGTGCTATAGGAGAATGTTAAAAATCAGACGGGTGGATAAAGTGACAAATGAAGAGGTATTGCGGCAAATAGATGAAGAAAGAAGCATTTGGAAAAATATAGTTAAAAGAAGAGACAGACTTATAGGTCACATACTAAGGCATCCTGGAATAGTCGCTTTAATATTGGAAGGACAGGTAGAAGGAAAAAATTGTGTAGGCAGGCCACGTTTGGAATATGTAAAACAAATTGTTAGGGATGTAGGATGTAGAGGGTATACTAAAATGAAACGACTAGCACTAGATAGGGAATCTTGGAGAGCTGCATCAAACCAGTCAAATGACTGAAGACAAAAAAAAACAAAAAAAAAAAAACTAAATTATCAAGCCACTTCCATTTGAAGGAATATAATAATTTTAAGTATGATTCATAAATTGTACCAAGTATGTATACAATTTTATACCGATACGTTTTTCGTATATTTTTTCTTTCTCAGAAGAACTGTTATTTAATTAGCAATCTTCTTAGCAAACGTAAACTGCTTAAATGGTTAACTAAAAAATAATTTGTTGTTTTTTTAACGAAACTCTGTTCTTTTTACTAGCCTAATTTCATACTTAGAATTTGGTAATGAAAAGAAGAAATAAAAATTGTACGGTAATTCTTAAATGGCACTTTTATGATTAACATTATTATTTTTTTGTTACATTTTTTTAATAGCTGAAAATAATACATATTTAGCTTAGTTTATTGCGTTATTTGCTAGCGGTCTAAAATGCTATAACATTAATCATAACTTACCCGGAAAATTACATTAATATCTCAAAATAACCTTAACTAAATGGAGGACAACTTCCATATATATAAACTGTTAACTTTTTATGTTTTATATGCTTTCCGATAAAACTTCTTTGGATTAAAGTATATGTAGTTAAGGTAAGAGGTATACTTGGCATCTGGTGGTTTTTTCTTATATTATTATCAGTAAAATAGCAGGATGCTTATGAAATCGTTTTAAATTAAACTGATGATACTTCAACTAACATTTCTTTACGCTTCATTTTTAAATAATAACAGAAAATAAGATTTCATCGTTGATTTCTTGTATTAATAAAATCTCATATGCGAATACATTTTTTATTTTTTTATTTGCATTTAGATGATTTAAGGTAACAGTAAAATGTCATATGTGCATTTAAATACAAGCGGGCCTCTCCTACAAATACAACACTCGCTTGAAAATAAACAACAGTTCCTGTTTATTATTTAAGAACAGTTCATTAGATTTCACGAATGTGCTGTAGCACTGAATGTACAGTATTGTAATTTCATACATTAAGTAACAATAAATCTTGTAAAATTATTACTTGCCCTTTTATTTAGTTCACATTACTCACAGTATTATGCGTAGGTTGCATTGATCGCTGCTGGAACTGTGTCTGCTAGTACTATTGTTTATATTATAATATTATAACCGCGGTATATTTTTGCCAATGAGTTTCAAGCTTATTAATTTGCGGCAGAATAACAGTAATAAGAGTCAAGTTAATTTGTTTTATTAGTCAGTATTACTTTTTCGCTATTTAACTTTATGTAATTTCATTTTATTGAAATTCATCATCATAAACTGAAGGTAAGATTCTTTGTTTTTTTTCCTCTTTTTAACTCTCATAAAGATGTTATAAATATAGCCAAATACTCGCTATAAAAAGGCTAATTAACCTGTCTTCTCATTTCTTTTCAAATTTACAATATATTTTAGGTACCCTTTCCTTGTCGCCGACTGCTGTCCAGATAGGAGTGGTTATCTTTAAAAAAAAAAGTAACGTAATAATATATTCATTTTCATAGGATAAATTTGAGGATTGCTGCGATCGTTAGCTGTTCAGTTTATTCAATATTAAATTTACTGGTATTTTGTGCGATTTCATGGGATTACTTCAATTTTTAATCAAAAGGAGTAGAAATAAAATTATAAAATCACCTTAACTACAACTTAACTTTACTTTCATGTTTTACATATATTCGAGTATATCAAAACTTTTTTCAAATCTGTTCATAATTTTATAGTACCTCAGGTTATTCATAAAATCACATCTGAGCAACATAGAATATTTTCTGAAATTTACGGAGCATAAATAAGCGTGCAGAATACTAAAGTATGATGTAGCTACATAGGCAAATCATTAGTTTTTACTAAATCAAAGGTTATATTAACGTTAACAAACAGTAAACGTGATAACCATAAAACGGGTTTGACTAGCAGCTCCAATATTCTAAGTCTGGTTAACTAAATTATTGATAAATAATCTATTAATTTTTTTTTTATATTATAAACCAAGGTAAAAGTTTGTTAACACACACGGGCGCACTACGCTGTTAGCTGACAGTCTGTTACCAGTCACGCTGTTAGGCAGTTTGATTAGCATCTATCACGTGAACACCAAATGAGGTTGTTTACTGCTACTGTTTGGGTTAAATCGTATACTAATAGTAAAATGTGTAGCTGGAATTACACTCCAGAAAACAAACAAAACATTAAGCTTTAATATTTTGTTTTATTATTACAGCGTGTACTTTTATTTATATATGCTAGTCGCGCTACACCTTTACCAATGAGTTTGATGCTTAATAACTCGTATTACAATTACGAAAAAATCGTATTTATCTAAGAAAAAAGGAACCTATAGAAGGGTGCAAAATCATTACTTTATACTAACTAACAAATATTTTAAAAGTGTATTATCAATACTTTGTAAGATTATTATTTATATACTCATATACTAGACGCACTACATATCAGGCAATGAATTTAATGCTTAATTAAATAGTATAATAGAACATAAGTAAATAAATATATAAGTAAATAGTATAATACTATTAATTAAATAGCATAATAGAAAAATTCCACTTTTCAAAAGAAAAGAACGAAATTCGCGAAGAGGCTCAAATTACTGTTTTAACATACATGCTTCCTTAATTTTAATTATCTTGGAATTTTAAAAATGCACTGATTTTATTGAAAAAAGTATTGTGCATATTTTTTATCCAGAAAAAGTTTTAAGTAATTTAGCTTACAAAATTACTTAAGAATATATCGAGAATAATAAAAATTCCATAAAAAATATTTTTTATTGTTAATCATGATTAATTTTAAATTATTCAAAAACTAGAAAAATTTGTATATATTTCTAATGCACTATGAAGAATAATATAATAAATATGATTTTCTATTTATGCATTTTAAGAAACAGGAGAGTTTATTTCGCATAATTTTGATTAACATTTAGGGTGAAATGAAACCTTTCTAGTGTTGCGAGAAACTTTTAAGATGTAAATAATTATCTTGCTATTTCATAGATAGTAAAAAGTATATGTCAAATTGCGAAAAAATTTTCATTTCTGGAAATTCATTCATTAGCGGAATATTTATATACATCAGCGGTGAAAAATTTGTTCCATATTAGAACGTCAACAAAAGGACTTGAGTACGCTTAAATCCATTGTTTTTTCCTACATATTTTTATGCGTTACTTACACGTTCGTAATGCAATCGAGAGATTTATGTTACATTGTTTCTAAGGACACAGAATAAAAAAGTATTGTAGATAATGTTTGACCGTGAAATTGAAGGGAAAAATAAATTTTGGATCTTTCCAGTTTTAACTGTCTAATGCCGGTTTTTCATTCCTCCTAACAATTAAGTTTTCTCCTCAATCATAATTATGTATCGTGATTGTAAATTTAATTTCAACTTCTCATTCATCCTATGATCAGTACTGAGTCCATGGCGATATATTTAATTTTTTTATAGCAAAGTTAAAAATACATAAATAAATTACGTAATTACAGCCTTTTTATGCGTCTTATTATTTTAACGGAATTAAAAAAATCAATTGATTAAAACATTGGCAGCCAAATCCCTCTAAACATTTTCAGATAAAGAAATTTTCAAAGTGGAAAAATGAATCCTAAGAAACATTTATGGCACAAAAAACGGAAATCCACAAACTCAAAAGCGAAAAAAAAATTTAAGAAACATAGATAAAATCTACAACACGATAATAGGACGGTTACAATCATACGGCCACTTGTATAGAATGGTTCCACAAAGACTTATAAAACAAATCTTTAATGGATTTAATGCAGCAAAAATTAAACTCACATGGTTCTCGGAAGTCGATAAAGACATTAAAAAATTAAACGTAACCGAAGACACAGTACAAGACCGAGATAAATTTCGAAAACATACAAAAAAACCGTAGGTTCCCAGAGGAAGACAAAAGACCAGGCATAAAATGGACTGAAGAAAGAAAACGAGAACAAGGTAGCAGAATAAAAGAATACTGGAAGAACAAAAAGAATAATTCTGTTTGACTTTATGTCAAATTAAGTCCCTAGAGACTTAATTAAAAAAAGGAAACATATAAAGAGACTTCGCGGGGAAAAAAATGTTATGTGTGATAATAAGGAAGTTATTATAACTTCAGAAAATATTTTTAAATATATTATTTGTAGGAAAATGAAGGGAAACAATGAAATCTTTTTGTGTTTATGAAATACTGAAAAAATACTAAACTGTACATATTCCTTAAAAACAATCTCACTAGTTTGTTTATTCCATAAATTAATTAACAATTTATTTACCGTTGTTCAACAATATTTAAGACTAATAAAAAAATTTGTAAGACACCTGAGTTTCAGTATCACAATTTTATTACTAATAGTTATACAGTATTAAAAAGTGTTCTGTTTTAATCGAAAGGACGAAAGGTACCTTTTCCACTTTCGCAAACTTATTGTATTACTAACGTTTATTATTCGCTGGAAGACATTTTTCTCTCAATATTTTTTTTTTCTTGACAAGGGAAATTTCCAACCTCTGTAACAATGAAAGAGTTAAGAATAATATCTAGTTAACTACATTATTATTGTTTACTTTATATATTTTATGCCTTATTATCGTCCATAAATATGAACACAATACACTCTGGATATTGAAAGCTAAGGTGATGCCAAATGATGAATTTAAGGTAAGTTTACACTGCCTTGGATTTTTTCATAATAAGTATGTTGCGAATGTGTTAAATAGTTTTATGAAAAATAATCTTTCAATAAAACAAATGCTATGGCAGTATTCATTACAGAAAGCCAGCGATTCAGAGAGGAGTATAAACACAGAATATTCTAAATATCGCTCATGAGCAGTAATTAACAACAACCATTCTTGCGCAAACAGTAGTAGGAAGTCATTATTAATACCATAGTCAATTATTTTTGCTTGCTTACAAACTAAACCAGTGTTCGTTCTGTTAATTCATTTACATATATATTTGCTTATTTTTATTTATTTACATTTATTGTTTATGATTAGAATTAATATCACAAATTTTTTGTTAATAGAACTTATTAAAATAAACATTATCGTCTGGAACCCATAAGAACCCGACTTCAAAAACAGAAATACAAGGAAAGATACCGTTATGGAAATTTCAAAACTAATGGAATGCGATATGAAGAGGTAAAATACTGTTAAGACCCATTACGAGTGATAAATAGTTAAAGCGAAAAATGCAAAAACTGATGGATAAGAGAAATAACAGCAAAAGTTGCTATTATAAGAAATAACAAAAATCACAAGATGAATATCTGGTTATTGTTGCAACTTAAATTGTTGTATCAATGAGTTCCCTAAACTATTCTATTGAAAAAGAATAGATGTATAAAATGCGGGTCCAATGTTTTGAGAACAGCTTTGAGTATTATCCAGAATGTAAAGATAAAGTTTTGATAAAACTGAAAAATTCACGTCAAATCTTTGTTTGAATCTTTATTATGAACAAATATTATAATTTAAATGTACTTTTTTGAATATAATTGAAAATTATTATTCTTAATTGTATTTATTTTCCTAATCCAGTTTATTCAACTAGTGAAAAATAAGACCCCCCCCCCCGCGTCGAAGTGATATGAGGATGATAAGTACGATATGTATACGAGAGTCTTGTACAGACTCAGGCAGGCCTTTCCTAAGAAATATGATTCATTGAACCCCAACCAACAAAGTATTGAAATTAGTATTGAAATTCGTATAAAAGCAACCAACTTTTATAGGATTTGAACTTTGTAACGTTTGATTCGAAAATCAAAAACTTCGAAAATGTTAAGTAACTGATTTGCGATGGGGTTAACCACGTCAGCCTGGTAGGGTGTTAATTGCATAAAGATGATAAACTAAAAAGTCTTTTTTCCAAGGATTTAATTTTTCCTTAGTTTCAAAATTTGAAGATTTGAATTTAAATATCAGAACTCCGTGAAAATTTATATTGCATCAAAAATTTTCCTTATAAAAAAAACTATCAGTTGATTGATAATTTTTTTTTTAACTTTTGTTAATTAATTTGTTGTTTTATGTGCTTTTTAATCAACACCGGTCTTTGTAGAACCACGATAAATAGTTTCTCTTATTACCATCTCTTTTCTTTTGTTCTCTGTTCTTTATATTTTTGTGTTAGTGTTCCTTGTCTTTTCTGGGCCCACTCTCTTCTTGTTTTTTTCTTCTGGAATCTTTCACATGTTTTGAGTTTTTTTCTATGATTTTTGAATACAAAATATTTTAGATCTACTTTTGATTCTTTTAGATCTTCTTGACTTCTTTAAATCACTTGGTCGTATCCTTCTGTTTTTCCTTGGTTATCGTGTTTTACGATAACCATTGTCTCCATTCTCATCAAGCAAGTCCCTAGAAAGGCAGTATACGTTTCCTAATCTCGTCTTATAATTTAACTATATTCCGGTAAAGTTCATGTTTTTCGTTTCCAACTATCATCTGCTTTTCTGAGTTCTAGTATTTTCTTCAATATTCAAATTACTTTCCAAGTTTGAAAATTTATTTATTTATTCCTGGTGTAAGGTTGTGGATTCGGTAGCGTGTAATACTTAGGGTCTTACCCCTGCTGTGTGATGCCTTAGTTTCCACAACACTGAGTTTCGTTTCTTGTTATATATTTTTGGTAATTCTATAAACTTTTGTGAGTTTTAGGATCTTGATTTTACTGCTTCTTGTCTAGCTCACTGGCCTGTATTACTTCTCCAAAGTACTTGAGGATGTCAGCTCTCTTAATTTTACTGTATTTCGTGCTAAGTTGTTTGAGATCATGTTTTGTTTGTTATGAGCTTTGGTTTTTCGAAAGATTTTATGATTTTTTTCCGGTACTTTGTTTTTGTTTTTTTATAAAATTTTTGTCGGTACGTTTTTTCAGCCATTTACTTTAATATTATGATATATTCTTCAGCTGCTTTTAAATCTTTTGCTTGGATTGCGTTATCATCTGTAAATGTCAAGCAATCTATAAAGAGGCCTTTTATTTTGGATCCAAATCTTACGTTTGCAATTTATTTGTTAAAGCTCCTCTTATATTTGTCTATTTCCCAGTCTAGTTGTTCCTCTAACCGGCTTAGGATCAATTTTGACACGATCTTGTATGTTCTTGATAACAGAGAAATGCCTCTATAGTTATTGGCATCTTTTTTGTTACCTCTTTTATCTAGTAGATGAATAAGGATTAGTTTCCAATCTCCAGAGAGTTTTTCTGTTTTCCATTTTCTTGTTATTTTCCTGTGATATTATACTGGAGTTTCATTTGAAACTTTCCACATTTCAGCCATTATTGATCTTGCCTACATGGTTTGTTGTTTTTGAGTTCTCTAATTGCACTTTTGATTTCTTTTGAGCTTGATATATTTGAGTTAGATTTGTTTTTTTGCCTTCAGAAATTTTTTTTTGGGTTCATCTAGGTTGAGTAGGTTTTCGAAGTACCTGGCTAAGATTCCACAATTTTCTTTGTCTCTACATTCCCACTTTCTGGTTTGGAACATAAGCTTGGTTGGACGTATTTGGTTAATTTCTGTTTAAATTCCGATAATATTCTCTGTAGTTGTTCTGAAACTCTGAATTCACTTGATCTAAAAGATTGTTTTCAAATTAGTATTTCTTTTTAAAGATTTTGAGTTTGTTTCCTTTTGTTGTTAAAGTTTCTTTCATTAGTCCTTCGTAGACTACTTCGTTACACTGTTCGTTCTACCATCTATGGTTGTTTTGTAGTGTTGTGGGAGATACTCTGAGCTGCTTCTAACCAATGTTTCTTTAACTGTTGTCAGTTTTGATATTTGAGATCTTTAAGTCTTGTCTAAATCTTTTGTTCGTAACCAATAAATTTTTGGGTGTCTATTACCTGTATCTTGGATCGAGTAGTTGAGTACTTTTGTTTTTTTTTAGTGGGAACTATTTCATCTTGACTGCAGTCAGGAATATATTTGACCACAGATATTAATCTCTGTGCTCGATGTTGTGACTTTAAAGTTAATTCTAAAGAACTGATAGGGTGATTTGTGATAGTTTGGGCGGGCTACCCATTTAAATGTAACTTTTACAGTAAAGATGAGAAGGCGGCCACTTTTTTATTGCACTGCAGACCAAAAAAAGTAGTCATTTATTGCTACATTACAAAAAATTTGGTTTACGAAAATATCTTGTACTGAATGGCCAAAAAATCCCTTTTCACTATTATATACTACTCAAAGATTAGAAACACTGCATGTCATCAGATGATTGATTACAAAGGTTAATCATGTACTTTCATTTACTCAACAAACTGCCAAGTTTGTCAGAAGTTCAGAAGTTGATGCTACTTTCACGTTTTTAGTTGGAATTTTGTTTTATGCAGTTAAATTAAAATAACAAGCAAGCGAGTATTTAATTGAAGAAATACTTGTTGCTTGTATTTGGGTGCAAAATGAAAACGTAATATATAGATTTGTTCACCTTTTTGGTAAGGAATCTTCATCAGTAATAACATTCCAAAAGCTTTCTACCTGATCAATCCTCGATTTTAAATTATCTGGAGGTTCTTCCAGTTGACTGAATAACTCTGATATTGTTGCCAGATCCTATTTATGAGGTTCTCTAAAGCCAACCAGGGAGTGATCTTCAGAGTTAAATATTCTCCTTCAAAAGTTCAGAAAATTATAAAAAAAGATCTTGGGTTTAATCTCTTTACTCCTGCTAATATTAAAGAGCTTTTCAAACGAGACATGGATTTAAGGGAAACTTATTGAAAAACTCTTATAAAGAGTTTTATCCGTGTTCAGTCAGGGGAACCAGTTTTATCCTCCAATGGGTGTGCCATTAACCTGAGTCCTTTCTTTCTTTTTCCTGTTTAGCCTCCGGTAACTACCGTTTAGATAATTCTTCAGAGGATGAATGAGGATGATATGTATGAGTGTAAATGAAGTGTAGTCTTGTACATTCTCAGTTCGACAATTCCTGAGATGTGTGGTTAATTGAAACCCAACCACCAAAGAACACCGGCATCCACGATCTAGTATTCCATTAACCTGAGTCCTAGAGGACTAGATACATGGTATTATGGTCTAAAGAAAATTCCCACTTTTATGAAAAAAATCACATGCGAGCAACGAGCTCTGACAAGACCACACCTTTATGAAGGAGTTTTAACAGCCTAACACGCCTAAAAATTATTTTCTTCCTCAGCTTCAATTGATTACTACGGAATTAACTGTCATTTTAAAGCAAGATGTATTTCTAGCTCATTATATTCAATCATTAAGGGACTTCTTAAATTAACATTTTGAAGGGAATGAATTGGTAACGGATTTGAAATTCAATATTTACCTAAAAGTTCAGACAACTCCCTTTCCTGTGACAACTCCCTTTGGGGCACAAGGCAAAGAAAAAATCTCTCATTTGTGATTAATTAAGGTGAAAACTGTTGTCGGACACTGCTTATACGACTTTGATCTTTCGACATGGAATAAAATATCTAAATTTACTTGGCGATTGATGAAAATGCATAACAAAATTGGCGAAATATACGCAGTGTAAGTTAAAGTATAAGTTATGAGTAAAAATATTAAATAAGCTAATGACAAATTATTCATACTTATTTCTTGGAAAGAGACTTTGTGACTATCCTGTCAGTAAATGACTAGTTTTAAGATTGAACAAACACGTCAAGATAATAACAGTAGTTTTACGGATAAAAATTGTTTTTTAGCGTTCTTCAGTTGGTAGTAGTAAGTAATTCTAAATATACTGTAATGTAAACTAATACGTCCGCGTTCGTTAACCAAAACAAGCAATGAATCTGAGTTACACAAATGATAATTAAATACTGAAAAAAAAAGATTGTGTAACTAGAGCGTATCACAATTGCTTACAAATGACAACTATAATATTCCTTCTTGTGGGTGCTGAAGGAGATACTTTTACTGTACTATTTTTCTATTATTAGTTTATATAT